>NC_092133.1:51596607-52894940 GCF_043159975.1 Macaca nemestrina
ATAGTTATTACAGTCTATTTTAAACTGATAACAACTTCAACTTTGTCTTTGACAGTTTTAATGTGTTATGCCTCAGAGTAATCTTTTTTGGGTTGATTCTTTTATGGGATCCATTAGCTTCATGAATCTGAACATTCATATTCCTCCTAAGATTAGGAAATTTCGCAGCAATTATTTTTTAAATAAACTTTCTGCCACTTTCTCTCCCTCTCCTCCATCTAGAACTTCCACAAGGAGTTTATTCACTAGCTTGTTGGTGTTTCATAGGTGACATATATTTTCTTCATTTGTTTCTTTCATTTTTCTATTTGTTCATCTAAGTAGCAAATTTCTTTTTTAAAGTTTTTAAATTTAAAAAGCTATTAATATATTTATGTATAAACCATAATTGTAGAAGTTCTGGAATACAATGTGATGTTTTGATAAGTGTATATAATACTGCATTCTTAAATCAAGTTAATTAACACATCCCTCACCTTGCTTACCTATCATTTTTTATGAAAATACATCTGAAATTTACTATCTTTGTTACTTTGGAATATATAATGCATTATAGATATTTCACGGGGCAATAGATATCAACACCAATTCTTTCAGTCTATCTGAAACTTTGTACTCTTTGATTAACAACTTGTTTCCTTTTTTTTGCAACCCCCTACCCCCAGCTTCTGGTAACCATGATTTAATCTCTAGTTCCATGAGTTCAATCTTACTAAATTCCATATAGAAGGCAAATCATAACAATGCTAATCAAGGTAGAAAAGTTGATTAACATTGCTTAAGGCCAACATCTATATACTAGTCTCTATTGTAGTATCACATTCTCAATTGCACTTTTTCCCTACAATAATGTTTTGAGGACAGTAATGTCATCTCTTATCATAAACAAATAAAATTTAAACCTGGATGTAGAATCAAAGCCTACACTCTCATCACTATACCCTGAACCCATTAAACTATCCCAGTTCTACAGTCTCAGGCCAACGTACTCTTAATTATTCTTCTATGCTGCCACCTACCCCAAAACACTGCTGAAAAGTGGCATACATATAAAAACTTTTTTTTAGTAGCATTTCTAAAAATAACTACCTTGCAATTCAAGGCTACTTTCTTATTCTTTATTACCGAGAAACTGAAATTGGTTAAAGAACCTCCTGACTAAATATTTAGTACTGAAGAAAAAGTATATGGAGTAAGTAATTCAGAAATATCGGTTTACTTTGTGGGCACTATTCTTCTGGCCAAAGGTTTTTGAGATCAGAAGAGATTTGGTACAAAATGAAAGGAGAGACAAGGGATGGTTATATTTAAGTAAATAGCTCCTTCCTCTGTAATCCCATAGTGCCACACTTCCAATGCAGTGGCCGCCAGTTTCATGTAACTAATAAGCCCTTGAAATGTGGGTATAAGAATTGGAAAGTCTTCGTATGTAAAAGAATGTAAAATATCTCATTAATGGTATTAATTACAATTTTACATTGAAATGATATTTTGGATATTTGACTTATGTTCTTAAATGTATTTCACCTATTTAATTTTACCTTTAAGAAACCACTAACAATTTTAAAATTGCATATGTATCTTGCAATAGATTTCTCTTGGTCGGTAATTTCATACTGCTTTACCCATATCACTTGTAAATATCCATCTTATTGTAGGATGATATATTGCTTGCATTTGTTTCTGATACCTCAGAAAGCAGTGAGGTATTGCAGTCATTGTCCATAGCTTATTTACTATTCCCAAAGCACAGCTGTATGACTAGCACACAGTGGACATTCAATAAATGCTCTTGAAGTGGTTTTTGATTAGCTTCACTTTTAAAATAACAAAATAAATATAAACATCCATTAAGGCAATTAGTTAACTTGCATGAAAACATTTTCTAATACAGCTTTAAATTGTTATTTTTAAACAAATGAAACTGATATTTTACATGTAATTATCGACTTCCATTAAGTAGTAATTTTATGTCAAATGTCTCCACCTTTGCTGGATTATGTATATGTCCTCCCATTGCCACTCTACTACATTCCATTGCTTTAAAATTATATTGATAAAATGACCTAGATTTAGAAAAATCATTCACCCAGAGAAGAATGCATCACAGAACTCTGAAATGTAGAGTAGGTTGATCTTAGCACACTGTTTAGAATAAAACAAAAAGGTATAGACAAGAGTAACAGATTTGGATTTTGGTATTGTGAATTTTTGTTACAAAAATAAAATTACAATTCATATTGAACATTATAAATATCTCAGAATTTAGAAAGACAAATGGCTTTTACAGAACTTTTTTTTATTAAAAACCCTGTGATAACCATCTGAACTATAAACAATATGTGAAGACACATTTCGTTCCCTAGGTAAGATATTCTCATCATAATTTTTATAATAGGGAAAGTCTCTAGATAGATAAATAATCTGAGAATTAGCATTTATTCAAGGTTGAGGCTTGTATATATTAAACACTTTAAATTGTTCACTTCTCATATAAATCATGTTATCAAAATATTCATTGCAATATTCTTCAATTTTTAAAGTATTTTGGCTTATAAGGAAGTATCTTTTGGCTTACATGTATTTCTTGTTGTAAGTTGAAAGACTTTTTTATTTATGACATATTAAACAATTTCAAACCCTATCTAAACTTCCAAAACCCAAAGATATATTATCTTTGCAATTTGGCAGACAATATAATTTTTCCTGAACTGAAATACATTTAGGAATATAGCATGTTCTTTTAAAGTATTTTCATGTTATGGAATCAAAGTAACTCCTAAATCTGTCTTCATAATTTGACTACTCATAACTGCAGAATTAAGGTGAAATCAATAATGTGGTGGCAGCAAGTAGCACAGAAGATCAGAGAGAAGCAAACTGAAACTGACACCTTCAACATTTGTGTGATTGACAGCATTCTGCAAAATAGCTGATCATCCTGACAAGACTCTATTTCATGAAAATGAGTCATTAGATTGAGAGCTGTCAGGATCAATAAATGTGCATTTTAAATTTATAGTTAACCTAATTTCATATGCAATTTGTTTAAAATTATTTCCTTCTCAGATATTCAGTATCCCTCACTTAATTGTGTTACTAAGTTATAATGAATGACTAAGGACTGGAATAGGTTTTTTGCTACTAATAGACAAGACGGTGGTTGTATCTGACTAATAAATTAGCTATTAAACTTTCTAAGCATTGACTTCTAATAGATAGTCAACATAACTCTATTTTTTCACTTAATATAGTAAAAATTATCATTATTCTGAAGTTTAAGACACATTCATCTGTGTATGTCCAATACCTAGAAAACAGGATATACTTGATAAATCTTGTGGATTTAGTGGATGGCAAAATTCACAATATTCTTAACATTTTTAGCCAAATACTTGTACAGTAATTTATTTTTTATTTGTTATTTAAGGTTCAACTAGCCCCAGAATGTAATTAATATTTCCCTCTGCTTCCTTAATATCTGGCAAGGCTTCCTTTTAATATTTTTTTCTTTAGCACAGCACCTTATTGTGAGACTCCTTCTACCATACAAAATCACTGTTATACAAGAGTGCTTTCCATCAAGCAGTGTTTTCTCATTCTCTACTCAAATGCATCTTTGCACCACTCTGCTATTGATTTGGGGTCTTTGACAGACTATCACACTCAAACAACACAATCAGGTTTATAATTTAAACTTGTGACTGTATCGTTAAAACTTCTCAGTAAATATTTTCAAACTTGCCATTTCCTAATTAAAGATTCATAGGGGAACACTTGTGGAATTCAAAGGAATGGACTTTAAACTTCTCAAATTAGGTATTAGGTCACAAAAGCCATATCATTCATATGAATTAGACATTGCTAAAATTCTTCTATTGTTACTGCTAGGTTATATTTATAGGCAACGTCATGAAGTGGAAGTACAAATCTGTATCAGTTATCTATACCTGCCTAATTGTTTTTATTATGTATAAAGAAGAGCTACTGCCCCTGACAAGTATTGGTTAAATTAGTATAAATGTGATCAGTCTATTTGCACTTCAGTTGAATTAAAGGAGCTAGGTGGGAATTTTTTCCTACCTAGTTAAAATTTGCAGCAGCAAGCAAATAAAGAGAGAATGGGTTAATTTTATAGGTGACACTGCCTCTGGTGCATGTGTATACTAGTTTCCTATGACTGCCATAAACAAGTACAACAGATTAAGTAGCTTACAAAAAGAGAAACATATTGTCTTACAGTTCTGGTGGCTAGAAATCCAAGATCAAGATGTCAGCCAGAATGGTTCCTTCTGAAGGCTACAAGGAAGAATTTGCTCATGCCTCTTGCCTACATCCTGGTGGGTCACTGGTGATCTTGTAGATCGAGCTTCATCTTCATATAGCATTCCTCCTATGGAGTGTCTATGTCCAAAGTACTCCTTTTTAAAAAAATAAAAACTCCACTTATGTAGATTAGGGTGGATTTACTACAGGATGACTTCATCTTAAGGAATTACATCAGTAACTATTTCCAAATATGGTTATATTCTGAGGCTCTAGGTGTAAGAACTTCAATGTATAATATTATAAGGGACACAGTTTAACTAATAATAATATGAAAGTATGAACATATCTCAATTTTATTTTCTTTCTTATTAAGTCAAACTTAATATCAAATTTAATATTAAATCAAAAAAGAGAAGGAGAATAAAAACAAAACAAAAATTTGACTTTCATGTATGACTTAAATTTAATGGTTTGGCACCCTAAAATTCCTGTCTTCAGCTGTTGTGAATGTATTTTTTTAAAGTGCATCCAATATTAAAAAATAAATAAAATATTTGATATTTCAAAAATAGGTATTTTTTTTCTTCTGACAACAATGAGGTAGCTAATATGCTTCTTTATAAAACCAAGATACACTTCTGAGTGCTTAACAGGTGCCAAGAAAAGTTAATAGCATTTTTTGTGGACAGAAGAGAAAGCAAACTACGCTGATATTGGTCTCAACTAGCTGCTACCTGAGTGCTTTAGATTTTTAATTTTATTTTTAAATTTTCTTAGACAAGGTCTCACTCTGTTGCCCAAGCAGCAGGGCAGTGACATAAGTGTGGCTTACTGTAGACTCAACCTCCTGGGCTCAAGTGATCCTCCCATCTTAGCCTCTGGAGTGGCTGGGACTACAGGCATGTGCCATCACACTCAGCTAATTTTTTATCTTATTTTTTGTAGAGATGAAGTCCTGCTATGTTGCTCAGGCTGGACTTGAATTCCAGTCCTCAATAAATCCTCCTGCCTTAACCTTCCAAAGTGCTGGGATTATAGGCATAAGCCACTGCTCCTGGGCAGCAATTTTAAAAATATATTAAATTACAGTTTATTTACAAATCCATGTGAGAGCCACAAGATGCATTTTCTTTTTTATCACTTTTCTTTTAGGATCATATGTATAGGTATTAGGATTGATCTTACAACTTCTCCTGTTCTTTACTAATATTGACATAAATTCTGCCTTTAGTGATTATAAATATATATATGTGTATACATACATGTGCATGTGTATATATATATTTCATTACCACAAATACATATATGTTTTTCACAGTCCCTAAAAGTATGCCAGAATTATAGTTTCATGCATAAAAATAAAGAGATTTGAGCTTTCAATCATGGATGTGCTGCGTTAATGCTCCTCAAAGTATTTACTTACAAGATTAGTAGGAATGAGTGAATCAACTCTAAAACTGACAAAGAAATGTTATCCATCAAAAAGTGGGCAAAGGATATGAACAGACATTTCTCAAAAGAAGACATTCATACAGCCAACAGACACATGAAAAAATGCTCATCATCACTGGCCATCAGAGAAATGCAAATCAAAACCACAATGAGATACCATCTCACACCAGTTAGAATGGCGATCATTAAAAAGTCAGGAAACAACAGGTGCTGGAGACGATGTGGAGAAATAGGAACACTTTTACACTGTTGGTGGGATTGTAAACTAGTTCAACCATTATGGAAAACAGTATGGCGATTCCTCAAGGATCTAGAACTAGATGTACCATATGACCCAGCCATCCCAATACTGGGTATATACCCAAAGGATTATAAATCATGCTGCTCTAAAGACACATGCACACGTATGTTTATTGCGGCACTATTCACAATAGCAAAGACTTGGAATCAACCCAAATGTCCATCAGTGACAGACTGGATTAAGAAAATGTGGCACATATACACCATGGAATACTATGCAGCCATAAAAAAGGATGAGTTTGTGTCCTTTGTAGGGACATGGATGCAGCTGGAAACCATCATTCTTAGCAAACTATCACAAGAACAGAAAACCAAACACCGCATGTTCTCACTCATAGGTGGGAACTGAACAATGAGATCACTTGGACTCGGGAAGGGGAACATCACACACCAGGGCCTATCATGGGGAGGGGGGAGGGGGGAGGGATTGCATTGGGAGTTATACCTGATGTAAATGACGAGTTGATGGGTGCTGACGAGTTGATGGGTGCAGCACACCAACATGGCACAAGTATACATATGTAACAAACCTGCATGTTATGCACATGTACCCTAGAACTTAAAGTATAATAATAATAATAAAATTTAAAAAATAAATTTAAAAAAATCAATTATCTGAGTGCAATAGGAGTATAACAAGTGAAGTCACCTTTATTAAAATGAGCATTGTCTCATTACTTTTCATCTCTTTCAATCCAATATGCCTTAACTATTTGTATGTAATAATGACATACTTTTAAGTTCTTTCTTATAATAAGGAGTCTAATTCAATTTTTTAAATGTTTAACTGTTGTCGGCTTTTGAGCAGAACCCCTGTATGTGCTGGGAATTCAGAGTATGTGCAAGAACCCTCATCCCTATACAATCCCCTAACCATCATTTTTATTAAGCCAATCTTCTTTCTTATCCATCTCAAGTTAATTTTGAGCTCAATTGGAAGTCCTCTCCCCAAAAAGCTTCACATATGAATTAAAAAAAAATCATATCTTCTTGAATATGTGAATGTGGCACCATTACTCTGACATCTAAACCAAATCTTTCCCTCTTGTGTACATGACCTGAGCCAAATCTTGAGTGAGGATCTATTCTGATTCTGTAGAATGACTACAGTTTTGCTTTTCACAGCTATGTTCTTTAAATTATTAAGCATCTTTGGGTGAATACCTATTCTTTTTTACACTATTATAAATCAGGATGTTTAACCAATAAAAATTAACAACTTAAGTCCCTGAATTATAGAATAAAGTTTAGAGAAGTGGGAAAATGTTCCCCATGATAAATATAAACATAATTTATTTTCTTTGGTTTATTTTTGTCTTTTGGGGGCCTGACCATCACATAAATTTCTTTGTGGCCTATCTCTGGAAAATTAATTATTTTAAGCTATCCAAATATATTTAATTAAATTCTATGCATAGTAGAAGACACAAGATTCTTTTAAAACTAATTATACATAAAATTATTGTAGGTCTGGCAGTGGAGCTGATGGCTCTTATAGCTTTCAATGGTTTATGTACAGTTATTTTCAACTATACATTCAGTGATGCCATGCTGGTAACTTGTTATCAGTTGAAGTGGAAGTATTTGCACCATCACAATTGTCAAAGTCTACAAATTAGGGTTGCTTTTGTTTGTTTGTTTGCTTTAGCACAGTTGTATTTTACAAATAGCAATACAGGTGAATGATTTTATTTTGGCTTCAACAGTAATGTCTGTCTACTAGTTACTAACTGGAGTGTTTTAGCTATTTTTAAATTTATTGAATTACAATTTGCTCACAAATCTGCATAAAAAATGTAGTGACAAATTTCCCTTCAGTAGATTAATTTGATTAATTCAGTAGATTATCTTCCTCATTGCTACCTTTAAAACCTACTGGTACAAAAGCAGGAAAAAAGTAGACTGAGGACACATTATAATCAATTGTTATCTATCTGATATCAAATCAGCTTGAATTCATTATCTAGGCAACAGTTTTCTTCAAACTTGTTTTTCCTCATAAAAATAGGTAATCTTTTACATAAATGGCTCTTACTAATGGCTATTAAAATAGACTAAAGAGCTATTTACCAATGTGTGAATACCATCTTGAAAAATACACAAGAATCTCTGGAAGCAGAACCCCAAGATATTTTAATTAGAAACCAATTCTGAAAGCCACATATATTTTTTTATGGGCAATATGAAAATATCCTTCATTTCTTACAACTCAAAGCTGACCTTCTGAATATCCCTCATTAAGAACATCTTTCCTTGATAAGAAAGGAGAGCCACACCTGTGGCAGTGACTAAAATTATTGAAATGTGCAGGAATCATTTCCGGCGAGTAATTGAATAACAGATGTTGTAGCCAAATTGCCAGATCATTCTCACATTCATGTAAATGAGACACTACTAAGCACAAAGAATTATTTTGCAACATATAACATCACTAGATTAATCTTATGTGTGTTAATAGAGCAAGTGATACCATGTCATGAAGTGGTTATATAGAGACCTGTGTAAGAGATTCCTTAAAACAATTAGCATATTGAAAGAAAAATGATTATATCGAGAAAGCAGAAGTAACAGAAAAATTCTTGGAGATTTCATTGAATATGAAGAAGTGAATAAATAGATTTTTTTAATCAAAGGTCTGCTCTTTGTAAGTAATTCTGTTTTGAAAACGTAATGAATAAAATACCTAAATTATGAATATTAGTTGTACATAGCTAATTATAATTTTCGAATATTTATCATAAAGATATAAAAAGAGAATCAATAAAGCAAATACTACATTACTCAAGAACTACCTAATGCACAGGACACAGCTTAATGGTACACAATAATTTCTTAAATTTCTCATATTGGCAAACAGTCTCTTGAAGGATTAAGGCAGCTGCTCATGTTGACTAAACTAGTAAGAGGCATAACCAGATTTAAACCTTTTTCCTCTAAACATCTTAGTGCTTGGTGAAACTTGTTTCACAATCTTTTCTGCTTTATTTTCCATAATTAAGGGTAGCTATATTCAGTCGCTTCATTAATTCCAACCTCATGCAGTTTATTTATTTAACAAACATTTTCTGAGTGACTTCTATGTGCTGTGATAGGTGCAATGGATTCAAAAGTGAATAAAACAAAATAGTTTTGCTCAAGTCGAAGTTAGAAACTAGTAATTTAAAGAAGCTATTATTCTAGTATTTTAAGACTTCCTAAAATCAAACATAATTAAGAAAAAAGTATAAACCCAGATACATTGGATGAAGCAGCTTTGTGTTCGGCTGCCTCTGAAGCCAGTGGGCAGTTCTAGTAGTGTAGGAGGTGGCAGTTTATGCTATAGTTTTTGATAGGTTGGTGTGAAGGTGGGAACAGGTGTCTGGCGGAGAATTCCTGCACATCAGGCTGTATACATTTCTGCCAGCAGGGTAAAATATCCTTAATAAACCTCCTTCACAGAATCCATGACAAAAATAATATAAACTGGAATTCCCATGAAGGGAATTATGTCTAGTTTATAATCTTACTGTCATGATTCAACTCATGATTGATCATGAGGCTTCAGGAAGACAGAACTGACCACCATTTTGTAACTCTGACATTTCTTTACAGTTTCTCAGGACATTAAGATGACCAATTCCTACACATCTCCTTCTTTGTCAGTCACTGACCAAATGAACTCCTGAAAAGTAAATTTTCAGAAAGTAAAAACATCCCTCAAATTACTAATAGCCATTTATGACAGATGCACACCCAACATCCTACTGAATGGGCAAAAGCTGAAAGCATTGCCCTTGAAAAATAGCACAAGGTAAGGATGCCCTCTCTTACACTCCTATTTAGCATAGTATTGGAATTCCTGCCCAGAGCAATCAGACAAGTGAAAGAAATAAAAGGCATCCAAATAGGAAGTTCTCTTCTGAAGTCAAACTCTACCTTTACTGGTGATATTATTGTGTATCTAGAAAACTCTAAGGATTTCACCAAAATCTTACTAGAACTAATAAAAAATTTTAGTAAGGTTTCAGGATACAAATATAAGTAGAAAAATCAGTAACATTTCTATACACCAGTAATGTCCAGGCTGAGTCAAATCAAGAACACAGTCTCATTTACAATAGTCACAAATAAAATGAAATACTTAAGAATACAGCTAACCAAGAAGGTGAAAGATCTCTATAAGGAGAACTACAAAACACTGATGAAAGAAATCAAAGATGACACAAATGATTGGAAAAACATTCCATGCTCATTGAATAGAAAAATAAGTATCATTAAAATGATCACACTGTCCAAAGCACTTTACAGACTCAACACTATTTCTATCAAACTACCAACTTAATTCTTCACAGAACTAGAAAAAAAATTATTCTAAGATCCATACTGAACCAAAAAAAGAGCATGAATAGTCAAAGCAATTCTAAGCAAATAGAACAAAGCTGGAGGCACCACACTATCCAACTTCAAACAATACCATAAGGCTGTAGTAATCAAAAAAGCATAGTATTGCTACAAAAACAGACACATAGACCAGTGGAACCGAATAGAAAACTTAGAAACAAAGCCTCACAATTAAAACCACCTAATTTTTAGCAAGGTTGACCAAAGCAAGCAATGGGGAATGGACTCCCTATTCAATAATTGCTGCTGAGGTAACTGGCTAGCCATATATAGAAGGATAAAACTGAATCCTTACTTTTCTCCATATACAAAAATTAACTCAAAATGGATTAAAGATTTAAAGACATCGAATTATAAAAATCCTAGAAGCAAATCTAGGAAATATCCTTCTCAACATCAATTTTGGCAAATAATTTTTGGCCATGTCTCTAAAAGCAATTGCAACAAAAATGAAAATTGATGAGTGGGACCTAATTAAACTGAAGAATTTCTTCAGAGCAAAGGAAACTATCATAGAGTAAACAGACAACCTGAAGAATGGGAGAAGATATTCACATGCTAGACACCTGACAAAGGCCTAATATCCAGAATGTATAGGGAGCCAAAACAAATCAAGAAGCAAAAACAAATAACACCGTTAAAACATGGAAAAAGTACATGAATAGACACTTCTCAAAAGAAAACATGCAGGTGACCATCAAACGTGAAAAAATACCCATCATCACTAATCATCAGAGAAATGCAAATCAAAACCACAATGAGCTATCATCTCACACCAGTCAGAATGGCTACTATGAAAAAGTAAAGAAGCAACAGATCCTGGCAATGTTGCAGAGAAAATGAAACATTTATACACTGTTGGTGAGAATGTAAATTAGTTCAGCCACTGTGGTAAGCAGGTATTTCTCAAAGAACTTAAAAACAGAGCTGCATTAGACCCATCAATCCCAATACTGAGTATATACTCAAAGGAAAATAAATAATTATACCAAAAAAATACATGCACTTGTATATTCATCACTACGCTATTCACAATAACAAAACTATGAAATCAAGCTAGGTGTCCATCAACAATGGGTTGGATAAAGAAAATGTGTTACATATACACCATGGAATACTACATAGCCATAAAAATGAATAAAATCATGTCCTTCACAGCCACATGGATGGAGCTGGAGGCCATAATCCTAAGTAAATTAACACAGAAACAGAAAATGCATATTCTCATTTATAAGTGGGAGCTAAACATTGAGCATGCATGGACATAAACATGGGAAAAACAGATGCTGCAGACTAGTAGATAGACGAGGGGGGAAAGCGTGGGTTGAAAAACTACCTATTGGGTACTCTGCTCACTACCTATATGTAATATACCCGTGTAATAAATCTGCACGTTTATCTCCTGTATCTAAAATAGAAGTTTAATTTTGAAAAAAAGAAAAATCATTGTAATGCACACACAGAAAATACATGTGTTAAATATTTATATGATCAATATTGATAGAATTGGTAAGGTCGTAAAGAAGATTCCAGGAACATTTGAGGAACTGTAAATTTATAGAATTAAAAAAAATGTGAGAATAAGATCACTAGATTAGATAGAGAATAGAATAAGCCTGTACCAGGCAACAAAATCATAATCTTTGGAGTCAACTTTTCTTTTTCATTTCATCAGTTTTATTATTTGTAAAGTCTACACTTGGTGCACCAAAGTGAAAAAAGACAACTCCAACGTACAAGACAATATGACACTATATTTACAGATGCTAAAGAAATTCAGAGAAAGGGAGACATTTTATGGGTTAAAATGGAGTCAACATTTCTTCTGGAAGAAATATGCAAGTTAACATTTAACTTCGCACCTTCTAGGAAATAATCAATTAGAAGAAGGCAAAGCAAAAGCAGATATATTGTCCTAGAGAATTAAATAATCCTTAGTAAGACTATTAAAATATGCCCAGAGACACAACGAAAGAACATTTTATACTCTTTTTTGCCTTATTTTAAAAGCTTGGATAATCTTTCTTAACACTTCATGCCAAATTAATATCTGTTTCCACTCTATTTAGGGATACACCTAAATGTTAACTGTCATCTTTGAAAAGAGATGATATTAAAATTAATCAGACCATACATTATATATCATTTACATCTTGCTTAAAATATTAAAAAAGAATGCAGTCAAATATTGGAAATCCTAGCATTTAAAAAAATGTATATTTTCAGTTATTCCTCTCTTCTGATGCAGTTAGATAAACTGAAAGTAACTATGAGTTCATCGACATTTACACAGCATCTATACTGAAAAAGCTGTATCACATTGCAATTGATTACTAGGTTTCACCAGTCTTTTCCAAGGTAATTTTAAGATGCCTAAAGGACATACTTATTTCATATTCAAGAAATAAATTACAAAATTTAAAACATCAAGATATGAAACTGATGTGTGCCACTAATCCTCCAATTTTCTAACGCTGTTTATTCCTGTATCATATAAACATCTTGTGTGCTTTCTTTTATAATGCTTTTTACTATATATTTGTTGAAGAGCACACATTATGCCCCAAAATTTGTCTGTTCCCAGATCCTATTGAACAGTTCTAATCTGCTTAATTTGCACTGCTGTACCTCAAAGAATTTTTTCAATATGTATTTGAAAGAGTTTCTACCTTTAAATGTGAAGGTTTTCAAATTTCCTCTACTGAAAAATTGAATATTAAAATATGAAAATATCAGTAGCATTTGTATATCTACTTTCCTTGGTATTTTTGTTAACCACTGAGGATCTTCTTGAGCTCACAAAAGACATAAGCATACAAGCATTTGGAAAAAAGCACTTTTCATTCACTTCCTTTCTCTCTCACCTGGGGAGAGAAAATGGTGAAGGATTCTAAAATTGGCAATACCAGATATTTGTTTTTACTGCTCTCTCTCATTTAATTTCCAGGCTTGAATGTCTAACTTTGTAGCAGAAATGTAAGTACTTTCTGACGAAATGTAAGTACTTTCTGACGAAATTCAAATTGCCCAACACAAAATTTATCATCTTCTCTCCATACTTTTTCATTACTGAAATAGCAGTTTATTTCAATATAGCTGCAACTTCTATCTATATTTACCTATTACAATTGAGTCTAAATTCTGGTTTTACAGACACGAGCCATTGTTGACATCATCCTCAATGACAGAGGATGACAGAGTCTCGCTCTGTTGCCCAGGCTGGTGTGCAGTGGCGCGATCTCGGCTCACTGCAAACTCCGCCTCCCGAGTTTAAGCAATTCTCCTGTCTCAGCCTCCCGAGTAGCTGGGATTACAGGCACGTGCCATCATGCCTGGCTAATTTTGTATTTTCAGTAGAGACGAAGTTTCACCATCTTGGTCTTGAATTCCTGACCTCATGATCCACCAGCCTTGGCGTGCCAAAGTGCTGGGATTACAGGCATGAGCCACCGCCCCCAACCACACCTCCTATTTATAATAACTGTGTTTTCTTTATTGTTGCTCTCTCTCGACCCTATAATAAAATAATATTTATTAAAACAACCTTTCAGAGATTCCACACCTGTGACATCACAAATCTTCAACAGATGTGAAGATATTACATATTTCTTTTTTATTTGTCAATTTGTTCTATCTATAAAATATACAATTCTAGCTTTAAATATAATTTAAGAATTAAGCAAATCCGAGACCTCAGGGCCTTACAATGATAAAATCACACTTGAATGAACTATTAATACTTCAATTCTAAATTAGAGCACATTACATAGAATGATGGCTTGAGAAATGATAGATATCCAGGATCAGATAATTTCCTCTAAAGAGCTGCACAGTTTAAGCCTTTTGATATCAGTCTGCAGGATCACAGATGACATTCTCCTTACCTTGTATCCTAGGATTCAACTTCACAGTCAAAAGCCTCTAAGTTAAGTCACAATACATTTATCAGTTTTATTTGAATACTTAGTAATAGAACCATTGTCGTTATCAAATAAATTTTCACTATACATTTACAGATTTATTGGAATCACTCCTCCCCATCCAGATTAAATAAAGAGTTATTCATAGATAAAAATGTTCATGTTATGAATAGGAAAGCTTTTCCTTCCTTCCTTCCTTCCTCTTTCCTTCCTTCCTTCCTTCCTTCCTTCCTTCCTTCCTTCTTTCCTTCCTCCCGCCCCCGGTCCCTCCTCTCTCTCTTCCTGGCTTCCTTCCTCCCTTCCTTTCTTTCTTCCTTCTTCTAATGTGCATACTATTATCTCCCCTTATATTTATTTAGTATCTCTTTTCCCTCAAACACTAACTCATAATATATATTTACCGAGTGTTTTTGAAGTAATATACCATTTGTATTATTATTTCTACCACCCACAGTTACCCTAACTAGAAAGCTGAGCCACATCAGTTTATTCTTCATAATCAAAATAAAAATAATTATGGTATTTACATTAATATCATTTTACTATCATTATCATCATCATTATGATCATCCTTTCTCAGACATGTACCATGCAATTATCTTGTTTATTGTACTTCCTTCATATTTTAGTTCAAAATAAATTTTATATTGTTAAAATATTTTAAAACCTAACATAAACCATCTTTAGGCAGTACTTCAAAAGAAAGTTAAATGCTTTAATAGGATGTCTCCAAATAACTTGAAACTTCTTATTGTAATTCATAGAACTCCAAATACTATGCACAAATTAATAATCGATAACGTTTTTGGACAGTGGCCATTGAACAGAATTTTATTTTCAAAACTCATTTCCAATTCTCACTTTTCAGAATGAATTTGACATTTTAAAGTCTAAACTTAAGCTATTTAGAGTTTTCACACTATATATGTTGATTTTTTATTATTGTATTAAAAATGTATTTTAATATGCTTAATTTTTCAAATGATAACATCAATAACTTGGGATGCATTTTAATATGTTGCGTAATAAGAGAACAAAAATTTAGTGTCAGTTATGACCCAGGTACTCTTATATATACTTTACAGATATTAACTTAGTTAATCCTCACAATTCTTTTGAGTTACTTACTGTCATTAGTCTCATTACTTAAAACAGGAGACAGAGGCAGGAAGTGGATACATAGCTTGCCAAAGATAGTATACCTATGTAATTGTGAGCAAGAATTCAAATCCAGACTGTCAAACAATAGCGTTTGTTTTTTTAACCAAACTGCTAAACATGTATAAATTACAGTAAAAAGTTATCACCAATTGATACAACTCAGATTGTGACTTCATCTATTTTTTCAAATGCACAGACCATTTGTGTGATTAGAGTGCTTTCTGTGACATTCGCTTTTTAAAAATAAATGCATCTTCATTTTTAATTTCTAAGCTAAATTTTGATGACTCTAAAAATATAATACAATGAGTTCATCAAAAGATTTAAGAAGAATGCTGCAAAGTGAACAGATTGTATTTTCCATCCCATAGATACAATATCTCCATCTTGTCAAGTCATTTAAATAATATGGACATGAGGCATACTGAGAAATAGAATGAAGCAAGTGATAAGAGCAGAGATCCTAGGGTTGCATCAGCAATAAAGAACGGCAGAGAGAAGAAGTGTGTGTTTTCCTACTGCATAAAATCTCAATGATCAGACTTATGAAAAAACAAATCTTCACCAGACTGTAATTCTCTCAGGAGGCTGGGAATGGAAAGAGAATAAAGGGATCTTAAGAAGTAAATTCTAGGCTTATGCAAAAAATTAAAGATGTTACTGTAAAAGTTTCTAAGGAAACGTTATGTAATATCAATTAAAGGACAGGTTTTCCTCGAACAACTAAATCCACAATTTTATTTCATAGATCAAAATCTAATATGTTCCCCAATATTATTGAGAATGATGATATGTTATTTGAAGTGAATTGTTTGATTATTGCAACTCCCGAAGTGCAAATTCACGCTTAGTAAGTAATGGAGAAGTCAAAGAAGTAAGCTACAAATGTTCCCATCTTAGAATTTTGTCTTATATTTAAAATACTACATATAATGTCTGTAGAATTGCCACCAAATATAAAGCTTGCATTATCAAATTTGTCTTCTGACAACATATTAATGTCTAACTGCTGATATTAGACCAAAACCCATTAATAAAAGGGAATTTATCCTATTTTTTCATTTATTTGTATGTCTACCTAGGATTTGGCACAGGACCTTGCAGAGAATGGGTGTCTGATAAATGTTGCACAGTGTAAGGTTTAGAAGCAGGCAACTTTGCAAATACAGGCTAAGAATACGCATTCATTACTTTGTTTCTGAAAGTAATCTGCATGTGGAATATAATTTACACTAATAAACTTTGAATCATTCTTCATGGAAACCCCTACTGTTCTAATCAAGAAAGCCAGCATTATGAAAGAAAAAAAAAATCAAAGATCTAGGTATGTTGACTCTGGTGCCAACTATATCCCTAAGGATTTCTTCTGTCATTTAATCTAATTACACCCAGTAGTCTTATAATCATATTAACACCTTTCTTAATGAAGAAAGGAAAGTAATCTACATCTTCTTACTGTTTTTCCAAAATTGAGGATGAAAAATAGATTTAGGAATACTAAGCAATCACTAAGATATCTGAACAGGTGTTATGTTGTTTTACGTAACATCCCTCTGATCATTGTATACATTTTCTTTATTTACTGTGCTTTAGATGTTCATTTAATTTATATTATCTTTATAAGAAAATTATATTTGTCATACTAAGAAAATTACCCATCATAACTTTACTTTTAATCAATATTGTTTATATTTTCTGAAACAACTAAACTATCAACAGGTTTTTTGATAATGCAAGGCTGAAATCCAGTCCTCGAAAGCAGCAAATTGACCGTATTCATTTTTATTGTACATTCATTTATTCATTTAATTACATTTTTGTTTTTGTCTGAAGATGTTCGGAAATCATTTAAAGTAGTCAAAGTTAGTACCAGAATCTAGAATTATATTGTAGCTACCTCTCTCAGAAGGAGAGATTTGTGATTTGCCCAACCATAAAGAAGAAAAAGTTTCTACTTTAGGATGCCAAATATCAAAAAATGAATAAATTTGTCTCAATTATGCTACAATAAATGAGTCAGAAGAATACGATATATAAACCTGAGAGGCGACAATGTAACAAAATTTGCAAGTGATCTCTAAAATTTCTTCCATGTCAATCTAACAGGATTGACATATCACTTCCTACCAAAACAGACAAATATGGAAGAACCTCTGGAACCTATAACCACAAAGAAAGCAGTATATATATATGTCTATATATGTACATATGTACAGCATATGTCTATATATGTGCATGTGTAGATTATATGTCTATATATGTGCATATGTACAGTATGTCTATATATGTACACATATGGACATATGTAAAGCATGTCTATATACATACATATATACCCTATGATCCTTGAATATATGTTTGTGTGTATATATAAATATAAATGTGTGTCTATATATAGTGTGTGTATATGTATACATATAGATGTACATATGTACAGTTTGTCTACAATATATGTAATATATATGTATTTTAACATGCTTAATTTTTGTGGATCAAAAATTTCATATATACTGTATGTCTATATATGTATACACATGTACATGTGTACAGTATATCAGTATACATGTCTATATATACGTATATGTACATATGTGCAATATATGCCTATATATGTACATATATACACTATCCTCAACTATATATGTTTGTGTGTGTATACATATAATTATAACTATAAATGTGTGTGTGTATATATAGTGTGTATATATATGTGCAAATTCATGCTTAGTAAATGATAGAGAAGACAAAGAAGCTACAAACATTCCCACTTCTTCTACCTTAGAATTTTGTCTCATATTTAAATACTTCATATAATGCCTGTGTGTATATATATATGTATATATAAATACTGTACCCCTCAACCATTATATATATAATAGTGGTTCATAGAAATGGTGATTAGAATTAACATTTAATGAGGTAATCTACTTAATATGTCAGAAATTTTATCAGTACTTGATTGCTAACACTAGTCAGAAAAAATTACCAAGGATATTTTACAGATAACAAAAGTGGCATTTATAGAGATCAAGTCACATACCTTATAATGAGAAGAGGTAGAATCTAAATCCACGTATATTTGCCTTTTTTTTTTTTCTTTAAGCCATTGGGAACCAGGATGTTCACATTTTACAGACCAGAAAAATCTGATTCCATGTACTTCTCCCAAACTACAACGAGTAACATAAGATTGTGATCTTCTTATTTTAAAAAAGAATTATTAATGATAAATGTATGAGCTACCATCATATATCACTGTATTTTCTCAAAGTCTTATATTTACTTTCTCTTAATCTTGATCAAAATGTCTGTGCGTTCCTTCCTTCCTTTTTTTCTTCAAAAATTTCCTAAATATGAACTGTTTGCATGTAAAGATTAGTAAATTTCTCCCTTAAAATATTCATTTGTTTGAGAATTTAGATAAAAAGAAAATTGACACATTACTTACTGGTATAAGTCATTGAGTCACTGTAATTGATGTAAACAACTTCTCATTAAGCACCATTTATTCACAGAACCAGGTAAGATGCAGATCAACTGAGTTTAAATATTTTTCTCTAGTTTTCCTCAAATTTTATACATGTATATATGTTATACTGACAGTATACATATATGCATATATGTAGCTAGTTACACTTATACATGTTATATAAAGATAGAAATTATGAAATTATGGCTTTTAGTTAGTGGACTGGCTACACATGGAAATCTACTACATTTAGTTTTCCTCAGGTAATTTTGACTTTTCTGAGACACAACTGTTAAGGCTTTTAACACTGAATGAGTACTGGATTTCTTCAGAAATCGAATTAATGTTAAACGTCCAAGAGTGAAAAGGCACACGTTAAGATATCTGAACTATTTATATTTTTCAAATGTCTGTTCTCCAAAATCTTCTCTAATATAAAACCAAAATAAGGGCATAAAGATCATTACTTGTTTTGTCTTCTGGGCATAACAAGCATTAAAATCTCTGTTTATTTTTTCCTTACTGTTAGGGAGAAGATTTTCTTATTTTGTGTACGATGGTGTCCAGTATGAATTTTATTCTTCCGTTTATAACAACTTCATACTGGACACAATCATGCATAATAAAGGGGAAAATCTGCACAACCCCAGGTGAAAGATCTATCAACATCTATCAAAGATGTTGAAGTTTTAATTTGGTGTATTGTTTGTCATCAATACACAGGCATATGTGTGCACATATGCAGACACACACAGAAACATATACACACACATACAGAAGATTACCTAGAACAGACAGGGAAAAGAAAACCTTACATGTAAATCAGAGGAGGTCACTTTTATGCAAGGAATGAGCAAAGCTCTAACACCATAAGAAGTATAAGGCAGATCTCACAGCACATGCATCAACAAACCTTGGAACCAGAAAACTTAAAGGAAAAAATTAAAAACTCCTCAAGAAACACTTTATAGGTAGTATAATTTTTTAAAGTGTATCTTCAAAGAAATGCCATTTAGAGTTCCCTAAATATGCCCTAGCTGGACTTGCTTACAACCACAAGAGGCAAAAGAGGTCCAAGGAATCAAATGAATGATTAAAGAAGACTACCATGCTGTAAGTAGCATAGAACCAAAATATTTAGTCTGTCAAAATCTGTGTCACTCCAAGTCACTACAATTGGCTCAAAGATAAAAATTACAATTAGTGTAGAAAAATAATGAAGACGCTCAGTTCTTTTTTTGTTTGTTTTTATTGTATTTATTTATTTATTTATTTTAGATGATTTTAGATGGAGTCTCACTCTGTCACTCTGTTTCTGAGGCTGGAAGACAGTGGTGCAAGCTTGGCTCACTGCAACCTCTGCCTCCCGGGTTCAAGTGATTCTCCTTCCTCAGCCTCCCGAGTAGCTGGGATTACAAGTGCACGCTGCCACACCCGGCTAATTTTTGTATTTTTCGTAGAGACAGAGTTTCGCCATGTTGGCCAGGCTGGTCTCAAACTCCTGACCTCAGGTAATCTGCCTGCCTTGGCCTCCCAAAGTGCTGGGATTACAGGCACGGGCAAACGCGACCAGCCAAGATGCTCAGTTCTTAAGATTTAATTTCATCTATCAGAAGAAGTAGAATAGATATACAGGAATTTAAAAATAATTATTGAGAATCTTTTAAAAATTTTTTTTCAGTTGAGTTATGTAAGATTGTTTTCTGTCTCCCTCACCTTCTTATTGCACCCTATCACTTCCTATCCAACGTTTAATACTTTATCATACTGGAAGGGAATGAAAGTGATGCACTGGGACATACAAAAAGTTTACAGAAAATTTTTCAACTTAATTAATAAAATAAATGTTATAAAGAGAAAAATCAATGATGTTATTTCTTCAGGCAAAGTTTTCACAGATGGCACTGGATGAATAATTATTTTTAGTTCTGAATGAAAAGATATACCAGATGTGACATGTTACTTATTTCAGCAAGCAAAGTGATAAACCCACAACATTTTTATTAAAATTATATATATATATATATATATATATACACATACACACATACATACACACACACAACACTGGTTTTGATATGGAAGAAAAATGTACATAGAGGGAAAAACATGTACAATTGATCTTAACAAAATAAAAAACATTATTTATTTTTTCATAATTGATATTTCTGATTGTTGCTGGTAATACTTTTCCTGATATGAGTTAGTGAAAGAATACAAATAATACAGTACATTAGTTGTACAGATACCATGTCTCATGTTAAGATTTGATGAATAATTAGAAATTTATAGAAAATGGAAGATGCATTTCAGTGCTGTTTTTAAAGAATATATACATATATATGCTCTGAATTATTAACTTTATTATAAATTATATATTGTTGAGTGTCATTTATGATTTTATTATCTGTCTTAAAGAGAGTGTTTACAGGAGGCAAATGTAAATTCAAAACAATTTTGACTATATGTGTTATAAAGCTAGAGGCTTTATCAATATAGCACAAGAGCAAATAGACGATCTGAGCATGTTATTATTCTCAGCTTCCCTGTAGTTTAGGATACCAGCGAGCTTCCTCAGACTGGATACTATGCAGATGGTTAAGGGAGACATAGTTTTATCTGCTTACTTATTCAAGTATTTGTCTATTTTTACTGATAACCTTACTTGAACTCCCATCTTGTTCTCGGAATAGTACTAGGCACTAGAATACGGCAGAACTCCTCCGAGGCTCAGATGAACAGACGGAATTAGAATAACAAGAAATTTTGCAAGAGAAACAACGGGGAAAGATGAAGGGGAAAGGAAGCAGAAGGCAGCGGGAGCTTTCAGTCCATAAGGCAGGTCTGGTACCTGTGAAAGAATGAGGGGAAAGAAGGGAAATAGAATGGGGAAAGAAGGGAAATAGAATAGGAAAAGAATCCAAATGTAGAATCCATATGTAATAAATATATATACACACATGTATGTGTGTGTGTGTGTATATATATATATAAATATATATATCTCAAAAAGTCTGATAAGGAGACTCAGAACAAAGAACACCCATTAGAGGAGTTTTGCTCAGGCAGGAATGGCCTGGCTCTAGGACCACTGGAATCAGTCACTGGCAAGGAGCAGCCCAGGGACACTGACACGGGTGCTGCAGTAGATCCCGAAGTTGCAGCTGCTGAAAGTTTCCCATTAACTAATATGAAGGCATAGCAGAGAGGATCCCCTCCACAGTCATCATAGATATCAATGATATGGTTTCTATGAACAAGTTCAGAGTGTGGTACGAGCATAAGATAAACAATTATATTAGAAGCATATACATATTAGAGTAAGATATTGTGAGGACCAAAGAAAGGGATATGTAACTCAGGTGAAAGAGAGGTAATAGTTCTGATACCGCTTATTGGATCTGAGTCAGGAAGGATGAGACAGAGATATCCAGATTAACAAAGGAGAGGGAAAAGCTTTGGCAGCACCAATAGTCTATATAAAGGCTGCAACACATAGAGAGCAAGGTGAGTAAGGTGAGTGCGGTTAATCACAAATTCTTTTCAATTCTGTATGGCTCAAGTGAAAAACAAACAAACAAAACATTAAACATGACCACAAATATGGATCTTCTTCCACTGAGATAAGTAGCCTAATTTTCCTCACTCTAAAGATGGACTGGCCTTACCGATTTCTTTGAGCACTAGAAGGCAGGTGATGTGGCATTATGGAATTTTTGAAGCCAGGCTATAAAAATCATTACAAGGTCATCCAGCTTTCTTAAAAATGTTCACTCTGAGGGAAGCCAGTCACCTTGTGTGTAGGAGGAGTCCTGCTACCTTGATATCACTATGCAGTGAGGAAGCCCAGGCTAACAATGCAGGGAGGCAGGGAGGTGGGGGGTGGGTGTGTGTGTGTGTGTGTGTGTGAGAGAGAGAGAGAGAGAGAGACGCAGAGAGAGAGAGACAGAAACAGAGAAAGAAAAAGAGAGCTGACGAGGCCTAGATATTCCAGTCATTCCAGTTTAGGTGCCAGACATGTGAGTTGAGAAGCCATTCTGGTCATTCTAGGGCCAGGATCACATGAAAAACAATGAAAAATCCAGATGAAAGCTAGACTGGGAGACATGAATTATTTCAGCTTTCTCCACCTATTTGAGACACCTTACCTGAGACTCTGGTCATCATGGAGCAGAAATGAACTGCTCCTGCCAAACCCTCTCTAAATGCCTAATGTACACACACACACACACACACACACACACACACACACACAAATGTGATCCCAATGAACAGTATTTTATGTCATAGTTATTTTATGTCATAAAGTTGGGGAGTGGTTTGTTACACAGCAATATATAACAAACAGACATAATGGCAAGAAGAAAATGTCTAAGAGGTCACCTGAGGGTATATTGTAAACACCTTGTTTCAATCCCAAGGAGTTTGAGTTCTATATGAAAAGCAATGCAGAGCTATTAAAGGATAAACTTAAGTATGACTGAGTCTGAAATATAAATCTGAAAGGTCACTCTCTAGATAATCCACAAATAATGGATTAGAAATAAGTGAACCTTCAAAGGGAGATTACTCAGGAGGCAGTTCTTGTGGTCACGTTTATTCTGTAACATTCAGCATAAAGCTGAATGTCAGCTGGAAAACAGAAATCAAGTTTAAAACCCTCTACCTTCAAAAAGCATACACTTTAGCAAGAGGACATAGAAAGTCTTTTCCATGAGTACTTTCTGCACAGCAAAGAAAGTTTTAAGGGTCAGGAAGTAAGACAAAATGAACCACGGGAAGTGAAAGGAGGAGAGAGAGTAGGAAACCGTGAAGTCTTTGAATAAGATAGAAATCAGGAAGTAAGTGTTGAAGAATGTATAGAAAAATAACAGCTGAAGTTAGAGTAGCATTAAAAATGGAAGGTTTGAGTAAAAGAGATAAAATGTTTTTAAAAAAGATGATGGTTTAGAAAACAAAAAAAAAGAATAATTTTAGTATTTAACCTGTTTAACACATTGTATTAGAAATAGATTAGTACCAAAGAAGCCACAAATGAAATAAAAATATATTAACATAATATTGTATAACACACACTTGAATCATCTTGTTTTCATTTTAAAACATAACCAAACATAGCTACAATTCAGTCTGCTGAAGAATTGACATATCTAATTAGGGAAGAAGAGTTTTTTTGGTTTTTTTTTCTCTCAGCAATGTTCAAATTATTTATATTCCTGTTTTTCTGTGCTTAAATTACTAAAATATATTCTCTAATAATATTAACAATAAATAGAAGTTCAATGCATTTTCAGTTAAAAGGTAATTTAACATTGATTACTTATAGCCCTTTACATATGTTAAAATTATTATAGAAAACAAAATAATATGAGTTTGCTTACAACATTCAGTAAAACAAAATTAAAAACTCCAAGATGATGGGAATACATCAATTGAACATCACAGTATATTTTCTTTTTAACGAGGTTCTGTGTCAGCGTTATGCACTTAGCCGGGTGAATCTTAGGTAGTAAGTAAGTGCGACACCACCAACAGCACAGGGAAAGAGAATGAGGCAGGGAGAAAGAAAGATTGGTATGTGAGGTGGGCTAAAAGTAGAAGTTCCCGTTCTTTTATTTCTTTTCCTTTGTCTTTCAATTTAGGTTATTCGGTTGTCTTTGGCTGATGCATTGACTTTTCAATGTTTCTCCTAATGACTTGAAATTGTCATAAGAAGAGAACATGTTTCCTGCCTTAAGTCTCTATACAGGTTGAGTAGGGGACTTAGGTCCTGTTTTGTCACTAATGTTGCCAGTAGAGACAAAAGTGGGAAACAAAGGCAACTGTTGTGTTCTCTATCATTGTCAATTGGTACGGTAAATAGAGGGGAAAAGACTAGAGGGGAGATAGTGGGAAATCCTATGCATCGTGCATGTGTTTCTGTGAGTGCTGGGGTGTGTGTGTGCGCACATGTGTACATTTTAGTGAACTCTGTATTTTTTCCTTTCTCGAAGACTCAATGATTTTGTATATTCAGCCATCTTCTCTTTGAGACCTGGCCCATTATATTCCTATGTACAAATTCATGTCTATTTTATTTTTCTTGTTTTATACATGTCAATATTTTTCTTACTCTTCATGTCTTGTTCAATGTCTGCTACTTTTGACAGAATAGGGGGAGAAGAAAATTACTGCACAAATAAATGCATATCTTCTTATCTATTGTATTCTTCCAATCAAAGTTTTATATTTCTATCCTTTATTCATCTACTTTAGTGTTATAAAAATGATGGGTGGTGCAACTCACTGTTATCTCTCATTTAAGGAGATGTTAGTGATATATTAATAGAAAGCTAGGATTCTTTTCTCTTCATAAAATCAATCATCATTATGACTTATCCTAGGGACAATAAGAGATTTGCGGTTTCATTAAAAATGACTACACTGCCTGGGAGTATGAGTCAGAGTATGGAATCAGTGCTCTTATAGAATACAGTCTCAGTAATGCAAGCATGCCCTTGAGCGTGAAGGTCTGTGCAGAACAGCTTGGAACACTGGATGCAAGTATCGATTGTATTGCCAAGTGTCTAAATTTATAGATGTTAATTTTAAATATACTTACTATTATTTCACATTTTTAAAAGACAAAATATTTTGCTCTATATTTAAATTGGCAGCAAAAAGAATCTTTAATTAATTGTTTCACTAAATCTGTTCTCAATGAAGAAGAAATATACATCCACTGTATATTTCAAGAATAAAACAAGAACAAAGCAGCTTAAAAGAAAAATGTTACCCATAACTCCATGGAAATATTTGCCATCCCTGTAATCTTATCTGCTTCATACATTTCAAGAACAATTGCCCCTTCCAAAATATATACCCTGATGTTCAATTTTGTAAATATGATAATAAAAAAGACAGATGAACTCTCTTCCAATATTTGAGTCAAAATATTTTGTAATGTATTCTATTCTGTTTTCTCTAGAGGAGTATGTTGAATTATAATGTCTTGTCATACTTCAAGGGAAGAAAAATTCTGGCACAAATCTTATTTCTGAAGCAAAGAAATACAAAATAATAGCACATACTTAATATTTGAGACACCACAGTACACCACCCACCAGTAATTGTTAATACATAAGAGCATTACTTATTACACTAACATTAGAGTCATTGTAGGGTAAAATATCAAAATTTCTCTCTTTGTCTTGTAAGGCTATTATGAAATAGAAGCTATCTGTAGTAGGTAGTAGTTTTCACCTCAAGATTTTTAATTCATAAAACTGAATCACACTGCTAAATTTAATTCAGCTGCTAATTCCTTATTTTTTCAGTTTCCGTTGACAATAGCAATTTTATGGTTACCTAATCTAGTTTACAATGACACGCATTCTATGTGAAGGCTTTTAAGACAGGTTATATAGAATATGTTACAATATTCTTCAATAGCAGGAAAGTATAAATAATCTTTCAATCTGGTAAAAAGAAATGTATTTATTCTATAAGTAGTAATTTGTCAATTTGAGGAAAAAACATGTAACATTTGAAATCAGCTTGTAAAAAATATTTGATGTGTTCCGCAAAAAAGTTGGCAATATTGAAATGTGAGTAGATTACAAAACAAATTAACTTCAATTTGTGGATATAATAAAAGGATATATGAATAGAGAAAAGACTCTAAGAATAAACATTATCAATATAACTGTAGTAATGTCTGAGAGCTTATACTGCGGTTGATTTTAATTATTATTTATAATTTTCAGTGTTTTCAAATTGCATATAATGAGCATGTACATATTGTGAAATCAAAGAGGTATAATGCGACTTTAAAAGCTATTCATAAATGTTGAACTTGAGCTAAATTTGTCCTTTTAATTTGAAAATTCTTAGCAGTAGAAAAATGTCCACTTTACTTGCCTAAGTATAAAATTTAGCATTATTTTGTCTTTATTCTTCCAATATCTGAAGGTTATCCTTATTTAAATAATGCATCTAAACTCTCACTAAAAAGACAAGTGAAAAAATAAAAAGTATCCACATGCATAAACACTGAATTGCACAGCAAATTTATTTATTACTTTTTTACATCTTTATTCTTCACCGTTACTGCGTAGCACTTACTTAAGGAAGGCTTAAATGCTTTAAAATAGCAAATAAAATATTGCCTTCTGGAATTACTCAAAATAATTTCAAACTTCCTTTAATATAACAATATGATATTAATTTTTTCTAATCATTGAATGGAGTAGATTTGGGAGATTTCACTTCTACATTCCATGTGATTGAGGATAATGTTTTCATATTCTTTATTATTGTGACCAGATTTTCAAAATTTCTTAAAATAGAAACTCAAATGAAAGTACAATCTTTAAATAAATTTTAAAGGTACTGCCAGTATTTTTGCAATTATAAAATCTATTATTTTCTTGTGGGTTAAAACCAAAGCCACATTATTGTATTAGTACTAGTTGTGCTATGTGAGGTAAAAATAAAGCTGTATTATAAATATAAATATTTTGCTATAATTGTAACCTTAATTCCTATCTTTGTGTTCCAAATCAAAAGCTAAGAACACTTTTAGAACTAGTGGTTAATTAGCACTTCATAATTTGAAAAAATATACAATTGTTACAGTCGACATTTTATTGGTAGAGAAAATGATTATGGTTTTGAATGCATTCTTTTAAACTTAGTGAATGCATTCCAATTCAAAATATGCTTTGAAAATATTAACTAATGCATGATACAAATATTATAAAACATGACTTTTATTATAAACTATTATAAATATATGGACTAAAAGAAAAAAAGTAAGCAAATCTTTTTTGCCCATTAAATGTGATTTTGTTTCCTTAAAATGCAGAAATAATTAGAAATAATTTAAAGTTAAATATGTTAATCCATGTAATCTTGTGAAGAACTACATCAATCACTTTGGTTATTTAATTAAAAGCCCATTAGGGAAAGAAACAAAACAAAAAGATAAACAACAAAGTGAGATACATTAATTGAATTACACATAGTACACATGAAAGTTTCTATAAGTTTTAATTGTCTCTCAATTTTTCTTAAATTGCTGATTTCGTAAATTAAGTAGAGAAAAACATTGACCACAGAATAAGTGACGGTTAGATTCTTTCAGCAACGTAATTTCATTTACTCTTTTCTACCACTAGGGTAATGGGGAAAAAAAAAAAAAAAAAAAACAGGAAATCCAAATTCATGTTATTTTGTGTGGTTCACCTCTGGATTTCTGATTCTCAAAGTATGCATAGCAAATGTGAAGCATTCCATAAATAGCTGAAATACTGAGTAAATGTAATTTCTAAATTTTCATCAAACATAAACTTTCTATGTAATCCAGTAATTAAAATACATCATTATAACTCACTAAAGGCTTTAAAATGGTTTGCTAACCCTGAACAAAGTGTTTTTTATTATTTAAACCCAAAAACGTATTCATCATAAAAACATTAAAACCACTATTTTTAATGAACATTCATTGTCATTTTAGCACATTCCTTCCAATTTCTGTCCTCTGTAGTATCTAACACAGAGGTTGCAAGGAGACTGAATTGACTTTCTTAGTCTGAATTGTGGTCCTCTTGTTTATTAACTGCGAGAACAAGGATCAGTAACATAAATCTTGTATCTTAAATTTTTTTGTCTCTAAAATGGAGATAAAACTTTTAAATACATTACAGGACTATTATAGGATTAAGTAAGTTAACCAATATGATGAGTATGGAGTTGAGAGTCTGTTATAAGCTAAGTGAAAATTATATGAATTATGCATAATTAAGATGATTATGGTGATAATGATGATGTTGATATCTATAGATCCTTAAAGAACCTGACTATAAAAGGCACTGGAAAATAGATTCAATTTGGAAATGTTAAATATAAGTTTTTAATGTGTCTAGGAAGAACCGGAACCAAGTTTTAACATGTAGTTCATACAAAATACTACCTAAATTCTTCTGGGGATCACAATAAAGGTTGTATTCTGTACTCAGGAAAATGTTTATGTCCATAACAAAAGATATGTAAAATCTGTGCTTGTTCCAACTATCTCAGTCCAGCCCAAAGAACTTTCTCAATTCCTGTTCAAAACCAGTGATCTAATAATTCTGAAGCAATATTCAGGAAGACTGGCATACATTCTCCAGTGTCAAATTTGCATTAGGAAGCTGCAACATTTTTCAGTCTCAATTTATCAATCTTTAGACATAACTGTATTTTTCTTCGTTTTTGAAGGTATGGAAAAATAGATGATAAGATGTGTAAAAATAGTCTAGAAAGTTTTTTTTAATTTGTTAATAGACTACTGTAATAGACTATATTAACAGACAGTTTAAGATTTACAGACAACTTGAGCATAAAGTACAGAGATCTCGTATTCTTTTCTGCTCAGTTTCCCCTGTCATTAACATCTTCCCTTAGTGAGGTACAATTATTACAATTAATGAACCAATATTGATATTATTACAGTTGAACTTTGAACAACTTGAGTTAGGACTGTGTAGGGTCACTCCCATGAAGACATTTTTCAATCAAACACAGATCAAAAATACACTGTCTGTGGGATGCAAAACCCACACATATGGGAGGGCCGAATATTCCCACACATTGCTTCTGAAGGACTGTCTGCAGGACTTCAGTTTATGTGGATTTGGGTATTAGTGCAGGTGGTCCTGCAAACAAATCCTGTGTAAAATGAGGGGCAACTATATTAACTAAAGTCCATAGTTAATTTTGATTTCCTTACTTTTTACTTAATGTCCTTTTATGTTCCAGTATTTCATCCAAAATACCACTTAAAATTTAGTTGTTGTATGTCCTTAAGCTCTTCTTGGGATTCTTATTTTTGATGATATAGACAGTTGTAAGGCTTACTGGCCAGGTATAACACAGCATGCCTCTAAACTGATAATTTGTCTCATGTTTTACCCCTGAAAAGGGTTTATGGGTTTGGGAAAGTCCAGAAAAGTTAATTAGAAGATATCAATTACCTGTGCCCTACTATTTGGAGAAAATCAGTATTTCTATAATTAATAAAGTAATTTTCTGTTTTGAAGACATTTTAAAATGATACATTAAAATAATCTTTGGGATCACAGAAGATATTTCTAAACTAATTAAAATTAATACTAGTAACTACTATTTTAAGAAATTATGCTGAGTGTTTCAAATCCACTTAATCCTCACAATGATCAGAAAAGATAAATCAACTTATCCCTATCTTCAAAGAAGATGAGAAGACGGGCTCTTCAATTATATAATTTTCCCTCGTTCATAAAGCTTATCAGTAGAGCTGAGCCCTAAAGCTGCTAACTTCTAATTTCAATTATATCACCCAGTTCTTTCAATGTAAGAAAGTCTTTTTATTTTCTCTCAAAGTTCTTCTGCTTCTCCAATACTTAAAACTTCATTTAATCCGGCATTTATAAGGGTATCCTTCACAGATAATGGGCAATGGTTATGTGGAGGAGGCAGATTATGAAGTGAGCCTAGATCGCACCACTGCACTCTATCCTGGGAGACTGTGTGTCAAAAACAAAACACAACAAAAAAAGTTATTTACAATGTATTTTCCTTAACAGCTAGCAAAGTTGAGTATTCAACCACAATTTATTTATCATGTGTATTTGTGTATTTGCTCTTTACTGAATGTGTTTTCGTACTGTTTGACCAACTGGCAGAGGGAAGGTTTCTGCACCTTATTGATTTTTATGAGTTCTGTGTATATTCCAGTGACTATCTCTCTGCTGCTTACCTTTTGTGCAAACACATTCTTTAGCATTCCTGTTCACAATTGTATCAGTTTTAATATAGCCAAACTTATCTTTTAATGTCTTATATCTGCAATATATAGCACTAAAATACAAAACTAGTTGCAATATATTTTTATTCATCTTTCATTTGATTTGCTAAAACATTTGTCAGTTGATTGAGTGGATACCCATAAGTAGATTGATCTGTAAACTTATTTTATCATATTTTCATAATATAATAAGACTATTAGATGTGTAGCATTTGTTTTAGACTATTGACTAATTTTTGCTTTTCTGGAAAATGTTGTGATATTAGGCTATGTGATCAGAACTGGTTACCATAAATTGGATTTGGTCAAAGTCAACAAGTTAAATGTAGGCCTGCCATTATAAGCCAGAAGTAATGAATTCAAGATTAGACAGAAGTAGAATCAGAGAACACAAATAAGCTGCATGAGATGATAGCCCCCTTGTCATCCCTTATTCTTTTACTGTGGCTTTTGCCTCAGCTCAGGCTTTCGTTCATTAGGGTTATTATGACCAAGTAATGGAGGTGAAAAAAGGTCCAGCTAGCTTAATAGATGGGTTTGCTTAATATGGGGTTCAGAGTAATGAAGGATTGCTGTTGTCTAAAAGCCAAATCAGTAGTGATCCCAAAGGACAGAAATCAGAAAAATTTTCCCCATGGACACTAACTACTTCAATCACATTTTCTGAAAAGAAGAAAGAAACAAGATAAGAAAATATACTGACATATAAAGTAGTAAAGAGTTTGGAGGTTTACTCAGCGGTCTGGGTATACAGAGATTAAACTGGAGAGAAACAGCATTGGGGAAAACCTATTTGATGGACTTACAGAAATATCAACAAGTTATGAAGACTCTTGAACCTCATGTTAATGCTAACTAAATAATATTCACCATAGACAACCAAGTAGATAAAATGACTAAGCCAACTGACATCTGCCAACCTCTGTCATTAGTTAGCCCAGTGCTGGCATAATAGATGCCTCAGTGAAGAGACTCTGGTAGCAGAGATGGAGGCTAATCCAGACTCCATAGCATGGGCTTCTGTTCACCAAGGCTGATTTCTTTACAGCCACTGCTGATTATCTACTCTGACAGCCATGGAGACAAATGCTGGACTTTTCAGCTGACACTATAGTTTGAGAGGATCAATCACTTTCCTAGGGACAAGTTGATGATATTGTGATCATCCCATTTTTAAAGAAGACATAATTTGTCTCGATTGGAATTGACTCACATGATGGGTGTGGGTTTGGTTTGCCTTCATGTCTACAGGTGTTCAGCTACAACTTCTATCCAAGACCTTCAGAGTGCTTGAGCTGCTGAACAAGATCCTGCACAAAACTGCATTAAATCAAAAAACTCATTTTACATCTAATTTTTATTTTATATGAAAATAATCCACAGGGAATTGTTTTAAAACAACTGCAGAGTATTTTATTTATAAAAATAATGCATAATGCCTATGCATACAATTAGTGTGCATTACAAAAGTATTTATTTATTAGCTTTATACAATTTTTAAACCAAACACTATACATAACATTATCTACTATTGCCATAAATTTGTTTTAAAGTTGTTAAAATTACTTAGAATATAACTCAAATGACCTAGTAATATCATGAGTTTCTATTCTCAGAATTTCTCCCTCACAGATTCCTGAAATGTTTTTCTCTCCATTTTACCTAACTTGAATAGAAATAGTCTTTTAGTATTGCTATAAGGTATTTGTTATTTTTGTTGTTAACATTTTAATTGAAGTGTAATACATGTACAGATACATAAAAAAAATTATTGGTATAAACAAACCATCACAAAGTGAAAACACTTGTGTAACCCCCACACAGGTAAAGAAATAAAAGCATTAACAGTTCCCTAGAATTATCCCTTATGTCACCTCCCAGTGCCAACTCTCTGTCCAGACTCTATAACCATAGATTTCTTGTAAGCTTGCAAGTGTTATAACTGTATTTCACTCCTGATTATGGCCCTATACTTCCACTTTACATCTCACACAGCACTTTGTAAGGCACATCACAGATGATCAAGTAGGACAAATACCACATCCCAAATAGAATCAAATGTATACCAGTATAGTCAATGGGCCTATTATTATTCTAAATTAATAATAAATAATTTCCTATAATTATTCAAACTTCACATTGAATAATAGCTTTTAAATTTTGAAAAGAAGTGTTGTATAACAACTTTTATTACATTAATATAATCAAAATACAGAATATAATCAAAATACAGTGTAGTAGAATTTTATTTTTAAAGAAGGATAATATGTAGAGACAATGATAAACTATTTTCAAAAGCAAATCATATGTGGCCATTATAAATGACAAGCACTATAAGCCTAGCTGCGGAATATTAGCATTTCATATGTGAGAAATGAATAAAAACTATGTTATGGAGAATAGTATCAGAGCATTATTCACCTTATCACAAGTAAAGGTAGTTAATAGGTTTGTTTTTACTAGTTTTAAAGTGAACCACTGACATTAAAATGAAAAATTGTGTTCCATGTTAATGCAATACAAATAATTCTCACAGAAAAAAATCCTAGTGTGGAATTTTTTTTTCATAGACAGTTAACTGAACCAAAATTTCTGCCAGCAGAATTCAGTCTTACACATGTAGATAGATGTGAAAGTGTACATATCCTCCCAACACAGCTTTCTTCAGTAATGATATAATTTTCCTAATAAAGAAAAATGTTTTCCTCTTCTCTTCTGTACAGTTCTCTTTTATATTTCAAAGTACCAAAAGACTCTTACAAACATTGCACTCTCCAATTATCACTAAAAAGGTCTCCAAATGCCACCATAAGGAAACTATAAAACAGGCACTGATTATACTACCAGACTCATAGAACTCTGTTGGCCATTAAGGACAAACCATTTTCCAATGAATTTAAGGGTTACATTGAAAGAGATTCATGTGAACTTTCTACTCTCCTCCTTCAAATGTTTACAAACAAACATGTCCTATCATTTGTAAAATGGCCTGCTACATTTAGAAATCTGAATTAAATCTCTGTAATAATTTAGGTTATTGGGATAGACTCTTAGGTACAGGAAAAAATTTATAGTGTTTTTCCCCTCAGCCAATAGAGGATATAATGAAGGAAAAAAAAATGCAGGAAAATGGCCAGGACACAAAGCAGCACTTAATATGCACAATATTTTACAATCCAGTAATTTTTAGACTGGGAATGCTTGATGTTTTTTCCAACATTGTGAATGGACTTATCACACCCAATAACGTCCTTCATACATTTGCACATCAATGAATCTGGTTATTTTCCTTCTGTCTTGGTTGTCTAACAGTGATAGCCTTAACTGATAGTGAATTAAAATTATCTGTGGAGCTTTAAAAAATATATTCCTGAGTAACACACTGAGAAATTCTGACCCATAATTCTATACTGAAACCTAGGAAATCCCAGATGATTATGACAGCATATATCCAAAAGAAAGCATTTTGAAAGCACTAAAACCTTCACCACTTACCAAAACGCAGTGGATTGTCATCTGTACATCAATGCAGTAATGGAAAAGAGTAATGTTACCATATAATATCAATGATCTTCAAACTTTCCCTTTTGTTGACATTGTATTTATTACTCACATTTCCAGCTTCAAGTCCTGTGACATATTGGCCAGCTGAATTCCAGTGCCATTAATATACCCTTTGTAGTCAATGATGTTAGATTTTTGGGTTATTAATAGATAAAGACTAACATGTAAATATAAATGCTAACATATGAATAAGGGAAATGTAGGAAAATAAAGAGTAATTTTGTTGCAAAAATTTCATAAATACAAGTCCAATTTCACAGTTTTGTTTTAAGTATTAAGAAATATGCCTTCTTTGGTGAAAATTATTTTTAAAACAAATTCAGTAATTCATTTAAGATAATCTGGAAAGGTTATTTAGAAATGTTCTAGAAACAAGAGAGAATATATATTTTAAAAATAACTCAGGTGTTACCTAGGGAGTAACCTGAAAAATACTTTCACAAAACAAAGGTTAAGAAATTAATCTTTAGAAAGAAATTCAGGTAAAAGTACATGTCTAAAATGACCTTTGAAAACTGGGAAGTAAATAACTTTTCACATCATTAAACATTTTATATAAACTTATTTTATTATACCCAGGTTAGAAACATACAGGCTACAGTTTTCAAAATCAGATTAATGTGAAACCGTTGGATTTTTAGGAAAATCAGTCTGTTTTTCTACTATCACACCAAACAAAACTTTGTCATCATAAGTGCTTAAGAATTAGCAGGAATAGCCAGAATGTATTTGTCCAAAAGTTGTCTGTATTTAAACTTTTAAACACAATAGGACAAGAAAGATTTTTTATGAATGATAGTATTTCTTCAGGTGTCTTAATTATAGTCTTCGAAAGAGTACAATTCTGAAATAGAATTATTTGAAGGCTGCTGATAAGATGTCCTGTTCCCAAACATGCCTCTTAATCCACTTAGTACATAAATAAATTACATGAAGAGAGTACCACATGTTTGTCTTAAGACAGACATCTTACCTGGTACATTTTAAAACCAATTATTTCAAGGAAATACCATAGCAAACTTGTGGAAAGAGGAGAGCAACCTGTTTTTCCAATTTGATAAATTTGACACTTATCAAATTTCTTGAATTTGGATTCATTTGGGGGAAAATAGAAAAAAGAAAGTAGCATGGTTAGTAAAATAAGAAAATTACCCAATATTATTACAGTCATAGCATTTGCTAGTAATAGAGACTGCCCCAGTTTAAGATTAATTTTTCAATTAAAATATTAAATGTCATTTTATGATTTTTTAGTCTGGGAGGCAAGTCAGGATACTTTTATTAATAGTCATTAATTGACAAAGCTTCTACAGTTGTGCTTTTTATTTAATATTATAACACATTAACCACAGACATCCTTTGATTTTCTGTCATATTTTCAGTGCTCTGTCTGTACATGTTTTCTCAAGAGTAGCAACATTTGTGAATTTATTTTAATAATTCATGATTTTGTCAGCATTTTAAGGGCTTACTGTTCCAAGAGGACATTATAACAAAGCACTGAAGAACAGGAAACTTCAGTTTAGCTGGAAATTTATACTAGTATACCATTGTTGTCCCTTATTTACTGATTTATACACTGTTCAAAAGTGAAATTGAATAAGATTAGCTATTTTATACAGTTATTATAAGGATGAATTAAAATAGTTTTGAAATGTTAGAAACTATGTATTCGATATAAATATTGTATATATTATTTTTAAAATATTTATTCATAATAGTTTTAAAACTTTTGTTTAGCCTAATCTGAAAGCCATTTTCCAGAAAATAAATGTGAGGCATCATGTTTAGTAAAATGTGTAGAATCGAATTGACCTGTATTGAAAACCCAGCTTTGTCACTTAGTTGAGAAATGTGTCATACTTCTACAAACTCCAGTGTCCACATGGCATACCTGAGCATACTAAGCCCTTGCTGAGATATGTAATTAAAAGATATGAAATCAGTGCTCAGGAGTATGCAGGCACCCAAGCAATAGTAATTAACTATTTATGTGATATTTAGAAGTTAAAATTGAAATAACTTTGTGAGAAATGATACGTGTGGGACAAAGAGAAGGATGTATAAATTTTGGTTTACATAACAGGATACCCAGTGATGTCATTCATGGAAACATTGTGAAAGAGTCAGGTTTAGAGAATTCTGGGAAGATGATGGAAAAGCAAGCACTGGAAATCTCTTTACACATAAGTAATAATTACACTGGCAAAATCTCTCTGATACAGCTATTTTGGAATTCTTGAATTTAGTGAAACTTACAACTTCCAGGAGAAAGTGTGGATAATAAATTTTAGTTAATTTCAGCTGTTAGCTCAGGAGCAGCTATCCATCCCCACCCCTAATCCCAAGAGAGGGAGCTTTGCAAGTATTTCTGCTGCAGCTTGCCTCTAGCTTGCAAAAACTACCATGAGCAAAAATGACCACACCCTTCAGTTATCAAGGATCTGTGCTCTGATGGTTGATTGTTGCTTCTGAGCACAATGGAAGAGACGAAGAGGTGGTAACCATTGTTGTTGCACTCCCTTCTGTTCTAAAACCCACTCTTCCTGGCTAATGTGACTTCCAAGAAACTTAAAAGGCTGTTTCCCGCCCCCCTCCATTTTTCCTTTACCCCTTTGAGAATCAATACTGAAGAATAGTATATTTCCAGAGCAACTGCAAACATGAGAGAAATTAGAAAGTTTCAGTGTATCATCAAGAAATGGTGCAGGTTCATAAAATACTAATAAAAGACTTTAAGTTTACAACTCAGGCTGATCTTCAGCACAGTCACAGTCTGCAGCAATATAAACAAAATAATAACGAAAACAGCAAGCCCTAGGGAAGGGAGAAAATCTGATTTCAAGATTTACCATTTGATTAAATTCAGATGTCCAGTTTTCAACAAATCATCACAAGGCACACACAGGAACAAGAAAGTATGATTCATTTAAAGAAAACAGATAAAGCAAAATAAAGTCACCGAGAAAGATCTGATGGTGGATCTACTAGATAAATACTTTAAAATAACCGTTATAATGATGTCCAACAAACTAAAGGAAGACATAGAGAAAGTCAAGGAAACAATGGATGAACAAAATGAAAATATCAATAGAGATAGAAAGGCTAAAAATGAACAACAAAAATTCAGGAGCTGAAAATTACAACTGAATGAAAATTCCATAACCTATCCCCCAGAGAATATATAAACTATTCTCATACATAAACTAAGGTAGTTCATTAACTGCTATAAATGCTCAAGGAAACCCTGCAGCTTAAAATAAAAGGACATTAGATAGTAACTCAAAGCTATATGAATAAGTATCTCAGTAAAGGTAAATGCATGGACAATATAAAAGCTGGTGTTATTGTAACATTGGTTTGTAACTTCAGTTTATCTTTTCCACATACTTTAAGAGACCAATATATTAAACAATTATTAAAGTTCCCATTATTATAAATTTAGTTTGTACTTCTACATTTTGTTTTCCACATAATGGAGAATACTAATGTATTAAAAATTATTACTTTATGTTTTTGAATGCACAATGTATACAGACATAATTTTGTCACATTAATAACTGAAAAAAATGTGACTGAAGATGTTATAGGAGCTGAGTTTTTGTATATTATTGAACTTTAGCTAATATACATTCAAATTAGAGTATTATAATTTTAGAGTGTTGACTGTTAATACTCATGATACCCTCAAAGAAAATAATTATAGAATATACATTAAAACACATATGAAAGGACTTTAAATTTTCACTACAAAATATAAATTCAATACTAAAAAAGACAGTAATACAAGAAATTCATATAAAAGCTACATGGTATCTAGAAAATAAATAACAAAATGACAGGTATAGTTATCTTCTTATTAACAATTACTTTAATTTTAAATGGCAAAGCCCTTCAAACAAAAGACTGATACTGGCAGCATGGATGATGGCCATGATCCAACTATATACTGTCTAAAAGAGACTCACTCTGTATCTGAATACACAAACAGACTGAAAGTGAAAGGATAGAAAAAGACACGCCATGTAAACAGTAACCATAAGAGTACTGGGGTGGTTATACTCATACCAGATAAAATAGACTTTAAATAACTGTTAAAAGGTTACAAGAAGCAAAAGAGGACATTATTAATAAAAGGTTCAATATTCCAAGAAGCTATAACAAATATCATCATGTACATAACAGACCATTAGAAGGAAAGTTCGATATAATTGAAGGAAAAATAAATGGTTCTACAATAATAATTGAAGACTTCAAAATCTACCCTTATTAATGGATAAAACAATCAGAAGATAAGTAAAGAAATAAATAACAACAGAGGGCTTAAAAAACACAATAAACCAACAAGATGTAAGAGATATTTACAGAATATTCTACCCCACAACAGAATATGCATTCTTCTCCAGTGCACATGGAACCTTTTCCAGGATGGATTATGTGTTAGGCCACAAATTACATCTCAATAGGTTTAAAAGATATCATACGAAATATCTTTACTGACGACAACAAAATTAAGTTAGAAATTAGTAACAAAAGAAAAAGTGGAAAAATCAAAAAATTTGTGGAAATTAAACATATATTTCTAAATTACCAATTGATCAAAGAAGAAATAACAGGGGAAATGTACAAGTATTTAGCGATAAATGAAATCTAAAACACCACATGCCAAAATTTATGAGGCAGAGAAAATGCAGTGCTAAGAGAGAAATGTATAGGTATAAATGCTTACATTAAAAAGTAAGAAATATTTTCTTTTAATTTAGAAAAAGACAGATCTCAAATCAACCACTTTACAACTTAAACCAGAAAAACAAACTGAAGGCAAGTAGAAGAAAGGAGATAATAAAGACTAGAGCAGAGATAGACAAAATAGATGATAGAAAAACAATGAAACCAAAAGCTGGTTGTTTGAAAAGATCAACAACATTAGTAAACTTTTGACTAGACGGACTAAGAGAAAAAGAGAGAAGACTCAAATTACTAAACTGAGAAATGAAAATGGTGACTTTGCTATCAATTCTACAGAAATAAAAATGACTATAAGAAAGTACTATTAAAAACTGTGCTTAGAAATCTGATAACATATGAAATGGAAAAATTCCTAGAGATACAAAACTTATCAAGACTAAATAATGATAAAATAAAAATGTAAATAGACTGATAACTAGTAAGAGATTGAATCAGTAATAAAATATCTCCCGACATCAAAAGCCCTGGACCTGATGGCATCACCAGTGAATTCCATAAAACATTTAAAGAGCTAGCATCGATCTTTTTCAAACTTTTCCAAAAATGCTGTCATAAGGGAACATTTCCAAAACTCATTCTGTAAGACAGCATTACCCTAATACCATAGACGTATCCTTTGTAAACACTGATGCAAAAATTCTCAAAAAATTACTAGCAAAACAAGCTAATAAGCAGCAGATTAAAATTACTATAGACCATGAGCAAAAGAGATTTATTAATACTAATGGAAATCAAAGATATTTCAACATACAAAAATTGTCAAATGTAATATACCATATTAACAATGAAGGGTAAGAATCACATGGTTATCTCAATTGATGCATAACTAGCATTTGGCAAAATTTTACACCCTTTCATGATTAAAAAAAAAAAAACAAAGTAGAAATATAAGGAAACCACCTTAACCTAATAAAATTTCATATGTAAAAGTCCCATATAAAACATCATAGTCAATCGTGAGAAACTTAGAGTTTTCCCTCTATGATAAGCAACAAGGCAAGGATGCCTGAGCTTACTACTATTTAATATAGTACTAAAAGATCTGGCCAAAAAAAAATATGTAAGAAAAAGTAAAATAAAAGGCAAAAAATTGGAAAAGAAGAAGTCAAATTATCTTTGTTTACAGATAATATAATCTTATTTACAGAAAATGATAAAGATTCCACTAAAAATAGCAAAACCAATAAATTGGGTCACCACATAAAATCAAGTACATATCTACACAACAACAAAGAATAATCCAAAAACAAAATTAATAAAATAATTTAATTTGCAATAGCATCATAAAGATAAAATACTTTTTATTTAACCAAGAAAATAAATGATCTGTCCTATAAAAGCTACAAAACATTCCAAAAGAAATTAAAGAATATAAAAATGAATGGAAAGGCATTGCATGTTCATGATTGGAAGACTTAACATTGTTATAATGTCAACACCACAGATTCACAGCAAATCTACAGAAAATGCAATGCCTATCCAAATCCCAATGATGTCTTAAAGCAGAAATACAAAAAAACTCAACCTAAAATTCATATGGAATCTCAAAGGACTCCAAATAGCTAAATTGATCCTGGAAAAGAATAAGCTAGAACACTCAGACTCCTGATTTCCAAACTTACTATAAAGCTACAGTAATCAAAACATTGTGGTACTGGCATGAAGACAGACATATGGACCAGTGCAATAGGAAAGGTTGCCTGGAAGTAAAGTCTCACATATATGGTCAAATGATTTTAAATTATGGTGTCAAGAGTATTCAATGGGGAAAAGGCAATATTTTCAATAAATGTTGCAGGGAAAATGAGCTATCCATATGCAAACTAATAAAGTTGGATTCTTAACACCATATACAAAAATTTAGTCAAAATGGATCCATGACCTAAATGGAAGACCTAAAACTATAAACTCTTACAAGAAAGATAAGTTTTAATACTTCATATTTGGCAATAATAAGACACCTGATGTTCACACAACAAAATTAAAAAGAGGCAAACGAGCTTAATAAAAAGTAAAAAAAAAAAAGAAGAAGTAGAAATGCACACCTCAAAAGAAAATTATCACTAGAGTAAAAGGCAATTTACCTAATGGAAGAAAATATTTGCAGAACGTATATCTAGTAAGGGATTAATATTCAGAATATTCAGAGGACTCCTAAAGCTCAATAACAAAAAACAAGCAACCTGATTCAAAAATGGTCAAAACACTTGATAGACATTTATCCAAAGAAGATATACAAATGGCAAATAAACACTTGAAAACATGCTTAACATCACTAATCATTAGGAAAATGCAAATAAAAACTACAATGAGATTATTTTGTAGTTCATAAGCGTGATGACTGGGTGTTCAAATGCAGGTGCAAGATGTGCCACCCTCAAACCTTGTTACCACATCAGCATATTACCCATCAGACATAAAAAAAAAAAATGAGATACCAGCTCATACCCATTTAGGATGGTATTTATCAAAATAAATCAGAAAATAATGATTTGGCAAGAAAGTAAAGAACATAAAACCCTTGTGCACTGTTAGTGGGAATAAATATAAAATGGTGAAACTGTTGTGAAAAATAGTATGGTGAATCCTCAAAAATTCAACGTGAAATTACCATATGATTCTGCAATTCCATTTCCAGGTATGTACCCAATAGTTTCTTAAATATGTATTTTTATACCCATGTTGTTAACAGCATTACTAATAATAGCTAAAATTTAGAAGCAACTCAAGAGTCTATCAACAGTACAATGGATAAGCAAAATGTGTTTTTTGTATGCAATAAAATATTATTCAACCTTAAGAAGGGAGGAAATTCTAATATATGCTACATGTGTGAACCTTGAGGGTGTTCTATCAAGTAAAATAAGCCAGTCACAGAAAGGCAAATACTCTATTATTCTACTTATATGAGGTACTCAGTGTAGTCAAAATCCTCAGAACAGACAGTGAAATAACGGTTGCCAGGGGCAAAGGGAGGGAAAATTTTTCAGTTTTAAAGATTGTAAGAGTTCTGGGGATGGACAATAATGATGACTGAACAATAATATAAATGTAATTAGTGATAATTACATTATGTGTATTTTTACCAAAATACAAAATTGGAGAATATAAACAAATAAAAATAAATACATATAAACCAAACCAAACAAAACCTTGGTTTAAAAGAACAGAATTATGAGTTTGGTTTTGAACAAGCTAATTGGACATGTTATCGGGACATCCAAAAGAGGATGTCAAGTATCTAATGAAATATAGTTAGTTTAATGCCAGTTACTAACGCTATTGTCATTTAAGGATTCCACACTTAGAAGTTGGAACAGAAAATGTAATTTTTTGAGTCATCTGCACAGGGCCTTGATCACTAGGGATGCTCTGGAGATTAAAAAAAAAAATCTCACATTATTCATCACTGAGCAAAGATAGCCAGGTCTTAAAGCCATGCCCTCGCTGCATCTGTCACTGCATGCAGGATCTTGGGAGGGGTAACTTTGAGAAGGCAGCTGTCTGATGCTAGTTGAAATCTCTGAGAGGGAATGGTGGAGACAGTGGTGTTGCTGAGAGAGAAAGAATGTTTGTAGAAAGCACTCCTTAATGCTGGGACAACACGTCCTCCTTTGAAGAGGTAATAAGGGGACAAATCACTTTGTCCACAATTCTCCTAGTTATGCATCACCACATCTACCGTACTCCCATGTAATATGTTTAACTTGGTCCCTCCTAAGCTACTAATGACCTGGATCTATAAGATACACCTTTAAGAATGACTACTATAAATATTCATTTAAAAGATGTATATGGTTTATGGACCATGAAGATAGTAAAATTACCTATGCAATAAGATGCTTCAATGCTTTCAAAAGTATCAAACAAGGTGTGATAGACCTTTTACTGCAGATAGAAATGCAGCAAGATAAACCTTTAGCTTTCCCGGTCATATATAAACATCTGTTATAAGTTACCTATATTTAGTGTTATGCTCATCCATACTCTGTCCACTTCTAGGATAACAAAGGTCAAAAAATGTTCATTTAATCAGGTGTGGAAAGGTTAATTACTTAAAAAATAAATTTTAAAAACAATCAAAACAAACAGAAATTTCCAAATTGTATCAAATACTCACAGAACTCATCCTTGATTTCTCAAAGAATTTTCTCAAAAAAATAACAGAAATAACAATTTCAAGTGAAATATCATGATGAGAATATCTTCAGAATATTTTACTGTGTTTCTAAGGAAATGTGAGTCTTTCTACATTACTGAAAGTGGTCTTAGTTTTATCCAAATAAGCTATTTTCAGAAATAAGAAAACATAAAGCTCAGTAAAACACTGCAATAAAAAGTATGATATTTAATGTAAAATCGTTCAGAGTAATCATGTGAACATGGTTCTATTTCTGTCTATGTCTGTACATCATCACCCTAATGCCAGTATATTTATTTTAAACTAAATATTGGTCTCCTGAGGCAGAGAGAATACAATAATAATAATTTAGAAAAAAATTTACATTTCAACACTGCCATTTTATCATAATAGTGCTATTTTTCCCTACATAATGCAAAAACAAAGACAACTCCAAAAGGCATATTTGTGTCTTAAATTGGGGCAAAATAGAGCTTTTTTCCCTCAAACATGGGACACTAAGAAGAGCTTTCATCCTAAATTCTTACAGTTAGTTGAATTGTTTACACCAATATTACATTTATAAATAGCTTCTCTTGTTTCTTAAAAATACTAGAATTTCATGTTGCATTTTTTGACAGCTTTATCATCTGTAATAGCCATGTTTAGAAAAGACCTGGCAGGTGAACAAATACAGCCACCAAGAAGTAGAAAGATAAACACTATTAAGAGGTTCTTAGACAATTTTTACAAAGAAAAATATTTTATAAAAGACAACGCTGTTTTCTTCACATATTAGAGTTAGTCTTCATAGGTGTCTAACACAATACTGGATGATTCTAAGCATAGTTTTCCACTTAAGTATTAATAGAAATAATTTATTGTAAAAATATTCATTTATTTTAAAATTTAAGTTAGACCTTTGCTACTTTCTGATATGAAATTTTGAGGCTCAGGAACCAATTATTTTTCTTGAGAACACATCTCTGAAATTACATTGTCAGTCAATGAGAAATATGGCTTGATATTCAAAGAGCATAAAATCTGATTTATATACGACTTTTAAGAATGCCTTTTTGTATAAAGTAATATATATTTACTTATTGTAGGAATGCAGTGAATTACACTAAATGCAGGATTTACTATGAAATATCTATCATATCTTTGCCTATATACACAAAGGCAAAGTTGAAAATGTTTTCAAATGCCATTGATTTCCATCCAGACTTAATGAAAAGCCTGACTTTCTGAAAACAGACTTATTATCACTACTTCCTTATTATCTGTTATACACTATTTCTTCTTACAAATGTTGTCATCTGTTTAACTTGACATTAGCAAAGGCAATAATCATTACTTTTAGTTGTTCGCCATGTTAAAACTTTTTTTTTTAAGGTCACTATTATAAAAGCAATATCAAAAGCAAAATTCCCTAAATATAAGATATAGTTTGGATGTTTTCTCCCCTCCAAATCTCATGTTGAAGTGTGAGTCCTGGTGGGAGGTGTTTGGATCACGGTGAGTGGCTCCCTAATGAATACCTTCGTGCCTTCCCTGCAGTAATGAGTTCATGTAAGAGTTGGTTTTTAAAGGGCCTGACACCTCACCATTCACTCTCTTGCTCTCTCTTTTGCCTGTGATACACAGGCTCCCACTTTGCCTTTCACCATGATTGGAAGTTTCCTGAGGCCTCACCAGGAGCAGATACTGGCACCATATTTCTTATACAGCCTGCAGAACTGTGAGCTAAATAAACCTCTTTTCTTTATAAATTATGCAGTCCCAGGTATTCCTTATAGCAACTCAAATGGATTAACATAATATTTTTCATGGAAAGAAATGTGAATGAATTTATAAGCACATGAGTTTTCATATAAATACTAAACATACAGCTTAAATATGAAAAAAGTAATAAGTAAATATCATTATTAATAGGTAATAATTTAAGAAGTCCACAGTGAAGAACTCCTTCATTACACATCAATGTGTACCATAGGAGTCACTGATAAGGTGGTAACTAGAACAAATCTCTTCAAATTAGTTACTGATCTTTCAAAATCTATTATTAGGTAAAAATATAAGAATTGTATTTCAAGTATTACATTGCCTTTGCTTTAGATTAAAATTATCAACACATATGAGACAACTGCATAATCTGAAATATAAATTTAGGGAGAATGAGCTACAAATAGATAAACACTAAGAAAGTGAGAAAGATAGTAGGAAATTGGACAAAGATATTCCAGTTTACACAAGCCTGAGATTAAGTATGCCTACTTGCCTTAGATTCTTGAAATTTATACTCGATCATCATATGCACTGTTATATTTGCAAAGCAATGAAAGTGTGTGTAAGGAACCAAGAATGACATAAGTCCGCTAGGATATTTTTTATCTGCCACGTGTCTTGCTATAAACTCCTTCGAATAATTCTGATTGTAATAAAAATATCATTTTAATTGTTTTCAATATCTTATGAAGTTGTAAAATATTCCCAAGGAACGATTATCAAATACTTGGCTCTGCGCTCTCTTTAGAGCAGTGTTCCACCTCAGGAAACTGCTTTTGAAATCAGCAAAATAAAACTGCTGATATTTTTAGAGCCATACAGTAATGTTTAGAGAAGTTTTCTGGTGGCCGGGCGTGGTGGCTCAAGCCTGTAATCCCAGCACTTTGGGAGGCCGAGACGGGCGGATCACGAGGTCAGAAGATCGAGACCATCCTGGCTAACACGGTGAAACCCCATCTCTACTAAAAAGTACAAAAAAACTAGCCGGGCGACGTGGCGGGTGCCTGTAGTCCCAGCTACTCGGGAGGCCGAGGCAGGAGAATGGCGTAAACCCGGGAGGCGGAGCTTGCAGTGAGCTGAGATCTGGCCACTGCACTCCAGCTTGGGCGACAGAGCGAGACTCCGTCTCAAAAAAAAAAAAAAAAAAAAAAAAGGAGAAGTTCTCTGGTTTCTTTTTGGATACAGGTACCCCAGAATTATTTAAAGTAATATTCATAAAATGATTGCCTTATAATATTTAATATAAAATGAAAGTAATTTATATTAGAGTGTATTAAGCATAGTGAATATTCAAAAAGCTCCAGTACATTCTGTCTCCTTCACACTTATTTTTAGTTCTGAAACTAATACAAGGATTTAGAAAATAGGACTTCATGCAATATAAACCACCTAGCTAGTATATTAATGTATTAAAATTTTTAAATATTAATTATTAAAAATTATTTAGTGCCTTCATTATGCCAGGCACTCTTCTAAGCACTAAAGAAACGCAATGACCAAAACACATAGAATTATGCTATCTTGGAATTTACACTCCGTGAGGAGTAAATGAGGAGAGATAAGCAACAAACAAGGAAACAAGCAAATACAGAATATGTCATGCAGGGATTTTGGTTGTGATGAAATATAAATCATGTAAGGAAGGAAATGGTGATGCAGGTGTTGAGGGCAGTATTTCTGATAGTATGAGAAAACAGGTCTGTCTGTGAAGGTTTCATTCCAGCAGAGAGCTGAATGAAATCAGTGTAAAAGGCATGCTGATATTAGGGAACAGAGTGTTCATGTAAAGTGCAATAATGAAATTGAAAGGTCTAACTTGGTGTGGCTTGGAGTACATGAAGAGCAACAAGATGACTAGTATGGCTGAAGCAAAGAAGCAGTGCATGGTAGAAAATTATCTCAGAGAGGTCACTAGAACAAATACATTGATCTGTTTGCAGTGAATTGATTCTTAAAATTTTAGTAATTATGATGTTATATTTACTCTATTAGACAACATGACAAGAAGAATGGATCATTAAAGAGGCATAAGTGGAAAACACCTGTTTCAAGATATGTAGTGCTATGATAACACCAAGGGAATACATTTGAAAGCATTAGTTTGCAGCTGCAGAAGTAATGAGTTTCTGTAATATTGCTTCTTTGTAAGTGAAAAGGAGCTGAGAAAATTAGATGACAAAAATTCTAAAAATGTTAAAGCAACAAAGGTAAACGCAATTAGATATGAGGAATGTTCAACTGCCAACTGGCAGTATAGCTGTACTTGAAAGAAATTGATGGATCATCTAACAATTCTAGTCCCTTATATTCCAGCAGCCGCTTCCTGATAAAATGTTCAGTTGGGAAGAAAGATAGGTATCAGGATCTGGCTTTCAGGATGAAGTTTCTTGAACCTTCTTCTCTCAACATTGTAGTTTAAACGGAAGTTTGAAATAATTATAAATTTTCAATAATTCTACTACATTTCTTTATTGTATATTAGCGAATTTTGTCATTTGCAACAATAGAGATTCCATCAAATTTTATGATCTCATTGAAAAGCTGTGATATTTGAAAATCAAATGTAAAAGTCTATTTCAAAGCTTTTGACATTTTAACTGTTTATACAAAAGAAAATTCAAATTAGCAATAATTTTCAGATTCAGTATCAAATTATGTGACAACTCAGCATATATTTCACACTAAGCCAATAAGGTAAGCTTACCGTTTTGATGTGTTTTTATTTGATGGCATATCCTGCTAGTATCAAAGTCTGACCCATTTTCTGTGTAAAACAATGTATGATCTATGATATTTCCATTTCTTATCTGAAATCAATGATTTGTAACATTGCTTTATCATATATTATTATAACAAGTTTCTTTTAAATATATTAATATATAAGCTAATATTCATATTACCATCATTAAATGAAAAACATGTTAGGTCATAGTGTGGTATCCTTATTAATATATCATAATATTTCTGTAAAATTTGAACTTTATTCTTTATTCTTAGTTTTATTGTCACTTACAAAGAAACCACTATGAAGAATGAAACAGCTGATTTCAGAGCTAATTTATTCATCCAACATTTTCACTCTAAGACCCAATCAACACTCTTTGGTCCTTCAGTGTTAATATATGCACTGCCAAATGATTCCTTAGTCACGAGTTTTAGCAAGTTATAATTGGATAGTTTTCTCTGTTACAGAACTTTTTTCAGTCTGACATACCATATGTACAATAGGGCAATGAAATAGTGGTAATTTGTAGGTTTCTCTGAATGAATATATTTATATGTCCTTGAAACACTATTCCATGGAGTAGAACATGGGAAAAGATGTATCTGTACCACAAATTTCTAGAGACCAGGACATAGATCTTAGTTTCCTAACCTCCTCCCTCTTAGAGCCTTCCTTTCACAGAGTAGGCAATCAACTTTGGCATAATCAATGAATATCACAAAACAATGTCAGAGTATTGCTTTCTAAGCCTCCTGCTATTGGCAACATGAAGGAAAATCTAGGTAGGCAGTGGGGAATATTCTATTTTCCCTTTTATAATCTGAAATCTACTACTAGACAGCAAATGTATAAACTGTTTAAACTTGGAATCAAGTCACACCTTAATTTCAGGGTGCTAATTATCGTAAACTGTAAAACTCTATACTTTTAATGAGAAAAGAAAGAAAAATATGGTAATAGTACTTTTGACAGCACCAACAATATAATAGATATAAAGATTTTATGTCCCTGGGTCAAATGCAGCTGCTGCAAGAACCTGAAAACTCTATGAGGATGGATATTATACTAAGGAAGCTTGGGGAGGATAATAGCTTATCTGTCTTCTTATTGTTATATTTCTGGCTTCCTTTATAGGACCTCACTAATAATAGACTTTTAGTAACATCTCCTGATGATTGAACCTAGAAAATATATTATTATTTTCAACATAATGATCTCTATATACACTTCCAAATAGGAAACAAAGTAGTAATAAAGTGTATGATTCCTTCAAATGATCTCAACTCAGAGCTTTTACTCACAAAAATCAGAGCTCTTACTTGGCTCTCTTATTTGACCTCTGGTTGTAAGGACTGCAGTGGAAGCAGTTAACCTTCATTTATAACACATGATCTGAATCAGTCTAGTAATATTGATTTCTGTAACTGCCCACTCATTAATATATAAAAGTGTTATAGTCACATTGATACAAATTTGACATTTCCAAAACAAATACTTCCAAACAGCTTTTGGTTAATATGTCAGATTTGTAATCTTATAAGGACTTAAGACCCATTCTTATAATCAGAAGTAAGAAAAAAAAGACAAATAATGTTTTCATAGAAAACCATGCAGGTTCAGTTCTTGTCAGAAAATACCCAATACATAAAATTTTGCCAAAAAAAAATGTATTTTTTTCAAAAGTCTATTTTCCAATGTTTGAGGTGGGTACAACAGACTTGGTAGCCAAATGATACCATTAATTCAACCTCATACTGGAAAACAACATAAAATAATTAATTACTTTTTATAGAAAATGTATGTCCATAGCTTGTAATGAAGTGCCTATAAAAAACTAGTCTTTCAGAGTAGGTTTATTCCTAATTGAAAAGCTAAATTATCAACAAATGTTAACATTTTGCAAGTTGTAATTGCCACTTTCTATTTAGTTGTCAAGTGTGCATGTCCATAGTGCATTTCTCTCCAAGATGCTATTGTCGTTTTCTGAAAGTACCAAAAACACATTGCTCTTTAATACTGTTAGACACTTGGAGGAAATTCACGAACAATTCCCTTTGGACCAGCAATGAAATATCACACTTGAATATCATCCTTACTTCTTCAAGGTACTTAGAAAAGGTCATCCATTCAGAAAGAACAAAACCAAATAAAATTAGATACTCTCTGAGAGGAGGCTTGCTTTGACAGTTAATCTTTACCAATTAACATGCTCTAGAATGGGGCATCTATGTGTGGTATGCTTCACGACGAACCGTTCACTTTCACTCCATTCACCACCTCACTGAATACTCTTAGTTTATTTGAATTGAATATTCAGTTGACACTTGAACAACATGGGGGTTGCCACCTATAGCGCAGTCCAAAATTTGCACATAACTTTTGACTCCCCCGAAATTTAACTGTTACTAGCAGTTAATAGATAATAGTTAATAGTTGACTGGAAGTCGGTGATAACATAGTGAATTAATAAATATTTTCATGTCGGCCGGGCGCGGTGGCTCAAGCCTGTAATCCCAGCACTTTGGGAGGCCGAGACGGGCGGATCACGAGGTCAGGAGATCGAGACCATCCTGGCTAACACTGTGAAACGCCGTCTCTACTAAAAATACAAAAAAACTAGCCGGGCGAGGTGGCGGGCGCCTGTAGTCCCAGCTACTCGGGAGGCTGAGGCAGGAGAATGGCGTGAACCCGGGAGGCGGAGCTTGCAGTGAGCCGAGATCCAGCCACTGCACTCCAGCCTGGGCGACAGAGCGAGACTCCGTCTCAAAAAAAAAAAATAAATAAAAATAAAAAATAAATAAATAAATAAATATTTTCATGTCTTATGCATTATTAATATATACTATATTATTACAAAAAAGGTTAGAAAATGTTACTAAGGAAATCATAAGGAAGATAATAATGTATGTACTAATAATTAAGTGTAAGTGGCTCAGCATAAGGATCTTCACCCTTGTCATCTTCACATTGAGCAGGCTGAGGAGAAAGAGGAAGGGCTGGTCTTTCTGTTTCATGGGTGGCAGAGGTGAAAGAAAATCCACACATAAGTAGACTCATTCAGTTTGAATTCGTATTGTTTAACGGTCAACTATTACACTTTGGGAGAAGGATAATGTGTGTTGCATGTTTGATATAATGCCACATGGAAATGAATACTCCCAAATGGAGTAATGGTCAAATTTTCTAAAGTATTTGTAATAAGATTAATAAACTTCATTCATCCACAAAATGTTTTTAGTTTCAAGTCAATATAAACCATTAGGAAAAAAGCAGACGTGCTTGATGATAATATGAATTTTGTAATAAACTTTCATTTATATACCAAAACCAAAATAACAGATATCTAAAAAATTAATTCCTAAAATGAAAACACAGAGTTGGAAAAAATAATGAAGGCAAGAATATATGTTACCTGTCTAAAATTCTATTAAAACATGACTTATTTGCATCTCATCTCCAAAACAAAAATAATTTCTCAAATTCATTGTAATGTGAAATGTAAAACTATATATGTGGGTACATGCTTTGAAGTATAATATATTTCACTATGAAACTTCAAAATTGTTTAAGAAGTGTTTTGAGGCCAAGTGTGGTGACTCATGCCTGTAATCCCAGCACCTTGGGAGGCCGAGGCAGGTGGATCACGAGGTCAAGAGTTCGAGACCGCCTGGCCAATATGGTGAAACCCTGTCTCTACTAAAAATACAAAAATTAAGTGGGAGTGGTGGTGCGTGCCTGTAGTCCCAGCTACTCACGAGGCTGAGGCAGAAGAATCGCTTGAACCCAGGGGGTGAAGGTTGCAGTGAGCCAAGATTGCGCCATGCACTCCAGCCTGGGCGACAAAGTGAGACTCCATTTCAAAAAAAAAAAAAGTGATTTGAATTCATATTGATACTTGGCCAGAATTTATTTTCAGATTATTTGTACATATACAAACACATAAAGGTTTAGAAAAATTTTTAGATCTTTACATTTATGCAGTTGTTATATAACTAATATCTATTTTAATATTATACTAAATTCTGTGGAGATACCTGAAGAAAAAGAATAATCATTTTAACTATGTATTTATTCTACAACTATTTATTCCAGCTCTACCCTCAAGAACCTATTAGTTTACTTAAAATCATGTAAATTATTATCAGTAACTATTTGAAGACTTTTTATAGCATTAAGTTTTATATAAAAAGGAAAAACACTGTTCTTATGGGTAACCACCATATTCACGGTAAAAGACAAAAAGTAAAATATATTGAAAATTGAAAAGAGTCAGTTAACACTGGTTTCAATAGAACTTAACTTTGGAGATAAAGCCTAATGTTAAATTCACCTTGGTGATCAATCAACACAGCCTATGGCTAGCAGCGTTCTTAAATGTGAATTCAGTTGTTAATTTGCTGACATCTTTTATATAAAAAAATAAGAATCATAATGAAGAATCTTTTCACAGTAGTAAATTCAATGATTTGAATTTCTGAACCCTTCAGAAAAGAGAAAATTAACTTTTTAAAAAGTCCATCTTTAAAGAAAGGTTAAAGTTAGGAGAGGGAGAGAGTATTACTTTTCCAGTCCCTGGATTTAACCATAACAATTGAAAAGGAAAAATTGCTAAAACTTTCTAAAATTTGTTTAACCTTAAGAACCAAAACAGGTAAGGTTTTTTAAAACTTACAAATACTACTAAATGTTTTAAGTTGTTCTTTGTCTAATTAAGCCAGGTTGAAAGTTCAAATTAACTGAAACACAAGATTTTATTTTTATTTATTTATTTATTTATTTATTTATTTATTTTGAGACAGAGTCTCGCTTTGTCACCCAGGCTGGAGTGCAGTGGCGTGATCTCGGCTCACTGCAATCTCCACCTCCCGGGTTCAAATGATTCTCCTGCCAAAGCCTCCTGAGTAGCTGGGAATACAGGCACCTGCCACCACGCTTGACTAATTTTTTTTTTTTTTTGTATTTTTAGTAGAGATGGGGTTTCACCATGTTAGCCAGGATGGTCTTGATCTCCTGACCTCATGATGTGTCCGCCTCGGCCTTCCAAAGTGCTGGGATTACAGGCGTGAGCCACTGTGCCCGGCCTGAAGCACAATATTTTAAAGTGATAATTCCCAATGTGTCATCCATTATATTTGGTTGAATTATACCAATTGCACTTTCATTGGTGTTGATTTTAGTTTTAATTCAATGTACGTATTAGTTCGTTGTCACACTGCTAATAAAGACATACTCAAGACTGGGTAATTTATGAAGGAAAGAGGTCTAATTGACTCACAGTTACTCATGGCTGGGGAGTCCTCACAATCATGTTGGAAGGGGCAGGGGGAGCAAAGCCACATCTTACGTGGTGGCAGGCACAAAAGACCGTGTGTGGGGGAATTATTCTTTGTAACACCATCAGATCTAGTGAGACTTATTCACCATCATGAGAACAGCATGGGGAAGATCCACTCCCCATGATTCAATTACCTCCCACGGGTTCCCTCCCATAGCATGTGGGATTTATGGGAACTACAATTCAAGATGAGATTAGGGTGGAGACACAGCCAAACCATATCAATGTGAAAATAGAAGAATATACACAAGCTCTTGATGTTACTTCTCAATTTTAAAACATGTTTATGTTTTCAAATTTTCATGGTTTTGAAACAAAAGAGAATCATTAATAGTTTTTAATTTGATAACAGAATTTTCTTACATAGCATATGTGACCTATGAGATTTATTATTTTATATCTAGTTACTTAATTTAGAATTTCAATAGAAACAGTAAATTACACAGAAATATCTGATTGTATTAGTGTCACAGATCTCCAATTTGAAATACTTTTAGATGACTAACAATAATATAAAAGTACTACAAATGTACCTTAGATGTTTCAGTAGCTAGATGACACAATCATAGAAGTGAAGGTTTTAAAATGATTTCAAAAGCATTATTAGTGTAACACTTCAAACATCAGCTCCTTAAGGAAGTAATTCCTTATTAGTTCCATACTCTCCCTTGAATCACCCACTTGTTCAACTCATCTCTGTAACTGTCCTGAGCTAAAATTTTTATATGATTTCTTTAAGTGACTTTCTGTTCCTCAAGATTCTAACTAGACACTGTCTTAGGTTTCTCCTAAGCAACTTTGTTGTATGACCTGACAAAATTAGTTATTACAGAAGGAAGCAAAAATATATGTAGCTAATATTAGTGGATGATTAAGATCTCAGAAAAAAAACAGATGTCAAAAATATTTATGATCAGGGCAGCAAACATTTTGATAGGAATTGTAATCAATATTAACCAATGTCCCTTTGCCCTCACCCTCCACTCTTACTCATCCATTCACTCATAGATTACTTGAACAATGCATATTGGGTTTTTGTGTTGCCTTTGTTTGTTATGTTTTTTATTTTTTATTTTTGTTTGTTTGTTTGTTTTGAGAAAGAGTTTCGCTCTTGTTGCCCAGGCTGGAGTGCAATGGAGTGATCTCAGCTCACTGCAACCTCCACCTCCTGAGTTCAAGCAATTCTCATGTCTAAGCCTCCCGAGTAGCTGGGATTACAGGCACCCGCCACCACGCCTGGATAACTTTTGTATTTTTAGTAGAGATGGGATTTCAGCATGTTGGCCAAGCTGGTCTCCAACACCTGACCTTAGGTGATCCACCCACCTTGGCCTCCCAAAGTGCTGGGATTAGAGGCGTGAGCCACTGTGCCTGGCCACATATTGTTGTTTTATATGCACACATGTGAATTTATATAAATAACATTTTGTTATATACTTAATTTTCTTAACTATTTTCACTATACACTATGCTTTTAAGACCCATATATTTTTCTGTGTATTCATTATTCATATAACTCACCAATACCCAATGGCTTCTTAAAATTTGGTTTTTTTTTTTTTTTTTTTGGAGAGGAAGTCTCATTCTGTCACCCAGGCTGGAGTGCAGTGACAGGATCTAGGCCAACTGCAACATCTGCCTCCTGGGTTCAAGTAATTCTCCTGCCTCAGTCTCCCGAGTAGCTGGGATTACAGGTGCCTACCACCAAGCATGGCTAATTTTTATATTTTTAGTAGAGACGGGGGTTTGCCATATTGGCCAGGCTGGTCTGGTCTCAAACTCCTGACCTCAGATGATCTGCCCACCTCGGCCTCCCAAAGTGCTGGGATTCAGGCGTGAGCCACAGCACCTGGCCATTACTATGCCTTTTACCTGAAAAATTCTCACGTGTTCATACACATCTAAGAATCAAAATCTATTTCCAATCTAATAGGAAAAAATGGCTAATTTTTCACCACCTTCCATTGCCTCTGGTCGATGTTCTTCAATTCGGCATCACACTGCATCTTCACAGGCTATTGTCCTGAGGAATGTTACACTGGAATCTGGTGGCTGATTTAGTACAGGCCATACATTGTTGAAGTTCATGAACCATCATAGATGGAAAACTCAGTTTCCATCAAGACAGAGGAAATATTTCTCCTCACTTTTTTCTTTTCCTCTATGTGAAAACAACAGTGAGATACGTTGCTTATCCAATTCTCTGAAGATGCAACTTAATCGGGAGTCAGTGATTCCTTTGGAATCCAAAAATGTACCAAAATTTTATACAATATTTTGAATGTACATAATACAAATTTTTGCCTAATTTTCATTGAATCTTTACCCTATGGCCATACATAGAGTCAGCAGTGCTCTTAGGAAAGTAAACATACAGGAGACTTTTTTAAATGTTTAGTTTATGACTTGGTACTGTGTGAAATAATCAAGGACAAAATATTTCCAAAACTAAGCTAATTTTTGAAATAAGTAATAGCAAAAATAGAAAATAAATAAAATCTACTATAGAAAATGCTAATTTTCAGAAAAATATGCATTTATAACTGGATATCTATTTAGATTGAAAATTAAACATTTAGATTGAAAATTAAACAAATAAAAATTAAAAATGTTTAATTTTCAATCTAAATAGATATCCAGTTATAAATGCCTTTCAATTGCTGACTACCTAATTATGAAGGAAGGCAATTTACTCGTTTTTTTAATTTAAATTTTGCTTCTATCTTAGCATGTTGTTTTTTTTTTCTGCACATAAGTGCAAATAATTTCAATAGTAGACTGCATCACATATATCACAAAAATATGTGAAATGATTATGAGTCAATTTAAACTACCTGCAAATTAAAACTTAATTTTAGTTCCTTGATGTATTAAGATATATTAATAAAATATAAAACTAGAAGACATTTATTAGACAACTGTCTGAAGGACCTGGTATATGGGCTTCTGCATAAAAAAACTGAAGCCCCAGTAATTAAATAAGAAATCCACTAAAGTCTACCACACACACACATGTGTGCACACACACACCATTACACATGTGGGCAATTTTTTTTTTTTTTTTTTTTTGGTGGAGGGGACATGGGGGAAAGATTCTTGCTCTGTCACCCAGGCTGGAGTGCAGTGGCACAATCTCAGCTCACTGCAACCTCCACTTCCTGGGTTCAAACAATTCTGCCTCAGCCTGCCGAGGAGCTGGGATTACATGCCACCATGTAATGGTGGAACGTAATTGGGGAATCCCGATCACTGCCTTTAAAAAGCATTCTCTGTCCTGTGCCTATGCTAACGGTGTGGACACGGAGGCCTCCACCACTTCTCATCCCAGTGGTGCCTGAGAAAGTTTCCTGGTTCCATGCACAGGGTGCAAGAATGGCTTCCTCCTCAAAGCCGTGTTGTACTGTGCAACCAATCTAGAATCTCATAAAGTCTCATCCCTGCCGAGAAGCTCATCCAGTCATCCGTGAGCAACAGTTTCTAAATAGTGGCCCTTGCTTCTCTGTCTTTAATCCTAAAAGTGCTGAGTGAACAGTCTACCATGCAATTTATCCTCCTGAGCATTCCTAGGATCGCCTTACTCAACAGAAACTGCTCCTTTCTTCTTGAGTTATAAAAGAAAGGTCTATATGTACATTTCTTAATGTAACCAGATACAGTTTTTAGACTGGAAGAGTAAAGAGGAATTGGGATTATTATGTGCCTTACCTTGTATATATCTATGTTGGCAGATAAAATATAGGGACATATTTATATGTCCCTAAAAAAATAGTGGTTGATCTGAAATTCAAACTGGTTATTCTGTGTGAGTGCGTGTGTGTGTGTGTGTGTGTGTGTGTGTGTGTGTGTGTGTATTTTTTGGCTATATTTGATAAACCTAGCCTTAATAAGAAATGGAACCACAGGTCAGCCAACCACAGAATTCCTTCTTCAATCTGTAATCATTTGAAAATGAGGCTTAGAAGAATTAATAAATTAATTAAATCCATAGGCAGCAGTTATACCAAAATGGTCACTTTATTAATGTGATATGAACAGAAACAGTTATTGATGAATATTTCACTAATGATCTAAAATCATATTGAAAATTAAATGCAGATGTTAGATTTTGATAGTGTAAATACATAATTGCCACTAATATATTCACAAAACATTATTAGGAATGTAAAACCCTTTTTATTGAGTTATCATGATGAAATTGTCATAAATTAAGCTATGGATATCAAATTCCTACTCTATAAATTTTTGACCATCACTTTCATAATATCAAGATTTATTTACATTTTTCCTACAATCAGTCTTTACTTTATTATAAAATGGGGTGCTCTTCTAATTAAAACATGAATCTCCATGACTGATTAAAATGGAATTATAAAAATTTAACATTCACTCTGATAATTTTGCACATTAATCACGGTGCAAACATAATGAGTATAATGGGCATTAAAACTAATCACATGTTTATAGTAAAATAAAAATATTGAGGCCAGAGATTAAAGTTTTCACAGGAAGAATTATGCAAGTGTAAACCATTTGTATCTTTAACACATTCCATTAATTTATATAGCATCAATAGAATATAACTTGACCCACAATGTTTCTTGTTTTGTGTAAGTGTATGTTCTGTTTGATCTTAACACTATCTTATTTATTTATTCATTCATTCATTTTTAAGACGGGGTGTCACTCTGTTGCCCAGGCTGCAGTGCAGTGGCACTATCTCAGCTCACTGCAACTTCCGCCTCCCAGGTTCAAGCGAACCTCCTGCCTCAGCCCCTCAGTAGCTTGGATTACAGGCATGCACCACCATGCCCAGCTAATTTTTGTATTTTTAGTAGAGACAGGGTTTCGCCATGCCATGTTGGCTGGTCTCAAACTCCTGACCTCAGGTGATCCACCCACCTTGGCCTGCCAAAGTGTGGGATTACAGGCATGAGCCACTGCGCCCGGCCAACACTATCTTATTCACACAGAGAATTCAACAACATCAGTTACATAAATGCGATCTTTTCATTACTTTTATAAAACATACAATATAAAAAGATTCCAAAAGTTTTAATAAATATATTTTGAAAAATAATATTTTATATATATACAAGTTTTTTGTTTGTTTGAGATAGGGTCTTGCTTTGTCACCCAGGCTGGATTGCAGTGGCGTGATCTTGGCTCACTGCAGCTTCCATCTCCCAGGCTGAAGTGATCTTCCCACCTCAGCCTCTCCAGGAGCTGGGACTACAGGGTCATGCCATGACCTTGACTAATTTTTTAAAAAAATCTTTTGTAGATACGAGGTCTCACTATATTGTCCAGGCTGGACAATAACTCTTGCACTCAAGAAATTCTCCTGCATTCAGCCTCCCAAAGTGCTAGGCTCCACCGCACCCACCTTATATCATTTTTTCTAAAAATCAATACTTTTAAAAATTATTTTCAGAGGTGAAGTTTGCCTGATTTTACATCTGCTAGATGTCTTGAAAGTCAAGTCTCATCAGATGAGTGGGAGAAAAATCACATAACCTAAATAGTATATGTAAAAAAGTCTCAGCATTGGAATTTTAATTCTGGAAGTTTCCTTAAGGAAAAAAAAAATCAATTAAGCCAGGCACGGCTCACGCCTGTAATCCCAGCACTTTGGGAGGCCGACCCGGGCAAATCACGAGGTCAAGAGATTGAGACCATCCTGGCCAACATGGTGAAACCCCATGTCTACTAAAAATACACAAATTAGCCAGCTGTGGTGGTAGGTGCCTGTAGTCCCAGTAACTTGGGTGGCTGAGGCAGAAGAATTGCTTAAACCCCGGGAAGCAGAGGTTGCAATGAGCCAAGATCACACCACTGCACTCCAGCTTGGGTGACAGAGCAAGACTCTGTCTCAAAAAAAAATAAAAATAAAATTAAAATCCCAGGGCTTCAGCTTTCTCATCTCTAAAATAGATACAGGTATGTAGATACACATATAGATAGATATAAATATCTTATATTTATTATTAGGATTTTGTTGAAGATCAGAGTTGGATCAATTTTAAATCTGGTAAAATGTTAGGCTATAAATACAAAAGGAATTATTGTATGAGCACATAAATTATATGTAAATGTTTATATGTAAATGAATAAATCATAGGCACTTGAAAGTAATATTTGATTACTTTGAAAGTAATATGTAGTTGTTGTTTTATCCCTGGAAAATGTTGACATCATTAATTTGTTAAGTAAACCCTTCTTGTTTAGTAAATTTTTTCATGTTCTATTCAGATAATGGAGAATTATAAATTAATCTATATAATTAATACTATATAAAATTAATTTCTCATATGTATATATATGGAATTATTGTAGCCATTTTTCTACCTTCCTGTGAACAGCCAGTATGTAATAAGAATAACTCTTTTCAAATAACCTAAAAATCATGAGCTTATAGCCTCATAGGATTACTGGGGATTTTTTCTTCACTCTTCCTGGGGGTAAACAATTACATGGATAACAGAAACTAACATTCTTTAAGAAAATCAGTGCTTCCTTGGCCTTTCAGGAATCAAATTCTCAGCTATATCTTCTTTTAAAGACTCAGAACACTATAAACACTTTTACATTAGATGCCAAACTTCTGTTACAACACTTCACTTCTCTTGAAATAATTTTTCTCGCTGGGCCCGGTAGCTCACGCTTGTACCTGCATTTTGGGAGGCCAAGAAGGGTGCATCACCTGAGGTCAGGAGTTCAAGACTAGCCTGGTCAACATGGTGAAAATCCATCTCTACTAAAAACACAAAAAGTCAGTTGGGCATGGTGGCGGGCGCCTGTAGTCCCAGCTACTTGGAGGCTGAGGCAGGGGAATCGCTTGATCCCAGGAGGTGGATGTTGCAGTGAGCTGAGATGGTGACACTGCACTCCAGCCTGGGCACCAGAGTGAAACTCCATCTCAAATATAGATAGATAGATAGATAGATAGATAGATAGATAGATAGATCGATAGATCAATAGATATGAGAGAGAGACTGTTCTGTTCATTTAGTTATAATGGAAACATCACAACTCAGGATAATTTGCTTGTCAATTTATACACAGAACTACTGTTCCGCCAGGCAATTGTTGATCTTAATCTGCTGTTTTCACCAATATGGGGTCTCTATATAGGATAAATCTCCACATTTTTGGTCTAAATGTAAAAGACTGTATCCAGCTCTCACTTATGTATGTGAATTCAGCCTAATCTGTCTGGAAATCATCATCATCATCATCATCATCATCAAATAGCAGTACTCAAATTTGACAAATGCTCTCTATTTTCTAAGTCTTGGGCATGAAGAGTCATTTCATTAAATCTGAACAGAAATCTCATGACATAGGTACTATGATTATCCTTGCCTAATAGGTATAAAAACAAACACCAAAGTAGCTCACTCAAGATTATATGACTCATGAGTGGCAAAGCTGGTTTTTGAACTCTCATCCAACTTACTACAAACCCCAGAATTCAAATAATATTTCAAATAATTTTAAGTAAATTGTATTTTAAATAATTTGATTAAAGACCAAAAGCCTTGCCTTCTTTTCTAGAATAAATGCAAACTACCAGTTCCTTGCACTAGCCTAGGCCAGTCTTGTAACTGAAACTCACTGGATTCAAAATCTATTCCAAGTACTTAACTTCCTTCTGAAAATTCCCTCATCTATAAATTTGAGGATGATGATAACTGCAAAGATGCCAGGGAAATTTATAATCATTACTGAACTAATCCTTTTGAAAATATAAAGCAGCATTAAATGCTAATATTACTAATTTGCTTTAATTAGATAAAGTGGCAAATGTGTCCAAAAAGTCTGCAACTAAGTTCATTACTCTCATTTATGCAGCTAAGCTTAAGTTCTACCAAATATATGTTTTAAGTTGATTAAAAATATGGTTGGCTGCATTTACAAATACCCATTATTAACCTGCTATACTGGTAAATATATTTTTGCTCTTATGACAAGAGAGTGATGTATTTTGGTCAAAAAAAATATACCTCAATAATTATCTGCTCTGCTTCTATTTTTATTTTATTTTCAGTAGACCTGTATTTATTCATGCATTTGTATTCTTATTGAATGAAGGATGTTATGTCACTTGCATTGAGTACACAGGCATCTCTTTTGACAAATAAAATCAGAATCTAAACTACAGAACCAGGTTAAAGTGGGAACAGAAGTACAATTTTAATAAAGGTCAAAGTTTTGCTACTGTTTCACTTAAAATTTGTTTTTAAGCTTTCTGAATGTTCTCTCAAAGAAAAAGACTTAATGATGTACATACCTTTTTTGTATTGTTAACAGGGAAGAAATATACTAATATGAATGGTACTACATACATTATACATGTTATACAAGAAAATTATATATTCAAGATAAACATTTTTATAATCACAATACTTCAACATAAATATGTTCAATATAGTAAAGATGCAGGTTGTATAATTTGTCAAGCAAATTATTCTCAATTATGTTTACACTCTATTTAAAATCAACATTAATGTTGACAATATTCATATTTAAGGATTTGTAATTATTTAAATAGGTTCAAATTTGCTGTTTTCAGTATTATTAGTAAGAAAAGTAGGCTCTGGTACCAAATATATATATTTTTAGCTCCCTTCTGTAAGTGTTTCCATTAAATGCTATGGTCTCACAGTTTTACATGCCTCTCACCACCTCACTGCTCTTGTTGCCTATAATATTTTATTAGTTTAATCCCTCTGAAATAATCCTGGTCATTCAAAACTACATCAAAATCTTCTAGAGTGAACAAAAGAAAAAACATTTGTGAAGATTAAAAGAAAAAGGAGACTTCTCAGATATAATAACTTTAAAGAATACATCTTACAATGGTGGTTTGATATAAAGATAATTTAGATCCATCTACTTTGAAAAGATGCTTTCTTGACTGTTGAAATTTTTTACACTATTTTAAGTGTTTTCCTCAAGAAATTCTTGTTAAGAGGTCATTTGTTAGCTTTCAAGTTCCCTGAGGCCTGGGTCTGAGAGACTATCTGAACAGTGGGTGCTCAGTACAGGTTTGTTGAATTGAAACAGAATAATGTCAGTCATAAAAAAAAAAAAAAAAAAGGAACAAGAGGAAAAAAGAAAGCAGAGCAAATGAACAGCTTTGGTTTTGACACTTGTACAAGTGCTGAATCAACAGCATATGGCCAGGTATAACCTAGTGTGCGAGTGAGAAGGTAGATTAACCTGGGCTGACCTTTTCTAATGGACAAAGCAACTTGGATCCTCTATTTTAAAGCTCTTAAAACTTTGATGTAGGAGGTGTTATATTATTTCATCTTGACTTGTCATAGGCCTCTGGCACCTTATCAGCAAATGAAAACCTGGGGCTACATTTTTTGACTATCTGGTAGATATTTATGGCAAAGACAGCAATAAAAAATTCCAGAAAAGAAGTTGCTGGCAGCTAAGACTCTTACTTATCTGAATGGTACCAAACCCACAAACTTCTTCATGAGATTTGTAAGTTGCCTGCTTCTGAAAATTTTTACTGCTCCAAGCTGACATTAATTCAAAGCTTATTATAGATGTATTATAGATGGCTTGCAAAAATACAAAATGGATGGTGGTTTGTATAAAAACAAAAATGAAACAATTAAAAAAAAACCCACAAACATAAAGAAAGCCTGCACAAATGCAAGAAGACCATGAGACGGTGTGTCTCAGTTCTGGTATGAAAATAACAGTTTAATGTCAATTTGTACTTTTATTAAGATGGGAGTCATAATGATCATGTGCCATGTGAGAATATTTGAGGCAGATCAAAGAAGAGAAAAAGGGTAAAACCTCTAGTATTACCAAACCTTTGCTCTGTTATCATTTCTGACAAAAAAAAAATATGTAAAGCTAAGAAAAACTGGGTCATTTTGAAGAAAATGAAGTCAAAAAGGTGAATACAAAATTTTGCTCTAGCAACACTATGAAAAACTGTTAGAAATAAAGGAATAGGCAGGGCACAGCACCTCACACCTGTAATCCCAGCACTTTGGGAGGCTGAGTTGGGCGGATCACCTGAGGTTGGGAGTTTGAGACCAGCCCGACCAACATGGAGAATACAAAATTAGCCCGGTGTGGTGTCGCATGCCTGTAATCTCAGCTACTCGGGAAGCTGAGGCAGGAGAATCGCGTGAACCCAGGAGGTGGAGGTTGCGGTGAGCCAAGATCGCAACATTGCACTTCAGCCTGGGCAACAAGAGCAAAATTCCATCTCTTAAAAAAAAAAAAAAAAAAAAGAAAGAAAGAAAAAAAAAAAGAAAGAAAGGATTAAAGTTACAAAATCTCACAAAGAGGTTCCATTGCCTTAACTTATCTAGTAACTATATAATAACATTTACTGTTCCATCAAAAACACAAGAGATAGTTTTCATTATAGCAATTTATTTGTTTGGCACTCTACATACATTGCTTCATAAAATATTTAAGGTTATGACAGGCAGTCCTGCTGCGGTGGCTCACACCTGTCATCCCAGCTCCTGAGTCCAGGAGTTTGAGAACAGCCTGTACAACACGATAATACCCCATCTCTACCAAAACTACAAAAAAATTAGCCAAGCCTAATGGTGTTCACCAATAGTCTAAGTTACTCTGGAGGCTGAGTTAGGAGGCTTGATTAAGCCCAGGAGATGGAGGCTTCAGTGAGTGGAAATCGGGCCACTGCACTCCAGCCTGGGTAACAGAGTGAGACTCTCTCTCATAAGTAAATAAATAAATAAATAAATAAATAAATAAATAAAGTTATGATAGGCAGAACTTTTTCAGTATAAAAAAAGGCAAGTAGTCATCATACACATTTTTCATTAAAGAAAAAGCAACGGGTCAATAATTAAACATAATTAAAATAAAATTCAAGATTTAAAGGAATATCCTATCTGACAAACTTTTGCTTTCTTTTTCTGTGAAAATTTCACCTGAAGATGTCCGAGTATCAAGGGAGGAGTAAGGAGGGATAGGTAGAAAAAACTGGCTAGGAGTAGGATGTTTAGCTTTCATTTGACACACAGCCGTCAAACTGAACTGTGTGTCCTTTTCCATCGTAAACAGTCACATAATACATAACAAAAAAAATCTTTAAAGCAATGCATGTATATTTTTAGTTTATATGTTGATTTGTTTGAGCAGTCATAGATTATTAAATACTAAGATATACTGTATTAGCTGTGTAATGCACATACATTATATATATGTCATATATATGACACATGCTACACTTGTTTTCATAGACGTTGAATTCTACATGTAAATTAAAGTGATTTAGGATTTTCAAGATCTCACTGAAAGAATACCTCTTAGAGTGAAAATCATAAATGAATATACATAAAGTATTTCTAGTGGAAAAATGAATTCCCTTGTCTAGACGCAGTCATGAGAAAAAATAAAAGGAGGAAGTTATCTGTGGAGATTTCTTATTGCACTGGATATCTTTCATTTGTCCTGGCAAGTCCAATCTCTATTCTTCTCAAATCTGCTCTGTGCACCCAGGAGGCTGAAATGTACAATGTATTACTTACAGGGCTCTCTTACTGCCTGATGTCAGTGGGGTTCAGCCAATAAAAAGCAGGAGCAAGTGACTGGAGGAAGGGAGAAGAGCAAGAACTGGAGGAGGAGACAAGGGTGTGGCAAGTAGTTACATTCCTGGCTCCCTCCTGCTTCTAGGAATGCCGGCATTAACTACTTCCTTGAACCAAAAGTCAAAGATCCAGCCAGGCAGCCCTGTCCTCACAAGCTTCTCTGTCTATGGATTTTAGTAAATTATTTACTTCTCCCCTACAGGACTATGAATGATACCAGGGCCCCTTTATTACTAACTGAGAGGTTCTAGACTATCCTTGTGTGGCTTCCCTGTGGGGTGCCCAAATATTTATTCCATATTTCTCAAGTTACCACATCAGTTATCTTTTGGAAACCTTTATGTACGCCTAAAATATCTAGAAATTTGACACCTTTGTTTTCTGGATCTTTTTTAAGAATCAGTTTAGGTGCTGACAATAAGAATTTAGCATAGTAATTTTTCAAAAATACACTTAAAACTATGTCAAACTGTTATTTAATTATGTAATATATTTGTTGCTTCATCTAATTAGATATGCATTTCTTATATATACCATGCATATAAAAATATATTTGATACAAATTATAATACAAGGCATACAAAAACATACCATTGTAATAAAAGAACATTTTCTAAAGATATTTTAAAAGTGTAAGTCAAATGCCTTAATGTAATACCACTTCTAAAATGTATTCTAAAGAAATAATCTTGCATGTGTGGTTAGATTTAACTACAGAAATATTCATTGTAACCTTTCTTTAGAAGTGAATATTGAAAACTGAAATAAATCTAAATGTCCAACTGTATAATTGCTAGTTATGGAATACTAACAAATGAAATCCATGCTTTTAAAATAGCATTTAGTGACCCAAATATATGTTCAAAATACTTATAAGGAAAAACTGGTATGTTATTAAAGAAGATAGAATAAAATTTCTTTTTGAAAGTGTATGCTGATAAGACAGTTTTGATACTTAGGAAAACTAAAATGTTAGGTAATATTTTCACTAAAATAAAATTAATTTTCTGTTTGCTGAGATTATAGGTGTTTTTAACAATTTTTACTGTTGTTTATTATGCTATAGACACTGAACATGTATAATTTAGGTATCAAGAAAAATTCAATAAGTTCAGTTTTTAAATAAAAATTTAAAGTCACATAATATATCAGAGAAGATAAAGATGAATTACACTTTTTTCTTTATCTAACAAAAGAGAGTGCATGGTTTATGCAGAGAGACAATTTTTTCTCTGGTTTTAGCTCTAAGATATAAAAGGAACTTATTGTATACATCTGGAAATAAGAGGTACTGAATACCTAATATATATTAAGATTAATTTCTGTTTTAGCTTTTTTTTTTTTACAGTATAGAAGTACTGTGTGCTGACTTACCTTATCAACCATTGAAAGAGCATTTTCAAAGACTGATTAAAATAGAAGAGTTCCATAAACAATTTTCACCAAAGCATTGAAAACTATTATCTAAGATTAAGAAAACACCTTTCTAGGGATACCTCATATCTAGGGATCTAAAGACCATTATACCCACCTGTTATAATGGAATTAGGACAACCCAGAGACCCGGATGATTGAATTGTCATTTGGGGATTATTACCATCATACAGCTCAGTTTATGGCAATTTCTATACATGTATTTAGTATTAATTGAAGGAAACTCATAGCAATTAGATGTCAGACATGAGGACTACAGTCATATCCTTAGAGTGCCTGTGTCCTAAAATGAAAAGTGTGTTTTAAGAGTCTGGAATATGAAACCACCTTTTCTCTATTCTTGTCAAATACATGTCATTCAAGCTACTGATATAATTTGCACAATATAAACACAAATAATAATGAGAAAATTTATGTGAAAATGTTTCCATTGTATAGGTAGTTTTAACCATTCTTTTTAGAAGAAATGTATGTATGTGTGTGTGTGTGTGTGTGTGTGTGTGTGTATGTCTTAATTGTTGAAATGATTAAGTCATTCACAGATTTGTTAACAATGTTTTTCCAAGTAGATAGAGTGATAATAATTTGTATTACATTTTACAGTTTTTTGATGCACATAATAAGAACCAACTCAAAATTTTATTGAGGTTAAACTTCAAGAAGATAAAAGAAAAACTAAAACCACAAAGTAAAATATAATTAAAACATTTCAACTAAGAAAAAAATAAAAAGTTAAGCTATCTCAGACAATATTCAAGGTAGAGGTTGGTTAATTGCAATGGAAAAACTGCTAACTACCACAAATAGTAATTTAGAGACATAAATATTATACAGGTGTGGCTGCAGGAAGTTGATATTAATCAAACACATTTGGCGCTTTCACTGTTGCAAAATTTACAATTGTAAACACCTTCCAATTCAATCAAATGTTATGTGAATTTTAAATGAGTTTCAGTAAATTATGCTGTATAAAAACAGGATTTTTACTATGGATCATAATTGTTAATGTGTTTCATACTCAAGGTTGAAATATAATCAATTCACTCTATTATTTGGTTTGGAAGCCTAAGAGGACAATTCACATTTCCCTTAATACACTCTACCAGTGTCACTGGACTGGTGATGTGACAAGAAAGGTCTTCTGTAGAACTGAATTGCAATAATATGCAGATTATTAAAAAATTATATATGTACCTAAGAATATTGACTTTAAAAGCCTTCTTCAGATTGCAACATTGATTTCTAGATCCGTTGGGAACTGGCTGCCTTACTTAATGCAACAGTCTTGGCAATGGAATAATCACATATATCACCCATGGATAATTAATTTTTAATCATTTAAATTCACTGAAATACGTTGAACATGAAAATTACACAAATATAATTTTGTATGCTAGGATAAGTTTCAAATTCTTTGAAATTTTATTCTAACCATCAATCAAGATAGTATAATATGGGAAAGGCTGAACATGTAATTATAAATTCAACATTCGGGAAGTTTATTTTTCTCTTCTTTTTAATTATGTCACAATGATCTTGATTCCTGCAAAGTATTAGTATATCTGGTAGGTGAGAGTCTGTTCCCTTTAAACTTCATCTGTATTAACCAGCTTTATACGACCAAAATGTCCCCCAAATTTAAAGCTTTGCGCAGTAAGGCCTTATATGTACACCTGGCCTCATTTCAAAAGACTAAAGCAGTAGTTCTCAAATTCAGCTGCACGTTAACTGTTTAAGCTCCTGATGACAAAGCCACATGTGAGACTAATTTATGCTGAATCACTGGGCCAAGGATCCAGGTATCAGTATTTTTTAAAACTACAGAGGAATAACCAGGGTTGTGAACCACTGCACATAATGGTAAATGCAACTTTTATTTAAGTTATTTTTTTTAAGAAATAATGGTTGAATTGATACTGATCTTAGTACCAAGTAATGGCAATTTTTTCAGACTTAGAGAATTCATCCTGGCATTGAGATTATTAAAGAACCTAGAAATCCAAGTGTTTTTATTTACATTTTTCCTGTAAATATTAGAGTATGCCACTGCTCATCCTTATTTGATAATTTTGGAAAACACATTAAACATCTGAGATTGAATATCAAAAATCTCTAAAATAATTTGAGGAATACCATTCTTCCATGAAATAAGTAAGCTCAATCAAGATACATATTATACTGCCCATTTAAGAAAGTCTAATAATAATGCTTGCACTGCTTAAATATTAGGTTGATAAGTTAATTATTGTTAATCCTACTTGCATAATCAACAGATACCTAGAGATGGAGTCTTAAGTATAGACACAGAAGTTGAATACTTTTAATAACTTTTAAATTTATGTCCTGATTAAATCTTCTAAAACTGTGTTGAATGGTTGTGATTAGTACATGTGTGATTAGAACCATCTTTCTCAGGTTATTACACCACCATATAGACACAGCAAAAATAATAGAATTAAAAATAAAGCAAGAAAAATAATGTAACACTTGATTGGCTTAGAGATAATTATTTTGAGATCTAAGCCTACCAAAACATTCTGCTTTTCTTAATTTGATCCTACTTTTTTTTGTTTGTTCGTTTTAATAAAAGATGAACCAATATCCTGAGAAATTTTCAAACAGGGCTGGGTATAACACTCAGTCCCGAGATCTCACTATGTTTTAGAAAAATTGTAAAGTATTTCAAACAAGAGTAAAGTTTCAACTCTGCACCATTGTGTCTTTGTAATACAGGGAAAGTAACTCCACTTCTCTCCCTCTCTCATTTTTGGCACATGCAAGGCAGAGAAAATAATATCTACTCCAGCTATCCCATAGGTTATTATAAAATATAATAAGAGATAGAAAATCACTTTATAATGATCAAAGTATTATAAAAGGAAGGCATGATTATATGTGGGCTTAACAGCAGTCTGTTATTTACCATTTAATGTATTTTAATGTACCTTTCTGCCATATTTAAAAATTATATTTTTACATTTTGATTTTTAAGTGAGAGAGTAATAGTATGACATTATACCACGTTATATCTGATGCCATTATGTCAAACAAACCAGCAAAAGCATTTTAAACTATTTGGAATATGATAAAAATAAATCTTTTAACTATGATAATCAGGTTTTTGAGGATTCAGTTTGTACAGCAAAAGCAGAGGCAAAAAAGGCAAAAATAGATAAACAGGATTACTTAAAACTATAAAGCTTGCACAGAGCAAAGGAAACAGGAGGGTGGAGGGTGGAGAGACAACCTACAAACTGGGGGAAAATATTTGCAAACTTTGTATCTCAATGTACTAGTGACTATCACCCTAAGAACTAGTCATGGGAGCACTGTCACGCATTTGGTATATTTTAATTTTGGGATGCTGCTACTTACCATGGCGGGAGCCTGGTCCCTGTGGAATCGATTGTAGCTGGACTTATCTTGAATATTCTGAGCCAGCATACCCAACCATAATGTGCTAATTCATTCATGCTTGAAGGGCGTAACAATCAATAGACGTTCACGCACACACGTAACGTTCACGCACACGTCCTTTCACGCACACACGTACGTTCACGCACCATTTAAAGGGCTGCTTCCGATTAAATCTGAAAATCTGCCCTCATCCCATCTCTGACTTTATTGTTAAATTAGGTAAGAGGTACTCTTGCCGACCCCCAAAAACAAGATACTTAAATTGAGCTCTAAAAAATCATAATTTAACCATGAACACTCCAACACTAGCCCCTCGATTAACGTAATTTTCTAAAAAAATCCTGATATTCTCCAACCAAATAAGATCTCCAATTTATATGTTAACTAAATTTCGGTGCTAATACTTATATAATATTTCAAGTATCCCTCTCTGAAAAGTGTGTATCCCAGATGTTATAGTCCTAAATCAAATATAACTTCAACTACATGTCGCCCCTCAGCCAAAACCTCTGCTAATTCAACTATTTTAAAGACTCTAAATTTCCAGGACTGTAAACGACCACTTTAGATTTATACCCAACAAGATGCTGACATCCCCCTAGTATTTCAAAATACCACTCAAATGTTTTTCATCCAGTTAATGTAGCTTAATTATTTTAAACAAGGCACTGAAAATGCGTAGATGGGTCCACACAACCCCATAAACATAGAAGTTTGGTCCTAACCTTTTTATGAGTTCTCAGTAAAATTACACATGCAAGTATCCCCGCCCCAGTAAGAATGCCCTCCAGATCACCTGGGTCAAAAGGAGCAGGTATCAAGCACGTATAAACACAGCTCAAAACACTTTGCTCAACCACACCCCCATGGGAAACAGCAGTGATACATTTTAAGCAAAAAGTGAAAGTATTACTAAACTATACTAATATTTAGGGCTGGTAAATTTTGTGCCAGCCACCGCGGCCACACAATTAACCCAAGCTAATAAAACTCGGCATAAAGGGTGTTTCAGGTCTGCACTCAATAAAGTTAAGCTCCAGCTAAATTCCAAAAAAAAACTCCAGCTGAAATAAAATATACCACGGAAGTTACTTTAAGGTCCTGAGGACACAACAGCTAAGGCACAAACTGAGATTAGAAACCCCACTCTGCTTAGCCCCAAACCCAAATGGTTATATTAACAAGACTCTTCGCCAGAGTACATGCAGCAGCTTAAAACTCAAAGGACTTGGCAGTGCTTTATACCCTTCTAGAGGAGCCTGTTCTATAATCGATAAACCCCAATACACCTCACCATCTCTTGTCACTCAGCCTATATACCACCATCTTCAGCAAAAAAAAAAAAAAGCATAAAGTAAGCACAAGTGTTCACATTAAAACATTAGGTCAAGTTGTAGCCCATGGGATGATAAGAAATGGGCTACATTTTCTACATCCAGAAAAATCTTATGATAACCTTCATGAAATCTGAAGGTTCAAGGAAGATTTAGTAGTAAATCAAGAATAGAATGATTGAATGAGGCCATAAGGCACGCACACAATGCCCGTCACCCTCCTCAAGTAGTACTCTAGAAATCACTATTACTAATAATTGTCTACACACGTATAGAAGAGATAAGTCATAACATGGTAAGTGTACTGGAAAGTGCGCCTGGATCAACCAAAATGTAGCTTACCCAAAGTATTCGGCTTACACCCAGAAGATTTCATTACAACCTGATCACTTTGAGCCAGCTCCAGCTCCAAACCTTGCTAAAAAGTATTATTAGAACTACTTAAATCAAACCATTTACCCTAGACAAAAGTATAGGAGATAGAAATTACTTATTCTGGTGCAGTAGATATAGTACCATAAGGGAACAATGAAAGAACTATATCAAGCACCAAAAAGCAAAGACAAACCCTTGCATCTTTTGAATAATGAATTAACTAGAAAAAACTTCACACAGAGAGTTCTAGCCAAGTCGCCCGAATAGACGAGCTTCTCAAGAACAGCTAGAAGAGTACACTCATCTAATGTAACAAAATAGTGAGAAGATCCATGAGTAGCAGTGACAAGCCTACCGAGGCTGGTGATAGCTGATCGTCCAAGATAGAATTGTAGTTCAACTTTAAACTTACCCGCAGAATTACTTATTCCGCCTGTAAGTTTAACTGTTAAAGAGGGACAGCTCTTTAGATATTAGACAATAACCGTCCTATAGAGAGTAACAGATTTTACCACCGTAGTCGGCCTAAAAGCAGCCACCAATTAAGGAAGCGTTTAAGCTCAACATCTGACTACCTTCATTTCTAATCACCCTGTTGAACTCCTCATATTACATTGGACTAATCTATTATTCAGTAGAAGCAATAATGTTAGTATAAGTAACATTAAGGCATTCTCCATTGCATAAGCTTACATTAGACCGGAATAATTCACTAACAGTTAACAACCTAATATTAACAAGTGATTAATAGACATCTTATTATCTTTATTTTAACCCAACTCAGGCATGCTCTAAGGAAAGGTTACAAAAAGTAAAAGAAACTCGGCAAATTTCACCCCGTCTGTTTACCAAAAACATCACCCCTAGCATTGCTAGTATTAGAGGCACTGCCTGCTCAGTTCCATATGTTTAAGGGTCATGGTATCCTGAACTTGCAAAGGTAGTATAATCAAATAGGGACTTGTATGAATGGCCACAATGGGGTTTAGTTGTCTCTTACTTTCAACCAGTGAAATTGAACTACCTATTAAGAGGCATGTATAAATAAGTAAGACAAGAAGACCCTATGGAACTTTAATTCATTAAGGCAAATAAAGATTCAAACAAGCCAACAGGCTCCAATGTATCATCCCTGCATTAAAAATTTTGGTTGGGGTGGCCGGGCGCGGTGGCTCACGCCTGTAATCTCAGCACTTTGGGAGGCCGAGGCAGGTGGATCATGAGGTCAGGAGATCGAGACCATCCTGGCTAACATAGTGAAACCCCATCTGTACTAAAAAAATACAAAAAATTAGCCGGGTGTGGTGGCGGGCACCTGTAGTCCCAGCTACTCGGGAGGCTGAGGCAGGAGAATGGCATGAACCTGGGAGACAGAGCTTGCAGTGAGCCGAGATTGTGCCACTGCACTCCAGCCTAGGCAACAGAGTGAGACTCACACACACACAGACACACACACACACAAATTTGGTTGAGGTGAACTTGGAACGTAATTCAACCTCCGAAACAACTTAAACTAAGATCGCACTAGTGTGAGTTATTACACATTGACCCAATAATTCGATCAACAGGATCAGTGACCCTAGGGATAAGAGTGCAATCCTATTCTAGAGTCCATATCAACAATAGGGTTTACGACCCCGATGTTGGATCAGGACATCCTAAATGGTGTAGCCGCTATTAAGGGTTCATTTGTTCAACGATTAAAGTCCTTCCTGATCTGAGTTAAGACCAGAGCAATCCAGGTCAGTTTCTATTTAGCATTAAATAGGGCCCACTTCACAAAGTGTCCTTACAAGACTAGGATTTTTACACAATATGCTATTGGTTATTGAACCCTATTGTAGATCCAGTGCCCAGGTCTTATAAATTTCAGGTTCTTATGCTTTCCACTAAGCTACATTGCCCTTTTCCTTTTTTTTTTTTTTTGAATTTTTAAATTTATTTATTGCCTCCATCCTACGGACAGTCTGGAAGTAGCGATAGAGATATTTTCAGTCATATTTATGGTAGTTTCCCACCTCACCTGAGGTCTGTGGGTAACAAAAGAGAAAAGTTAGCTTCTTTTGCCTTTTCCATGCCCTCCTATTTCTTCACTAAACCATACTCAATAAATGATCTAGGAGCTTTTACAATGCTCCATGAACAAGAACCTCACAGAGCAATTATACACAGTTCCTCCTTCCAGAGAGCTCTCAGTATATTAGGAGATCAATTTGGCAAAGAGAATTACAATAAAATGCAGAAGTACTATGAGAGAGTTGTGAATGGAATGGTGTGGAAACAGATACACTTATATATTGAATTATATCCTGAGAAGTTAGGAAAAGTTTTCAGTAAGAGTTGGTATTTGAATTGAATCTTATAGGAGTAAAGTATAGTAAGATAATTAGAGGAGAATATGACAAAAACAAGGTAACCAAAGTGACATTGAAATGTGTGAATTTGGTGGAAAGTCACTAGTTGTTGAAGAAGAGAGGTAAACAGGAATAACAAAAGATATAGGAGCCATGATAATTAGATTTAAACTAGATTTACACAGACTTATATACAAGACTAGGATTTTTATACAATATGCTATAAACAAATAGAAGTAAGTGATGTTAATTCGGTGGATTGAAATAGTAATGGTCGCAAGATAGAGGTGATAGAGAATTTATAGATAAATTATGACAATGATATGGAGAATGAAATTGAGCAAAAAAATAGGAAGCTGTTAAACATATCAGAGAAATTATTAAGGTTGACTTAAGGTAGCAGAAATATAAAAGAATTTCATTTAAGAAAAATCTTCAGATAGTATTTAAAAATTCATATACTGACTAGATATAAGGATAAGATAGGTAGAAAATAACTCTGAGGTTCCTTGAATGAAAGGCAGATGACAAACTGAATAATTAAGTTACAAAATACAGAGAGAAAGAGAGAGAGAAAGACAGAGAGAATACTGAATACTATTTTAGACTTTACAATTTGAGTCATTTATAAAACTATCCAAGCAAAAGCGCCTACTGGTCAAATGACAAAACCTGAGTCTAAATCTTCAAGAAACCTTTGGCTTGTAGATAAAGATGGGAGCATCTATGAATGTAGAAATAATAATGGATTACACACAGAGTATAAATTGGACTGATAAGAGACTAAAAACAATTACAAACTTCGCAGAAGAGAAACAGTAAGTGAATATAATTTGTAAAACAGTATAGGCACTCCAAAATTTGGAGGAAGGAAGGAAGAAAGGGAGGATGGAAGAGATAGGGAAGGGGAAAGGAAGCGTAGGTAAGGGGAGGGGGAAAAGGGGAGAAGAGAGAGAATAAAAGACAGCAGGGAGAAGAGGCAAAAGAATTAGAAATGAACTATGTTCCAGGACTCAAGAAAGAGTATCATCTCCCTTAACACATTTTCTGTTCTTCATTGGGTAGGGCAGAAAATGTGTTAAAGCAGATGAGACTCTTCCTTGACTAGGTAAAAATTAGATCTCTTCTCACATGAATTTACTTCAAGCTATAGGTATTCATAAATAATTGGTATATATCTGTTACCAAAACACCAGGGGTTCTGTCTAGATCCTGCTGCTCACCACACAGGAAGTCAATCACTGAGACAATGACTATTGCCAAGGAAGAAGACTTTAATCAGGTCCTGCAGCCAAGGAAATGGCAGATCAATCTCACATACATCTCCCTGACTGACTAAAACTTAGATGTTTATATAGCAGGAAAGAAATGTAACTATGTATGAGAATAAAAGGAGCTCAGTGTGGGATAAGGAAGCAATCATGATGAAGAAACATCCTGGCATTTCATTGTCTGGATGCAATAATCTGGTTTCAGTTCTTTGATATGTTCTGAGAGGCCTGGGGATCCTTTCCTGAGGAAGGAACTCAGATAAAACAAATGTAAGTTTCAAGCTTTAAGAACAGAAGGGTTAATTTCTGTTAATCCAAAAACGATTGTCTATGGAACTATATATGTGTGTATGTGTGTGTGTGTGTGTGTGTGTGTATAAATATATATAACACATACACATATATTCACACAATATTTGAGTAATTTTCTTTTTGTTTCTCGACTTGTGTCCATTTCTAAATGCTTCACTATTGGCTATTCCAGAGTAAAAATGACATCTGACCTGATTGGGAAGAGTTGTAATTCTTATATGTGCAAAAACAGATGAGAGAGGATTTGCATTTTCAGATGAGTGTAACCAATCTAAATGTATTGCATGATATACAAACCGTACTACACCGGATGACAAGAGATGAGAAATTCAGAGGCTGCTCTAGCATTACAAGTTGTATGAAGATGGGCATGCACTATGCTTTCAAACCATGGTCTTTATATTCGTAAATAGCTATAAATATACCTTCCTTAACATCTCATAGCTCTCATGGTAATCATGTGATGTCAAACACGGAAAAATTGTTAATAATCTGTAAAGTACTGTTAGGTACTCTTAGGTATTACTAAAATTTGTGTCCACTGTTCAGATCTTTATATCTTCCTGTGTACCTAACTATTGGAATCATATGTCAAAATGAAAGACATCTTCATTTATGTATAAAAATATTATATAATCAAATATTCAAGTTAATGTACACTCTCCATAACATAGTATATGCAAGAATAATACATATCAAAAATCTGAAAAAAATCAAAATAGTGCTATGTCTTTATTTAACATTAGACTTATGCTCAGGCATATGCATAAAATGATAAATAATTCATAAAATGAGTCAACACTTCATATGGTACATAAGGTTACAATTGCACACAGATATTTCGTGTGGAATTGCTCTGAAAAGCACTGTTCTGTAAAGGTAATATTTAGAAAATAAATATCTGATCCATATATTGTTAACTGTAATAGAAAAGCAAGTAGAAATAGCTCTGTAAACAATATTTAAACTGTCATAATAAGGAGCAAAAAATTGAAGCTATTTTTAAATAATAGGCAAAATAGAATGTGTTCTTCAAACCTTGTGAATTTTATACTGAAAACTTCCAGAGATATATCTTAGGTAATTATAAGGCCAAGCAAAACAACAACAAAATCCTAACTTGAATCCATCAGATGCAGATTTCGTGGCTGACTACATCAAGAGGAAGTTGCAAGCTCTAAGAGCTGGAAGGCCAGTCAATATCAGCAACTCCTCAGAAGTGAAGGAAAAGCAGTTTAAATTTGTTTAACAAAACCATGTTTTCAAACTAACTTTAATTTATGCATGAGGGCCATTAAATGTGTTCTTTTTAAAAGGAAACTTCTTAATTGGAACTAAATCATTCATTATTCACTGTGATACAGGTTATATACCCTTAGGTTCCATGTGATTATTTACATGTTCAGTTGACAGAAAGGAGAAAAAAACTATTCTAATGACTTAGCTTCGCTTTGACTCACTGGTTTTTATCTCACTTTAACTTCTAATCTCAGTTACAGAGAGTGTTAAAGCTGGAAGAAATAACATTTTGGTAGATGATAAAGGATAAGTACTAGTCATTTCAAGTTTTTGAAGCTTTCATTAAATAAAGCAAGCTATTTGAAATCTTAAAGCTATTTAAATAAAGGGCTAAGACTTTTCTGTTTTATTTACTTAAGAACTTAAAAGATACTGTTGAAAATTTAACAGTTAATCTATTGAAGGGTGTGGTTAGACATTTATTTTGACAGTGCTCACTGAAAACTCAATTATATCCCCAGAGTCAAACTTGCTCGTCATCAAAATGTCTAAAGATCTGAGTGTTTATGGGGTAACAAAAAACCCCATATTAAACAGTTTACCAGAAATCTGTCACTACAACATCTAAACGAACAATTGGGTGGTTGTCTAAGGCACCTAAACTCAATATGATATTTCAGCTAAAAAGAGTGAAATTATACCTAAGCACTTCATGCAAGTTACCAAAAGAGAAGATGTTCTTTAATAAAAAAGCACATTTGTAGAATCAAAGAACCTCATTGTTGTAAGAAATATTTGAGATCATTTCAGTTAGGCTTTTCATTTCTTAAATTTGAAACTGAGGCTGAGATTAAACAGCTAATAAAAAGACAAAGCTGATCCATGACATTGGTTTGGGCAATGATTTCTTAGATATGACCAAAAACACACATACAACAAATGTGATTACATCAAACCAGAGAGCTTCTATACAGCAAAGAAAACAATTAACAGAGGGAAGAGAGACAACTCACAGACTGAGAGAAAACATTTGAAAATCGTATGTCTGATAAAGAGCTAATATACAAAATATACAAGGAACTCAACTCAATAACAATAAAACAAATAACCCTGTTAAAAAATATGGTCAAAAGACCTGGACAGATATTTCTCCAAAGAAGACATACAAATGGCCAGTAGGGATATTAAAAGGTGTTCAGTATCACCATTGATTAGGGAAATGCAAATTAAAATGAGATTTCTCCTGACTCATCTTAGAATGGCTATTACAAAAAAAATGAAAGACAAGTGTTGGTGAGGATTTGAAGAAAAGAGAACACTTGTAAAATGTTGGTGCGAATGTAAATACATGCAGCCATTATGGAAAACAGAAGGAAGGTTTCTCAAAAATAAAAAAATATATAATTACTATATGACCCAGAAATTCTACTTCTGGGTGTATATTCAAAGGAATTAAAATCAGCATGTTGACTAGATATCAATACTTTCATGTTCATTGCAGCATTATTCACAATAGCCAAAATATGGAAACAATCTAAGTGCATATCAAGGGATGAATGGATAATGAAAACTATATATACATATTTAGAGTGTATACACACAGTGGAATACTATTCAGCCTTTAAAAAGGAGAAAATTCTGTCATTTGTGAAAACAAGGAAAAATCTAGAGGATCTTATGTAAAGTTAAATAAGTCAGGTACAGAAAGACAAATACATCATGATCTCGCTTACATGTGAAATCTGAAAAACGTCAGACTCATAGAAGTAAAGAGTAGAATGATGGTTAGCAGAGGCTGGAGGAGGCGGGTTAGACAGGAAAAGAAGATGTATTTGTCAAATGGTACAAGGTTCAGCTAGATAGAAGAAATAAGCCCTAGTGATCTATTGAGCAATAGGGTAATTATAGTTAATAATAATGTATTATATGTTTCAAAATTGCTGAAAGAGTATATTTTAAGTGTTCTCACCATAAAGTAATGATAAATATGTGAGTTGAAAGATATATTAATTGACTTGATATAAATGTTCCACAATGTATACATGTATCTTAACATAATATTGTATGCTATAAACACATATGATAATTAATTATCAAATAAAAAATTAAGATGGAGCTGAGTCAAGAATCCAAGACTCTGAAGTTAGATTTTTCATTTTCTATTATGCCAAAGTGTTTCCTGAATATTAAAATTGAATATGGCACGTCCAAAAGAGTGTGTCATAAAAAGACAGGAAAGGGTGGACTGCTGTATATACTCATATTTTTAGTCAGTTGTATAAGATCTTATTAGAAGAAGAAAATCAGATATTTTAAGAAAATTCTTATAACTCCCATAATACTAAAATTTTATGGCAAACCTAAAACCTTCAAAATATAAGGTTTTATTTAAAATGAATCATATATATGCAAAGTTTTTATTGAGATTATGAAAGCAAAATCTCTCAAAGTAGCAACACATGTTTTAGACTGTGCTATGCAGAATAGCAGAATGGTGCCAATGGCAAAATCTCTTTCAAAAGAAATAAAAATTCTAGAGGTCTCAAGCCAGCTATACTAATCTATGTCTTAGCCACCTAGTGTAATTCCTACAAATTCTGAGCATTGCCTTTAATGTATCTGCATGTTTCCCATACCATTTCATAAACTTCAAATATTCACACTTTATAATTGACATGATATACAAACTTTATTATTAAATAAGCTATGGGATGATATTCTCAATCTACCCTATAAGGATACTATCTTCCTGTCAGAAAAGCTGAGACTCTCCAATACATATTTACTCCCCAGATCTTTTTTCTTTTTTTATTTTTTTGAGACAGAGTCTCTGTCGCCCAGGCTGGAGTGCAGTGGCACAATCTCGGCTCGCTGCAAGCACTCCCCAGATCTTAATTGTGGAATCTCCAGACCGTGTTCAGTCAGTAATCCATTATTAGTTTTGCCTCATGTGTCTTAACCACCTTCTCTTTACCTTCTATTTAAGCCCCAAATAAAAGTTATTATTCTTGGCTCAATTATGCAAATCCTTTGAAGGGAACTGGTGACACTATAGCCTTTCTTTGCCACCTTGTGATCCAGGCTTCCTAGGTATCTGTGAATATTCACACCAGGTTACCTGGACTCCATAGAGGCAGCACCAACAAAAAACATAATTGAGAAATACGCCACTTTCAGACTTTCGAATACATGCCCCACCTTATAATATGTGAACTGATTATTCACTTCTAGACATTCAACTTTCAAACAGGTATGCTCTGTATTAAATATCCACATCCTCCTTCCCTTTCACTCAAAGGACATCCGGAAAGCAAAAAGATGCAACACAAAGTTCACACATAAGGATAATTATTTGTGATAATGGTGATAATGATCCCTATTTCTTTTTCTGCTCTTATAAATTTGCAAATGTCCTACAAACTAAGTGTATTAAATGAGTCTGTGAAAGTTCATACAAGTCCCTAGTATTATTTTTTTCTTACTCTCTAGAAAGTGCTAGCCAGGTAGCTCAAAGCAAAATAGAAAAGACGCAAATCATTCATAGGACAAGTGTTGAAGCAACTTTCAATTACTGAATACATTTTTAGCCATTTAAAACTAAAAGAAAAGTAACGTCTGTAATCCCAGCACTTTGGGATGCCGAGGCGGGCGGAACACAAGGTCAGGAGATCGAGACTATCCTGGCTAACACAGTGAAACCCCGTCTCTACTAAAAAATACAAAAACAAAAATTAGCCGGGCGTGGTGGCAGGCACGTGTAGTCCCAGCTACTCCGGAGGTTGAGGCAGGAGAATGGCGTGAACCCAGGAGGCGGAGCTTGCAGTGAGCCGTGATGGCACCAGTGCACCCTAGCCTGGACAACAGAGCAAGACTCCATCTCGAAAAAAAAAAAAAGTACCAAAACTCTTGTACTCTTTTTTTATGATTTAAATTTTATATTAGATTTGAAAAGTGAGATATATATCACTTAACAGTCAGGAAGCATGTAGTAAACTCAATCTTTGAACCGACGTTACCTAAAACATGTTCGTTTTCTTTTTAGAGATTGTAATGAATTCAAACATATTCATTAATTTTATAGCAGTTATTTTGGTTTCACAGTGAAACATAAAAAAGTTCTATCTTAATGGAAAGAAAACGAAGTAGCTATCTAAGTACTTGATGAGAAGGAATTTGTTCTACTGTTTTAAGTGCATGAGTGATAAAGCAAGACTTAGAAATATTTTTGTTAGACCATTTCATTTTAATAGTATTTTCTATTAAAACAGAAATGATCTACAGTAAAATAATTCAAAATACCCTTCCTTCTGAAGGTGATTTCCACATAAAATTGTAAATTACTATGATCTAAATTTAAATAAAATTTTCTATTGATGTTAAAAGTTTGATAATATACAGTTTGTTAAAGTGTTTTGGTCACTATTTGGGTACTATCGACTTCAAACCATAGGTGTTTAAATGAACCAAAGTCTTTGGTTTATTTCTATAGCTTTTTGTCTAATTTGATTAATAACTAGTATACCAGTCAGTCATATATAGTCATAACTGGCCAACCAAGGTTTACTTGGTTGGAGGGTGACAGTTTACCCTTTAATACCATCTGATTAAAATACACAAGATGTTCTATACAAATAACAGCAAATTATTTATTTCTAACAGCATAATTTTCCTTTTATAGGAAGCTCTCAACATTAATTTGGAGCCACATTTTAATTTTATAATGTAATCATTCAGTAAATGGCCATTAGATATTGGGTTATTTGGAAAATTGTAAAAACTCAGATTTCTGACAATGTCCTTTAAAATAATTAACTCAACTGGAAACAGTAAAACAAGACTTAAAAATACAAATCATAAATGAATATTCAAATGATTGTACAGTGAAACAATTGTATGCAAATAATTAAGAACAGTGACTATAATAAAAAAAGTTTAACAGATTTGACATCAACATTTAAAGAATATAACTTACACATATGAAAATAAGCCATCAAAACTTGAAGCTGTCAAATTGTGAAAAACAGTAGTAAACAATGAAAATCACTTACTCATTGGAAACACTGAAAAAGGTCATGAAGTCATTTCAGAAATGAAGGTACATTAATGAAAAATAATCATAGTTTAAACTCAGTCTCACCTCACCTTTAAGAAACACACAGTGTAAAACAGAAATAAATGGGATAATTTATATTACTGCAATAAAATGCAAATATATGTATTGTATACTAGCACCCTCTCTTCAATGTATACTTTAATCCAATAGCTTTCTACCACTAGAAATTTATCATAAGAAAATAATGGTGGCTTACACCTATAATACAAGCTCTCTTGTAGGCTGAGGCAATAAGGTCAACTGAGCCTAGGAGTTTCAGATCAGCGTGGGCAACATAGTGGGATTCTGTCTCTACCAAAAAATAAAAATAAATAAAAAATACCAATCATAGTGGCTGGCACCTGAAACCTTGCTGCTTGGGAGATTCATATGAACCTAGGTTGATTTGAGAAGGAATATCATTTGAGCCCAGGAGGTTGAGTCTGCAGTGAGCTACGATCATTCCATCACTGCAGCCTGGGCGACAGAGCAAGACCCTGTCACATATAAAAAGGAAAATAATTCAGAAGGTGCACAAAAATATATAAAGATATTTCTGAAAGCTGCATTTGTAATACTGCAAAATCAATGCCACATTGAGACAGGGTACCAAGATTAAGATGGAGTCACCAGTGACAACTGAAATCTGGAGTCAGAATGCTGTATCTAAGTGGGACGACAGTTTCTCTACTGCAGCTCACCATCACCATGCAGCAGAGTTGCTCTATTACTTCTGAATTTTCCACATTCTTACAGAAAAGCAGAAAATCCAGTTTTTAAGACAAAAATCAAGTTACAAGTGTTGACAGAAAAATCACTTTTAAATAGTCATAAACAGTAACAACACACTATAACAGTAAATCTAATTCAGTCTGATACCAGGCTGTACCAATAGATAAAATGAAACTGCCTAATATTAGTAAAACAATTGTATGGTACAAAAATACTGGCATAAAAATGTTCATAGTAAATTCATAAATGGAAAAACCAGTCTGTTTTATTTAAATCAAAAGGAGCTAGATGAATTGCAGACTACAAATTAATAGTTATACCTTTCAATTTTAGAATTAATCATATATTTTTCTTTATTTTTTTGAGTTTTCATTATTGCAATGTATTATCAAAAGGAGCTAGATGAATTGCAGACTACAAATTAATAGTTATACCTTTCAATTTTAGAATTAATCATATATTTTTCTTTATTTTTTTGAGTTTTCATTATTGCAATGTATTATGCTGAAATTAGCCAAAAACAAGAGTAACTGTCTGAGTGATACAGAAATTTCTAATGAGAAATAAGATGTGTCCCTAACAAACCCACCTATGAATCAGTTTGAAGGTAGCAAGAAAAGTTTTATCACAGTCAGGGAGAATGGGAACCTGTGACATGTGGCAGTGATATATTGATAACACTGTGCACTGAGCTGACTTGAGAAGTATTTGTACCTAATGATTTCCAGTGTCATAAAACATAGCTAAGAACACTGAATATTAGCACGGTTGATATTTGGTCCCTACAACAGACAGTATGGTGGTTAATTTTAGATGTCAACTTGAATGGACTAAGGGATGCCTGGATAGCTAGTAAAACCTATTAAAGTATTATTTAATGTAGTATTGTATAATATACATTAAAAACATTATTACATTACGTGTATTATAATGTAATACATTATAATGTATTAAGGACATTATTACATTAATACATTACTTAGTATAGTATTACTTCATACATTAAAATGATAACTAAGCTTGAAGAAGCCCTAAGCAGACAAAACCAGATAGACCTCTTAAGCAGCCTCTCAACCTTGCTTGCTTTGCAAACATAAACAAAACTTCAGGTATTTCTTGTAAATGCCTATATGAAAGAAAAACAGAACTTTCTTTTTCTTTCCAAAAGGAGTATTTACTATGGTTTTCCTGTTCCTGTATCACATTACTCACATTACACACTGAGTGTGTGGGAGAGCAGAGAGATTTTATTTACAAGTTTTAGATCAAGAGAGCATAACCAGATCCCAGGTTAAGACTTTACATTACAGAATACTCATATTGGTAATACTTGAAAGATATACTCTTCACTGTAATTGTGCAAACAATAAAATACTCTAAAACAATATGCAGTGTGTTTGTAAAAGGCCAATAACATGCTTATAGTTTTGCTGTTGAAAAACTACACAAAAGCAAATGACTAGAACAGTAGACCAATTAGTATCAGTAGAATTGTATCATTCAACATTCCAATAAGCTTGAATGTAAGATCTGACATAACCAGATAATTCCAGGGCAAGGTAATCCACTGCATTTACATTCTCTTTCTACCAATTGGTGCAAGCATATCCAGATAAATGATATTGATTCTACATTATTTTAGAGTGAAATCACCTAATAACTTCTTCAGTACTCTTTCTTTCCATTTTTATCCTAATTATTTGTCTGATAATGATCATTTAAATTGGGAAAACTCTGATTACATTACATCCTTCAGTTCAAAGTAGCATTGGGTAAAGACATTTTGGCTGCAGACAAATCACTCTTTCATAGTCATCAGCTTTTAGAACATTCTGAGATTTTATTTTCCATCTAAACTTTTCAATTAATTTTATTCTAACTTTTAATTGATGTTACTGAGTAGCAAAGGAGCCTGAAGGACACTGCTTTGTTTTGAAAAATGAAGAAAGAAAGGCATGTAAATCCTATAAATGTAATTCTAATTAAATCAAGATAAAATATAGTGTTTATAAAAAGAAATACAATTATTTCTAATAACTATGCTTTCATTTCAAATAATTTTCAACAAATTAGTGATGTAGAATAAATACAATTCCAGAAGAATCTAGGATTTTTTCTATTGCATTGCTTTTTATTAAATTATAGCTACTTGAAGGCTTTGAAAAATTGAACACCAGTAAAACTGCCCTTCTTTTGTTAATATGTTTTATTTTCTTGTTTCATTTTTTGATTCAACTAGTCATTCACCAGAAAAATTTACTTAGGTCATTCTTTCTTGGTCATCCTTTCATAGCATTTAATGCAAGTGTTACTTGTTGTAGTCTTTTGTCTATGAATCTATTAATGCTGAGAAACTGAACATTCCTAGGAGTGTCCTAATAGGAAAGAAAAATTAACAATTTCAGCTGTATTTTTACTTAAATAAATATTCATATAGTTTGCCTTTCAGGATCACGACAAACACTTTGATTATGTAAGAAGGTCTTTGTATACACATCAAACTACCAAGAAGTCATATCTGATTTTATGCTTTTCTACTACTCTTCCCCAAAACACTTGTTCAAAATTTTTACTTTTAAAGGGTCTGAACTGTGTGTCAAGCACTGACATCAGCATGTTACTTGAATTATCTCATTAAAGTCTTGTGATACTCATGCGGTATTAGCAGTGAAGAAACTGAAGCACAGAAGCTTCAAGTAAAATGTCCAGTTTTAGAGAAACTAAACAGTAGAGTCTGGAAGACCAATTACTGACCTTGTACAATTGCCCAGTATTGTGTACTGACCTAAAAAGGCCTATGAGAGATCAACCCATTAAGATCCATGACATAAAGAAAATTGTTTGTCCTACAATATCCCAATCTGGATAAAAGCGCATACAGAGAATATGCTTAAGCATGATGACAAAAAATTAGAAAGAACTGTGAATGCACTTTACAAAACAAAAAGGAACACAAGGGAAATTGGAACCAAGTTAAAAATTACATATGTTCATGTACACATAACAAAAGCATGATCGTAAATAAACTGAGTCAACACTGTACTATGAAGGTGAAACTTTCTTTTTAGGATAAGCTAAACCTTGTATAACTTGTAAAAAAATGCAATCATGTATTTTTATGTACTAAACCCAATATTTCTTTTGGCTTATATACTAAAAACAGGAATTTCTTCTTGTAATGAAAAAAAAACCACAGGCATCAAGGAGTAACAAAATTAATGTCTTAGAATGTAAAATATAGAAGTACCAGTTAAGGTTTTTTTTTTTACATAATACATGTGGAAACTGCATCAGAATTTTTAAAAACCTACAGCGTAATTGTTTCTGACAATAAGCAATCACATTCTGCTGGAGGTAACTTTAGTAACGTCAAGCAAAAGTCTTAAAATTATGACAAGTGGTATTCGTTTAAAATACTCTCAAGAGCTCTTAGAAATCAAGAATACAGTATCTGGACCCTTGATTTGAATCCACACTCAATCTCTTTCTAACTGGGAAACTTGGGACAAAGTTTTAAACTTTCCTGAACATATCATGCCTAGCTAGTAATAAGTTTAGAAAATACTAGGGGTTTATAAAGTTACAAAAATCAAATGAGTTAATAAATGTAATGTGCTTAAAGTAATAACTGGCACAAAATAATTATAACATAATTCATTATTATTTTTAATATCTAAATTCTCTAACTTGGAGCTATTTTGAACAGATAAATATATATAATTAAAAATTTCTAATACATGTTTTTCATTACTTATCATGTAGAAAACTATAGCTTTCCAGATGAAAATATAGTATCTAATGTAGAAGTCACATATAATATTTATTAAATTGGAATGCTATCATTTTAAATTATTTTGAAGCTCATTAAAGTAAGTCTGAACTGGCCAACTTTTTATTTATTAATTAAATGTTTGCCTAGAACAGTTAGTATCCTTTTCTAAGACTTAATTCCCAAATCTACAATCTTTCTTTTCCCATTTGGAAATGGGTAGGAATACTATTCCTTTCTTGCCCATCCCTTTCTCTAGTTTCATTATAATAACAAATATGCCCTTGCCTAAGCATATGCCCACAATTAATAATACAGATTCACTGTACTGTTTCACCAAATTTAACCTGTTATTTTTGGAAATAGGATGTTTAAAAATGGTTTTGTTATTCCTTAATACAGGCCAAATGTCATCAGTATATAGTGGTCCAGATGTATTCTAAATATCAATTAAAAAACATTCTTTAACCTAACAACACACAACATATTTCAAAGAGTGAATAACTGTGAGAAGCTTGGAAATTGTAGGTATTATTGAAAAACTATTTTTTTTTTGCATATGTGTTACAAGCATTTGCATAGGTTATATGTTTTATAGCTCTAGTTATAAAAATAGAGAATGAATTATATTCCCTCACATCTGTACAAAATGGTCAGCAAGAATACACATCTACAGAAGTTTAAAGTATTTACTTTTTTTTAGTTAATTCATGTTTCAGAACCTTAAAGACAGCAGATCATAATACCCATTGATTATAATGTCACATTTCAGTTATTATATTATTATATTTACTTATTATAACTTTTAGAATTTTAGGCGGAAAACAATAATTCTGAGTATAAAATTTGAATATTTGTACCCTAAAAATTTCCAATTCCATTTTCAATAATTTAGTAGAATGTTTCTTAGAGAAATAAGAAGACATTTAAAAACATGAAGTACTAGGTTTTCAAGTATATTGTAAAGCCATAAATAATATATAATCTAGCAGTGGTATAATAATTAATATATTATTTTTCAATTATATTAAGTTTTAAGAACTCGATGCTCCTAACATTTTTAAATAATACTATATAAAATACAACTCAAATGATATCAGCTCAAATTCATGTATACATCTTTGCAGGTAAAGTCTTTTAAATTAAAAATAATTTAAAATTTTGTCATACATTTATGAACCCATTTTAAAGAACATGATATGTCATGCAAATGTTAATTTAATACATAATGCATTAGTAAAAACTGTTCTGAATATATACATATATTATGTTTATGTTAGAAAATCATTTTTAAACAGCAATTAGATTGCATTGATTCATAAAATTATTAAATCACAGCATTGCTAAACTCAATTTTTACTCTCCTAAGCATATTGGAATCTATGAGAATATACAGTAGAGATAGTAATTTGAATAAATTTAACTTACATGTTTTGGCAAAGAAGAAATAAAAACTGGAATATCATGGGTTTCTAACATGCCTATTTGTTAGTTGTCCTTTTAAAAATTTCTTTATAGAAGCATTTTGAGTGAAGCCCACAGATTATTTAATAACTTATTAATTAGTCAAAAAAGTCTGTCCTTGCTGGCAATGTGGAATACACCATAGAGCAGGGGTCCCCCACCCCAGGGGCTGCAGACAGGTTACCTGCTCATGTTCTGTTAGGAACTGGGCCTCACAGCAGGAGGTGACCTGCGGGACAGGTAATGCTGGGCAGCATTACCACCTGAGCTCTGCCTCCTGTCAGAACTCAGAGCGGCATTAGATTATCATAGGCCCAGGAACCCTACTGTTAACTGCACATGTCAGGGATATAGGTTGCACACTCCTTATGAGAATCTAATAACTAATGCCTGATGATGTGAAGTGGAAGAGTTTCACACACCCCCATCCCCACAACCCACTCACCCAGCCACTCCTGGTCTGTGAAAAATTTTCTTCCACAAAACTCGTCCCTGGTGCCAAAAAGTTTGGGACTGCCGTGTTAAGGTGAAAAAGGGTACATGTGGTAATTATAAAAAAATAGAAAAAGTTCAATAAATATAGGAAAAAACTCTAGCATATATATGTATATGTGGACATATATACTTACATATACATGATTTTTCTGATTTGAAGAATGTATAAAAAATGAGAAAGTGACATTGAAAGCCCTTTTTAAGGATCATTCATAGTTAAATATAAATATTTATATATTTATATATGTGATATATATAAATTTATATATATATCATTTATATATGATATAAATTTATATATTTATATCATAATATTTATATATTTATATATGTGATATATATAAATTTATATATATATATCATTTATATATGATATAAATTTATATATTTATATCTGTATATATATGTGTATATGTTATATATATTTATATATATATACACACACACATTTTATATAGACAGGGTCTCACTATGTTGCCCAGGCTGGTCTTAAACTCTAGCTCAAGTGAGCCTCGGCCTCCCAAAGTGCTGGAATTATGGGCATAAGCCACTGCGCCTGGCCCACAGTTAAATATCTTAAGTCAAAACTTATAATTGTAATTGTACTTCCTTTCTCTTCCTTGCTTCACTCTTGAAAGGAATTCAACCCTGAAAAAGAGGTGGAGACTTAACTGAGTCATTCACAAATAAGAACTTTAGAAAAGTGAAAAAACATAGTTACATGAATCATTTCTAATGATTTGTTCATCTTTAAAGCATAGGCCAATATTTCAATTTTACCCAACTTTACGCAGCTGTATGATGCAGTACAGAAACATCTTAGTGTAGAGAATTTTTTCATAAAATGTAAGACATTTTATTTAAATTAAATGGCTGATCAACCATAAGAATTCCACTGTAAAGTAACCAAAGAAGTACAATTCTTAGAAGACAATCATGAAACAGTTTTAAGAATTAAAGAAAAGTAATCACTTTTCACCAGGAATCAAACTTTTAGTTGGCATAGCATAAAATAATTTCTCACATTGGCAAAAGAAAAACCTCCAGAAACCTGCAGGCGAATGTCCTCTCCCCACTCCCACTCGTAAAGAAAATACAGGCTGGACCGAGGCACCATGATTTCTCCTGCCTTTTGGATTTGCTGTCTGTACCACAGATGTGTCTTCTAGTCTAATCCCTCTCATAAAACTGAGCAAATGGCATACCAAGAAATGGCATACCAAGACAGAGGATCTAACATGTGTTTGACCTTTCTGAAGCATCTCAAGTCCCTGGATTCTACCTGCTGTTCTCCATATTTTCAAACATGTTCTCACTGAAGTATCACTAGTCCCTGGATTCCACCTCCTGTTCTATATATATTTTAATGTTAATGTCCTATTCTCGTTGTTAAAATGTGAGTTTCTATACAAGTTGTTTCTTATTTGTACCTGAAGACTTTGAATAGGCTCTGGCACTCCCAGACATGGGATATCAGACAGATGCAGGCCTTAACTAGGTCATAGGACTGGACTTACATAGAAGTGGCTGTGGTTTGTGAGACTAGGTTGTTGTGGTTTTGTTGTTGTTGTTTTGTTTTTTCATTTTGTCTAAGGACTTGAAAATCTTCAAGGGACATGTGTGTTAAGATTTGTCTTCTTCTAGTGATCCTCTTTTAAAACACGAATCAGTCCTGTTAAGGAATCCATTAAATCAATATTAGTGTGAATGGATTTTTTTAGGTAGCATGGATGAATTCAATGTAAATGCAAACGTAGTATGTGGAAGAAGACCCATTCTCATTCTGTGAATATAGGACAGGGATGAGAATATATATAACATTATAGTTAATGAAAAATATATGTTTCTGGTTTATGTGAAATCAATTTATTTTATATATATATATATTCTACAGATATAATACGAATTTCAGCAGATCACAGAGGATGAGGAGAGAAAAGATAGGACTGGTGGCTACTAGATCCTCCTGGGGGATTATTTTTTAAAAGGCAGTCTTTGGCAATAATGGACACTAACACCTTCTGATAGATATCCACTGGCTTGAAGAAAAAAAGTGTCAGAAATTTATCATTGGAGAAAAGTCAATGTTTCCATTAGTATTAATGTAGCTAAAGATGGCTCAAGGGTAAAATTATTCAAAATACTATGCATCACAATAGTGCCATCCTGTGGACTACTCTCTCACCCCATGGGGAAAGGGGCTATGTCAAAGTAAAAGGAATTTCTAGAACAGCAAAACAAAATTATTTATATTTTTTTACGTAGAAATTGATTGTGTTTGCTATCAGTGGTGTAATTATTTTACAAAGAAGCCCTTGAACTATGGCAGAAATTCTGATTGTTGTGTCACTATGTGTCAACCTCAATATATCAATCGTAACGCCTGTGATTTGGGATTAATATGAAGCAAAAACAAACTTCTCTTAGCTTAAGTTTATTTTCCAAGATTTTAACTAGTTTCCTATTTTTTTCCCCAGGTTTCCAAATTCTTAGTGTAACACCAACCAAATATCAAAAGAGATTATTAGAGTTTCAATAAAAAAATAAAGAATAAGCTTATAATTCACATTATTCCATTACATGCATTATTAGAGAGGACATTTCATTAAAGCATGCAAGCTGCATTTTTTTTTTTTAATTTCGACATGTAGATAGTTTAAACTAGAAGCCAGCCAACACTTTGATATAGCATAAGACAACTGGGAAATGTCAGTTGAGTAAAGTGGTTATTTAAAGAAAATAAGCAAATACAATATTCTTTTTGTCTATTGATATGTGATGTTGTACTATTATTGGGCAAACTTTTTAATTAGTAGAAAACTCTAATGCTTACGATCACAAAAACATGTTCTGTAAAATAGCACTGTATATGAAAATAGTACAAAAAGCAGAAATTAGAACTCTGACACTATAGTGTCAATGAACATCACACAGATTGAATACCACGGTAATGAATGACCAACATCTTTAGGCTGGAAAGAGTGGGAAAAATTAAGAATTTCATGGAGATGTTATTTTCAAAAATAGGCTCAATAAAATGACCTAACTCACCATTGGGTTCAGAATGTGATCAATCATCTCTTTCACTTTTATGTTACCTTTGTGAAGTTTTATTAATGGAAATGAAGAGATGTACTAGAAAAAAATGATTGTAGGCACTGTTAAATTCACTTTCTCTTTGTATAATTTCATGAAAGTGACCTGAACTGCTTTGCATTAGTAGGGAAAAAGATAAATATATAAATACATGAAATTAAAAGGTGAGAATAAAAAATAAAAAAGTTGGTATCTATCCAAGTGAGAAAGTGATAATCATAATGTTTAAAGTTATCATCAAACCAAACCCATCAGTACACTGATTTTTTTTTAACTTAAGATTTTAATAATGCTGAAACATTTCTGTCACCTCAGTACTAGTGCTTTTTAGTTTAAATCTCAAAGGGCCACCATCCAAGGTTGCAAATATACAAATGATAAAACTTTGTTATTTGAGAATGCCCATCTTCTAACAGGACAGCCATGACAATAATAATGGCATTGATAGAAGAAAACAAGAAAATTTCAAGAAGATAAATACTAGGGAAAGTTTTTACATTAAAATGCAAGTATGACACCCTCCCTCACAAAAATCAAGTTCATTAACACTAAGCCTGTCAATTTCATAGAATACTTCTTGAACTAGGAGAACTGGAATCACCTATCCTGTTAGATATGCAATTAATTGGACCCCCTTGAACCAATATCTTGCATGTTAGGAGTTGTAAATCTCAATTGTTAAGCATCTTCAGGCACTAAAATTTGAGAAAAACTGTTCTAGAGCCTGGAACTAAAGAGTTTATTTGAAAGTCAATAGTTACAAAGGAGAGCTGTTTCTTCCCTCCTTGGGATTCTCAAGTCTTTTCAAAGCATTTACCAAGTGAAGAATCCACCCTTTGAGATAAACCTGCTCGTGCAGATTTAAGATAAGGTTGATTTCTGCTGACGATAATCCATCTTCTACACACACACACACACATACACTCTCAAACACACAATGCTCAGAGTTTTGCTTTATTTCCTCCTCTTCTACACTGTCCTAATTCTCCTTCAGTACAGTCCATCTTCCTAATTTTGTCCTACTCTCACCACTTTCATGGTACTCTGGTCTCCCTATACTCATGTCCTCCAACACACCTGGATCAGCAGGAAGCCTAGGCATACACAGTATATACCCAGGAAATGTATAAACTATACTGTCAGGGGATTCGTTTATTTTAATTCAGGGCAACCCAACTGTGAGCTGCCCTAAGGGGAAGAATACAAGTAACAAGGGCCATTGCACAGAGGGAGATTTACGTTCAGACTGAAAGCTACAAGTGTACAGAAGCAAGAGAGAAAGAAAGAGAGAGAGAGAGAGAGAACAAATAAATAAAATAAAAAAGCAAGCAAGCACAAAGCAGCAGCAGCAGTTCAAGTTCCAGATTCCACTAGTTGCAGTTTAATGTAAAGGGATCCTCGTAGAGGAGAGATGTTATTGAGGCCAGATCTTGAACCTTGCCTCCCACTGCTTTATAGGATATCCTGAAATCTACAGCACACATGTGTGAAAAAGTGGATAAAGCTATCTAATATTATTCTACTACAACAAATGAGATCAGAAATAAAAAGTACAGTAGTGTCTTTATGGAACCAAGTATTGCAAGATCCGAATACTAACGGGTTCTTTTATTTCACTGATTACCGTATGTAGATATGAAATTCCAGGCACTGATTTTTCATTAAACCACTCTCTTAAGGTTAACTTGCGTCTCTCTCTTTTCACCTATGAATCCATATTCTTGCCATGTAAATTGTAATATTGATTTTTAACATTTCCCCACAGTTCAAAAATATTGTTTGCCAAAAATCAAGGGCCATTTCTAATAATTCATGTAATTCCTGTTATTAGCTAATGTGTAAGAGTAGGGAACAATTAAACATGCTGTATACAAAATCTTACCATGCTGAATTGCACCCAAGATATTAGTTCAGTCATCCTCCCAATTACCTCAAAACTAAAAAGGATCAGATACTTAAATGAAAAACTTCAGGCAAGGTAGGAAAGAAGTCTTTTATCATCCCTGTATATTGCAAAAGTGTTCCATTCTCTCTAAATTCACATTATATTTATTAATGAGCAGCACATGGAAAGAAAGAAAATGAGAGAGAGAGAGAAAGAGAAGAAGGAAAGAAGGAAGGAAGGAAGGAAGGAAGGAAGGAAGGAAGGAAGGAAGGAAGGAAGGAAGGAAGGAAGGAAGGAAGGAAGGAAGGAAGGAAGGAAGGAGAGGGAGGGAGGGAGGGAGGGAGGGAGGGAGGAAGGAAGGAAGGAAGGAAGGAAGGAAGGAAGGAAGGAAGGAAGGAAGGAAGGAAGGAGAGAAGGAAGAGAAGAAAAGATAAAGAAGGAAAGAAGTCAGGATGGTGGGAAAGTGAGAGACAGAAAGAGAGACAGAGATAACGATGAGAGAGATAAAAGAGAGAAACTCTAATGTCTTTGATATCCCCCAATTTAAAAGATAAGGATGTGACCCCTCCCCTCCATTTACATATAATGGAACAAGCCAAGTCTCCATTCACTACATGTGGACATTAAGAAAACTTGCATAGGGAAAACTTTTGGGGGGCAATGAAGGTGATTTCTGAGCTGCCACTGCAGTTGTACATGACACTGACATTTTTTCCCATAATTCTTGCCCACAGGAAACACATCCTTTAAGAAACTGAATAAAATCAAGTTGGACATTCTTAAAATCTACAAGGTATCAACTTCCCTGAGAAGCTCACATTCCCCCAACACAAACATATATATGTAAGGAGCAAGGCATTCAGGCGATGAGCTGTGAAAGGTACTTCCACCTCGTGAGGGTGCCAAGGATTTGGTTATTCCTGAACCTGGATCTGAAAAGCGGGGGTGGGGTGTGCGATGATAAATGAGGGTGAGAAGAATGTTTCCATGAAATCAGACACCCTTTTGGAATCTGGGCTGAGAATCAGGATCCCACCCCCTTGCCTACCTCCAGGCTCCAGTAAGCAACCGCTTGCGTCCTCCCCTGTGTTCCTTCCGCAGCAGCGGACGTAGGGATCCCGAGCAGCCAGGGAGCTTATGTCCCGCAGAGAGCTCCTGCCAAGCGCTTCTCTCTCGACTAGTTACCAATTGAGAAAAAAAGGGACAGAGACACACAACAAGGATGGTGATCAAAATCCAGTGTCAGGCACCAGTGTCCCAGAAGGTTCCGGCTCCTCTTCTGCGCCCTTACCGGGTTCTTTTCGCCTAGCAAAGGGTCACCCAGGGAGCCCCCAGCAGCAGATCCTTCCCTTTTGCTCCTCCTGATAGCGCCAATCTTCGCCGCCACTGCCACACTGCGCGCCCAGCTATCCACTCACCGCACAGCGAGAAGGCCTGGCGGAGACAGCGCGGGGGGAAGATTAAAAGGATAGATTTTTTGGAAGGGTAAGGGAGAAAAACTTTGATGTTGTAACCACACACAGGACTGAGAAGAAACCAAAACAAGTTGCAGCTTCAGGAGCTGTGAGGACGTTTTCGCCAGCTCGGGAAAAAACAAAATCACTCCCTACCAAAATCAGGGGGTGTAAGCTCCCCGCTACTTGAGCGATCACCGAGCGCACCTCGCAATCTCTGATCTTCGAACCTACTGAAAAAGCACAGGGCAGGGGGAGTCCTGTTGGTTCACGCCCGGGGTGCGAATACCAAAAGCGCCTCCCGCTGGAGAGGCTGCGGGGAACTCGAGGCAAAGACAGGAGGTAAACGCTGCGCTGGGAAGAGCGAGGGGAGTCCGAGCTGCCGCCTGCAAAAGCAGAGACGCGTCTCCCTTTGGGCAAAGTGACTGCTACAAAGTCTGTTCCCTCCTGCCCAGGGACAGAGACATTTAAAGGCCTGAACGGACGTCAGCACCAGTCGAGCTCGCTGGGTGAGCGCCAGGTCTCCCCGCCCCACGGATTGTAGCGCGCATAGGGCGATCTGATGCTCGCGAGGTAGAGAGTAGCTTACTTGGGGAGAAAACAGAGCTGGTGGCGCTGCGGAGTGTCAAACCCTGAAGCCCATCGTCAAGACGTTATACCGGTGGCAGTTCCGCCGTGAGTGCACTTGTCGAATTGAACAGAGCCAGAGCTGCGTGGAGAGGGGTCTGGCCACTCTGCGCGCGCGCACCCAATATTGGGTTACCAAGGAGCTCAACACCTGGTTTTTAGAAAAAACAAAAAAACACTTTTCTCTTTAGCTCTGGTTTGAGTCAGTATTCTGATTCGTTTCTCAAAGTTAGTTGAAATCCACCGAGATGTTTTTTACAAGAAAGGGATTAGACTTTTCTCTCTTGAAATTCCAATCAAGGCAATACTCAATCTTTCCTTAACCTCCACTGTCTGCTTCCTAACTCAGAGTCACAATGGATGAGAGTATTCAAATGTCTTCAAATAACCATTACCCTGCATTCTAAGGCGATTTGTGTACTGAGAGACCATTGGTAACTTAAAGAGCCTTTGCACAAGGAAGTTGTATTTCTTATAGTAATACCTTTCTGTAAGTGGTATCTTCTGAGGATTCGGCATCTATTTCCAGATCGACAGTGAATAATTAAATTCTAAAACTCAGAAATATAATGGAAAGTGGATTTATTTTTGCTGAGTAAAGTGATCAATTATGTTTCCAACTTGTTTTTACATTTTTGCGTGGTATATCAGCTATTAAAGCCACAGAATCAAACAAAGATGGAAAAAAACGGAATTCACATTACTGTGGTCCTTTCCTACAATTCCTTTGAGGAAATACGTGTGTTTGTGTGTATTATGTGTATATTATATGTACATATAAAATACTGTCTGTGCTATTAGGAGCCCAGGTTCTGTGCTGAGCACCTTGAGCCTTGGGTAGAAAGTAGTGAAGAATGGGTAATGGAATGGAGAATCTGAAGACCAAAGGAACCTGTGGTTGTGAAAGGCATTTACGGCTGTATGTTTTTCCTTGTTTAGTTCCAACCTAACCAAGGTAGGGTCTTCCTTGTTTAGTCACTTGAAGTCTTTCAAAAGTGACATCAGTTTTACTTAATAATTCCACACTGCACACAAATATCAAAACATCAGAATGTATCCCATAACTATATCACAGTTATGGTTTGCCAAATAAAAATAGTATTTTTAAAGTGACATAAACACAAATTCCGCCAGACAGCAGGGCCCATATTTATTCCATTTTGCACAACCGCCCAGCGGCCCTCCCTCTAGCGGCGGTCAAGGAATCTGTCTCTCTCTTTCACTTTGTGTGTGTTAAGTGTGTGTGCGCTCGCGCGTTTGTGTTGGGAAGGTTGACCACTAAGAGAGCTTACAAGTATCTGTAGGCTCTCCTGTGTAACCTCCTTCTCTTCCTAGCCAGGGCCTTTCACCCGTAGGCTCTCATGCGCTACTTCTAGAGCATCCTCTGATGTTGGTCCTGAACTGGGAGAATATGACCAAACTTGACAGAGACAGTACTGTCAAAAGGCGTTAGAAACTTCGGAAACTGGCAACAGTGACAGCATTTTTGCTCTGCGAAGAATACGCCCAGAAGGTTCAGAAAGAAGTCGGAAGTGGGCATGGGGAGAAAAACGTTGAAGGGCTATGGAAAAGCGTCAATAACATAAACTGACTTTAATTTTTCTTCATAGAAATACGTTTCCAGTGAAATTTTCTAAGAAACTGGGGGACAGTTAATTTGCTTGGTTGACGCTCACACTCCTCGCTCTCACTAGGTCTCAGGTCTTCCAAGCCTAGCACTCTCTCAGAATGCTTTCGGGTTGAGCGGGAGGGCCTCCTCACAGTAAGCAGGGCAGAGAAGGCAATGCCAGCAGTGCTTTCCTGGATTTCGCGACCACAATCTACCATCCCAAACCTCACTTCCCATGTCCTTGATTTTTGAGGCTTTTTGGGAGGGCATGACTTCAGGGAACATCACTCTTTCACAGATCAGGGGAGCATAGTCGGAAATCTTGGGTGGTATTCCTGACTCAGTCTGGGTGCGGAGCGAGCGGGGACAGGAATCGAGATGCAAAGGCAGACGCAACCAGCGCACCCGCGGACCGCGCGCGGCGGGAACCAGCTTCTAGCCCGGAGTCTGGGGTGCCGGGCGTGCTCAGGAGGCTGGTGGGTGGTTATTCGGGATCACTGGGACATCAGGATAAAGGGGTCACTCCAATCCCTTGCAGATCAGATTCTCGCGGACTCCATGGCCAGACCTGCACAGCGCCCTTCATATGGTGGGCGGAGAGGGTACTCCTTGGCCGAATTGATCCCGCCCTGCCCCCACAGGGTCAGCCCCGCGCCCACCCACACATCCAGTCTCCGGGAACAAAACTCTGTCTGGATCCACACTGACCCGTTGACGCGCTTTCCCAAAGGAGGAACGACACTAACAAAAGCAGAATCATTCGTGGGAGGTTTTCCACCAAGAACTGTTACCTACTTCCCCGTGTAATCGGTTTCCACTGAAAGGGATGGGAAAAGGATCTCGCCCTCTGCTGTCCCTTTCGACTGGCCCGGGACTGCGCGAAGCCTGGAGCTGCAAGGGAGGGGAACCCCGGCACCCCAGCCTCTGAGCACCCTCCCCCAGCACGGCAGCCCTCGGCCCTCGTCACCAATTCCTAGGTAGAAAAGCGCGCGGCCGGAGCGCGCAAGTCTTGGCGTCCGGAAACTAACGTTTTCCGCTCAGTCATGGCGGCTTCCCCAGTGGAACACAGCGAAAGGGCTGAGGGCGACCGTGCGACTTCCTCCAGACCGCGAGCCCGGAGCACTGGCGAGAGGGCGGCCAAACGCGGGCCTAGGGCTCCCCCCGCGCTTCCGGGCGCGCCGAGAACTGCAGCTAGCGCGCTACTGCCTCCCCCGCGCGGTGCCCAAGAGCGACAGTAGAAGGAGGAGGTCTGCACACCTGCTGTTCCTGGTTACCCCAGCTCCCATTTCCTTCCCAGTAGGCCCATTCTCTCCATCCCAACTCGCTCCGAGGCTCCTGCTTGCTCCTGTTCCTCCCTCCCATTCCCCGGGTAACAGTCGACCTTAGGGTCACGGCAGAGTAGGTACTAACTAGCTGGCAGTTAGCGTGGACTCTGACAATCCAGGGCTCATAGGACCACGTTTCCAAAAGCGCCGAGGAAAGGAACTTCCCTTGACTATGCCCAGAAGGATCAACTTACTTTGTGTTTGCGATCAATCAGAGCAAAGCTGCCTTCTGTAACATAAGCACGTCCTTGCCTTTGTTTTTGTTTTTTGTTTTGTTTTGTTTTTTTCAAGTCAAAGAAACAAGATTTGTAGTACTGTGTACACTAAAAACTGTTTCTCTTTTAAAAGATAATTAATATATTTTATTTATTTTCTTTTCTTAGTGAAAATAACGTTGGTTTAATGCATATAATAAAATACATATTAATACTAATTGATGGATTAAATTTACAAGACAGTACATAGTATTGAATTTCCACTTATTATAACCTGCTTTTGTTATAAAAATAAAGGAAGATATCAAGAAAAAAGAGTATTTCATGAGATGAAGAGGAACACCAATAAAAATAAAAGGATCAATTTATCAAGAGGATATAACTCTCCTATATTTTAATGAACCTAGTGGCAGAAATTCAAAATGCACAAAGCAAAATTTGATAGAAGTAAAATAATATACTGAAACGTGGCTGGAATTTTAACAACTTTCTCTGTTAGTAATTGACAAAAGGAAACAAAATATAAGTAGAGATATAGAAGATTCAACACGATCAATTTTAGCTAATTGACATTTATAGAATGTTACCAACAACTGCATAGTTTGAATTTATTTAAAACATTTATGAAACTTTATCCATAGTAGGTCATCTGCAGAGACATAAAATGTCTCAAAATTTTAAATAAACAGACATGACATAGAGTAAATTTTTAACCACAAGCAATTAAATTATAAATAATTTTAATAAGGTATCTAAAACTTCAAGAAGCATGAAACTACCACAAAGATATTTAAAAATTATGTGACACTCTTCTAAAACTCTATAGATCAAAGAACTAATTGCAAGGAAAAATGTGTATTTTATACATATATATGCACATATATACTTATGTGTATATATACATATTTATGTGTATATACACACACATAAATATACACACACAGTATATTTTTTAAACAAAGTAACACTGAAAACATGATGTATTGAATGAAAACATATGTGAGAGTCTGCCAATAAAATGATTAAAGAGAACTTTAATGATTTTTCCAAAGTTTTTATTCTTTTTCTGGTCTCTTTTGCAGATGTAGTTAAGTTATCTACCCTCAGACTCCACTCTTGGTCCTTTGCCTGTTTTATCTCAGACATGTTTCCCATCTCTCCCCTAGTTATTCCCTGTTTTTCTCCAAATTGAATTTTTTCAAGTTTGTTTGCCAACTGGCTTCAGATCAGATTCAATGAAAGCTAGTGTGTAGGAAATTGGCCGGTGCCCAAAGGGTAACAGCTAGGTTATTCCTCATCCTTCGCCTCTGCTATGGGTGGCATCGACACCATTACCCATCCTCTAAATGGTTCTAGCTTCCATCAGGGAACCCTGGCTCCTTGTCTTTAGTAGCTTGACCTTCTCCCTTTATAACTTTCAACCTGTTTCTGATTATAATTTGACTTCTCATGTAGAGTAATCAGAGGGAGACAATTTACTGATTTCAAACAATTACTATTCTCTGTGATATATTTTATTTATTATCATACTATAAGACTGCATTTTACGGATGTTTTAAGTATGAGTCAGCCACTCAAAATTTGACAAAAGCAGCATTGGTATCTTCCAAAAGGAAGGTCAGATCTGGATATGTGGTAAACTAATTAACATGAGATCTACGACCTACAGGCTTAGGGTTTTACTTTGGTGATTGTTATTTTTATAATTCTAAGTATCAGTGTTTTAACACATTTGATGGCTAACCTCATCAAATGATCCTAATTTATTTATTCACTCATTTATGTACTCTTTGAAAATATGTGTTGACATCTTCTGTATCCCTGTCTTCATGCAGAGGAAAGCATATGGTGAAACAAGGAGTTGGCCCCTTCTTGACAACTTGTGCAAATACAAGTGCTTTGAAAGGGGAAGAGACTGGGAAAGCAATTTTCTTAGTGTGGTGAGCTATTCTGCAATATTATAACAGATTCAATATTCAAAGAGCTGCAACTCAAAATGAATAAGATAAATTGAAGTGTTGTGACTTAAGTGCAAATTAAACTCTCAAAAACATTAAAATATAGGTTCTGCCTGTAATTAACAAAGCAAAGAGAGAGTGTAAATCTTACGTGGTAATTAGACTGGTCTATGGTAAAACTGAGGTAGCTGGTAATTTATTTTTCTATGTCAGGAAAAAAAATTAAAAACAAATATAGTAAACAGCAATTAGTGTTTTATGATTTGTAAATAAAGTTATATTTTTAAGATTGAAGCCTCACTTACCATTCTCAAAGAGCCATTTCAAGCCTTGAATCTCTCAGGGCTTCAGTCTGAATTATTATAACTTTCTGGTTTGAGAACATTTTTCATTTATTTGACATTTAAACTGTATGAGATTATATTTTCAGAAACAATTATGTTTATTTTTTATATGAAATAAAAGTGTACAAAATATTAACTGATATTTTTAAAACTATTATGACAAATACAAGGCATATTATAATTATGTGTCAATAAAAAGAGAAATGCCTGTAAAATTATAATAAATCATTCAAATATCTTAAAAGCAAAATGCATAAAAGGTAGAATGTATATATTTTCAATTGAATGAAAGTTTTTTAATTAAAAGAAATAAGAGGAGTCTTAAAACATTCAATTAGAAACTAGGGATCGTCATCTTTTCCCCTGATTCTATTAGAAATGTAAAACAAAATAAATTTAAATTCAAAAACATGATGGACCCTTCATAATGTATTCTCTGCCTGCTGATTCCATGTCACTTCTAATTTCTCCCTCTGTACAAAATATGTTGAAATCATACTAAATCTTTGCTTTCTGTGTTTTATTGTAACACACTCTATCATCTTTGCAGCTGCAATTTTCTCTGTTCATATCTTGCCTTCTTTCTTCTATTTTATGGCTTAACATCTTTTTATCTTTCTTGGATCATCTAAGGTTTAGTTTTCTTGTGGAAATCTATATTGGCTGCACTTCCTAGATATTCCCATTAGGCCTTGATTTCCTCTTATAGCACTTCCTACACTGCAATGTGTTGCCACACTTACTAACATAGCTAACCTGTTATACAGTAAGAACTGTCAGGGGAGAGTTAGGATAAAAAGACTAAAGTGGGTAGAGTTAGGGTTCATGTTAGAATACTAGTTGTATCTCAATTTGCTAGCGTAGCATATATACTAGTTACCAAGTATACGTTTATTGAATATATCTATAAATAAATCAATAATAACTTTTAAAACATGGACCTTTGGTTTGTATCTTATAAAAAGCTTCCCTAAATATGTATGAAAGTTTTCACTGACTTTATGAAATACACATGGCTCTAATTTCTTATTTATTTGTTTATTTATATTGAGACAGAGTCCCTCTCTGTCGCCCAGGCTGGAGTGCAGTGGCACGATCTCAGCTCACTGCAAACTCCATCTCCCGGGTACGAGCAATTCTCCTGCCTCAGCCTCCTGAGTAACTGGAATTACAGGCGCACGCCACCACACCAGCTATTTTTTGTATTTTTAGTAGAGACGGGGTTTCATCATGTTGGCCAGGCTGATCTCAAACTCCTGGCCTCATGATCCGCCTGCCTCGGCTTCTCAAAGTGCTGGGATTACAGGCGTAAGTCACTGTGCCTGGCCCCTTGCTCTGGGGCCTTCTTAGTCTTCTTAGGTTCTGGTCCTTAACATTTGAGAATGTCTGACAGGATCCATGAATTTTATTTTTTAAAAATTGTACATGCCCAAAATTTTCATGCAGTTTTTATGGAATTTTGCAAAATGTATGAAAATCCTGAAGTCAGGCTTGGTTTTTTTTTTGTCTGTTTGTTTGTTTTAAAAGGGTCTCATTCTATCACCCAGGCTGGGATGTTGTGGTGTTATCGTAGCTTACTATAACCTTGAACTGCTAGGCTCAAGCAATCCTCCAGGCTCAGCCTCTGAGTAGCTAAGATTAAAGGCATGTGACACCAAGTCCAGCTTATTTTATTTTATTTTTTTTCAGAGATGAAATCTTGCATTGTTGCTCAATCTCATCTCAAACTCCTGTCCTCAAGTGATCCTCCCATCTAGGCCTCTCAAAGGGCTGGGATTCCAAACATGAGCAACTGTGCTCAGCCTTGAGGTTCTGGCTGCAATCTGGCTGTTATTTATGGAAACAACAGAAGTTCTTGGTATTACCAGTCATTCTTCTTGAGAGAGTCACCCCCAACACTGAGATGAATATAGTTAAGAACTCAAAATGAGGTCATTATGGCAGAACAGAATTGATAGTGCACATTAAAAGACATTACACACTTTGGATGATTCAACTAAATCATAGTCTGAAATGCAGTTACAAAGTGGTAATGTTCAAAAGATTATCTATTAGTCAAAGTAATAGGAAGGGTCCTGGTTATGTTGGTAAAAATTGAGGTATCTGTGATTATTCATCTTCAAATTATTTGTTAAATGTTTATTAAGATGAAAAAGCTACATTTCAAAAGTATTTATATTATTTGTCAATTCCTGCATAACAAATTATCCCCAAAACGTAGTGATTTAAAAACAACAACCTGTATTATCTCAAAGTTTCTGCGGGGCAGGAATCTGAGCATGGCTCAACTGGGTCTTCTATTCAGAAACTCTCACAAGTTATAATCCATCTCACTCACATGCTTGCTGGTAGATTCAGTACTTTGACAGCTGTTGTCCAGAATTCCATATAATGTGAGCCTCTCCAACACGGAAGTTTTCTTCATCAAAATGTGCAAAGCCAAAAAAAAAAAAAAAAAAAAGCCATTGAAAAGAGTCTAAGACAGAAGTCACATCTTTTGTCACCTAATCACAGAATCAACATCTCATCATGTTTGCTGTATTCTAGGCAATAGCAGCAAGCAAATGGATCCAGCTCACACCCATGGGAGGGTATTAGACAAGGGTTGGAATCCCAGGAGATAGAGACCATTAGAAACTATGTTAAATTGCCGATTACAGTAGTGTGTCAAAGAATCCTGAGATAATAATTCTTGGCTCAAAGTTCTTATAAGGCATTGAGGCAGGACAATAAAGGAACAGAAAATAATACTATATTAATTTTAATTATTTACTAATACTAATATACTGGTATAATGTACTAAAGTAGTATACTACATTTTTGGTAATTTGTTTCAGGAGTAATAGAAACATATCCAAATATTAAATATCGAAGCATATTATAATTCTATGAAAATTTACTCTGTAATGCCTAAAAAGAGTGTTTTAAAAATATACTTTATTTCCTAATATACCAAAATGAAGCCTTCACATATGAAATTAATAAAATATTTCTGACCTAATAATTTCATTTTTAGCTTTTCACTAAGAAGTAATATTGTTTGCAAAAATGTTATGTACCAAGGAGTTTATAACATGCATTTGTAGTCAGGAAAAATTTGAAATTAAAAATGTGAAATAAATATATGTAAAAACAGAATAATATAGGCATCTAAATTGCCCTATATAAAAAGCAAACATAAAATTAAAAATTCATATTAACCAAAAATATGCTCTGAAGTATGTCCCTTCACTAAATTTACTTAAGTTTCTTTTGGAAAAAATTAAAAATAATTGTATTTGCTAATAAGAGAAGGTAGAAATATTATTTGCCCATTTGTTTTCAGAAGTAAAACAAGGCATTTATGTTTTCAGAAGTAAAACAAATACAATATTTTCTAAGTAATAAGGTTGAGACAAGAAAAAAACATCAATGAGTCAAAATGTCTATTTACATGCTTTTACAGGAAAACAAGACTTACCTACTTACTTCCAAAAAAAAAAAATTAGTAGAAATGTTATTGTTTTCTTAAAAGTAAATACCTTTTACATACTTCTCTCATAATTTTAATCTGGCATTCAGTTATGGTGATCATGTTAGTCAGTGTTTTGCAGACAAACAGAACCAATAGGAGAGAGAAAGAGATGGGGAGAAGAAATAAGGAATTGTTTAGCATGATTATGAGGGAAAAGACGTCCCAAGATCTGCAATCAGCAATCTGGAGACTCAGGAGAGATGGTGGCATAGCTTCAGTTTGAAAGCTGGCAGGCAGGTTTGACACTCAATAAAAGCCAAAGTTTCAGTTTGAGTCCAAAGCCAGGAAGAGACCAATGTCCCATCTCAATGCATTCAGGTAGGAGGAAGTTCCTTCTTACTCCTAGGAAAGTCAGCCTTTTTATTCTATTCAAGACTTCCACTGTTTGGATGGGACCCACCCACATCACTGGGGAAGTCTACATTACTTGGTCTATGAATTCAATATAGAAAAAGATATACATAAGATATCATTTAAAATTTTTAAAGATAATTTCTAATTAAAATATAACATTTTAATTTTGTTTTTAGAGTTCTTTAAGTGTCCTTAATTTTTCAGCATTCTTTTTATAAAAACAATTTTATTTTATTCAAAATTCCCTTTTGGAAAATATTAAATGGTGGCCTATATAATCTTAGACTTTACATGCTTTTTGATAAATATAACATTAAAAGTAGTATGTGTAGTAGTAACTTAAATTACATATATAAGATGCACATATATTATCCTCCAGAGGAAATAAAACTGTTAAGAACTCTGATTTAGTCAGGGTTCTCCAGAAAAACAGAACTGATAGAAGATGGGTGTGTGTGTGTGTGTGTGTGTATACATATACACATACATACATATATATAGAGAGAGGGAAGGGAAGGGAAGAGAAGGGAAGGGGAGGGGAGGGAAGGGGAGGGGAGGGAAGGGGAGGGGAGGGGAGGGGAGGGAAGGGGAGGGGAGGGGAGGGAAGGGGAGGGGAGGGGAGGGGAGGGAAGGGGAGGGGAGGGAAGGGGAGGGGAGGGGAGGGGAGGTAAGGGGAGGGGAGGGGAGGGAAGGGGAGGGGAGGGGAGGGGAGAGGAGGGGAGGGGAGGCATTTATTAGGAGAATTGGCTTATCTGATTTCAGAGGTGAAGAAGTCTCATAATAGGCCATGTGCCTATTGGAGAACCAAGAAAGTTGTTAGCGTGGCTCAGTCCAAATCTAGAGGCCTTTCCAGACTTTTCCACTAATCAATGCATTATATTTAGAAAGGTATCATAGTAAGTCTCTATTTCAATTTAAAATTCTCTATTTTTGGTAACAATGAAGGACAAAGGGGCAAATTTTATAATTATTGTGAAAAGAGATTATAGACAAAGGGCCTGGATAATATCAAAAATAGAAGAAAGAACCATCCATCTGGGGCAGAGAACTAGCAGTGATATTGCTTGAAATATGGAAATTAATAATATGTATGGTTGAGTTTAAGGTTTAAAACATAAAAGTTAAATCTAAATCTAAAATATATCATTTAACTCTCTAGAACATACCTAATCAGTTATGTGAAATAAGCAGGCTGATTCTCAGTACTTTGTCAATAATAAAGATTTTTCCAAATAGTATTGAAGAAATAGCAAAGTGTCTAAAAGAATAGCCTTAGACCATGAACCATAGAGAAAAAGACAAGGTTTGCCATGAAAAGTGAATAACCTTTTTATTTCCAGTTGTGATGTGCTCATACAAACCATTAGCACTTTCATTTCAGTGAATTATGCCAGTTCTTGCTTTACCTTGTCAAATGAGCCAGTTAATACCCTAAATATAAATGAAACTTTTCTCCCTTAGATGAAAATAAAAAGAAAAATTTATCTAATTAAGTTCAGACAAAATATAGTTCATGCTTTTAAAGATTTTAAAAAAGATTAAAATGTCAGGCAAGGTGTTATTCCCAGGATTAACTTTGGCCTGTACATCATTCCGCAATGATAGAAACATTTGTATGCTCACAAGTGGCCTTTGGGCACTTGGAGAGTGACCAATGTAACAGCTAAGCAACTAAAATTTTACTTTTTTAAATTTTAGTTAATTCATACTTAAAGAACTCTGTGTGGCTAGTGGCTACCATATTGGATGGAGCAATTCTAAATGAATGAAAGTGGCTGGACCCTTTGTCAATTTTAATGTCTTTGATTATTAGGGTAGACAGTAACTACAACTTTCCTCTTTCATCCTCCAGGGTTACGTCGGTTGAAACAACATCCACCTCTGCTGAAAATACTTCTGTCTGCTGCGTGAAGAGTGCTGCAGTCCAGGTGGGTAAAACGAAAATATCATTTACCTCTGTTGCTTGAGAGTATGCTGATATTTGTTCATTGTTTTCTAAAGTATTAATTGCATGTGATCTTGTGTATAAACTGGTGTTGACTAGACAATATATTTGTGAATGAGGCTTACTTTTGGGAAGTAGTTACAGGAGTTTGTGCTGACTCCTCTCTATTCTTCCTGAAGCTGGCCTTTTAGTGTCTTCCATCTCTTATTTTTCTTTACCTTAAATAAAAAACATTCCTATGTTACATTTGTGGTTCATAATAACTATCCTGCTTATTTTCTAGAATGTTTCTATTATGATAATTATTGTGTTCTCTGCTATAATAGTAAGACTTTATAAATGAAAAAGAAAATAGGTAGCACTGAATAATACTTAAAGTTAACTAGAAGACAATTTCTGAAACTTTGTGAATTGGCAAATATAAGACATATAACCTAGCTAAATTTAAGCAACAAATACAAAGGATACAATTAACATGTTAAAAAGTATGTGTTTGTTTCTGTATTAATTGGTGCAGTTGAACTCTTCAGCAAAATTACATCTCCCCAAAAACTGTGTTTCTTAGACTATAGGAGGAGGACTAGTGCATCCATCCTGAATATATAAAGAGCTAATCTTTTGGAAGAGATATGACAAACGTTCTTCTTGTGCCAATAATTAAAAAGAAAAAAAAGGAAAACACAAGACTTTTAAAATTAATAATCTAGGATCAAATATTAAATGTATGACAAGTGCAGATGATAGCAATGTTCCGATGCAATTATGTATAGCATAAAAATTAAGAATGACTTTAAAAAACAATAGAACATCTGTGCAATACAATTGTATAAAACAAAAAAATCAAGGAATATTCTTGAAAAAAGTGTTTTAATTATTTTCATCATCAACTCTACAATTATTAATTACATAATTGCAATTCATTACATTTTAAAATATATTGACATTTTATTTTCTAATTTGCATGTATTTCTTGAACATTTCCAGTTTCATTAATCACTACTTTTGCTAAAGTTCTACAAATTGAACTTTTTGTGGCTGACTTTAATGCTTTACTATCTTCACAAAACTAGACTGGACTCTCCTTTGAAAATATATGATCGACATAAGCTGGCTTATCTCCAGGTAGAGGTTATTTATTGGCATTTCGAAGTTAGTTTGAGTTGTTATTAGAAAGCTATGGAAATAGCTATCACTGAATTGTCCATTGCCTTAAGGAATCACATTGGAATATTGAGTATTAAAGAAAGAGAACTTTATCAACCTCTTATCAATTTTTTTTTTTTTTTTTTTTTTGAGACATAGTTTCACTCTTGTTACCCAGGCTGGAGTGCAATGGTGCGATCTCTGCTCACTGCAACCTCCGCCTCCTGAGTTCAAGCGATTCGCTTGCCTCAGCCTCCCGAGTAGTTGAGATTACAGGCATGCGCCACCACACCCAGCTAATTTTGTATTTTTAGTAGAGACAGGGTTTCTCTATGTTGGTCACGCTGGTCTCGAACTCCCGACCTCAGGTGACCCGCCTGCCTCGGCCTCCCAAAGTGCTGGGATTGCAGGCACGAGCCACTGCTGCCAGTACCCAATCTACTTTTTTATAGATGTGAATGCATTGCAAGGCAAAGCACAAATAATAACCAAGAAACCAGAAATAGAATATTCCCACATGGCCAGGCATGGATTAAAGTCTAGGATATTCAAGTCAGGCATGGTGGCTCATGCCTATAACCCAGCAGTTTGGGAGGCCAAGGCAGAAGAATCACTTGAGCTCAGGAGGTCGAGACCAGCCAAATCCCCGTCTCCAACAAAAATACAAAAAATTAGCCCGGCGTGGTGGTACACCGTCTGTGGTCTCAGCTACTTTGGAGGCGGAGGCAGGAGGATCACTTGAGCAGGGGAGGTGAAAGTTGCAGGGAGGCGAGGCCACACCCACTGCACTCCAGCCTGGGTGACTCGAAAAAAAAAAAAAGAAAAAAAATGTCTAGGATACCGGGAGGTCTCTGCTACTCTTCCCTGATTCATCTAAGATTTTTAGTACAATTTCCTGAGTCACATAAGCAATAAGGCGCCACTATTTCTCTTCTAAAAATAGAGATGTAGTGCAAATGCTTCCATTTTAAAATAATTGCTCTATGAAGTGCCCAATTTATACCTTCTTGAAAGGTTACCTCATTGCTTCAGCATACATTTATCACTGTCTTATATTTTTAACACTGATTTGAAGTTGCATAATTGTATGAACAGAGTTACAAATGTTGTTCTGCTTTTAGGTATTCATTTAAACAACAAATATTTAATGGACACTGAGCTGTTTTCATTAAGAGTTCTTTCATACATAAACAACAACAGGAAATGGATCCTTCAGCCAGAGGAAGAATTGATTCAAAAATTTTTAAATTGGGAAGTGCTTAGCACTCTTAACTTGATGGTCCTGATGAAATATGAACTTGTATAGACAAGCAATGTTTTTCACACAATTACTATACACTCAACATTGTGCTTACTGATGAGGATGCCAAATTAATTAATTAATGAATTAATAATCACTTTTTGAGGATTTTCTGGGTTCTTGTTAGGAAGATGAATATGTACAAAATAATTTTAAAATTATAAAGGGCATGATTATATACATATTGTATGGAAATTTGGAAAGAGAATATTAATGACAATTTTTGTTTATATGCCATAAAATTAACCATATTGCAGGCAAAAATTATAACTATAAACATGTAACTATATAAAAATATATACAGTCATGACTTTGTTTTATATATCTCTATAGTTATCTGCATTGATGACTCTCTGCCAGTTAAACTTACTCTGTTTTTTCATGTTACCTGCAACATACAGCCACAATATCAATATAACAACTTTATTTACTCTTGTTCTTAGTTTAAAATTTTTGCAATCCAAAGTCGTTATTGGGTCCAAATCTAATGTTCTAACTTAGTACATTTGGAAAATTCTTTCCTAATACCTCTGGGAAAACACAAAATATTACTTACAAAAATAAATGCATAAAAATGATTAAAACCTCTATGTAAGTTTGGGTGGGTATTTTCACACTGCTATAAAGAAATACCCTAGAGTGGGTAATTTATAAGGAAATAAGGTTTAATTGACTCATAGTTGAGCATGGCTAGGGAGGCCTCAGGAAATTCACAATTATGGCAGAAGGCGAAAGGGCAAGTGAAGACCTTCTTCACATGGTGGCCGAAAAGAGAGAGCTAGCAAGAGCAGGAAAAGATGCCTTATAAGACTATTAGATCTCCTGAGAACTCACTTACTATCATGAAAACAACATGGGGGAAACCATCCAGGAGCCAATCACTTCTCACCTTGTCCCTCCCTGAACATGTGGGGATCATGGTGATTACAATTCAAGATGAGATTTGAGTGGGGACACAGAGCCAAATGATATCAATGGCTTAGGAAAAAAACTATTGCATGATTACTCTATTTAGATGTTTTAAATGTCATAATTTGTAATGTTTAACATATTTTAATTACAAATAAACACAGAAAAACTAATGACTATAATGTATTTTTACAAAGTCACGTGCAGAATTTGTGATTAAAGTGGAATAATGTTGTGGATTTAAGATCAAACAATATTTTTTGCAAAGTTTTGAAACTTTTATTATTATTTTGTCTCTGTGAAACATCAATATAAAAAGAGAACAAAGAAAGGAAAATTCATTGGAAGTAAGGGTTGGCTCATGAATTTTATGTTCAGGTGTACCTTGCAAGGTTAGATTACTGGTATTGATAATACCACTCATTAAATACTTTCTGTTTTCAAACACAGAAACACTTGCAATCTAGTAGCTATTGCTTCTGCACTACAGATAAATTAAAAACAAACAAAATTTGAGCTCAGCAAAACTGATATCCCTTGATAAAATTTCCAACAGTCACTTACATGGTTCAATGATTTTCTTAACTACCTTCTCAAGGACTCACATAAATTAATCCAAAATAACTGCTTGAAAACTATTTATCTCAATATCTTTGTTCTTGTGACTTAACAGAGAATGAAAGATGATAAAAAGAAAAATAATATCTTTTAATAGTCTTCAGAGTAATTTTAGGAGATGAAATATAATTTTACAACTTTTTTTACTTTTTATGAACGTATGGAGATATATACACACAAATACAAGTTTCAAGTGAATTATTGAATGACTGATTAAATGTGGGTTTTGTTTACATTCTTTTAAATGAGAATTAAGGAAAGAAAAAAAAATGAGTGTTTCCTCATACCTACAAGAATGCCTAAAATGAAACAGAAGGAAAATACAGAATGTTGGTGACCACATGGAGCAACCGGAACTCTCATACACTAATAGTGAGAATATTAATTGGTATGGCTACTTCCAAAAAGTGTTGAGTCATATCTACCATAGCCAAATGTACATACTTTCTATAAATCAGACATTTCTTCCAACCCAAGCATATACTCAGCAGATAGGCACACATATGTTCAACAACAGCAGCAACAAAAAAGAAACCGGAATAATTGTAACAGACTTACCTGTAAAACCCTAAAATAGAAAATTACTTAAATCTCCATCAAGAACATATGGAAATTGTCTTACATTGTACCACAGAACATTTTTGAGAAATGAGGACTGATCATGCACCATTGGACACAAAATATGAAGGAATCTTACAAACATGTTGTTGAGTGAAATAATTCAGTAACATGACCTAATTTGTATAAATTTCAAAATGATTTAATTATTCAATAGTAAAATAAATTGTAGTAGAGGTCATCCTTGTGTGGAGGCAGCTAGAGATGGAAGGGAATTATGAAGGCAGCAGCTTGGTTATAGAATATCATAGGCATCTTTTTCTCAATATACCTTATATTTTTAAAAATGTATTGAGCTGGGTATTTATAATTTGTGCACATTTCTGTTTCAAAGTAATTTTTCTACAAAAACTATTAAGACCCAGATTTTCTACATTTGTCACAGGAATATAAAGGTTTGAAAAGTGCCATTTCAAATAAAATACATTTTAATGCGTTAACTACTGAAAGTGAAAAATTGTTGATATTATATTGGTTATATTAATTGCAGATGTCATATGTTGCCTAAATTTTAGGGTTTGTTACAGTAAGCCTACATAGAGTACCTTAAAAATGTAAAAATGTAAATATTCTATGGAATATTTTTAGTATTTTTCTTTAAAATACAAGACTGGAAGTAAAACAAATTTGAGTAAGTTTGTGCTCTAGTATTAACCTTCTCCTCTGATCTCTGTCATCAAGATACCAATTCAAGAACAGATCCATAAAGGAAAAAATATAGAAGCAGAATCCTCATATCGCATCCTGGCATTATATGCCAGTTTTACAAGTACAGTGTTTCATCATTATATTAGTACTGTTTATTTCTGTGTGAAGAGTTTATGTGTATCAATAGAGATAAATTTAAACTTAAATTGGTTGTTCCTTGTCTTTAGTTCTTTTGCTACTCTTATTTGAAAAGAAAAACAAATGTGAAATTTTTTTAATGCTAGAAAGGACTGGATAGCTTTGTGTTTCTTTCATAAACTAAATCTGTTAGTTTGACAGGAATATTGTAGTTCTGCACTTATTGTTGTAATTATATATGTAGTTATGCATATATTAATATATTTATGTACACCTATAACTATATGTATACACATACATATATATGGATGCATGGTTACTGGAGCAGCACCATCAGATTTCAAAATGGAAATCAAACAACACTCTTGAGTACTAAATGTAAAACATCTATAAAATTATGAACTTTTTCTGGGTTTGCTTTTACTGGACTAATGCTATTCTTTATTACTGTAAAATATTTATACTAGGATTTGCATGTCACAGGTACTTCAACAGCTCGTCTTCTTAAACTAACCCCCAGGGTCTTAGGGTCTTGCCATCTTGTCAGAATACTGGACTGGGTCAGAGAGTGTGCCCATTCTCTTAGAAGCCAAAAGATTTCCTTCCTTCCATTCTGGGAGAAATTTAACCCCATTGATTTTCTCGCTCTCAGAAACATGTTACCATTACTCTTTGTCTTCTAAGACATCTAAGCATCTTAGATGTGGGTACATTTGTTTGTGTGTCTTCTAAGCATCGTAGCAGTGGCTACTTGTTTATTTTGTTTTTCAAAGAAAAGAAGAACCAGCTACTTTTAGTCTTTTTATGTTTTATCCCAGAAAAATAAGCTTTGAATCAGGGCAGGACAAATGGGTCTGGCTTAATATTTGAAATGATGAGAGGAGAAAATATAAGAAAAACATGTCTATATTTTATTACATGATTGTAGAAAATAGGCTTTTCGACACTTTACACATTCACAGGTTCATGAGTAGTTTTGTAATTCACAATAAAGTGCTCAATGACAAAATACTGGAAAGTTATAACGTGTTTGTCTTTACGCTGGAGTACAGCTTAGAGGAAGTTATTTGTGTATTTAAAAAATTTATTTATTGTGTAATTATAAAAATACATTCCAATACAGAGATTCAACAAAATAAATATTTGTCTGAACTTTGGCTTAGAGAGTAATTTTTTTTCTTCTCTCCCATATTTTAGATAATATGTAAGTTCATTTCAATTTTAGATTTATTGACATTTTGGTCTTGATTTGCTTGAGTTTTAGTTATTGAAATTATAATTGGAAATATTAGATTAATCCAAAATTAGAAATTTGATTCATGTCAATATTAAGGTTTTTGTTTTAATTGTAGATTCACATACATATGTAAAAATAATTCATTCACATCATGTGTATTCTTTGCCAAGTGTTCTCCAATAATATCGTTGGGATAATGATATTGCTATAGTCAAGTTCCAGGAAAATTCCATCACCCCAAATATGCTACACATTGCAGACATCCTCTCTTATTCCAAATCTTAAGGGTTAAGCACTATGTCTTTCACTATGAAGTATACTATTGACTGTAGGTATTTGTAGGTAATTTTACTAACCTGAGAAAGTTATTCTGTTTATGTTTCTGATAGTCTTTATCTAAAATTGTATAGACTTTGACAGTTTTGTTCTCAATTGATATGATTATATCATTTGCCTTCCTAAGTCTACTGATATTGTGGATTACGTTGATTAATTTTGGAATATTGAACATACCTTGCATTCATGCAATTAACCCTAATTAGTCTAATATAATTATATTTAAATAGAAAATACTTTGTTAATGATTTTTTTGTCTATATTGGTAATTGGCCTAGAGTATTTTTCTTTCTTTTTATTTTGTGCTTGTTGAATTTTATATTGGGGTAATACTAATTTCAAATAATGAATTGGGAAATGCTTCCTTCTCATATTTGGTGGAAGAAATTTTATAGAATTGATGTTAATTCTTATTTAAATATTTAGTAGATTTCACCAATCAAGGCCTGAAGATTTATTCTCAACAGATTTTTAACTAGGAATTCAATTTCCTTTAGAGTTTTAAGGCTACTCAAATTATCTATTGCATATTTGATAAATTTAGTAATCAGCATCTTTTGAAGAATTTGTCCATGTTATCTACATTATCAAATTTATGTGTGTCGGGTTGTCCTTTTGATATTTGCAGGGTCTATAGTGACATCTGCTTTTCCTTTCATGATATGAGTAAATTGTGCCTTCTCTCTTTCTCTTTGTTACTTTTGCCAGAAGTGTGCAAACTGTATTGATTTTTTTCAAACAGCCAGCCTTTAACATTTATTTTACTTGATTTTCTGCTTTAAATGTCCATGATTTCTGATCTTAGGTTACTGATTTGAGACTTTCCCTTTCTTAATGAAAGCGTTTATTTTTATAGTATTCCCTTGTAGAAATTATTTAGATATGTCCCACCAATTTTGATATATTCATTTTTATTTAGTTCATTGTATTTCTGAATTTTACTTAAGACTTTCTTTTTGACCCATAGATTATGTAGAACTATGTATGTATTTAGTCTGTTGGAAACAGGTCCCCCAAAATCTGGTCATAAACTGGCCCCCAAACTGGCCATAAACAAAATCTCTGCAGCACTGTGACATGTTCATGATGGCCATGATACCCACATTAGAAGGCTGTGGGTTTATTTGAATGAGGGCAAGGAACACTTGGCCCACACACGGTGGAAAACCACTTAAAGGCATTCTTAAACCACAAACAACAGCATGAGCGATCTGTCCCTTAAGGACATACTCCTGCTGCAGATAACTAGCCCAACCTATCCCTTTATTTCGGCCCATCCCTTTGTTTCCCATAAGGAATACTTTTAGTTAATCTACAATATATAGAAACAATGCTTATCACTGGCTTGCTGTTAATAAATACGTAGGTAAAGCCCTGTTCAAGGCTCTCAGCTCTGAAGGCTGTGAGACCCCTGATTTCCTACTCCACACCCCTATATTTCTGTGTGTGTTTCTTTAATTTCTCTAGTGCTAATGGGTTGGGTCTCCCTGACCGAGCTGGTTTTGACATAGTCTTTGGAAATTTTTGAATTAGTTTTCTGTTACTAATTTTTAGTATTGTTCCATTGTGATCACAGGTCACAGAATACATTGTGTATGATATGACTTACTACGAGTCTTTTGAAGTTTGTTTTATGGCTCAGAGTGTGAGATATGGTCTACCTCAATATATGTTCCATGTGCATATAAAATGAAAAATAAAAATTATGGTATTTCAATTCTGTATATCAAGATCTGATTTTTTTTTTTTTTTTTTTTTTTTTTTTGCTGTCACTAATATAGACTAAACTGAGAATTTGGGGAGACAGTAGTCATAATAGTAGTCTGGTGGTGGGTGTGTTTTGCATGTGTTTGGATAGTCTGTTTCTTTTCTTTTATTGACTTGCTTTTTTCCTTTCTTTAAAACATTTTGTATCTCTTTTTCTATTCTTTCTTGTTTGTTCATTCTCTTTTTCCACATTACTATTTTTTATCTTGTCATTTTCTTTTTTAATTTTACTCGTATCCCTAGAGTTTAAATGATAAAAGGAGACCAAGACACACAGAGTAATTGAAGAAACATGACTTGTCCAAAGGAATGAAATTGAGAATATCTAGTCCATTTCCTCCTTTAAATTGAAATGCTATTTCTGTGCCAAGACAAAACTTTTTTGAGTAAGCAGATACTCAAATCAACCAAAGGACACAAGATTACCATGACACAGGAAGCTACGGCAGAGTATAAATTCAGTTCAACATCTGTGTTTCCAGATACATTTAGCTTCAGCAATAACATATGCCTGAACATGGAGACCACATGAGTTTTTGTATGAACTCTGAAAAATAAGCTTTTTCATGTCTTCTTTGGCCTTCAGACTGGAAAAATAGCATATTAAATAGAAACCGAGCATTAAACAGTTTTGTATCTAGTCAGGTGACTCAGTGTATCACATTTAGAGTTTCTTCCACTTTTGTATTTTAAATATTACATATTTTCTGATAATAACTTCTTTAAATACAGTAAAAACTTAAAATCTCTTTTACTTTCATATTCTTTTATCCAAATTTCTTCAGAGATATAATCACTGTTATTGGTTTAGCATTTCATTCTTATCAGTTCTAGTATTTTCTAATTCTATGTATGTGTTATTTTGGATAATCACATTTCTCTCACTTATTTACTGATAATAAATGGAAGTGAATTCCATTATTATTGTGAAATTATTATCTCCAAGGATGTTGTTAATGTATTGAAAATATTATTTGTCAAGTGCCTATTATGCTTCAGGCATTGTGCTAGTCATTGGGGATATAAAAATGTGCAGGTACATAAATAACTTTATGAACAATTAAGGGATATAAGAAAAGAAAAAAATGAAAAAGTTGTGTGCTGAGTATTAGTATACTGTAAGTACAGAGGACAGATAACACAGACTTGTGGTTAAAGTAGTATTCTCATGGAAGATGCTGTCAAAGCTTAACACATAAAGAAACCTAAGAATCATTCACACTTGGGGTATTTGAAGAAGATTCAGCAGGAAAAAAAATGACCTAGAGGCAACAAGAAACATGATACCCTTTCAGAAAGTGAATGTTTTTCATTGTGATTTCATTTTGGATAGGGCATGGAAAGCAGAGACTGACAGAAATGAGGCTCGAAGCAGCTATAACATTCTAAAGGATCAGGTCAGTCATATGCAGAATTCTGGATATTGTAATGAGGGCAGTGAGAGACAATAAAATGGTTTTAAATTGAGGAGCAATATAATCTGACTGAAGTTTTAAAAGTGCACACTGTCTGCAATGTGAAGAATTGATTAGAGGAAAGTAATATTGGAGACAGGTAGAAGATCAGGTAAGAACACTATTGTGATAATCCAAGAAAACAATAATGAGGGACTGAGTTATGTTTTTTTGCAAAATGTAGGAAATGAGTGAAGATGACTTTCAAAGATTTCCATATGTGGGCATTAAAATTATCATAATTTTAGGAATGAATGAGACATGAGAGATTGATAAAAATGAATTGCAAGTTTCTGACTTAAATAACTTCAATGAGTAAAAATGAGTTCATAAGAAAGAGGGCAGCCTGTTGAATAAGGTATTGAGTTCGATTCTCAGAATGGTAGCTTGAGGGGAATATTTAGTTAGATAAACTAGTACAGCTATCTGATAGGTTGCTGGAGAATCAGGTGTGAATTTAGGCAAAAGGTCTAGGTGGGATTTTATTGCAAGCTAATATATAGGAATGGTCAAGAATGAAGAAAAGAAGTCAGAGGAAAAAGATAAGAACTGTATAAAAAGAAAATACATTCTGAGGAACAATGAAAGCTGTATTATTAATGTTATACAGCTTCCAGAGTAAGACTAGATAAAATAAGCTGTAAGAAAAAGATTACCACTTTAAAAGGAAATCATAAAAAATAAAGAAAAGTGTCCCCAAAAAGTAAATGTCAAAATGAATATAAATCTAGACTTTAAATAGAAATCATTTAAGCAACTAATTTTAGCAGTGTAATAATATACTTTAAAATATAAATAAATAAGTTCAATTGTTACCATTGGCATAATGTTGTAAACTAAATGTTTTTTAAGACTGGGTATTGATCTTGCAAGAGTTCTTATAAAAATGGCCATGACCCATTCTCTGGGTATTATCTGTGTGTGTTTATGATTTACAATTTAGTTATTTGAAATTGTCAGCTTCCAATATGTATTAACATTAAAAGGTACAGTTCAAATTGTATATATGGGCTGAGCATGTTTCTTACAAAAATTAAATTGTTGTTACAGGTATAAATGATTGTTATAATATCAAAGCCTGTGGTTCAGGAATATAGAATTCCTCTTTTATAAATGTAAGTACAAAACATCATTTCAGAAATTAAGTTAATAACATAATCATGGGCCATAATAATAATTATCTTATGATATTCATAATTTTTAATAATTTAAACAAAATAAATACATAAATAACATAATATAAGCTTTCTGATATTGTGTAAATTGAACATTCTTAGAATTAACTTAAGATATTAAAATAAGAAACATCAATCTTTAAATTTAATTTTTATACTTATGGAAGGAGACTTCTAATTGGAACAAAATTATAAACAGGATGTATTATTTAAATTACTTGAAATGCTCACATGAAAACACTGAAAATAGGCAAGCAACAGCAAGAAAACAATAGAATACAGACTATCCTCAAAAATTTTTAAAAATGCATGGCAACAGATATTTCTACAAAGTGTAGAATATGAATGGTTTTAGCTATGTAGTCACCAATGTAGGTTCACATTGAGTTCATCTTCTCTGTTGAAAATAAGAGAGAATTAAAGAGAGCTATGATGTTATAATAACTTAGCAAGTCACTAAAAACACCTACACAACTGAGGTTCTGCATTCTGAAGGGAATATTAGACATACACATAAAAGCATGAATGAAAGAGAGCAAACATTAGGTATGAGAAAACCAAAAAAGAGGAAGATTTGGAAACTGAATTGTTAGAGCTTAGGTAATACTTTGAAATTAATGGAAAAACTTGTTTCAGAACTGAAAACCAACTTATAAAAAATGAATTAATTTCATCGTGAAACGAATAATAAGAAAAACTGAGGCTAAAGAGAGAATATGGAGGGAAAATGAAAACAATCAAATCAAAGTTTAATAAAATAATAAAGATCTAAAACTTACATACAATATAAGATACAAAAACGTATGTTTAATCAGAATTTAAATAAAACCAAATAAAGCAGAACAAACTCTGAAATATACAGTTCTAGAAAACTTCCTTAAAGCACACACATACATATTGAAATTACACAATGGTGAATTAGAAAAACTAATCAAGAATAGAAGTCACTGATAAATAGTCTAGTAAAATTGCTCAAAATTTAAACAAAGAAGGAAGAAAAAAGAGGCGGCATTCAGGTGAAAATATATAGTATTTAAAAGAAAACAAAACGCAGACTAACATCAGACATACCGACAATTCCTATCTGCAGACAATGAAACAAACACACTCAAGAAAATATAATGTGAGACACAGATTAATATCTAGTTAAACAGAATTACAGGAATAAAGTTCACAGACAAATGATTTTAAACATGCAGCAATTAAGGGTGTACTATTTCCATGAGCACTTTCTCGGAAGTCTAAGTAATGAGCTCATGTAAACAGTAAATGATAGGAGAAGCTTTGATGTAACGTCTGGGGTGGATAAGTATATATTTAAATAGAAATGTTAATGATGGGAATAAAAAGGTCAATTTGTTTTACAGATGATATGTACTCTAAAATAAAAATTAAAAGGATTTAAAGGTGAGGAAAGAAAAATATATAAAATTATAATAAGTTTGCTAACAGCTTCCTTCATGTAAAGAGAAATAAATACAGGTATCACTCTATAATATTTGGAAAGTGAGGATGGGTAGCAGATGTTTCTTTATAGAAAGAAACAAATGGTATCATAAAAGAGGAAACTACTTTCCTAAATATAACAAAGAAGAAGAAAAACTAATGAAATCATACCTTGATAACTTGAATACATATATATGTGCTTTACATCTATATATATACCTCACATACATGCACATAAGCATAAAACCACATCACATCATTGACTCCACATATAACTTTTATACAAACAAATTTAAAAGCTTAACTTACTAACTTATAGTATTTTAGGTTGATTAATGAAGGGAAATCTATTCTGTATAATAGTGGTACATCTGAAACTACAACTAGAAAGGTTACAAAGAAAAGACATACAAGGTTACAACAGGAGAATGCAAATGCGGTCAATGTTTTCATATACCAAACAAGGTAGACTCAAGCCAAAGAACCTGTGAAAATGAGCAATATTTTATAAGGCAAAAAGTGACTTTCATATGAAACATTTAACAGTTATTAATAATTATATACTAAATGCCTCACCAGTAATTTTCATAAAGCAAAAATTTGAGTAGATTCAAGTAGACAGACAAATATTAAATTATATAAAACTTCTTATCTCTCTCAGTCCAAGTCATATACAATCATAACATTTAGTCAGTACGTATACAGAACTTACGAAGAAAAGTTAATGAAACTGTTCTTATATATCAAACTCCAGATCTAACAATAGAAAATAGACCTCTTCTCAAACGCATATATGAAATATTCTCAAAAATTTAGCAAATATTCAATTATAAAGAAATCTTTTTTTTTTTTTGCAAATGCTGTATTTATGAAAATAGAATTCTCTGACTATATGGTAATAAATTCTATTTTGATTAAAAAATCGAAATGCTTGTACTTGGAATTCAAAAACTCTTATACATGGAACGTCAAAGAAAAATACCAGTTCAAAACAATGCAAAGCAAAACCAAACAAAAAAAATCCAATTATTAGTTACATTTTAGTCAAAGGAGAAATGAAAATATTTTATAACTTTTAGAAAATAACCATTATTTGAGGATGAAATCACATATTGATATGACTAGTTTAAAGCAATGTCTCAACAAAATTCCCAGAACTTACAGTAATGAAAGCTACGTGAATGTAGTCTCTCTTTTTCTCTCAAAATATTTTATTGTACTGTCTTCACCATTCTTCTTCTCAATCTGTCAATCTGGTCACCAAGAGGACTACTGAGTGACTCGTGGGCAGGTAGCATGGACAGCGTGGATATGCTGGGCAAAAGGATGATTCACTAAGTGACTAAGGGACAGGAGCGAGACAGTGAGCTTTCTGACGAACAGCCTGCAATTTAAACCTTATGAACTGTTGGCTGGGCACCGTGACTCATGCCTCTAATCCCAGTACTTTGGGAGGCTACAGCAGGTGAATCACTTTAGGTCAGGAGTTCGAGACCAGCTTGGCCAATGTGGTGAAGTCCCATCTCTACTAAAAATACAAAAATTATCCGGGCGTGGTGGCTCACCTCTATAATCCCAGCTACTCTGGAGGCTGAAACAGGATAATCACTTTAACCTGGGAAGCAGAATTGCAGTGAGCCCAGATCGAGCCACTGTGAGAGGTGACAACGTGCTAGCAACCTTTGCTCTCCCCGCCTCCTTGGTCTCGATGTCCACTCTGGCCACGCTTGAGGAGCCCTTCAGCCTGCCATGGCACTGCGGGAGCCCCTCTCTGGGCTGGCCAAGGCCGGAGCCACCTCCCTCTGCTTGTGGGGAGGTGTGGAGGGAAAAGCATGGGTGGCAACCAGGACTGCAGCGACACAGTCACAGGCCAGCACGAGTTCCGGCGGGCGCTAGTTTGGAGGGCCTTGCACATGGAGCAGCAGGCCAGCCCAGGGCAGTGAGGGGCTTAACACCTGGGCCAGCAGCTGTGGAGGTTGCATCGGGTCCCCCAGCACTGCCCAGAAGCATGCACCGCACTCAAACTCTGGCGGAGTCTCAGCCACCTCTCCGCTGGGCAGGGCTTGGGACCTGCAACCAGTCATGTCCGAACCCCTCCCTCCACGGTGGGCTCCAGCGTGGCCCAAGCCTTCCCGGGCACCACCCCCTGCTCCCTGACACCCGGTCCCATTGACTGCCCAAGGGCTGAGGAGTGCAGACACGGCTAAGGACTGGGGCAGCTCCACCTGCAGCCCCTGAGAAGGATCCACTACGTAAAGCCAGCTGGGCTCCTGAGGCAAGTGGGGACTTGGAGAACCTTTATGTCTAGCTAGAGATTGTAAATGCACCAATCAGCACTCTGTGTCTAGCTCAGGGATTGTAAATGCACCAATCAGCACTCTGTCCAAATGGACCAATCACTTCTCTGTAAAATGGACCAATCAGCTCTCTGTAAAATGGACCAGTCAGCAGGATGTGGGTGGGGTCAGATAAGGGAATAAATACAGGCTGCCCTAGCCAACACTGGGAACCTGCTGGGGTCCTCTTCTCAAGTGCGGAAGCTTTGTTCTTTTGCCGTTTACAGTAAATCTTGTTGCTGATCACACTTTATGTCCACACCGGCTTTAAGAGTTGTAACACTCACCGCCAAGGTTTGCAGCTTCACTCCTGAAGCCAGCGGGATCACAAACATACTGGGAAGAAGAAACAGCTCCAGATGCGCTGCCTTTTAAGAGCTGTAACACTCAACCACAGAGGTCTGCAACTTCCCTCCTGACAGCGAGCCCAGGAACCCACCAGAGGGAACAAGCTCCAGACACATCTGAACGTCTGAAGGAGCAAACTCCGCACACACCATCTTTAAGAACTGTAACATTAACCGCGAGGGTCCAGGGCTTCATTTTTGAAGTCAGACCAAGGACCCACCAGTTCCGGACACAAATGCGCTCCAGCCTGAGTCTCGCAGCGAGACTCCGTTTCAAAATAAACAAATAAATAAATCATGAATTGTTTACTTTTGGAATTTTCCAGGTAATGTTTACTAACCATGGTTGATCAGGTGCAAAGTAGCCGTGGATAATGGGGGCTGTGGTCCACAAAAATTACCATGATAGTGTTCTACTCATTACAAACGAAAAACAAAATAACACAATTCAATTTACATGTAGTTTTATTTAGAAAGTTTAAAAATAATTGTGACTAGAATTAAATACTGTAGGTTACTATTAATTCTGATGTGACAGATGTGTTGTTATATACTTAATCACTTTCTCTTCCTAGACGTACAAGAAGATATTTCTCAGCCTTTTTTGCAGTTAAATACTGAGTCTATGTACTGGACCCTAGACAGGATGTGGGATGAAAGCAGTGACATTTCCAGTACTAGTCCTCCTAAAAATTCTAATACAAACTTCCAGTAATGACCTTGGAGCCCCTAGGTTCCAGATTGAGAAGTTAAAAGATAGACAAGGACTACATAGCCTACATCAAGTTTTGGGTGAGTGAGAAATATTGATTATGGTAAGACATTGATTAATGTATGTTAGAAGTAGGATAATGAGAGCGAGTATTTCCTAGTGTATATATTATTATATTCCATGTTGTAACAAACCCCCAAACCACAGTAACTTTGTTCCACCATACAATGTACTTTTTATAGTGGTTAACAAAGCAAAACATGTAACTTGAGAGCTACCCATTTAACAAAATTTTAAAGCTACAGTACCACATTATTAGCTGTAAGCACTGTTTTACAACATATCTCTAGAACTATTTTATCCTGCGTGAGTGAAATTTTATACCTATTGAACAGCAAATCCCTATTTCCCTCTCCTCCCAGTCCCTGGCAACCAGTGTTCTCCTTTCTGCTTCTGTGAACTTGACTACGTTAGATATCTCATAGAAAATTTAGTATATGCATATAACAGTATACTAGTCCGTCATAAAAGGAGGAAACCTGTCACATGCAACAACATGCATGAATCTCGAGGATGCTATGCTAAGTGGAATAAGTCAGTGCATTTTAAAAAAACTTTCTGTTGGATCTTTGTAGTTGAAAGTCCCCAAAAGTACACCTAAAAGTTATTTGTTTCCATTTATATGTATATTCATCCTATATTTGTTATTTTATCTATTCTTACATTTATTTTTCACTAAATTGTACAGATTCTGCCTCTAACATTACTTATCACTGTTGTTTCTTTCCTCTGCGTTTCAATCCTTACCATTTTTGTTGAGCCTCTAATCTTCTGTTGTCTGAACTTGTGCAAAAGCTTTGTTCCCAGTTTCTCTCTTTGCAAATGCATCACCTGTAACTGAGACCACATTGATTACTGTGGAAAGCAAATCAACTTGTATCACCTATTCGTTTCATGAGTTTATTTGACTCCCAAGTTTTCACAGTATATTTTAAAAATCTTTGTAATTTATTCTCAGTCCACTTTCGTGCTTTCATCTCAATACCAAGTTTAAATGTCACTTTCTTTGAAGTATTTTCTCATTAACAAAAATAATTATTTTCTTTCTTTCTAGCTGCATATAAACTATAGCTTTACCATAGAGTTTGTAATATTGTTGTAATTATTTTTCTTTTTGCCAGTTTATTGAATGAAAACAATGAAAGTGCCTTATTTATCAGTTTACTTAGTTACAGTGTAGGCAATGTATCTTAAGCACCTTAGGTATTAAAAAGTGTGTGCTGTTTACCTATGTAACAAACGTGCACATCCTGCACATGTACCCTGGAACTTAAAAGTTGATGAAAAATAAAATGATCTTATGGCAAATTAAAAAAAAAAGTGTGTCTTAAACTAATTATTGAATTCTTCATTCACTCTAGAAGTTTCCTTTTTATTTTGAAATAAATTCAAGGGTGTTCTAGTGTTTTACCACCAGCCCCATTAATAAATTTTGTGTTACAGTGTGTCATATTAGTTATTTGCTTTGATTAAGTGAATATGTTACAGAATTCTTATTCGTTGAGTTAAATTTAATTTATAGTTTATGCCTATGACAATGTCTTATTAAAACATACATAATGTAAAAGAAAAAACCTAGGTTTGTACTTTCTTGACCAAGAAAATCTAAAACATGCATTTATAAGCATAAGTAGAACTATTTTTATTTGAAAAAATAAAATTGTATATATCTTACAAGTAGTGTGAAACAAGTTTAATTCATTCTTATCTGCCATACTGTCCCCCTCACAATTTATTACTCGTAAGCCATTTACATCATTTGCTTCCCTGTAATTTCGCTGCTTGACAACATATAATAACAACTATAATAAAGTGAAGTTTTAAATTTTATTTTGTTTCCATACTAAGGTATATCAAATTCTGCCTTCCATGTTCTGTGGAATCTCACGCCAAAGGCGTTTTTGAGCAACTGGATCATGACTGCTAAAGCAGGTCTATCACCCTGTTGCTGTAGCCAAATTCATTGTCATACTAGGAAATAAGCTTAATAAAGTGGTTGTTGAGGGCAATGTCAGCTCCAGCATTGAAAGCAGAACAGTGGGTGCCGCTGTTGAAATCACAGGAGACAAGCTAATGCTCAGTGTAGCCCAGGATGCCCTTGAGCAGGCCCTCCGATGCCTGCCTCACCACCTTTTTGATGACATAATATTTGGCAGTTTTTTCCAAACAGCAGGTCAGGTCCACAATTAACAGTTTGGTGATGGGGACACAGAAGGCCATGCCAGTGAGCTTCTCGTTCAGCTCAGGGTGACCTTGCCCATGGTTTTGGCAGTGCCAGTAGATGCAGGGATGATGTTCTTTAGAGCCCTGCAGCCCTCATGCCACAGTTTCCTGGAGTGGCCATCCACAGTCTTTGGGGTGGCAGTGATTGCATAAACTGTGGTCATGAGTCCCTCCACAATGCCGAAGTTGTCATGGATGACCTTGGCCAGGGGTGCTAAGCAGTTGGTGGTACAGGAGGCGTTGCTGACGATCTTGAGGCTGTTGTCATATTTCCCATAGTTCACGCCCATCACAAACACGGGGTCCTCAGTAGAGGCGGCAGAGATGATGACCTTTTTGGCTCCCCCTGCAAATAAGCTCCAGCCTTCTCCATGGTGGTGAAGACTCTGGTGGACTCCACAACATATTCAGTGCCAACATCACCCCATTTGATTTTGGTAGGATCTTGGTCCTGGAAGATGGTGATGGGATTTACATTGATGACAAGCTTCCCATTCTCAGCCTTGACGGTACCATGGAATTTGCCGTGGGTAGAATCATACTGGATCGTGTAGACTATGTAGTTGAGGTCAATGAAGGGGTCATTGATGGTGACAGTATCCCCTTTACCAGAATTAAAAGCAGTCCTGGTGACCGGGTTCCCAGTATAGTCAAATCCATTGACTCTGGCCTTCACCTTCACCATGGTGTCTCAGGGAAGTGGCAGGTGATGCATGAGAATATGCAGCTGTCTGTCGAACCAGAAAAGCAGAGAGCCTGAAATTGTTCTTAATGATTACAAGTACAAAGCAAAATGCCTTAAATGATTTTAAAAGCTTTCTTGAATTATTCAACAGTTCATTTCACCTAGGGGGCAGTGATGAGCTAGGGGAAAAAAAATGACCACATTGGTAGTGCAGATTGCCACTCTCACTCTTGCAAATAATTTTAATTGCTCTCCTAAATTGTCTGTCTTGGAAAAAAAAATTTGAGTTGAATAAATTTCCAAATATTTATGTTTCTCTAGCAACCCACTCACAGCAATTCCAAATTGATTATATGTTGACATTCACTAAAATATTAAAGGAAAATTTAACATTTAAAATTTGGAAGTTTGATATTTTTTATATCTGATGTGATGCTGGCCTTCAATTTTTCACAACTGCTTAAACTAACTGCAGTTGATTCTCATTATTCACAGATTCCATATTTGTAAATTCCCCTATGAGCTAAAATGTATTTGTAATCCTCCAATTAATACTTGAGGCACTTTTGCCATCATTTGTGAACATTCACAGAGCAGCCAAATTTTTTATTTGCCTGATATAAAACAGCTAAGGTAGAGCAAGGTGACTTTCTGTCTTCTTGTTTCCATTCTCATATCCTAATCAGTGACCTTTCTGAGATCTCTTTGTGCAGTGTTCTTTGCACTATTTGCTTTTTACTAGTGACTTTATGCTTTCAAATGCTTTGCCCCCTCAGCCTAGTGCTGAAGTGCTTTCTAGTATTCCTGAGTGCAAGAAGACTGTGATCTGCTATATGGAGAAATCAGGTGTATTAGACGAGCTGTGTGCAGGCACAAATAATAGTGCTACTGGCTGTGAGTTCAATGTTAATGAATCAACAGTAATTATTAAATAAGGTGTCTTTAACTGAAGTACACATAAAACAAGGTTATGTGTTGATTGGTTGATGAAAATGGGTAGCCAGAGTGCACTGGACATTAACCCTGTATTTCCCATAGGGGCTTAGTATTCTCTAAGTCAGTATTTTTGGTGAATTTATAGAACATAACTACTATGAATAGTGAAATTCACATACATGTGTGTATATATAATTTCACAGAATATTTATATACTGTGTATATACTATATTTTACATATATATAAATATATATATATAAATTTATCCTCTTAAAAAATAAGTTACATTTTAGACAAAGGTTGACGTTAGTTTCTAGTAAAGTTTTCTATCTTGTGTAGCTTTTTTCTATTTTTCATTTGGAATTTTAATTAAACTACTATAATTCTATGGTGTTTCTATTCTAATGTATTGCTGTAATGATTTACATATAAAGATTTTCTGAAATTATAACACATTTGAATTATTAGAGTAAACAATACTTGGAAACACACAGAATACATTTTATATAAATATTCATCGAAATATAAATGGCAATCAGAAATATATGCAGATTATTACACAACTGTATTAATCACAATTCTCTTTACAAAAAACACATAATCAATATTCATATGAATAAAAGCAATATTAGGGAGACAACAAAAAACCTTTGACATGACCCTTCCCGGACACTACACCCCAAAGTAGCTACAGTCCTGTCATGTAAGACCACAGCTTCTGTTTACATTTATATAAATAAAATCATAGGGTGTAAACGTAAACTTTCAATGCATTTTTTGTTCAGAATTATGTCCTGGAGATTCATGCATACAGTTGCATGTAATTTGTGTTTTTTAAATTGTAACTCATCAGGAAATTCTTGAATCTTCTCTATCAGATACATCAGGGAAAGTTACCCAATTATCTGTTTCATTCTCTTATATAACATTAAGTCAAAGTTAATGAGAATGAATCTTAGTCCACAGATCCAGTTGAGCATCAACAGCAGCATTAACAAGTAAAATTTTATTTAACTCAAGTTTTAAATTAGTGCTCTCATTCTTCCTTGTCCTATTTTATTGTATTATCCTAGGATAATTCAGCATATTACTAAGGAGGAAAAGCTACATCTGAACTTTAGTCACAGATCAACAAAGGTTGTGGCTCAAATGTCCATTATCCCTGTTCTATCTTATTCCTGTGCTCATAACCACTTCTAGTTTGAAAACAACCTGCTAGTTCTGTGTCATGTTTAGGGCACAGGAGGAGTTTTCTGTGACACTACCTATAATCCTCCATGTTCAATTGTGCTATATAGGAATTTCCCTTCTGACCTCATCAATCTCTCACAGTGATGCTAAGCACAACATACGCTACCTTTGTGTTAAAGACCTTTGGAACATTTCATCTTCCTTTTCTCTTCTTAACCAGCCAGAGTAATATCCTTTCAATTTCATGATCATTTTTTGTCCTTCATGTGTTTTCAAGATATTGTGCTCTTATATCCCCTTCGTTTTATCACTCTGCACACCTTTTGAGGTCCTTTTCAACTTAGATATTTTGCTGGGAAAAGCCAGCAAGACATGAAGGCAACTTCATTTTGCTCTCCCACATGCTTCCTCTTAGATAAGGAATTAGAGAACAATCTACCAATTTAAATGTGTGAAAAAATAAGTAACTAAATATTGTTAATAAGCATACATATTTTAAATCTTCATTATTTTCTTATTACCTCACTAAATTTTACTGAAGATACAGAAATGGAATAAAGATAAAAATTAATTTTGAGAAAAAAACATACAAACTTACAAATGCTTTACATCCAGTTGTGGAGACAACCTTTTGATAGCTTCTGATGAACTTCCTGAGAAACGAGGTTTCATCTGGGGTAAAGAGACTGGACTGAGGAGATGTGAAGGTACTTTCTCACTCCAAACTCTGATTATTCTAAATATTAAATATGATTGCATCATCCGAATTACCAAAGCTCTCCAAATCCAAAACATTCTAGTGGATTCAATTGCTTCTTCTGAGAGTATATGCATTGGTTTTACAAAAGGTTAAGGGAAAAACAGAATCAGAGAAGATTTAAGCTAATGCTTTCATGTAGAACAGAATGCTGAGGTTCAAAAAGGGTGAATGACAAAACTGAGTCGACATATTAGCATCAATGGTATGACATTTTATATATTGACTCCTGTTTTGCTTCAAGGCAAAGTATGTTGAAATTATATTAATTGTGTGTAAGTTAATCTTTCAAGAATGTATTAATTCTGTATGTATTTTTAAAATCATGTTATATTATCTGGAGCTGTAAAACTTATTCTCAAATAGTTTAAACTGTTTCTCACAGGTAGAAATCCATCATTTAATTAATAAAATATTGCGTAATTATTAATTGTTAATAAGTAAAAATGTAAGTGGCTATTAAAAATTATAAATATACCAGTTTAATATGCTACTCCTAAATAATATATCTCCTGAAATTCTAACAAAATTTTTAGAAACAAAAAGAGTATCATACCTTAACTTCTTTATGTCTCAGTTATCCAATTTCTTAGGAAATCACATTATAAATATGCAATTTTAAAACTAACTTCCCTTAAGCTACATATGTAAATGATATGGTTGCTAATCAAATCAGACTTCATCTATTATTTCTTGTTGCATAACAATTTTAACTAAAGCATAATTTTGTTTTATATATCAACAATATTTTCATTCTGGGAAATAGCTTCATAATATATACTAAGACCATATAAAATGAATTATTATTGCAACTAAGTGTGCACTGTGAAATGACTTAGCAAAACACTAGCTTGTATACCATATTCTTGTCCTGCTTAACAATTGCAATAAAATAGAAATGATAAGGCCATAAAGAACAGTGTAGAATTTGAAACAGAAATCACTGTGCATTACATTGCCATTTGATATGATGAACTGTAGCTTGCTGACGGTAATCTTAATGAGGAATACAGTAGAGATATTAAAATATATATGTGGCCTTCTATTAACAATAAGACCCTCAAATGTATTTTTATGTCTATATTTCCATGCTACAGGACTTTGAAAATCCATTTGATTAGAAATTTGAATGCCAAGTTAAACCATCAATAAAATTAATCAGAAACAACATACTGAGCAAATGCAGAAAATTTCAATGGTTTTGAATTCTTATTGTGAAGGCAAATTAAATTTAATTGAGAAGATGTATCATCTTGTACTGACATTCAGAAAACTATCCAAGACTTAGCCATTGGCTTACCAGCTGGATAACTTGCTTTTATGTGCATCTATTCTCCCAAGATGAGCAGGACATGTAGTTGTGTTTAAATACTCAAGCAATCATATAATTAGTGCTATATATTTTCTGCCTTGCTATCAAAGAATCTAAATGTATCTTATTATTTAGGAATCTTTCAGTTAAATGTGTCAGAGATCCTTATCTAACAAGGGCTAAAGTTTGAAGGAAAGGGGTTGAGTTTTGACTAAAAAAAAATCCAAGAAATTGAACGAATCAACAAAAATGCAGAAAGGAAGCTGAACCGAAAGTACATTGGATCTCACACAAGGATCGGTTCATCTTCTATGTTTTTCCCTATTTGTCTTGATGGTATTTTTTTTCACATTAATCATGGCTAGGGTTTGACTGGATAATAGAAGGATGAAAAAGTTCTCTTTGAGGTAAAAGTGTTTAGAGTAGAGCAAGTTATATAAAGGAGGCTGTTGTTCTGAGAAGGAGTGATAAGCAGACCACATAATTGTTGCCTTACATACATTGTTGTAGTTGCATATGGAATTTTAGAGACTGTAAACTGGAGTGCTCAGTTTACATTGATGAATTTATCCAAAATTAGTTGAGTCCATACTATGTGCTAGAAGCTGTGCTAAGCACCTGGGATTCAACAATGAAAGAGATCGACAGCTTCTTTGACCTGGCATAAATACACAACTCAGTGTGAAGAGAGCTGAACTGAAGGTTAACAAACAAGTGCAAAAACCAAATTGTCACAGGTATCATATGAGAAATAAACAAAGGATGGCAACAGAAAATGGTGCAGGGTGGCTATTTTAAATAACGCACTCAGCGAAGAACTTTTTGAGGAAGTTATTCTAGCTAGGGATAAAAAGACAGTAGCATGTGCAGTGTTTCAGTTGGGAAAGATTGTGGTCTGTTCAAACAAACTAGTAGTCTGTAATTAGTCCTAGTTAGTCCAGTCTGTAGAGTAAACCTGATTAAGGTTGGAGAAACAATTAGATCATGTAGGAACTCAAAGTCCTGGAATATGAATTTTATTATAAATGTAACATGAAGCCATTGAAGCAGTTCAGAGTAGGGAGCCACAAGATTTCACTGGTATTTTAAAATGATGCATTTTTGCCATTATGTAGAGAACCACTGGGAGATGGATGAAAAATCTTATTTGGTGATAATAGATTTCAGTACAGAGATAAATAAAAAATCCAGTATAATGAAAAATTTGGGGATGTGAGTATTTAAATTCTGCTAGCAAGCACTAAAAAGACTGTGCATACAGAAATAACTGTGGCAGGAAGAAATCAAGAGTCTGTTGTAGTACATGATAATGTTGAACTGATAGACATTCAAATGAAAGACAATCAAATAAGTAATACCCTTGTTGAATGCTTATGCATCTCCCTGTGGAAACATTATATTCTACCATCAATCATCTCTTTAGATCTCTAAAGACAGGCTCCTTTAACTACTACTCTGTTGTTGTTGCTCATTATTAAGTATTGTGTCCATGTGGCTTTTGACATTTAAGTGCTACCTCCTGGCCTCTCAGAGTACCAATTCTTTTACAGCATCATCACCTACTATTAGCCCTGGCCTGAAAGAAAAAAAAAAAGCCACCACTGAGGTTCTCAAAGACAGTGTTGCCCCTCTCACCTGCGCATTCCTTATCATTTTGGTAAGTGGTGTGTCCTCTAGATTCATCCCTGATGAATCTACTTGGCCAGTGGGTTTTCTAGCCTTATGTTAAATATGTACTTTGCAATCCTCATTTCTCTAAGCCTAGGTGCCTTACCTTCTTTACCAGCATTTTTGGCATTTATACTTTATTTAAAATGAGTAATTACTTTATCCAAGATTAAAAGAGACATCATAATACCATGAAGGCATCATTCCCCGTGATTCTTGTCAGAGTATTAAACCTTGTATCACAGAAGGATTCTCCCATATCAACAAATTCTCCCCTCTTCAATTTTATGTTTTCCCTGCTGTATCAAATAGCTTCTGACAATACTTATTAAACAGATTCTGAAACTTACTTGTTTTATATAATCTCTTCTCTCCTTAAAAGCTCAACTTACCTTCAGTTTTACTATGCCATTCTAACCAGATTGAGGATTATTTTTGTTCTGGTTGCCCAGAAGAGACATTAGGTGAATCCTGAGGCAGGGAAACTTTATAAAGCACCTACATGATCTTCAAACAAAGGAAGAAGAAACTATTTTCTGTCAGGGGCAATGTGCCGCTCTTGTGGGTCCAGTTGGTTCAGTGGAATCTGTAAGTACAGAGTTGTCAATTGTACCTGCTTTATCATCACCAGACCAATCATTCACTATTAGATTCCAAACAATTTTAGTAAAGCAGTACATTAAGTATTTGCTGAAAGGGGACAACTTTCTAAAACATAAGATGGCAGGTATAAAATTCGTGTGAAAATATAAAGGTGTCTTAGCAAATTAACTAAATGTGTTTCATTTCAAAAGGAAAAAAAAAATAAAATTACTAAAGAGGTTTGTTCCCCACAGATTGGTAACAATATTTTCATTGTCAGCAGATTCCTATAACTCAGAAAACAATGGCTTGCACATAATATGTTTAAATGCTGAACTAAATCATATAGAAAAGTGATCCTGCCTGGGTATATATAAAGGAAATAGACAAAAGAGAAGTGTTTGCCTAATGTGTGGCTAATTTGTACATTATGGTGACATTTAGAAAATCACTTCAATTCTCTGATTCTTCTTCCTTCACTGAATGATAAACAGCAGTTACAAAAAGAACAACTGCGTGGTGGGTTGTTAGGAACATTGGAAATAACATACGTAAGCCTCTCAGTATATGAACATAGTAGGTAGGTACTTTTATGAATGTTTCTTGAATAAATAAATTTTACTCATTCCATGCAAGATAACAATTATGTTTATCAAAATTATGAATGGCATTGTGTTTGTGTTAGACAGATCCTTAGAAAGTACATTATCTTATCATGGTGGAGGAAAAGATGTTAAGAAAATAAAAAAAAAATGCCTTTTACATTACTATTGTAAACTTCTACTCCTGGGAGGTCTGAAGTTTCCAAGATCTGTGATATACTCTGAGGAAATAGAATAAGTGGTTTCAGATCTTATAGCACTGAAAATTCAATTGACGTATTTTGTTAAATCCCGTGATAAAAAATAGATCTACATATAAATATGCAGATTTAAATGTAAGTTTAAAATATTTTATTTATGTAACAAATTTATCAAATCTTATGCATAAAAATGACTTTTCTTTGCAATAACTTAGGTGTTGCATGTTGTTTTTATGACACTTTCATTGTTCCAAACATTTTAAAATCCCTTTTTGGACATAACTTTAGAGCCAATATATGGAGTACACACCACACACCACATACAAAAATACACTATATTATTTGGCAATCAACTTTATTTTTCTTTTTTAAGAGACAGGGTCTTTCTCTGTGACCCAGGCTGGAGTGGAGTGGCATGATCATAGCTGACTGCAACCTGGAACTCCTGGGCTCAAACAGCTCTCCCACCTCAGCTTCCCAAGTAGCTGTGACTACAGGTACACATCACCATGTTTGGCTAATTTTTATTTTTAATTTTTGGTTTTTTAGAGACAGGGTCTGGCTGTGTTGCCCAGGTTGGTCTCAAACTCCTGCCCTTAAGCAGTGCTCCCACCTCAGCCTCTGAAAGTGCTGGAATTATGGGTATGAGCCACTACACCAAGTCTCAATCTTTACTTCTTCATTAAAGCTTTATTACCCTGTTTAGTCATCCCACTCACTTTATTCACAGACACAGAAAGAGTTGACAAGATTAAGTAGTCTCAAACAGATGTCCTATGAAATGTGAGCACAAATCCAAAGGGAGGGCTCTAAAACTTGCTTTGGAAACAGTGGTATCACCAGAATAGATATATAACCAACCAAAGTAATACCTGGAAAGCCATTTATGGCTTTTATAGCCATTGGCCTCAAACTCTTGCCCTCAAGCAATCCTCTGAAGGTGGCCATTTATAAAATGGCCACTTATAGCCACTTTATACACATAAAGTGCTTATTGTTTTCCTGCTTGTGTCCTCTCTAATATAAATATTGAAACTTTATCCCCAACGTAATAGTATTAAAGGTGGGGCCATGATTGCTTGGCTCCCAGGAATGAATTATTGCCTCATAAAAGGGCTGAGAGAGCCAGTTTGCCACTTCCATTCCTTTGCCATCTGAGAATGCAGTGTTCATGCCCTCTGGAAGATGCAGCAAGAAGGTGCCAATGTGAAAGCAGAGGGCAGTCCATGCCAGGCACCCAACTCGCCAGCACCTTGGACTTTCCAGCATCCAGAACCAAGAGAAATACATTTCTGTTGTTTATAATTTGCCCAGTCGCTGGTGGGCTGTTTGGTAGCACAACATCCAAGGCATAAAGTAAATTTTTTTAGGTTAGTTTATTCAAATATTCTATATCATATATGTACCATTTCATTAATTTCCACCAAGAGTAAGAAGACTTTATCTTATATATTACTTTAATATGCAGTTTCGGTGCATGTTATGGATTTCTTAATGGATGTTAATATATTTTTGAATACAGGGTGTATTATGAATAATAAATAAATGATGTGATATGTAGTATATCTTATCACTCAATAGAAAACTAAAATATCCATGCTAAAATAAAAATTATATAATGATTTCAATATGGAAGAGAGAAATTCTGCCTCGGACATTAAAATAAACAAAACAACTAAACTCAGGAAAAATTATATTATACATTCTAAAATTATTTTGGTTTAGCATTTCTGAGGAAGGAAAACAAAGGTATACCAAGTCCGAACGTTCTCTATTATCATTTTAGTAAAAAGGCTACAATTTCCTACATGATAAGATTGGAAAAAAATCAGTTGAAGGTCTATTGGTAAACAATCTAAGGAGCCTACAAAACCAATTAAGTTTGTCACTCTTTTAATTTATCCTTTTTAACTTTTACACATACAACCATTTTTGTAGGTATGATATATTTAGTAATAAAACCCTCATTTGCTCACCATCCACCTAAAGAATAGTACATAATAATTATTTTGAAGGCCTTAATATGCCTCTCTCAATTATATTCCTCTGTATCTCTTCACCTCAATAATAATCTAAATTTTGTTTTAATGGTTGTCATGATTTTAAAAAATGAAGACTTTATTTTTAGAGCAGTTTGAGGTTTAGAGACAATTTGAGAAAAAGTCCAGAGAATCTCCATATACCTCCCCCATACACACACATACACACACAGTTTCCTGTTATTATTTTGCACTTGTGTGACACATTTATCATAGCTGATGGGTCAGTAGTGAAACCGTTCTTATTATTATAAAGTTCATAATTCAAATTAGGGTTCCTCTTAGTATCTACAGTTTCATGGATTTTGACAAACCTGTGATGTCATGTATCCAACATTTACAGTATTATACAAAATAGCTCCACTGCTTCTAATATTTCCTCTTCAGCTATTCATCCTGTTTCCAACTCCTTATCTACCCTCATCCCCTGCAATAACTTCCTGGAACCACCAGTATTTTACTGTGTCTGTAGTTTTGGCTTGTTCACAATATCGTATATTATATTTGGATCACCCAGTATGTAAGCTTTCCACATTGCCTTCTTAGACTTAGCAATGTGCAATGTAGATTCCTTGGTGTTTTATAATGGAATGATAGCTCATTACTTTATACTATTGAAAAATAATCTATTCTATAAATGTACCACATATTATAATCCATTCCTCTATTGAAAGACATCCTGATTGCTTCAATTTTTTATAATTTTTAATAAAGCTGCTATAAACATTTGTGTGCAGGTTTTTTACTGTCTACCAGGTTTGCTACTAATTTACATAAAACAATATTTGGATCATAATGTGAAAGTATGTTTAGTTATATTTTTTCAAATGTCAAACTATCTTCCAAAGTGGCTATACCATTTTGCATTCTGGCCAGCAGTCAATGAGTTTATGTGGTCCACATCCTCACCAGCATTGGGTACTGTCAGTGTTTTGGGTTTTAGCTATTTTACTAGGTATGTAGTTGTGTAGTTGTATCTTATGTTAATCTGCAATTTCCTACTGACACATGGTGCTTGAGTATTGTTCATATGCCTCTTTGCCACCTGTATGTCTTTTTTACGTCTCTTTTTAATTGGGTTGTTTTAGCCTCTTTTAGGTGTTTTAGCCTCTTTTTAATTGGGTTGTTTGTTTCCTTACTGTTGAATTTTAACGTTTTTTATATACATGTTGGATGCAACTTATTTATTAGATAAGTGTTTTGCAAATATGCTCTCCCATTTTGTGACTTGTCTTTTCATTCTCTTAACAATGACTTTCACAGAGCAGGAGTTTTTAATTTTATTTAAGTTCAATTTGCAAAATTTTCTTTCATGGATGATTCATTTGATATTGTTCTAAAAATAGACAAACTCAGGTCACCTTAATTTTCTTCTACGTTATCTTTCAAATTTATAGTTTTGCATTTTACATTTAGATCCATGATCTATTTTGAGTTACTCTTCACGAAAGGTTTAATAACTGTGTCTGGATTAATGTTCAGCCTGTGGAAGTCTTGCTATTCCATCATCATTTGTTGAAAAGACTGCCCTTCTTCTGCTAAATAGCCTTTGCTCCCTTGTCAGAGATCAATTGACTATGTTTGTGAGGTCTTTTTCTGGGCTCTTTATTCTGTTCTACTGGCTTAGTTATCTATTCTTTCACTAATACCACACTGTATGGATTGATGTAGCTTTGATCAGTTTGATTACTGTAGCTTTATAGCAAGTCTTGAAGTTGATTAGTTTCTGTCTTCTAATTTCATTGCTCTTCTTCAATATTATGTTGGCTACTCTGGGTCTTTGCCTTTCCATGTAAATTTGAAATCAGTATGTCTAGATCTGTAAAAGTAACTTGTTGGGATTTTGATTAAGATCGTGTTGAACCTATAGATCAGGTTGAGAAGAACAGATATCTTAGAGTGTTGAGTCTTCTTATCCATGAACATGAAATATCTCTCCATTTGATTAGTTCTTTACTTTTTTAATCACAGTTTTTCTGTTTGCTTCTTATAGATGCTGTAAATATTTTGTTTTATTTATGTAGTTTTTATATGAATGTAAATTGGTATTTTGTTTTCATTTCAAATTTCAATTATTAATTGCTGATATATGGAAAAGCAATTAACTTTGATTTATTTTACTTGTATCCTACAACATCGCTATCATTGCTAATTAGTTCCAGGAATTTTTTCCTTGATTCTTTGGAATTGTCTACATAGAAAATAATCTCAACTGCAAAGATGATTTTACTTTTTTATCCCCAATGTGTATAACACTGGTTATTATTTTCTTTATCTTACTGAATTTGCAAGATCTTCCAGTAGTATCAACTTGAATTGCCTTGTTTCTGATTTTAGGGGAAAACATCTGTTTCTTCACTTTAAAGAATAATGTAGATTTTTTGTAGATGTTCTTTATTAAGTTAAGGAAGTGCGTTTATATCCATACTTTGCTGAGAGCTTTTATCACAAATGACTGTTGGATTTTGTCATATATTTTTCTCTGCATTATTGATATGATCATTTGATTTTTTTAGGGTATTGATATGATGGACTACATTAACATATTGTAGAGTGTTGTCATAATTTCTTCCACATGGCCTGTCTGTGATATCTGTCCGTTTCTGAAACAGGGGTGTTAAAATCTCCTGGTATAATCATGATTTGTCTATTTCTCCTTGCATTTCTATCAGTTTTGCTTTATATATTTTGAAACTCTATTGTAGCTACACAAAAAATATAATTTTTATGTCTTCTTAGAGTTTTTACCTTTTTATAATTACATAATACACATTTTATTCCTGGTAACTCTTTTTCCATTGAAGTCTATTCTTTCTGTCATTAATATAGCTACTGCTGCTTCTTTGAATTCATGTTAGCATGGTATAACTTTCGGTATTCCTTTACTTTTAATGTATATGTGACTTGACATTTAAAGTGGACTTCTTGTAAACAATATATATATTTTTTGATACAGGTTCTTGCTCAATTGCCCATGCTGGAGTGCAGTGGCATGACCATAGCTCATAGCAGCCTGCAGCCACAAACTCGTAGTCTCATATAGATTAGATCTATCTATCTATCTATCTATCTATCTATCTATCTATCTATCTATCTATCTATCTATCTTTATAGCAAGTCTTGTAAGTTGATTAGTTTCTGTCTTCTAATTTCATTGCTCTTTAATATTATGTTGGCTACTCTGGGTCTTTGCCTTTCCATGTAAATTCATCTATAGATAGAAAGATAGATAGATAGATAGATAGATAGATAGATAGATAGATAGATAGATAGATCTAATATACATATATATTAGATACCGGGTCTCACTGTTTTCCCCAGGCTGGTCTTGAACTCCTGACCTCAAGTGATCTTCCTGCTTCAGACTCCCAAAGTAGTGAGATTACAGGCATGAGCTACTGTGTCCAGCAGGGTCCTCTTTTTTTGATACACTTTGAGTCTCCGTCTTTTTAATGTCTTTATTTCTTTTTCTTAAATATATAAAACTTTTGTCAGTTATACCATAATAAAGATTGAGAAAAAATAAACAATACCTGAAAAATATCTACCTCCTGGTGAGTGATTAATAAAAATCCTCTTTCAAATTTTTTGCATTTTGGAGTTTGTACTGCATTGATTCCTCTGCTTATTTATACATCACTATTAAAAATATTTGTAAGTCTTTTACAGTTCTATACATTCTAAATATATCTCTTTGGCCTCCTTCTTTATTGCTTTTTTAATTTATAATTTTAAATTTTATTTTAGTTTCAGGAGTATATGTGCAGGTTTTTTGCATGGGTATATTGAGTGATGCTGAGGTTTGGGGTGACCTCATTACTCAAGTAGTGAGCATAGTACCCAATTGGTCATGTTTCAACAAATGGATCCTGACATCTTCCCCTCACTAGTAGTATGCAGTGTCTGTTATTCTCATCATTATGTCCATGTGTACTCAATGTTTATCTCCCACTTATATGTGAAAGCATGCAATATTTTTTACTATTTCTTCAATAATTTGCTTAGGATTATGGCCTCCAGCTGCATCCATGTTGCTGCAAAAGACATGATTTCATTATTTTTATAGCTGTGTAATATTCCACGGTGTATATGTACCATGTTTTCTTTATTCAGTCCACTATTGATGAAACCTATGTTGATTTAATGTCTTTGGTACTGTGAATAACACTGCAATCACCATACAAGTGCTATGTCTTTTTGGTAGAGTGATTTATTTTTCTCTGGGTATAAACTTAGTAACAGTATTGTTGGGTTGAATGGCAGCTCTGCTTTAAGTTCATTGAGAATTCTCCAAACTGCTTTTCAAAGAGTCTGAACTAATTTGCATTCCAATCAACAGTGTATAAGAGTTCCCTTCTTTCTGCAGTCTTGCCAACATCTGTTATTTTTTGATTTATTAACAATAGTCATTCTTCACTTGTGTGAAATAGCATCACATTGTGGTTTGAATTGGATTTTCCCAATGATTAGTGATGGTAAGTATTTTGTCATGTTTGTTAGTTGCTTGTATGTCATCTTTTGACATGTGTCTGCTCATGCCCATTTTTTAAATGGAGTTGTTTGTTTCTTGCTTGTTGAATTGTTTAACTTCCTTATAGAGCTTGAATGTTAGACCTGTGTCAGATGCATAGTTTAATAATATGTTCTCTCATTCCATAGGCTGCTTATTGATAGCTTCTTTTGCTGTGCAGAAGCTCTTTAGTTTAGTAAGATCCCTGTGTTAGTTGGCTTTGTGTCACTATAAAGAAATACTTAAGGGTGAGTAATTTATAAAGAAAAGAGGATTAACTGGCTCGTGGTTCTACAGGCTATACAAAAAGAAGCATGGTTCCAGAATCTGCTCAGTTTCTGGTGAGGGTTCAGGAAGCTTTCGATCATGGTGAAAAGTGAAGAAGGGGCAGGAGTGTCACAGTGTGAGAGTGAAAGGAAGAGAGAGAAGGAGGAGATGTTACACATTTTAAAACAACTAGATCATGCATGAACTAACATAACAAAAAAATCACTCATCATCAAGGGGATAGTGCTAAGCCTCTCAGGAGGCATCCATCCCCATGACAAAACCTGCCACTAGTCTCCACCTTAAACATTGGGGATTATATTTCAACATGAGATTTTGAGGAGACAAACATCCCAACAATATTAGTTCCACTTGTTAATATTTGTCTCTATTGCAATTGCTTTTGGGGATGTAGCCCCCATTTTTTTGTCTACATGGATGTGAAGAAGGGTATTGCCTAGGTTTTCTTCTAAGACTCTTATTGTTTGAGGTCTTACATTTAAATCTTTAATCCATCCTGAGTTAATTTCTGTCTGTGGTAGAAGGTAGGAGTCCAGTATCACTCTTCAGCTTGTGGCTATCCAGTTATTCCAGCAACATTGATTGAATAGGGGGTCCTTTCTCCACTGCTTGCTTTTCTCAGCTTTGTTAAATAGCAGATGGTTGCAGGTTTGTAGCTTTATTTCTGGGTTCTCCATTATGTTCTATTGGTCTATGTGTCTGTTTTTGTACCAGTACCATGCTGTATTGGTTAGTGTAGCCTGAGAGTACAGCTTGAAGTCAGGTAGTGTGATGCTTCTGACTTTGTTCTCCTGAGTTAGGATTTCTTCAGCTATCTGGGCTCTCTTTTGGTTTACATGAATTTTAGAATAGATTTTTCTAATTCTATGAAAAATGTCATGGTAGTTCGATTGGAATAGCACTGAATCTGTAAATTAGTTTAGGCAATATGGCCATTTAACAATATTGATTTATTTAATCCATGAGCATGAAATGATTTTCCATTTATTTTTGTCATCTCTGATTTCTTTGAGCATTGATTTGTAATTCTATGTGTATAAATCTTTTACCTGTTGGGCTATCTATATTCCTAGGTATTTATTTTTTATTTGTGATTATTATAAATTGGATTGTGTACTTGATTTGGCTCTCAGATTGAACATTATTGGTATATAAATATTACTATTTTTGTACATACATTTTGTATCCTGGAACTTTACTGAAGTCATCTACTGGTTCTAGGAGCCTTTTGGTAGAGTCTTTAGGATTTTCTAGGTATAGAATCATATTGTCAGTGAAGACAGGTAGGTTGACATCTTCTTTTCATTTTTGGATGCCTTTTCTTTCTTCCTCTTGTCTGATTGCTGTGGCTTGGATTTCCAGGACTATGTTGATAAGAGTGGAGGGAATTGACATCCTTGCCTTGTTCCAATTCTCAAGAGAATGCTTCCAGCTTTCATTCATTCAGTATGATATTGGCTATGGGTTTGTTATAGATAGATCTTATTATTTTTAAGATATGATAGCTCTTATTATTTTGAAGTTATGATAGCTCTTATTATTTTGAGGCATGCTCCTTTGATGCCTAGTTTCTTGAGGGTTTTGTCATAAATGTATATTGAATTGCATTGAAAGTTTTTTTCTGCGTCTATTGAGATGATCATATGATATTTGTTTTCAATTCTGTTTATGTGGTGAATCACATTTATTAATTTGTGTATGTTGAACCAGCCTTGCATTTCATGAATAAAGCCTGCTTGATTGTGGTTTATTATCTTTTTGATGTGGTATTGGATTAAGTTTGATAGCATTTTGTTGAGGATTTTTGTTCCTATGTTGACAAGGGATATTGGCCTGAAGTTGTAGTATTCTGTTATGTTGTAGCCAGATTTTGGTATTAGGCTGATGTTGGCTTCATAGAATGAGTTAGGGGAGAGCCTCCCTCTTCAATTTTCTGAAATTTTTTCGTAGGAGTAGTATCATTTTTTCTTTGTATGTCTGGTAGAATTTGGCTGTTAATCCCTCTGGTCCCATGCTTTTTGGGCGTAGTTTCTTTATTACTGATTGAATTTTAAAACTTGTTATTTGATTATTCAAGTTTTCACTTTCTCCCTGAATCAACTTTTGAAGGTCGTGTGTTTCCAGGAATTTATCCATTTCTTCTAGATTTTCTAATTTTTATGCACAGAAATTTTCATGATAGACTCTGAGGATCTTTTGCATATTGGTGTAATTAGTTGTGAAGTAATCTTCATCATTTTTATTTGTACTTATTTAGATCTTCTCTTTTTTCTTCATTAAACTTGCTAGCAGTCTCTCAATCTTATTTATTCTCATGAATAACACATTTTTTGTTTTATTGCTTTTTGTATGAATTTTTGTGTCTCAATTTTATTCAGTCTTTCTCTAATTTTAGTTATTTATTTTATGCTGCTAGTGTTGGAGTTTTTTTTTTTTAATTTTCTAGTTCCTCTAGGTGTAAAGTTGGTTTGAGATCTTTCTAACTTTTTGATGAAGATGTTTAGTACTCTAAACTTCCCCTTAATACTGAAATCTATGAGTTGAATCTCATAGATTTTGGTAAGTTGGGTTCCTATTTGTCATCAATGTCAAAGAATGTTGTTGATTCCGGCCTTAATTATGTTGTTCACCAAGGATTATTCTGGAGAAGGTTGTTTAATTTCCATATATTTATGTAGTTTTGAGATATCTTGATATCGATTTCTATTTTTATTGCACAATGGTCTGAGCGTGTGTTTGTATAATTTTGATTTTTTTCAATTTATTCAGACTTGCTATTTGAGTGGGCATGTGGTTAATCTTAGAATATGTTCAGTGTGTGGAAAGAAGAATGCATATTCTGTGGATATTGGGTAGAGTTTTCTGTAAATGTTTAATTAGATCTAATTAGTCAAGTATCAAGTTTAATTCCAAAATTTCTTTATTAGCTTTCTGCTTCAGTAATCTGTCTAATGCTATCAGTGGGCGATTGAAGTCTCCCACTATAATTGTGTGGCTATCTTGGCTATCTAAATATTTTTGTAAGTCAAGAAGAACTTGCTTTATGAATCTGGGTGCTCCAGTGTTGGGTGCATATATATTCAGGACAGTTAAATTTCTTGTTGAATTATGCCCTTTGTGATTACTAATACCCTTCTTTATCCTTCTTAATAGTTGCTGGTTTAAAGTGTGTTTTATCCAATATAAGCATAGTGAGGACAGGCGTGGTGGTTCATGCCTGTAATCCCAGCACTTTGTAGGCCAAGGCAGGTGGATCACGTGAGGTCAGGAGTTCAAGGCCAACCTGGCCAACATGGTGAAACCCCGTCTCTACTAAAAAACACAAAATTCAACCAGGTGTGGTGGTGGGCACCTGTACTCCCAGCTACTTGGGAAGCTGAGGCAAAAGAATCACTTGAACCCAGGAGGAGGAGGCTGCAGTGAGCCGAGATTGTGCCACTGCACTCCAGCCCAGGCGACAGAGTGAGACTCCATGTTGAAAGAAAGAGAGAAAGAGAGAGAGAGAGAGAGAGAGAGAGAGAAGGAGAGAAAGAGAAAGAGAGAGAAAGGGAAGGGAAGGAAGGGGAAGGGGAAGAGGAAGGGGAAGGGGAAGGGAAGCGAAGGAAGAAAGAAAGAGAGAAAAGTGACTCCTAGTCTTTTTTGTTTTCTGTTTGCATGGTAGATCTTTCTCTGCCCCTTTACTTTGAGCCTGTGGATTTTGTTACATGGGATGTTCTCTTTAAAATAGTAGAGAGTTGAGTCTTGCATTGTATCTAGCTTGCCTTTCTATGTCTTTAAGTGGAGTGTTTAGATTATTTACATTCAGGGTTAGTATAGATATGTGAGATTTTGAACCTGTAACCATGTTGTTAGGTGGTTGTTTCATTAATTTATTGTGTAGTTGCTTTGCAGTGTCGGTGGGCTATGTGCTCAACTGTTTTTGTGGTAGCAGGTGTTGTTCCTTCATTTCCATGTTTAGCATTCCCTTAATGACCTCTCTTAATGCTAGTCTATTTGTAACAAATTTCCTCATTATTTGCTTATCTGAGAAGGATTTAATTTCTCCTTTGTTTACGAAGCTTAGTTTGGTGGATATGAAAATTTTGGTTGGGATTTCTTTTCTTTAAGGATGCTAAAAATGGACCCCTAATATTTTCCAGATAGTAACATTTTTGTTGAGATGTTCACTGCTAGTCTGATGGTATTCCATTTTGTATGACCTGATCCTTCTCTCTACCTACCTTTAAGATTTTTTCCTCTGTGTTGATCTTGGAGAATCTGATGACTATATGCGGGGATGATTGTCTTGGATAGCACCTAGCAGGGCTTCTCTGTATTTATTGAATTTGCATGTCAAACTCTCTAGCAATATTAAGAAAATTTTCATGGACTGTGTCCTCAAATTTATTTTCTACGTTGCTTACCCTCTCTCCTTCTGTCTCAGGAGTGCCAATGAATCATAGATTTGGCCCTTTTACATAATCCCTTATTTCTCAGAGGCTTTGTTTATTTTTAAAACTTCCTTTTTCTTTATTTTTGTCTGAAAGTTGATTCAAAGAAGTGGTCTTCGAGCTCTGAGAATCCTTCATCTTGTTCTATCCTGCTGTTAACAATTTTCTTTATTATGAAATTCTTGTAGTGAATTTTTCAGTTCCAGAAATTCAGTTTAGTTCTTTCTTAAAATGGCTATTTCATCTTTTGGCTCTTGGATAATTTTATTGGATTTCCTGTATTCCTTGGATTAGATGTCAACTTCCACCCTAATCTCAATGAGCTTCTTTGTCATCCAGATTCTGAATTCTATGTCTGTTATTTCAGTAACTTTGTTCTAGTTAAGAAACATTGCTGAGCAGCTAATGGGTTTACTTGTATATAGGGGAACACTCTGGCTTTTTGAGTTCCCAGAATTGTTGCACTAGTTCTATCTCACCTTGAAGGGCTGATGTTCCTTTTACTGTGGTGTGAGTTGAGTATAGTCCATTGGTTTTGTTTCTGAGTGCTTTTGGAGAGCCAAGGATGTGTATTGATTTTTATTTGCGGATGGATTTTTGACTTTGGTTTCACAGGGTACATATGGGTGGAGTATTTTTTTTTTTTTTGGTGTTATTGTTTTGACTGCAACCCAATATATGATGCCTAAGAGTAATGGCTGGCAGATAGGCTTTTGGTAGTGCTGCAGTTTTTTTCACAGCCATACTAATTTCCTGGCATCTGTGGCTTTCTTGAGTACTCTCTATGAAAATCCCAGTACTTGTAAGTCACAGGGTGACACTAGCTACAGCCAAGCCTCCTGGGGCCTTCTGGAGAAAAACAACTGGAGTACTGGAGGTGAGATCCTTGAGATGTTAGGGGTCTTATGGATCCTCAGTTAAGACCCCCATCTCTGTCTTTTAATCATGATATTAAGTCCATTCACATTTAATGCCATTATTTTTGATAATGGCATTAGATTGACTTCTACCATATTTATATTAAAAGATGTTTTCTATTTATGGCCCATATTGTTTGCTTATCATTTTTGTTCTTTCATCCTTTTTCTGCCTTGTCTGGTTTTAACTGAGCATTTATTGTGACTAACCCTATTTATTTTTCTATTAGAATATTAACATATTACCATATACTTATTTAGAGGTCACCCTTGAACTTAAAATATAGATTTATTACTAATTTATTCTACTTCCAAATCACAATATACTGTTTCATGGGTAGTGCAAGTACATTATGACAATGTATTTCCAGTTTTTTCCTCTCATCTTTTGGAAGATTGTTGTCATATATCATACTTATCCAAAAGTTATATTCACTCAGTACATTGATTTAATTTTTAATTTGAACATACTGTTCTTTGTTAGATCAATTAATAATATAAAAATAAATAATTTTATTTTACCTTAATTTATTCCTATTCCAATATTCTCTTTGTATGGAACCGAGTTTTTTCTCCATATTATTTTCATTCTTCCTGAAAAAAAAAATTTTAACATTTATTTCTAGTTAGGCTTACTGGCAACAAATTTCTATTTTTGGTTATCTGAAAGGACTTCATTTAATCTTTACTTTTGTAGAGTAATTCTACTCTATACTGAATTCTAGGTTGTTAAAAATTTTTTTTTCATTTAATAGTTTATATTAAACTATTATTACACCAACTGTATATGCTTCTATAAACTATGCTATAAACTTAAAATTAAATTTTCTAGCTTACCAGCTATACTTAACAATATAATGCCAACATATTTTCCAAAGAGATAATAACAATTTTCACTCAAGCTGGTAGTTAATAAAAGTCAGTGTGATAGATATAAAATGGTATCTTTGTGCAAAATACTTTGCATTTCTTTCAATAGTAATAATATGGCATATGCTTTTCTCTCTTGTACACACATACAAAATTGTAAGTTTTGTCTATTTTAGATACTATTCTTTTTATCCACATTTAAATAGAATTGTTTTTCATATACTTTCTATATTCTGGAGACTAATCTTTTGTTTATGGTCACTGTACATTTAGTAATATACAATTTTACATTATTTTTTGTCTGAGTTTTCTATTAGGAATCTCTTGTTAACACATACAACTTTATACAGGGGTCATAGTCTCCCATTTCCTTGTAAACATCAATCCACAATATCGGAATTACATTATTAGCTTTCTCCTCTGATATGGTTTGGCCGTGTCCCTACCCAAATCTCGAATTGTATCTCCCAGAATTCGAGAGGTTGTGGTAGAGACCCAGAAGGAGGTAATTAAATCACAGGGGCAGCTCTTTCCTGTGCTATTCTCATGATAGTGAATAAGTCTCATGAGATCTGATGGGTTTATCAGGGTTTTCCGCTTTTGCTTCTTTCTGTGTCTCTTGCTACCGCCATGTAAAAAGTGCCTTTCACCTTCCGTCATGATTCTGAGGCCTCCTGAGCCATGTGGAACTGGAAGTCTAATTAACCCTCTTTCTCATTTCTTTTCTTTATTTTATTTTATTTTTTTAGATGGAGTCTTGCTCTGTTACCTAGGCTGGAGTGCAGTGGTGCAATCAGTTCACTGCAGCCTCCACCTCTCGGGTTCAAGCGATTCCCCTGCTTCCGCTTCCCGAGTAGCTGGGACTACAGGTGCACACCACCATACCTGGCTAATTTTTGTAATTTTAGTAGACGCAGGGTTTCACCATATTGATCAGGCTGGTCTCAAACTCCTGAACTTAGGTGATCCAACCACCTCGGCCTCACAAAGTGCTGGGATTACAAGCGTGAACCACTGCATCCAGCCCAAACCTCTTTTTCTTCCCAGTTGTGGCTATGTGTTTATCATCAGTGTGAAAATGGATTAATACAGTAAATTGGTAACAGGAATGGGCTGTTGCTGGAAAGATACCCCAAAATGTGGAAGTGACTTTGGAACTGGGTAACAGGCAGAATGTTAGAATCACCGACAGCTTGCACCGTGTACCTGAAAAAGCCGCAAACACTCAACACACCAGCCTGTGAAAGCAGCCAGGAAGGAGGCTGTACCTTGCAAAGCCACAGGTGGAGCTGCCCAAGACCATGGGAATCCACCTCTTGCATCACTGTGACGTGGATGTGAGACCTCAAGTCAAAGGAGATCATTTGGGATCTTTAAAATTTGACTGCTCCACTGAATTTTGAATTGCATGGGCCCTACAACCCCTTTGTTTTGGACAATTAGTCCCATTTGAAATGGCTATATTTACCCAATACCTGTACCCCCATTGTATCTATGAAGTAACTAGCTTGCTTTTGATTTTACAGGCTCATAGGGGGAAGGAGCTTGCCTTGTCTCAGATAAGACTTTGAACTGTGGACTTTTAGGTTAATGTTGAAATGAGTTAACACTTTATGACTTTATGGGACTGTTTGGAAGGCATGATTGATTTTGAAATGTGAGAACATGAGATTTGGAGGGGCCAAGGGCAGAATGATATGATTTGGCTGTGTTCCCACCCAAATCTCAACTTGAATTGTATCTTCCAGAATTCTCATGTGTTGTAGAAGGGACCCAAGGGGAGGTAATTGAATCATGAGGGCTGCTCTTTACCTTGCTATTCTCATAATAGCGAATAAGTCTGATGAGGTCTGATGAGTTTAGCAGGGGTTTCCTTTTTTGCTTTTTTCTCATTTTCTCTTGCCACTGACATGTAAGAAGTGCCTTTCACCTCTTGCCATAATTCTGAGTCCTCCCCAGCCATGTGGAACTGTAAGTCCAATTAAACCTTTTTTTCTTCCCAGTCTCAATATTGTCTTTACACGCAGCGTGAAAACAGACTAATACATCCTCTAAGTTATCAACTTCAAAATTTGCTCACGTTTGACTCACCTGCACCTTCTCCTATGAGTTTTTGTATACTTTCCTGAGAACTAATTAATTCAAGTGTGTGTGTGTGTGTGTGTGTGTGTGTGTGTGTGTGTGTGTGTGCGTCTTTTGTATCTGGGTGTTTGAAAGTGGATAAGGGCTGTGAGAATATGTCTCTATACATCTGGAAGAGTAACATATAGTATTATGGTGCGTGTTTTTGTTCACCTAAGTAACATCCAGTGTTATCTATATTTCTCACATTATTGTTAAATATTCCAAATAACACCCTAGATTTGGCCTGAGTATACTGCCTCTTTTAACTTCCCCTATTTCAGATCACTTTCGATATAGCTTTTGCTGCCCTTGACTTTGACCACAGTAATCTTTACTGAAGCTGAAGTATCCCTGACTCACACTTGCCTTGGATAACATATTTGTAGCCACATTTGATTATTTCACTGTAGTTATTATGCTTGAGTTTCTGACTTATTCTTTTGGCAGTACTAATCTTGGCTTTGAACAGGGGAAAGTCAAAGGTAGCAGAAAAAGGTAACCTTTTGCTTCTTATGTGACAATTCCCTGCTTTTCTCAAATCCTGTCCACAAGCCTATGGGTGCCATAGTTTATCAAATCCTATCCACAAGCCTATGGGTGCCGTAGTTTATCTTTCTCAGGTTGGGTTTCAGACTTAATACTAGTGCATTTCCCTGTATTTCAGGGTACCACCCCTGATTACAGAACTTGTATATAAAGCAAGCAGTTTCTAATTTTTATTTTTGTGATCCATATGATTGAGTATATTTTATAATTGCCTCTGATCAGATTGCACACAACCCTACAAACACAAATGGACACTCATATGCAATCAATCAGAGTTGGCCATTTTCACTCTCCTGGGCTTCAACTCTGAAGCATTTCACTAGAAGGCATTATTATTATCACATATTTTCCTGTTAATGTGAATATTTTATTGATTGAAAAAATCTATTTAGCCTGGAAGAGTTTTGATAATGTTTGCTTCCATGACATATTAACTCTTGTTGTGCTATTTATGTAGTTTGAAATTTCAGGATATAAAATAATTATTCTTTCTCTTCTTAAGTTATAGTATGATATTTTAAGTTTTATTTCTAATAAATATAATTAGAGAAATAAGGGTTAGGTCTATGGTTAAGGAGGCTTCTTAAGACATCCTCCTAAACTTATCAGGTCATGGCCAAAGTGAAGAACTGCAGAGTTGTAGAATAGGAACAATTTATCTAACATAGGTAATGGAGTCATATGGAGTCTGAGGATATAGTATTTCAAAACAAGAGGAAAAAAGGCTGATTCATTTATTCTCATACTGTTTTTTCAAAATATCTAATTAGGTATGTCAATGAGTGAGGAGGAATGAACAGAGTAGTTACTTGCTTCATTTTTTCATTTTTTCTTTCTGAGATATAGAGGAATGTTTATGTCACTAATAAAAATTTGAGATGTTATCCTTTAACAATATAGTATCTGACAGCTATTAGTATCACCTGTGCAATTACTCTCTCAATTTACATCTTCATGCTTAAGGATAGTATATGAAGTACTTGAACACTCTAAAATAGGCAACAGTAATGAATGATAAATTTTAAAAGCAGCTCATATCATTATGAGTGTTTCTAATATTATTAAGGAGAAACTTTTGAGATTCTGCATGGTTCACTTTCTCTGTGCTGATAAATTTTAGGGACTCATGAAGATACTTCCGCTTCTTAAATATTCCAGAAAAAAAATTTAATACCACAAAACAGTTACATTGTCTACTGTATATAGAACCAAATAGCAAATAACAGAAAATAACTTTATTATTATAATATAACTAAAGCTTTCTTATATGAAAACTCTTAGTCTCAAAGATGCTTTCAATAAAGTAGCAAGATCACCTTGAATTAATAGGAACCATGTTTTCCATGAATGCTTAATGGAATGGGGAAATTGTCACAATGTAATGTTAAAATATTTAGATGTCTGTTTGTTAATACTAAGCCAAGACACCACACACAAAAACATATACATGCATGTTCACTGAAACATTTTTAAAGAAAAGGAAGTGTACTTACATGTCAAAAATTACCCTTTGGCATGGTGAAATATCGGTGAATTTTAGTTTTGTGTTATGTCCCAGCAGATTTTCCAAATTGCTTTTTGTGTCTATGGGTTTGACCTAGGGATTCTGAGGGGATTCTCTATGTAATTAGCAGCGAATCTCCTAATGGCAAACAAAACAGTTTAATTTTCTTTCAAGTGTTAAAATTACCTTTGCAAGTAAGCAATCATAGAAGAAAATTTTAATTTTGGAAAGAGTTTTAGGTTTGTTCCAATCTCTTTGATTCCAGTTAAAATAAAATATCCTTTTTAAATTTGGAATAAAAGCATCCAGCATAGCTGGAGATTAGGTGCAATGTTTTCATTTATTCATTTAATTACAACTCATTTGTCACAAATAAATTACAAAAGCACTATGAGTAGAGTTTAACAGTGCCAATCTGGAGTTAAAAAGAGCCAGGCCAGAATCCTGATATTGTAGATTCCAGTTATGTGACTGGGCAAATGGCTTGATCTCACATAGTGTTTTGATGAATACTAACGAAGTCAATGTACTCAGAATAAGTTCTGAGTCTTATTATTCTATTCCTATTAAAGAAAATTAAAATTTACAGTTAAGTACTTAAGAATTTTTAAAAGTAATATTGGTGTTCATTATATAACCATTTCTGATTGAAATAAAACAATTTTTAAATAAATTGAAACATTATATTATTTTTTAGGTAGTATTTATTGTGATATATTAAATATTTATTGTCCCATTTTTGAGACCTTACAATCAATACTTAAAGAGAAGATTGATTGCAGTATTTGGAACTGATGTGTATGTTCATTTGTCTATAATTTCATTTTTGCAAATGCTATAATCAGGTGCATTGGGAGTTATACCTGATGTAAATGACGAGTTGATGGGTGCAGCACACCAACAAGGCACAAGTATACATATGTAACAAACCTGCACGTTATGCACATGTACCCTACAACTTAAAGTATAATAATAATAAATTAAAAAAAAAAATCAGGTGTCAAATGATTTTGCTTAACTGTATCAACTAATTATTTTAATATATGTATTGTCTTCCAAAGTTTGGATTTGCACATTATGCAAATATTATACTCTAATGTTTTCAGAATTTCTTAAAAATGGCATCTAGAAAATACTTTATGCTGCTGCAAATGTTTAATTTTTTTAAACATCAGTTTTATGTATATGCCTTGATAAATTCATATATATTATTGATTTAAACTTATGAAATTATGTATCTGAATGGCAGATAAGCAAATATATTTTAGGTACATTATTTATAAATAAATTAAATTATGCAATATTTTGAGGAACCAGGAATAGGAAAAATGCTATTGTTTAAAACTACTGAATAATGGTAAAAAAAAGCATTATCCTGATGTATTAAAAAAAAATTCAAGCTAAATTTTCCATCCAGTTGTCATGACATGTGCATTTTGCCTAATGTGGATATTTGGAGAGGGAAGATCATCTAACTTCTAGACAAGGTGTTTCTCTAAGATATATTCCAAACACTTCACTCTGTTTTAATCAACTTTAAGTTAAATATTACATAAGTTATTTGCATTATAGCTTGCCTAACTCAGAAAAGCAGGATTGTATTCCAGATTACCTATCCATTAAAACTAGTATCTTAGTCTTACATATCATTTAAAAATATATTTCTTTTATATACACAAAAATTACTAAGCATTCCAAGAAATACCTTTCTCTAAATCAAATATTTAATTAGCTAAAACTATTTGACAAACATGAAAATCAGAAGTAAATTTTGCCATTTATACATTTTTTGTTTAGAATTGAAACCCAATAGTATGTGAATGTAGATGAAACTCTTTTGAAAGACGTACATTTTTTATAACATCTTACTTTTACCAGTAAGATAAAAACAATGTTTGAAAAATTTTTATTAATGTAACATTTTGCTAAATATTTAAAAATATGTACAAGTTTTAATTTTCTTTCTTCTTTGAGTCATTGTTGCGCAATTGATTTTTATTTTTTGCTTATTTTTTTCTCAGAAAAATGAGTAGAATTGGGTTTTGCCTTACTTAAATTGCTTTTCCTTTCAGTTGACTATGTAAGTTCCATAGATTTTATTGTCGCATACAGCTGATTTCTCCTTATGTAAGAAAAGGCATAGAGCTATCATCATTTAAGTGATTTCCAGGTTATGCCTTATTACTGACAGGAATGAATAGTGTACTAAATTATGAAGCGTATACTTGTTAACTGCTTTTATTATTTCTAATTCAAGAGGCCTTTTCTGTTTGTAACCGATTCATGAGGTACTATGGTAAAAAATATGGAAAATGAATAAGACGGGAAAAAATCCTGAGTATTTCAGACAGAACTTCAAAGACTGACTACATGCTTCTCATTCTACAGTGTGGGGAATTCAGATTTATAAATATGTTCAGCAGAGATTCCATTCTGGGAATAGATACATGCTCAATAACTCATAGTAATAAATGATAATGTATAGAGAAAAATAATTTACACCTTACAATGGAAGTTGTGCAAATTTGAAACATAAGTCTCTGTCCCTCAATAGATGACTGAATTTAAAAATGTGATACATAACTATCATTTTAAATCATTTTAACCACTCAAGCATTTATCAAGATTCAGAAAAACTTGAGGTCTTATTTCACCATCAAGTATTTGCTTGCCCAACAGAAATAATTTACTGGAGCTAAAGTGTTGGAAAATGAGATTTTAACCAAAGTCTGTCTGATCCCCAAAACATAGGACAGTTCATTATTCCACATTGTCTTTAAAACAAGAGTGCAAGGTGTTCAGTTATGGTACCTGCTTCCCAATGCAATTACATTATTGCATGCCAGACTTCATGCAGATCATGAAAGGAGCATGAAAGGACACCTGATAAACTGAAAAGAATACCTTTAAAGATAAGTAAATAATCATGTCTGTTAAGGAGAATCCCTCCTTCAAAAATGCTGGCTAAACAATGTTAAAGACCTGCTTTTCAATATTCCAGACCTATTCTTCAATATCCCCTGAAACTCCACACAAATGGCACTTTACCAATGCATCTGATTGAAATATTATATCTATAAAACAACATAATTTCTAATTTGTATTTTTATAGATTCAGGGATACATATGCAGATTTGTTACAAGGATATATTGTGCAGTGCTGAGATTTGGTCTCTTAGTGTACTCATGACCTCAATAGTGAACAGTTCTCAGTAGGTAATTTTTTAGCCCTCATTTCCCTACCACCCTAACCTCTTTTGGATTCTCCAGTGTCTATTACTTCCCTATGTATGTCCATGTTTACCCACTGTTTAGCTCCCACTTACAAGTGAGTACAAGTGATATTTGGTTTTCAATTTTTGAGTTACTTATATTCCTGAGTTACTTAAAATAAGGGCCTCCAGCTCCATCCATGTTGTTGCAAAAGACATGATTTCATTATTTTTTGTGGCTGCATAGTATTCCATGGTGTGTATATAACACATTTTAAAATCCAGTCATCTATTGAGGGACACAGGTTGATTTTATAAGTTTGTTATGATGAATAGTGCTCCAATAAACATAGAAGTGCAGATGGCTTTTTGATATAATGTTTACTATTACTTTGGGTAGATACCCAGTAGTAAGGTTGCTGGGTAAAATGGTACAAATATTTTTAGTTCTTTGAGAAATATCCATACTGTTTTCCATACAGACAATACTAATTTACATTCCCATCAACAGTGTATAAGCATTCTCTGTTCCTCATAGCCTCACTAGCATCGGTTGTTTTCTAACTTTTTATGGAATAGCCATTGTGACTGGTGTACTACTGTATCGCACTGTGGTTTTCATTTGCATTTCTCTGATGATGAGTGATGTGGAGAATTTTTTCATATGCTTGTTGGTCACTTGTATGTCTTCTTTTGAGAAATGTCTATTTATGACCTTTGACTTCTTTTTGATAGGTTTATTTGATTTTCTTTTCTTGAGTTAATTGAATTTATCCTAGATTCTGCATATTTGTACCTTCTCAGATGCATAGTTTGCAAGTATTATCTCTCATTCAGGAGGTTGTCTATTTACTATGTTAATTATTTCTTTTGATGGGCAGATGTCATTTAGTTTAATTGGATATGCAGAAAGTTTTTAGTTTGATTAAGTCCAATTTGTCTATTTTTATTTTTGTTGCATTTGCTTTTGAGATCTTAGTCATAAAGATGTTGCCTAGGTCAATGTCCTGAAGAGTGTTTTCTAGGTTTTCTTTGGGGATGTTTATAGTTTCAGGTCTTACATTTAAGCCTTTAATCCACTGTGAGTTAATTCCGTATATGGTAGGAATTAGGGATCTCATTTAATTCTGCCATATATGGCTATTCAATTTCCCCAGCACTGTTTACTACATAGGGTATCTTTTTCCACTGCACATTGTTTTTTTCTTTGATGAAAGTCAGTTGGTTGTAGGTGTGTGGCTTTATTTCTGGATTCTCTATTCTGTTACATTGATCTATGTGTCTATGCTAGTATTAGTGCAATGCTGTTTCCGTTACTATAGCCATGTAATACAATTTAAAGTCAGCTAATGTGTTACATCAAGCTTTGTTCTTTTTGCTTATGATTTCTCTGGCTCTTTACGTTCTTTTTTGGTTCCATATGAATTTTAGGATTGTTTTTCCTAATTCTATGAACAATAGCATTGGTAATTTGACAGGAATTGCCTTGAATCTGTAAATTACTTTAAGCAGTATGGTCATTTCAGTAATATATCCTTTTGATAACTGAGCATGGGATTTTTTTTTTCATTTGTTTGTGTCATCAACAATTTCAGCAGTGTTTTGTGGTACACATTGAAGAGCTCTTTCATTTCCTTGGTTAAATGTATTCCTATGCATTTTATTTTATTTTGTGGCTATTATAAATAGAATTGAGTTTTTTTATTATACTCTAAGTTCTAGGATACATGTGCAGAATGTGCAGGTTTGTTACATAAGCATCCACATCCCATGGTGGTTTGCTGCACCCATCAACCAGTCATCTACATTAGGTATTTCTCCTAATACCCCCACCCCTGACAGGCCCCAATGTGTGATATTCCCTTCCTTGTGTCCATGTGCTCTCATTGTTCAACTCCCACTATGAGTGAGAACATGCAGTGTTTGGTTTTCTGTTCCTGTGTTAGTTTGCTGAGAATGATGGTTTGCAGCTTCATCCATGTCCCTGCAAAGGTCATAAACTCATCCTTTTTTATGGCTACATAGTATTCCTTGGTGTATATGTGCCACATTTTCTTTATCCAATCTATCATTGATGGGCATTTGAGTTGGTTCCAAGTCTTTGCTATTGTGAACAGTGTTGCAATAAACATTGCTGTGCATGTGTCTTTATAGTACAATTATTTGTAATCTTTATAATCCTTTGGGTATATACCTAGTAGTGGGATTGCTGGGTCAAATGGTATTTCTGGTTCTAGATCCTTAAGGAATCACCACACTGTCTTCCACAATGGTTGAACTAATTTACACTCCCACCAACAGTGTAACAGCATTTCTATAATTAGGGTTGAGTTCTTGGTTTTGTTCTAAGCTTTAATGATCTTGTTTTATGGAAATGCTACTGATTTTTACATGTTGATTTTGTATCCTGAAGTCATCATTTTCAAGTTTAGGAGTCTTTTAGAGGAGTCTTTAGGGTTTTCTAGGTATAAGATTATGTCATCGGTAGAAAGAGAGAACTTTATTTCATCTTTTCCAACTTTGGTGCCTTTTATTTCTTTCTCTTGCCTGTTTGCACTAGCTAGGACTTCCAATACTACGTTGAATAGGAGTAGTGAAAATGGGCATTTTGCCTTGTTCTAGTTCTTCAGGAAAATGCTTCAACTTTTCCCCATTTAGTGTGATGTTGGTTGTGGCTTTGTCATACATGACTTTAATTATTTCGAGGTATGTTTCTCTGAGACCTAGATTGTTGAGGGTTTTTACAATGAATATACTTTGGATTTTATTTAATGCATTCTCTGCATCTATTGAGATGATCACATGGTTTTCGTTTTAAATTCTGTTTATGTGGTGAATCATATGGATTCATATGCATGTGCTGGGCCATCCTTGCATCCCTAGAATAAAACCCATTTGATCATGTATTATCTTTTTGATGTTTTGTTAGATTTGGTTTGTTAGTATTTTACTGAGTTTGTTAGTGTCTTGCTGAGTTTTGCATCCGTGTTCATCAGGGTTATTGGTCTGTAATTTTCTTTTCATGTGTGTGTACTTGCCTAATTTTGATATTAGAGTAACATTGGTTTTGTAAAATGAATTTGGGAGGAATTCCTCCTCCTGATTTTTTGGAATAATTTCAGTAAAATTGATCACAGCTCTTCACTGTACATCTGTTAAAATTTGGCTGTGAATCTGTCTGGTTCTGGGCTTGTTTTTTCAGGGAAAAATAGAATTTTTAAAAAATTACTGCTTCAGTTTTATTACTCATTATTGGTTTGCTCAGGATGTCTGTTTCTGACCTTAATTTGCTTTACTAGGTTGTGCTCTCTGGTACTTCAGGTGATGGGTTGGTCTGTAGAATGCCCAGTGACCTGAGTACCCTGTTCAGTCCAAAGTCAGGAGGACAAAGCTGGGCAGAGTCACACTAGTGAGCTTTCCCATAAATGTCCCAATGACAAGTGTAGGCACCAGTCCTCTTGGGGGTGGCTGGAGGAAATCCTGGTGAAATATGCTGAGGTCACCTTGGAAGGAGGAAGTCAGCACCAAATCCATTTTATCTAAAAATGTTTTTATTTAAAGCAATTTATCTTTCCTCTGAAACACCTGTGGAATCTGAATATCTCTAATACCTTTAGTTACACTGTAGTCCTTAACATAATCTCCACTAATTCTATAATCTTCATAATCATTCATGACTTGAACAACCACCTGTGTTACTTATGATGTAGCTCCCTACGTAAGGCCTTGAATATTCAATACTAGATTGCCGAATCAATGAAAGCATTAACCAACTGGAACATTGATATTTGTAAGATGGTACTATTCTTTATATATTCTTATTGTATGGCATTGTTGTTAACTTTTTTTTTTTTTTTTTTTTTTTTTCCCGATAAAGAGTCTCTGTTGCCCAGGCTGGAGTGCAGTGGTGCAATCTCAGCGCACTGCAAGCCTTGCCTCCTGGGTTAACGCCATTCTCCTGCCTCAGCCTCCCGAGTAGCTGGGACTACAGGCGCCCGCCACCATGCCTGGCTAATTTTTTGTATTTTTAGTAGAGATAAGACGGGATTTTACCATGTTAGCCAGGATGGTCTCGATCTCCTGATCTCGTGATCCACCTGCCTCAGCCTTCCAAAGTGCTGGGATTACAGGCGTGAGCCACCGAGCCTGGCCTTGTCATTAACTTTTTTAAATCAACATTTTATTTTTTAAAAATATCATATGAAATTTAGAAGTCTGCTGCTCTCTGCAATTATTTCAGTACTTTACTTTTTACCTCTTAGCCTCTTACCTGACCCATCAATCCTGCTGTAATCAGATTAAGTGTTGTCTGGCTACACATCCCAACGTACAATAAATGTTAACATCTCACAGATATCCAGCAACTTCTGACAACATATTAAAATGACAAAACACAATCATTTTTGTCTACATTCTAAAATTCACTTGATATAATTGAATTGTAGAAATAAAAGTGAAAACACGTTCAGTACGTGTTATGTCAAAGAAATGTAGAGAAATTTAATGAGTATTTGACAGTACTTTCAAAGAAACTTTACTATGATTCAGAGAAAATGTTTACTATTTGGACATAGAGACCTAAATGAAATACTCCCTTTTTCGATGCCTGCTCTTAATCCTATGTCATGTCACCATTGTTATCAAAACAGCACTTATTTATTGCTCATCCAGAAAAAGATACAATTAACATCGACAGCTTAAAATATACATCCTTTATTTTGTACAATAAATTTTGCAAAATACACATTACTTCCTTTATGCCAATGGTTTCTGAACTCAAACTAGTAATGTGTAATTTTAATGACATTTGAGCTGTCAAAATAATAAACATTTAATATAAATATTGAAGCTGCTGCTAGAAACCTAAAACAAAGGATTGCTATAGTGGAATAATTTTCAAAACTCAGATAATAGATATAATACCATACACAGATCAAAAAACAACATTTGAAAATTTTTTCACGGAAAACAGGGAGGATGTATACATATATGTAAGAAAATATTTTCACAGGATAAATCTAAGGTTGATAGTCATAAAGAAGGCTATGTAAACAATCACTTTTATTAAAACCGAGGCTTTAGATGTTAAAGGTGAGAAATAAAGATGGAAGTATCATATAATTTATGACCATAATGCAATATCACATAAAAGCTGTATATGAAAGATAAAATTATTGTGTAAAAAGAACTAATTACAATTTAATTTTACCAAGTTTAAAATGAGATTCCAATTTAGTCATCACTAATTTATTGTTTTTTGATTTATTTCAAAGCAAAAGGGGTTAAAAATCCCTACATTGCCTCTTCATAGAAAGGTTGTACATCCCCAACTCAATATATAGGGAAATGTTTTTAGGCTATATAAAAGCAAGATATTAACTTTTATTTCTCAAATAGCAAATGAATAAATATATATATAGTGCTACCGTCATTCAGTAGCAATTTCAAGAATTAAAATGTAAGCATAGCTATCTATAAACTTTTTTGCTTATTTTCTTTCAAGTAGTCTGAGGTAATTTTACAAATAGCATATTTTTCCTAATAATTTGCATTTGCTGAAAGAATTTTGAATAACATTTGTAGTATTGTTACATTCTATTGTTGTCTGACATATTTCTGATCATGTGAAATCTAACATAGACTATGCAAATCAATTAAATCTAAAATTTCTGTATTTACTGTGAGTAAACAAAATTATTTCTCTGAAAATATTTACAGTGCCGACCGAATGAGTACTATTTTCATTAAAAATAAAATCAGTTTTTCTGCTGCTGTTTATAACAGAGAAACTGGTAATAAGCTAGATCTGCCATAAACAAGTGAGAAACTAGGTAAACCACTTTCTGATATTATACAAGAGACATTGAATGATGGGAGCCATTGACGAAACAGAAAGTTATATGGTGAGTCCAACGATAATTTCAACTTTTTAAAGGTTTATTTTGTGTTTAACACATAATAATGGTACAAGCTTATGGAGTATGTTGTGGTATTTCTAACATGTATACATTGTATAATGATAGAGTCAGGTTAATTAGGTTATCAATTACCTCAAACATTTATCATTTCTTTGTGGTAAGACCATTCAAAATCTCTTCCAGATATTTTGAAAGGTACAATATAATATTGTTAACTATATTCACCCTACTTTGTAATAGAATACCAGGTCTTATTATTCCTATCTATCTGTAATTTTTCACCTTTGACTAATTCTGGTAACCACTATGCTACTCTTTATTTCTTTGGGACCAGATTTTTAAATTTTGCAACTGTGTGAGATTACGTGGTGTTTGTCTCTCTGTGCTGCCTTATTTCACTTCACATTATGTCCTCTGAGTTTATCTAGGTTGCTGCAAATGACAGGATTTTATTCCTTTTTGTGACTAAACAGTGTTTCACTGTGTGTTTGTGTGTGTATATACATATACACGTGTATATATATATGTATACACATAAATATGTGTGTGTGTGTGTGTGTGTGTATTTTTATGCATTCATTCATTGATGAACAATTAGGTTGCTCCATAGCTTGGCTATTGTTAATAGTGCTGCAATAAACATGGAAGTCCAGATATCTCTTTGCCATAATGATTTCATCTCCTTTGGATAAACACACAATAATAGGATTGCAGGATCCATATGGTAGTTCTACTTTTAATTTTTTGAAAATCACTATACTGTTTCTCATAATGGAAATAATAATTTACATTCCTACCAATAGTATATGAGTTATTATTTCTCCATATTCATACCAGCATTTGTTATTTTTTTGTCTTTTTTGATTTGAATAATAGCCATTTGTATAAATGTGAAGTGATATTTTGTCGTGGTTTTGAAATTTATCTCCCTGACGATTAGTGACTGATATGGTTTGGGTCTTTGTCCCCACCTAAATCTCATCTTGAATTGTGATAATCCCCACATGTCAAGGGCAGGGCAAAGTGGAGATAATTGAATTATGGGGACAATTTTTCTTGTGTCTGTTTGTTGATGTCTGTACATCTAGTGGAACAGTCACCTTTTGTTATATTTTAGAGTAGCTTTCATGGGTAAAAATTTTCACCTGCAGATGTGTCTTAGGGTGTCATTTAGGTAAGGTAGATTGCCTAGGTTCCAGGTGGGCACAGTATTGTCGTTTCCATGCAGTTTATTCAGCTGCAGTCATCAATGCCTGTGAGTGCCTCAATTGCCTAAGCAGCAGGAGCTTGTAGCTTCTTAGACACAGCCTCCATGCTAGGCTAATTCACAGGTCAAGTGTGGGTAGGAGCTGTTTGGTTATTTGATCAGGCATGGCTTGTCCATTGAGGGTGAATGTACCAGGCTGTTCTGGGGGATGGACAGTAGTGAACACTGGTGGCAGAGAAAGGAGCACTTCACACATGAAGAGAAATCTGAGTGGCACACTGCAGCATCCACTAGTACCAAAGGATCCTGCTGCTACATGACAATTATACTATTAGGTGGCTCTGAAGAAGAACAGAAGGGAAATGTTACCAAAAGGCAGAGTTGCAGGCAATGCCCTTGAATATCCACTTTCTTTGGAAAGAGAAATTGTCAGCAATTAGAACAATATATGGATACAGTGGTAATGGTGACAGACTTGGTTGGTTGACTAGAGTTCTGAAATGGGAGAGACAGAAAAATTAGGAGGAGGAGGAATGGAAAAATAGCACATGGCATGGGTAAACATGTTAAGTGGGGAAGAAAACATAAAGATCTTTGCTTATTGATACCTTCTAGAAAGCAATCACCAGGAAGAGATACTAAACAATCAGAATGAGTTGTCTAGTAAGTTTAAACTGTCATACCTTACTGCAGTACTGAATGCATGAGTAGTAATTGTAGACAGTAGACATCAAGACGATGTATGGGCCCAACATTATGGGTTTCCTTCCCTTAACCAAGGGCTGGAAAAAAAAAAAGCTGCTGATGTCCTTTACTTGAGAAAATCAATCAGTTACTTAGAGTCAAGTTGATTACGTTGAACCTATTTCACACTGAAAGTAGTAATTCATGTTGCCACAAAATCTGCACAAATTCAGGGTGTGGTTTTGTCTTTCCTTCATATAAGACTTCAGTTAGTACACGTATCTGAGGACTCAACAAAATGTTCATTCTAGGTTGATAGTTGTGTCCTTCTAAGATGCAGCTGAGATAATGACTTGGAGGCAATGCCTTGTAAAGATTATAAAACTGATATAAATGACTATCGTGTTCTGTTGTGACTCAAAATGGTAGAATGCATAGATGAGAAAATAAAGAAATAGAAGTGGGTTTATTGACTATCCCCTTCAATGATCCACTAGTGCATTTTTTAAATAAACATAGGCATTGAGTCAGTTTCCAGGAACTTATCACTTTTGTCATGTTTATAAAGTTTTGTCATTGCAGTTTGGAGAGAGATTTTGCCACGCTCCTCACAGAAATGCCACTCTGCTTCTACATTTCTGAAGGAAAATTGTTTTGAAACTACATTTTTGTAAACAACCAAACTGTCAATCAAATGTGAAGGCAAAATGAAGACTTTTAAAAGGTATTTATAGAAGAAATGTTTTATCCACAAACTCTAAGCAAATTACTTGGTGATGAATTCAAGAAACACAAAGGATTACATTTAGAAAGAAGACATAAGGTACAATGAATACAACTGAAGAGAGGTGTGGGAAAATAATGATGAATCATGAATGGATAAATCTGTGGAAAGCCTCGGAAAGTAACAAATCTAGACCAGAAATGAATGTGAGAGGTGGTGGAGAGAAGGATCTGTGCAGAGAATATAGTATGACACAGATTTGTTAAATTTAAGGATATGTCAAAGGAAAGCAGCATAAAAAGAGAAATGTATGTGCAAACTTAAGGATCAACAAAACTAAACAAGAATAATATATATTACCAGGTATCATTTCACATTACAATAAAACTCTGATAACAATAATATAAAAAGGTATTTATTTTCAATGTTGACAGTTCAATTGTATACAAAATTAGAAAAGATAACTATCTATGTTAGATTTGGGGAAGAAGTATTGCATGAGAGCTAAGATAATTATTAACAAAAATGATAGATTTATTTTATAATTATTAGAATAAAATTAATGCTTCAGGGATATTACTTATTGATGGGAGGAACTAAAAATAATATTTTGGGAGGAAAGGAATGGAAGTCAAGGAAAATATGTGTCACTTAACTAAATCTACATCAAAATAATTTGTCCACTGTCCACATTCAAATAACAACCAAAAAAATTAACAACCAAAACAAAAACCAACAAATTACAGAAGCATAAACCAGAATATACACTTAAAAGAACTAAATGCGTATTCTGGGGAGTGGAACTGGGAATCAGGTAGAGTGGGCAAAAGATTGGTACATTTTACTATAAGGCTTTTTGTATTTGCTATTGGAGTATTACGTTTTCAAAAATGTGAACACATGCTTTAATAACTACAATTGTAAAGCAACCAAAATTAACTAAATTTAGAAGAGGTATGCTGTCTAAAAAATATATCAATGAATGTTAAAATTATGTCTCAGATTACTCTAGCGGTTAGGAGCACAGTGCTTGAAACCACGCTACCGATGGTGAATCCAGGTTCTGCCATTTAATGGTGTGACTATGTTCACATCATGTTAAATAAGTTATTGCAGTGAGTAAAAAAAAAAAATACACAAATATAAGAGATTTAGAAAAAGAAAGAGAATGATTTAAAAGCAAAAGATTTAAAACAAATTGCTATTGCTAAATAATAATTTATTTATTATTACACGTGACACTGGTCACGTGTGTATCGTTATTTATCCTATCATCCTATTCCTTCTATTAAGAGTTTTTGTGTCTACTTTTATTGAAGGATGTTTTCTAGTGATTTTTTTTTTTTGAGGTGGAGTCTCGCTCCCTTGCCCCGGCTGGAGTACAGTGTTGCCATCTCCACTCACTGCAACCTCTACCTTCCAGGTTCAAGGGATTCTCCCACCTCAGCCTTCTGAGAGGCAGGAATTATAGGCGCCCGCCACGATACCCAGCTAAATTTTGTAGTTTTAGTAAAGATGGGGTTTCACCATGTTGGCCAGGCTGTTCTCGAACTCCTGACCTCAAGTGATCTGCCCACCTTGGCTTCCCAAAGTGCTGGGATTACAGGTGTGAGTCACCATGCATGGCGGTTTTCCAGTGATTTTTAAAGATTTCTTTAAGAGCTAGTTCATAATAAGCCTAGTCTTTTTGCCACAACTTGTAAACCATTTGAGATTGCTGATACAGTATAAGTCGACAGAAGTTTTGGGGCTTCTGAATTAAAATAACACACTAATGATGATGATCTTTCAGTTAGGCCTGTTAATAAAATGGCTGTTCAGCAAAGTAGACTCTATTGTTAAATATATTCCTCTTACTGACAATGGTGCTGTGATAGCTTTTAAATTACAGGAATCAATGTAACAGTAGACTGAGATTAAGCAATGGTAGAGTAAAATGTGAAGAAACAATTAAAATGGAGTTTCTGGTAAGTTATTAATACACCATAAGATTTGGAATAATTTCAGAAATATACTTAGATAATGCTATAAATGGAGAGGATTAATTTTCTCATAATAATTTCCATTCAGATAGCTGACTTTGTCAGTGAAACTGACAATGCTTCTAGTATTCTGTGATCTCTGCATCTCACAGAGATTTATAATGAAGACTAAGTTTAATTGTAACTTTTTTTCCCTCTGACCTGGACATGTTTTTATAAATTCTTATTGTAATACAATCTCAGACATAAGTGCAATACTATGCATTTAAATATTCTACTTCTTTAATCCTGATCCATTGTCCTTAAAATAACCTTGGCAGCTTTTGCTTATTTTCCTTCTAAATATTTTTTTCACAGGAGCATCTTTGTCCCTTAAGATAAATAGACTTCTAGTGTCTGTTTTATCAGTGTACCAGACACATCCCGACATACTGACATTCTGATATAAAAACAAGTTACACTCATATTGTTCACATGCTGCAAACAATTATGCTCATGCATTCTACTGTAGAAAGTTATCATAAAATGTAAATGAATAAAATATGTGAAAGCATTTTAAAAACTATGAACTATATACAGTCCGAGGAATTATCATTTAATTAATTTAATTTTGATGCTTTAAGAAACTAATCCATCTTTCCAATACTGAGGTCTGAGTATTGGTAAGGGTAGGGCATTACTTGGCTTGTAAGTTACTGGTCAAAATTGAAAGAGAGATTTAAGATTTCAAACTTAAATTACTTGTGGCAATAAGTGTGAAATAGACCGAGACTCTCTTTTCAAGCCATGATAAATATGTGTAGGAGAGTACATTGTGCCCTCTCTCTCCTCTCACAGATCAGGAATAAAATGGATACAGGCATGTTGATAAGCATCTGTTTAGGCTACAAGGTTGCCAAAAACTACCAAACAATTCTTGACAAAATTCTGTCAACTGAGTAATTTAAGGCTGTCCACATTTCAGAAATTTTATCTGTAAGAAATTTGTCGACACTACATGGATGATGGCTGTAGTCACTCCTTCCTTTTACTGTGCAGTGATTTGGACAGTAATGGACAGACTCGTTTGAGGCCTCTACGTTTTTGGTAGTATAATATATGGCAATAATAAATTGCTCAAAAAGGGCAATATAAAACCAGCTTTCAGATTTTATTTATTTATTTATTTATTTATTTATTTATTTATTTATTTTTGAGACGGAGTCTCGCTCTGTAGCCCAGGCTGGAGTGCAGTGGCCGGATCTCAGCTCACTGCAAGCTCCGCCTCCCGGGTTCATGCCATTCTCCTGCCTCAGCCTCCCGAGTAGCTGGGACTACAGGCGCCGCCACCTCGCCCGGCTAGTTTTTTGTATTTTTTAGTAGAGACGGGGTTTCACCGTGTTATCCAGGACGGTCTCGATCTCCTGACCTCGTGATCCGCCCGTCTCGGCCTCCCTAAGTGCTGGGATTACAGGCTTGAGCCACCGCGCCCGGCCGCTTTCAGATTTTAATAACTGAGGTCAGTTTGACATTTAAAGACAGTGGGCTTGTTGATGGCATGTCTGCACACTTTTGCATGATTTTAAATATTAAGAAGTCACTCAGCAAACAGAAAATAAGAGTCAAGCAAAAGTAAAATTTTCTGCTTGACTGAAGAGGATGATAAGAGTTTATATTTTTATTATTCTGGAGATTATTTAAAGATTTGTTTCAATTAAGATGAGGTGAAAGGAAAAATAGGCAAAATAACAACGTTTAAAAAATTTTTCAACACTAAGAAAATATAGGAGACCTAAAGCCATTTTGTGTTGCATTTCCAATGAATCGCCGCAATTCAGGAAACCATCTTTGTATTATATTGTCTTCAAAACTAGGGGCTTTAAATATAAGCATTTATACATGCCCTCTTTCCTGCAGACATCCCTCTTGCCTTCCTTACTTGCTACAAGATAACCTTATTTTTCACTTTATACCTTAAATGTTTTGCTAGCATGATGCACAATACCCTGTGGATCTGGCTACTTGGCACCAATTCTTTTGACTTTTCTAGTCTTCTCTCCCTTTAATGTGCTCAGTGCCCCACTAGATTGCTTGATAGTCAGTAAAGTGCCATTACCTCGGTTTGGTGTCTTGATCCACCCGGAAATTTTATGTAAGAAACTGGGTTTAAAATTTTAATTAAGTAAAAAGTGAAAATATTATAAGATGAAAAGAAATGCATCACTTTGCAGTATCATAAAGCAAGAATGAAATTAAGATAATGAAAAGAGTCTGCACTAAACTAAGAAAGTAACATTTGATCACAGTTACTTCCTCATCATTTCTCTCCTTTTCACCCTTGCGGCTTAGAGAAGATAAGGTCTTTGCGGAGGAAGGGAGAAAAATAGTATTCATTATATCTGAAATATATGAAATTCTGTTATGTGATCTATCGTAATATTTATTGTTGTTGTTTGCTTTTATTTTTAATAAGCCGAAGTAGCAATGCAAAACCTAGAATAAGAAAAACCTACCTAAACCAGTAAGAAAGAATATAGTCAATGTTAGGGAGACAGTAATTTATGCTTACAAAATGAACTGACCTATTGACTGGCACTAGAAAGCATCTGTGTTAAACTGCAGTTCTCTGGTGTTTGCACTAAATTACAAGTACAAATATTTGGGTTCCAGGTCTATCTGTTATTAATTAGCTTGAGGTAACTAAATCACTTTAGGAATTGACACAATACACACATTTAATCTGTAAATAAGAGGTTGGAGTGAACGAGTTTCAAAGTTTTTTATAGCTCAGCGAAATTGTTTAATTGAGGAATTAGTCTCAAAATATGACTGGTATTAAAACTAAGATCTTTCCAGTTTCCTAATCCTGTTTTCTAAAAAAAGTCAGACATTACAATAATATAACTTTTATATCTTTTATGCCCATACCGAAGTTGTGATTAGCTCACAGTCTCTGCCCAGCTGCTGTTGTCAAATAAAGGTTTACTCTATTAGGTGGGGCGGGGTGTGTTGGAGGGTGCAATGAAGACAGAAATGAAATTAAACCTTCAAATTTTATTATTCTCAAGGCCCAATCTCTTTGGAACAGGTGTATAAAATGGGAACCAACCAATTTGGAGATTCTTAGAATCTTTATGATTGTCTTAGAAATCCCAGCCAGGCATAAAATTTAGAATTGTCCCTAATGATATTTTAGAGGAGTGTACATATGCTAGCAGGTAGACCCAAGCAGCAATGATTCTGGACCGATTTAAATTTGCAATTGGATCCCCCAACTCTAGGATACTAGCTGTCACTCTGTCTAATCATTTCATTGTCCTTGTAATTAAACAACCCCAAAGCTTCTGCAAATGAATTTTGATTTCCACTGCCGCAAGGTGATAGAGATTAACTTGACTCATTTGGAGAGTCATATGTTTTGGGTATGTGTCCCCTCCAAATATCATGTTGAAATATGACCTTCAGTGTTGGAGAGGGGCCTAGTGGGAGGTGTTTGGGTCATGAGGGAAGACCTCTCATGAATGGTTTTGTGCTGTCCTTGCAGTAATGAGTGAATTCTCACACTTAGTTCACGCAAGAGCTGGTTATTTGAAAGAGCCTGGATGCTCCTCTGCTCTCTCTTGCTCCCTCTCTTGCTATGTGACACACTGGCTCCCCTTTGCCTTCTGCCATGATTATATACCTTCTGAGGCCCTCACCGGAAGCAGATGCTAGCAGCATGCTTCTCATACCACCTGCGGAACTGTGAGCCAAAATAAAACTATTTTCTTTATAAATTGCCAAGATTTAAGTATTCCTCTATAAGAATTCAAAAGACTAACACAGAGGAGTACAAACTATTTTTCAAGGAACGTAAGTTTGACTTTAATATTGACAGTGTTTGCAGGAGCAGGTTAGTGTGCTACAACAAAGGCTGAATTAATGAAAGTGAAAAAAATGCAGCCTAGTGAAAGTGGGTTATGATCTGTAGAACTAGAATGCTATGTTTCATTGGAGAGTTCAGTATAAGAACCTTTCTCTGTTTCTGACTTTATTTTTACTGCTGCTCTTCTAAATTTTATTTATTTATTTATTTATTTATTTATTTATTTAATTTTTGAGATGGAGTCTTGCTCTGTCACCCAGGCTGGAGTGCAATGGTGTGATCTTGGCTCACTGATGCCTCTGCCTCCTAGGTTCAAGCGAAAGCAATTCTCCTGCCTCAGCCTCTCGAGTGGTTGAGATTACAGGTGCCCACCGTCACACCCGACTAATTTTTGTACTTTTAGTAGAGACGTGGTTTCTCAATGTTGGCCAGGCTGGTCTCGAACTCCTAACCTCATGCAGTCTGCCCGCCTTTGCCTTCCAAAGTGCTGGGATTACAGCCGTGAGCCACTGCGCCCAACCCTACTGCTTCTAGACTTGACTGAAATATACCTGTAGCTCTCCGAACTACTGTGATGTGGGGCTAATATAAGAATCACCTGCCACTAGTTCCATTGAATAATTAATTTTTTATAGGAAGACGTGTCAAAAGGCTTTCAGAGAACCATCAGTCAAGACATGGACTGGTATATGGTGTACCTTAAAATTACCAGGGCAGCATCTTATAATTTTGATTTCCTGGAAAACATTGTAGAGCACAATAAAGAAATTGTATGCAGGAAAACAAAATATTTATTCTATACAAGTTACTCACTGTCTATATTATTCATAAAATTGATAACTGCTCATAAGAAAAACAAAAATGTGATTTTAATTAAACTTATTTCTGTGTTGGAATTGTTGGTGCCATGATTTTTACCTACTAAACTTCAATTTTTAACTCTAGAAATATTCCCTACCTTGAGTTCTTCACCCTGTAGAATTTTCACTTTTTTCTGGTGTACAGACATTTTAAAGTTTCAGATTAAAAAATAGCTATCAATTGTATTTATTTTGTAAGAAAAATGTTAAAATAAAGACTATGAAATGATATTTAGAATAAATTCTTTGTTGAAAGAAAAAATATAGAAGTAAAAGTATAAAGAAATGAGTACAACTCTGTTATGTTAAATGGAAATTAGGAATAGTGGTAGGAAATCTTTGTAGTTACTTTATTTTTTAGATATATATTTCATAATTTTGGCTACTAAAATGATTACTAGGAAGCAACTTCCAGTAATGATGTACATTATTACCAGATATATTTTTGTCTCTCAATTCTGAAATATAAGAAATTAATGTTCTTTGGAAAAAATGATTGAATTTAAGTCTCAGACAGGAAAGAAACACACAAAATGGGAACTAGAATGTAAAATTTTGACCAAAAAGCACAATATCAAAGCCTGAAGAGTCATAACCAAAATGATAGGGTGGCAGGTCTGAAGATGATCCTATAGAACAAAGATGTGATCATTAGAGTAACAAAAATGAAAATAAAAATTCGTTAAATTTAACCTCCTAATGACTACTGCAGTTTATTGAGACACATTAATTATCTAAAAGTCCAATAGTTCAAAATAAGTTTAAAAAATAATAATTTGACACTATTTAAAATAACTAGTGTACCAAATACCTACTTTGAAAATTGATAAATTAAAGAACAGGAATTTTTTTGACCCAGTTTTCTGTAAAAATTCTGAGTTTTGTAGAAGTAGGAAAATATATCATAAAATTGCTTTTTAAATACCCCTAAAGATACAATTAAGGCAGTCAACAATTGTCAACAGATATTAAAACCATTACTTGAAAACTTGTTTGGTGACTGGATAGTCACAAGACATTAATGTATCACCATGGTAATTATTTGCTCCTTATAAAGGGAAAACAAGAAATGTGCACTTGTGGGTTCAAGCTCTCACAATTTGAACCCGGTGACCCATCACTAAATGTGGACTTTTAGTGCGTCATGATATAATGTAAAATGAAATACGTACAAACATCATACTATGATCTTGCAATAAGGCTGAAAAAAATTATTTTTATAAATATAAAGATTTAAATAATATATCTATACTGTACCAAAAAAATTGTTATTTTGAGTATCTAAACATTAAAAAAGCCAAGAGTCATTCTTTGTATATAGTCCTGTATTATTATCTTTCAAAAGTGAACTGTTGATATTTATCTGAATAAGTATTTTTTCCAATATATTTTTATCAGTTTTAATTTTTTCACACGATTAAAGCGTTTCTTTAAATTTGCATTTTGTGGTCAACATATTTGAAATTGTTGGCATTCTAATCAACATTTCTCAATTGATCATAATATATTTTTTTGAGAAAATACTCCTTCTTTAGGAGCCAAGGTAACTAGGTTAGATCAAATCTGCTAACAAACAGGCATTATTAATTTTATATTATAAATAGTATGTATAAATATTTTATCTCAAATATTTAAATAGGTACTATTCCTTAGACTGAATTGAGTATTTTTTTAACAAATAAAAAAAAATACAATTACTAATTTCATTTCTTATTTAGTGAATTTTAGCAAAATTGTTATGGGATGAAATTGCTGGTCTTCTGTTTTCTATTAAAGAATATAATATAACTTATCTGATTAAAAATAAGAGTTCTGATTGTCACTTCAAGAACGGCAATGTGAGGAGCTCTGCAGACAGACCTGCTTCCTAGTGAAACAGACATAAATTGTGAAAAATAAAGATAAAAGAATATTTGAAATCTCTTGAAATGGTCTTAAGCAGAAATTGCAAATAAAAAAAATTATTCAAGAAAACCTACTAATATTCAGTAAGTGCACTGAGAGTCTGTGGCATTTGAACTGAAACCTACTCCTTTTCTCCTATAGTCCCTCTACCACAGTATAATGGGTGTTAACTCTTAATAAGTGCATCCAGAATATTGGATTTCTTCTCTCACCTTAACATCTGAAGGCTATGGTAAATTCCTGGTAAGGGTGGGACATTAATAATCTCATTCTCTGCCTACCCCAGCTACCTGACACAGAGGCAATTCCAGGAGAGTTTGGCCAAGAGGTTGGAGGCTCCCTTCTTCCACTAGATCTCCCTCATAAATGATGTCTCTGCCACAGAAGCATGCTGATAATACTTGTGCCCAACTGCTCCCACCTAGCCCATTCATAGAGGTTCCATTCTTCTCTACATAAAGATAAAGGGAAATAAAAATGCCCAGAGGTTGCCATTCCTAACCAGAGCTCTTCCAAAGTAGCAGTGGACTCAAAGAAACAGGTCACTATCCCTGGCATCAGCTTCAGGTCCATAGCTCAGAGACTTTGTCTAAGTGGAGATGCAGGCCATGTAAACAGAGAACTCTAAAGCTCTCCTGAATTTGAACCATGCCGTGGAAGAAAAGAGGGCAAAGCAGGATGACAAAACAGGTCCCTCTGGTGATTGTCCCTCCACAGAAAAGTAATTTGAGAAACTATCCACGCCTGTAAAGAAGAATAATAGATAACCTGATTTTTTACTAGAAACGTCTTTTGCCACTGAGGTTAAGCAAGTATAATTTCAACATTTGCATTGCTCTTCTGCTAATGGTGCTAAAACATTAAGGGTATCGTTTCACTTACATTTCAGCACAAGAATGGTCAATTTTTATTTTTATATCAATGGAAAGTTGGGCTTCTTACAGTAATAGGTAAACCAGTGTTTTGCAGCTGAATGTGTTTCCATTGTTTTCAAGCACAGTGTTTTAAATATTTGACCTTTGATGTGGATATTGTTGCTTCAGTGGATTTATCTTCTGATTTTCTTGGTTTCTGTGAAATCACTATAATCACGAAAGCCCCAATGGTAGGATTTAAATGTCAACGAAAATTTTATTCAAATTATACTTTAATCACCACATTTATTAGTATTTAAATTGCAGTACCTAAAGTCTCATTTTAAACTTATTATTTCAAAAGGATTTACTGTAGAATAAAAACGTGTTCCTAAAAACTAAAACCAAAGCACTGCAGCAAGAATGCTCAACTGTTTTCTATAAGCTCTATGACAGTCTATTTCTGTTCACTTTTCTAAGCTGTGCAGCCTATTTCTGAGCACATTTCGTGTGCACCTAATGTACAATTCCCCATATTTATCCTTGACCTGACCTACAAGAGACCTAGAATATTAGGACATTTTCAACACTGCAGGATTACCTATGAGAGTACTGCCAAATTTTCAGCAAATGCCCAGCACAGTCAGAGAAGCATTGGATGCCTCTCCAGTTGTGCTTCTGAACTCATTTTGCAAGATGTACTTTGCAAGGAAGGAGTTATCTATGCTGTGTCTGCAATGGTAGTAAATGACAACCATCTTCACTGAGCATGCTTGCTTATAAAATAGCAGAAGCTGGAGGTAAAAAGTGAAGGCTTGTGGAAAGAATCTCAGTTACTTTCATACGTTTTGTAACAATAACATTTACCTAACCATGATGCATTGCTGAAAAAAGGAAATCTACGAGATGCTGAACTGGATGCAATTCAGGACTATAGGTAGCTATAACTGAGACTCCGGCAGGTGAACATCTTGTATGGTTATATTAACATTGGTGGAAAAAATGTAAACTCACTCAAGATATGTAATAAAAAATGGGTTCTTGATTATAAGGATACAGAATGATCTAATATGAAGAGTACTTAGGAAATTGAGTTGTCCCTCCAGAGGAACTGGATCTAAGGATGCTTTTCTTTGCATACCTGTTATTTCTGAGTCTTTCACTGCCTACCAACTCTCTACTGTTGGACCATATGGGGGAGAAAGGAAAATCAATGCTAAAAGCTAAGGCTATAGGAAAGGACTGCCAGATAATGAGGGGCTTTAGAATCACATTAGTGCGTTTACAATCTATTCTTCAGGCAACCGGAAAATAATAGGATGTAGGCAAGAAAATATAATCCTATTTGTATGTTAGAAAGACGAATGTGACTGAAGAAAAAAAAATTTTAAGACTTCCCAAGAGAAGAAATTGTAAAATCTACTTTTCAAAAATTTCTTGTGCCTCGTCAACAGTTGCAGGCTTCCAGGAAGTGATTTATTTGCTGATAGAATGCGTCCCAAGTGTACAAATTAAGCATTCCTTCTTACCCAATCTCATAGGCAGAAAAAAAGAATAATTTGAATTGTACTTATGTTTCTCATTATGCTCCAGGCTCTCAAATTGTGTGAAACAACTTCCTCTGTGAATAGTATTTTGGATACTATGCCAAGGGAGTACACCACAGGGTAATAAATGCAGATGTTTTCTGAATCGGGGCTTCCCATAAAGTAAGACCACATTATAATTTGGAGCAAACTTTTTTCGTTACTTTAAATATAAGCTCTGTCAGAATACAGAGGAAATGGCTTAATATGTATAAACATTAAAATTTAAAGGCCCCAAAATATTAAGTACAGGTGTATAAGTAATGAGTTTTGCACTGCGTTTTTATATTTTATCTTTTAAATATGTATTTCAATGTAGTAATCATAAAGTATTTTTTATCTTCAAGGAATAATAACTATTATGTAGGGCTGTGTTCCAAAGTCTTTGTGCATCAGCGGCAGTCTGGCTTTCTGAGATTCTTCTATAGGGCTTATTAAATACAAAATTCATAGCTCTCCTCCTCAAGAATCTGATTCAGTGGATCTGGGGACCATTTACATAAATATTATAAAGCTGAGTTGAGGAAATTTTCTATTTTCAATATTTGCAAGTTAGAAATGTTTCATTTCAGCCTCTTATATTCCATTCTTCCTGCTCTACAGAAATATATATTCACCATGCCTTCACTATCACTCGAACCTTCTAAGCAGAAATCTTCCTGCCTATAGTTTAATTCTGTCCTATTCATTCCTATACATAATATACTTCACAGCACTTCGAATATAAAAATTCCTATCGATTTTACCTCCTAAGGAATTCAATTACTCCTCACTATCTTGACTACCACCACTCTTATCTAAGTTACACTCATCTCTTTCATAATCTACAGGTGTAGCTTCCTAATTAGTCTACCTCCATCAGGCTGTGCTCCCTCCAATCCATTCCTCATAATATAGATGTAGCCAACTTTTTAAAATGCAAATTGAATCATAATATCACCAGCTCACCTGCCTACATGTGTGCGCGCACACACACACACACACACACACACACACACACACACACACCTTACCCTTAAACAATTTCATTTTCCTTCAATAGATTTTTATTAAAGTCAGCATTTCTTAGAAGGCTACAGTGTACATATACTAGCCATGACTCCCTTTCCAACATCACCTCACACCAGGACTTTATTTTCATTCCGTGTTCCGACAACTGCCTTATTATTTTTTTTATTTTATTTTTTTTAGGTATCTGAACTATGGTTGACAGAATAATGCCATAATGCCCCCAACCCAAGGTTGCCACTTAATAATCCCTTGGACCTAGGGATGCATCATATTACATGGTATAAGGATATTGATGATGCAGATTGAATCAAAATTGCCTATAAGTTAATTGTAATATAAGATGACCCCGAATTGTCTGATTGGGAACAATCTAATCACATGATTTCTTGGAAGCAGAAGAAGCAAAGGAAGAAATGTGAGTTAGAAAAATGCAAGTTTTCATTTTAACCAAGGAATATGGTTCCCTCTAGAAGCTGGGAACAGAACAGCTCTCAGCTCATCACCAACACAAAAATAAGGAGAACCTTAATCTTATGACAAGGAGCTGAACTACACCAATAACTTCAATGAACAAGGTAATCAACTCTCCCCTAGAGCCTGCAGAAGAAAACACAGTCTGCCAGCACCTTGATGTCAGCCCATGAGACTGGTGTTGTACTGCTAACCTTCAGCACTGTATGATAATTAGTTCAGTTTGTTTTATGCCCCTGAGCTTTTGGTGAATTGCCACCCCAGCAATAGAAAACTAATTCTTATACCTAAGATGTTATCACATGATGTTCCCTGCCTACAATATGTTTTCTCTCGTATTCTCTCGTATTTGTTAGATTTCAAGTTTAAAAATTCAATTTATCTTCCACTTTTTAAAAAGTTATCTTTCAGTTGGAAAAAAAGTGCCTCCTACTTCTGAATAATTTGGGAAGTACTATCAATGTGCATTCTTGCACAGCTGTAAATATTTCAGTGTTCTTTTTAATAGTAGATTGCAAACCCTTAGAGAGCCAGACATATAACTTCGTACTTTCTTGTATTTTGTCTTGTAAGCAGTATATTTTAATTTTGCTTACTTTGAACTCTTTGCACCTTTTATCCAGTAAAAAACAGATAAAGGAGAGTATTATTCCAGAAATAGGTATTAAAAAGAGCAAGACCCATTCACTCTGCCCCAATCCTCCTCACCATACTGAGAGAGTCACTTCATTAACTTCTAGAGTTCTGGGACAAACCTGAGTCACATACAACAGAGAAGTACTCACTGTTTGAAACTCACTGAATGCTCCCTATCCAAGGAAGAAAATATATCTACAATTGTCCATAGTAAATTTGGTATTATCACAACATAAGGTGGGTACATTAATAATAAAAAATGCATACTTAGAATTGGATTTGACTATGTCTGCAGGATACCAGTAAATTTCAAAAAGCAATTGGATAAAGAAAGTCTTAATTAATTACAGGAACCTGGAAAGTGGCAAGTGGTTTGACTGGTGAGAGATACTTGAAGGATCAAATTTAGACAACTGTATACAAAGAAGTCTGGAAAAGAAACAATCATTTGAATGTCATAGGAGTGGGGTGAAAGTGTGTGGATTTTAGTATCTTGGGTCAGTGATCACAGACAATTTCTACCACAGAAGTGGAATTAAATATCCAGTTATATAATGCTTACACAATGAGCCTCAGAACAGAGTAAACATGGTGGTGGGAATGGAGGTTCTAGATGGGCCCCAAAGTGTGTTTCCCTCAAAATTCCTTCTCTGAATTCCAGGTGTTAAGAGGAGGTGCCCAGGGCACTGAACTTTCTGAAGAAGCTTTGCTTGCTCTGGACCTCTCAAACCTAATAGCCTTCTGTGTAACTTTTCTGTGTAGGGGACATGAAACTTCCCAAATGTGACATATATTCAACATATAAAAAGGCCTACTAAATTCTCTAGCTTTCTCTTAGTGCGTTGAAGATGTAGGGTACAATAAACTGTCCTTCATTCAGAGTGAGTGTTCTAGCATGGTTCATACCTTGAAACTTGAGAATCTTTACTAATGTGGTTCACCCTGAATCTTTGCACGGTTACCACCCAACTACTAAAATTCATGTGTCTTGCCAGAGAATCTGGAGTACGTGCCATTTTCTACTTTTCAGGATACTGAGCAAAGGAATGGAGCAAAGCCATGAAATGAATTACTGACCTTTCCAAGTGAAGGTTAATTTGCATTGTCCTATCTCATGAGAATTAAAAATGACATACTGGCTAAATAGTTTAACACATGCCAAGTCTCAGAAGTTGTGTTGAGCTATTCCAGTGAAAATACTACATCCAGCCTAGCTGCTGTGACTAGGCTAACAAATAGTTAACTGTGGCTCACTGCCATGTAAAATGACCCATCTGGCTTTTACTGGGATTGGGATGATAAATTGAATAGACATAAGATAGATACCACTAATTTACCCTCCTTTAAGTCTTTTTGTGTGGCATTAATCTCTTCCAGTCTACATAGGATGAAACATGGTTTCTAATTTACTTACGTGGCTAAAGACAGGGTCAGTTCAGTAGCTTCCAATTAACCGTTCTTTTTTAGTATATCTTATTCCATAGATCTGGAAACCAGTATGATTATTCTGTAAAATGCTAACTATACTCTTGCTGATTATAAACATAGGGACCACAAGAATGATTGAAGGGTATCAGGGCAGCTTATTCTCATTTCAATATGAATTTTTGGCTTCCCATAAGTTCACTGTAACAGGGTTTATGATGGAACTGTTTTTCTATTGGTGTCAGTGTCTGCTCAGAACCTGCATTCAGTACGCCTTGTAACAGCTGTATATTTCTTTTTCTAGAGTGGACAGTTATTCCAGAAAATGGTCATAGGTCTCATTGATGAAAGTATTAGTGAATTTGTTATGATGTATACTTTCTGAGGCTTTGCTGGGGCTTTACTTAAGGTGTCTAAGCCTCTCTTTCCATGTCTGGCCTCTAAGTCTGAGTACTAGCTTAAGCCTGGAAAATTGAAAAATAAATTCTGATTTTCTACTATTATGGATAACATTGGCCTTCTGTTCAACTACTTTTGAGATTTTTCATGTATCTAAGTCAAGCAATGTCCTTCCTGGCTGTCATCTAGCTCACCCATAGTGCAATATAGATTAGACAACACCCCTGACCCTGTGGTTTAAGGTCTTGTGATTGCCATGTTGACCTTGCTACTCAATACCCTATCATGTCACTTTGTCTCAGTTAAGTAGTTACCTGTCTTATGCTATTTTGGAATATTACAATTGCCACTGGATACAGAATCATCCCTTAAGAGCAACTCTGGCCTGCAGAAGAGAGCATCCATTATCTTTATAAACAACATTGGTGACTGCTCTACTTAGTAAATTATTTATTGCTTTGGTAAAGAGTGTGTCCTTTGGCTCTTCCTGAATAATTTAGTAAGTTGGTAGATTCTCTGATATTATAAAATATATCTATTGCAACAGACTCACCTCTCTAAGTTTTTTGACAATTTTTCCCACACCCTGACAAAGTATTTACAGCATTTCTGCCCCATTCATGGTAAGCCATCGTGTACCCACACTTCACAGATACACTCAGCAGTGCATGAGAACGAGCTCCAAGTGCCTTGTCTGGAAATTCAGTCATAAAGCACAGAAGAGAATTCCGTCCATATTCTTCCTGGCCTTATATCACCTAATCCCAATTCCAGCATCTTCAAAATAAAATTCTAAGCACATTCTCCGAGGTACTGTAACTCCTTGGTAGAACATTGTAACCTTCTCCCTTACCAAATCTAAAATAGTACTTTCTATGTGACATGCTGATATTTGACCCCTGTTTTTTTCTTTGGATTAAATAAGTAAAGGTAGGGGTAACTGCAAGAAATGAATGCTCATTTAACACTATATTTACCCCATTCTCTGAGTTAATCTTTGTCTAACCCAAGCCTAGCTATTCTTTCCTTCACATCATAGATGACACTGGTAGTACACAAATATCTCCACAGATTTTTGAATTATTGCTGACTACGTACTCTTGAATTACAGGGGTATTTCATTATCATATGCATCCTCTTCCATCTTGATTCCATAACAATTTAACATAGGTCAGAGTATTAGCAGTAGTGATGCAATGATATGAGAAGGGTGATCGCTTCCTTAAACCCACCAGCAGTAAGATTGTTGTTGCCATTTAGCTGTCTGGTGACCAATTCCAGAATTGCATCCTGAGAATCTACTTCTTAGGATCAATTCTGGCACCAAATGTGCCTGCAGCACAGAAAGCAAACTTCACTCAGGTGGTCATAGAGCCCAGGCAAAGAAATATTTATATTGGCTACTAAGAGTTGAGACTGTTGAAGTGAAGAAGTAGGGACATAAAGGTAGGGCACCAGTGCTTCTGCTGCATGAGTCTCTGCTCCTAGGTCACTATAAGATAAGAAAAACTTCTCAATTTTACATCCTTATTTCACAGAAATAGGAATATGTCTTTAAACTTTATTTCTGAAAGCTTTGCATGAACAGTTAACAAAATGAGCACAAATAACATTGACCAACTAGGAAAGACAAACATATACACAAACTTAAAAATAATATTTGTTACTAGTCTTCTTTTAAATGTAAACTCTCTTCCACCCTTGGTTTGTATTTCTTGGATTCCAACAGCATCAGGGGTTCATATAAAATTACACAGACATTGCTCTGGGGAAATTTGGTTGGAACTGTGGCCATATCTGGTGGTTTTCTGATTCTCCTGTTTTCCACTTCCTAGATTTCCTTACAGGTGTAGATTCAATATTTTCTTTCAGGACCTGAGTTATGGTGAGTTATTGTTATGTAGTAACTTCTATTATGCTTGCTACCTGCCTACACACAAGATCTGAACCAAGAAGGCAGGAACAGAGCAACGCCAACTTTACAGGACTTGTCCTAAGAAAATCACATTGTCATATTTCTTTTGTAACCTTGTTAAAGTCACATGTTTCAAGGTGAAATATTTAGTAGTAGAGTGTGACACCTCCAGGAATCCCTCCACCCACACAGCAATCAGGCCGGCACTGCTCTACTTGTGCTACACAAATACACTTGAATATTTCCAACAGCTATGCCATTCCTCTATTCCAAGGACTTTCTTACTCAGGTTTACCCATATTCCTATTAAACTAGTTTGCCTTAGTTATCTCCTTTACCAATTCAAAGTTGAATGGTAAAAACCACAGCTATTCTACCTAGAAAAATATAAACCTTGTCATTACTAAGATAAATAATGTCTTCTTACTAAAACTACTACATGTCAATATGAGCTACTTATGTACATTTTATTTGTAAATTTAAAAATCATTTTCTCCTTTGAACTTTTTTGTAATTATTGGAGTTATCTTACAATATGTATGTATGTCTTGATTATTAGGTCAAAATAATAAAGTTTATTAACTTTCCTAGAGGATCAGAAATTAATTCCATTTTGACCATCAGCTTTTTATAATCTATGCTATTATGATGAGCCTAGACTACTTATTTAAAACCCAAGCCTTCTCTTAGCTATTCAGTAGCAGAAGGTAATGTTCTTCAAAGGGAATACATACATATTTTGACTGAAATATTGAAACATAGTGCAGAAAGGTGCTAAAGGAATAATTTCTTCATAGCTAGCTGTATTTTCAAGACGGTTCCCTTTCCAGAATTTTTTTCAAGATTTCACAAGTTTTCGTACCCTACCTATGTAGTGCTTACTTTCTGCCAGAACAGCTTCATCGGTAGGAGCGGACAGAACAAAGTTGTGACGGGAAGTCACACTGAGTCTATTTGTTGACCACAATTTATTTCCCAACATTCATAGATCTCACATCTATGCATATCAACTTTTTATGCATATCAAATTTCATTATCAATGTATCATGCCTATGCTATCAGTTTTCATTGATCTCACATCTTACTGCAGTTAACATCATAAACAACATTTAGACAAAACAATTTGAATATGCCTGAGCTCTTTGATGTTACTGAGGAATTACCCTGGTCTGTTTCCATAGAATAAAATGTTACATAGGGTGTGTACTATGAAAGAAATGCAATGTGCTTTCCAGTATGACAGGACCAAATTAAAATCTGGCTTGAACACTGCCAACTTGTTTGAACTTTTGAAAACTGCATAATCACTTCGAGCTTCAAAATTCTACTTGATAGAATGGGAATTTGATTGTTGTGATAATTAAACATAAGTACTTGAGTAGATTGACTGTTTTATATTAATTATGCATTTAATGGTTACAGTATTAGCTCTGTATTGTTACTTAACATATTACTGCAAACTTAGCTTCCTAAAACAACACATTTATTTCAAAATTACTCAAAATTACTGTGGGTCAAGAGTCTGGGCATGGCTTAACTGGGTCCTCTATGTAGGATCTCAGATGGCTGCAATCAGGTTATTAGCCAGTTTGTGTCCTCATCTGGAGACTGGATTTAGGATTAATCCACTTTAAATCTAATTTAGTTTGTTGGCAGCAAGATGAAGTCTTATACAACTTACTGTAATGACAGAAGGAACTTACTATATTGACAGAAGGAATATCTCATCATCTTTGCCATATTCTCTTAACTAGGTGCAAGTGACAAGTAACTCTGCCTCTAAAGAGGAGGTAATTATACAAAAGCAAACACTAGGCAAGTAAAAATTACAGGGTTACCTTAGTGTCTTACACAGTAAATAAGCTATTACTTCTCCAAGTCCTAGATTTCTTGAGCTTTTAAAGCCCTTTTGGCAATGATTTTACAGAACCAGGTCTTAGATTCTTGCTGATAAAATTTCTTTCAGTGTATGTCTCTTAATGAAAAATGAATGTGTGATTTTTTGTTTTCCAAAGGCTTCTTATATATAAAAATCATTTCCAATAGCTTATGAAGTATGACTTCAATTTCTTCGTTAGGTCTCAATACTAGAAAACATCAAATTCCCAATTCTGATAATCAGATGTTCTTCTAGCTGCATATATGTTTCTCTAATATAATCATATATGTATATACATATAGTCATTACATTTAACACATCATATTAATCAAAAGATAGCATAAGGAAATATTATGTGTATATATGTATATGTGTATATATAATGTGTATATATGTATATGTGTATATGTATATATACACACATAAATACAAATATATATGTGTATATATACACCCATATAAATATGTATTTATATATTATGTATATATATACACACATATATATAAATTGCTAGTAGATATATTAAAAATTATATAACACCTTTGGTTATCATATGAATGCACATTTAGAACTACAGTGAAATATCAGTATATACCTATCAGAAAGGTTAAAATTAAAAAAAGATAAGAAGACAGATAATACCAGGGCTTAAAAATATATGAAATAACTAAAATTTTCTTATGTTCCTTATGAGAATGTAGTGAAACTACATCAGAACATTTTAATGGTATTAACTTAGGTATTAATTCTATGACACATGCTAATTTTATGACCAAGAAATCTCACTCTTAGATACAGAGCAAAGAAAAAAAATGAGCATGCATGCCTATTAAAAGATAAGTGAAACAATGTATTTTTAATAATTTTATTAATAATAACCCCAAATTGAGAATAACCCAAATGAACACATATAGGCAAATGAAATACAATGCGATAAATAGCAATTAAAAATATCAAACTACTAATATGAATAACAGTTGCAAATCAAAAATTTATTATCCTAAGTGAATGATACCAGGCAGAAAAGAGTAAATACTAATAATTTATATGAATTTCAAAAGAGGACGAATTCTTGATAAATAGCATAAAATAATGGTAGATGTTTAAATGAATGTTTTTGTTTTTGTTTTTGTTTTTTTTCTGAGGCAAGTATTACCTAGGAAGGGTCATGAGGCACTTTCTGGGAACCTGGACTTTCTATGTATTAATATGGATTGTGATGACATGGCTATATACATACATAAAACATATTCAAGCTGTATACTTAAGAGTCACACAATTCATAAACGTTATGGCTTATATGTTACACTGCAATAAAAATGAAAGCAAGCATGCATATGGCTACAGGAATGCTGGAATTAGCCTTAGGTTTAGGCGGACTAGGCTCTTACACTATCTTCTTTAAAAATAACCTTTGTTCTACCTTGACTTTTGTTACCAAATCTTGAACTAGGTGAGTTCTGAAATCTTCTACTATTCTGTGTATGGACTAGGGAGTACCTAAACACATATGAAACCTTTTTAGAGTTCTACTATTATTACTACTGACAAAAAGTTTAAATGTGGCAATTTCACTAATTCTACATTTTACTGAGTTTTATATTTTGCTGATGAACAATGTAAACACAAAACTTTCCTTACCCCATATTATTCCACTTTCAAAATTATATACACGGAAAGATGTATGTTCTTATAACTGACATTTTGAATTAGAAGAGACAATAATTGCTAAATTCCTTTTTGTCCCTATTTTAATGACATCTCCTAACAAAACTTCCTGGTTATATTTTCTGCTCTATAAAAAGAGTAAGGACTTAGAAATCCACAATATGATTGACACTTACTTACCAATATATCATGATAACCAGTACAACTTATTGTACCATTCAATGTGTTTTTATAGTCTTTAGTTAATTAAATGGTAACTAAGACCATGTAATATACAGTCAAAGAGGTTTAGCTATAGATGTGTCTAATCATGAAGTCATATTTTTAAATACTCACTTCAGAGGATTTTTTAGCTACCTTACTATTATATTCACCTTATTTCTCTATTATATTTTCTATGAAAACTACTGATAGATAACATTTAAAGCTAATACTTTAAAATAAATGTTTATACCTCTGATGGTCTGAGAATTCAGTTAAAAGCTTTGATTTAAAATACATTTTAGGCAATAGTGGAATTTATCAGATATTTTATTCAACTCTTTGAAATTAAGATACATCACAAAAATCTGATATTGTGTCATCCATAAAAGCTAATCATATCTCTTCCTTTGTAAAAGTATTTCAGTGGCTGTCACTGGTCTGGTGGTAAAGTTGAAACTTTCTATCAGTCTTAGAAGTATGTTCTTCCCTTATATAATTGAGTCTCTGCTGCCATATCCATCCTCAACTCACACGGCTCCTAAATCTTACTACTATGTTTAGCGTTTTTATTGTTTTCAATTTCCTAAACATAGCCTTTTATGTTGCTTATGGACATTTGGATATTGTAACGACATTATAGTCTATTTTAGAATTTTTTTTCAAATATGGCAATTATGCTACTATATTAGAGTCTTGAAAATAATACAGTTGGCCAGGTGTGGTGGCTCACACCTGTAATCCCAGCACTTCGGAAGGCCCAGAAGGGCGGATCACGAGATCAGGAATTCAAGACCTGCCTGGTCAACATGGTGAAATCCCATCTCTAGTAAAACCACAAAAATTAGCTGGACATGGTGGCGCATGACTGTAAATCCAGCTACTCGGGAGGTTGAAGCAGGAGAATTACTTGAACCAGGATGTGGGAGGTGGAGGTTGCAGTGAGCCGAGATCGCACTGCTGCACTCCAGCCTGGGCTACAGAGCAAGACTCCGTCTCAAAATAATAATAATTATTAGAATTATAGAGTCAAATTATACTATGCAAGAAAATGGAGTAGAATCAAAGAGCATTTTATTGTCATATCCCTAGCCATATGCCTGTTTTCGAGAAAACATTTTTATATTTTTCCAGCCTTTCACATTATTATAAACATATGCAAAAGGAAAAAACTGCATATAAATGTCATTCCATTGATCTACTGATATTAACAAATATTTCAACAGTTTAAAATATATCTGATTTCTGAATATAATTTTTTTCCCCAGAAGTGAAGTAAAAAATAAAGAAGCAACAAAGCTCTCTCACTTCCTAGCTGTCTGATCTTGGGCAAATTAAAAGCTCTTTAAGCTTCAAGTTTTCCATGTATAAGATCAGACAATAAAAGGGTTGTGAAATGAACACTCGGTGGATACAATTTCAAATTAAAGTAAGTTGATTAGATTTCTGGCTTCCACATACGTTACAGATGTTACTCTGTCCTCATAAGGAAGATTGAAGGCAGAATGACAGACGGGACCTGAGAAAGTCATTCCCATGGTGCATGCCTGGGGAAGCAGAACATCAGTTTCTGAGGAAAGACACAAAAGTCCATGCAGATTGTATTCTTCTATATTACTTATGGAAAAAAGTAAAAGTCTTACCTGTGGAAAAAGAGGAGCCAATGATGTTGCTGTAGGAGAGAATGGAAGTAAATAATGATAAATGTGGCAATTACTCAAAAAAGCATAACAATGTGAAATGTCCATACCCCTAAAAGTAGAGATCTAAAATATATGAAGCAAAACCAATAAACTGCAAAGAGAAATAGACAAGTTTATAAAATTTATATATCAGTTTTTCATAGACTTGGCAGATAAAGTACAGGGCATATTAGTAAGTATAAAGAAGTAAACAGCACTGTCAAACAACATGATTTACCCAACATCCTGAAATGCTCTATAGAAACAGAGATTATGTATTATTTTCCAGGGCCCATGTGTTATTCATCCAGGTGGATCATATCCTTGGTGACACAGAAAAACAAGCTCAAAATACTGAAAGCTCATGAAACTGTATTATTGGGGCATAATTAAATAGCATTCGGTAAACAGAAAGATATTTGAAAAAAAAAAACCCAACTATTTAGAAATTAAGAACATACATCTAAATAACCAGTGGATCAAAGAGAGAGTCAAAAGAGATTCTGTAAAATACAATCTGTAATGAAGATAGTTATTTGAAAATATCAATAAAATTTATAGACTTCTAGCTAGACTGACAAAAAAAAAACAAAAAGAAAAAAGAGAAGACAAAAATGCAAACGATATTTTAAGAAAGAAAAGGCTATAAAAGGAATATTAAAAGGCTATTAAATAAATATTTTAACAAAATTCTATGTCCTTAAATTTGACCAATTAGATTAATTAGAAACTTTTTTTAAAGTAAATAAACTACAGAAAATTTTCCAAGAAGAAATAGAGAGAGTAACTTTGCATCTGTTTAAAAAAATTGAATTTGTTGTTAAAAAATACAACCAAAGAAATCTCAATATTCATGGAGCTTCTTGCAGAATTCTACTAAATAGTGAAGAAGTTATATCAATCTGACACAATCAGTTCTCCAATAAAGAATGAAGGGACTACCTTCAAAATCACTCACTTTAATTAGGGTATAGTTAATACAACCTAAAACCCAATATGGATATTACGATAAAAGAAAACTATAGATAATTATCATGAACATAGATGCAATCAACTTTAACAAATTATTAGTAAATCAAATCCAGGAACATATGAAATTGATAATATATCTTGACCAGTTTTGGTTTATCTGGTTATTAAACATTGATTCAAAGTTGGAAAATCATCCAATGTAACTCACCATATCAGCACACTAAAGGAAAAAAAGATAATTTTAATAGATGTAGTAAAAGCATTTGACAAAATCTAACATCCAATTATAATATAGAACTTTCAGAAAACCAAAAATAGAGGAACATGTTTTCAATCTGAGAAAGGATATCTTTTTTTTTTTTTTTTTTTTTGAGACGGAGTCTTGCTGTGTTACCCAGGCTGGAGTGCAATGGCCAGATCTCGGCTCACTGCAAGCTCCGCCTCCCGGGTTCACGCCATTCTCCTGCCTCAGCCTCCCGAGTAGCTGGGACTACAGGCACCCGCCACCTCGCCCGGCTAGTTTTTTTTTTGTATTTTTTTTATTAGAGACGGGGTTTCACCGTGTTAGCCAGGATGGTCTCGATCTCCTGACCTCGTGATCCGCCCGTCTCGGCCTCCCAAAGTGCTGGGATTACAGGCTTGAGCCACCGCGCCCGGCCAAGAAAGGATATCTTAAACAAACAAATTAAAAACTGTAGCTCACACACAGTTCTACATAATGTTTCCACATATTGCTGAAAAACTGGGTTTTCTCTCTCTAAGTTTGGAAAAAAACAAGGATATCAACTATGACAATTCCTACATAGTATCATACAGGAGGTCCTAACAAATGCAATAAAGCAAGTAAAGAAATAAAATACATACAGGCTGGAAAGGAAAAACATATAATTATATCTATTTGTAAATATCAAAATTGGATAGAAATTAGTGAATAACCAACAAAATGCTAACAAAACTAATGAGTTAAACAAGTTTTCAGAATTCAAGGTTAATATGAAATGTTAACATTTTTATCCTACTAATGAACAATTAGAAACTGATTCTAGAAAAAAAGTACCATTTACTGTAGCATTATTAATCATGAAATGCTTAAGTATAAATCTCCTAAAATACATGTAACATATGTAGATTTTACTTGTGTTCATCTGGACCTATACTATATATTTAAGCAATCCCAATAAAAATTCCAAAAGAACATTTGAAGGAATTGACTATATTTACATGAAAAGTCAAAGAAGTCAATAAAGTCAAAATAGTTTTGAAAAGTAAGAACAGAGCTAGATGACTGTTGATAGTTGACTTCAAATCTGTAGTAATCAAGACAATATTTTATTGAATAAAAAAGAGGCATAGGAAACAATGCTAAAGAATAGAATGCCCTAAAATACATACGTGTGGTTATTCGATTTCTTTTCGAAAGCCAAAGACAAATAGAAAAGGGGTATCTTTTTGATAATTTATGCTGGAGATATTAGATATCCCTAGGTGCAGTGGTTATCAAATATATATGTAGTAATCCTTGTATACTCCCTCCTCCCTCCTTCAAATGGGAGGCTAATTCATCTATCCTTGAGTGCTGTCTGCACTTAATAATTCACTTTCATCAAGTCAAACGCTGTGGAAATGAAGGTCTGTGTCATCTGTTACTACATTATACTAGGCATTGCTGCTTTCTCATCAGTCTGTCTCTTGGATCATTTGGTCTTGGAGATTCCCTTAACATGTCATGAGGACACTAAAACAGCCCTATGAAGATTTCCATGTGGCAGAATAGAGACCACGTTGCAACATCAATGTGAGTGCTTAGAAATGGATCCCTCTCCTCTCAGTCAGGTGTTTCACGAATGTAGCCTGGGAACATCTTGATTACAACCTCATGAGAAACCCTGAGCTAGAGTTACCCTGCTATCAAGTTCCAAATTCCTAACCCACAGAAATTGTGAAATAATGTATGTTTGCTCTTCAAAGCTACCTAGTTTTGGTGGTAGCCTTTTACACGGCAAGTGATAACTAAATTCAGCATGCAAAACAAACAAACAAAAACAAACATGGTTTACAACTCTCTAATAACATTAAATACTGTATAAACTTAACCATTTGATCCTGCAGTTCCTTCTCTAGGTATTTACTTAAATAAAACAAAAGCTGTTGTTCATACAAAAACTGTAAGCAAATGTTTATAGTGGCTTTATTCATAATCGCAAAAAACTGGAAAGAGCTGAAATGTCCCTCAACTGGAGAATGGATAAATGTAGTATAATCTTAGCAGTAAAAAGGAATGAACTATTGACAAATGAAACAATGACTGAATTGTAAGTACATCATGCTAAGTGAAAGAAGACAGACTCAAAACACTACATATTATATTATTTCACTCACATGTCATCAGGGGATATGCAAAAATGTTTAGTTTTGTAACCTACACTTTAATCTGTAAATTAAAAATGAAATCAAAATCAAATGATTAAATGTCTTAATCATTACAAATATTTGATAAAGATGAAATTTTACTATAACTAACTGGAAAATAGTTATGTTAACAGATCAAATTTAGTTTTGTCAATCTGTTTTCATAATATTTCACCAACTAGAAAAATCTCTAAAAATTGTTTTTGCAAAGAATCCAGAAATTGGCTTTTTATTTCTCCTTATTTTCCAATTTTTAGCATTGTAAAGACTTCCTTTTGCATCTGGGAGAAAAACTTTGGCTCATCAAATAATTAGGGTCACATCAGATACATGTTGGCTCAGGATATTTTTAATCCTACTTTAGCTTTTTTTCTGTTAGTCATTAATTTACAGTACAAATAAAAATTAGTCGTTTATGAGGTTCAAAGCAGTGAGTAAGACAGTGAAAGTGTCAGTGCTTGTCAGTTTGTTAATGTTTATGCTTGACACTTCATTTATTTTTCCTAGGCATTCATTTAAAGTCATTTTAATTATTACCTATTTAGAATAAGATGCAAAAATACATTCACATAGCCCATAGAATAAAATAAGAATTAGAAAAATAAACCATATTATGTTATGTATTACTGTACACTATAGTATGGTATACTATAATATATTATACCATACTATAATAGAATAGAATATATTAGAATAGAATATAATCAAATATAATATACTGTGGTATATTATATTACACTATATTACATTATACCACAGTATATCAGGGTATACTATATAGATTATATTCTATTCTCATATATATATAACAGTATAGTATACTATATTATACTACATTAGATTATATTTTATCATAAAATAATACATTATATTAATATATTAATATACTATATATAGTATATATTACACTATATAGTCTATATAATAATAAAATACTATATTATATATAGTATACAATATCACTGTATTATACTATATTATAAACAAAATTATGATAGTGTATGGATGTCTTTTTATGGAAATATGCAAAAGAATATGAGAGCACTATGTAAATAGATGCCACAATGCATTCAGTTACAGAAATAAATATTTTTATTGCTTTCATAGTTTTTTGCTTCATTATAATAATTTCAATAAATGGTTTATACACTTTCTAATGTAACTGCAGATTTAATTGATTCAAATAGGCTAAGACTTAAGGTCACTGAAAATAATGTCAAAATCACATTAGCATCACTAGAGCTAGTTAATTCAAGTTATTGTGAAATGGAAACATACTTGAGAGATCTAAGTTCCATTACCAACTTAATTAGCTAGAATTTTATTCTGTAGTGGAAATGTCTTTGACTTTCCATCCGATAGTAAATAATTCTATGTGCATTCAATAGAAGAAATTTCATGAGAAGTGATCGTAGTTTTGATGCTGGTGAATGATTAGAAATTTATTTTGTTATGATGTAACATATGGAATTAAAAGGATAATGAGGTTATAGTCAACAATTGAAAGTGTCTTGGGAAAAAGGCCAGTAGGTATGCCACAGAGATGCCACGTGTGACAGCCAGGAAGTACAATGATAGTACATCTCTGTTGGTGAGGAAAGGTAACAGCTTAGTGTGTGGATGCCTATTTATCACTTCATGAAACTCTCTCACCTATTTCTATGAAAATCAGTCTTGGAAGGGAGGTTAAGGAAAATAGAACTATAAAGAGAAGGTTTTGGAGATGTTTAGCCAAATACTCTTATCTGATGAACTGGCTGGGCTACAGAAAACTTGATTCCATGTACAGAAAATAAAGCTTTAGTCTAAAAAAAAAAAAAAAAAAAAAAAAACTTTAATATTTCTTGATGACTGTCTATAGACATAGCATTTATGCCTAGATACACATTATGAAAATTCTTTTGTAAACAGAATTAATAATTGTGTTCCATTATGGGTTGAATTGTGTCACCACAACTTTCATATAGGGAAGTCCTTACTCCGTAGTACCTCAGAATGTGACTGTATTGAAATAGGGTCTTTCAAGAGATAATTAAGCTGTGGTCCGATGCAAGGGCTCTAATCCAATATGACTGGTGTCCTTTTAGGGGGAGATTAAGACACAAGACAACACACAAACTGGGGAAAACCATATGTGAACCCAGGAAAGAAGACAGCCATCTTCAAGGCAAAAAAGAGTCCTCAGGAGAAACAGCATCAGCAGACACCTTGATCATGGACTTCTGGGCTTCAAAATTGTGAGAAATAATTTTTTGCTGTTTAAACTACCTAATATGTTGTCTTTTGTTATGGTAGCCCAAGAAAACTAGGGCATATTCTCATTCCTCCTTCCTTCCAGACGCCTGTGCCAGTTTCTACCTCATCCCCACAAACAAAGTTATAAAGCAAGACCAGATTAGATTTTTTAGAATAAAAAATTCACTGCTTCCCTTCTCTGCCTGAAAACTTCAAGGCTATTGAATAAATAAAAATTATCTAGCATGGTATATGAACGTTTCAGAAATTAATTCAAATATTTTTCTCTAAGCCTTTATAACCTGCTCACCATTCCCCAAATGTGTCTTGCTCTGAATTTTTTCTGCTTCCATGCCTTCGCAGATGTTAAGCAGTCCCTTAGAACGTTCTTTTCTTCCTTTCCTAGCTCATAATTTTTAATCCAGTTCCAAGTCCTCTTACAAACATCTCGTTTTTCAAAATTATTTGACTATCTCCAGTCAGAAATATCTTTATCTCTGTATTTCACAGAATTATGTACCTATTCATTCATTCTCCAATATTCATTGAATACTAATTGAATGCCAGGCAGGCTACTAGGAAAGGGGAAAAAACATTAAACCACTTGGCGTTTCATGAATCTTACATTCTATTGAAAGATAGGCATTAAATGAAAATGTATACATATCTCTACAATTAGGATAGCACATGTACTGCCTACTTTATGCACCAATCTTTAGGTTATGCACAATTCATTTGTATCTATTCATTTGAATAAATTAAAGTACTGAATAAATTAATACACATACAAGGATGATATCATTTATAGGTGGAGTCAGAGGCTTCCTACATCCCATGATGCCAAACACCTTATTTACCTAAAAGGTTAAACATCTGCTTGATGATAATTGTCAATCTATTACAAGGAAAACACAGTTCATAAACAATATAGAGAAGAAAATGCAAACTGCAAATATAATGTAATTTTTGACATATCCATACTAAGATATGACTTACCAGATTCTTTAAAAAAAAAAACAAAACTAGATAATTGTAGATTCATATGCAGTTGCAAAAGGGGTGTGAGAAGGGGAGCGTTAAAGACAAGGTGATTAATGGGTACACATATACTCTTAAATAAATGAAGTAAGACCTAGTGTTACACAGATCTGTAGGGTAACTATAGTTTGCAGTAATCTGTTGTATATTTTAAAATAGCTAAAAGAGAATAATTCAAATGGTTCTAGCATAAAGAAAAAACAAATATTTAAGATATTTAAGATGACGGATATCTGAAATACACTGATGCGATCTTTACAAATTATTGGACTGTTTTAAATTTATCACATATACCCTGAAACTGCATACATCTGTTAATATTATATGTCAATAAAATAAAAATAAATAAATAAATAAATAATATAGACAGATCCTTGGTAAAATTTACCCATTTTTCCTGACATTAGCATTTTGTAAAACTACAGTATAATATCACAATTGGAATATTAACATTTATGCAATATATCCACTCAGATTTATCCAGTTTTACTTTTATTCATTTGCGTGTGTTTGTGTGTGCATGCAATGCTATGTGCAGTGTTATAATCTGTGTAGGTTTTAACATCACAGTCAAGATGATTACCAGTTTCAATACCCAAGAATCCCTTAAGTGAACTATTTATCCACTCTCCTCAGATTCTTTTGAGATATATGTTATTTATTATGTATTATATTTTTATTGTTTGTACATGTAGGAACGACACAGTATCCCAAGGAGAGAAACAATTCAATTAGTAAGACGGTAAGTACAGAAAGGAAAGAAAAGGGGCAGGGGACTCATTATTTATTTTGAGTCACTGTCATAATCTAGTTAAACTAATACTAGGCACTTATTTTTGTCCAGGGGTTTCGTTGAGCACAAAAAAGTTTATAAAGATAAGTAAGTAAGTAACAATTTAATTTTTTCCCCTCAGTTGTGCGAGGTAATCAGTCTGAGCAAGATAAACACTGTGAGATCTATAATATGCAATCCCTGGATCATGCAATGGCAAGGAAAAGGAGTGGTGCCATCCATGTTAAGCTATTTGTTGATTAGCTTTTCATAGATACACAGTACACATTTGTACACAAACACATTTTACATAATATTGTCCACTCACAAATAATTCACATATTACAGAATATCTGAATGTACTTTTATCTGAAGACCTTCTCTTAATTCCTAGGCTTTTCAGCATTTTATGACTTATAACCATTTCCAACTACTCATAATGTAATGTTTGATCAGTACTACTCACTGCCCCTCTTTGGATTCTCCTAGATTTGTCTCTCCTCTTCAATAACAGTTTCCAATGTGGGGAGAGGAGGATTTGTGTGGCAGGCTTTTGGTTAGCTTGTTTATCTGAGTATTTTTGTTAAGATTTCATAATTGAATGACAATTTACCTAGATACAAGAGTCTATGTTCTCGGTGCTTTGTATACAATATGTTAAAAATGTGATTTCAGGCCTTTTGGCCTTTAAGCTTTCCAAATGCAGGTAAAGCATGAAATTGCAGCAACCATTTTGGTGTCATGAGGGTAATCAGCTAAAAGAGAATGCCAGCATGCCAAGGATGGTGCGCACAATGTTACATAGAAACTGAGTCTTTGATTATGTTGGTGAGGTGCTGAAATAGTCAACTTTGGGAAGAAAAAAAAGTGTATTTTATTGTTAACTTTCATGCAATGTTGCTGCTGGAAAATCTGTTATGCCTTTGTATAATACATAATCTAAAAAATTAGAACATCCTCTTTCTTTGTGATAATTAACTAATAAAATGATTACATTTTTTGTTAATTACTGTAAATGTTCAGTCAAAATTCATTCCCTCTCAGTAGTTTAACCCAGGATGAGTTCCACAGAGCTGGAATTTGGCTATTGGGGTTCAGTAACGTCTTTAGATATCTAGGGTTAGTAAGCATCGCTAAGAAAATCAGACTATTGATACTGGCAATACAACCTCTTCTGAGAATGTCTACTGTCTTCAGTTATATTACAACACCCCTTTCTTTAAAAGTTAACTTGATTGTGTGGCAGGTCTTGGAAATGGGAAGAATGTGAACAAGACTCTGAGAAGAGTGGTGGAGGAGAGACAAGCTGACACACCACAAAGTTTATGTGACATGAAATCTCTTTGAGTTCTGAAATATTTTCATTTCTGTATTCCCAGTGGACAAAGCGTGCCACTTCCTAGCACAGAATACGTGTGTAGATATTGAATAAATAAGTTAGCCCTATAAATAGTGGAATCAACTGTTTCATTAGACAGAGGCTCATATAATGATGGTCTACAAGAAGTGTCTACATCTAAGTTTTAAAATTCAACATTCAATATACTTAATACATTTAAGTTATTTGTTGGAAATATGCACAGCTTTTTAAAAATATTATTTTTCAGTTTGGTTTAGTGGATTCATACCTATTCTTTTTTGGGTTCCAAGAATGAGAGAAATGTAGCAAGTTTGGTGTTGCTTTTCAACCGACACAGTCGCAAAACAACTTCCTACTAGTGAAGAATTTTGTTTTCTGCCTTTTTACTGTGTAGAATGCTTTCCAAGTAGAATATAAACCTAATTCATTTATATCATGCTAAGTCTGTTTGTATCACTAAAGTTTTGAACAAAAATATCAAACCATCAACTTCGTGAAAGTCTAATTAGTGTGCAGAACTTCCTCGACTACGTTCTTAAAAGATGTAAGTAAAACTATAAAAACATCTTTCTTGATGTTGAGGTTTTAAATAAATCAATTAAGTGTGTTCCAATTAGGTCGTTTTTCTTTCAAGAAATAATATCACTTTCTACATTTTCTAATGTTTCATATGGAGAATGAGTAATCTAAACTTGGAGTCTCTATGTCCTCAGCTTGCGTACATTCACTTCTTCACCTGTTAAAATGTAGACTCTAATTATTAATGAAGTTTGTCTCTGTCAGTTCACAAATTGTCTCTTACTTGGTCAGTACATTAACAACTTGTAGGCCTCCTACATCACTATTTTATTGCATTGGCTGTTGTAAAATATGTTCTCAAATTTTTCTTTTGCGCTAAACCCACTAAATGTATTGTGTAATTCCTTGGCTGATTTTAAATTGACATTTAAAATTACATTTTAAAAATGTATATTTTAGATATTTGCCAAGTATATAATTTCAAAAATGATAAAAAATATTTTTAAAGATAAAAATATTTATTTTTATATAAATGAATGGAATCTAAAAGCTATAGTGATTTAATACCTGTCACCAAAAATTTATCATATATTAATGTTCTCTTTTTCACTATTCATAAATCGCATGCTGTTTTATTTTCATTTTGTTTTCAAACACTCTTTTGACTTCTCTGATAGAATTGATCATTATATAATCGATTTAGTTGTTTGAAAACATTGTATTTATCAACCTGTTTATCATTCTGTTATAGAATTCTGTACATGTGTTGGAATATAAGTTTTTCCAGGGAACATACATTCTTAATATTAGGAAATCTCTTTCATTGTTACTGAAAATGAGTTATCATTTATATGGTAATTAACACAAAATCAAATAATATAAACAAGTGACTGTTTTGTACAAATAATTATTAAATACAAATACCAAAATATTAATTAAAATGTATCTATTAATATTATTCCTTGGAGAAATATTATCAGCTTTTTTCAATTAACTAAATTGTCAAATAGGTGAATTTATGCTGGAAGGTGATTTTAGTTTTCTCTTAGTGATGAAAACTATCAGGAAAATAGTTACAATTATTACTTTTCCCTGTGATATTCCTGAAATGCTTCTGTCAATCCAATACCCTTTAAGACTCAGCTAATATAATTTTCTATTCTGATTTTCAGTGAAATGAATTAGATTGTGAAGCAAATCCTCTCTGTTAGAAACAAGGAATTTGGAAGAATATTCAGTATTTCAAGATACCTAAAATAATAATAGCTACCACTTTCTGAGTGCTTAGTATGTGTGAATCACATTTTTATGGAATATTTTATCTATTCTTATTATAACCCTATGAAATAATACCAATATTATATATAAAAGAAGTAAAGATCACATATTAGAGATGTTAAATAAATTTTCAAAAATTTTGTACCTATAATAGGGAATATTAAATTTAAAAAGTAGTGATATTGTGTACTGTTCATTGAAATAGCATTACAAAAATTATCTCCTTTCATTAAACTCATATGGTGGTATTTGGTACAAAGTCAAAGTGTTCACATGCTTTGTGCGCTATCATCTTTCAAATTGAGATTATACATGCATACATAATATTTTTATTTTTTGAGACAGAGTCTCACTCTGTCACCCAGACTGGAGTACAGTGGCACGATCTGGGCTCACTGCAACCTCCACCTCCCAGGTTCAAGCAATTCTGTCGCCTTAGCCTCCTGAGTAGCTGGGATTACAGGTGCCCACCACCACGCCCGGGTAATTTTTGTATTTTTAGTAGAGATGGGGTTTCACCATGTTGGCCAGGCTGGTCTTGAACTCCTGCCCTTGGGTGATCTGCCCACCTCGGCCTCCCAAAGTGCTAGGATTACAGGCATGAGCCACCACACCTGGCTTCATATATAAATTTTAATAAAATATAGAAGAGTTGTAGAATGTTTTAGTGTCTGTAATGATGTGGATCCTTAATGTGAACACATGAGAAAAATAATAAATTAAAACTATTTTCTTAATACATGAGATACTTATATTTCATTTTGTATTTTTGTAATTGTTCATAACTTGGCAAATAAAATTGTAGTAAAATAGAATGCAAATTTACACCAATATTTTGTTATGATGATGTAACTATTCCCATATGCTTTTGGTTATGAAATACAAATGGAGTATTTCGCTGTAGTCAAAGCTAGTGAAAGTTACAAAAAAAAGTAAGAGGAAGCCGGGCGCGGCGGCTCACGCCTCTAGTCCCAGCACTTTGGGAGGCCAAGGTGGGCGGCTTATGAGGTCAGGAGTTCGAGACCAGCTTGACTAACATTGTGAAACCCCATCTCTACTAAAAGTTCAAAAATTAGCTGGGCGTGGTGGCACAAGCTTGTAGTCCCAGCTACCTGAGAGGTTGAGTCAGGAGAATCGCTTGAACTCCGGAGGTGGAGCCTGCAGTGAGAGGATATGGTACCACTGCACTCCAGCCTGGGTGACAGAGACTCCATCTCAAAAAAAAAAAAAAAAAAAGGCAAGAGGAAAGGAATTTGCATTTAAATAGGGTATAGCTGAGACATATGTAGGATGCAAAAATAGCCGTTTATATGTATTAATGAGCTTCTATAATTTGTCCCGCACTAAGTTAGGTTCTAGGGCTATGTCTATAAATGAAGATTAACACTAAAACAGATACAGAAGCGACCATATCCTTTTGGTGCTTAAATTACTTTGCAGTGAACCTCTGGGTTTTTCTCCTCATCAACACAATCTCTTTCCCTCTACCCTTATTTCCTGACTTATCTAACCCCTTCCCCTTTTTGTGAAATTGGCTCTTGTATAGCCCATGTGTTATACACAAGCATAAGACCAAGCTAGATTATGTATCTGGGCAGCTTTGATCTTAAACCATGACATATAGGAATAAAAGTCATTTGAAGTTTAATTATCAGATTTCAGAAACTTAGAGTTAGTTTCTTCATTTCTGCAGTTGAGATTCTGTTAAAAAGAGTGAGGAAGACTCTAATATTTTGAAGAAAGTCAATCTTAAGGAGGAGAGAATTTGCTTAAATATTTAGGGATGTAAGAGATGGAGGAATGAAGAGTTGGGAAAATAGTGTTGTGTATGCGTATGTGTGTGTGGTGAGTGTGTTTATTTGAGCATTCTGTATATAACCATCCATATTAGTGTTGTTCATGGACTTGATACTGACATGAATCAGTAAAGTACCCTTTCTAATTTAACTGCCTCGACTTAGGTGTTTCTGGCATTTACAAACTAAAGAATCCTGATTAATACATAAACGTGTAATTTATTATCATCATAGTATATGCTATAAAGAAACATTCAAGCTTATTATTACTGTATAAACTCTAAAGAAGAATACACAATAATATGTTACTCTAAAGAAAAAGCAAACTTTTTTATCTCTACATATTTCTGGTTTTTTCTCTCTTCACACACTACTCAATACAACATTCTGACAAACTTTCAGGTATATGGGGTTTTTTGCTTACAAACCAAGAAATTATTCAGTGGACACCAGCTGCGTCTTCTATAATTCAATTCAATTCTGACACTATCTGTGGAGTTGCAGTGTGTCACTCACCCAGTACATGAATGTGTTGCCCAATCCGGAGGGTCTCTGAACCCCATAGTTCAGGAATTTTTATGGAGTCTTCATCATGTAGGCGTGATTGATTATTAACTCAATTTTCAGCTATTCTCCCCTCTTTCCAGAGTGGGATGTAAGGTAGAAAGCTCCAAGATTCTAATTATTGCTTGGTCTTTCTGGTGAACAGCCCCCAGCCAGGAGCTCACCAAGAGCCACCTTATTAGAAGAAAAGATGCTCAAATGAGTCAGGAAATTACAAAGACTTTAGAAGCTCTGTGTCAGGAACTGGGGTCAGACCAAATACTAGAAGAGAAGACTTTATTTCACAATTAGTAAGAAATATCTTGGAAGAAGCAGAAAAGATACATATGAGGAAGTCAATTTATTCTTAGACCCAAATTATAGTAACTAGCGATCAACTATGTATAAGAGGGAACTAAACATTTCCCAAAAAGCCTACGTGAAAATTTAAACATTAAAAAAGAAGAGAGAGAGAGAGAGACAGAGAGAGAGAAAGAAAGAAAGAGAAAGAAAAAGAAAGCAAGGAAGGAAGGAAAGAAAAGAAAAAAATTTCTTTAACATTCTAAGCAGGCCAAACTGAACAAAGAATCAGAAGCATTAATTACCTTATTTCTTCTTTACCTTTTTATCTGGTAAGAATAGAAAATACAGTGACTGTGAAGTGGGTAATTGATATCATTAATAACAACGTTTAGGCCAATAGACCATCAGGGACAATTTTTTATTCTGAATGGATTGCCTAGTCAGATGAAAATAACTACTTGAAAATCCAATTTCCAGAATACTTAATCTATAAAGAAACAGCCTAAGCTAGAGGAGCCAGAGAAAAAAATTAAGATTCCAGCAATAAAGAAAACTAAGCTAAAATAGCAATCATGTATCTCAACACCGAGGCAAGAGGAACCTGAGGGCAACTTTGCTGTAATCTGCCACCAAGAGGTAGAAGCCCACTATGAGATGTTGCCTTCTCTCTCTACTTCCGCAGCAACTTCTTCCTCTGCGTATCCTCCTTTCTTTTCTTTCCTCAATGACCCTGTTTCCACCGTCAACCTTGCCATAGAGAGTTGGTGTGGATTTTGTTTTCAGACTGAAAAGTTTTGTTAATTATTCAAGCCTGCAATTACTAGGCCATGGGTGAGATAAATTATGTATGTTTAATTTATTAAATGACAACTTTGCCCTGTCTTTTGTTCTATTTTTATCATTTTTCACCTCATACATCGGTGTCCTCAGAATTAAATACTTTATGAAATTGAAAGTTGGGTCATAACTAGAACTCTATATTTTTGACAATTCTCAGTTGAAAAATATTACTTTTACACATCAATGTCCAATGACCAAGCTCATAAATGTTTTTTCCTAAAGCTGAAAAATAAATCAATACTTATATCCCTTTGGATTTCTTAGTACAGGCACTGACAGCTGAGTTAGTGTAAAGCAGGTGGTTATAAATTGCAAGTAGGCACTTACAGCCATCAAAATCTCACTGTTAATAACCCCATTGACCAATAACTAAGCCACCTCCTTATGGATACCATGAGTAAAGCAACCAGACTACTGACCAGTGAAACAACAGAAAAATACCGTCAGTAGGCCAAATTGACTTGTTAATATGTAATCCGGTTTACCTTACATTAAAAAAAAAAAGAGATTTTCTCTTGTCTGAATATCTGTAATCTATAGATTATATCCTGTACCCCTGTCCATGGAGTAGCTGTCAAACTTCTTTACATTGAGTCTAATGCACTAAATTAGAACATTTGCTTTGTTTCTAAATTCCACATCTATTTTTTTTTTTTTACCAAGATACCTGTTTTCAGCAACAAAACTATGTTCTTACTTATGCTATGTTCTGTAAATAGGTACATGTCCCCAGACGCATACAGAGTTAAATGAAAATCAATAGAACCACATATTTGTGCCTACTAAAAGCACAACTTGTGTTGACTTAAATCACTTATCTATTGATGGCAATTGTAGCACAAGACATAACTGAAAGGAGACATCTCATTATCTATCAGAGAAAAACAAAATATGTTATCTTTACCTTTAGGAAAATTACCTACTGAGCTCTTCATACTCAGGAGACCAAAATTTCACCACGGCATATATCTTAATCAAGACCTGGGAATTATATCAAAGATCATCAAATGTACAGCTCCTGCAAATATCTTGATCACAAAAGTAGTAAGCTAGAAAAGAGAAATTCCATTTCAGGGAGTGAAAACCCTATTAGCTTCTGGCAGGAACTCACAGACATCATGTTGCTTTGCTTTCTATACTCTGGTGTTTAATAAAAATGGCCCCTTAATTCAGTGAACTTTACTGAGTATAAAAGAGGTGTGGAGAAAGAAGAAATACCATCAATATATCATTTGTGATAAAGTGCCATTATTTAGTTATAGTTTCCTTGTCTGTGAAACTTAAATATTGATCATAACTTTTAGGATTCTCCTCTATGGGGCAATCTATTAATACATAATTACATTGCAAATTCTAAGGACACTTTTCTGTAAAATGACATGACTGATGTTGTGGTTTAGTGTACTCAATTGAATTATTTTGCCTGAGTATTAGGGAAAAGTTTATCTAAACTAAGTATTTATTGCTTCTCACTTTAACAATGCTCTGTGGGATAAAGTAGTCAGAAGAAAGAAATTGAATCATTAAGAATAACTTTAATATTATATATTTGACTTTGTTTAACCTTGGGGCAGATAATACTCTTTTAAAAATAGCAATAATAATGCTTCACAGTCAGTACCTATAGATCATATTAAATAAGGTACTCAAGTGTCTTAGTCCATTTGTGTTGACAGTAAAGGAATAACTGAGTCTGGATAATTTACAAAGAAAAGAAGATTATTTGGTTCACAATTCTGCAGGCTGTACAAGAAGCACGGTATGAACTTTTGCTTCTGGTAAGAGCCTCAGGCTGCTTTCACTTATGGCAGAAGGGGATGGGGATCCATCATATGCAGAAATGACATGATGACAGAGAAAGCAAGAGCAGAGGGGAGGTGTCAGGATCTTTTAAGTAAACTCTTCAGGGAACTAATAGAGTGAGAAATCTGTCATTACTGTGAGGACAACAGCAAGCCATTCATGAGGGATCCACCCCCATGACCCTAACACCTCCCATTAGGCCTCACCTCCAACCTTGAGGATCAAATATCAGCATAAGGTTTAGGGGGACAAAGATCCAAGCTATAGCACCAAGCTTATGCCAAAGATGTGTTAAAATTCAACCCTTCTCACTAATTTAGCTCAGTTTTTACACTTTTGGGTTCACACTGAATAATAAATTGTAATCAATTCTATGTGAGGACAAAATAATTTTCCTTTTGCATTGGTTGCCTATAACAAACAAGAAAACCTCATGTCTTTTGTTTGGTTAAACATACATGATCCTCAAAGATGATCTGTAATGTAGTTCAGTTTTTGACATGAGGATCTAAAGCTTTTTCATTTTCTGCATATGTGTTTAAAGGATTGCAATTTGAAGGTGTCTTCTAAATATTAATTATCTACTTTAACCATTGTTACCTATGTCAGTGGAGTGCCTGTCTTACTTGGCTGAGAAGAATAAGCAATAGTTTACCTATTTTCATGTTTTCTTCCTTTTCATATAGCAAAATAGATATATTTGTGGGTTGTGAAAGTTCTAGAACTGTGATGTATTATTTAGAAACATAAATTTTCATTCAAACTGAGTATGTGAGGATCCTGGCCCCAACCACCTCTGAGTTTCAGTAATTCATGAAATGGGGGCCATAATAAGGGAGGAGACCACCCCTCATATTGTCTTATGCCCAACTTCTGCCTCCAAAGAAAGAAGTAAAAACTAAAAGGCAGAAATGAAATCCACAGGCAGACAGCCCGGCGCCGCACCCTGGGCGTGGTAGTTAAAGATCCACCCCTGACCTAATTGGTTCTGTTATCTATAGATTACAGACATTGTATAGAAATGCACTGTGAAAATCCCTATCTTGCTTTGTTCTGATCTAATTACCGGTGCATGAAGCCCCCAGTCATGTACCCCCTGCTTGCTCAATCAATCACGACCCTCTCACACTCACCCCCTTAGAGTTGTGAGCCCTTAAAAGGGACAGGAATTACCCACTCGGGGAGCTCGGCTCTTGAGACAGAAGTCTTGCCGATGCCCCTGGCTGAATAAACCGCTTCCTTCTGTAACTCGGTGTCTGAGGAGTTTTGTCTGCCGCTCGTCCTGCTACAATAATAGTACATTCCATCTAGGGCTTACTTTTTTGATTGAAGGCATTAATGTTGATTTAAAAAAACTTAATATCTGACACAAAATAAATTTTTCTAATAGCTATTATATGTGGCAATGCAACAGAAGTTTGAAACACTCAAATAAACCATGAAATACATATATTTGTGCTTGTCATTAATTAATTGAAACAATAAAAAGCTCAACTTAAAATAATCAGTTGACAGTAGATATGTAAACTGTTCTTTTTTAAATCTGTTATTTTGTTTCTCTTCTATTGGACAACATGCTATTCTGAGTGAACCCAAGTTAATATGCAGAATTGCATTTCTAATATTTTTTGACAAAAATGTTCTTGGAATTTAAACTTTAAGAAAAAAAGGAATTTGTAATCCCAGCACTTTGGGAGGCCAAGGCAGGCAGATCACGAGATCAGGAGATTGAGACCATCCTGGCTAACACGGTGAAACCCCGTCTCTACTAAAAATACAAAAAATTAGCTGGCCATGGTGGCGGACGCCTGTAGTCCCAGCTATTCCGGAGGCTGAGGCAGGAGAATGGCGGGAACCTGGGAGGTGGAACTTGGAGAATGGCGGGAACCTGGGAGGCGGAACTTGCAGTGATAGGGCCACTGCACTTCAGCCTGGGTGACAGAGCAAGACTCCGTCTCAAGAAAAAAAAAAGAAAGAAAGAAAAAGAAAAGGAGGAATTTACATTGTTACCTGAAAATCTGACGGTTGTGAGGTGAACTGAATTCATGAATTCCACTTGTATTCAAGTGGAATACAAATAGGAGTTGGAAAGTCAGGAAAGTGTTATGAGATGGAGATATACATATGTGAGTTACTGGCTTTTCAAGAGTGTTTAGAGCATGGTAACGAGTGAGGTCATCAAAAGCAGTAGCATGAATACACAAGAGATGTCTAAGGCCTGATACTTGGAATACTCCAATGTAAACAGCTTGGGGAGAAGCAGAGAAACTACCAAAGGGGATTGAGATGGAGTTGCAAATAAAACAGAAGAAAAAATCAAAAGCATGTGATACCCAGCTCTAGGAAGCATAAATGGCAATTTTGTGCAAATCAAAAATGCGTCCTTTCCTCATGGCACAGTACTGCCATCTGCTGGAATATGTTTCTAAAAACTGCATTAAGATTATAATGCCCCAAGGTAAATGTCCTTCAGTGGTTAGCTGTAGGCAGCAGAGAAAGTGTATCAAGGTGGAGGAAGTATATCAAATGTTTCTGATCTGTTAAGGCTTATGAGTATTGAAAAATGATTAACAGATTTAGCAACATTAAGTATGTGGTGACCTTGACAAATGTTGAAGTCATGAAAATGAAAGTTTAGTTACTGCTGAGTTTAAAAGAAAATGAAAAAAAATAATTGTACGCATTATTATTTTCATTTTCTTTTAAACCCACAGTAATGAAACTTCCATTTTCACAACTTCAAAATGACATTTGTCACGGTCACTAAATAATCTGTACAACAAACCCCCATGACACAAGTTTACTTATATAACAAACTGCACATGTGTCCTTGAACTTAAAAGTTAAAAAAAAAAAAAGAGAGAGAGAAATAACTATAGATAGTGACAATGGACCATTCTGTGAAGAAATTTTGTTGGAAGCAGAGGCAGAAAAATAGGTTATTCTGTAGTTGACAGGGAAGCTGCTTCAAGGAAGTAGGGTGGAAAAATTGGTAATGAAGGAGAAATAAGGAAAAATTAAGACCACAGCACTCTGTAGTAGATGAGAGAGAATAAGATCTAAGGCACTAATGAAGCAATTGTCTGTAGAGAGAGGGAAATATATAGTTCATGCACAGGAGGTGGTGAAAAACAGAGCATATGGGTAGAGGTTCTAGAAGGAGGGTAGATATGGTAATTAGAGTCTGTAGACACTTTCTTCTTTTCACAGTATAGTAAGAAGCAAGGTCAGCAAAAGCAAGTGAGGGTGAAAAAGGAGATTTGAGAGCTCTATGGCTAGCATCTTCTCACTTTTACTATTGCTACGGGAACTGGGAGAATCTCAAAGTATTTACATACTTCTTGGAGAATACATTTTTCTGATGAATATTTAATAACGCCAGCCTAAACAAGTATTATTTAGTAGAACATGCTTGCTTTTAGTAATCTTCTTTCCTCACAGTGTTATCTGTGTTACCTGTTCTACTCATGTATTGACAAGTGAGCATTTCATCTGAATATTGCCTAACAGGTTTGCATCCTTCTCTGACCTTGGACATTGGCATGTGTTCCTAACCTGGTTTCCTTCTCCATTAATGATACACATTATTATTTAATTTCCAAACTCTCTCAAATAAATGTGTGACAATATATTCATGTGATTAAAAATAATCACTGATAGTTTGAATACATTTGCAGAAGCGTGACTTGCACCTCAGTTTTGTGCTGACGTCTAGTGCAGATCTCAGAGTTAGGCCAACTCTCCGTTGTCCTCACAATCCTACTTGTTTTAGTCTGTTTTCTGACGGACTATTTTGGACTGGGTAACTTATATTGAAAATACATTTACTTCTAACAGTTATGGGGGCTGAGCATTCCAAGGTTAAGGGCTGCATCTTGTGAGGGCCTTCTTGCTGATGGGAACTCTGTACAGACTTCTGAGCCAGCACAGGGCATCACATGGTGAGAATGCCGCATATGGTAACATGCCGTGCTCAAGTCTCTCTCCCTCTTCTGATAAAAACACCAGTTTCATTCCCATGATAACCAATTAATTAATTAACTGTTTAAATACACAAAACTATGAATGGGCTAATCCTTTCATGAGGTTAGAGCCCTCTTAAAGACCTCAGGTCTCAATACTGCCACATTAGGGATTAAGTTTCCAACATGAGTTTTGGAGGGGACCAGCCATAGCACTTCACTTCCCCATTTTCTGGCCAAGGCCTTCAGACTGCAAAGCAGCTATTTAATTCTATGTTTTTGACATTATCCCATGCCTGCCTCACTTTTAGTCCAAGAGGCATAGTTTTAATGGTTTCAAACAATGCTAACAGTCCCAACTGTTTTTTCTTTATAAGATTAATGTGGAAAATTTGATGAAATAAATAAAAAATAAAACTGTATACATACTAAACAACTATGAGCTAGTTAACGCAGAATTTCTTGTCTCCATTGTTGATGGGGGTATTTCAACTTTTATTCTTGAATGAGGGATTTCTCCATTTTGAATACTATTATATTCAAGAAGCCAATCACAAGAAATATTTAAGGATAACAATGGCTATTTTCTTGCCCAAAGTGGATATTTTGCATCTCGAAGTTTCCAAACTAATTTATGTTGCCCTTACCAACTTGTTGCCTGTAATCATATTTTTCATATTGATAGTGAGAATCTTTATCTTGTTCCTTGCCTTTAAAGATAACTTTTATTATAGATTTTGTTACTGTTTACAGGATAGGATGTTACTTTAATTCTTAGTTTTCAAAGAGTTTTTATTAAAACCAAGTATTGAACTTTTGCTTATCTATTACATTAGCCATATATTTTTCCACTTTAGGTAAGTAACTACTTTGGTGCATTGAAAAAATAGATTTTATAATGCATAACCATCTTTACAGTCCTGAAATAAACTGATAATTAATTTTATTAATATACCCTGGGTTTGGGCTAACCACTGATTCATTTAGTGGCATTAATATTTTCCTCTGCCTCACTTTTAGTCCAAGATAAAATTGACCTATGGTATTATGTTTCTGCTTTCTTTGTTGTGGATAATGTTACAAATGTTACCCTAACCTCATAAAACATATAATAGAAATTTTAGTATCATCAAGTGGTGAGAGAATTTTTGCTTTCTATTTCCTCTTACTCATTGTTTCCAAGATATCTGGCTTCTCTGTAAGGCTAGTTTAGAATGTTACACTTCTTACAGAATTCTAGCTCTATGTAGGCCATAATTACATAAATAACAGAAGATGAAAATCACTTGAAAGGAGGAAACATAGAAATTGATGTAGCGAAGCTTAGGCTGTCCAAGATAATATTTTCTATTTAAAATGTTACAAATCTGGCCAAGTGAATTAAATTCACTTTGAACATCTATAATAAGAGCTTACTTTTGGTTTGAGTAAATACGAATAAATCGCTTAAGAAAATATGGCGTTATTCCCCCTCAGGGTGCATTTAAACTAGAATAAAAAATTGTTACAAGAGGAAGATGAAGTCACCAAGAGAGCTGAAAATTGTTGCAATAAAGAATGTCAGGCAGAATACTCATAAGGCTGAACTGGTAACATAATTAGGTACTTGCTAAAAACTTACCAAGGTACAACCTGGGCAATAACACCTTCTAGAATAGCAACCAGACTATATAGAGTGTTAAAAAGAAGAATCTTAGTAAAAATGATGCTAGCAATTAAAAATGAGAAAACAAAGGATAAAGAGAAGGGTTCTAGAAAAAAATTCAGGAAGAAATATTTGAAAGGTATGTACTATGATAAAGTTTAAGTGACATACAATTAATAGTAATATCAGGAAGCAAAAACATTAGCAGAAATTGAAAGATATAGAGTGAAAGGGGACATTTACTTGAATCACAGGATTGTATGTTTGAGTTCAGTTCACTGAAATATTTCATTTTTCAATATGACACACATATAATACAGTGACCTCTAGGAACTCATTTCAATATGCAAGAGTCATTAAAAAGGTACTTCAAGGTGTTAGCAGGATCTACTCCATTATAACCATAGATTGCAGGTTTGCCTTCACTCTGAAGAGTTTCCTTTGCAGTTTTATGTGAGAAAAATGCAATATCAAAATGATTATATTGCGATACAGAATCTCCCTATTAACTAATTGCAGTGACCCAAATATGACCCCTCAAGAAGTGAATCTGGTGCATATAACTAACGAGGAGGGTGAAATTGTTCATTCTGTAAAATTGATGGTCAGTCCCTGAAGAGAAGAATTTGGCACTGCGTTTCAGGAAAAAGAATCAAAACAGGAACACAATTCTACTTCTACATAATTATATGGACCCTCATGAATCACTTGTGAAGAAAACAAAACAAAGCCACTTCTCAAAATTCTGTCCACTAATTTCTATGGAAAAAAAGTGTGGTAGGTAGGAAACATGATACTGCTAGAGCACAGATACGCAGATAACGAATGACAAATCTTTCTCTACGTTAAGATTTTTAAAATACTTATTTTGCTATTTGAATATAGGAAGATGACTCCTGCTTTCTCATTTGATATATTTAATGGAGAGTTCACAGACACAATTGTTTCTTCAGCTCAAGGTCAGTGTATTAAGGTCATGGTAGAACTGGAAAATAAAGAGAAAAATGCTGAAAGTTTTCAGCTTTAGCGTATTTATTATCTATAACAAAAGTATTTCAAAGACACTGTTTTTACACTGTTATAATGAATTCAAACTATGTCTCATGATCTTTTGGAAAACTGAAATAATCTCAAATTATTTCCTGAGTACAAAATGTCAATGTAATGAGAGTTTAAATGTGATGACCCAATTATTTCAATTAAATTATACAATATTTATTAGACTATAAGTTGCAAACTGCTATCATATAACTTTATGAATTGCAGAAGATAGAAGAGGATGAAATAATACATAGGAGCGTAAAATTATCTCTTGTTCTCTCTTTGATAGAAACAGACGGTATATGCTCATTATAGTATTTGATGACTTAGCTGTCATAATCAGTTCTATCTTTTCATAATACTGTTTATCCTATTATAAACCTAAATTCTGTTTGATCAATTGTTGGTCAGAGAGAGGGAATCAATCTTGAATGTATTAATTGAAGATTATGGTATGAAGTACAGTCCAAAGATTAATTTGACAAGAAATGTAACTATAAGTAAAACAGATTCTGACACTTCTATACAACACATTAACACATCTTTGTCACAAGCATGATTCGAGACAATACCACTTTAGAACTTTAGTACTTTAGCTCTCTGTTGTTGAAGATTGGGAGATTTTATTTTTTATTTTTTTACAAAGAAAATCTAATCATATCAAAAATCTGCCATAAGAGAAAGATTTTAAGTTTTAAAGAAGTCAGAACTACAGCTAATGAGACTGTATTGTTTACTTGAAATTTGCTAAGAGGGTAGCCTTAAGTGTAACACTATGTTATACTCACGTACAAGTGAGTCTTAAAACAAATAAACACTCATGATTTTACTTGTAGCAACTTTGATTTGCTCTCTTTACAACCAAGCTTCGTGAAAGTAATTTTGACTTCCAGTTTTCCTCATTTAATATTATTTTAAGTCATGACACATTGCTTCATTTAAAGCTCTCCTACTGATAGTCCTAATTGTTCTTGTCTCTACCAGGCACTTGACATTTATCCAACCATTCAGTTATTAAACAAATATTTATTCAGTGCTTACCTTTTGCCTATTGCTGGGATATGTCCTGGAAATCCAACAGTTGATTCTTCTATTGTTTTGTCTGCCTCCATAAACAGCTCTGCTTCCGGTGGTCTCCAGCAAGCTGTCCAATCTCAACAAGTTAGTTATGCACAAAATGTTGTAGAAGTCATGTGCCAGCATTATAATCTTTCTTTTTGCCTCAAAAGCAGAGCGTATTTACAATAAGAGTAAAATATTTCAGTTCAGAGGCAAGAAGTATACAAGTGAACATTTTGAAGTAATGACAATGTGTGACTATAACGAAATTTAGAGACTTGTAAAGGAAACTACGTGATGCCAAGGTACTGAAACACCATTCATAGTGGAGAAATCAAAGTCACGTCATACGTGTTTTACAAATCATTAACACACTCAGAATAAATGCTTGAAAATATGAATAGCTTAGAGAGGAAACAGCTTTTCTGTCCTACTACTTACCTGATAACTAGAGAAAATGGCTACTTCAACCTGTATACACATTCAGTGTATAGTTTCTCTAATATTACCAAGCCATGTCAGATGAAAATACACGCAATTTCTGTACCTACTGTTTTGTGTTAATTTTACAGAATTTGTTTTACAGAATTTGTTTAATCAACTAACAGTATTACATTATTTAGTAGTGTCCTTGTCGCAGAGCCAATTAATCATAAACATTCCCACAGGTTGAACCGTCTAACAATGGAAAGGATTTTCATGTGTTTTCTGCACACTCGCTCCCCAATTACGTTCCAAGAGAAGATCCAGAAGAGAGTCCCTTCACTAAGGCATTAAGAAACATGTGAGTGAGGGCAGATTTTCCATCACTGAAAGTTCTGTTTGCTCACTTCTGTGGGCCAGATATGACCATAAAGGAGGCCACAATTGAGAAGTGCTCACAGATTTCAATAGGAATGATGTGATTCCAGAAAATCAGATGCAACATTATAGCACTTAACCAACAAACAAAATGTGGGCATATCTACAATCAAGGCTAGTAGAGTTGTACAGGTCATCAGAGTGCCTTGGAGCAAGAAAACGTTGGCAGTGGCTAAATGATTTTGACATCCTTGGAACAAAATAGAGACCCTTTTAGAATACTGCTTAATTCATATAACAAGAAATTCTTCAGGTCTGGAGTCAAAAACTTGACTCCAGTCACTATTGTGTAGATATAGCCTACCACCTAGTTTCCATGTTAATTTTCTGACTCAGAGCCCTTTGCTTAAATAGGATGCCTGGAGGACTCGGCACTATTGACGCACCACTCACAGTAAATCTTTCCCCATGCCTTCCCCAAAGAGACCTGTGGCCTTTTTTATAGTGTATCCTCTCTGTGAAGCAATTCACTGTGAATAGCTTTTCCTGGCACCTGAGGAGTTTACCTAGACACATACTCGTCTTCATGGATTTCGTAGTCTGGCACTACTGGTCACATCCTTCTTTCCAGAATGATTTCTCATTTGTTGTTGTTGTTGCTGTTGTTTGTTGTTTTGAGACAGGGCCTCATTCTGTCCCCGAGGCTGGAGGACAGTGGCACTATCTCCACTCACTGCAACCTCTGCCTCCCAGGTTCAAATGATTCTCCCACCTCAGCCTCCTGAGTAGCTGGAACCACAGGTGTGTGCCACCGTGCCCAGCTAATTTTTATAGTTTTGTAGAGACAAGGTTTTGCCATGTTGCCCAGGCTGGTCTTAATTAGAGGGCTCAAGTGATCTGCCTGCCTCAGCCTCTCAAAGGGATGGGATTACAGATGTGAGCCACCATGCCCAATCTGCTTTTCCATTTGAATTCATGGAATAGCCTCTCCTGATTCTACTTTTATATTTTAAGCTACTTTGTATTATTGGAGCATAATATAGACACAGAAATGGTCCTAAATTATGAGAGCGTAGGTCAACGAGTTTCCCAAATAGAACAACCTCATATAATCACTACACTGATCAACAAATAGAGCAGCCCCCACACCTCAGATATCATCATTTTGACCTCTCCCAGTTAGTGCCCATCTAGGTTTGTCATTACCTTGACTTCTGACACTATGAATTAGTTTTGTCTGATTTTGAGCTTAATACAAATGTATCACACACTATGCACTCTTTTATGTATGGTTTCTTTTGCTCGCATGATAAATCTAATGTTTGGAAGATTGCTTCAGTATTATATATCATTATAGTCCATTCATTTTCTTACTTCTTTTGTATGAGTAAACACAAATTATTTATCCATTCTACTTTTGATGAACATTTGAGTTGTTTCCCAAATATTCCTCTATTGTAATGAAAACTGTTATGAACATTCTTGTACAAGTCTTTGGAGAACATATTATACATTTCTGTTGTTTGATTCACTCATTAAATATTATTTTTACCAGTGTTCTGAAATTGGTCCTCTTTGGTTATCATACATCACTTTTGTTACTACTTATTTCTTTAAAACTTCTACAAAGACATCTGTCTACTGAGAACTTCTGAACTTTTAACAGGTACTTCCAATACCTAATATTTAATTATTTTTCTTCTTTAATTTTCCTTTCTATATTACCTTCTTAGATTAATGTATGCAAGACACATGGTAGAGTTACTTAAAATATCACCTTTTTCTTCTCATTTGGTAACGAAATGTGTCAATTCTACTTAATTAACAACACTTTTACTTAACCATCTTCTGTCAGTGTCTTAGTTTCTGCCTTTGTCTTATTTGAAAGTGTTTGTAAAACTAATTTTGTGACAGCAATGCTGATGTCTAGTGATTTAAAGTAGTTGGGCTTTAAAAACTAGTTACCACGTTCCAAGATAAAAGTTATTATTATCACAAACTCTTTGAGCAATCCTTATTGTAGCAGTGCAAGAGTGAACGAAGTGAATATCAACTGAGAAACTGGAAAATAATAAGCAATAAAATGCTTGAAAAGGAAAAAAAAAAAAAAAGAAAAGAGTTTTTGTGAATGTTTGGTGGGTAAGTCCCCTGAGGAATGAATGCCCTGATAGTTGTGACTCCACGTAAATCAAACGGACATAAAAAGAGATTTCAATTTTGGCACGAACAAATTGATCCAACTGGATGCTGGCTGATAAAATCCATCTTACCCGAAGTTCAAAAAGATCTTGGCTGATCAAGGCAGCAATTCAGAAGATAATAAAGTCTGGAGAGAACTGAACAAGTTTCTTGGAGTTTATATAAAAGGAAGACTGAGAGTGAAATGTCAGAATATTGAGGAGTACAATACCATGATCATTATAAAAATTACATTATTGAAGGTAGAATATGTGGATATGCAAAGGATATGAAAGGGATAAAGCTGTTTCATAAAAATATAAAAAATCAACAGTCATTTTCACTGGTAATTTATTCTAACCCTTATTTCCAATGATGGTGTGTGTGCTTGTGTGTGTGTGTGTTTGTGTTTCTAGGATTAAATACATATATGTGCCTTTCTCCTGGAATTAAATCTTTTCACTCGTTTTCGTACTGCTTATTTGATTGTGTCTAAACATCTTATGACAGAGATTTGCCTTTTACTTTATTTCTAAATGCTTCTCACTAGCACCTAGATTCCTGCTGTATCAAACTTTAAATGTTTGAAATATTACATATCTTGGCCTTGGCTCATATGGTTTAATTTTCCTGGAATAGTTTTACCTTACTTGACCATTTGGAAAACTTCTTTTCCCCTTTCCTGGATCTCAGTATTTTTGAAAGCTTCTCTTGACCTTCATAAGCAAACCTGTATTGTTACTTATTATTGTGTCAATTTTTTTTCATAATATACAGCCTTGGCTCTTCACCTTTAGCATTTAAAAAATTGCCTTTTTTTTTTTTTTTTGAGACGGAGTCTCGATCTGTGGGCCCAGGCTGGAGTGCAGTGGCCGGATCTCAGCTCACTGCAAGCTCCGCCTCCCGGGTTTACGCCATTCTCCTGCCTCAGCCTCCCAAGTAGTTGGGACTACAGGCGCCCGCCACCTCGCCCAGCTAGCTTTTTGTATTTTTTTTTAGTAGAGACAGGGTTTCACCGTGTTAGCCAGGATGGTCTCGATTTCCTGACCTCGTGATCCGCCTGTCTCAGCCTCCCAAAGTGCTGGGATTACAGGCTTGAGCCACCGCGCCTGGCCGAAAATTGCCATTTTTTTAAATGAACTTTTCTAGCCCCAATGCCAAATTTACTCACAATAATTTTTAGAATAAATTCAAAAATACACTGAGAAGATTCATATACAGATAGTTTGAGTATCTTACTCTGAGAACACTGTTCCATAGCTATTATCATTTTTCACTTTTGTTTTCCTTAAGGGAAGGAATGGATAACATTTATTGTCCTGACACCTATTACAGGGATGGACAAGTAGTATTAATTTAATAATTGATAATTATTTGTTCATTATACACTTACATGGAACTTAATATAAGTCTGTACAATTATAAGCTTTTTATAAGTATTAAACTGATTTAAGTCTCATTATAAACCTGTGAAGGTGCTACCCTTATTAATTCCTTCTTTTCAGGTGAGTAAACTCAACAGACAAGTTACTAACTTGCCTAGTTTCAGGCAGTTAGAAAGGCAGCTCTGATTAAAATATAAGAAACATGATTTCAAATTAAAGGAATTTATCCACATCATAACACTTCTGGAATGTTGATTTTTAAAATACGTATTGTAGTATAACACTGACATATGTACCAACATCAAATGTACAGCCTGAAAAATTATCCAGAAGTGAACACAGCCTTATAAAGATGACTCCTGTCGAGTAATAAAATCTGAGCCGAATCCTAGGAAATTCCTTCTTTCCCCTACACAGTAACTACTCTCCCTCTCACCATTATCCTCACATCTGTTGATACTTTAGAGCTACTTCTTTCACTCAACATACAGTTTGTGTGTAAACATAACACATTGTACTTATTTATTCTATATTTGATACATATTTTTCCAGTTTGGGGCTAATATAAATTATGCTTCTAGAAAGATTGTTATACATATCTTTAGGAGGAAGTATATGTACACATTTATGTATGTATTTCTATATACACACACTATATATATATACACACACAGTATATATGTATACATACACACAAGCATGCAAACACATATGTGCATATATAGTCAGGATGAATTTGGACAATGAGCTAGAAAGGATATGTTCTTTACAAGATTAAGTCGAATATTTTTCAGAGTCATAGTGATTTACATTCCTTTCATAAATGCGTGCAAATTTCATTTCATTTGTGCAACTTCTGTAGAAACCCTAAATACACTTTATTTTTTAAAATTTAGCTTTTTACTAATTATAGAGTATAATTTATTTTATTTTTAATTTGTATTTAATAAATTATAAGTAGCTTGATTTCCTTTTGTTTATTTTTTTCTTTCTTTAATTTTTTTTTTTTAATTCTGTGTGGTAAAGTGCTTTTAAAATTGCAAGACACCTTTGTTGATGTTTCATTGGTTGTACTTTCATTTACTACTTATTAAAAAAAATTTTTTTGGAGATGGTCCTAAGTCTGTCACCCAGGCTGGAGGGCAGTGGTTGATCAGAGCTCACTGCACCCTTGACCTCCCAGACTCAAAAGAGCCTAGCTACTCAGGAGTAGCTGGGGCTACAGGCCAGAGCCACCATGCCTGACTAATTTTTAAAACTTTTTGTTGAGGCAGAGGTCTCTCACTATGTTGCCCAGACAGGTCTCAAATTCTTGGGCTCAAGTGGTCCTCCCGCTTTGGCCTCCCAAAGTGCTGGGATTAATGGTGTGAGTCACCGTACCTGGCTATATTTTTACTTTATCAAAAAATTCATTTGTAGAGTTTACAGATTATCTTTTAAGAGTTCTTATTGTATTCAAGTTTGCAAATTTCATTTCTCATTCAGTTGCTTGCCTTTTCACTCTCAGTGAGTTATTTTATGATTACAAATCTTTATTTTTTGTGATTTTACTATTTATTAACCTATTTATCTTATTTATTAGTCTTCAATGGTTAGTTTTTGAGTCTTTTTAAAAAATCTTAAGGTCATAGAGGTGTCCTCTGTATTACTTTTTAAAAACTGTACTGTTTATGTTACACACTGCCTTCTATATGAAATAATTTTTGTGTATGTTGTGAGGTTGGACGTTAATATTCATTTTTCTCTGTATGGATGTATGAAAGACAGCACAATTTATTGAAAATAAATCTTTTCCTCGCTGTACTGAAGCACTATTTTTTTCACAAATCAGCTAACTATATTGTTGTGTGGTTCTCTTTATGAACTCTCCATTCTGTTTCATTGAAATGTCTATACTTGTACCTTTTCTATGTCATAATTAATATACATTTATAAAAACTTTAATAGTGTAAGTCTTCACATTATATTTTTTCTTCAAAGTTATTTATATACTGTGTTTTTATTTGCATTTTACAGTCAGTTTTTCAGTTGCCACCAAATATAATGCAGACAAATTACGCTATTACTAATCACAGTATTATGATTTCCAGTGTATTACAAATATAGATTTATTTAAAATACTGAATCTTTCTTCTACTACTAGAAATGAAATAGGAACATGGTACATCTTTATTTCTGTTGAATGTCTTTAATTTATCTCAATAAAATTTCACAATTTTCCGTAAAGGGATTGCAAATAATATGTTATATTTTATATTAGGAATTCACCGTTTCTTCCTGGAAACATTTCAGATTTTTAATATTTTATTTGATTTAAACTCACTACATTTGGAAAGCTTTAATTATAATTTTATTTTTATTAGATATAGAGCTACTCAGATTTGCTATTTATTCTTGTGTCACTATTAATAATTTTCTAGAAATGTTATGTATTTCATCAAACTATTTCAAAATTTTTTAAGTTACTTATTGCATTCTCTTTTTCTCTCTCATGACTATAGAATCTATAATGATTTCCTTGTTATTATTCATGATATTTAGAATTTGTGGATACTCTTTTCTTTAATTTCATGCATAATCATGATATATTTTTATCAGTCTTTTCATAGTAACTTTGGCTTTTGCTGATTTCATTTATTTTATGATTGTTTCCATTTCTCCTGCTTCTTATGTATCTTCTCTTTTCTAATTATTTGGATTTAATTTGACATTATGTTTTACATTTTTGTGATTGACAATTAGATTTTTAATTTTCAAGCTTTAATTTTTTAAACATATTTATGTAACCATATACATTTATCTCCAAGCTGAGGTTTGCCTAAGTCTCCCAACTTTTAACAAGTAGTATTTTTACTTTCATTTTTATTAAATTCAAAATACATTTTAATATTCATCGTAGTTGCCTTTTTGATCCATGAATAACTTAAAAATGTGATGCTTAATTTCCAAACATTTGTTCACTTTCAAAGTCTTGCTACAAATTTCCAGCTTAATAACATTGTTGTACAAAAAACACTGTCAAGTATTTCAAATTTTTGGCATTTATTGATTCTTTTTTGGGGCCTAACCTCAGCCTCTATCTATCTATCTATCTATCTATCTATCTATCTATCTATCTATCTATCAATCATCATGTATCTACCTAGATAGACAGAGATATCTATAGATATCTATGGTAAATTTTGAAACATGTTCTAAATACACTATAAAAAATTGTGTTTTGCTATTTTTGGGTGCAGTTCTTATGTCAAAGTATTTAATCCTACTGCTTTAAATTTCTGTATTATTATTGATATTTTGTATCCTTTTTGCTATCAGTTATTGAAAAAGATATATTAAAGTCTTTATGATTGAAGATGTGCCTATTGCTCCTTTAAGTTCTATAAATTTTACATGTGTGTTAACTGTGTGTGAGTGAATATAAATACACAAGTTTGACAATTTCCTCAATAATTGATTCTTTTATGTGGATGATGTATACATCTTCCTCTCAGGTAATAATTTCTGCCTTAAAATCTCTATTGTCTGATATTAACATAGCTAAGCAAATTTTCATTTGGCTTGTGTTTGATTACCTTTTATATACATATATGAAAGATTTTTTAAATTAAGATGGCTCTATAGATAGAAGATAGAAGATATATAGATAGATGATAGCAGATATCTTCTACAGATACAGATATGTATATGTGTATATACACATATATAGATATAGTAACATTTGTATCTATATGTCTATTTATATCTATATATAAATGTATACATGTAGATATGTATATATGTGTATCTACATATATATCTGCATGCCTATCTATATCTATGTGTGTATATGATATCTATATACATGTAGATATGCATGTATATACATATATACATAGATACCTATGCATATATATATCTATACGTATACATGTAGATATATGCATATCTATATACACATAGAAATGTAGATATAAACATGTATCTATATGTGTATAGAGTTATGTGTAGACATATATATATACAGAGAGAGATAGTTCTATATAGAGAACCATCTATATCTAGCTAGAGATATCTATCAATAGATATCTCTACCTATCTATCTCTAGATAGATTATATATCTACCTAATCTATCTATAGAACTATCTTAAAACCATCCTAATTTAAAAAATCAAGATTCATCTTAATTTAAAAATCTTAATTTAAAAGTTAAGAACCATCTTTATTTTGTGATTCTTATACATCATGGAATACTAGGCAGCCATAAAAAAGAATGAGATCAAGTCCTTTGCAGGAACATGGATGGAGCTGGATGGAGGTCTTCATCCTTAGCAAGCTAATGCAGGAACAGAAAACCAAATGCTGCATGTTCTCATTTACAAGCGGGAGCTAAATTATAAGAACACAAGAACACATAGAGGGAAACAACAGTCACTGGGGCCTCTGGGAGGGTGGAGTGTGGGAGGAAGCAGAAAATCAGGAAAAACAACTAATGGGAACTAGGCTTAATAGCTGGGTGGTGAAATAATCTGCACAACAAACCCCTGTGACACTAGTTTACTTATATAACAAACCTACACATGTGCCATTGACCTTAAAATAAAAGTTAAAAAAACTATAAAAAATCTGTAAATAGAAATGTTCAACCAACACAAGATGGTTCATTCCAAGAATTATCTTAATTTAAAAATCTTTACATCTTAAGATGCTACACAGGAGGCTGAGGCAGGAGAATCTCTTGAATCTGGGAGGCGGGGGTTGCAGTGAGGCAACATCACGCCATTGCACTCCAGCTCAGGCGACAGTGTGAGACTCTGTCTCAAAAAATAAAAAAATAAAAAAGAAGAAGCAGCAGCAACTTTGCTGCTTAAATAGAGTATATATCCATTTACATTTAATGTGGTGAATGAAAATTTTGGTTTTCATTTACCACCCTACAATTGAATTTTTAATTCCTCCATATATTCTATTTGTCTTTCTCAACTAATACTTTACAAATGAAAGGACTTACAGAAAGCAAATATATGACTCAATATTCTAATAAAAGTGCTTGAAATAATGTATATTGATGGCTTTATCCTTCTTTCTTAAATATCTTAAGTTATACACATTACATAACTAGGCACTGATGAGAATCTAGTACTAGATAACCATTATTTCAAAGGCATGGATAGAATGTTTTCCAGGTATGGAGTGTTTCCACACTCCCCTTCCATACATTTTCAAGCCATTGCATAAAAAATACGGAATTTTGTAGAGAGAGGTGAGTTTATATCCTTTAATATTTTCTCACTTTAGAAATGCAGTCTTGGAATGATATAAACTCTATAAACAGATTATCATTCTGCATTTACCGAGAATTATATCAAGGTGTCTATTTTTAAGACAAGAATAAAAATTATGTTTTTTTCTAATAATAGAAATGGATAAGCAGAATTCTGGCTTATAATGATAAGAACATGCTATCTCCTAGTTTGAAATAAGTTAGATAATTTAACTTTCTCGTGTTATCTTGAAGTTAATACATTGTTCATATTGGATGTATCAGTGTAATACATGAAGTGGTACGTTTGGTACCATCCCTTTTATCCTCCACATAAAATGACTCAGTGGCTTAAAACACTTCTTTCCATATCCTGCAGTTTTGCACAGCAAAAGAAGCACGCACTTTGAGGAAACTGTACCGTTTAATTTTTTGTATTTTCAATATTATGGGTACAAAATATTTGTATATAATTATGGAGTACATGTGATGTGTCAATACCTCCTTTTTGATCCCAGATCTTCCCTGAATTTTTTGTCCAATTTGTATTGCATTATTTAAGTTTGAAAAGGAGTAATGATGTTTAGTATACACGGTTATAAAATAACTGCTTCAAAAGATGTAAAGTATCTGATACTTACTATGTCCAAATATGATTTTTAAGCAAATGTTCCTAACAATACATAAATAATAACATGAAATAAAATAAATTCATATAACTTTATGATAATAATTTTATATAATTAAAAGGTGTTATGTGCAAACAGATGGTATACAACACTTGGCATGTAATAATGAAATTAAGTCCAATTGAATATACTGTCTGATTTATTTCCACAATCTTTAATACACGTATTGTAAATCCAAACATCAAAAACCATAAGTAGCCTATATAATGCCTTTTTTTATTCTCTGTAATGTTTTTAATATAAATATATGAAAGAGCATCTTAAATTATTTAAAGAAGTCAATTATTTTATATGTGGATTTAGTATTAGAACATATATATTCTTTTGCATAAAAAGCTTTTTTAAGTGTCAGAAATTGTATACTTATATAGTGACTTTTGTTCACAAAGTCGTTAGTCATAGGTACATACAACATACTTGAAAAACATTTTTGTCAACATTGGATGCATTTTTCTCTTATAGACTCTTGAAAATGTTAACAAGCCAACAAGTGAACATACTGAAGTATTTTTTAATCATCTTTTTTATTGTTGATAATGAATTGGTTGATATAAAGTCATTAGAGTGTCAATTCAACAAATATTTTCTATGGCATAACAAATGTCATTAACTTGCTAGTCTGTCATGCTGTTGCAAAGCTAAAGCCACATTCATTAGTAGTTTTTGTTGCTGTTTGTAGTGGTGGTTTGTTTGTTTTGTCACATGAAGTGTCCCACTTCTTGTATTAAATTATTATGCTTTCTGAGAATGTTCAATCAGAATGTAATAAAACCTTTTAAAAATGATTTACAAATTTATTCCCATAGGTGGGAATTGAGCAATGAGAACACTTGGACACAGGGCGGGGAACATCACACCCCAGGGCATGTCAGGGGGTGGGGAGCTGGGGGAGGGATAGCATTAGGAGAAATACCTAATGTAAATGATTATGAGTTGATGGGTGCAGCACACCAACATAGCACATGTATACATATGTAACAAACCTGCACATTGTGCACACGTACCCTAGAACTTAAAGTTCAATAAAAAATATATATTTATTTCTACTGAACACAATGTCTATATATTAGATGGCCTAGGACTGGTAGGGGGCTCTAATCCAGTGGATTGTTGATAAACTAGACAACTTGTATAATTTTTACATTGTTACTCTTAAAGTCTTGTCATTGTCTGGTTATCTCAATATTGAAAAATAACATGTCAACATTCAGTGTAATAAACTGGAAGAAAAAATGGGCCAATATCCCATTCAATTAAAGACATTGAAAATAATGTGTATGTATTACTTCTACTCACATCTTAATGTTCATCATGTTGTCACAAAGCCACATAGAACCATATACTGGGGAATGTAATGTTTATCTGAGAAACCAAATGCCTAAATACAAATTTTAGTAGTATGAAGTAAGAGGAAATAAATATTGGGGATTTTCTAGTCTTCTCTATTAGATATAAATTGCAAGATTTGACCACTTTAAAAAATATTAATATTCACTAATTTTTCATCAATTCAAATATCATATCATAGAGAGCAATTTAGTCAAATTAGATAACAATTCTAAACATAAGAGTTAACTGTACATCTTCTAGAAGCCAAAAACGAGAAATTATTTGTGGCTTTTGGCTAGACAAAGGTTTCTTAGATGTGGCCCAAAGAACAACCTAGAGAACACGCAAAACAAACCGATTACAACAACAATAAATATGACTTCATAAAAACAAAAAATTCTATATTTCTAGATTTTTGAGTCATTATGACTCAAACTAGGAATAGACATTTCCAAATTATGTCTGATAAAGGATGTGTATCCAAAATATGTAAGCTCAATTACAAGGCAAATTACAGACCAATAATAAACAATAAGGAAAAGAACATATTTGAACACACATTTTGCCAGAGGAAATTCAGAGACAGCAAATAATCACATCGAAAGATGTTCAATATCTTTAGCCATTGTAGAAATACAAATTAAATGAGATGCCATTCCACACCTGCTAGAATAAATACAATTAAAAATACTAATCATCCTGTGTGTCGGTGATGATTTAGAAAAACTGTAACTCTCAAATACTGATGGTAGGAAGGTAAATGATACAGCCACTCCGGGGAAAAAAATGGACTGCTTCTTACAAAGTTAAATAGACACCCACCATTTTACCTATTTATTCTACTGTTGCTCTTTAAGCAGAAAACATTATAGCATATATACATACAAGAATGTGTTTACAAGTGTCCATGGAACACTTATTTATAATAACACTAAACTCTAAACAACCCAAAGTTTGTCAATGGGTGAATGAATAAATCCAACACGGTATGCTCATAACGTGAGAAGTAACTTCACACACACACAGAAAATCGTATTTTTAACAAATGGTGCTAGAACAATTGGACATCCACATCCAAAAAAAGAATCTAGACACTGTGTTTACACAATATACAAGAATGGATAATAGATTTAAATATAAAAATGCGAGACTATAGAAGAATGTTATAAATTGAATTTTATAAAAGTTAATACTTCTGCTCTAAGAAAGACATAATTAATATTTAAAAAACAAGCCAAGACTGGGAGACAGTATTTACAAAACATGTATCCAATAAAGAACTGGTATGAGCAATACACAGAACTCTAAAAACTCAACAAGGAAAAAAAAGATAAATAATCCAGCTAAAAAGTGGGCAGGAGATCCGAACAGACATTTCACCAAGGAAAACATACTGATGGCAAATAAGCAAATGAAATATGCCCAACATCATATATTATTAGAGACTTGCTCATTAGAATGAGATACTGAGGATAAAGAGCAAGGGAAACTCATTTATTGCTTGTGGGAATGCAAAATGGCACAGTCACGTTAGAAGATAGCTTTGCATTTCTTACAAAGTTAAATGTAGTCTTACCACATGGACCAGTAACTTCACACCTATCCAAATGAGTCAAAAATATTTCTACACAAAAATGTCACATGACTTCTTAAAGCAGCTTTTCTCATAACAAAACTTGGTAGCTACTAAGCTGTCCCCAACAGGTGAATGATGGTTCAATAAACAGGCATATCTATAAAATGGGATAGTTAGTGATAAAAGAATAATCTATCAAGTCATAGGAAACATGCAAGAACCTAGAATGCATATAACTTAGTGAAAGAAGCTAATCAGAAGAGGCTGTATACTGTATAATTCCAATGATATAACATTCTTAAAAAGAGGAAAACTGTCAAATGATCAGAGTTTCCAGTAGTCTCCAAGGGAAGGGATGAATAAATCAAGCACAAAAACTTTTAAGAAAGTAAAACTATTCTTATAATACCATAGTAGTGGATACATGACATATGCATTTGTCCAAACCCATGAAAAGTATAATACCAAGAGTGAACCCTAATATAAGCCTAATATATGGACTTTCATTTGTAATAATACGTCAATATTGATGTATTAATTATAATAAATGTACCACACTAATGCAAGATATTAATCATAAAGAATATGGAGGGTAGAAAAAAGTGTATGGAAATTCTCTGTGCTTTGTTAGTTTTTTCTGTAAACCTAAAATTGTTCTAAAAATAAAATCTAATAATTTAAAAAAGAATGAACTATTGTTACCAGTATCAACACAGGCGAAAGTCAGAGTAGTTATGTTGAGTGCAAAAGACAGACAAAAAAAGAGTAGATTTTGAGTGACTCCATTTACATAAAATTCTACCAAGTGTAAACCATTCTGTAGTATCAGAAATAGATTAGTAGTTGCATGGAGATTGAGTAGGGAAGAGGGGAAGAAGCGATTACTAAAAACACAAAGTAACATTGGGGAAATGAATACGTTCATTATCTTGACTGCCATGGTGTTTTCTCGTGTACCAATATGCCAAAACTTTAAAAATAATATACACTGGATACGTTCAGTTTATGTCAATTACACTTCAGTGAAAAACATTTAAAAATGTTATTTATCTTGATTTTATATCTATGCAGAGATATTCTATATCTGCCATATATACCGTTTGGCATAGTGTAAAGATTTATAAACATATTATATAAGTATGGTATTTGCAATATTCTTATTCATATGCAAAATATAGTTTGCATTTAATTTTTTAACTTTTCTTCTATTTTAATTCTGCATCCTCCAGACATTGACACTGAGAACTTCATATACAATTACATATTTTAAAATGAGTCATGTCTAGTATAATACAAAATTTCAGCAATGTAACATGGCAGGAACAAAATATAAATGAAGTTGCTTTATATAGATTCATTTTCCTCATTAAAACATTTCATAGCATAAATCACTTATTCGAAAGTATTAGCATATATATTTAAGAGCACTATGAAAAAACAGAATCAAGAAATGGATACCATATTGATACTCACTAAATCATATGTTAAAATATATTGAATAATTTTGTAGTTTTACAAAAGTAACTCACCCATGTCACATACTAATAATGTATATATTTATTTTTAGGAACTCTTTTTAGATAACTATAGGTGTATAGTTTTATGCTGAGTTTTATGAGAAATACAATAAGCATATCATTTTATGTCAGAAATAGAGAGTATATTTGTTCCTAGGTCATTTTCTATAGCTGTCAAAATGTTTCAACATCTTTTAAAACTCAAGAAAATGAGGAAGAAATATAGAAATGTTCCTAGGTTAATTGTTTTTATATCTTTATCTAGTTCTTTCTGTTATTAATTATATTAATTCTTCCCAACGGCTTATTTAAAAATGGGTCTTGAATTGTCTTTCATTAAAATTCTATGGGGTCTCATTACCTGTAAGAAGGTTTTATTTCACACCAAGTATTTTTCTTTTATGTAAAAGGCAAATAAAGCTCTGGGCTAAAGAAATAGTTTTTTTTTTATTTTCTCTATTGGGAAGTAGTTGAATATATACATTGCTGTATTTAGCTAAAACATATTAGAATGTGCTTTTATTTACAATAAAAATGAAATAAGGCTGTGTTACATTGGCAAGCTTTAATGGGAAATGTATTTGTCACCCTAGGCAAACTGAAAAGGCAGGTATATTGAATTCAGTAATGCTGAGTAATTAAGCCTTCACTTATAACCCTTATATTAGAGAATTCAACTTAATAAGTTAAGTCATTTTCCAAGTGTTTGTTAATGTATCAAAAGGATTTATACATTTCACAAACGGGGACTCAAGCTAAGCTAAAGATTTATAAACACAACCAATTCACTAGAGAAAGAATTTTAAGCTTGTTTTTCTTGTTTTTCCAAACCTAACTCTTTCATGGAAAAAAATAAAGGCAATATTATAAAATAGATGAAAGTACAGGGTAATTACCTTAAGTGACATTGAGAAGCCTAGAGCTCACCTGGTCCTCAATATTTGATAATCCATGTCACCCCTGGTTTACTTCCACAATTCCCTTAAAGATTGAAGAGCTGTCTGAATACCACAATCTTAGTATATTATATTTTGTAAGGAAACCTGCCCACTCAAGAACATCTTCTGTGACAGCCAATCCATTCAGCATGTTAGGAAGTTTCCTTCCACGTATTATTTAAGTCCACATGGTCCAGTGGATTGGACAATGTATGAACACATGATTTAGGTGGAAGTTATCCATTTATTGGTTGGAAATCAATAAGCCTCTTTCAATTGAGAATTCCAATTGATATGAAGAATATAATAGGGATGCATACTGGATGAGCAAAGCCATATAGCCTCCATAATGTTATAAAGAATAATATTGTTGAGCCACAGGCAAGCAATGGAGATACAAAGAGTACAAGAGTAAGGGAACAAGTGTTGCCCTGGAGTGAGAAAAATTGATAAAAAGCCACTGCCTTGATGTTGGACAGGCTCTTAGTTCTATGTTCAGTCTTTATTTTCTGCCCTTGGATTCTACACTGTACATTTCAAGTTTATTTACAAATGGTTTTGACTACAGAAAAAGCAAGTGTGTCGTTATGCCATTTTTGACATATTTTGGGAGAAATGAAGTAAAAACTAGTTTTTCTTTTCTTTTTTATTTATTTTTATTTTTATTTATTTATTTTTTTTATTTTTTGAGATGGAGTTTCTCTTGTTGCCCAGGCTGGAGTGCAATGGCACGATCTTGGCTCACTACAACCTCCGTCCCCCTGGTTCAGGCGATTCTCCTGCCTCAGCCTCCCGAGTAGCTGGGATTACAGGCGTGTGTCACCACACCCAGCTACTTTTTGTATTTTTAATAGATGTGGGGTTTCACCTTGTTGGCCAGGCTGGTCTCGAACTCCAGATCTCAGGTGATCCACCCACCTCGGCCTCCCAAAGTGCTTGGATTACAGGCGTGAGCCACCGCACCCAGCCATGAAAACTATTAAGATAGTTTTACAAAGTAGTTTCTGAGCTACATGTAAAAACAAAATAAAAAAATTTACTAACAGCTCTGCAGCTTTCATAATTAAGCAGTCAGATTTCCATGTGGCTGAGAATTTTTAGCAGTCTCCTCCGTTAGAATTTGCCATGCCCAAAATGTTCCATGCTGTACAGTTAAATGATTGATGTTTGAGTAATATCCAGTTTGAAAGTTGACTTTAAATGTTTCCTTGAGGGGAAAACATGCTTAGCATTTCATTATAAAATTATTCAAGCTTTCCTCTCATTTCTATGTTCAAATTCAATGCATGAGTTAAAGCATCTAAGGCTTCCTTTGAAGCAATTTCTATATTTGCTCTAAGATTTCAACTAGTCCTAATCTCAGAGGATCACTTCATTGGAAAAGTTGTGCAAAAGTAAAATGAAATGGAGATTAACTATACTAAATTGTCATGTTGAGCTTCGTGATAAATTTAGTTACAAAGATATTATTCGAATTGGAATTAACTGCAAATTTTCTAGGTATGTAAATGAAAGTGGAGTGAAATTATTATATAAGCCTAGAGTTATGACCATCAAAATACATGATATAGCAATACAATAATTTAATGTTGACTTAGGGAGTAATAAATCAGATATTTTATTCAACAAACTGTGATTTTTAATTATAACATAAGAATTATAAAATGATATTTAGAAGTAATTGTTTCTTAGAGTCAACAAAAATAATAGTTGAAAAATAAAATTATATAGGATGATTATATTGTGAAAATTTACATTAAAAATTAAAATAATAAACAAATCACCTTTGGAAACTACTTTTATTTAAAATATCAGGAATCCAGAAAATTGCAACTTTTCTTGATCTACATAATCATTTTTACATGAAATTTTAATTCCAAAACCATTGCAAAGATTTATTATTTTCTTAATAACCATAGTGTTAAGTATCAAACAGCTTCTGTGAAAGTACAATAGAATACAAGCATATACTAGATGTATTATTTTCTGCATTTATGCATGAACAATAAGATTTTTTAAATTCTTGACTTATTTGTGGAAATATGATAGAGACAATTTTATGGTTTGGTTTAAGGATTATTCATTTCCACACTTAGATGAGGTAATTTTTTCTTTTCTAGATAAACTCTAATTCCACTTTTTTTCATGCGGTATACACAAATACATGCATATATATGTTTCAGTTAAACAACAGTAGTAAGATTTTAACAAATTATTTACCTGCCTTTCTGAAAAGTGTCTATTAATGTCGTTATGAGCCTATAAGGGAAGAGAGGGACTATATTACAAAGGAACAGAAATGATCCAGTAGAGTATGAATACACCTGGATTCTAAGAATATTAGGCTATTGGGTATTGGGATGTAGACTGGGATAAAAGAGTATACCCCTATCAGAGCACTGTCAGTTTCACTATTGATATGGTGCAAACACACGATAGGATTGTTCAAGCACAGACGTCAGGAGTAGAGTAATGTCTGGGCCATATCTAATAACAAACAAATCAGAATCTGGACATGATATGTAGGCATTTGTTTCTTTAAAAAATTGCCCCAGATGATTCCATTGTGTATCTAATGTTGAGAAGTAATATGCTCAGTCATTTTCTTTGAATTCATTCTGCCTGAGATATCTAGAGTTGTTTTGGTTCTCTTCCAAGAAGAGAGACTGGGACTCACTGATTTTGGTGATATTCAGTTGAACTATGTCCTTACTGATTCTATTCATTATTGTTAGAGAGATGTTAACATCTCCAATGATAATAGTGGATTTATTTATCTGTTCTTGCAGTTCTATCTGTTTTCACCTCATGTGTTTTTGACAGCCTGTTACATGCAAACACATTAAGGATTGTTACGTTTTCTTGGAAAATTAAACTATTTGTTACTATGTAATACCCCTTTGTATTCCCGTATAATTCTTCTTTCTTTGAAGGCTTTTTGTCGGAAATTAATATATTAATCCAACTTTCTTTTAATTAATATTATCATGTTATATATTTTTCAAAGTTAACTCTCAAGCTTGTCCACAATGAGCTTCCAGAAATTAATCAACTACATATTAAAGTTTTCTACTCCATTACTAACTCCTATGGGGGCTCCTGGGATCTTGCTCCACTGAGCTACAATTCTTTGCATTTTCCCATCTCTCTAATTTAGTGGAGATTTAGGGTGGGGGCAGCAGTTTTTCTGTGACCTCAGTCCTCTAACGGATCTAAAATGGGTTGTTGATAGTCTGTTTGTACAGCATTTTTCTTGTTGTAAGGATGGGAGTGATGATGTCCAAGCTTCTTACATGCTCGAATAACTGACATTTTTTATTAAATACTTACCCCATGGTGGTAAAAGAATGCTATAATTTTTGGATCCACGGAACTAAAGTACTAGGAGAGGGAATTTTTCGCAGGAAAGATGGTTGCTACTGGGAAAAAAAAAAAAAAAAAAAAAAAAAAAAAAAAAAAAAAAAAAAAAAAAAAAAGATAGTCTTCTCTGCTATCTCTGCTAGACTCTCTAAACTCTCCTCCTGTCTCTGGAGTCCAGACACACAAGCCTCCTTTTAGTTTTGAGTTTTCACTATGCTTTTATCTTAAAGGCTTTGCCTACTATGTCCCTCTTCCTGAGAAAGCACCTTATCCCCTCAATTACCTAGTTAACATCAATTATCAAATCATACTTCTTACTGAAGGTCAAGTACCACCTCTAGAAGAAATCTTCCCTAAGAACAGCCTACATGTAGTTAATTCTGTGAGCCCTTTTCTTACATCCTTCGAATACTCTTCCTTCACATGACTCTTCCTTCACAGTCTTTAGCCAGATAATACATCACAGGAAAACAGGGAGAACATGATTTGGCCATTCACTCTTACCTTTGCCTAGCCCAGTGCCAGGCAAATAATAGAGTTTCATTATATATTTTTTGAATGAATTACTACATCCAAGTAAAATAATTGATGTTTTGGAATTATCTAAGACAGTTAAAATCAGTTAAATATAGTTAATGTGAAGCAAAAAACGGTAAACAAAATTAACGTAATATACATGCTGATGTTACTATTTTAGATAAAACAAAATAATTTACAAATTCTTTTCAATAATTCAATTAACGTTTATGAGATTTGATTGAAAACAAATCTACAAATGCTTTGTTGTAAATAAAAGGTAATCCTTGTAATAAGTAAAAATAAATTAACATAACAAATATCGATTTACAGATAAACAAAAAGTGCTTTCTAAATGAAAAGAGGATTATTAATAGTTGGCATAAGAAATCAAAAATTAGTTCAACAATTAGTCATGTGGAAATGTCAAATATTGACATTAATGTGATAAAACAAGAGTTTCTGCAAATAACCTCCCATCCCTGATGTGAGTCTTTCAGGTCATTCTATAGTTCAACTAGTTCCTAATAACACAAAAACAGGAAAGATAAAATCCATCATTTTTCTTTTACTACGCAGATCCTCCTGTAGCTGTCATACAGAGTGTGATTTATGACTTGCAAGTTGTGCTATGGAGCTTGACAAGTAAGTTTAATTTCATTTAATATTTTCTTTAAACCATCTTAGATCTTCTCTTTGACAAGAACTTCACCTATTAGTGTTCTCAAAATGTAAAATGGGTAACTTAATGAGAACAAAAGTTGTACCCTAAGGTATATTTGCATTATCTACATACTCGCAATTAAATCTTAACAGTTCAAATATACCCATTTGTAATAGAATCTAACAGTTTTCCTCCTGAATTGTTTTAGACACCAGAAATTTTTAGCCCTAATAAATAATGTTTAGCTTCCTAGTCACAAACCAGAGAGCAAATTTCATCGGTTTAGAATGGTTAAAACCAACATAGCTGCAATATTTTTATTTTTGTTTTAAAAATTTGTTTAATCAATCAGTAAATCAATCAGAGTTGACCATTATGTAATCCACAGACCTTGAAATAACGAAGATACAGTTCTCCGCAGATAAATATCTATATATGGTTTTAAGATGAATAGAAATTATCCTGAAGATTGTGAAGAAAAAGTATACCATATAATATAGTAAATAAAAATAATAATAGTTATTAATTTTTCTGCTTATTATGTTCCAGAATCTGTAACTAAGCATTTTAGAGCATTATTTTTTTTAATTCACACAATAATCCCTTGAGAAATATACTACAATTATTATCTTTATTTCACAGTTATTGAAAATGAGACACAAAGAGGTTAAGAATTTTTTCCAAGGTCAGGCAGCTAGTGTGACTTAGCAAGGGTGTAGTTAAGAAAAAATATGTCTTTCTTATCTTACAGGAAATTTGGAAAAGCAAATAACTAGGTTCTCTTTTTAATTAAAAAAAATAAAATATTGAAACAATACACAATCCTTTGTTGTTCATGCTCTATATTATTATTATTATCTCTGCTAACAGCAAAAGCTAAGAATAGAAAATATTTCTGACCCAAGTTTGTAAATTATGAATCAACCTGTTAAATAACCAGAATAGGCTAACAAGTGGAATTAAATGTAATTATTCTACATTATATATAGAATATAGAAAATTTCTTATTGTTATAATTTTACTAAGATTCTACCAGTTTCAACTGAAATATAACATTTCAAATCCAAGCTTGATAAAAGAACTTGGCATGAGATGTTTTCATAGGAAATAGTGACAATTCATATTTTTTAAATTAAGTATAAATGGGATGTATTATTTCTTTATATCATTTTCCTTCTAAAAGTTATTTTTAAAGTTTCAGTTTTTCTGAAGTTGATAGCTATTACTAACTCTTTTGGGCAAAGTTTTTTGAGATAGATTAATTTATAAAATTAGGAAGAAACTAAAGTAGTTGTGAAAGTTTCTAAAAAGATAATAAAGTAGTCTCTATGTTATAACAGAAAACGAGAATGTGAACACAGATCATTTTGACTCTCAGAGTTTGTGTTTTCAGCAAATATTACCCGAATATTGATATATAAATTAGAATTCCCCAAAGGAAAGCATTTAAAAATGTTAAAATTAAAAAAATGAACTTGTCCTTAGTCTCAGGACAATCTCCAGTGGATTCAATAGAGCATCTGCAGCTTTGTTGAACAAAGGTGTCTGCAATATAGACTCATGGTGTGAGCTTAGTGGGTCACCTTCTTTTTTCCTTCTTGGAACTTTGGGAGGCACTTATAAAAGAGCTACTGTAGTAGGAGGACTGAGTTGCATCACCCTGAGGATTTATGTTTCTATGGGAGAATCAAATTCACTTCAGTATAGGGATTTACTAGGTTTCCCTAGCCTTATTAATAAAATAGGAATACAACATGAAATATGCATACTTTGTCATACAATAATCCAATTAAGACACTATTTTTGTATAGCAAAATTCTTTACTAAACACTAGTTGCAAATCAAGTGAAATTACATTGGCAAGAGGTGATCATACTGCTCTGCTCTCCTACTCCTGCCTTTTCCTCCTACCCCAGCTGAAAATACTTGCTGCAAAGGTCCTTTCATAGCAGACTTTGACCTCAGGGTGTAGAAAGGGAAAGGAAAAGGTCAGATATGTATGTCTTGTCTATAACTTAAATTTAATACCTGCCGGGCGCGGTGGCTCACGCCTGTAATCCCAGCACTTTGGGAGGCTAAGGCGGGTGGATCACGAAGTCAGGAGATCGAGACCATCCTGGCTAACACTGTGAAACCCAGTCTCTACTAAAAAATACAAAAAAATTAGCCATGTGTGGTGGCGGGCAGCTGTAGTCCCAGTTACTCAGGAGGCTGAGGCAGGAGAATGGCGTGAACCCGGGAGGCGGAGCTTGCAGTGAGTGGCGATCTCGCCACTGCACTCCAGCCTGGGCCACAGTGGGAGACTCCGTCTCAGGGAAAAAAAAAAAAAAAAAAAAAAAAAAAAAAAAATATATATATATATATATATATATATATATATATATATATATATATATATATATATTTCTAATACCAGCACAAAAGCCTAAAAGGACCGATTTTTAGAGGGTGTTGGCAGGAAACTCTTTGCTCTGCTATCATCTGTTTTAAGCTACTTTCTATACATTATTTATTTTTTCAGCTTCTACTCTGCTACTATTCAACAGCAAATGCAATTTGTTATATTGTGCACTTCAACACCATGAACAGCATCTTAATTATTATTGAAATGTATTACAAGTTCATAAAGAAAACAGCATTTTGTTTCTTTAGTCAACTACTTTGGATGAAAGTTTTATTTAGAAAAGAATAAATGGGAAAAATGATACATTAAAAATAAAAATTGCATATTTTTTTAGATCAAATTAACCAATGTTAAGCATTTTCATGGACCTTTATAACCAAAATAAACAAACATTTAAAGACAGATGATTTAATTTAGTATTTTGCTTCTTGAAAATATTGGAATATGTGTTTTAGATAATGCATATATTTCCGTTATTGAAAAATAAGTTTTCAATAGTTGGCTGACTTCATACGTAACTTTTTGCAAATAATGATACCATTTTAAACTTATTCAAGGATTTGAGGTGTTCTTAAATATTATTTTGTAACTTATTTTACTCCCTTAAAGTAAATATTTATGGTATCTGTAAGCCATCGTAAAATTGGTATGGCATAGTATTCGGATTGTCCTTTGTAATATTTTATAGTATTCACATTTGTATTTAATCACAAATTTGATACAATTTAGCCAAACCTTCAATACATTTATGAAGAGAGCGGTAGGGAGACTTTATACAATGGAATAAAATAACAAAATGTGCTGACAGCACTCTTCCACTCAAAGAGGTATATATATTTTTTAATTCTATCTAATTTTTTTACTAATTTTATTTTTTAGTACTCAATGATGGGGAAAATTACTAGCAGTGTGATTAAGTCTATTATAAGATACATAAACCGTATGGCACAAGCATTCTCAACTGAACTTTATACTCCACATTGTTTATGAACTTAGTATGCCAGCTTTTTTAAATGTGGTGGGATCTGGTATTCCACACTTATATGTCTCTGAATCCCACCCTTGTGCTGATGCCAAGCTGAACTGAAGCAGGGATGAAGTTTTCTCTTACATGAAAACGAGAATATATTCCAAACTGGAGTGAGCTCTCACAAGCCGTTCGCCTATGGTAATTACTATGTGTCTTGTAATGGGTCACATAGTATCCTCAAAAAGTTTTGTCTGAGTCCTAGACCCTCTCCCATCCCAGTACCTGTAAATGTCACCCTATTTTGAAATAGGAGCTTTACAGATACAATAAAGTTAAAAATCTCAGGGTGAGATCATCCTGAATTTAGAGTGAGTTATGGATATGTACATATGCATATATATATTACATGCATGTGGAGGCAGGGTGTATATAATATAATATGTGTGTATATATATATTATGTATGTCTATTGTTTTTATATGTATGTGTGTATATATATTATATACACCGTGCCTCCACATGCATGGCCTCCCTCATTATCAGTATCCTCCCCCAGAGTGGTACAACTGTTAAAATTTACTCACCTACATTAACAAAATGTTATCACCTGGTGGTAAATATACATAACATAAAAGGTACAATTTAATCTTTTTAAATTCCAAAACTCAGTGGTATTGAATACATTCACAATGTTGTATAATTAACACTGTTTTCATAACTTTTGTATCATGTCAAACAGAAATTCTGTACCATTAAGCAATAACTCTTCATTCCCCTTGCCCCAGCCTCCATGCCCTGGAAACATGCAATCTGCATTCTCTCTACATGAATTTGACTATTCATGATCTTTCATATAAGTAAAATCACATACTATTTGTCCTTTTGTGTCTGGCTTATTTTATTTAGCATAATGTTTTCAAGATTTATCTATGTCGTAAACATGTATCAGAACATCATTCCCTTTTTATGGCTAAATAATATTCCCTTGTATGTACATACCACATTTTGTTTATCCACACATACAGGTTTGTTTTCACTTTTTGACTCTTGTGAGTAAGAATGAGTGATGGTATCTGGCTTGTGCATGCAGCCATTTTCTTGCTAAAGACCAATAGTATTAAGTACTCTACTAATGGTTGCTATTTATCTGATTAGAATCCAGAGTTCCAAAAAGGTTAATTCTAATTTTTTTTTCCAGTTTAATGGCAGTTTTTATAGAGGGATTAACTTGTAAACTTCCTATTCCAATCTTCTAATTGTGCACTTGTAGGATGAAATTGGTAAAAAATTATTTTGCCAACTTTCAAAATTGCATCACAGAGATAATGTCTTTGAGTATTGGGTGTTCACATATTTGGCATGTTATAAACAACTTTCTGGAAGATAAAGTCCTTTTATCTCACACTTAATATTAAGACAGGAACCAGTGTGCTAGCAATGGCTTTTGGGTTTGATGTGATATATTTGTATGTAATAAGTTTTTAAAAGTTAAAGTGAAAAGTCCTCTCATACAAAACAAAATAGTTTTTACTGTTATGAGAAAGTAGTTATTAATTACTTATAAAACATGCAGATATCCTTACAATATTTGGTGATTTGTTTTTCTCTAGTCATCTTGTGTTGTTGTTAGTGGAGAAAAAAAATAGGGATGTTCTTTATCTATGAAAATGTGAAAAGTATATACACATTTTAAATATATATGGTTTCCCTAAAAATTCTTCTTCTAAGTTTTTAATCCCCTAAAATGATCATTGATATGTACAAATAAATATTGATAATAGCAACTGAAGGATCATTTTTGTTGTTATCAGAAATTGAAAATACTGTAACAGTCCATCAGTAGAGAAATGGTTATGTATATATGATATACAGCATACATAGCATATGTCCATATATAGAATATGTACCAAATGTATACAACGAAGTACAATGAATACATGATTATAGTAAGATGGATAGGCATCCACATATTACTCTGTTTGTACATGGTCTTTCACAAACAGAAATAAAATGTAAGAAAGAAGAAAAGAAAAATAAAAAGAAAGAGAATAAAGGTGACAAAATAAAATATAAACCAGGATGCACAAGTGGTCTCATCTTAGGACTGGAACACCAGTAAAGCCTGTCTTCTCTGGAAAAAGTTTAGGTCTCTGAAGTCTTCTCAGTGCATCATAACTGACAGCAGCAGGAATGTGGTTTTGCTAGAGGCAACAGAAAAGCAAAACTGTCTCAAGATTGTATCATTAATCCAAAGGTTGAACTCTCTTACCTTACTGTTGGTGCTTTCTGTATACACATCCCAAAGGACCTAGGAAGGTGGAAAGGATGGAGGAAGGTGGAAAATATAGAAAATAAAAAAAAATAAGGTAAACTTAAAAGGTAATAAGACTAACATTCATTTATTCACATTAAGCTCCTAACTTGTAATATATTCTCCTGTAGGCACTGCGGATAAAGCAATGAAAAAAAGAAAAGAAAAAAAATTATGCCTCTTTGGAGCTTATGTTCCCTTGGAAGGAGATATATAATAACATAAATAATTAAACTACATAACATGTTAAGTGCTGATAAGTGCTATGGAGGAAACTAAAGCAGACAAAGCAAATAAAGAACATGAGGAGAAGATACAATTTTAGGTAGGGAAATAAGGAAGCCATGATGGAGACGGTAGCATTTGAGTGAAACACTTGAAGAAGGTGATATGGTTTGACTGGGTCCCTCACTAAATCTAAAACTTGTAGTTCCCATAACCCCCACGTGTCATGGGAGGGACTTGGTGTGAGGTAATTTAATCACTGGGTCAGTTACCCCCATGCTGCTATTCTTGTGATATGAGTGTGTTCTCATGTTCTCTGATAGTTTTATCAGGGATTTTTCTCTCATTTGGCTTGGCACTTCTCCTTGCTGCCACCACGTGAAGAAGGATGTGTTACTTCCCCTTCCATCACGGTTGTAAGTTTCCTGTGGTCTCACCAGCTGTGCAGAACTGTGACTCAATTAAACCTCTTTGCTTTATAAATGACCTAGTCTAGGATATGTTTTTATTAGCAGCATGAGAAGGAACTAATACAGGAGGTAAGAAAACAATCCAGGGGGGATTTGAAGACAGGTGTTTTCAGTCAGAGAAACCATGTACAAAGCATCTAATGTGAGAGTGCTATGATCTGAATGTTGGCAACTCCCCCTAATTCATACATTCAAATCTAATTCAGAGTATGATACTCTTAACTCAAAGTTAAGGCCTTTGGATGTCATGAATACAGAGCCTTCGTGAAGGAGATCGGTGCCTTTATGAAAGATGCCTGAGGGGTTTGGTTTGTCCCTTCCACCATATGATGACTCCATCATACGAAGAAGAAAATGAGTCTATGAACTAGAAAATAGCATCTCACCATATATGGAATATGTGAGCACCTTGATCTAGGACTTAGCTTGCAGAACTGTGAAAAATAAATTTCTGTCATTCATAAACTACTTACTCTATGATACTTTGTTATAGATGCTCAAATGGACTAACATAGAGACAATTCCCAGCCTGCTCAAAGAGCATCAGGAAGTGTTGGGTACAGCAAAGTTGGAACAGAGGCATGAGGGGAAGAGCCACATGGCTGTGATCAAAGAGGTGTGCCTGGTGGGAAGCATGAGTAGAGCTGTATAATCTGTACAATAACGACTCAGAGTGGAATTAGAAGTCGTTTAAAGTGGGTGAGCAGAGTGGCATGGTCTCTATTATATTATGTTATATTCTTGCTTGGGTATTGAGAATAGACTGGAGGTGAGGGCTAATGCAGAAGCAGGAAGGGAGATAAAAATTCAGATGAGACATGATGTTGGCTTGGCCTGGGTGGATAACAGCAGTCGAAAAAATTATTTAAATGTTCTGAAGGTAGGTTTGCTGAGAAGTAATTTTGGAGGTACATTACCAAGACTAAATTTGTATTTTATGAATGAACATATTTAAGCTGTATACCTTAACTTTATCTATTTATGCACTCATATTCACACCACCCATATTAAGATAAAGAACAGTTTCACTACCACAGAAAATCTTCTGGTGCTTTATTCCAGTTAATAATAACCATTGGTCAAAGGATATTCTACTATGACCATAGGTTTCTTTTGCCTCTCGCTAAACTTAATTTGTCTGGAGTCATATAGATTTTAGGCTTTTGTGTCTGACCTATTTTACTCAACATGATGTTTTGGAGATATATCCATGTTGTTTTATGTGTCAATATTTTATTTTTTATTGCTATGTATTATTACTCTAAGTCAATATCATAATTTGTTTATCTCTTCTCCTCTTTATAGATGTTACATCCAGTTTTTGCCTACAAAAAAACACAAACTGCTATAAATAATTTTATATCTGTCTCTATTGTGTGAATACACGCCCTCATTTATTTTGGAATATACCTACAAATTGAATTACAATGTCATTGGGTATGTATGCAGTTTAACTTTATAAGAAATAGCCAAACTTCTTTAAAATGTAGTTGTACAATATACTCTCCCACCACAAATGTATGAACTTTTATTTGTTCCATAACCTCTTCAAAATTGGTACATTCAGTTCCCAAATTTTTTTTCTTAAGAGATGAGGTCTTCCTCTGTCACACAGGCTGGAGCGGAGTAGTACAATCATAGCTCACTGCAGTCTTGAACTCCTGGCTCAAAGTATCCTCCCATATTAGTCTCCAGGTATTTAGCCATTTTAATTTTACCAGTTCTTTTGAATATGTAATGACATCTCATTCAGGTTTTTATTTTCATTTTTCTGATGACCAACTGTGTTCAGCACATTTTCTGATCCTGATTATCCACTTGACTGTCTTCTTCTATGAATTGACTGTTCAAGTCTTTTGCCCACTTTTAATTGAGTGATTTGTCTTCTGCATAACAATTTGTAGGATTTATTTATTCTTCATAGAAATCTTTTGTCAGGTCTATGTATTTCAAATATGTTATCTCACTGTGACATTTCTATTCATTTTTAATTGGGATAAAAACATAACTTGTGATCTATCCTCTTAATAAGGTTTTAAATGCACAATATAGTACTGTTAAGTATAGGCATGATGTTGTACAGAAAATCTCTAGAATTTATGCAACTTACACAACTGAAACTTTATACCCATTGAACAGCAACCCTTCTTCCTCCTTCCCCTAACCATTCTACTCTCTATTTCTATGACTTTGACTATTTTAGAAAGCTTATATAAGTGAAATCATGCAGAATTTGTCCTTCTGTGACTGACTTATCACACAGCATGATATCCTCCAGGTTCATCCATGTTGTTGCACATGGCAGAATGTCCTTCCTTCTTAAAGCTGAAAATATTCCATTGTATTTATACACCACATTTTCTCTATCCATTCATGCACTAATGGACATTTAAGTTTTCAAATTTTGTTTTTTTGTGAGTGATGCTGCAAAGAACAGGAGTGTGCAGGTAATTCTACCACATCCTAATTTTCATTCTTTTGGACATATGCCCAAGAGTAAGATTGCTGGATCGTATAGTTGTTCTAATTTTTGTTTTCTTGAGGAACCTCCATACTGTTATTCAGTGGCTGAACCAATTTACATCCCAATTTACAAGAGTGTACAACCGTTCCAGTTTCTCCATGTCACTGCCAAAACTTGCTATGTCTTGTTTCGTTTTATAATGGCTCTCCTAATGGGTGAGAAGTGATATCATATTGTGGCTTTCATTCATATTTCTCTGATCATTAGCCATGTTGAACATCTTTTCATATATCTTTTGGCTATTTGTATGTCTTTGAAGAAAATTTATTCAGTCACTTTGCCCCTCTTTTTAAGTTGCTTTTTCTGTTGTTGTATAAGGAGTTCCTTATATATTTAATGAGGTTTTTTGAATAAATGAATATAAGTTTAATATAGTAAAAACATTAATATAATTTTTATTTATATGTTTAATACATTCTGTGCTCCAGAAAAAAATCATTGTTTATCTCACTCAAGATCATTATGATGTTCCTCAAAGTATTCTTCTAGAAACTTTAGCATTCATATTTAGGTCTGTGATCCATCTTATATCAAATTTAGTGAATGATATGTGTGAGATATTCAGATTAATGAAAATGCTAATTATAATAGATTCTCAGGTCCTAGCCAAAGGTTTGGTATATTAGGATCTCTTGAGATCTAGGTTATTTAAAGGTAATAGACAATCAGTATTAATGAATTTGTTTTCTTTTTCTATCTGGTGGTTCTTAACCTTTGTTCAATATCAGAATCAAGTGGTTTGCTTGCTTGCTTCATTTTGTCTTTGCTTTTAATAGCACTGCCTCAATGATAACTTTAAAAATTCTAATTTGATAACCTGAACATCAGGATTTTTGGAGGGGGAGGGGACAGGGTCTCACTCTGTCACCTGGGCTAGTGTACAGTGGCATAATCATAGCTCACTGCAGCCTCGAGCTCCTGGACTTGAGGGATCCTTCTGCCTCAGTCACTCACGTAGCTTGAATTACAGGTGTGAGCCACCATGCCTGGTGACATTGGGATTTTAATGGGTCGCTGGGTGAGTCTAATATAAAGCCAAGTTTAGGAATCACCGACAAGTTCCAGAAGCCTGGAAAAATGTATACAGGAAGATAGAGGTTAGTGTTACTCTCTCCTTGGAAGAAAACACCTGAAAAGATTTATTTATTTATTTATTTGGAAACAACATTGGAAGCAGTTTCTGCTCTGCCTCTTTAATCCCTTGGCTAATACAATGTTGAGTTCTGCTCAGTCTCACTATTAAGTCTTGTAGGGTGAATACATCTTTACTTCAATTTTCATCCACTTTATCTTCATCTTGGAGAATTATTATCTGAAAAAAGTTCTCAATATCAAACTAATTAAGTAAAATACATATAATACATTGTAATAATTCAACAAATATTGCTTGTGGTGTCATACTTACTTTACACTTGTGAGAAATTTAAGGAAAATTTTAAAATAGTTTTACATTATTTTCATAGAAAAATCACAGTAAACTAAGAATTCTGCAAGTCCACATTTTACTACGTTGCATTATTTGAAAAGAAAACTAATTTTGAAGCATCTGATTACTTCAAAAGACAGTTCACTATTATTTAGTGAAAGGAGTTGCATGCGAGGATTTGAAATAGAATTTTTAACGTTGACTTGGATACTTTCCCTAAACATATTAGACATAAAAGTAAATGGTATTTATGTATTATTTTATAAGATGCTATAATTTTAAATTTAAAAGTCTATGTACCTTTTTCTGAAGGAAGCTGTTCTACCATTGTAGAAACAATTTGGGGGCATTTCTCTTACTCGATTGACTCTTTTCTTATCCAGATGCTACCCATTTCAAGATTGCACAAACTCCACTTCTATAAGGGAACTCAGCCCACAAGGCTCTCATGTACATCAGTAACATCTATATCTTTATTGTACCACATATGCCTTGCTCTATCAGATGAAATTGTGTACCACAAAGTCAGGATCATATCTCAACTCTTCTGTAAACTCCGCAATGCACAGCATAGTGTTACTCATGGAGAAAATCAAATACTTGTGATTGAAATGGGTTAACATTCTTCTCACATTAAGGAACATACTTCTTTTATTGTACCTGTTGTTATGCAGGGTGTAAAATGTATTCTTTTCTCCAGAGTTGATATCAATAGTTAAAAAAAATGAAAATTGAAGATAAATTGGGAAACAAACAATTTATGGAAGTCAGAACTATGAGGTAAATTTCAATTCATGGTTATTTGGTAGAAATACTAGGTTGGAGGGTATGGTTTACATTTGAGACCAAATTAAATATTATTTAATAGATTGCTTTCATATGTAGTTGAAGGAAAGCATGCAGTAAAAACCTAGCTTGACCAAAAACCTGACTTGCACTTGGCAAAAATTGTGGTAGAGCCAGAAAGAGAGAGAGAGAGAGAGAAAAGGAATGAAGAAAGAGAAAGAATAACCTCTACCCTGTGGGAAAGTCTTTCCATTCCAAATGACACAAGTAGAGAATCTGATGAATCTGAGCCTAGGAAAGTCAAAAAGGAAGCAGATTGGTATCCAGTCATTGAAGACAATAAACCTGAGCACTAAGAAGACATGACTAAATAAATGTCACGTTCTGAACAACTAAACTGATTACTTCTCTTACACTGAAGTAAAGAGAGACTGAAAATTTCTGCCTCAACTCTCCCTATCAACTCAATACCTTGGAGTCTAACATAGTTTTCCAAATAAAAAGATAATGAGGCAGAAAATGACACCTTGTTTATTAAATTTTCTAGTTCGTATTGAATAGTTCCGTCTGAATTTGAAAGTCAAGGTCTCAGGGAACTATTTTTAATGTGCTTTTCAAAGAGCTCATATTAAAATAATTATTTTATATGTAATTAGCAAATAATTAGATATGAGGCTTACAAATGACATATTTATGTTCATACAATATGGCTAATGTATGGTAACAATAGTATTAAATCTATAAATCTATGATGGGAGAATTACTAAAAAAAAAAATAGTAGGTCTCCCAATCCATAAGCATTGAATGATTTTCCATTTGCTTAGATTATTAGTTTTCAGCACACAAATCTTACACACATTTTGCTAAATTTATTTCCAAGGGTTTATTTTTATAGTGTTGTGAATATAATTATTTTCTTAATTTTTTTTAAGACAGAAAGTGTCTTGCTCTATCTACCAGGCTGGAGTGCAATCATGTCTTGCAATCACAGCTCACTGCAACCTTGAACTCCTGGGCTCAAGCAATTCTCCTGCCTCAAACTTCTGAGTACCTAGGACTGAGAGGTGAATGCCACCATGCCTGGCTAATTACAAAAATAAATAAATTTGTAAAGAAGAAGATCTCTCTTTGTTTCCCAGGCTGGTTCTGAACTCCTAGCCTCGAGTAATCCTCCTAACTTGACCTCCCAAGGCACTGGGATTACAGGCCTGAGCTATTAAGCCTGGCCACTTCCATTTCCTGATGGCTTTATCAATGTTTTCTTCATTGTATTGACTATAACTACCAGTGCAATATGGGATAGAATTAGTGAGAGTGAACATTATAGACATCTTTGGCATGTCACCAATTTTGAGGGGATAACATTCAGTCTTTCACCATTAGATGTGCTGTAAAATACCGTGTTTTTAGTTGTTTGTGTTGTTGATGTCCTCTATCAGGTTGAAGAATTTCTATTCCATTTTTTAAATTAATTCATGTTAGAGTCTGTCAAATCCTTTTCCTGCATCATTGAGATAATCATTTCATTTTAGTTCTTTATTTTATAAGATAGCATATTACATTAGTTACTTTTTAAATACAAAAACAATCTTGCATTTCTGAGATTAATTTCCCTTAGTCATGGAGTGTAATCATTTTTATATATGGTTGAATTTAGTTTGATAATATTTTATCGGAGATTTTTGTGTCTGTATTTGTGAGGTATATTGATCTGTAATTTTATTTTTATATTTTTCTTTAGAAGTTTTTTTTTTCCTTTCTTTCTTTTTTCATTTTTGCTTTTGAATATAGGCCTTATAATATGAATTGTGAAGTTTCTCTCTTTTTCTATTTTCTGAGTATGGGTATCATTTTTTTTCATTGAATATGTGAAATAACTTACCAGTGAAGTCATGTGGTCCTATATATTCCGTTATAGAAGACTTTTAATTGCTAATTAAACATATTTATTCAGATTTTCTATTCATTTTTGTTTCTGCTGTGGTAATTTATATAGTTTTAAGACTTTGTACCTTAAATATAAGTTGTATACTTTGTGGTCACAAAGTGTTTTATAGTATTTCTCTTATAATTCATATATTTGGATGGGGTGGGGGAGGGTTGGTAGTAGTAATCTTTGTTCCTGATTTTGGTAATCAACATGTTATCTCTTTTTTCTTTTCTTTCTTTCTCTCTCTCTCTCTCTTTTTTTTTTTTTTTCTTTTTTGAGATGGAGTTTTGCTGTTGTCACCCAGGCTGCAATGAAATGGCAGGATCTGGGTTCACTGTAACCTCCACCTCCCAAGTCCAAGCGATTCTCCTGCCTCAGCCTCCTGAGTAGCTGGGATTACAGGTGCCCACCACCATGCCTGGCTAATTTTTGTATTTTTAGTAGAGAGGGGTTTTCACCATGTTTGTCAGGCTCGTCACGAACTCCTGGCCTCGAGTGACCCACTCACCTCGGCCTCCCAAAATGCTGGGATTTTAGGCGTGAGCCACCGCGCCCAGCCTTTTTTATTATTTATCATGTAAATATTTCTCAATTTTGCTTATCTTTTCAAAGATTCAAACTTTGGATCATTAAACTTCTTCATTGTTTTTTGTTTCATTTTCTATTTGATTGATTTCTGCTCTAATCTGTATTATTTCTTCATTTTTCTTGCTTTATGCTCACTTTAGTCTTCCTTTTCTAATTCCTAAAGTCGGGAGAATGAATTATTAATTTAAGAACTCTCTTTTTAAAATAACCTTTAAATTTTGATGTGATCGTAGATTTACTTGCAGTTGTAAGAAATAATATAGAGAGATGTCTTGTAACCTTATCTCAGTTCTCCCGATGGTAACATCTTGCAAAACTATAGTACAATATCATAACCAATATATGGAGATCGATTTAGTCAACATACAGAATATTTCCATTGCCATGGAAACCCTCATGTTGTTCTTTCCTAACCACATCCATTTTCCTCTTTTTCACCTCATCTTTAACCCTTGACAACCACTAATCTTTCCTCCATTCTCAGAATTTTGTCACTTCACTAACGTTATATAAGGGAAATTCCACATCGCATGATCTTTTGTGATTAGATTTATTTACTCAGCATAATTCTCTGAAGAGTTATGGAAGTTGTTGCCTATATCAATAACTCGTTTATTTTAGTTGCTAAGTAGTGCTTCATTGCATGAATGTAATACATTTTGTTTAAACTTATTCCCTCCTTCAGAAATGTCTGGGTTGTTTCCAGTTTGGGGTTATTAAAAATAAAGCTGCTCTGAATATTTGTGTAAAGTTTTTGAATTAACATGGTTTTTAAAAAATTACTCTGCTGTAAATGCTCAGGAGTGAAATTCTGAGTCATAACATCATTGCATGTTAAATTGTTTGTTTGTTTTTTAAAGAAAGTATCAAATTGTTATAGAGAATGGCTTTGTTATTTTACGTTCCCATCAACCATGCAGGAGTTATGTAGTTTCTTTGCAGCCTTGCCAGCACTCAGAGTTGTCATTATTTTTATTTTAACTATTTCATTGTGTATATATTGAAATCTCGTTGGAGTTTTAATTTTTCATTTCCCTGATGACTAATGATGTTGACATCCTTTCATGCTCTGATTTTCTAAACATATATTCTTTTCAGTGAAAAGTATATTCATGTCTTTTGCCCACTTTCTAATTTGACTTTGTTCATTCTTAAGTTTTGAAAGTTTATACATTTTTTTTTACTAGTTTTTTTCAGACACATGGCAAGCAAAAGGGGAAGGAAGGAACACCTTTAAACCGTCAAGTTGAGATGAAGGTCAAGGTTCCCCATTAGGCCTCCTTTGCCACACAAAAAGTAAATACTCTCTGTTTTCAAGATAAAGCAATGAATGCCAAGAAATACTCAGACTATATTTATGTACTAATCATAAAAGTGAACTATATTATTTAGATAATCAGAGTTAAGGCAGAGCAAAGGAAACTGCAACTGTGGTTCTACTATCTTCAACTCTCATTGCTAATTGTATTCATGAGATAAAAATCATGACTAAGTAAACTAGGACAACTGATGTTTTACCCCATTTTAAACAATGTATCCAATTACTGAATGGGAGTCGTATTGCTGGCAATCTTTGTTTTGTTTAAGTTGCTTTGTTATCTAATGGAGTTTCATAAGAGATCTCTTTCATAAAAAATAAATGTTTAACAGACCACCCCTTAGGGCACAAGAACAACCAAAATAATCCCCTTCCAAACTGCTTTTTCTTTTGAAACTCTTGATCTTCTTGTATACATCTAGGGTTGTAAAATGAAATGGAAGGTACTTAAAGAAAATGTCTATCTGGCACATAGTTGTCACATTTTTTCTTATTTGTACTTGATCCGTATCCAGCTCTGTGTATGAATGGATTAATACTAGCCATTATTTGTTGTGCCAATAAGCAGTGGCAGTTTTGTGGTGGTGATACTATCACAGTGGGCTAAAGAAGGACATCAGGTTTGGGGTTTGTTTTTTGTTTCTTTTTTCCTTTATCTTATAGGGGTTTTTTTTGTTTTTTTTTTTTCCCTCTTACCTAAATCTGGTCCTCCATTGAAAATGACTTATTTTACCTTTCACTTATATTCACTGAAATGACACTTGACCTAATATTTTTGAAAATTATACCAACATTTATAATGATTATCTAGAGAAGCAATATGGTATGATGGTTATAAGCATAGCTCTGATTTCAGAGCTCCTATCTTTGAATAAGTACAATCACACAATGGATCCATATAGTAACTATTAAAATGTACTCTGCCTGAGTTTCATCTTTCATAAAATAAAAATAATAATAGTGTTTTACTTGTATGCTTCTCATGATAATTAAATTGCTAATAGATATGTCACCAGAATACTATGCCTTCAATAAATGCTAACAATTATTATTATTACATTAGAAAAGTTCTTTCTTCGTGTCACTCACCTGCTGTTAACCTATAGTGCCTTTTCTGTAGCTCACTCACAGTTCTCTGTACAGCCATTGTGAGCAGCTGTATTATATTCATTTCATTAACCGTATTTGTTCAAATCTTTGCAGGGCTCCTACTAACCTATGTAACCCTCAGAGCTCCAAACAATATTGTCTTATCATTATCTTTCTACCTTTTCAAATTCCCTTGACTTTATCCTTAATTTTCTTTTTCTCTTTTCTAACCTGTACTGTTATTCTTATTAGATTATTTAAAACATTTTTTCTTCAAGAAAGTCTTCGCAATTTATCAGTATCTTACTCAGAACTGTTTTAATTCATGCTCTCTTACCATTATTTGATATACATTTATTTATAATGAGTGGTATATTTTAATTTATTTTCTCTGTTTTTTTTAACTAAATAAGAATGTTCTTGAGAAAAGATATTTATTCCTTCCATATTTTCCTATAAACTCAAAAGTCTATTAAACTGTTAACTACATAGAAAATACATAATACATGCTGGAGACAAACTTATTTATAATAAAAATATCTTAGTATCTTTATATGTGCATGATATTAACAAAATTTTTCTCTTTAGTGATATTATAATTGCCTTTTAAAAGGTCTTGTTATTCATTAATGTCTCTAAGTGCTTTCCAATAATAACTGAGAGAAATATGTGAGTGAACCTTGAGAGTTTCACAGGCTTATTCTACTTCTGAGGTGAGATGAGAAGCCACAGACTATCTCTCAAGTGTGATTGTAGTCATAATTGATCTCAGAATTAAAAGAGGAATTCTGCTTTCCTAGGTCTTAAGCTTATTGTTCTTTCTTACCCATTATTTCACACTTTGCAAATGACTGGGCATTTTGCCAGCAATCACACTGAATAAAATGTGGCTTCCGTGGCCTATTATTGTGCTGAATGTCTTTGCAAGTTGCTGGCAAACATGGTTTTATTTTACATACTGTTATATGAAGTACTTTTTTTAAAGTTTGCCAATTTATTCATACATTTCTTAATATCTCATTTTCATTATTAACAGATTTATATACAGTGCTTCACACTTATCTGTAAAATAGTGAATTCTACATCAAAAATATTTACCAAGAGCACTGGTGGATAAAGTGACTATACTTCCAAAGCAAAAATCATCCCTCTTTAATTTATCAGTTTAGATGGAAAATGTTTAATGTTACTTGTAAATAATGGACCAACAAAAATCCACCCACGCTACCTTTTGAATTTTTATATGCAAAATAGTACTAATCATAAAAGTACTGTCTGGAAACTGTAGACTGGAAACTGGAAATAATAGACTGTCTGGAAACTGATGGATCTGCTCTATGTAAAGGCATGAGGTGATCAGGAATACTATATTCTAAGGATATGGGAGTTTTGAAAATTCTCCCATACAATATGAATGGGGAATGCATGTGTACTTGTTTTTATATATACTCTATGCATGTGTACACATTCATTAACTACTTTCTGTGTTAGCCTGCCACAGTGGCATGAATGCTGGGAGAAGATACAGGACCCCTGGTTCATAGACAAGGCCTTTATTTCTCAAGGCACAGCAATGCGCATGAGTTCTTCATTCTTATTGTTCCTTTTAACCCAAAAGTCTAACAAGACAAAGTAGAAGAACCTGGATTTACATCAGAGCTGAGTTACTCTAGGCTGAAGGAGCCCAATCATTTTATCATGAGCTGTAAGCAAACCTGCCCAGGATTTGCCTTGGAGGGAGACATCTTTATTACCAATAGGTAAGAAAATCTATTCTTGCTTTAGGGGGAAATATTTAGTCTTTCAAAGTTGTTCTCTATGCAAAGATCCTTTAAAAGATAGCCTAGTGCAGAACAATATTGTGCAGAAATGCAAAAGACACTTGGAAGACTGTCTCCTAACACCTGTCAAGTGCAGACTACTACACTAGGTATCAGGGAAAGAAAGATGAAATTATATGGGCTTCATGGAAATTAGCAGCTCACTTAAAAGAAGCATGAGTAGAAAGTTAGTTATGGTAACACAGGAAAGGAAATGTTACCATAATGTTTACAAGTCTAGGAGGTCAGGGAATACTTCTCAAAATTAATACCTGATAAGAGTTTTGATGTAAACGTTCTCAAAACACTTCTATCTACATGTCTTTCTTACTCTCTTAGGGGTTCTGGGTTATACAAAAGTCAAAAATTTCAGGACTTTGTATTAAAAATTGCTCAACATATATTTCTAAGATTTTTTGCTATCAGTATCCTCCTGTAGACAAAATTTCTAAGGTTTCAAGATTATATAAAGATAATGAAATCTAATCGGATTTAGACACTTTGCTTAGACACTTGCTTAGTCTTTGCTTAGACACTTTGCTAGTAGGATCTTGGAAATTATCTTGAAAAATATAAGAAGATTTTAATAATAATTTTATTTGCAAACTCTTGCCCATAATGATAATGTTTTATAATTTTATATCCTTCTATTCTCATTTGAATATACAATGTTCAACTAAAATCACTTATAAAAGAAGTAGGAATATAGGAATAACTATTTGGCCTTTGGGGAATCTTATTTCATATCTTGTTGCCTATGGCCTCCAAAGAGGAATTTGTAGATCTCTATTTCCCTGCAAGATGATCTATTATGGTGAATTATAACTTCTATGTCTCATTTTATCTCATAATGGATAAAGAAAACTTGGAACATATATACCATGGAATATTATGCAGTCATAAAAAAGGATGAGTTCATATCCTTTTCAGGGACATGGATGAAGCTGGAATTCATCATTCTCAGCAAACTAATGCAGGAACAGAAAACCAAATACCACATGTTCTCACTTATAAATGGGACTTGAACAATGAGAACACACGGACACAGGGAGGGAAACATCACATACTGTAGCCTATTTGGGGTTATGGGACTAGGGTATTAGGAGAAATATCTAATGTAGATGACGAGTTGATGGGTGCAGCAAACCTCCATGGCTCATGTAAACATATGTAACAAACTTGCACTTTCTGCAAATGTATCCCAGAAATTAAAGTATAAAAAAATTCCATATTTGCATATTTTGATGTACATATTATATCAGTATAGCTAGATATGTAAAAATTTTAAGAGTAAATATATATAAAACATATAGTAGTCTTTGATTAGAATTGTATTACCAATATAAATAAAATACCATTTAGAATACAAAATTCCTGACTCTTCAAATGATTTAATATATATCAATATTAATAACTATTTAAATGCTCTTTAGCTGCCCATCACCATAGTAATAATAGGAATAATGGCAGCTAATTTTAACTGAGTACTTCCTAACTGTGGCCCAGTTACAGTGAAATAAACACTATTAGATTCACCCCATCAATTTATTACAGCAAGCCTATGAAACATACTGTAGTACTAAGTCAGTATTATATATGAAAACCTCGTGGGAAGGATATGTATAAAACTTGCTCAAAGTTACCCAGCTAATAAAAGGCTAGGAGAAGATGAAACACCTATGTAGTTTTCTTTCCTGAGCTGAAGTTCCTAAATCCTTGGCTGCATGGTCCCTCATTCAAAAGTCCTAAATTGGCTAAAATTTATATAACAGAAAATTCACAGAATCATTTCCTTTTACTCTTCCACTACCAGGGCTGTTAATGGTCCCAAGCAAAAGGACAAATTTTTTTCTACTTGAGATAAGAAAAATATAGAGTGAGACAGAAGGTATTCTACCAATATAAAAACACTTTACCAGGAAAACTGAGAAGGGGGCTGTTAACCTTTGGGGAAATGTAGGTCTTCAGTGGATTCTTATTAGAAACATAAAGACATAGAGAGAAGATTTTCATTTTAAAGCCTCCTCCATTCAGCAAAGTATATTCTGATTCCATTATAGTATTAGGCTCCTATATAGTTATAAGTAACCCCATGTGGTTTTAGAATTCTTAAATATTCACACACATAATCATCTGAAGAATGAATAAATCCATGAATGACTAAAGTTTATTCCTATATCATTTTCAATATCTTTAAATTATGCTTACATCTGTAAATCTGTTGCCTCATTCTCAAATCACATAGTCTGTAACTCATGAAGATAAACCCCTGTCGGCCAGACACGGGTGGCTCACGCCTGTAATCCCAGCACTTCGGGAGGCCGAGGTGGGCGGATCACCTGAGGTCAGGAGATCAAGACCAACCTGACCAACATGGAGAAACCCCCATCTCTACTAAAAACACAAAATTAGCCTGGCGTGATGGCGCATGCCTGTAATCCCAGCTACTCGGGAGGCTGAGGCAGGAGAATCGCTTGAACCCGGGAGACGGAGGTTGCCGTGAGCCGAGATCATGCCGTTGCACTCCAGCCTGAGCAACAAGAACGAAATTCCGTCTCAATAAATAATTAAATAAATAAACCCCTGTCTTCCTAGTGCTTTATGTCTACAGTCCAGAAATGTTTTACCGACCTCATCATGTATCACTTGTTGTGACCTGTTCCTATTCTTCATTGTGTCTAGCCTCCTATCATCTTCCTAGTTTTGGACTAACTTAATCCCGTAATCCCATAAGGTCATTGCTAAAGTTTCAGCTTTGAATAAGTTCCTCTTTTCAGCACCATGTATTGAACCCTTCTATTAATTATGCTGTCTTTAATATATCTTCCTTGCTTTGAACAGACTTCTGTACCATTCTACTTATAGGTTGTTCCAGCCAAACTCCACCTAAAACATTCTAAATAGGCCGGGCATGGTGGCTCACGCCTGTAATCCCAGCACTTTGTGAGGTCGAGGCGGGCGGATCTCTTGAGGTTGGGAGTTCAGTATCAGCCTGACTACCATGGAGAAACCCCATCCCCACCAAAAATACAAAACATTAGCCGAGCACAGTGGTGCATGCCTGTAATCCCAGCTGCTTGAGAGGCTGAGGTAGGAGAACCACTTGAAATTAGGAGACAGAGGTTGCCGTGAGCCGAGATCGCGCCAGCCTGGGTAACAAAAGCAAAACTCAGTCTCAAAAAAAAAAGTCCCAAATAATTCAATTTATTGTGGGATAATGTGAGAAACAGAAAGTAAACAAACAAACAAAAAAAACTAGAAAGACCAGAAATAATCTCTCACTTTTTCGTGAATTTGTTAGCTTTTTCTGAGTTCCACTTACAGTGACTTTCCCATTCTTCCCTGCACACTGTCAACACATAAGGACTCAAATTAAAATGATGTATATGTTTACAATCCAAAATTTTTAAAGGGAAAGGAGAGAGAGAGAAGAAAGTAAAAGAAAGCCAAAAAGGAAAATGTAGCTAAGGTGAACCCGTGAGTTTCTACTCAGAATCCTTATTATTGAGCATGATGTATTTTGTTTTCTTAATGTATGTATAATGAAAATGGAAGGGAAGAATTATAAAAGATTACTTTAGCTGATATCATTAGATGAGAAAGCTGGTACCTGTAATTGTGCATAAATCCCCAGCCACAAGCAGAGACCCTGTAACTTGTATCACAGTTGCTGCAGTCGTCCTTTGCACCTTCCTCTTAGTTGCAATAATGCCCCCCAATGAGGTTTATCGACTGCTGCATATGAAATCAATTCTGTTAAATGCAGATAATGAACACTTCTCTTACTAATTGCTTGCTCCAATTCATCATTTCTTAGCAAGCATCAGGAGCCAAGATAAAGCACTGCTAGATGATGTTGAATGGCACCTAAACTACTGAGGGCAGGGCTCAGCCCCACCTCACACAGTTCTTTTGCCATGGATCCCAAATTAAATGCTTTCCTGATCAAAGAACACACATTACTCCTTTATCCATCCATCATCATTTAACTACAAACGCCACTGTACACGTCTCTGAGCTCTTTCCCTCATGATGGAAGAATAATGACATGAACAATTAGAAAATACCACCTGCTCAGTGCTTAATGCAGAAAAAAAAAAAAAAAACATGAATGTAGAGTTTGAAATTAAAAATCCATTAGCCTGTGCTCTGTACATTACTTATACTACCAACCATGGAAGATTTAAGGTACTGAAGGTGTGAAATAGAATATTGCACTACAGATGTCTGTTTTCTCCTTGGAAATTTCTGTCTAAAGACTGTCAAGCAAGGAGTGTGACTCATAAGGCTACTGTAGGCCTGTCTCTATATTCAACACTTGCTGTTTGGAGCATGATAACAACAGTTGTTATAAGTGAATATAGTAAGTCCACAACACAGTACATCAGATGACCCAAAGGTAGCCTGTTGTTGAAGCCTCATATGTGGCTGAAAGTTTCCCTGATGTAAAATGATGAAGGAAAAGATGGTTTTCAGCAGGCTTGTTTTGATGCCAAAGCTCAAAACCCAGAGAATTTTTATTTATCCCTAAAAATAAAAGAGAAGACCACAGATCATGTGGTCTCGTATTTGTATGTTTGAGCAAGCACAATCATGGTAGAAAAAGAGGCAGAGAACTGCAAGGAGACGGATGACTCAATGTTGAACTAGTATTTGTTCTAACTGTTCTCTACCATTTAGCATCCCGCCAAGAACACAAGTGATTTCTCTTCTTCAAAATTTCTCACCTTAGGTTCATTTGTAATCCATTTTCTTCTTGTTGGTTTTTTTCTTTTAGTTTTTTTTTTTTTTTTCAGTTGAAGAAGTAATATTCAATGAGATTACATTCATATTAATAGCAGTTTTTTTATTTCAATAGGACATGGGATGAAAATGTTGACTATAACTGAACAAATATTTGTAATATAACTATTGAGAGTATATAAGTTTAATATTTTAGGGAAATAAAATGTCAAATTCTATCAAGCTCTCTCAAACTAAAATAATAGCAGTTTGCTTTCAGATATTTTGAATATTATTGTGACATTTCTCCCTTATACCTTTCTGGGACCTTGGATATAGGAACCATGTAAGGGTAAATAGTCTAGGTCTTCATTTTGGGACAGGGGTGATATCCTACAGTTCCACAGGGGCTGAGCCAGGTTTCAAAGGTGAGATAGAGAGCTGTTGGTAAAAATTAGAGTGAGAGGAAAGGCCAAAATGTATGGAATATTTATTACATGTCAGACATTTCACTAAGCATTCTAGTAAAATATTTCTTCAGATCTATGGAAATCTTAATCTTATACAGTAAATGGTTTTATTATAACCACTTTACAAAATAGAAACACTAACATAAAAAGGTAAAATAATCTGTTTAAATTAACTTGGATTATGAACCCAATTAGCTGTGTCCTTTGAACAGAAGCTGTTAGCACTACACTGAACTGTACCACACTTGCAAGCTTCCAGAGGAAAATTCCCTAAGAGAAAATGATATCTATGACTCAATATTTCTTCCCATACCCTCGGTGACTTATGGTATTTATTTACTAAATGCCAAAGCAGATAGCCCAATAGGAAACATGTAGCTAAATGGCCTGGGAAGAGAATGGAATGCCAAATAACAAGCAAAATAGAATCTGACACCCTAGGTCTCAGCAAGTGTTTTGAATGGACAATAAAGAAAGTGACTAGAATGTAACCTCTGAAAAAATGTTGTGAAGCACCAATGGCCTTGAAAAAATCTGGTGAGCTAATGTAAAGGACATCCAGTTCATACTGACAATTGTTGAACAAATTACTTGTTGGAGATGGAGTTGCAGACAAAATACATACTTATCACTACTTTAAAATATGTTTATTGTACTCAGGAGAAGAGTCTGGAACTGTAGTTTCAGAATGAGCTTATCATAGAGTAAGAAGAGGACTGGGGCATAACTTTTAAAATAATAATGATACACTTATAATAATCCTAGTGTGATTTATTTACCTTTTAGTAAATCAGGTTTACAGAAAACTAAAATAAAAATATCTTAACATTACATATGCAGGACTTAATCTGAATAATTATAAATTTTCATAAACATAATTTACATACCATACCATAGTAGCTGTGATATAGTAAATTAATAAGCTTTCTGTACTACGGTGTAGCTCTTTAATTCTAAGAATAAAAAAGATTCCATTATGTCACAGGACTTCTATTGGGATGGTTAAAAAAGTCCAATCATATATAACTGAAGAAAATACAGGTATTTTAGTGGAATAAGAATGTGATAAATGAAAACAGAAAAATAATTAAATATCTTCAATGTTACTTAAGTAAATAGAACTAACAAATATGTATCATGGAAGAGAAGGTAGTTCTGTAAAAACACATAAAATAACTTTCTAAGATGAAAATTTTACATACTTAAAAGCATTTGTCAAAGAAAGTAATAATAATTCCATTCATGCATTTGTTCATGTATAACCAGTAACTTGTAATGTCACAGAAAAAATTCAGTCATGAAATGGAAAAGCAAATTTTAATAGGTAAGAAACTAATAGCCTTTAAGCTGACAATATGTTTGTTTGAATAAAAAATATTATTACTTTAAAATAATCAATTTAGCAAAATACAAAAAAAAAAAGAACATTTCACATGAACATCTTAATTTTTGGTATGTGTTTAAATATCAGGACATCTACTCATATTCTTCATAAATGGAGTCATAAGTTTTAGTAGATGCTGACATATTTAGGCAGGTTGTCTTCTCTAATTGTCCTCAGTCCCCACCATTCCATAATGTCCCCAGTAGAAATACTACTGACATTTGTCATTTATTGCCATATTTAGCTGTTTCACAGTCAGTTTACCTTCTTTATTTTAATTTTTATATACCATGTAGGCATGTCAGTGTTTCACTCTTGCTGTGAGACAGCCATAGATCCCTTTTGACCTAGTTTTTTATTATCTTTCTTTTTCAAACTAATTTTCCCTAAAAGAATAGAACCTATAAAACTCCAAATAGTGTATTTAAACTCAATCACATCTAGAAAACTATGCTAAACTATTCAGAAACAATGAAGAGAATAAATGAATTCTCCAAACCAAGACCTAATGAGTGCCAGCTCTGAAAATAAAGTTCTTGATTCTTGACATCTGGCCTACTGTGCCTAGGAAGTATAATCAGTCACTCTAACTCAGTCATTTTAATAACTGAAGTAAATTACTTAACAGTTAAACATTATATACTTAAAATGCTTAAATTAACTTAAATATAATCAAATAATTTCACTTTTTAATTCCAAATAATGAAGTGTTTTGTTGTAGAATATTAGATCTTTCATGAAACAAAGTAGTCCCGTAAGTCTAAGTACAAATTTCAAATGTAAAATAAAACTGATCAAGTCAGGGACCAGGTTTGGCAAAAAGTATTACATGATGTGACTTGTAAAATGTCAATTATTGTGAGCAATTTTAATAAGACCTCATCAGAGCATATTGCATGTACTCGTGATGGGGAAAAGAAGTATGTATATCAGCATGTATTGACTACTTTATACCCATTATACATCAGGCTTTTTAGATTCATTTTACCATTTAATGTTCATGGACTTGCTGGAGATAGGGTATTGTTATCATCCCTATTCTTTAGTGAGAGCTGAGATTTACAAAAGAATAAGTAAATTTTCAAAAATTACTTACTAACAATGTGTACACAGACCATTTCCAAATTCATGAGGTAACTGCTGTTTTAGTTACTTTGGGCTGTTAAAATGAATTACTGTAGACAGGGTGACTTAATCAGAAAACGCTTGTTCTCACAGTTCTGGAGGCTGGGAAATTTAAGATAAAGGTGCTTCCACATCCAGTGACTGATGAGGGCCTGTTTCTTTGTTTGCACATGGCACTTTCTCATTATATACCGACATGGCAGAGACTGAGAGAAATAAATGATCTCTTTGGTGTCTCTTCTTATAAGAGTACTCATCTCATTCACCCACTAATTACCTCCCAAGGGTCCACCACTGAATATTATCACATTTGGGGACTAGGGTTTCACCATATGAATTTTGAAGGTATATAGACATTCAGTTTTAGCAATTGCTAACAATATTACACTTACACAGCCATTTTTCTCACTTAAATATTTTCTATCAATTATTTAATAAATGGAAGCAGTGGGATTACTTTGTTATAACTGTAAGAATTTATCTGGGAGATAACTATGTGTGTGTGCGTGTGTGTGTGTATGTTTATCATGGGGGAGAAGTTTGTGAAGTAGATGCAGTGGATTGAGAATCTGGATAATAAGAAAATATTCCACCGATGCTGATGATTTTAATGTAACATAGGAATTGCCTGTCTACTCATTCAATTAGTGAGTATTTCAGTATGAGGCATACTTGGTGACTAAGCTTTCACTTGGTAATCTGAGGTTAATATTGACATAGAATTAGAGTTATAACTCACATAAATTCACACAGAAACATTTTTACATCGCCTACAGAATTTTATACATATATCCAAGAAATTAAGTATATGGTGTGTTCACCTTTCTCCAGGGATTTATAGGATAATTAGACAAACTCTTCCAACAATTATAAAAAAAAATGAAATAACAGGTGCATATTCTGAATTATAAAAATCATTCGAAGTAGCAAAAAGTTTATGTCTTTGATTCCAATAACCTATTTTAATTTTCTTTTTAAAATAAAAGCGTTAGAAGCAAAAAATAAAAATAAAAATAAAATAAAAGCCATAACTAAACCAAGTATAGATAAAGGAAATAGGAATGAGAAACAGTGTATGTGTGTGTATATGTGTGGGCATGCCTATAGGCATAGTTGTGTGTGAATTTAAGTGAACACATTTACTAATTGAATAAAAGCCATTAAGTGTTTCTATGTGTATATGCATGTTTGTGTTGTGTTTTGGAGTTGTTACTCAGCTTTTACAGAATATTCAAATAGAAAACCAAATATGATTGTCACCTATATTGCATAAATAACCAGAGAAAAGTCACTTAAATAGCCATAAAAGAAATGTTGAAAATAAATGCAGAGAATAATATTTAGAGTAAGAATGCCCAAATGTATCACAGTCCCCAAAAAGCAATTAAGCAGAAGAAATTGTTTAGAGGTTGGAAAGATTTAAAGAGTTATCATTAAAATTTGAGTTGGATGTTACTCCATGAAGAGAATGTATACTTAAACACTGCTACCCTGTGCATCAGAACATACTCACTTTGTGGACAAAGATTTAAAGGCTCCGATATTGGACCTGTTGCTGATTAGAAATGCCTTGATAAATGGGATCTAATTAAACTAAAGAGCTTCTGCACAGCAAAATAAACTATAATCGGAGTGACAGGCAGTCTACAGAATGGGAGAGAATTTTTGTAATCTGTCTGACAAAGGGCTAATATCCAGAATCTATAAAGAACTTAAACAAATTTACAAGAAACAAACATTCCCATCAAAAATTGTGCAAAGGATAGGAACAGGCACTTTTCAAAAGAAGACATTTATGTGGCCAAAAAAACATGAAAAAAAGCTCATCATCACTGCTCATTAGAGAAATGCAAATCAAAATCACAATGAGTTGCCATCTCATGCCAATTTGAATGGCAATCAATAAAAAGTCAGAAAACAACAGATGCTGGAGAAGATGTGGAGAAATAGGAATGCTTTTACACTGTTGGTGGGAGTGTAAATTAGTTCAACCATTGTGGAAGAAAATGTGTGATTCCTCAAGGATCTAGAACTAGAAATATCATTTGACCCAGCAATCCCATTACTGGGTATATACCCGAAGTATTATAAATCATTCTACTATCAAGACAAATGCACACGTATGTTTATTGTGGCACTATTCACAATAGCAAGGACTTTTGAACCAACCAATATGTCCATCAAAGATAGACTGCATAAAGAAAATGTGACACACACACTGCACGGAATACTACGCAGCCATAAAAACGAATGATTTCAGGTCCTTTGCAGGGACATGGATGAAGCTGGAATCCATCATTCTCAGCAAACTAAGACAGGAAGAGAAAACCAAACACTGCATGTTCTCACTGATAAATGGGACTTGAACAATGAGAACATATGGGCACAGGGAGGGAAACATAACACACTGGGACCTGTCGGGGGCTAGGGGGCAAGGGGAGGGATAGCTTTAGGAGAAATACCTAATGTAGAGGACAGGTTGTTGGGTGCAGCAAACCGCCATGGCTGATGTATACCTATGTAACAAACCTGCACGTTCTACACATGTATCCCAGAACTTAAGTATAATAATTTTTTAAAAACGAAATGTCTTTGTTAATATTTCCCCCTTTTTCTTGATAAAAATTTAATTTGCAGCCTGGTGGGGCATGGTGGCTCACACCTGTAATCCCAGAACTTTGGGAGACCGAGGTGGGAGGATCACCTGAGGTCAGGAGCTCAAGACCAGCCTTTCCAACATGACGAAACCCTGTCTCTGCTAAAAATACAAAAAATTACTACTCGGCAGACTGAAGTAGGAGAATCTCTTGAACGCGGGAGGCAGTGGTTTCAGTGAGCCGAGATTGCACGACTGCACTGCAACCTGGGCAATAGAGTGCGGCTCTGTTTAAAAAAAAATGATAATAATAATAATAATTCACAGTTGTAAGCAGCCTAAATTTTAAATATTTCTTAAGAAAGATTGAGACTTTATGTTTTAGAATTGTGTTTTTATGACAGAATACCTACACACACACACACACACACACACACACACACACACACACACCCAACAAACTAAAGAACGTTTTCTATTATATATCAAATTATAATTTTATTATTGTGGTTAATTTTATTTTATGTTTCTCTACCTCATCAATTTATCTATTACCTATCTCTTAATCCATCCATTCATCCTTCCATTCAATCTTTTATTACTTTTAATATTTTTAAATAAACTGCCTTGTTGCTTTGATTTTTATTAATGTAGCCTGGCAAAACATGAGATGACAGAAAGACTTTTATTTGCATGGAGTCTCCTGAAATCAGCTAATAATTCACTATGGACTCTATTTACTCAGATTAATAACTGTGCAGAAATGTCATTATCTGAAGAGCACAAATCTGAGGACAGACAGAATTTTAATCATGGGCTCTGTCACTGACTGACGGTGTGATTTCAGTTGCTTAAATAATCCAGACTCTAGTCTCCTCAATTATAAAACAGGAATAATAATAGACTTAACTTTATTATATGTTAAGCTACATAAATTGCTTCGGGTATTCAAAGAAGATAATTAATTGCCGTGGATTAGGAATCTGAAATAGAAGTTGAATTCCCAGGAGTGAAACAAATTTAGTAATACTTGCATGACTGTTGGAGAACCAGGCCACTTAACAGGTATATATATGCCCCTCTGACTACCTCCTAGATGTTTTCTGCCATGTCAGCAGCAGGCAGAGGACCAGCTGGCTTAGTGTCTATATTGTTTACATGCGACAACTCAATGTGATGTGAACTATGGAGGGAGACACTTCACACTGAACATCTGTTCTTCAGTTTCCCCAACAGGATGCCTCCAAATGTGCAATGAAACTCATCAATAACAAGCTGAGGAATGAGTCTAAACGAATGACATTTTGGAATAACATATTTGACATTTGTGAGTTCCACCAGTTGTGGCTTAATCAAGAAAGCCAGTAGATATCCATGGAATCCATCTCTTAGGCATACACATCTAAAAACACATCCATTTGTCTTATGTTAAATTCATGTTTTAACTTCCAAAATATTATTTCAATGGGATATTTTGCCACACAATTATGCTAGTTTTTACCATTTTCTTCCCTAGTGTATAAAAGAACAAGAGAATACAAATTCCTTGGCCTGTCAGTTATTTAGTTATTTCAAATTTTTATATTCCCAAAAGTCATAAGAGGATTCTTCTCTCACAGATGTGATTATAAAATACATGTGATTTACCAACTTTTAGTCTTCTATTTTCTACAAACTAGCTCTCTTGTGCAAATGGAGAAATAGTATATGTATTTGGTACTAAATTTCCCGCATAATTGTCAGAATCTCACCATTTATTGTTTTGTAGGAACTGGGCTTTTCAAAAAATCAGACCACATGATAATTTTGATATTAACACTCTTCTGAAAGACTCAGTGAATAAACTAGTCATCTATATTCACTGAATAAAAACACAATAAGTAAAACTTATTCCATAGTATAGTACTTTGGGTTTGCTAATTTAAAAAAATTAGTTTACAAATACTATTTCTGAGGGACAATAGCATTTCTCTAGGATACATCTACTAACTTACAACTGAAGAAAATAGCTTTTATGTTTACTTTATCTCTTGTAGGAGTTGTATAGCTGCGTAAGAGTATCGTAATGCAAGAGGTACATCATAAAAACTGCTTTGTTATATGTTGTGTGCATGTGTTACATATAGACAGTGTATTCACTGTTGTTTAGTAGCACATTTTATGATGAATGATGGAACCAGCACAAATTAAGTGTGAATTTGACTTATGAACTCTTCACATGCACTACCTCATAAACATTACAAGCTAGAGAATGTAGGGACTTGAATCCACAAACCACAGATGTCAAGATTAATACATTACGTTTTGATTACTTGAAACTGCCTGTACAATTGAATTTGCAGTTGTTTTGTAAAAAAGAAAATAGAACTGAGAAGAAGTGCTACAGCAATCATACTCTGTGATTTAAAAGAAAATAAACACCACTAGTTCATGCCCAGAAAAAATAAAAAATAAAAAAAATAAAACTATGGGAACTTTACTACCCTTATCTATACTCTCCCACTGGCGAGGGAAAAAAAATGTCTCTCCTCACAATGAATAACACTAGGTAGAGGAAATATCACTGCTTAGTTTTAGAAGAAAGAGAAAAATATCATTGCAAAACATTCATATGCAAATAAGAATCTGAAGGAAAAGGCAATGTGGAGGATAGGGCATTCATCACTGGGAGGGAGATGTAGCCTGGCAGGTGCACAGCTACTTTTTCATAGTCAGAGTCATCTACTCAAAGGTAGAAACCAAACCAAGTCTAAATCAGAAAAATGATTGTCAGTATATAACATTTAATGTCAAAACATACTTTGTAGAATATATCAATTGCAATCTCATTTTGAGAGCTAACCTAGAATTATGATTATATTTGGAAGCCTGATTCTGTTTGCCTCATTTGGTCCATTTGGTTGTACATTAAGGCTTGAACATAAGGTTTGTGATATAAAGCTGTCTTTAAATAGGCTCCATGACATTTAAAGTTATCTGCTGGGAAATAATCAACTTTTTCAAATTCATAATAGCCTTGCTTTGGGGAAATTAGCTTTGATTTGATGAGCAAATAGATCACTAAGGATCACTGAGGTGGGGAGTAGTGATGGGAAGCAGTCATAGAAACCACTAGTTAACATGTCTTGGGTAATAATATCAGGTGTTTATTTGCAAGTGTCAATGAGATCCTGCATGCCAGTTAATTTCAAACAAAATAAACAACAACAAACACTTTGATTGTGTTACACAACCTGCAGTCATTATTTTTATTAGCTGCTATCTACCTACCTGTCCGTTTATCCATTGATTATTTCATCAGTGTGTGTACGTGTGTATGCGTTTCAGAATGGACTGAGTGATGAAAATTATATTACTTCATGCATAGATATTTGTAGAGGGCCTGCTGTGTGCCAGATATTAAGCAACTGCAATTGATTAAAATAGTATTTAAAAACTACTCACTGCCTTCAAGGAGCACAGTGCCTAACTAGGGAACTCAGACAAGTAAATAGGCAATTACAGTGTAGGATAGTTCTGGGGATCAGAAAACAAAACCCCCAAATGAAAGCCTCAGCAGCAGACTCAGAAACAAACGTTTTTCTCTGACCTTCTCCTGTCCTCTTGTCTCTCAGTTCTGTTCTCCAATAAGGCTAGCCATAGAAACTAGACTCGCTCTTCCACAATGGCGGGTCATAGTAAACAGAACCCCTTTTCTTCAAAGCCAGCCGTAAAACCTAAATATGTTACTCTAATTTTTCCTCCACCTTATCTGTGTAAAAACTGGCCATAAAGAAATTATCTGACTTACCTTGTTTGACTGAACATCTTAAGACCCCCCAGTCCAAAGATGGTGATACCCCATACCCAGAAGAAGAAAAAAATACATGCTTAGAAATGACAAGAGAAATCTAGACTGACTGACCTTGCTGGGTTTCCCAACCCAGTCTGTTAGCATTATCAGATCATGTACCTTTCTTCCAACAGTATTTCTACACAGCTGTCCATACTTTGTTAATTTCCCCTGTATCTTAGGGTCTGCATTTGGAAGGCTGCCGTGTATATTCATTAAATGAATTTTTAAGCCTTTTTTCCTCCTAATCTGCCTTTTACAACTAGATTTTTAGTAAAACCTCAGTGGGACAAGGGCCTTGGCATCCACAATAGCAAGTCTTATAATACAAGGTTAAGTACAGAATGAACCCACAATGAAGAACATAAAATTTGAGGAACTTCATATAAATTATGGAATTTGCCAATTATTTCCCAATGAAAACAATAACATACAGCACATATTTTTCTGAAGCAGAGATAATACATTCTTACACATTAATTTTATCACTGATAAAATGATTAATTTTATCATTATTTTTAAAGTGAAACACAATGGTCATTACTTGCCCAAGCTTAAGAAGCTAATTATTAGTAGGGCGCGGTGGCTCATGCCTGTAATCCCAGCTCTTTGGGAGGCTGAGACGGGCAAATCACGAGGTCAGGAGATTGAGACCATCCTGGCCAACATGGTGAAACCCCATCTCTACTAAAATACAAAAAAAATAAATAAATTAGCCAGGCATGGTGGCACGCACCTGTTGTCCAAGCTACTTGGGAGGCTGAGGCAGGGGAATTGCTTGAACCCAGGAGGAGGAGGCTGCAGTGAGGGGAGATCATGATACTGTACTCCAGCCTGGCAACAGAGTGAGACTCTGTGTAAAAAAGAAGAAGAAGAAGAAGAAGAAGAAGAAGAAGAAGAAGAAGAAGAAGAAGAAGAAGAAGAAGAAGAAGAAGAAGAAGACACAACTAATTATTATCAGAGTTGTGAGTAGAATCCAGGACTCCAAATATGAATCCAATGCTTTTTGTATAAGTTGTGCTGCTTCAATTTAAATTTCTTTTATAAAATAGTAGAAATTAGTGGAAATGAAACATTTGTAAAGCTAACTCTACTTGCTTGTTTTTCCTTTTTTTTTCCTCCATTTTGCAGTTAAATCAGTATAACAAACAAAAAATGCAAATAGATAAATAATCAAATTAATGGCTTACAACTGAAGAATAACATCATGTAAATGTTACTACTGATCTGAGAAGTCCCATCCATTTCAATGAAAGTTATATTTGGGAATTCCACATCTCAGTCTGCTCTTAGTAGGGATGAAGGAAATTGTTTCTGTATCTGGCCAAACTAATATGGAGTTTGGGATACATTCTGTTAAATTCTCTACTTTGATATGATGTAATACAATCCAAAGTAATAGTTGTGCTACATATAATGTTTCATTAGAGATTTAATGAACAAACACTCTGATCATCCTCTGTGACACTATTTTAAAAAGAGGCTCGTTATTATGATTAAATATAACTGCAGGTGTAGGCTGCTTAAGTTAATAAAGACCAGAAAAATGAATTGGCCATTCTAGAACTTTGTTCTCAGCTGGAGAAGCGATAACATCAATAACATTGTAGGCTCATTCTTGGCTCTAATTGACACTCAGAATAATAGGCCTGAATACTAAAGCTCATCTCAACCAAATCAAATTGGCAATAATGCCTTTATATCCACAATTGATTTACAGGTTAACTGTAAGCCCAGTGCCTTTGTTATGGAGGCAGATCATTCGCTCTGGAATCAGTGAAGCCTGTGAATCTGTTCTACCATTCACTAGCTTGCTGAGGCTGAACATTTCTGAGATGCTCTGAGTTCTAGTATTTTATAACCATAAATAGATGTAAAATTTCAGGAAAGAGATCAAGAATTTTTGGTATATACAAAGTGCTAAGTAATAAATGTAGACTCATTAAATGTGAAGGTAAAATATAAAAACAAAGTGGCTATAAAAGAAGTTATCTATTAGAAATTTGTGAAATCTGGACTTCACCAATTTAGAGCAGAGGTCAGAAAATGTTTTTTCAAAGGGCCAGATAATAAGTGCTTTAGTTTTTTGTAGGGTATATAATCTTGGTTGAACTCAACTCACTGTAGCAAAACAGCAGCCACAGAGTATATGTAAATAAATTTAAATGGTTGTATTCTCACACACACACATGAAGTTTACTAAAACAGATGGGAGTGAGTGACATAAGCAAGATGGTGCATTTGGCAACTCCAAGCTTCTGTCCCTCCATAGAAATATTGAAAAAATGAACAGAAGCCATCAGAATCAACATTGTCAGCACACTGGAAAACAGACAGGTTTCTATCAATCCAGTGAACACTAAAGCAATAAAAAGTCAATGTAAAAATAATTTAAAAATCATTGTGACAGTTTTACCTTCCCTTTCTATAACCACTCCCCAGTTGAAGAGCAGTCTTGCAGACAGCAGCCCATGTTCCCAATGTGAGAGAATAGACCCTGTTTCCAGAGGTAGAAGAGACAACTTCATTTGCAAATTATTTTGGCTTGGTTTAACCTATATGGGGGCTACCTGAAGGAATGATGTAAGGTACTTTCATCTGTTTTGTCTATTGCACAGCATATCCAAGAGGTAAAAGTGGTAGGAATTGCTTAAACATATTATTGAATTCCTAAGAAACCTAAGCTTGAGGCAAAAAACATTTAAGATATATAAACGAACATCCAAGGCCTGGAAACACAATAAGAACAGAGATTTTCCTTGGAAAATTAGGGTAACAAAAAAACACCTATGAGTTAGGAGAGATTTGAAAAGCCTCATACATGCCAATTATACAGTGCATGTTCAAAAAAGGCCTAAGAAGTCCTTAAGTTTTATAGTGTTTTGTAGCTTTGTTTTGTCTGATACTGATCCTTAACCTATTTTTTCAACCTTTATTTTAAGTTCTGGGGTACATGTGCAGATGTGCAGGTTTGTTACATAGGTAAATGTGTGCTGTGATAGTTTGTTGCACAGATCAACTCATCATCTAGTTATTAACCCCAGCATCCATTAGCTATTCTTCCTGAAGCTTTCACTCCTGCCACCACCTATCACTTTCAACAGGCCTCAGCATGCGTTGTTTCCCTGCATGTGTTCATGTGTTCTCATTGTTCAGCTCCCACCTGTAAGCGAGACCATGCAGTGTTTGGTTTTCTGTTCCTGCATTAGTTTGCTGAGAATAATGGCTTCCAGCTCCATCCATATCCCTGCAAATGACATAATCTTGTTCCTTTTTATGGCTACATAATATTCTGTGGTATATAGGTACCACATATTCTTTATTTAGTCTACAGATCCCTAACCTTAATTCAAGTCTGGCTAAGTGTTTAAAGAGGAACTCAGGACAGAGCCAAACAGTAAAGGCAGAGAGAAGTTGGTTGGTTGGTTGGTTGTTGTTTTTTTAGTTCCTGGTGTTCAAGAAAACTCTGTCAAACACTAGCTGAACAAAAGCTAAAAAACAGAAACTTTATTCACAATACATGCAACAAATATATTTGCTGAAAAACAGTATAGAAAAGTCACTATATCAACAGTTTACTACAACTTTCAATAATTAAAAACCGTGAGAAGCAGGAACATTTGATTTCCAGAATCACACTGTAACATTTGTGTCCATTTCTTAACAAAAAAAAAAAACAAAAAAATCAAAGAAACAGGAAATAAGACCTATTTAATGGAACAAAATAAGTTAACAAATACCATCCCTAAAAATATCTGGATATTGTAATTAACAGAAAAAATATTATTTAAAAAAATTATCTTAAACATGTTCAAATAATAGAAGGAAAACCTGAACAACCAAATAAGAAAAATAAAAAAAAAAAATAAGTGAACAAAACAAAAATATCAATGAAGAAAAATTCTCAAAGGAACCAAAAATTTTGGAGTTTTAAAGTATAAAAACTGAAATAAAAAATTAAATAGAGAAACTCAACACAAATTTTACCAACCAAGAAGCAAAATCAGGAAATTGATAATAGAGTGATAGATATTATCTATTCTATCTATCAAGTCTGAGAAGTAGGAAAAAAATGATAAAGAAAAGTAAATGGCACGTAAGGGGCTTGTGAGATGCCATCAAGAGGACCAACATATGAAGGAGAATCCCAGAGAAAGCAGATAGAGAGAAATTGCAGGACAGATATTTGAAGAAATAATGGCTGAAAACTTTCCATATTTGATGAAAGATATAAATATACAAATTCAAGAAACATAAATAAACATCAAGTAAGATAAAGAGATCCACACTGAGACATACAGTTGTCAAATTATTGAAAGCTAAAGACAGACAATTTTGCAAGTAGCTAGGGAAAATCAATTTATTATGTACAAAGGATTTTCAATAAGATTAAGAGCTGATTTCTCATTATAAATGATAGAGATCAGAAGATAGTGGAATAACATGCTTTAGTCCTGAAAGACAAAAAACAAAAACAAACAAAAAAACTGCTTACTGAGAATTCTATATCTAGCAAAACATTCTATCATAAATGAGTAAAAAATTAAGAGATTTACAGATAAAGAAAAGATGAGGGAGTTTATAACTTGCAGACCTGTCCTATGAAAAATGCCAAAGAGATTCCTTCACGTCGAAATGAAAACACACTCGACAATAACATAAAGGTGAATGAAGAAATAAAGGTTTCCTGCAAAAAGTAAGTCCATGGGCAATTATAAAACTTAGAATTATTTTATTTTTAGTTTATAACTCCATTTTTATTTTCTATATGTGTTGAAAAAATTCATAAAAAATAATTATAAATTTATGTTATACAGCACAGAATGTATATGAACATAATTTGTGAAACAATATGAAATGGGTAAGGGGACTGCACAGACACAGAATGCCTTATGATATTGAAGTTAGGTTGGGATTAATTAAAACATAGATGATTATAAATTTAAGATGTTAAACACAATCCTTATGGCAGTTAGAGATAATATTTCTAAAATGCACACATAAGAAAATGACAAAGTTTTTAAGACATTTCACTGTAAAAAAACTAATCACAAAAATGTATTAAGGGAAGAAATGAACAAAAACTTATAAGTCATGTAGAAAGCAAAATGCAAAATGGCAGAAGTAATCCTCATCAATAATTTCTATAAATGTCAATGAAGTAAAATTTCCAATTGAAAGGCAAAAGTTAGTGTAATGGATTTTAAAAATCATACAACTACATATTTTTTATAAGTGACTCATTTTAGATCCAAGCCACAAATAAATTGAAAGTGAAAAACAGAAAAATATATTCTACACAAATGGTAACCAAAAGAGAGGTTGTGTAGCTTTACTAATATGACATGAATTGACTTTAATTTAAACACTGTTACACTTGAAAAAGGGGCATTAAACACTAATAAAAGGATAACTTTTTCAAGAAGATATAACAATTGTAAATATGTATGCACCAAACAACAGAGCTCCCCAAAATATACAAAGCAAACATTGGCAAAATTAAGTGGAAGAATAGGTAGTTCCGCAATAATAGTTGGAGACACCAATAGACCACTTCACATTCTTGATAGAAAATCTGCAACAAGGAAATAGAGGAATTAAACAATAGTATTTATATAAATCAACTATACCTAACAGATATACATAGAACATTCCACCCAACAACAGCAGAATACATGTTCCCTCTGCCAGACCATATGTTAGGCAACAAAAAAGTCTTCAATAAATTTTAAAAACATTAAACTTATACAAAGCATCTTCTCAGAACACAATGGAATGGAACTTTAAATCATCAACAAGAGAAAACTGGAAAATACACAATTAAACCATGGGCACCTTTTCAAGCAATGGGTCAAAGAAGGGAAATTACAAATATCTTAAGTAATAACAACACAACATACTAAACTTATGAGATGAAGCAAAAGCGGTGCTCAGATGAAAATGTATAGTTGTAAGAGTCTACATTAAAAAATGTACAAAAGATCTCAAATCAATAACATAACTTCAGACTTTTATTAGCCAGAAAAGAAGAACAAACTAAACACAAGTAGAAGAGAGGAAATAATAATAATTACAGTGGAAATAAATAAAATACAGGACAAGAATTATAGATAAAGAAATAATAAAACCAAAAGCTGATTCTATTAAAAAAATTGACAAAATTGACAAATTAAGCTATACTGATAAAGAAGAAAAGCGATAATAAATAACTGAAATCAGAAATAAAATTGGGGTTATTACTACTGACCTTATAGAAATAAAAATGATTACAAAAATATGACCAAATTAGGCCATAAGCTAGATAATCAAGATGAAATTGATGAATTTTCTGGAAACACACAAATTGCCTAAGCTCACTCAACAAGAAATAAAAAATGTATGTCAACAGACCAATAACATGTAAAGAAACTGAATTTGTAGTCACAAACCTCCCAATCAAGAACATTCTAATACCAGATGAGTTTACTAGTGACTTCTAGGATACATTTAGAGAGGAACTGGCAACAACTGTTTGGCACACTTTCCAAAATCAGAAATGGAGATATTACTTATTAATTCATTCTATGAGGCAAGCATGTCCCTTTGTGTGAATTCAGATGAAGAGATCACAAGTAAAGAAAATTACAGGAGATTATTCTTTACACATATAGATGCAAAAACTTTTACCAAATACTAGCAAACCAAATTGCTAAACAGAATTATGCCCTATGACCAAGAAGAATTTATCTCATAAGTGTAAGTGTAGTTTAACATAAAATCAATCAATGTAAAGCAGCACATTGACATTACCGATGTAATACAGCGAAGAAGAAAAAAAGAGATCAACTCATTTGACACAGAAATAGCATTTGACAAAATTCTATACATCTGCATGATAAAAGTCACTGAGCATATGGAAGGGAGTTTCCTTAACCTAATAAAGGACATTTATAAAATACCCCCAGCTAACAATGTATTCAGTGGCGAAAGACTGAATACTTTCCTTTAACATCATGAAGAAGACAAGGATGTCTGCTTAAATCACTAGTGAACATTGCAATTTCTAGCAGAGCAATTAGCAAGAAAGACAAATAAGAGGCATCCAAATTGTAAAGAAAGGAATAAACTATTTCTCTTTTCAGATTATATGATTCTATATATAGAAAATTTGAAAATTCTATCAGACATCTACTAGATCTAATAAAAAACTCAACAAATTATATGGTCAAAACACACGATTCATTTGTGTCTCTATATGCTAAAAACAAATAATCCAAAAACAAAATTAGGAAACAAATTCCATTTATGATGGTATCTAAAAGAACAAAATACCTAAGAATAAATTTAATAAAGAATGTGAAAACTTGTACACTGAAAAGAGCAAAGTATTACTGAAATAAATCAAAGAAGTTCTAAACAAATTGAAAGCAACCCGATGTTTATGGATTTGAACAAAAATTAATTGTGCTAAAACAGCAGAACTACCAAAGCTATCTGAAGAGTCAATACAATATTTAGCAAAATTCCAACTGACATTTTACTGAAACAGAAATGAGAGTTCTCAAATTCCTAGAATTGTACATGGAAATCCTAAAAACCAAAAAAGACAAATTTGGTGGATTCACACTCTGCTATTTCAAAACTTACCAAAAAGCTACAGTAATTAAAACAGTATGGAATTGGCATAGGGATAGACATACAGATAAGTGGAATAGAATTGAGTCCACAAATAAACCCATATGTTTATGGCAAATTTATTTTCAACAAGCCTGCCAAGTCTATTCAACGGACAATGAAAAATCTTAAACAAATCATGTTAGAACAACTGAATTTCCACATGCAAATTAAGGTTAGACTTCATCCCATGTACAAAAATTAACTCCCACCACATATAAAATATTTACTCATATTATATACAAAAATTCATTCAAAATGAATCAACGACTCAGATATGAGAGCCAAAACCATGATACTCTTAGAGATAAATCTTTATGAACTGGCATTTGGCAATAGATTATTAAATATGACACCAAAAATACCACAACAACAACAAAAGATAAGTTGAACTTTATCAAAATTAAAAACATTGGTTCATCAAAGGACATTATGAAGAAAGTGAAAGACAGCCTATGGAATAGAAGAAAATATTTGTGAATCATATATCTCATAAGGATTTAACATACAAAATATATAAAGCATCTTCATAACAACAGAAGACAAAGAGATTATTTTTTAATTTCCAAAGTTTATTGGGGAACAGGTGGTACTTGGTTAGACGAGTAAGTTCTTTAGTGATTATTTGTGAAATTTTGGTCCACTCATTACCCGGACAGTATACACAACATGTTATTTATAGTCTTTTATTCCTCACCCACCCCCAACCCTTTCCCTGAATCCCCAAAGTCCACTGTGTCATTCTTATGCCTTTATATCCTCATAGCTTAGCTTCTACTTATCAGTGAAAACATACGATCTTTGGTTTTCCATTCCTGAGTTACTTCACTCAGAATAATAGTCTCCACTCTCATCCAGGTTGCTGTGAATGCCACGAATTCATTCCTTTTTATGGCTGCGAAGTATTCCATTGTGTGTGTGTGTGTGTGTATACACACATATACAATAAATATATATCACAGTTTCTTAATCCATTCATTGATTGATGGGCACTTGGGTTGGTTCCACGTTTCTGCAATTGCAAAATTGTGCTGCTATAAACATGCATGCAAGTATTTTTTTGTATAATGACTTCTTTTCCTCTGGGTAGATACCCAGTAGTGAGATTGCTGGATCAAATAGTAGTCCTACTTTTAATTCTTCAAGAAATCTCCACACTGTTATCCATAGTGATTGTACTAGTTTACATTCCTACCAGCAGTGTAGAAATGTTCCCTTTTCACCACAGCCATGCCAATATTTGCTTTTTTTTTTTTTTTTTTTTTTTTTTTTCAGGAGTAAGGTGGTATGGCATTGTGGTTTTGATTTGTATTTCCCTGATCATTAGTGATGTTGAGCATTTTTTTATATGTTTGTTGGCCATTTGTATATCTTCTTTTGAGAATTGTCTGTTCATGCCTTTAGTCCACCTTTTGATGGGATTGTTTTTTCTTGTTGATTTGTTTGAGTTCATTGTAGATTCTGGATATTAATCCTTTGTCAGATGTATACACTGTGAATATTTTTTCCCACTCTGTGGGCTGTCTGTTCACTCTGCTGACTGTTCCTTTTGCCCTGCAAAAGCTCTGGTATAAAAATAGGCACTTAAACCAACGGAACAAAATAGAGAACCAAGAAATAAACCAAAATACTTACAATACCAACTATTCTTCAAGAAAGTACACAAAAACATAAAGTGGGGAAAGGACACCCTTTTCAACAAATAGTGCTGGGATAATTGGCTAGCCACATGTAGGAGAATGAAACTGGATCTCCCTCTCTCAACTTATAGAAAAATCAATTCAAGATGGATTAAATACTTAAATCTAAGACCTGAAACTGTAAAAATTCTAGAAGACACCATTAGAAAAACTCTTCTAGACATTGGCTTAGGCAAGGATTTCATGACCAAGAACCTAAAAGCAAATGCAATATAAAGATAAATTGCTAGGAATTAATTAAACTAAAAAACCTATTTTTAAAATAGGCAAACAACTGGTATAGACAATTTCAAAGAAAATGTACAAATAGCCAACAAATGCATAAAAAGTTAGTTAACATCATTTGTCTTCAAGAAATACAAATCAAAACCATAGTGAGATACTATTTCACTACTTCACAACATTTTTTTTTTTTTTTTTAGATAGGGTCTTACTCTGTCACCCAGGCTGGAATACAGTGGCATGATATCAGCTTACTGCAGCCTCCTCCTCCTGGATTCAAACAATTCTCCTGCCTCAGCCTCCCAAGTAACTGGGACTACAGGCACACACCACTGCAACTGGGTGTTTGTTTGTTTTGTTTGTTTGTTTGTTTGTTTTTTGTATTTTTGGTAGAGATGGGGTTTCACCGTGTTGGCCAGGCTGGTCTCAAACATCTGATCTCAGGTGATCCGCTCACCCCAGCCTCCCAAAGTGCTGGTAGTACAGGTATGAGCCACCATGCCCGGCCTTCTTTGCAACTATTTGGATGACTGTAATGAAAAAAAGAGAGAGAGAGAGAGAGAAAGAGGGCAGGGGGAGGAGTAAGGGTTGGCCAACATGTGGATAAAGTTAGACACTTACATTGGTGATGGGACTATCAAATTGCACACTTACTGTGGAAATCAATTTGGAGGTTCCTCAAAAAGCTAAAATAGAATAATTCTACTTCTTGGTACATACCCAAAATAATTCAAGAGTGACTCAAACAGATCCTTGTACACCAGTGTTTACCACAGCATTGTTTTACAATAGTCATAACATAGAAAAACCCAAACAGATGAATCCTTAATCTATTAATAGATGAACAAAATGTTGTACATAAATACAAAGGATTATTTTTTAGCCATACAAAGGAATGAGTTTTGATACATGCTACAGCAGGATGAACCTTGAAAACATTTTCTACGTGAAATAAGCCAGACTCAAAAGGACAAGTATTGTATGATTCCAAATATATGAAATATTTAGAATGGACAAATTCATAGAGACAGAAAGTTATTAGTGATTACTAGGGTGTGAGGGGAGAGTTAAATAGGTGTTATTGTTTTATGAGCATAGTTTTGTTTGGAGTGATGAACTAATTTTAGAAACAGATAGCTCTGATGGTTATACATTTTGCATGTAATTACTACTACAGACTTATCCACTTAAAAATTTTTAAACGATGTATGCATATCATATTAAAATTTAAAAAGCAAACAAATAGGAGGTGCCTAAACTTAACTAATGTTCACTAATTTGCTGACCCCTTGATTGTGGCAATGGTTAATATATTTTAGAATTTAAAATTCCCTGAAAAGACATGTTAAAACACAGATTGCTGTTTCCTTAGTAACCAAGAATTTGCATTTCTAATACGTTTGTGTATAATGTGGATGTTGTTGGTCTGTTGATCACACTTAAAAAACTGCTAGACTACATTATGCCTAAAACAGCTCCTTTCTCTCATCAATGCAGTTATTTAATTGATTTGTTTTGTTTTTCGTCAAGTAAAGTGATTAAGTTATTCTAATCTAATAATGTGCTAGTATAATTTGGCTCAGTCAGGCAAAATCAAATGAAATCATGATCAGCTGAAAAGAAATAGAGACAAAATTGGGATGAGATTAAATGTGATAGCTGATGTCAGATGGCCTGGATGCAACTAAAATCCCAGTTTCATCACCTTTCTCCTCTGTAACATTGGAACAGGTAATGAACTTCCCTGAGATTTAGATTATCTTGCCTGTAAAAGAGAATAAATAACAAAAAGTCCTGATAGAGTATTTTGAAGATTACGTGGAACACTGCTTATAAAGTTATTAGCAAAATGTCTGGTACATAACCAGTCCTAATAAACAATTACAAATGAAAAACAAAGGACAGAGAATAACATTCATGATAAATCAATCTGAAAAATGTTGATGTAAAAAATTATAGAACTCTCAGGCTATCTTCTTAAAGTCAGTGTATTAAAATAAATATGGCATAAACCCTCCAATCTGAGCCTTATAAAAAGAGGAGATTTGCTTATTGCAAAAAAGGGAAAGAGTAGAGGGTGTATGAAGTAATTATTAATAATATTAATTTTATGAAATATTAGCACATTTTATTAAGTGTGTATCAGCAACCTCAAGCTGGCATTGTTAACTGAACTTGGGAGAACATTTGAACTCATGAACTATTCACATTATTCTAAATCTGAGTAAGTAAAAATGTGATAAAGGAGTAAGTGCAGAAGCTAGTTAAAATGTGTTTTCCTTTCTGCTCTTCCTTTATATATATACATATGTATATATTTAAAGCCAAATATAGGGTGAATTAAATATACATCTTCCTGTTTGCAGTGACGGTTCTGGCTTACCATTACAGATATCTTGATTTCTCCTATAGAAGTAACACGCTTTCCTACTTTTGAAGACAGATTGTTACATTGATTCTATTGTTGTTAAGGGAAAAATTTCAACTGAATTAAATTTAGTAGTTTGAGTAATGAATGATTGGAAAATCTTAATCAAACACAGTTTGATTATGTTATATTTAGCACAAGTGACTCCATTTTTGTTTGATTTGGTCTGTTGGGGCCTAGTGCATGAGCTCAGTCCAACACAGTGGACTCCCATCATTTTGTTTAAAAGAATTCCCCTTTTTTTGTTCAGGTTCTCACTTAGGTGAGGGTGTGACCAAAACTTAGGGCCTTAGCATCACTCTCAGTTGCTACCATTTTGGGTTTCTGGTCTCATCGTGTCATTCATAAGTTATGGTGTCCTCATGGCTGCACATTTCTTTCAGCTCTTGTCATTCTAGTTAGAGAGATTATTTGACATCTTAGAGGTGGCTACATGCAAACATTACAACTTTTGAGAGAACACAGCACACCAGGGGGACTATTATTATAACTATCGGGAGGATAATACCAAGAGTTTGGAGTATGGTCCTTACCGGGGTGCCCATAAACCAAACCACCTAAAATTAAAAAGATCAAAGAATGAGCTACATAAAGAGTCTACTCACTTAACTAAGGAGTCTCTTCATTAATCCCCTACAACAGAATCTCTATAATACATGACGTGTTCTCCATAGAACATAAGTGCCAGCAGCTGTACAGATACTTCTGTTTAGCCAGTAACTAATCCAGAGAAATTCTATTATTTAGCATTACTTTCACAAGAGAATTTAAAGTCTGTTGTGTAACCATAGCCTTTACAATAGAATCTGCTATAGAGCCTATCATGAGGGATATATTTTTAATCATTGCCTCTTTTATTCCAAACCACAGAAAAAGGACCTAACAAATGATGCCCTTTTAGAAGAGTGAAAGCCTCTCAGCAATGTTCTTCTTAATCCATTATGTGAGTTAAGAGGAGTAAATCAATGTTTTCTTTCTGATTATGAGGCAACATATGTACCATTAATGTTTCTTATCTACATTGGGCCTTCATTTTTGTCTATTAAGGTATGAGGTAATCTATATATAAGGCTGGCTGTAAAATTCTTCACAAATAAAATTATACCCCATAAGCACACACAAGAGGACCCCTTTCACTTATATTGTTTATAGAAGCATAAGCAAGGGAAAAATAATCAAAGATAAGAGTCTCATGATAGTAGAGAAGTCTTGATCTGTGATCTTGGGAAAACCTCTTCACATCAAGGATGCCATCTTCTTCTGGGGAGAAACCCCCCTGGTTAGCTTTACCCTAAGGGTTCCAATGGGTGTACAGTTCTAAGAGTGTAAAGAGAGCCTTCTCAGTTATGAGATTATGAACCCAAGGTTCAAGGTCCCGAAGTTTTGCTGTAATGTAAATGAGAATGACAGTCTTCCTTTGATGTTCTGAGAAGATCCATCTTCAGGTTGTAGTTTGTGAAGGGGTTGATTATTCTCAGTGAACCATAAAAACCTTACTTTACTTGGTAAAAATACAGTGTAGTATAATAATCTACTGTTATAATGATGGCAGCAGTACCCCTTCTGGAGCAGCCACTGCCATCACATCAGCTACAGCAGAGAAACATGGCCAGGAACTGGAGACAAGTGGGAACCATGCCCCCTCTGAGTTGGTGGAGTTGGAGCTTCCTGGGAACAGCTGCAGCAGCCCAAGTAGTGGCCGCAGATCTGGGCCTCCCACTCCATGGAGCAGGTAGGAGACCTGTCCTTCAAGGTGCAGCTACAGATGCCCAAGCCATGGCTTCAGAGCCAGGCATCTCTACAATCTTGGGGGCACAGTAAAAACCCTCAGGAACTTGAAGGCTTGGAGGTATCTTTTGCTCCCACTGCCTGGCTCCTCCCCACTCTTGACACCTGCTCTGACCTTGGAGCAAGGTTGGGGGTAGGCCCAGGTGCTGTTGCAGGTGCTGTTGCAGCCTGGTGGGTGTACACATGCTTGGGGCAGTGCTGACACACTAGTATCATGCTGCTTCTGGCCCCTGCCCAGACTTTGGGCACTGATGAGCATGGGAGAGAAGCCGAGGAGTTGCTGAGGGCAGGTTGGCACTGGCCTTCGGGCTTTCCTTGGCACTATATCCTGGGTGCCATATAGCAGGAGATAGGCTCCTACACAGAAGGGGGTGGGTCCTTAGTGAGGCCCTACCTTCAGGCCAGAGAGGGCATGAAGGCTGGGGTCTGGGCTACCAGTCCCATGGACCAGAGTGTAAACTTGTGATGCCTTTTCTGGGGCCACACATGGCCTCTCATGGACCAATCAGTGTGCAATTTCCCTCCTTCTGAGACCCATAAAAACCCCAGACTCAGCCAGAACTGAGCAGACATTGGGATGACTAACTGCAGAGAGCAGCTACCCACTCCAGGGCCTCGTCACTTCTGAGAGATGCAGATGTTGGGATGCCCAGCTGCAGAATGGAGGTACCCACTCCGGGACATCCTCTGAGTTATTCTGTCACTCAGTATTGCTCCTCTTTGCTCACCCTCCACTTGTCTGTATACCTCATTCTTCCTGGAGGCAGGACCAAGAACTTGGGACCTGCCAAATAGCAGGGCTAAAAATGCTGTAACACAAACAGGGCTGAAACACGCTCCTTGCTCACCATGTTGTGGGTGACAAAAAGAGAGAAGAAAAAAAAAGAGCTGTGACTCTATGGGAACCCAGACCTGGGAGCTCCCCAGGCCAGAGCTATGACTCCCACTATGGGACCCTGTGGTTCCTGGAGTCTGCAAGCTTCCAGGCACAACTGTATTCCCTTGTACCAGCTGTGAAAGCTGCTTGTGATGTGTCTGGTCCAGCCAAAGCCTTAGAGTGAGCTAACATGCATGCTGGCATCTGGAGCTGCCTGTCCCAGCTGCAGCAGCTGGTGTGCCTAACTGCATGCAGTGGCCAGACACCACACTCACTGGCTTACACACCCCTCACCACTCCACTCCGGTCTCTTTGGAAGCATGAAATCCAGGCTAGTAGTGGGAGCTGAGCAAAGCCAGTGGGCCCAGGAAAACTGGGGCAAAGGCACCACCAGCCACAGAGGTTTCCAGCCAGAAAAGCAATATCCCCAAGGATCCCATAACAATAACGTTAGACCTCTTGCATGGGAAAGCTTTTATACAACCAGAAAAAAATGCACTGGAAGTGACAATTGAATGAAATTCCTCTATAAATGTTTTAATGGCGCATCAGGTAGCAAAATACACCTGCAGCTTTGATTATTTTCTCAAAAATATGAGTTTGATAAAGCAAATGTTGTTCATTAACTATTTTAGCAACTTATAAGTCACCACACCAATATATATTTAATTTGGATTATTTTATCTTTCCTATGATGAGTCATGGGATGCAGAACCTTTCATAACAAAAGCTTTAAGGACTCAAGAAGGACAAGGCAGTATCCCAGTTCTCCCTAAGTCCATGCTTAGCACTGGACTTATGCCCTCCCGAATACCAGACGTTTTTCTAACTTAGGTACATAGCACTCATAACTGATGGGTTATCATAAGTAATTTGACTTAGACCATAGAGTTTATTCAAATGGTATATCGAAACAATTTATGTATTGGCTGATTTAGTATAAAAATCTGGCAAAGTGTTTTATTTGTATTCAATTAATTTTGTTCTACTTGGGTTAGCAGTTTTATAACACAATCTTGTCATTTAGTTCCAGGAATTCTTACCCAGTTCAAATGATATGATTCTAAAGTTATCGGACCACCTGTACTCAAAAGTGTTTTTCAGAGTCCTTTTCATCCTTGCATGAACCTCCTAAGAGACACCATATTCTAGGATTTTATGCGTGTGTGAAGTTTTCAGAAACTGCATCAGCATTAAGCAATTAACTGTAGAAATGACTTTAAAATTTTGTAGTTAAAGACATAATTGGCAAGGAAATTTGGTTATTTCTTTGGTCAATAATAACTACATTGTAGTCATAATTATAATTAATGGCATATACTTAGATATATTAGAATTTTAGAAATTCCATACAATTTTGGAACATAAATTAATATTATTTACTAAAATATAACCTGAAGAAGGTTAAGCATTATCTTTTATTTTGACAATGCTTCCCATGTAACAAAATGTGCCAAATAATCCTGTTTACCTCTCTTTTGGATGCTTCAGGGTTCGTTTGTAGCATCCCAAAATTAAAGGTCAGAAAATATGATTTTGAAGCTAAAATTTGATTTTTGGAAGGTTATCAAATATGATAAGGGTGTAAAACACTTAATATTATTATGAAATAGAATTCCAGGTCATCATAAGTCATTCACTTAGCCAAAAAGTTGACTCAAAAATATTTAAAAAGGGAGAAACCTTTATGCATTGATAGAGGGAAGACTTAGCTTTCCAAACAATTGTCTCTTGTGTTTCTCCCTTTTCTTCTGTAGTTTATTCAAAAAGCAAACAAAAATATTTTATTATTATTTAATATTACATGAAAATCTTGTTCAAGACTGAAAGCCAATCTTCATCTTTGCATTAGCATATTATTTATGTCAACCCCGGTTCTAATAAAACTTTAAAACTTTATGGCCGGGCGCAGTGGCTCACGCCTGTAATCCCAGCACTTTGGAAGGCTGAGGCGGGCGGATCACAAGGTCAGGAGATCGAGACCATGGTGAAACCCCGTCTCTACTAAAAATAGAAAAAATTAGCCGGGTGCAGTGGCAGGCGCCTGTAGTCCCAGCTACTCGGGAGGCTGAGGCCAGAGAATGGCGTGAACCCGGGAGGCGGAGCTTGCAGTGAGCCGAGATTGCGCCACTGCACTCCAGCCTGGGCGACAGAGCGAGACTCCGTCTCAAAAAAAAAACAAACAAACAAACAAAAAAAAACTGTATAAACAACTTGATTAAATCTTACTCAGTTTTACCATAAGGTGAGATTCTCATAACCCTTTTATAACCCTTTACAAATTTTTCTTAGGAAGCAGATCAGTGCTCGAAGAAAATCCTGTTGTGTTTTTATTTCAATATTCAATTCATGGAAAAACTGAGTAATATGCCTGAAAATTTAGTCAATATCTTCACATGCAAAATTTCTTCTACAGGATTAATATTTTACAAACCTTCCACAATTTGTTTAAACATTTAGCTTTATCTTATCTAATTTAAAACAGTCCTTTAACGTTCTAAACTAGGCAAATGCCTAGTTTATAATATTTTTAAATGCCTTCTTATAATATTTAACTAAAATCATATTTTACTTTCCTTACACACTTTGCATGTAAAACTGTTCTTTTTTTCAGTAGTCTCAATTACATGTGATGTTGGTAACTCTTAGCAATTTTAAATTTTGGGGAAAGATTTGATAAGTTATTTTAATTGTGCACTAGTCGTGGACCCTAGGGCACCCAACAGAAGTGCAGATAGATAAGGTCCAACTCTATCCAGCATAGCTAGGAGTGTGGCTAACTCCACATATCCCCAGGCCTTACCTAGCTATAAACCAGGCGAGTTTAATAATTTTCAAAAGCCAAAGAAACAGTTTATATCCTTAAAGCATTTAGCAAATGTAACATCTGACCTGCCTAATTTAGACCAATGTCTTTATTTTGCCAATAATCTTAAAACTCTTTGTTTCCCAAAGATTACTGACATCACGTGAACTAAAAGGCATTATAGTTTTTTTTTTCTCAAAATATTCTAAGTGCTTATTTTTTAAAGCCAACTAATTAGAGTTATGTATATAAACATCATACACTAACACATATATAACTACACAGATGGATGGAAGAAGATCCAGCAGTTGTAGGATTTTTCATTTGCTAGTTTTTAAATTTCTTAATTGGACTACTGGTTTTAGGGTGGAGTCCTTGGAGGAACAGGAGCAGGAAAACATGTAGTTTCTAGGGACTAATAAACAGGCACAGCTAGAAGGCAAAAACAGGTCTCCAAAATTATGAGTCCCATTTTAATATCGGATCTTAGATTCAAAAAAAACCAGGGAAATGTTAAGGGAGAAGACAGTAAAACGCTTTTACTGTGCATTTTGTTGCAAGGCAACCCAAAGTCAATCAGCCTATTTTGTAATTCTCCCATCTCCCGTGGGAATCTCATCTCTCAGTGCAGGGTGGTGACCTTGTCATACCTTACAAATGACTAAGAGCATCTGTAAGTTTTTTAGTCCAAACGTGCAAAGAGCTGAGTATCCCTCAATAACTGCCTTTTGCCATCCCTAAAAGTATATTTAGCCTTGGATTTTGAGAGGGATCTGTCCACCTCCCAGTTCTAGGGTTTCTTGAGGGAAACAGATGTTTTTCTCAAAACAGGGTCTGTGGTGCCTCCTCTGTTTTGCCCAAAGAATCCCAAGCTGTTAGGGCTTGAATACCTGCTTTCAGTTAAGCTGACACTTAACCATAGTGCACTTTTTAAAAAATTATTTTAAATCTCTTACTACCTGACTATTGTCATACCAAGTGGCCAATATTTCTGGCCTTTAAACTTTACCAAAAGTAACCTCACAGGTGAAACCAACAAGCCTCAACTGCTTACCACCTCTTTGAAATACCTTGCACATTCTTGGAAAGTAGAAAGAGGGGAAACAAGCTTTCTTTTGCCTCTTATAATCCCACTCATGAGTACTCTAACCTCAGGACCTAATCATCTCCCAAAGGACCCACCTCCTAAAATGATCACAGGGAGATTAAGATTTCAACATGTTAGTTTGAGGGGGATGCAAATATTCAGTCCATAACAAAAGACTATTTTGTCTGATGATAGTATTATATACACATTTCAGCCTTCTTATGTAATCACATAATATATCCTTTTTATTCTTTTATTCTCAATCTATTTGCATTTTTAAATCTAAAGTTTCTCCTGCCAGCAGAATATAGTTTGACCTGTTTTTTATTTTTGTTTTGCATTCAGCCCAACAATTTTTTAATGATAGGATTATTTGATCCATTCACATTTAGATTTTATTTATATAATTGATTTATGTCTGCCATTCTAACTTGTTTTCTGTCTTATAGCATTCTTCTTTCTAAAGCCTCTTGCTGCTTTTTTTGTGTGTAATAACTTTTTTCTAATATAACATCTCATAGTTTAGTTATTTTCACTATATTTTTACTTATTTTATAAATTATTGTTATAAGGCTTATATATCCATCTTAAATACTACATGTGTGTGCACAAGTACAAAAACACATACACATACAGTATTTGTTATGTCAAACTTTTTATTTATTATTTCTCTGCATTGTTCTTGTGGATAGGAATTAGCACTCAAAGTTATTTCCTCAGCCCATATAGCTTTGCTTTCATCTATGTACATTGTGCTGGTATTGCTAAGTGCATTGCATTTCTTTATGTTATATAACCTGGAATATAGTTTGCTTTTTTTTTTTTTTTTTAAATGATGCTTTCTTGTCCCAGTTTACAAGTCTGTCAGTTCACCCTTTTGAGCATCTGGTAAAATCCATACCCTAGCAGTGTCCCTTATTGGTATCTCATATTCAAGGGTCACTAGGCACCCATCCTCATTGCCCCAGTGCCAGGGACTAGACAATGAGGGATAGTCCCTATGCCTCAGAGTCCACCAACATTATTCCAATTAGCCAATCTACAAGAAGCCTGTGAAACCTAGCTAATCCCACTCAATTTGCCATACATAAGCTATCTGCTAAAGCTACAGCTTGCTGTTATCCTGTCCCTGTATGGTTCTGCCTGACAGCTTTCTCACTTGGCACCACAAGCAACCATGAATTTTGCCTTTCATCTTCCTGAGTTCCAGTGTGTTGTGTTCCCCCATCAAAAAAATCTTCATATCACATAAAACAATTGGTGCTGAGAGTAGGAGGGCTGTGTCATCCCTATTGACTACTGAATAACTTCTTCGGGGAATTGCTCATGCCTTATTAATTGGCTTCAAACATCTTCTGGTGCAACACAGGACAGAAACACTGCTTGTTGGCAAAATTACACTTAGCACATTATGCTTGCTGTTGTGTTTGCTGTTATTTCCTTATCTTAACCTTACCCAAATGCTTTGGTGACATAAATCCCATAGTAATAACAATACATATGGCATAGTTTGATTGAATGATTTTCTGAGAGTAGAGGGTCCCAGGTGTGAGCACCCTCTTAAGAAACAGAAGCCAAAACCTGAGCCATATCCCCTAGGATGAAGACTTCTGTGTTTCTGTGTCTGCCATATGGTTTTGTCCTATTTTAAACTGTAAAATGTTTATCTCCAGTTTGTCTCTGGTGGTTATACATCAAGGGAACACAAGTATGACTCTAAAATTGAGAGAGATAATCACTTCCTGATATATGATTTTGCGTTGCTCATATAAAGGGTGTGTTATTACCCATCTTCTCTGAGGGCAAATCTTACAACCATCAGTAGAAAACTTCATACTCCTTACACATTCAAAGATATCTTGGGTTGCACTCTTGGAAGCCAGTAGCTCAAAGTTTAATCCAATAGAACTTCTGCACAAGGATGAATGTCTCATCCCATCCTGCAAAGCACCTATGCCCTACACCACCCCCACCCCACCACCAACAACTTACTAAGTTAAGCAAATGCTTAGATAATTCAAGATCTCTAGCCAGTGTGCTTGAGCCTTTAGTGAGTACCACCACATATCGTTGATATAGCTCCGATGAGTGGAGGAACACCAGGGTCCTTAGCCTCGTGCCAAATTGGATAAAATAACATGGACACATGTGTAGTTGTTTTAAGGAGCGGAGAGTTTAATAGGCAAGAAAGAACAAAGGGAAAAGAAAACAGCTCCCTCTTACAGAGACGGGGGCGGGGGAGAAGGAGTGTTGGGATTAGAACAAAAAGAAAACCCTGTGTGCGGAGGAAAAGTGGCTTCTTATTAAAGGAGATGAGGGGGCTGGAGGAGTTGGCGTCTGATTTGCATAGTGCTCAGGGGATTTGTTTGACCAGGCATGTCACTCATGTAGCCCACCAAAAACTGGCCCTCCCACCCTAGCCTTTTAATATGCAAATGCAGGGTACCATGTTGTTCTATACACGTGGGGATATGTGGGGACAGCCATGAACAGGCACATGTAGGGGCAAGGGCAAGAAGAAGAAGGCAGGAATCACCATGTTTAAGTGGACCCAGTTTCTAATGGCTTGTATTTGCATATCAAAGCTTGCCCTCCCCACTCTAAGAGCCAGGGCTTTCCTGCTAGAGAAGAAACATTTCTGGATCTCCTTTAAATAAAAAACAAAAACTTTCCAAGGACCCCTTTTCCTCTCTATCTGCCTATGTCTGTAGATTACAGACATTGTATGGAAATGCACTGTGAAAATCCCTATCCTGTTTTGTTCCAATATAAGTACTGGTGTATGCAGTCCCTAGTTACGTACCCCCTGCTTGCTCAATCACGACCCCCTCACATGCACCCCCTTAGAGTTGTGAGCCCTTAAAAGGGACAGGAATTGCTCACTCAGGGGGTTCGGTTCTTGAGACACAAGTCTTACCAATGCCCCTGGCCGAATAAACCCCCAATCCTCCTTCAACTCCGTGTCTGAGGAGTTGTGTCTGCGGCTCGTCCTGCTACACTAAAACTTAGGAGAATAACTAAATATTAGATAGAAAAAAAGGAGCTGGCCGGGCGCGGTGGCTCAAGCCTGTAATCCCAGCACTTTGGGAGGCCGAGACGGGCGGATCACGAGGTCAGGAGTTCGAGACCATCCTGGATAAGACGGTGAAACCCCGTCTCTACTAAAAAATACAAAAAACTAGCCGGGCGAGGTGGTGGGCGCCTGTAGTCCCGGCTACTCGGGAGGCTGAGGCAGGAGAATGGCGTAAAAACCCGGGAGGCGGAGCTTGCAGTGAGCTGAGATCCGGCCACTGCACTCCACCCTGGGCGACATAGCGAGACTCCGTCTCAAAAAAAAAGAAAAAAAAAAGAAAAAAAGGAGCTATGCCTCGCATTACCTGTAGTCTTTCCTAAATTTACCATAATCATATTACTTTTTGCCCCCAAAATATCACATAATAGGCATACTCTGATACAAGTAATAAATTAAAATTAAATTGCCTTTGGTACTTAGAAATTGGCTTGATAAAATGGGACTCCATAAGCTCCCAATTAAAAATAGTTAAAATGGCAAAATATAAGTTAAAACAGGGACTTACTTCAAGGATTAAAACGTGTTATTTTAGACATAATAAACGGGTGATTATTTTCACTACTACTTCATTTGACAGCCCAATTTTGCCTGTTGTGAAACCTGAAATGAATAAATTGCATCTCATCATGGATTAATGCAACCTAAAGCCATGGTGCCATCTATTAAACCCTCATGTCCAATGCCCAACATCATTAAAGTTATTAATTTCATTCTATCAGCAACTGGTAAATATTTGCTGTTTTAGATTTAGCTAATGTGTTCTATTAAGTGCCTTTTTCAGCAGCCTCTCAGCCATAGTTTTCCTTCATCTCCAAAGAGACATGACACACTTTGCTAGATTATCCAGGAGGGACCTCAACTGCTTTGCCATCACACACCATCTTTGCAGACAGTATCTTAATTATATCCCCTTTCTCTAGGAACATAGGTATGAGATTACATTGAAGACATCCTCCTCTGAGGAGATTCATTTGACACGCTTATTAAGGACCTACAAAGTTAACATCTTTTGGCCCTATTTGGGTACTGGAGGCAACTTAGTACTCATAGAAATTTTACTTAATCTCACTGATGCTACTAAGTTCCTAATCAGTACACCTTAACTAGAGCCCCTTCCAAAAACAGGTCTAGAGTCTGTCCAAATTAAAATCAATAAGTACTTTTGTTAGTGCCCTTTGAGACTCCTTCACTGTACAGGTTCTAATGATTTCCTCTCATGCTGTAACTGAGTACCACCATTTTTCTAAGAAATAGTGGGTTTTTTTGTTTGTTTGTTTTTTAATAATTTCTCTTCTTTTTTACTTTCTTTTCCTCTGGTTTCCCACTTCTAACTTAGTCTTTAGAAATGCAAATATAGCCTTTGACCTCCCTTCCAGCAGACTATCTCTACAGGGCAAATTCAACTAACTATGTGCTCCAAGAACAGAGTTAACAGTTGATTTGCAAGCCAAAGCATACTGCTACATAAATTTCACCCTCCAGGGAGTTGCCTCCAGAGATAACAGCTTGCCCAGGAAGGCACCAGAAGTCTGCAGCTGGATCAGACGGTAGATACAGCATCAGAGCTAGCATGCACCCTCTGCTCCCTTCCCCTGACCGCTGTTTTGCTCATTTCCTCCATTGCCTTGTTTTTTTGTTTTGTTTTGTTTTTGAGACGGAGTCTCTGTCACCCAGGCTTGAGTGCAGTGGCGCAATCTCAGTTCACTGCAAATTGTGCCTCCTGGGTTCAAGAGATTCTCCTGCTTCAACCGCCTGAGTAGTTGGGACTACAGGAGTGTGCCACCACGCCCAGCTAATTTTTGTATTTTTAGTAGAGACGGGGTTTCCATGTTGGCCAAGCCGGTCTCGAACTCCTGACTTCAGGTGATCCACCTACCTTGGCCTCCCAAAGTGCTCCCTTGCCTGCATCTGCTCCAAAAGTGAAGCTGTAAGGTAAGACATTTGTGCCTCTTCCCCTAAGCTAGCTTCAGAATCAATCAAATTTTTTATGTCAGACCTAGCTCTAGTTAATCAGACTCTGCGTGTGGTGAGCAGTTAACCTTTTGTTTGGTTACAGTGCCTCCTGGAGGCTCTGGACCAACTATGATGGCCAAGAGTTGCCATGAGGTTCTGTATCAGGCCTTTAAGCCCAAGCTAAGCCATCATATCCCCTGTGACCTGTGCCTATATACTTCCAGATGGCCCGAAGCAAGTGAAGAATCACAAAAGAAGTGAAAATGGCCTGTCCTGCCTTAACTGATGACATTACCTTGTGGAATTCCTTCTCCTGGCTCATCCTGGCTCAAAGGCTCCTCCACTGAGCACCTTGTGACCCCCACCCCTGCCCACCAGAGAACAACCCCCTTTGACTGTAATTTTCCTTTAACTACCCATATCCTGCAAAATGGCCCCACCCCTATCTCCCTTCGCTGACTCTTCTCAGAATCAGCCTGCCTGCACCCTGAAAAGAGTTCATAGATGACATTGCTGCCATTATAACTGGTAGTGGTCAGTAGAACGTTGCTTCTTTCTCTATTTTTTAACTAGAATTTCACTGATAAAGGACAGGCCAAAGGGTCAGCACAATTAGCTTTCTTATCACTGGATGCCCTAGCCGATAAATGGCCCAATTTGAACTTTTTTTTTTTTTTTTTAACAAAATCTTGGTCTACTGTCTAAGGCTTATTCCTTTTATCCTTGTCTTTCCAGGATAAAGAATTCTATAGATCTCTTGCCTCATAGATACCTAAAATACAAATTAAAGTCCCATTTTTTTCTACATACACTAAGGTCACAATACAGAGCATCAGCAAGAGATGCCTTACCCTCTTTATCCCTAGTGTAACCATGGTACACATTTCAAGTCTCAAAATACACAGTGCTGGGCTTTAGAAAAAGACATTCAATACAACTTTTAGGCAGATGGTTTAATTAAAACTGTAGTAGTCTTAAACAATTCCCTTTTAACGTTAGTCCAGCAGATAGACCCATCAATAGGTCTCTATCTTGTCTATCAGGCTTTAATTTGTCTTAATTCAAGGTTCTTTGACTATTCACACCTCATGCCAATTTAAAAAACAAAAGCAAAAACTAAACACTTAACCATCTTCCTTTTCTATGTTTAAAGTTGGATATGTCTCACCTCTATGTATATGAAAACTCATTATGTATGAGGCCCTTTAATAATGTCTCCTTATTTATCATTAATAGATTTTTCAATCATGCCTCTCTTCTTTAGGGCTGAAGGCCAGAGCAACTGTGAATATTCTCTTGAGACCTGTTAACCATAGATTGTCCAATGGGCCAAGAACCTGTCCATTTAAAATGGGACCCGTTTGAACTTCAACTTCTTCCACTCAAAATCCTTCAATGTTTAGATCATAAGGGTTGGATCATTCATCTAGCTCTCCTTCAGGAAATTAAAATTAGTTCTCTAGAACCATTCCTACAAGCCATGTAGACCACCCAGAAGAGAGAAAAATACAAACAAACAAAACACAATACTTAGTAAATGAGTATCACATTCAGAGATAATAATGGAATCAGTATTGTGTGCCATAATAAAACCTGAAAATTCCTCCTGGTAATAATACATGCTGGATAAAATTAATATCAGATAACAAAAGCCAGTCAAGTCCATCTGCACACAAGTGTGTTGACTGTTGGCTTTATTATTATTATGGGTGTTTTTACTGGTTTGCAATCTAGATGTCCAAACTCTCCATGGAAGATGTTGTTTTAACCAAATATAGCAAATACTAAAGCCTATGTGCCATCAACTTTAGCTAACACAAACCCTGAAACCCAAATACACTGCTGGCTTGCCTGTCATCAACTGAACCAACAAGTGAGGTAAAAGATCCATAATAACTGGTCAAAGTAGAGGCCCTGCCTAGTGGCTAATTCTGGACTTCCAATTTCTAGCCTCAGATATTTTTATTGGCAACAACCTGACACCTATGGACAACATGCACTAAAATCAGGCCACGTAACTTAAATCTTATTCCCAGAAGAGTCTCTCATCACTCATCTGGATAAATCCTTTCACCATTGAACAATTTTAGATTTGTGTATCCTTAATTGAGCTTTAATTGTGCCAGTCAGGTTCTGGCACTTTGGCCCATTATAAGAGTATCATGGATGCCATCATCACCTTTGCCAGTTGTGCCCATGGAAGTCCTTGACTTAAAATATTTTGTCAGTTGAGCTCCCAGGGCTTACTTTCAAATTCTGCAATCAGTTAATCTTCATTTCAATGCCGTGGAGCCAAAAAAACATACAACCCATATCAACCCTGCTGGATATCTGCGTGAGAAGGGTATTCCAGTCCATCATATTAGATGACATCATCCTGGCCCAAGAGCTTTTCAGAGATCACATTTCCCTGGCATAATACCTTGATATTGGAAATAACTTTGATCCTACACAGGGCATGACTTCAACCAGGATACTAGACTACAGTCTCAGAAATGCCCATAGGCTGCCTCCCCTAAAGCACTTACAAATGGGACACTGAATAAAGCATTTATTGCTTTCTATCTTTAGTATTAGGGATTCTATTATGTTTCCTGAATTAAGTCTATAATCTTGGTGTACGCTGCTTTCTGCCAAGTGTACATCCTTGCATTACCATGCCTAAAGGGCAATCTTGCAGAGATTACTAATATCTGTGCCATTCTACAAAATAAGGCAAATTGCTTTCCCAAGGAGACAAGTGTTGATTCCACTGCCTACTTAGGCATCATGTGATCTTGAAGAATTTACTAATGTTTCCATGCCATAGTTTTCTCATCTATAAAATGGAAATGTGAATGATTTCTACTGTAAAGATATGAGGATAAGAGGAGTTAATATATTTAAAGTGATTATAACAAATGACTGGAATTCATGAGTACTCAATAAATGTGAGCTATTATCATTGAGAACTACAAAGATAAGAGCATAAAGAGCGAAATATATGTAAAGGCAACTGCTTAAGTTATTTTAAATAAGATACAAGAAAAAAATCAAGTCATAAAACAGTAAGTTATCATTTATCAACTATCACATAAAATGTTTTTAACTCCTACCTAAAGTTACATAGGTAGGAATTCACGTAGACAAATCCAAATGTTTGCTCATACATAATGTTATTAAAAGGGAAGAGCAATGGCTGTTTTTACTCATTTCTAGCGGGTGTATGAGCAACTTAGTTTCTGTGGAAAATAAATTGGTAATTTGTCAGCATGAAAGTGCACACATCCTTCCACTTAGCAATCCTTCTACTATGAATTAACCTTGTAAATACAGAAACAAAAATGTCTCAAATGGAAACACCCTCATATACACACTTTTCCCTTTAGGCAATCATACAAAAATATTTAGTGAATAGTTGTGGGTTAAGAAATTAGGAAGAGACACCTCCACTTTTTATTTTGTAATATTAGACACAATAATAATATATACATTGTGAATATATACACACATAGGCATACACACATGTGTCTAATGTGTAATAATAATTATCATTATTATTTAGATTGGCAAATGTTATCTGGGCAGGAAAATTATGTTTACTTTATTACAGTTCACTTCATTTGAAAATTAAAATGTAAAACTTTTTATTTTTAAAATATTGAAATGTTGAAGTTGGAATCATCGTGACAGAAATTTAAAGTAGTCAAAATTGGGTAAGAAATGTTGATACATTGTAAAATAGTAAAAACGAATATATTTACATTGTATAAAAAGTGCACACACACACACACACACATCCTAACCAAAAATAAAGCTGGGATCAATGATAAACGTACAATTATTTCATATAGTTCCTGGTATATAGTCAGTGCTCTCTATTACTCTCTTAGTTGTTGCTAATACAGTTGAGTGTTTGTATTGATTTTGGAATATGAGGTGAATAAGGCAGAAAACTGGATGTGTTTTCAGAAAATAAACTTAGTTTTAACACAGACAAAATTTTCAGTAATGATGAGGTCTTTAAAATGTCTTTGATTGAAAGTCTAAGGTTATGAAAATCTAAAAGATGATTATGTCAGTCAGAAGCCTTTACAAATAAGATTTCTCTTGCTTTGGTAGAGCCAATGAGTTTGCCTGTGGGTTCTTCAGAAAAAAAAAAAAAAAAAATCTGTGACTTACAAGGAATATTTTGAGAAAATACAGAATTATAAAGTCCACAGGGTCAGTTAATTTTTATAATAAATCCATGTCCTCCCTGTGAGAGATATATATATATATATATATACACACACACACATATATATATCACATATAATACACACATATACACAGGCACACATAGTATTTAAAGTCAACATAGACAAATCCAAAGCAGAAGTTCAAAGTGGACATTTCCGAAGGAAATGAGGTGGAGAGAGATCCTTTTTCAGGAATTAAGTTATTTCAGAAAGAAATGAACCATATGAGCAGCAGGTGTGTATGCTAATAGAATGACTCCACATTTTAATTAAGCAGCATTTCCCTACAGAATAATTACATATGTTGTTTATTCAACTATTTTTTAAAGGCCATTAACACTTCTGTAATGTGTTAATGTACTTTCCTCCCAGGCTAGAAGTTAGAAGCTTTAGGAACATTTACTTTCATTATACAGAATAGGAACCCTGCTTATTGCAAATAATTATTCCCTATAAAATAGTGCATCCAGAAATTAAAACAAACATATTACTAGTCTTCCTTTCATAGTTTAAATTTATAAAATTTTTCATAGCTTTATTGTAAGATATTATGCCTTGAAATATATAGAAGAGTAAAATTTTTTGAGATATCTTCAAATAAATATTACTCCACCAAATGTGAAATTCTGCAGCTGCCATTAACTCTCATAGTTGCTGCGGGGAAGTTCATTGGGGGACTGTCACTGCGTGCCAGCCAGAAAATCACCCTGTTTTATCTTTTGAACTACATAGTTGTCAAATGGATTTAAATCTTCCACACTGAAACACCCAGAATAGAAGCCATTGCTTCTTTGAAAGAGTCTCTGGAGAAATCACCATAGAATTATCTTATAAACAGAAGAAATCTTATACATGTTAAAGGCTTATAGAGGACTTGACAGTTGGGAAAGTATAATTCTCTTACTTGGACTATCATAAATCTACAGAAATTTTGAAAAAAAGATTCAATGGTGTTGAGTTTCTCAACAGAGAAAATCAGCTAATTGAATTCTCTGAAAGATGAGCTCATAAAAAATGACATGAAAGATGCCTATAATATTATCTCTCAAAATTTTGAATTTAGCTTCTAAGGTGTCTGTATTCTAGTGCTTCAGATTTTGATTATTTATGCTGGGATAGCGAAATCGTTTGAAGTAGGCTCAGTATATTCATTGTCAGTACAGGAATCCTAATAAGAAAAAATGCTTTATTAAATTTAATTAGGGGTTTGAAAAGAGAGATATTCTTCCTTTTTATCTCTGTATATCAATTTTATAAATTATTGTCAAAATACTTGTAGATATGGGTGCAATAAAATGCTTGACAATGAGCATTTTTGATAGAAATAATTCTGAACAAATTGTACTGTTTTTCTAGGAAAGCAATAAATGTGAATAACTGTTGAATGGAAATATCATGGTTGGCTAAATTCAGGTACCTTTCTTGAAATAAAAAAGCCCCTGAGGTTACTAAAGTCAGATATCCAAAGAACATAGCTTTACACCATACAAATAGATATTAATTCAAGATGCATTTTAAATGCTTGTGTCAACCATAGCAATATGCATTATACACACTTTATTTTGTTTACACCAACCACGTTCTGAAGAATATATGCCTGGTTCCTTAGAAGTGAATTAAAAGTACAGTTTAAAAGAAAGAAGTTCTCCAACATAGAAAAAACAATAGGGTAGATTTTAGATACATAGGTGTGAGCGTTCTCAAATAACTGTCTGATATTGTAGAGCCACACCTTCTTTCATGATGAATAATACATTTCTTTCTTAAGGTGTAAATTCAGTTGTCATTTTATAAAGCAAAGACATACAACTGAAATTTGGGCAGACCTTTAAAACTTCTCTTCTTATAACTTCATAAAATAAAGTATGGGAAAATTAGATTAAAGTATATTTTTTCTGCTAACTAAACTTCTTTTTCAGATGAGGTCTTGCTCTGTTGCCCAGACTTGTCTTGAACTCCTGGCCTCAAGTAATCCTCCCACCTTGGCCTCCAAACTTTTGGGATTATAGGTGTGAGCCACAGTGCTGAGCCTAGGTAAATACTTAAAGCAGGTGGGGCATGGTGGCTCATTCCTGCAATCTCAGCTCTTTGGGAGGCCATGGTGGGCCGATCACTTGAGGTCAGGAATTTGAGACCAGCCTGGCCAACATGGTGAAAGCTCGTCTATACTAAAAATACAAAAAATTAGCCAGACGTGGTGGTGGGCACCTGTAATCCCAGCTACTCAGGAGGCTGAGGAAGGAGAATCGCTTGAACCTGGGAGGCGGAGGTTACAGTGAGCCGAGATTGCGCCATTGTACTCCAGCCTGGGCAGCAATAGCGAAACTCCATTTCTAAATAAATAAATAAATAAATAAACAAATAAAGCAACATTTTGCCTCTAACTTTTTGGAAGTGTAGATGAATTACAACATCTATATTGCTATGTTTCTAATGTTCTCTTTTAACAGGGTCTTAAAAGGTAGGCAAAATGAAGCAAAAATATAACTCCATTTAAAGGAAACCTTAATCATTATTAACTGTGACTTGATACGTATTTTTATTTTCAAAAGAATGAAATAATCATGCATTTACATACAAATGTAAAATATTCTAGAATCAATTTCCATAAAAATCTTTGAAATTCTGTGCACACTTGATTGAATCAGGTATTTGATAACAAAGAGATGCCATCATTTGGACAGAATTCTGTTTATAGGTGTGAAGAATTGAGATCTAGATAAAGTTAGTAGGCCTTATATTTTAGTGGTGATGAAGATGAGGAAGAAGAAGAGGAAAAAGAATAAGAGGAGGAGTTCACTCCTGTAATCCCAGCACTTTGGGAGGCCGAGGCGGGTGGATCACGAGGTCAGGAGATCAAGACCATCCTGGTCAACATGGCGAAACCCTGTTTCTACTAAAACTACAAAAATTAGCTGGGCTTGTAATTAGCTGTACACATACCTGTACAAGTATGTGCCTGTAATCCCAGCTACTCAGGAGGCTGAGGCAGGAGAATCGCTTGAACCAGGTAGTTGGAGGTTGCAGTGAGCCAAGATGGTGTCACTGCACTTACAGCCTGGCAACAGAGTAAGTCTCCATCTCAAAAAAAAAAAAAAAAAAAAAAAAAGAATAAGAAGAAGAGAGAAAGAGGGAAGAGGAGGAGGAGGAAGAGGAAAGGAGGAAGAGGAGAAGGAATAGGAGAAAGAAGAAGTTGTTCATAGGTATCTTCCCCTATTTTCTTAGGTCTTTCTAAATCTTATAATTTTAAGATTTTGAGGTCTTATTAATTAGTTCTATAGTGTTAAGCATATATAAGACAAGCAAATTAATTCTTGTCACATTTTACATGTACATGTAATTGTAATTACGATCAACATTTAACTTTTGTAAACTTTGTGTGTAAAAAAAAAAAAGACTAGTTACCCTAGGTCTTATCACCTACATTGCTAAAATATCTTCCACTCAGGGATGCAAATGTAGTTTCTGGCTACTGTTTGATTATAGAACGTGATTTATTTATTTATTTATTTTCCCCACACATTACCAGATGGAGGGTAGGAAAAAAATGAGATTTTTTTTTTTTTTTTTGGCCTGCTCTGTATCTGTCATACTTGGTGGTCACTAAATACTTACTAAATTAATACAAAGACCACCTCAGTAGCAATAAAGTGAATTATATGTTTTTAATTGAAGAATGAAATTTCCTGAGATAGTTTGCTTTTTACTTCACTACTTCTGTAAGAGCAGCCATCGTTGAGAGAAACAAATACAAAAACATGAGAAAATGGATTTTCAGAAACATAGGTCTTGGCTTCTTATCATGATGTCAAGGGAAATTTATACTTGAATAGTATTGATGCCAGCTTGAAAACAGTGAACGAAGCACAATAGATCTGTCTCAAAAAAAAATGACTTTGACAAAGTTCACATAGAAGACAAATAGTAGAAGTGGATAAACTTCTTTTAAAAATGAGAATAAAAGCATGTAATCCCACCAAAAGAGCAACACACAGGAAGAGGTATAGAGGTAAATAAATTTTGGAGAAGTCAATAAATGTTGGAAGATGAAGTCAAATGAAATGCTATAGAAATATGATTCCTATTGAATAAACATTACATAGGTATATACAAAAAAATTACTATTCATTTATTTATTTATTTTTAGAGACAAGAGTCTTGCTTTGTTGTCCAGGCTGTAGTACAGTGGTGTGATCTACACCATTGTAGAGTTTAAATTATTTGTTGTCAAAACCACAGTTTTGAGACTTGTGGTTTTGAACTCCTGGGCTAAGCCATCTTCTTGCCTTAGCCTCCTGAGTAGCTAGAACTGCAGGCGCAAGCCTCCAGGCCTGGCTACTTTTCTTTATTTTTCTTTATTTGTTTGTTTGCTTATTTATTTATTTATTTATTTATTTATTTTTGTAGATACTGAGTCTTTCTATATTGCCCAGGCTCTTTTAGAACTCCTGGCCTCAAGTGATCCTCCTTCCTTAGCCTCCCAAAGCTCTAGGATTACAGGTGTTATCCACCATACATGGACAAAATTATGAAAATACTGAATGCTGAAAAACTTGTAGTTTTGACAACAAATAATTTCAATGTTATTTTATCTAAGAAACAAGATTGGGTATAAAAAATGACTTGTGTGACTATGGTGGAATTGAGTCTTAAGAAGTTTATGTAGAAAGAACCTTGAAAGAGAGAGTTTCATCTTTCATACTAAGAGTAAGGCATTTGGTATCACTATAAGTATAGGTTGAAAGGAAAAGATATTTATTATTGTAATAATAATATTTATATTATATAATAATAACTCCCCTACAAACAAATCAAAGTGGATGTATTATTTGAGTGTAAACTTTTAACTTGTAGCTACCGATATTATATATTATATATACTAATAAATTATGTGTATTATATATATTATGTGCATATACATATGAGTATATACTTATACATATATGTATTATGCTATAAATTATATATATATATATATCTCATTAGTGTTATGCACTGATTTGTGTCCCCCCCAAAATGTATATGTTAAAACCTTAAACAGTATTAAAACCTTAAACCTCAGTAACTGTATTTGGGGATAGGGCCTTTAGGGAAGTAATTATGTTAGTTGATAAGGATGGGACACTAATCCAAGAGAGTTGGCATCTTTATAAAAAGAGGAAGAGGCCAGGCATGATAGCTCATGCCTGTAATCCCAGCACTTTGGGAGGCCAAGGCGGATGGATCACCTGAGGTCAGGAGTTCGAGACCAGCCTGACTAATATGGTAAAACCCTGTCTGTACTAAAAATCCAAATAAAAACAAATTAGCCAGGTCTGGCGGGGTGCACCTGTAGTCCTGCCTAATCGGGAGGCTGAGACAGGAGAATCGCTTGAACCTAGGAGGCAGAGGTTGCAGTGAGCCAAGATCGCACCACTGCACTCCACCCTGGGCAACAGAGTGACACTCCATTTCAAAAAAAAAAGGGAAGAGACATCAGACATTTTGCTCTCCCTGTGTGCACACAGAGAAGAGACCACTGGTATGCAGCCAAAAGATGGCCATCTACAAACCAGGAAGAGAGACTTCACCAGAAACCGACCCTGATGAAACCTTGATGCTGGTCTTCTAGCCTCCAGAACTGAGAAATCAATTTTTGTTGTTTAACCCAATCTTCGGTAGACTGATATAATTAGTTATAATTTTCTATTACCTATGAATTACTAGCCTGAAATATACTTAAAAGTTATAATTAAAAATTGAAAAGTTTCATGTGGAGTAACAAATAATTAGTGGCATGTAAGTAAGAGCAAACATTATATTTTTATTAACCAGTAATCTATATGAGGATAGAAACTTTTGTCTTTTTTTCACTGCCTTATTTCAAGCCCCCAGTGAATTAAAAGTTGCATGAAAAAGAACAGCCACCAATAGACACCCTGTAATGTAAAAGAGAAAAAATATTGCGGTATCAGGAAAGAGAGGAATTACTATTGTGTGAGAGAATATATTGTTTTAGTGTTACTCAGCAGAAGAATATATATTTGCTTGTTGATACTATAAATGAGAAAATGAAGAATATGATAAAACTGCCACAGAAGGAAACTGCTCTGCAAGTTGACAATTTTCCAGCAAAATTTTCTGATACCACAAAGATTGAGATTTCAGTGGATTGTGGGGAAAACAGCAGAAAAATGAAGAAATGCATTGCCTTAATAAGGAAAAGTGGTATAGATGAACATAGATTATCTGATACAGTAGAACACCCCCGAGCCATTGCTTGTTTCTTCCTAGGCTTATTGTTAGGCATCTCTTTTCATTTTTTTTAACACAGTCTTAATTTGGCTCTCCGCTCTTATGCTGTCAGGACTGTATTTCTTATATTGGCTTAACTATATGCTAACATTTACGGTGTAGTTTATCAGTTTAGATTCCCTAAATTGATGTTGTCAAAACAATTATACAGTTATTGTCAATTAGTTTCTTATTAGTAACTCTAGGAAAATGCAATAAATTTAATTTGAAACCCAGTGACAATTGAAAATCTTGTAACATATCTTCAAAAATGTACTAGTTCTTGTTGTTTATATATATAACATATATGTGTATACACACACACATACACACACACACACACACACACAGGCTTAATTTGTTTGTTTTTTTCTTTCCTGACTCTCAGTTGCTTAATACTCCCATTTAACTCTGCCAAATACTGTTTGGTTTGAAAATAAGTAACACTATCAATTTTATTTCAGTGTACTTTTAGGTATGAACATTTTTAATGTCTAATTTGATCCTGAGTTCTTTCTCAAGCTGGTATTTCATCTTCTCCCTTGTTATGAGAACATATTACCTGACCATCTTTTATCTTGACGACACAGAAGTTGATCTAAAAAATGTGTGCTCCACTATGGTCTTCTAGAGGAGAATGACATTTCTATGTCGGTTGACCTAAAATACAGGCTCTAAAGACGTGGCCCCGACCATCTAGGTTTCAAAATGCCCTATATTATTTTTTCTATAATCTCTAATTGTTCATTCATGGTTATGTCTTAGTTTGTCAAGAATTTTTAATTTTTTGCGTATTGCATAGTTTGTAGAATATTAAAAAAAAATCCTCATGTAGTCTCTTATTAAACTACTACTCTCGTTTGATTGAGACGTAGTCAAACTTCTACTTTCGCCGTGGGTGATGCTATTTCCTATTCATTGTATAGATGGTTTCTTAAATGCTCCTGTTACACTTCACAGCCCCAGCTATGCACATTGTACTTTCTTCATTGCTCTGTTTTTCTCTTTCTTGCTCCTGATGCTTTTATTAGACAATTTTTGATTGACTATATCTTTAGGTTTTTGATTGACTATATCTTTAGGTGAAAGTTTTATTTAACTTGCTATTAGCGCTGAATCTCAGCAGTGGTTATATGGCTGCCAAAGGAGTGGTTCATCCACAAAAGAAACAGTACCTAGTTTAGCTTGTTTCCCATGTAAATGTATTTTATAAATGGCGGAGAAAATAAAGCCTACAAGTGTTCTTGAGATTGGTTTTGTTTGTTTTGTTTTATTAAACCATCTAATTTAAGTTTACTTCCAGTTTGAAATGGGAAGTTAGTTTCTCATTTCAGGAAAAATGTTCAATGGATCTCATAATCTAAATATCGTTCAACTGGACACTTTACAGGTTTTAGGTGCAGGCATGGGGGAGAACAGAAAGGGTAGAGATGCCTATGAATGAATAATACTGCTAAGATAGTTAAATTCTAATTAAACTTGATATGAGGTGAAGAAGAAATTAATTTACTAAGGGAAAATTTTAATGACCTGATAAATCTAAAATTGAACACAGCATGTTGAAAAGATTTATAGTGATTAACAAAGATATTATAAGCCATTTATATTAGGTAATACTCATTTAAAAATATTCAACTTTACTCAATATAAATTATTAGTATTAGAGCCAAAACCAAAATATTAATCATTTAAAGATCAAGGTGTTTTAGAAAAAGAGTGGTTACCAGGGGCTGGGGCAATTGAGTATGTATGTATGAGGGGGTATTGAGGAGAACTTGCTCAAAGGATACAAAATTTCAGTTAGATTGAAAAAATAAATTCAAGGCATGTATTGTGCAACATGGTGACTACAGGTAATAACACGACAGTGACTACTGCACTGTTGAAAAATGCCAAAAGAGTAGTATTCCATTGATATTTCACAACTATCCTTTCATATTCCCAGGGCTAATAAAATAATTAATTTCCATATGAAGAAATTAAAAAGTAGCACATACAATTTTAAGTTTTTTCAAATTATAGTTGTTTTTAATTTTTAGACACTTAAAAAAATCTTTATATTTTAGAACAGTTATCAATTTACAGAAAAGGTATGAAAATAGTAGTGTAGCTCCCATATATATTCCACATGTAGTTTCTCCTTTTGTTAGCACCTTACATTAGTGTGTTAAAGTTAATAAACCAGTACTGATATATGATTATTAACTAAAGTCAACATTTTCTTCAAAGTTACTCAGTTTTTTACCTAATGTTCTTTTTTGTCCCAGATTCCCATCCAGGATACCACATTACATTTAGTTGTCATGTCTCCCTAGGCTTCTCTTGGCTGTGATATTTTCTCAGATTTTCTTGACTTTTGATGACCTTGAAAGTTTTGAGAAGTATTTGGCATTTTGTAGCATATTCTTCAATTATGATATTTCTCATTTTTTGTTATTAATAGGCTATAATAATGGTTTTGATAGGAGGAAGCCTACAGAGGGAAAGTATATTTCTAATCAATCATTTGAAGGGCATATGCTGTTTTATTTTAATTTCAAAAGCTATATCTTTCTTGGAAACAGGCTCTCACATTGTTGCCCAGGCTGGAGTGCAGTGGGGCAGTCATAGCTCACTGCAGCCTCTATATTCTCGGTTCAGGCAATCCTCATGCCTCAGCCTCCTGAGTTAAAGTAGCTGGGACTGCAAGTGCATACTCCCACAGCCAAATAATTTTTTTTTTTTTTTGGTAGAGATGGGATCTTGCACTGTTGCACAGGCTGGTTTCAAACTGCTGGCCTCAAGTGATCCTCCCACCTCAGCCTCCCAAAGTTCTGGGATTACAGTCATGGGTCACCACACCTGGCCACATGCTATGTCATTGATGGTGTTATTTTTGATCACCTGGCTGAGGTAGTATTTCAGGTTTCTTCAGTGAAATGAATAATTTTTTCCTCCCTTTTCATATAATACCCTTTGGAAGGTGGTCATTAAGCACAGCCCATATTTAAGAGGTGAGAACTATGGTCATATTTAAGGGGTAGCTCTTTGAGAAAGAAATATTGATATTTTTTTCTAATTATAAAAATACTGATTACGGATTACAGAACACTTTATAAAAAGGATTAAAGAGTGAATAAAAGTATCTATAATCAAATACATACATATTACATAATATCAATGATTCCCATGTGCCAGTTGTAACATAGATTACATTTATTAACTTTGAGTTACATTATGAGAAATTTATTTTTAAAATGCTCTTTCAAACTTATGAAAAACTTAAAAAGGAAGTTTGGGGTTCATCTGTTATTTGCAATTGTCTGAAATGAAATCATTTTCAACACAGCTGGAACAGTCTCAGGTTCAGATATTTATAGATAACTGTTTCTACCTGAATCAAAATGACAGGATTTTGTTTTCATCATATTTTCAGGAACGTGTCTATTTTTGACAGGAATGCTGACCTTCCAATTTTAATTTTAAAACATTTGTTTTGAACAGTCTTATTTCATTTAAAAATGAAATTGTAAAACTAAAATTAAAAACATATAAGCAAATATAATACAGATTGTATACGTAAATGGCAAAAATAAGGATGACAAATATTAAAGAAATATTAATTTAACACAAAAAGTAGCAAACTAGGCCAGGCGCGGTGGCTCACACCTGTAATCCCAGCACTTTTGGAGGCCTGGGCTGGTGGATCAGCTGAGATCAGGAGTTTCAGATCAGCCGGGCATGGTGGTGGGTGCCTGTAATCCCAGCTACTCAGGAAGTTGAGGCAGGAGAATCGCTTAAACCCAGTAAGTGGAGGTTGCAGTGAGCCGAAATCACTCCACTGCACTCCAGGCTGGGCAACAAGAGTGAAACTCTGTCTGAAAAAAAAGAAGAAAAGAGGTTAGCAAACTATATAAAATAAACTATATAAACTGGGGTGCAAATACGTCTTAAAGTGTGTGGGCTTCTGTGTAAATATTAATTTTCTGCTTATGCTTGACTGTAGAAACAATTTTATTAAAAATGTACTATATAAGTTATGGTTTTTGGTTTCAAATTGTGATATATCAAGGAAGCTATAAAATATTGGATAGAAAGAAATAGTTACACAGTTGCTTGTTGTCCATTTAGTGCATATGAAAGTTATTCATATTGTTCAGGTACTATTTCTTTATTTTTAGGTCCAGAAACCATTTCTTCCTCTTCTTGAAAAAAAACAAAAACAAAAAAAGCAAGAAAGCAAGAAAGCAGGAAAGCAAGAAAGAACGAAAAAATGAAAGAACGAAAAAGAAAGAAAAGAGAAGAAAGAAAGAGAAAGAAAGAAAGAAAGAAAGAAAGAAAGAAAGAAAGAAAGAAAGAAAGAAAGAAAGAAAGAAAACAGAAGCATGATTTCATGGAATTTTGTATATCACAGTCTAGAAAAATTACTCACAATGTCATGTCTTTTCAATATGGCTGCTTGTATTTGAGCCATATAGATTTTCTTGTCCCTAGTGTTCCCAACACTATTTATTTAATGCTGGTTACATTGTTACACAAGATGCTGCTTCATTCATTGTGCCACTTATGAATGCTGCCTGCCAATGATTTTTTTCTCATGATTTGTTACTCTGCTATGTTGTTGATGACCATGAAGGCAAATATTCCCCAAAGTATGCAGGGACATGTAAAATATCATTTTAAAAATAAAAGGTCATGTTAAATATTCCCTTTGGATTTTATTGTATAAACATGGAAAGGAACTTCCAACTGTGTTTTTTTCTTTAACATTTTAGTCATTACTTTATCTCTGCATTCTTAAATGTGATCTCTTTGAATGCTGGCCATACCCTTGCTTTTCAGGTACCGACGACCAGCAAAGGGGATAGGTGAGAAATTCATTGTGTTAGTCAGTAATGTGGTCCCATTTCTGCAAGGAATGTCTCTTCTATCTCCAGCATAGCTTAAGACCAATCTGTGAGGATTTGATTCCACCTCTACATTAATCAGGGACAAGAGAGGACATCAATTGTAAGAACCCATGGGTTTGAAAAGCCCTCAGAAAAGACAGAACAGCTACTCCATCAGGGCTATTCTGGGTTACTGCCTGACAACATGGTTCAGAGTATAGCGGTGTGGGGTGATGACTACCCTGGGTGTCAGGAAAGGGAAACACACAGGTGAAGGAAACCTGCTGCCCCCCATCCACACTGCCTAGGAAGCTGCACAATAGTGGGGACAGGGACAAGTAGAAGCCCTAACACAGGCCCATGAATGTTGCTCAAGCTTAAGAAAGGGATTGTGATAGACCAAAACAAAAGGCCTGAGTCTAATCTGTGTCTACTGTTCATTCAAAATTAGGGAGAATGAGAGAATTTGAAGGGCAAATGCAGGAATGAATTTTCAAAAAAGGAATTGTAGGAAAATTTATAGTGGGAGTTCTGTTGCAGTTCATCACCTGACAGATCATCAGAGGATCTCGTATACACTAAGACTTTTCAAAGCATTTACATTTGGATATGAGTTTAATTTCTATTCCATAACATACTCTATTTGCCCTGTTTTTAGACATGCAAGTTCAACTTTACTAGGGTCGGTCGCTTTTAAGCCATATTTATATTTTTGACACTTGCATTCTCATTTATACCTTTAAGAAAGTATTTATAAAACATAGACAAGTTTCAGGGTTCAAACGTATCCTTGATACTATTTTGTAATTTACTGATTTTCATATTTTGAACCTTATTGCTCTTTTGACTGACAAGGAATCATCTCAGAGCAAGAGTTTCCTAGTTGAGTCATCACTTTTCAGCACTTTTGGGATTATTGTTTTCTATGGAGGAATGATTATTTAGTCTATTAGTCTATTCTATTGAGGAATAATTTGGAATATGGCAGATGTATTATGCATTTTCTTTAGGCTATTCAATGTCTAATGATTAATAAAGAATACATTCTTAACTTTATGACAGTTTAATAGCACCAATATTTACCTTTTAGAATTTATCCTATTGACTACTTGAACATGAATTTTGTTAAGCAAGTCCAACGTCATAAAGTGTAATAGTTTTTTTTCACTAAAGTGAACATGTTTGAATTCTATTATTTATTATAATCATCAAAAGTACATAACTAGAGTTCAAAAGTGAACACATTTCTAATGATCTATTAGCTATTAAAGAAATTGTTATTGAAATAAGAAAATGAATGTATAATTTTATAATTCAGTTTGCTCTTAGTATTATATTGAAAATAATCTGTTTTCATTATGATGTCTATGAATTATACATATATATATAAATCACTTTTTATATTTAAACCCAATGTATTTAATAATTTCAACATATGGTATTCCAAGGTTGTGCATAACCAAATGACGGTTAATGGGTTCTGAATTATCATTTAGTAATAACTAAAAAGGTGAAAACATAAAGTTGGAATAAGCATGATGTAAATGCTGGATCAAAAAGTTGGAGAATGGGCCTGGCACGGTGGCTCATGCCTGTAATCCCAGCACTTTGAAAGGCCAAGGAGGGCAGCACGAGGTCAGGAGTTTAAGACCAGCCTGGCCAATATGGTGAAACCCCGTCTCTATTAAAAATACAAAAATTAGCTGGGTGTGGTGACACACACCTGTACTCCTAGCTACTCAGGAGGCTGAGGCGGAAGAATCGCTTGATCCCGGGAGGTGGAGGTTGCAGTGAGCCGAGATCGCGCCACTGCACAACAGCCTGTGACAGACTGAGATTCTGTCTCAAAAAAAAAAAAAAAAAAGTTGGAGAACGAATATATGTACCTATACGCTTATATACATGTTTCATATTTGTGTATATGTGTTCATACCCATATATTCATAGTGACTATATTAGAGCCATTATAATGTAGTACAAGAAAAACCGAAGTTTCAGATCTAAGGTATACTAGTTGAGCAAGATATTTAATATGACAAGATCTTATTTTTGTACTTCGTAATTTTTCATATACTTGAAAGACATTCAGGTTTCAAGAAAAGCATTTTAAAAATTCAATTTCTCTTTCTCTTCCAGTCCAACTCATTTTCAGACTTCTCCTTTCTCATTGCTTTTGTTTTTCCATCTCCCTACTCACATTTGGAGCTAGATCTGCCCCACTCACCCTCTACTGGACGAGATTCCATCATGTACCTCTTTTCTCATCTGTGACTTCAAACTCCATCTACTAATCACATCCTTCAGTATAGACACATGCCACAGAATGGGAGAAAATATTTGCAAAATACACATCTGATAAAGTACTTTTACCCAAAACATACAAAGAAATCTTAAATTTTGACAATAAAAAACTAGCAACCTTATTAAATGTAGGCAAAAGACCTGAACAGACACCTCACCGAAGAAGATGTACAGATGGCAAAAAAGCATGTGAAAAGACACTCAACATCATATGCCATTAGGGAACTGTAGCTTAAAACTGTAATGAAATACACACACATATATGCTCTTGTGCATACACACAGAACCTGAGAGACTTTTAGGTGTTTATAATTTAGGAATGCTGAATTGGGCAAGTCCAAAAGTTTATAGAAAATAATATGAGCTTTGCAGTTTGATAAATAGAAACTCTTCCCCTTTACTAATTGGAGGACTTTTGGTCAAAGTATTCAATGTCTTTGAGACTGAGTCTTCTTCTAACAAATAGGCATAATAATTCATATCCCACAAATTGTCAAAATAATAAAAACTTTATGTATATTTTGTAGTGAAAGGAGTTAGTCAGCTTGCTTTAGGCAGACAGTAAGGGAAGCGTCCCTGGAGAACCTCAGATCAACACCACAAGTGCTTTACAACAGATGTTTTGTGCAAATAATGGAACTTGTGCAGGGGACTTGCCTAAATATGCCCGCAGTGGACTAAGGACCTGTAGGCATACTGGGGGAATAGGGTGAAGCCACCAGGAAATTGTGCCTTATATGAATACGGAACTTAGCCCCATCAGTTTATATATAAAAGCCCTTGTATTGAACTGTGAAAGGGGCAAGCAGAAACCTGCTTTCAGGACTCCTCTCTTTGCTGAGAGCAAAGAAACCTTAAATTTTAACAGTAAAAAACTAGCAACCTTATTAAATATAGGCAAAAGACCTGAGCAGGTCTTTCTATACATGCACACACACACATATATACCTACTTTCATATTTATGCCTTTATCTATTCCTATATCTATTTGGATATATACAGTCAATTCTCATCATTCATGAAGTCTTTGTATCAGTGCTTTAAAAATGTAAGGAATAGTACCTACTGGCCACCACGCTAGAATCTGTTCTCATATTTGAAACATATAAAAATGATAACACTAAGAAAAAAAAAATTTATAAGTCAGATTAAAGTTAAAATAGTTATTAGTGCATGACCTTCTGTCAGATTTTATTAATTTTGTCACTTCTCAATAGCATAGAACATGTAGTCGATTGTTCAATGTATAATGGATGAAGCTAAAATATTTGTTTAAGCTCTTGTCACTAAGAAGTAGATGAACTAGAGTACTTTTAAAGGTAGATTTAAGCCTCTTTTCTTATTATCCCCTAACTTTCCTCATTTAGCTAAAAAAATGGGTCAGATTCAAGGGTAAGGTAATTTACAACTAGAAATGAGTGAAGCTCTACAAATGTGAGGACCCAGATAAGGTCAAAGTTGTTAAGGATAAGAATTTCAAAGGGGTTGAAAAAATCAGCACATATAGATCCAGTGTGGTTGTTTTTCTCTACCAACTGAATCAAGAAAATACAAAGCAATGCTTAATCTCCACATCTCTAATATATCATGAAAATGCTAACAAACAAAATGAAAGAAAAGAAAATAGCATCCTAAGTACATAAATATTTGCATCTGAGATTCATTTCTGACTTAAGAAGTCCATGGATCTGTTTTCTTGAAACAGCAGCCTCTGGGAATTAAGAAAGAAATATTTTTACTTATTTTCTCTTTCTTGTATTTCTTGCCAACTTGCTCATCTTTGATTATGTATTTTCTAGAACTACAGTGGGAAGATTCATGATTCTAGGTGGTGGACATTTGTGGTTGGAGCAAACAGCTTGTATTTCTTGCCAACTTGCTCATCTTTGATTATGTATTTTCTAGAACTACAGTGGGAAGATTCATGATTCTAGGTGGTGGACATTTGTGGTTGGAGCAAAGAAGCTTGCAACACATTCCCCATGAAAGGAAGTGATGAGTAAAGGATTCTAGTCCAGCCTACCTCACTAGAATGTTCTTTTAACATTTGTGGCCAAAGCCTAGAGTAATTACAGAGGAGTGTCTTCTCTCCCCCACCACTTCTGTTATTGATATGCATATATATTTTCCTCAGGATATGGGAAGGAATGTTTGATCAGGTATATCATTTGGTTATTCCAGGATCCACTGACCAACATGCAATTTCAAGGTGCCGTTTATATGTATATTCATATTAAAATCGGATCCTAGCATTCAAAATGAGCCTGTGCTTACTTGATTCCTAATCCTATGATCTTTTTGTCTATGATTTTCTTTCCTCAGTGTTATCAGTAGTCTTCTGATATCTTACCTCAGCAGTCCTCCACTCTCTTCTCAGGATATTAATTTAAAGCTTTTATATTCTAATTACCTTCTTTTCTATAGTCAAAATGTGTTCTGGGATAAGGGGCTCTCAGCCTAATGTTAATAGAATTCTTTAGCTATGGCATAAGATATTCACAGATCTAAATACTATCTAAATTTTTGTCAAATTTGTGTTTTGGTGTATTTATAGGCATTTAATATTACTTTGTAATAGAATCCACAAATTTTATTATATTATTAACAATTACCATGAACCCTCCTAAGAATTAATGCTTTAGAAAAAGTAGAGCAATGAAAAATAAATAATAAAACTGTAGTATAACAAAAACAATAATAATCTCTATCATTTATTGAGTTCTTACCATACTTTAAGTCGTATGCTGGGGGCATTATATACGTAATCTAATTAATTTTTGTAATAAACTAGTGAAGGTTTTAAAGAAACATTAAGAAACTGATTCTTAGAAAGATTAAGTATCTTCCTTAAAGCCTCATGCTAATTAGCATCAGTGACAGGATTACACAAAGTTCTACCTGCCTAGTGCCTATTCCCTAAGCACATCATACTAATAATCTCATTCATGAATTGGTTAAATGACTTGCACAATTTGATATATTCTCTCTTCTACAGGTGACGGTTATGTATGTTAAGCCTAGAACAAAAGTTTTATTTAGCTAATTAGTGAGTGGGCAGTGATTGTCATCTTCAGTTTTACCACTCTCCTCCAAGTTGACCCATGCTAAGTAGCAGTATTTAGATCAAATTTTGGCCAAATGTAAACATGATTCCAAATTAAATTTTTGTGATCTCTTTGTAATTAGAAAATTAAGTGTATCCTTTTTAAGACTAGCTTTCATTAGGAAGTCATATGAATGTATGTCCAATAGTTGAGACTGTCAAAAATTCATGCAAGGAATTATCTTGGTCATCTTTTCCATGTTGGTTACTTGAAGGGTCATTGGATTATTTCAGAAGGACCAAAACCTATTCTAGGTGAGCCACTTGCTGCATTACTCTGTAAGATTTGATGATATTCACCTTTTTCAATGATAAGGAATAAAATTATTGAGTCAGGTAATCATTTTTTTCCTTTCCTTTCCAATGAAAATGAATTATCTTTTTTTTTTTTTTTTTGTGAGATGGAGTCTCGCTCTGTCGCCCGGGCTGGAGTGCAGTGGCGGGATCTCGGCTCACTGCAAGCTCCGCCTCCCGGGTTCACGCCATTCTCCTGCCTTAGCCTCCCGTGTAGCTGGGACTACAGGCGCCCGCCACCTCGCCCGGCTAGTTTTTTGTATTTTTTTAGTAGAGACGGGGTTTCACTGGAAAATGAATTATCTTGACTTCTGCAATCTCTCTCTCTCTCTTGCTCGCTCTCTCTGTGATCAAATTACTTATTGAAGCAACAACATTATAAAAATTAGCTTTTATTCTTTTACCATCTGAATAGAAGCTTACACTGAATGTGTATCATCTTTCTCTTAAACTATCTGTCTGAATATATATGCCAACTAAAATAAGCACTAAGCACTTTGAAGACACGTTCTGCCTATTTCGTCTGATAAATGACCTCCATAGTAAGAGCTTGCTGCCCTTCACAATTTTCTCCTCTAAGATAAGACCTATAAAAAATAGACTACTTAAATAATTTGAAGTTTCAGTTTGATTTCCTAGATAAAATGTGAGATATTGTATATAGTCTATCTACTTACATTAGAAAAATTTCAAGCAAAATAATCACTTAGAACTCTACTGAGGTGACAAAACGCAATATATAATTTGGGTCACTTTATCCAGAAATCCTTCAAGGATGAATTAAAATGCCATACAATTTTAATTTAAGGTCCTAAATTTTTGAAGTCTTCAATAATTAGTAATAAAATTAACTCACAATTGAAAATTATTAATGTATATGCAAATATCCTAAATTATCTGAGAGATTTCCTTAAACGTAATGTTAGGTTCAGTAATTATTTAGATGTATGAAACAAATTTAAAGAAAAACAAGTGGCTTTTGAAATTCACATGTTCTGGTGTATATGTGCATGCACATAAGAATATGCTTATGTGTACTACATTATTTCTTGAATTTTTCTGTTTGCTATAAAATTTCACATCATTTTGCATGGTGCTATGCAAAATATTGTAGGATTCATTTAGGGCTGGGCTACATTCTGAAGAAAGGCAATAATCATTATATTGATTAAAGAGCTAATGACTGCTAATATGATTGAGACGTAGAACAAAAAGTTAAAGAAGTGTTGATTATTTGGTAAAATATAAAACAAACACACCGACAAATAACAGTACATTTTCTTCCCAGTGAATATTTATTGAGGACCTCTTGTCAGATCTTGTGAAGGCAGAAATCATTTGACTATGGAGACAACAGTAGAAGCACTATTTATCTGCAGCAGTGGCAGAGGAATGTCAATTTCTGTAATTATTCCGGAAAATTCAAAAAGCATTGGTTCTATCTGTCTATGCTAAGATGTAATTTATGATATCCATTACATGTAATACTTTGCATCAGCAGTACAAAGAGCGAGATTACTCAGTCAGGGCTGTAAATAGTGAAGACAATGACATCAAGTGCATTGGGGAATAGAGTTTGTCATTGAAAGTGAGGGTCAGGAGAGGATCTAGGCAAGGGCAAATAGATTAGAAAAGAAAGTATGATCATCAAGATAAATGAAGTGTCTTTTGTAAGAAACTCTAATCTACTAGAGACTCCACAGTTAATGTATCGTTTATCTCAAACACAAGGAAGAGAAAATTAGCAAGGGAAAATGATACTGAAATATCCATAGCCAAATTTCTAGCAGTGCTTTATCACCCGCATTTGTGGATGAGAGTTAATTTTATGCATTGTTATTAATAAAATTACCTCATGGATAATCATAAATATATGACTATATCTAAAACAGTTAATATGTTATCTGAGTTTTATGGAGGTCATATTTAGATCCATTTAACTTAGTGTGGAGGCTTTCCTGAGATAATTTATTTCTTTTATATGTGGGTAAATTAATGATCTTCTTGATTTATATTTTCTTAAAATAGATGTATCCCTACACAGAAGTATAGGTTGTAAACTTGTAATCTTCATTTAGTAATTTAGCTAGAGCTAAATATTTTTTTTTTCCAAAAAAACAAGAATTAAGCCTTGGCTATGCTTGATAGAAAATTTCTATCATCTATGCAAATAAACAAAAATAAAGTTACTTAATTTTATCTGGTATTTAAAAAATATTTAAGTCGCAGAAATATACATCATATGCAAAATTTATTAATGTATTTTTAAAGGATTTATGGCCAAAGCTAATATTTGAACAAGTAATGTCTTTCATAAAGGTGTTATTTATTTTTTCATTGTCTAATTTTTCAGAATTTGCTAGGTGGTTGCATGGATATAGGTATTCAGATGGAACACTGAAATTAATTTTTGATTCTATAATTCTGCCTGAAATCACATTGTCCTATTAAATCATCGTTAATAATTAAAACATGCTATATGGTTTTATTCTTTGCATGTGTTTAACCTAATAATCACATAATTATGTTATGAACAGATTTTATCCCCCACAGTTGTTGCGGTCTATCAAAGAAATTTTCACATTATACAGCGGAAATAATAGTACACTTAGGTTATCTTGGTGTTTTCTAATTGTTAAGTTGTTGGAGTTGTCAGTTTCACACTTTGTGAACTTTCAAATAATTGTTAATCCTTGGAGCTCAGACACCATTTCCCAGGCATGGAATTCACTGATAGCTTTAATGGAGTCTAACATGGTCCCATGGGTTACAGATGTATAACTTATAAGTCAGTGTACCCCAGCAGGTTGTGCAAAGATCACTCTGTAGGTAAAAGTTAAAATAAATATTTGATCATATTCATACATGGAACAAATTAATATGAACCTGAAGGCAATTCTCTTGTGTCTAATTCTTAGTGTTAGGAGAAAAATAATTTAAACATTGTGAAATTCAACAATACAATTTTCCTGAGTTTCACAGGGCAGTAGAACTTGGTAAAAATAAAACAGTTTAACTTGTATTTACATGTATGCCTTCAGTATAAGAGTGTTCAGCTCTTATAAAAATCTACAAAGTGTAGCAGAAAGTATACTTTTACAATAAAAAATACAAGATATAGACTTAATAGTGCAGGATAGAGGGTCTGATTGCTGAATTTAATTCCCGACTCAACCGATGTATAACTATGTAAATTTAGTCAATACTTGTAAACTCCCCATAAGCCTGCTCACTTAAAAAAAAAAAAAAAATCTGTGTTATGGATTAATATTCTCCCTTCTGGAATGCTGACCCTAAAGTAAGTAAAAAAAAAAAAAAATTGCCCAGATATCATTATTTCTTCTATAAGACGGCATGTCATCAATATTTTAGTGCTGTGATGAGAATAAAGTAAATTATTATAAATAGAAAGGTTTTAAATTGTGCGATCACTTTGCAATTTTTTTTATTCCAGCCAGTAAGTGGAAATTCAAATTGACTGGCCCCAGGAGTGCCATTAATAGCCTTGAGTCAAGGAAAGTTAATTGATCCAATTGAGAATTTAAACCCATTTTCTGGCTTCATTAGCAGAATTCTCTTGACAGCTGGGTTAACTGGTCATAGACCCAAGTGGCAAAAAACAGAGCTGCTATGTACTGTAGAAATAAACTGGCATATTGAAAACTATTTCTGTAAGAAACAGTTTAAAGTATTTTACTTCCATATTACCTATCTCATAAGCTGAAATCTATAGTGATTATTGTCAAAGTCACCAAGTGAACAAGAGAGTTTTGTAGCCTTGACTATTCTTGTGTATACTTTTAAATAGTTATTAATAATATACTTTTATAAAACATCAACAAACCCATCAAAGCACAAAGCACACATCTTGTCAAGGAAAGAATAAAAAAAAAAACTGATTGAAAAATTTCCAAGCTAAAAGAAATAAGTTTTTTGCTTACCCTCTCAAAATTTAAAATTGGATGAACAGAAATAAATTTAATTTTCCAACAGTTAACTCCATTGTTGGAGAACTATCATACAGAATTTAGCATAAAGAAGATATTTTACATCTCATAAATATTTTATAAAAGAAAAAATAAAATTTCTGAATTATTGATATAAATAAAATTAGTGGTAGCTACAGCATATAATTTGAAAAATGGAAGAATTTTTTTTATTGAGATTTCGGTGTCATTTTTCTCATTTAGATTTGCTCATAAAGTCAGTATTGAAGAGGACAATCAACCCTGGGTTTTATTTCTTACATCAAAAATTCTGAATGAAAACAAAAGATGATGAGATAAAATAGATAAATGGTAACAACATCAATTTAAACAGTGTGCACTAATTTCTATCCTAGTAAAGATACATATATTCTATATTTTCTAAGTTGTTTTAAGAGTGTTTACATTCCCAATTAATTGTTTATTTCTGGTCCTGATGGTGTAATGAACAGGTTAAACGTTTATGGGGTATGCATGTGGGAAAATCTAAGGTCTTTACTATGGAAGGGTGAAGCAAAGACCTAAACAAATCTGGGTTTCCTAAAAGAAAATGCCTTAAGTGAACAAACTAAGCATGAAAAGAAGAAACATTTTATAGAGGGAGAGAAAATAAAGTCTATTTCCTGACAGTTCTTAACTACAAGCTGAGTTTCACACAGTATTACAACCAATATTTACAACACTTGTGTCCACCTAAAAATACACAGGTAAAAATTAGAATAAAGTTTGTCCTAAATTTGTAAGACTATGAGGAACCTGTCAGAAGCAAATACAAATAATTTCTTAGGAAATAAGGATTAAAATTTTAACAAATTCCTACAGATAATGTGCAAGTATTATGGACTCATCATTAAAGATCACAAAATTATATGAAAAAGTCATCCATTGTGAATGAGAGTTGTAAGAAACAGGAAACTGCAAAATGATACTGTAGATACTGGAATTACCATAACCAGAATAAAAATATATTAACATAAGCTGAGATATAAAATAAGGTATATAAATATTAAATATGAAATTGTGTCAACATGTCTAGTAAAGGTTTATTAAAGATAATAGTGTTTTCTATAAATTTATATATGTATAAATGCATATAAATGTGTGTACATATATACATTTATATGTGTGCTTACATATACACATATGTACATTTATGTGTGTAGACATATACATATATAATGTATATATAGATATATACACATATATACATTTTTATATGTGTATACATGTATGTATATACATAACATCTGAAAGTAAAATTAAATCCAGAATTAAAGAATAGATTATGTTCTACAAAATATAGAATTGGTATCCTTTCGAATAGACAAACTATGCAGAATGTACCATAGAGAGATAAGAAGATAGTAAACATGGATGTGTTGAGACATATTTGATGAAGTAAGACCTATCAGATTAAAAACTTAAGTTAGAATGAGTGATAATAGTGAGAATGGAGAAAGGAAAATATTCAGAAATACAATGGTGCCATTTCCTTTTTGCAACTTTCTTTTGTACCTTGTCCCTTCTTCAACCTTCTCGTTAACTTATGAAATACCAAACTATTAAAGTACTAATACTAAAGTACAAATAAGGTAGGCATCTCAAGCTGATTGGAACATAAAGAATATCCACATTGGGAATGTGGGGAGGGAATAAACCACACTTTTGGAGTCTGAGTGATGTGAGGAGAGCAACCACATGAGGGGATGGTAATACAGAGAAATATTTATTAAATACATGCATGCATGCATGAATTATAATTAGAGCATTCCTGGCTCTTAAGAAAATTGTTAGAAACAGGGAAAGGAAGAAAGCCAGAATGAGTCTTATGGTGCTAGATTACATTTGGCTATATCTATGCGCATTTGTAATTTTGATGACAGATAGATGATAGATGGATTAGATAAACTGACAGATAATCATATATGCAGAAAAAAATGTTATCAAATATAAATTTCCTAAACCTTTCACTGAGAGAGCTAGGAGAAGCACCATCCCAGTAGCCAGAAGCCTACCAAATATTTTCATTTTGGCTTCCAATTACCATCTTCTTATAAAAGGAACCAAGGCTTCTTGGATAAATGGCTGACACAGAAATTGCCAGATAAAAGTGCACAATGATCCAGGAACAACTTCTTGTGTCAGACATAAACTGCCGAAAGAAAAATATAAGCAAGTCAAAAGCACACAGAAAATGAAGATATTCCTCTCAGCCAAATCTGGGTATATTTGAGCATCAAAATAATAAGGTACAGTATTGGGTGATAATACATCACATAAAATAGGAAAATATGAATCTAAACTTGCATAAATAAACAAATATGAAGTTTTATAAAGAACAAGATATTTACATAGTTTCAAAGCAGCTCCTCAAAAAACATTTATTATTTACAAAGGGAAAACTTTTACTACTTTTGAGTCGTCATTAGGCAGAAAACATCTTAATATAGTGATTAAAGTGATCATAACTATGAATGGAACAAGTCTAAAATGTAAACCGCCAAATAAGATGCAATGAGAAGAACATAGCGTCAGTTCTGTAATATTCCTGCTAAAGAGGCATAATCTGCATCACATCATGAAAAAAATATTGGACAAATCTAAGTAGAGAAACATCCTATAAAATAACTGTCCTGTAATATTCCACGTGCGAAGGTCATAAAAGATAAAGAATAAAAAAAGGATTATTTGAAGTTAGAGGTGATTAAAGAGACTTGAGCACTAAATTAAACTCATGATTCTAAACCACATTATTTAGCGAAAAATGACATTATTGACAAACTGAAATGGAGTTTGAATCTCAGGTAGCATCAGGTTTATTTTTGACGTATCGAGGTTTATTTTTGAACTTGATGGTGGTATTAAAGTAAACTAGAAGAATATGACCTTTGTATAAAATACATACCAAATTATTTTTGGTGAGAGAGTATCAGGTCAAAAACATACTCTAAAATGACTCAGAAGATAAACATTGTTCTGTATTTGCAACTATTTTGTAAGTCTGAGCATTTTTTTAAAAAAACCCTAATGAATTATTTCATTATATATATCTTTAAAAATTTATCTTCTAACAGTGGTTTCTATGAATTATATTCTTTAAAAAACTCTAAATTATGTATATATTTCAAATTTTCATCTATATATTACTTATCTATATTATTTATATATACCACATATAAAATATCAACATCATATATATATGTATGCCAGGATAATTCCAGAATATATGAGAAACAACAATCTCTAATAACTGTGTTTGAATCCAAAGAGAAATACGAAAATTTATTTAACAATAATGGGATTGATACCTAGAAATATCATAGTGAATATCAAGTCACTTAAGACAAAAGCATGTTAGAAAGAAGTCAGATAGAGTTTCTTAAAATTGAGATACAGCAGTCTTCTCAGCAAGAAAAATGGAAATAATTTTTAAAATTATAATAAAATATATATTTAAAATGATGACAGAAAATAATGCCCAACCTAGAAATATAATAATATTATTATATATGGTTTCATTATACTTCATTATACTCAGTGATATGAGAATTTGCCAATAAAGGAACATTTATAGGAATGGTAAGCAAACTGATTGGTAAATATGTACATAAATCTGAAAAATAACTTACTGAATGGTAAAATATTCTGCTTGTTTGGTGATAGAATTGATATAGGAGGAATATAGTGGGAAAACTGCAAAAGTGCTGGAAGATCAAGGTTAGATTAAATCTTTCTAATAACCTTAAATTATTTTTCTGAAACATAGTGAATTCATATAAATCATGCTTTTAAATTTTATCACCAAATAGTATTTTCTGTTCTTATTTGTTAACTTTTAGAATCTGTTGTGTGCCTGGTGTACTGCTAAATACCTTGTTTTACTTTGCTTAAAAAAAAGCTAATAAATATTGTCCCTCATTTTAACTATGTATATTCTGAAACAGTGAAAAATAATATACTTCATTAGTTAAATTTTTCCTTCCAGCAATAATTTTAGTCTACACATATTTTCTTAATTATCTTTCCTTATAACATTGGTTTCTCAGCCTTTCCTTCTTAAAAAGATTAACATAATTTATTTGATTTTTATTACATTATTAACTTTCCAAAAATATCAGAAAATTTATTACCTTTCCAAAAATATCAGAAAGGTAAAATAAATAAAAAATATTATTAAGAAGTTTTTTCTAGAGGCTTTATATCATTGCAGGTACTATATTGTACAAATCATAAAATTCTTATAATATTTTAGTGGTGAAATTCATACTTTAATAATAAGGCAAACTCCATTGACAAATTATTTTTGGTTACAGACAATTATGCTAAATTAAACAGATCAGTTTCAAAGACTGCATATTCTTTTCTATTAAAAATATTATTTGGTGAGGTGAGGGAGGCGAGAGCATGACGCTTCAAGAGGTGGACTGCAAAGAAAGTTTGCTCTTTTTTTTTTTTTTTTGAGACGGAGTCTTGCTGTGTCGCCCAGGCTGAAGTGCAGGGGCACGATCTCCACGCACTGCAAGCTCCGCCTCCCAGGTTCACGCCATTCTCCTGCCTCAGCCTCCAGAGTAGCTGGGACTACAAGCGGCCGCCACCGCGCCTGGCTAATTTTTGTATTTTTAGTAGACACGGAGTTTCACCGTGTTAGCCAGGATGGTCTGGATCTCCTGACCTCGTGATCCACCTGTCTCGGCCTCCCAAAGTGCCGGGATTACAGGTGTGAGCCACTGCGCCCGGTCTGCTCTTTTTTAAATTAGTTAAGAAACTTTGAAATTCTGTGCCATCATAAGAGTTTTACATACAACTGCAAATACAATAAGAGCTAATTGAGTGGTTAAACTGCATAGTGGTTAAAAATTAAGCAACTTGAAAATCATGCTTAATTCTCCAGGATATCATGTAGAGAAACTAGAGCACGTATACACTGTTCAGATAGTCTCCTAGTGACCCAAAATGTTTAATGTGGATCTTTTTAAGGAAGAAGATTGTGTACTCACTTCCAGTCCAGTAATTAATACTTAATTTTAATTTTATTAAAAATGTTCCATGTACACAGAAATTTGTATTTAAACTGTACTATGTAAATACCAACAACTATGAAACGATTACGGAAAGTAAATGCCTTTTAAACACTATAGACATAAAGTAAAACTATGGAACAACTATTTTTTTCTATGTACAAAAAAACTCAACAATTCAGGATTACCTCAAAAGGAATATATTCCAAACAGCCCACAAAATTCTGAATTAATTGTTAGGGCAGAAATTATAAAATATTTTAATCAAAAATACACATTAAAATGCTAACTTGATATTGATGAACAGTGAGTTATGAGCAGTAAGTGGCTCTAGTGCTTTTTCTCTTAATCACAGGACAAGAAGTTTAAAAGAGCAAGCCCCAAAGACAAAACCATCACAAACCATGTTAGCTTGAAAACATAAAGCACTTTCTAACAATTCAAGTCTCATGATACCAGATAAACTTTCTTATGTGAATGTCAGCTCCATCTCCTAGAAGGTAAATAAAGAACAGGTCATCACCCTTCAGAGAAACTGAAAAGAAGGGAATTATACATGCTAGTGCTCACGTTTTGTTGTTCAAGGAAGGAAAGGCAGTGAATGAGTTGACTGGTAGGTATATTTTCTCTCATAGATAATGGAATAATACAAAAATACAAAATTTAGTTTTCAATAGCCCTTTTTTCCTATTTTTTCATAGATTCAGAAATAATTAGTTTGGTTACCACTGAGGTATGTCAGGTTGATGTTTCAAGGACATGCATTTTAAAAACATCTGCCTGACAGAGTTGTTATCAGTGTTACAGTCTGCTAATTATATCTCAATCCTTTTTACCATTAACTTTTTTGGTAAAGAGCTCGGTTTAAGAAGAGTAACTGGCCAAATAGTGAGAAGCCACCTTTCCTAGCCTCCGTGCAGTTAGCTGTGGCTTCTGACTAAGGTCTGTTCCATAACTGTGAGGGCAGGAGTGTGAACAACTTCTGCATCACATCCTAATGAGCATCAGATTTCTCTCTGCTTTCTCTATCCTACCCCAAAGTCCAGATAGCAGAAATTGTGGGTAGGAATCCACTACAGCAGTGCAGGCAAGGATCAATGGGGGACAGCAGACAAGAAGGCAGGAGTTCTGAGTTTTACAATGCACTGCTTTTTGAGTTCTTTCTGTTAAAACAGCTTTTTCCGTGATTTAACTCAGTGGCTTTGTATATTTGGGTATGTGAAGAATATTTGAAGAGTGTGCAAGCATGGCTGAATTTAAGGAAAACAATTTTCAGCCCTTTAAACCTCCACAAATATTCTTTAAACACATGATTTGCCTGAGAACGCGTCTGAGTTACCAACAGCTCTTCAGTTTTGCAAAAGAAAGGCACACTTTGTCAGCATCCCTGCTCTTAGGAGAGTGTGATGCTCTGGCTATGGAAACCCTTATGGCATACAAAATAGGAAGTTTTCTTTAACGATTGATCAAGAATTCATAAATGCACATGACTTTATCTAATCCCTTGTTATAACCATAATTAAGTAGTGTGAGTAAACAGAGGAAACACACTCAGGCAATTGGCTCTAGTGTTTAGTTTCTTAATCACGACATAAGAACTCCAAAAAAGCAAGTCCTAAAGACAAAACCATCACAAACGAAACTCTGCTCACTGAATCTCTGTTTCTGAGCCACAGCCACAATCTTCTCACACACTTCTCCATGTGTGAAGCCTGATTTCGATGAGGGGGTGGATTATTGTTTGAATTTCTCTGAGGTTCCAGTTTTAAAATAAAAATAACCCAAAATAAAAATGTTGGGAACATTTACTATATGCCAGGTCCCCTACCAAGCCATTTATAAAGATTTACATTTATTCTATGAGAAAAATATTATCATCCTCATTTTACAGCTGACTGAGTCACAAAAAGTGAAGCAATTATTTAAAAAATAGCATAAGAAGTAGGTGGCTTAGTAAGCGTTCAAATCAACTCAGCATGAGAGTTGTTTCGCCTTTTGTGGAACCCAAGAACTCAATGATAGTAGCATCTCTGATAAATAAATATCAGTAAGAATGAGCATGGATTATGCTTAGGAGCCTTTTAAAACTTTATAGTCTATGAAAGGCCATATATTTTCTTAAGTAAATAGCCTTTTATGATTACCAGGACATCACAGAAAAACCATACATGTCAAAATGTTAATGCTTTATATATTGACAATGATAGCTATTTTATTTATACCTATATAATCATTTAGTAGTCATGGTAGATGCCTGTCTACTTAAATCGTGGCTTTTAAAAATGGAAATCTATTTTGCTATGAATCTTCATGTAGCATCATGTATCACTTAACAATGGGAATACCTTCTGAGAAATGAGTCGGGCAATTTCCTGGCTGTGAAGATCAGAATGTATTTACACCAACCTAGCAGGTGTAGCCTCCTTACATACCTGGGATATACAGGAGAGCTTATTTCTCTCAGGCTACAAACCTGTACAGCATGTTACTGTACTCAACACTATAAGCAATTGTTACACAATGGTATTTGCATATCTAAATATATCTGAACATAGAAAAGGCACAGTAAACATATAATTTAAAAATATTAAAAAATGGTAGACCTCTATAGGCACTTACCATAAATGGAACTTGCAGGACTGGAAGTTGCTCCGTGTGAGTTAGTGAGTGAGTGGTGAGTGAATGTGAAGCCTAGGACATTACCGCATACTACTAAAGACTTTATGAACACTGTACGCTTAGACTACACTAAATTTATTTTTAAATTTTTCTGTTTCCATTAATAAATTAATCTTAGTTTATTGTAACTTTTTACTTTATAAACTTTTTAAACTTTTTGACTTATTCATAATAACACTTATTTAAAGCACAAACACATTGCATAGCTGCACAAAACATATTTTCTTTCTTTATATCCTTATTGTATAAGATCTTTTCTATTGGAAAATTATTAATGTTTTACATTTAAATTTTTTTGTTAAAAACTATGACACAAACACTCACATTAGCCTAGACCTGTGTAGCTTCAGGATCATCAATATCACTGTCTTTTGCCTCCACATTTTGTTACTGGAAGGTTGGCAATAATAAGCATGAAAAAGTTAGCTCCTATGAGAACAATGCCTTCTTCTGGAATACCACCTCAAGGGTCTACCTGAGACTGTTCTAGAGTTAATTTAGACATGCACACACACACACACACACACACACATATGTACACATATGTGTAGAAGTAATACACTCAGAGATAATGACAAGAAGTGTAGTAAATACTTCAACCAGTAGCATAGTTGGTTATTATCATTACTAAGTATTATATGCTGTATATAATTGTGTGTTCTATACTTTCATAATACTGGCAGTACACTAGATTTGTTTGTGCCAATATCACCACAAACAGGTGACTAATGCTTGGCACTATAATTTCAGTAGCCACTGGACGGTAGGAATTTGTAATTTCCATTGTAATCTCGTGGAGACACTGTGGTATATGCAGTTAGTCATTGACCGAAATCTTATTATACAGTACTTGACAATATACGTATTTGGGTAGGCATACATTTTTATTTGTCATGGGTAAATACCTAGAATTGAAAGCTCTAGGTTTTATAGGTAGCTATTTGCATAACTTTATAAGTAATGTAAATTATTTCAAACGCTTTCTGAAATAATTGCACCATCTTAAACTCCCTCTCCTTCCAAAGCTGCATGAGTGTTCTGGTTATCCAAATCCACACCACTGCTTGGTTATCTCAATGTTTTTAATGTTAGATATCATAGTGTATATATAGCTATGTGTTATGCTAATTTTAATTTGTATTTTTCAGAAGAATAATTTTTGAACATATTTTACATGCTCATTGGAAATTTAATTATGTAAATTGTTCAAAACTTTTGACCATTTTATTTGGTTGTTGTCCTATTACTACTAAGTTATAAGAATTTTAATTTATTTTTATACAAATCAGAAACATCTGTTTTCAATATGTTATCCAAAGTCTGAAGAGCCTTTTTCCCCTTGTTTCTCTTTAAGAACAAAAGTTTTCAATTTGGCAAAATGAATATTCTTATTGTTCATGCTTCTTCTGATCTTTCTCTTCCTTCAATGTCATGTAGATATTCTCATAGTCCCTTAACAAATGTCTTAGTTTCACTTTTATGTTTGAATATGTCATGATCTGTTTCCCCAGTTAAGTTTTCATTTGGCAGGTTATGCTCAAGGTCCATTTCCCTCCCGCATAAAAATATAAAAGTTTTTAGCATCATTTGTGAGAAACACTGTCCTCTAATACACTTAATATTCTTGAAGTCTTTGCCAAAAATAATTTGAACATTGATATGGTTAGGCTTTGTGTCTCCATGCAGATCTCATCTTGAATTATAATCAACATAATCTCCATAATCCCCACTTGCCAAGGGAGAGACCAGGTGGAGGTAATTGAATCATAGGGGTGGTTCCTCCATGTTGTTCTCCTGTTGGTGAGTGAGTTCTCACAAGATCTGATAGTTTTATAAGGGGCTCTTCCCAACTTGCTCATCACTTCTCCTTCCTGCCACTTTGTGAAGAAGTTGTCTTGCTTCCCCCTCACTTTATGCCATGATTGTAAGTTTCTGGAAGCCTCCCCCACCATGTAGAACTGTGAGTAAATTAAACCTCTTTGCTTTATAAATTACCCAGTCCCAGGCAGTTCTTTATAGTAGTGTGAAAACAGACTAATACAGTAAATTGGTACCAGAAGTGAGGTGCTGATATAAAGATACCCAAAAATGTGGAAGCAACTTTGGAACTAGGTAACAGGCAGAGGCTGGAACAGTTTGGAGGACTCAGAAGAAGACAGGAAGATGTGGGAAAGTTTGGAACTTCCTAGAGACTTGCTGAATGGCTTTGGCCAAAATGCTGATAGTGACATGTAATCCAGGCTAAGGTGGTTTCAGATGAAGCTAAAGAACTTGTTGGGAACTGGAATAAAGGTGACTCTTGCTTTGCTTCTGAAAAGAGACTGGTGGCATTTTGTCCCTGCCCTAGAGATCTATGGAACATTGAGGTTGAGAGAGATGATGTAGAGTATCTGGCAGAAGAAATTTCTAAGCCACAAAGTGTTCAAGAGTGACTTGGCATTCTTAAAAACATTCAGTTTTATGCATTCACACAGAAATGGTTTGGAATTGAAACTTAAGTTTAAAGGGTAAGCAGAGCATAAAAGTTTGGAAAATTTGCAGCCTGACAATGTGATAGAAAAGAAAAGCCCATTTTCTGAGAAGAAATGCAAGCTGGATGCAGAAATTTGCATACATACTGAGTAGTCAAATGTTAATTGCGAAGATAATGGGGAAAATATGTCCAAGACATGTCGGAGGTCTTCATGGCAGCCCCTGCCATTACAGGCCCAGAGGCCTAGGAGGAAAAAATAGTTTCCTGGTCCAGGCCCAGGGCTTTGCTACTTGTGTAGTCTTGGGACTTGGTGCCCTGCCTTCTAGTTGTGGGTAAAAGGGGTCAACATACAGCTCAAGCCATTGCTTCAGAAAATGCAAGCCCCAAGCCTTGAGAGCTTACAGATGGTATTGGGTCTACAGGTGCACAGAAGTCAAGAATGAGGTTTGGGAATCTCCGTCTAGATTTCAGAGGATATATGGAAATGCTTGGATGTACAGGCAGAAGTTTGAGGCAGGGTGGAGTCCTTATGGAGAACCTCTGCTAGGGAAGTGCAGAAAGGAAATGTGGCGTCAGAGGCCCCACACATAGTCCCCACTGGGGCACTGCCTAGTGAAGTGGTGAGAAGAGGACCATCATCCTCCAGATCCCAGAATGGTAGATGCACTGGCAGTTTGCACCATGCTCCTGGAAATGTGGCAGACACTCAATGCCAGCCCATGAAAGCAGCCAAGAAGGGGAATGTACCCTGCAAAGCCACAGGGGCTGAGATTCCCAAGGCCATGGGAAGCCATTTCTGGCATCAGCATGACCTGAATGTGAAACATTGAGTCAAAGGCGATTACTTCAGAGCTTTAAGATTTGATAGTCCCACTGGATTTTGGATTTGCATAAGGCCTGTAGCCCCTTTGTTTTGGGCAATTTCTCCCATTTGAAATGGATGTATTTGCCCAATGCCTGTACCCCTACTGTATCTAAGAAGTAACTAGCTTGCTTTTGATTTTACAGGCTCATAGGCAGAATGGACTTGCCTTGTCTCAGATGAAACTTGGGACTTGGACTTTTTGGTCAATGCTGGAGTAATTTAAGACTTTGGTAGACTGTTGGAAAGGCATGATTGGTTTTGAAATGTGAAAGAAACATGAGATTCTGGAGAGATTGGGGCAGAATGATGGATTATAATCCCCATAATCCTCATAATCCCCACCTGTCAGGGGAGAGATCAGGTGGAGGTAATTGAACCATGGAGGTAATTGAGTCATCTCATGCTGTTCTCATGATAAATAGTGAGTTCTCATAAGATCTGATAGTTTCATAAGGAACTCTTTCCTTTTTGCTTGGAACTTTTCCTTCATGTTGCATTGTGAAGAAGGTGCCTTGTTTCTCCTTTGCCTTCTACCATGATTATAAGTTTCCTGAGGCTTCCCCATCCATGCTGAACTGTGAGTCAACTACATCTATTTTCTTTATAAATTACCCAGTCTCGGGAAGTTCTTTATAGCAGAGTGAAAACAGACAATACAAACATATGTGTGAGATGTACTTTTGGACTTAAAAACATTATTTCGCTTTTATATATATTCATTCTTACTCTAGCAACATATTGTCTTGATTATACTATTTTAAAATCAGTTCATATTTATTTTGCTATAGTTCTTTGTCTAGATTTTTTTTGAAATTAAGGGGTGCTTGCATTTCTGTACAAATTCTAGAATAAATTGTACAATTTCTGCCTAACACATGCTGCATTCTAATTTGAATTGTATTAAATTTATAAACTAGTTTTGGATAAGTTGATATCTAAACCATATTGAATGTAAATATGACATAAAAAATCTATGCATTCATATTTTAAAGGAAGAAAATAAAAATAAATGCAATCAGTTGTAATTACTAGTACATTTTAATTTTGGAAAAGTAGATAAATAATAGATAAAAATTGAATTAGATATTTAGTTTGCATATCTATGATATATGCAAAATATATGTATTAAAAATAAATCATGCTGTATTGTTTTAAATGAGTTTTTTGTATGAGTGCTATAAACATCCAAATATGACCATATTAGAAAATACAGATCTATCTTTTCTATGTTTGTGCCTGCACATTTTTTTATTACGCTATACACCATCATTGATTCATTTCAGAACATTCAGGATGCTTCTATTTTTTCTTTTTTGCCACATAAAAAACCCTATAATAAACATTATTATTTGGAAACATGATTTAAAAAAGAAATTTGATATATCAACCTACTTATGTCAATAGGATAAATTCTTAAAAGTGTATTTTCTAGATTAGTATATTTTAATTTTTCATTTGCACATTAAAAAAATACCAAACACACTTCATGAATACTGGCACAAGTTAGATTTTCACAGCAATATATAAGAAGGACCATTTCCATAAACACCTGCAAACTTTAAGTATCTTTAGAGTTTTCCAGCTTTTTGCATTACTTTTCAAATTACTTTAATTATGATCTATTGATAAAGTTATGAAGGACTTATCCCAATGTACTAAGACCTATCAGATATATAGTGATTCATTTAAGGTTTTTAATGTTTATGTGAGGCCCGAAAAGTATAAATTCTGAAAGTAGGCTTTAAAAATAATTATGTGATTCATTTGTCTTCCAGGGCAAATGAATCACATAATTAAATATATCTGAGTACTTTTATGTTTGCCAAGTACTGTTTGAACATTACAGTGAATTTTGTGAAGAATGAAGAGAAAAGCAACATTTTTTATAGAACTAATCCTCAGCTTAAGAGTGTTGTGCATGTAATAACCTAATAAAAAGTATTATAAGAAAATTATCAACTATTTTATTCACATTCAAGAAATATTTATTTAGCACTTGTTTTGCTTAGGATATATCATTGAATAAAGCTGAGAAAATTTCCATCATTGTGGACCTCATATTCTATAAATAACTACATAACAAATAAGTACAACTTATTATATGCTATTTACTTGAAAGTTTATGACACAGTAGTCCAGAATTTGGGGAATTAGATGGCATTGATAGGTATCATACAGAGACTTGTGACAGAGGATTATGGCAGAATGAAGAGCAATTACAAAATAAGTGACATATAAGCTGAAATTTAAATGACAAAAAAGAAATCATTAATTTGAAGATTTGCAGTCAGGAAGAATAAATAGTGCAAAGGCACTGCAGCAGGAATAAAGTGGACATATTTGAAGTAAAAATAAATAGAAGGCCCATATGCTAGGATCTTAGAGGCAATAAACGAATCACAGAAGCTGATGTGTCTGAGAAGCAGATACGGGCTATAAACATCAATAAGAGAGATATATAAAGAATAGCTCATTCTTTCTAATCATGTAATATATCAACTGAAAAAACTAAATTTCCTTATGTCTTCATAAATATCTATATAATTTCATTTTTGTGTATGTCTGTGTGTGTGTGTGTGCGCACGTGCATGTGTGTGTTTCTGGAAACAATCACACAGTGACATGAATAATAGTTCTGAGTTCATGTTATTATTTTATTCCACTGACATTTCAATAAGATTGGCTAAATTTTCAGAATGGTTCCAAATGAGATGTCATGAGCACGTCCATTTGATTTGTTATACCCAGTGGTGGCCAGAAGGAATTAAGATATATGTCAAGGAAGTTGTAACATTGGATGAGAGAAGCAGGTCACAATGTGTCTGAGAAGGAGATGACATAAAAAGAGGATGGCATGTTACTGAAATGCCAAAAGCAATGCTGTGGCAAAATGTGAATTGAGGTAAGACTCAATCCACATATTTGGATGTGCATAGATATAACTTCTTTTATACTTATTTAACTCAATTTAATTTCTGTTATGTCTTTATTTCACCAAAGAAAACTAAATTAAATGTATTTGTGATCCCTTTCTATTATATCCTACTTTATTTATGTTGCATGAATTGGGAGAAGAAAGATTATTTTGCCTTCTTTATCTGTCTATGCTGCCAATTCTCATTCCCATTAGCTGGTGTTGTCCTCAACTATGAGTGCCACACAAGTTGCCAGTGAGTTTCCCTCTGCGATCTATTTTAGATCTGCATTCTTTCTCCCCTACATTCATATCAATAATAGGAGTATCATGTTCATTCCACTCTTAAGCAGGTCTGTCATTTTTGGAGATACAGTCTTCCACTTCTTTTTCTCTTTCCTATTTCTTGCAGTTGGATCTAGAAAGCATGAAATAACGCTGCTCTGCCCTGAAATTTCTTAATGTACATGGCTCTTTCTTGATGTTGCTCTCTTCTTTCTAGGGTTTAACAACTTCAAACAACTTTCTTAGGGTTTAGAGCAAGTTTATTTATTTATTTTTTTAAGCCCCTGTTTCCAGGAAGCCATCAATATATGTTAATTTGTTTTCCCTCTTATTTTTCTATCTCCAACTACATCCACCCCAGAAAAATAGTTTCTATTTTTTTTTAATTTTTCAAGTCTGAAGAATAAGACACTGCTCATCTATTAATCTTCAAAATTATTTTCACTGTTATGAATCCTTATGAAAAATTTAAGCTGTTTTTTTTGGGGGGGTTTTTCTACCCACTGCTTTTACATCCCTCCCATAAGTGAATGAACACAGCAGAAATGTCATCTGATTTGGTGATGGTAGTACGTGTGTGTGTGTGTGTGTGTGTGTGCGCGCGTGTGTGTTAGAGGAGGTGTTTAAGCTTAGGATAGATCAAAGGGCCCAAAATACAGAATCCAAGGCAAGAAAATATGTTTATCTTTCAAATCGCTATGCTTCTACCAATTAACAACTTGGCAAGTTGAGATCCTAGGCTGGAACACAAGATGGAAGAATTTTGTCTCAGAGGCAAGTTGAATTAGCAAAACATTTAAGTACTCTCCCATATATGCCTTTCAAACACTTGCTACACTTAGCCCACAAAAACAATGATTTTAAACATTTTTGCTTTCATGTAAATTCATTCATTTGAGAAGTCCTTTGAGATTTTAGAATAAAGTCTAAGGAAAAAGCCACAAAAAAAAAAAAAAGCATAGCTAAACTTTTAAAAATCCAGTTAAGAGTTTTATTAATTATATGTTCTTTAACATAAGACCCCCATTTTTGCTCACCAATCATGTAATACATTATAGTAATTTGTAAGAAATAGTTTTGTGAATAATGATAATTTTAAGAACTTCCAAGAAGAAACCAACATAGTGAGATGAAAGCCCAGGGAAAAGAAGTTTCCTTTTATGTCTGGATTTGTGTTTACCTTTTAATTAACTTGTCTGTATAAGAACTTTTCATAACAATGAAATCAAGTATGGAAAGAATCTTTAGCTTATCCATTACCTCTCATTGAACACATTATGGAAAAGTCTTTGGGTGCCATTTGCTGTTATATACATCTTTAATATTATAAAACACAAAAAATGAGTATTAGAGCTAATTTAAACAATTTACAAGGGAAGGATAAAAATTTCCTTCTTAAGTATAATTGATAGAGCAAATCTAATCTGAAAGGTTAACAAGCACTGCAAAACTATTGAATCAAGTAAAGAGTGATACACCTAATATAATTGAATGTAGTTAGAAGGCATATTCTTTTTATATATTAAAATCCAGATTTCATTATAGCAGATAAAATATGAATTGAAGACATTGAAGATTATATTATGTAATATCTGAATGAAGGTTTTTTAATTGATTCACAATTCAAATGCATTTTGTACACAGTTAAACAGTATTTTTATGAAGTATTTGTTTTGAAAAATCACTATAAATTTCACTTGTCTTACTAAATATTATTTGGGTACCTAATATGTGAAAACATTTTGCTTTAGTTCAATACTATTCAATTCTAATGACAATTTTTTAAGCAAAGTGGAACTTTCATTCCAAATTCGTTGTTCTCAATATATGTGTTTAATATCACTTACACATTTACTCTTCCTGATCGAATTCAATTGATATCCAACTTCCTCTTTACAAAAATGTTATTATCTGTTTCCCATTCGTTGCCTCTTTTCAGTACAGCCAATGCAATTACTTTTTAGTTTATTTGCAGATCAAACAACAGATAGGTTTAGATATGAATAAGTGATCAAGGTTTTACTGGGATTAAGTTCCAGTCATGTCTCCCTTCCCGTTTTATTTTGATTTTTTGTTCTATTTTCTTGTATCACTGTGATGAGGGAAAAAGCCTTATAAAATATGCTCTCATATTTGAATATCCAAAATACCTTAAGCATACAAAGAAACAAATATATTTATCAACCAATGAAGAAATTTATTTCCTCTCTCATGAATAAGGCAGTCAATTCAGGAGGCTATTAGGATCCAAAGAATGCATTAATATTTACAATACTTGTCTCTTACTTCAAGCCTGGTTCTGAGTTAAATACAACTCTGGAGTGACTGGAGGCATTAAATATCCTGCTCTGTGCTTTGAAATATAATGATTCTGATGATGTTGATCTTTAAGGTCAAAAAATGTGTGCTTTAAAGTGTGATAAACATAATCTCTGTTAGGTTTTATTGATCTGAATATATCATTGTGGAGCTCTACCTTATTGCATTGCATCAAAGTTTACATGGCCTTAAACTCTGATATCCCACAAGGAAGAGCACACAATGTTTTATGCACTAAGGAATATGAGATAAAATGAAAAAAAGAAAAAAAAAAGGAAAAACAGGAATTACATTGAGACACCTTGCAGCATCTCATTTTGCTCACATCTTCATGGCTTTTGTCATTTTTCCTGTTTTAGTGTACTGGATTGTGTGTTTATTGCTAAACATTTTTAGAACAACAAATATTTCAAAATAGATTAAATATGCATCTCTAATTTAGTCATCTTTAAATTCCCTCAAGCAACTTTCAAACAAAGCACAAACTTATTTTTGTATTTTGATACAGTAAAACTTTAAGCTGTTGGTCTCTGCCTGTGTTTTCAGTATTGTTTCTTTCTTTTTCTTTATTTTTTTGTTTTTGAGATACTAAGTTAAAAAATATTCTTTGGTTCTTTTATATTGATCGGTAAGAATTGTACATACTTATGGGGTATATGTGATATTTTGCTATCTGCATACAGTGTATAATCTTCCTACTATGCTTTCATGTCCATTTTATTTATTTTTTATGTTTTTGAGACAGCTGTTACCAGGGCTGCGGTGCAGTGGTGGGATCTCTGCTCACTTCAGCCACCTCCTCCCGGGCTCAAGTGACTCTTGTAACTCAGCCTCCTGAGTAGCTGGGATTACAGGTGTGCACCACAACGCTCAGCTAACGTTTTTGTATTTTTAATAGAGTTGGGCTTTTGCAACATTGGCCAGACTGATCTCAAACTCCTGGTCTCGAGTGATCCGCCTGCCTCAGACTCCCAAAATTCTGGAATTGCAGGCATGAGCCACCACACTCGGCCTCTCATGTCCATTTTAGAATGTGGTTATTCCAACACCTAAGGTTAAATAAAGGTGTTAGATATTCCTCTTTTATCGTCTGCAGATTTCTCTTAGCTTCAAACCATGTTCCCCTTATTTCTGACCTAGATAATGCCTAATCATTTAGTCTACTCCTCTTAGAAACACTTCTCGAATCCTCCCTCTCATCTCAAACTGAGTGAGTTAGGTGCCTACCCTCTGAACCCCATTATGATGCTCTAATATTCTCTATATTATTACATTCCTTTTTTGTAATACACATTCCCTGGGTCACACAAGCTTTTGAGACTAGGGTTGGTGCCTTGGTTATTTGTGTCAAGAGTCAAAGATGTATCTCATGAGCCTGTGCTGAAAGAGAAAATTAAGCAACTAGGTTCTGATAGGTAATAAAATATCTCAGGGATCAGAATCTTCTCTGAAGTCTGAGTAGTTTAGTCTAACAAATTTATTATAGAGAGGTTCAACCTCAGAAAAGAATCACAAGCTGGAGAAGCCAAGTTGGTGTATAGTAGACTAAATTACATCTTTGTCCATTAAAATCCTTTCTGAATTGTGTCAATTATTCAAAATTGAATCTATTTTCCAAGATAACAAAACACCTAGATGGAAAATGGGGCTGAATGTGATATATCAAACCTAGATTTAAAAATTTTTACAAAAAATTTTGGTAGTTTGAATGGAGTTTCTCATTCTTTACTGCTTTTTAAAAATTCTCTACCAGTACACATATGTGTTCAAAACATGTGGAGGATTGTTCAGATATAGCAGAATTAAAATATTTGCATATGGTCATGCTTTGCAGCTGGCTTGTAATTAAAGCAGAGAAATACTTGATGACATTTACACAAGAGAAATAATGAATTAAATCCCTAGGTCCTCTTAGAAACAAAACAATGCAAAATTTAAATAAAGGTTAAAGAAGGAAATGACACAGAATTTTAGAGATTTAACTAACTAGAGATTCCTTATAAGCTGAAACCACAACTATTTTATCTTCTAATGAACTGCAGAGGCATTTTGTATGACATTATTTGTTATGTATACAATCATTGGTTCATTCATTGCATATTTATGAGCATCTACTAAGTAGTAGAGACCTTGTTAGCTGCTAGGTCTAGAGAATAGTTATGGAAATTCCCCAATAAGATACAGAAAAATAATTGAACAATTGCAAGAGTCTCTAAACACGTCAGAAGGGAAAGAACAATGTATATATGGGTTACATGGGAGTGTTGGTTGGAGGTGGTCACAAAGATTATGAAGAAAAATAAAGTTTATGCTGAGACTTGAAATATTTGTAAAAATAGTAAATAGGATGTAAGGTAATTAGAGAATAATATTTTCAGAGAGGGAACAAGCATGCATCCAGCAAGAAAGCCTTATTCTAGGAAGTAAAAATCAAAAGGACAGTATAGCTCTAATACAGAATGCAGGGAAGGGAAAATAAGGAGGAATGATGGTACAGGGATGAGCAGTTCAGACTTGCAAAAGAATGCTCTAACCACAGTATGGAAATGGATGATATGGTAGGTAGACAAATTGAAATGTTTTATCAATAATACTGGCCAGAGATGCCAACCTAAAGTACAATAGTGATGATTATATAAAAATTAGTATTCTAATTTAAAAAGAAAAAAAAACTATCTAGAATGTAGGTGCTACCAATTTTTCCTAATTAAATAAATGAGATTCTTAGGGATCATTGTAAAAATAGTTTAACTGGAGTGATAGGGCAGAAAGTAGATAATAAAAGTTTGAGTAATGACTTTAATATGGGTAATTCAACATGAAATACATACAAAATGTTTGGTTAGAAAGGGAAGATAAATATGATAATTTTGCAACAGGAGATAGAAAGGAGGAAATTTGAGCATGGTTCCATGCTTAGACGGAAAGGCAATACAGAGAGAAAGAAGCTGAAGATAGAGCAGGAGATAGGATTGGCATTGAAGTTCTCGTCTTAATGAGGTTCTCTTCAAATGAAGTTCTCTTCTTAATGAGGCCAATTTTTCAGAGCAAAAGTAGAAGCATTAAATGTGTATAGGAATGGGGAGTTTTAATTTCACAGTAAAAGAAAGATAATTTTCTTGAAATTTGTGGCATGAATCTGAAGGAGAGTTAAATTTTAAGGCTGACATTTAAATTAACCAAAATTTATGGAAATACAATGTAACTAGGGAGCTGAGGATATTTATAAGAGAGTAGCTGAAGCTATAAACTATCAAAAATAACCTGAAAGAAAAACCTTTTTTTTTTTTTTTTTTTTTTTGCTGGCCATTAACTTAACTTTAGGCTTTTGGGCATATGCTAATCTGAGCTTCCAAAAAGATACATACGTATTTCACTTTTCATTAGATGAATGAGGATATTTTAGGAAATTGAAAGATAATTTATTTTAAAGTTGTGAGTAAATTCTTTTTAAAAATTCACCTGATTATTAAATAACTTAAAGTTTAATTTTAAAAGCTTATTACATTTTATGAATCTTCTAGTAGACAGTTTCTAAAACTTCAACTCAGATACTAACGGGACTAGTATTAAATGGCTTTATTTCCAGTTTTGCAGCACAGAACACTGTTGAAATATCCATATCAACCTGATTTTTTTTTTAACCTAACTCAGGTGTCCTTTGACATCTCCTAAATGTTCGAGGCTGGCGGTCAGGGCCAGTTACCTGGCTTCTATTTTGTCGATTGCTCAGATTTGTTCCTGTTGTCAAAACTGTCACCCCCAAAATTGGTGTGACATATGCTCATGCACAAGATGTTAAAATGAGTACATCCTTGTGTTTGTATTTGTTTTCAACATCGCCAAGGTGCTATGGGAAATTAAAGCAACAAAATTAGAAAAAAATAAAATTATTCAAAAGCAAAAAAATAGAAGTGGAACAATATGCAAAAAAAAACAGTCACTAAAGGACTCAGTAACTTCTTGACTTTGAAGATAAAATTGATGATGTAACAAATTAAGGACAAATTAAGCAGTAGAGAGAACAAATTTTCCCACCTAAGGGAAAGCAAACCCAAGGATTTTTGCCAGTAGAAGAGATAGCTAAAATGGATAGAAGGAGAAATTTACAGACTACAGAGAATATAGAGGTTAGGGAATTGGAGGCCAATGTTCTGTTTGATGGGCTACCTAAACAATTAAATCATGGAAGAAAATTGTAAAGGGAATAAATTGGTGGCAACAGATTCAATGAGAGAGACAAATACGCAGAATTGCTACAGTGACAGAAATCCAGTGGTACAGAGGTAGGACATCCAAGGTCTTTGCCTCAAAATAGCATTAGGGTTACTCAAAGATAAGGGAAGAATGATATTAGATTGGCTTTGGTAGAACAGAGAAAACTTCTCTTTTATCATCCTGAGATGTGTGTAAAAAAATTGAAATAATGAGTTGCCTCAAAATCAAGTAGTTATTTAATCTGGTGTATTAAAAAGGATCCCTCCAAAAATAAGACTGTTTTTCTTATTGCTACATCTCTTCTCTTCCCTCTCCCCAGTTTTTATCTCCCCATTCATGTTAAGCATGATAATTATTTTAATTCTACATCACAAAAATATCTTCACTTTTATGTAAGTGGTTGTGGCATACCATACCAGTTAAAGTATTACCAGCAACCTGGCAACTAAACTTTCTTCTACATAATTTTTTAGTGTTTTTTACGTAGCACTTTACTACATTCTGAGAGGCTTACAAATTAACTAATATTTTGAGCTAATAATTTTACCAATATTTAAGAATAAAATATATTTTGGTTAGAACTTTTATTCTAAAACCCTACACCCCCCAAAAACACAAACACACAAACAGACACACACACACACACACACACACACACACACACAGAGAGAGAACAAAAATCCTTCAAGCAAAGCTGACTTCATTATGGAGCCAGTGTCTATCTGTGCCAATGTAAATTGATTTATTGATTCTTATAATATTTTCTATTGAAAAAGACCTATGCTGAGTTAAATTAGGAAAGACTCATTTAAAACTGGCTGTTAGATGTCAGAGAATATCTCTAAAATGTTCTCATGATTAGAAGATTTAATTCCTCCAATTTAAATCTATTAATACTCATGGAATCATTTTAAACTCCAAACAAATCTTTACAAAGCAAGGAAACATGCTGGTTATAACGCTTAGTTGAGAAAGCTCTGCTGCATAATTTCATTACAGGTTTTTTCATAACACCCACTTCTGATTGCAGGACTTTTAGACACAAGATTGCATTCTTACCCTTGTAAATAAAGCAGATTAGAATGGTATGGTTTCCCCTTACTCCAGACAGTGGCAAAGTACTGGATTTATGTTGTGCTACTTCGAGTTTGTTATAGGCTTTGTCACAGGAATTAGGTTTTAGAATTGTATGGCTTCATTTGTTTCTTGATAGTTAATATTAAACTGTGGAATTTTTATCTTTCTTACATTGTGTAATTTCTCTGTATGGTCATCCAGAATTTTCTCTTTATGTGCTCAGAAGCCAATGACAAGACAGAAGAAACAAAAGATAATATTTGGAACTCATAATTTGCCAAAGGCAGGCAACCTAGGCCTGTAATTTTCAGGGCATTCTGTGCTTTCTGACTCTGGTTTATTTCCCTTGAAACTCAAATAAGTATCAGAAGGAAAACAGAGAGTCATCAATCAGTTAATGGAAAAATAATGTTTTCTATTGATGGTTTATTTTCCTACTTTATGTACAAAATATTTTGTCAGTGACATGATTTTAAGTTACCACACAAAAAATAAGAATAATTCTTTATCAGGCAGTAAATATCTGTGAAATAATCAGCAATGTTTGTTTAATTTTTATTTTTTAATTGACATATAATTATATATATTTATGGGGTACATCATGATGTTTCAATACATACAATGTATAGTGATCAGATCAGGGTAATTAGTATATCTATCATCTCAAACATTTATCATTTCTTTCTTGTGGGAATGTTTATTCTCTTCTCTTCTAGCTATTTGAAAATATATAACACATTATTATTCACCGTAGTAATCTTACAGTGCTTAACATTTAGATAGAAATAAGTTCTAGAGTTCTATAGCAATATTTTTAATAAACAGGAAGATTTTATAACCTCTATCAAATATTATCTAGTAATTAGCAAATACCATTTTTAAGAAATAATTAACAGGCATGGCCCCAGCAGTTACAATCCCTTTAATATTATGTATCTGGCAAAGATGTAGTCTGTGTATGGTATGATATGAACAAAATTACTACTGTCTATTCAGCCTTAGGATTCCTGATAAAGATGAATAAGCTCCAAAAATATAAAGTCTTCGGAGGACAGGATTTTATTAATACATGCTATCCCTAGACACCTGCTGTAGTCACTTTAAATTTGCACCTACCCAGTGTCATGAAACTAATCCAGATGACAGCCTCAGGAGCCTTTCAGTTCCCTGATATTTTGTCTTAATGCTGCCAGTGATGCATCTCCAACTCTGAGCACTATTCTCCCTTTATTGAAGTACTATAGCTGTAAGATGAAAATAGTTAAATCACCCACTTGCCTTGCAGGTACATGTTAGTGAGAGGCAAACTTACATTGCACTGTATTCATTAAGTACTTCATTGTTAAAGATCTCATCATTTGACACCATGTTTTCATTCACAGTATCTTATCACTTTGTCTAAAAGACTTTAAGCCAAGGAAAAAGCTATTTGAAAGTAAACAGCTTGCTTTGAAAAATGTACTGAGAGGCTGAATAAATAGTTTAATGTTGCACATAAATGTCTGGATACATTTTTGGGGAATCTGGGTCCCGATAACATAATGTTTTACTTAAGTCAATTTGATTTGTTTTCTTCTGATTGGTTGACCTTTTTAACATTACAAAAAGTTTTCCTTTATCTCCACTAACAATTTTCTTTTTAAAGTTTTATAGTAGTAAGACATATCACATACAATTTCCTATTTTAAGCATTTTTATGTACAAAGTTAGTGACATTAATTTTGTTTACTATGTTATATAGTCATCACAATTATTAGTTTCCAAAATTTTTTCATCACACTAAACAAACTCTACAGCCATTGTGTAATAACTCAATTTTTCTCTTGCCCAAGTCACTGGCAAACTTTAATATTTCTGAATTTCACTGTTCTAGGTATTTCATATAAGTTGAATCAAAATATTTCTCCTTTTATTATTTCATGCTTGGTTTCACTTAGCTCAATGGTGTCAAGTTTCATTTATGTTTTCAGCATGTGTAAAGGCTTCATTCCTTCTTATGAGTGACTGACATGCCATTGCATGTATATGTCACATTTATTTATCAATTTATCTATTGATGGACACTTGGATTCTTCTACTTTTTGGCTACTGTGAATACCCAATGAACATTGTTATTCAACTATTTGTTGGAGTCACTTTTCAATCATTTTATGTAAAGTATATGCCTGGGAATAGAATTGCTGGGTCATATGGTAATTCTATATTTAGATTTTGAGGAACTTCTAAATTGTATTAATATTTCACAGTGGCTGCACAAATTAACATTTGTAGCAGAAATCTATGAGGGTTCTGATTTTTCCACATCTATGCTAACTCTTGCTATTTTCTGTTTTGTTTCTTTGTTTTTAATATAGCCATTCTAGTAAGTATGAAGTAGTAACTAAATGGTTTGACTTCAATTTCCCTAAAGGATTAATAATGTTGGACATTTTATATTCTTATTGACCATTTCAGCATATTATTTGGAGACATATCTATTTCAAGTTCTTTGCCCCTTTTATAAATAAGGTCGTTCATTTTCTTGATAATGTCATTTGACATACAAAAGTATTCGATTTCATTGAAGAAAATTTACCTATTTTTCTTTCTCTTATTACTTATGCTTTTAATGTCATATGTAAAAATTAATTGCCAATACCAAGGTCACGAAGATTCACCTTAATATTCCCTTCTAAGAGAAGATTTACATTGTTGTTGTTATCATTTTAACCCATTCTTTCAATATCTGTCTTTTGATTAAAGTTTCATCCACACACATTTAAAGTAATTATGGATAGAAAGGATTAACTTCTGTTATTTATTTGCTTCATGTATGTCTTATAACTTTTTTGCCCTCATTTTATTCATTACTTCTTCCTTTTGTGTTTAGCTAATTTTTTTGTTGTAAACTGTTTGAGTCCCTGCTCATTTCTTCTTTAGAATATTCTTCAGATATCTTCTTTGTGAACCATATGGATTAAATTTAACATCCTTAGTTTACCAAAAAAAAAAAGAAAAAGAAATTCTCTCTTATTTTAGAATGGCAGTTTTGCCTGACTTATATATATATATATTTTTAGACAGAGTCTCACTCTGTCGCCAGGCTGGAGTGCAGTGGCACAATCTCAGCTCACTGCAACCTCCACCTCCCGGGTTCAAGCAATTCTACTGCCTCAGCCTCCTGAGTAGCTGGCATTACAGGTGCATGCCACCATGCCCAGGTAATTTCTTTTGTAGTTTAGTAGAGATGGGGTTTCACCGTGTTGCCCAGCCTGGTCTCAAACTCCTGAGCTCAGGCAATCTGTTCACTTGAGCCTCCCAAAATGCTAGGATTACAGGTGTGATCTACTGCACCCGGCCTGCCTGATATATAATTCTTGGTTGACTTTTCTTTTAGTACTTTAAATACATTACTGCCTTCTGGCTCCCATGGTTTCTAATAGAAAAAAATAGCTTTAAATCTTATTGAGGATCCCTTGTGCAAATAAATCAGTTTGCTCTTGCTGCTTTTAAGATTCTCTCTTTTCTTTGTCTCTCAACAGTAAGATTATAATGTAAATCATTGTGAAACTCTGATTTTATTCTACTTGATGTTTATTGAACTTCTTAGATCATAAGATTCATGTCTTTTATCAAGTTGAGTAAGTTTTTGATCATTATTTCTGTAAATATTCCTTCTACTTCTTTGTCTTTCTCTTCTCATTCTGTAACTTTCAAAATGAAAATGTTTGCTCACTTGATATTGCTCCACAAGTCCTTGAGGCTATCATCAAGGATCCAAGACTAGAATAGATGGATACATTGTAAAAATTCAGATTAAAAACAAAACATATCACTGAAGGCAGACTAATAATTTTATACTCATTCAAGCAAATGTTTATTTTAAACTATTTAGTATGTATCTAGAGGAGAAACCGAGTTATTTTGAGAGAAAGAGTAGAATGAGAAGCCTAGAATAGCACTTGTAGTCAGAGTAGCATCACTTTTCCCAAAGAAATTCACAGCGGGATTCAAAATTGAACCCCAATTCAGCAAAATAACACAGTAATAGTCAACATAACCAGACTGATTTTACTAGAAGATTGTTTAGATATACTCTGTTTCTATATAAGTTCCTGTGTTCTTATCCCTCATTCATGCAGATTATTTGAGAATACCATAAAACGTGAATAAAATTCTTCTCAAATAAATTTTTATTATCCCATCATATACTGCAATATTTAGCATGGGTATGAACTGGCACACAGGAACTACACTAACAGCCTCACTGTTGAGTCTGTTCCAAGAAGAGATTCCATAGTTATCTTATTTTTTGGACACTAGCACATTGCCTTATAGCCTGTGGACAGTTAAGGAACACAGTGCAAACTCAAACTACTTATTTTAGAGAGAATGAAAGTGAGTCAATAAACATAGACTTCGCTTTCACACAAATGAACCACAGTAAACAGACAGTACAGTGCATGACACCATTTAGTAACTTGCCTAGGGTTTAAGGAAGAGAATCTTAGGAACAATTATTTAAACTACATGGATATTAAAAAATTAAAAGTAACAAAAGAACTATACACTCCATCAGCTAAATTGTTTTCCAGACCTTTGCCAGTAGATGCCAGCTATTATCACTCTTCCAGATAACATGATTTATATCTAAAAGAAGAACTGTTCAGTTATTTCATGATTTTTATCACTTGGTCATTGCTTTATTATAAAATTCACACATTTTATTCTTAACCATTTGATTTGTGTTCAGTGATAATAGTATAAATTTTAGAAATATAACCTAGTAATCATTTTAAAGTGCTATTTTTAGTATTTATACTTCATCTTATTTTGTTCAAAAAAAACATTTCCTAGATTAGTCATTTAAAGATTTCAGAAACCTGAAAGTACTGAGCAAGCACTTTTCCAGTGTTTCCTAAAGAGCCTTCTTCTTGGACATGTTCTTCTTAACTATTGAGCATGTTTATAAGTATCTAGCTATATCATGTCTGTTGTACATTAGTACATTATATTTAAGTTTTATTTATGTAACTATGATAAATTAATATGTCTTAAGTTCAGTTAATAATTGAATGTGTAAAAACACTTAGCTATTAAGTCACAGTATCTATATAGATATTAGCTGTCTATTATTTCATCAAAGGACTAAAATATGGTTTTCCTTCCATAGTGAAGTCTCCTACCATACTTAATAACCTGTTAAATTTGCTAAAAGTGGGAGTGTGACTCACACATAAAGTTTTAGGAAAACATCTGTATTACAAAATTAAGCTTGTTTGTTTTGCCAGATCTTAGAGTAAAATATAAAATCCATAAAAAGCAATCTATCGAAACATCTGGTATTTAAATAAATAAATAAATGAGCAAACAAACAAGAAAAGCAAACAGCTAAATAAGACACACATGAATCTTAGTGAAAACAGAGACATTCAATAATTTTTAAAAAACAATTTATAAATTAACAGATGGAAAATGTCATGGCAGAAATACTTACTTTGGCTTTACTATTTACACATGTATAGTATTTAGTAGTTAATAGATAATTTGGTGAAATTCAACAATTTTTTTTTCAGTAGTATCAGGGAAAACATTCACTAAAATACTGTAACATGGCATAGAAACTCACCACAAACTGAACTTTGTCCAATTCCCTGGCCGAATGTTGAACAAATGTTTTCTTTTTAACTAGATGTATATTAAGGACATGAAAACATTCCTATATCTTTAGCATAATATCATTTTGTATGGAAACTTTTACCAGCCTTCTCTGAACTGCACTTATGCATGAATCCTGATTCTCAGAATGAACATCCTTGAAGGCAAAGTGTCAGTCTCCCTCAAGGACCTAAGTTCAGTTTCCAGGGCAATATTTGGCAAAAGGTGGATACTCCATATCAAGACTTGAATGAATGTGTGAAACTTCTGTTCAATAGATCATTTTCTGGCTTTTGCTGATTGTTTAGTATATTGTTTAAGATGTAAGTGTTTGGCTGTGAAAAACTTCAACCCCAGCAAGTTCTGGCTCCACTAAATAAGCAGTTTATTTTCCTCACTTTAGGGTTCAGCACTCCAATTCAGAACAGAGATCCCCCCAATCCTTCCAGAGAGTCAGGTTCCTTCAACTTTATAATTCACCATCCTTAGTGTGTAGGACTTTCCCTCAAGCTTACAAGAGTGCTCTGGCACTATTAGGCATCAAGCTTTTAATTAAGATAGGAGAAGGCTGAAGGCTGATGGAAAAAAAAAATGATAACAAGAGCAAGTCAACAGGACCAATTCCTTACTTTATTTAGCTTGGAACCCCACCTTGTAACTCCTTACATTTCCTTGACCAGAACAGTGTCTCATGACCTGTTCTATATGCAAGCCAGTCTAGGGTGGTGAATTTTTACTGCCAGGGAAAAAATGAAACTGATTGATATGATTTGGCTGTGTCCCAACCCAAATCTCAACTTGAATTGTATCTCCCAGAATTCCCACGTGTTTTGTGAGGGACCCAGGGGGACGTAATTGAATCATGGGGGCCTGTCTTTCCCGTGCTATTCTTGTGATAATGAATAAGTCTCATGAGATTTGATCGGTTTATCAGGGGTTTGTGCTTTTGCTTCTTCCTCATTCTGGCAGAGGAGTCAGGTTCTTGGGTGGCTCTCTCTCTGGTTCTCATCTATGGGATGATTTATTTTTATTTTTATTTTTTTGTCCCCATCTCCTTCACAGCTCCTGGATCTCTCCTCTGGGACAAACCTCATTTTGTATTTTTCTCCATGGCCACATTTGAGATGGACCATAAGGAAATGCCTTTCATGGATGCAGAGCAGTTTTCTCTATTCCCTGTTGCATTGAGTTCAGTGTTCCAGCAAATGACCTGGGAGTTGAAGTCTTACAAATACTTCCTAGCAATTTTCAGTGTTTCTTTAGCAATGCACTTTCATCAGAAACATAGTAAATGTCCTGCTCATTTACTTCTGGACAATTTCTTTGATTAGTAGCCATAGGTAGAAATGTTGTCCAGGTAATGTCTATTTTTCTTCTCCCCCCACCCCACTGGCCTTTAAAGTAAATAATCACTCTATGGAGGGAATCAAAAACGACAGCATCAAATTGGAGAAGTATCATTTTTTATTTCATTATGGCTGAAATATCCCATTTAAGCAGATAAATCTTGATAGAAAGTGCTAGAGAGAGGCTTTAGATCATAAACCTTTTTTTTTTCCCTTGTAAAGGATGTCTCATCACAGCTGCTTATAACAACTTCTGTTTAGCATGCAGAGGCAATATTTTTGAACCATGAAAGTTTACAAATAGATCACACTGAATTTTTATTGTGTGACACTGCTTGAGTGTTCCTCCACAACTTGAGTGTTCAACAAAGTGGTTTTCCTTTCCTTCTCTGCTGGCAAAGTGACTATTCTTCATATGATGTTTTTGTTCTTTCACACAACACTTGGATGAAATCAATAAAATAAATAAGAAGGCAATTCTGATTTACTTCTTTGTTTTACTCCTACCACTGCAGCTCAGTCAGCACGTAGTCTATGGCTCAATGATCATTGTATGAAAGTTTTTCTGAAATGTTTGAAGAGTTTACATGTGCATCAAACAGCTCACCAGCACTTGAGACTTTAATAGCGAAGTTAACAAATGCCTAGAGCCCAATCTCTTATTGACCACCCATTCTGTATTTTAAAATCTGTTACTGGGCACAACACAATATAGTTAATTCATGTAATTAATCTGGATAAGTCATTCTGTGGCTGTTAGTAATATATTCAATGCAAAAAAATACAATAAAAAGAGTAGCTTAATCATTTAGCTATTTATTTTATTTATTTTCTTTGTTTGTTTGTTTATGACCTAATTAAAAGGCAAGGGTTAGCTGTGAAGAGTGGCATTGTGACTCCGTTGTTACTTCACGGACCCCAGATTCTACTTTCAGCTCCATTAATATTAGCATGTGACTCTCTCCCACTGTGCTTAAAAAATATCTGCGACTATAGTTCATAATACTGTATTGTATATTTGAAATTTGCTGAGAGAGTAAATCTGAAGTGTTCTCACCACACACACCCACATAATTGTGATAATGCGAGAAGATGGATTAGTTAACGACCTTGACTATTGATATCATTTTACAATGTACATGTATATCAAAATTTTACACTGTATACCTTAAATATATATATTTTTATGACAAAAATATTCACAAGGTCAACTTTATGGGTTAAACCCCTTATATAATCAGAGAAGTTCCTATACTCAGAAGAAAATTTGTTCTCGGTTTAATGCCTGCATTAGTCCATTTTCACACTGCTAAGACATACCTGAGACTGGGAAGAAAAAGAGGTTTAATTGCACTTACAGTTCCACATGGCTGGGGAGGGCTCAGAATCATGATGTGAGGCAAAAGGCAATTCTTACATGGCAGCAGCAAGAAAGAATGAGGAGAAGCAGAAGAAGAAATCCCTGATAAACCCATCAGATCTCCTGAGGCTTATTCATTATCACGAGAATAGTATAGGAAAGACTAGGCCCCATGATTCAATAACCTCCCCCGGGTCCCTCCCATAACATGTTGGAATTCTGGGAGATACAACTCAAATTGAGATTTGGTTGGGGGCACAGCCAAACCATATCATTCCACCCCTGGGCCCTCCAAATCTCATGTCCTCACATTTCAAAACCAATCATGCCTTCCCAACAGTCCCCCAAAGTCTTAACTCATTTCTACATTAACTCAAAATTCCACAGTCCAAAGTCTTATCTGAGATAAGGCAAGTCTCTTCTGCTTATGAGCCTGCAAAATCAAAAGCAAGCTAGTTACTTTCTGTATAAAATAGGAGTAAGGGTATTGGGTAAATACAGCCAATATTTCCAAATGGGAGAAATTGGTCAAAACAAAGCGATTATAGGGTCCATGCAAGTCTGAAATCCAGCACAGCAGTCAAAATTTGAAAGCTCCAAAATGATCTCCTAGCTCCTAAATGATCTCCTTTGACCTCAGGTCTCACATTCAGGTCACACTAACGCAAGACGTAGGTTTCCATGGTCTTCGGCAGCTCCGCCCCTGTGATTTTGCAGGGTACAGTCTTCCTCCTAGCTGCTTTCACGGGGCTGGCGTTTAGTGTCTGTGGCTTTTCCAGGTCCACAGTGTAAGCTGTCAGTGTATCTACCATTATGGGGTGCAGAGAATGGTGGCCCTCTTCTCACAGCTCCACTAGGCAGTGCCCCAGTAAGGACTCTGTGTGGGGGCTCCCACCCCACATTTCCCTTCTGCACTGCCCTAGCAGTGGTTCTCCATGAGGGCCCCGCCCCTGCAGGAAACTTTTGCATCCAGGCATTTCCATACCTCTTCTAAAATCTAGATGGAGGTTCCCAAGCCTCAATTCTTGACTTCTGTGAACCTGCAGGCTCAACAGTACGTGGAAGCTGCCAAGGCATGGGGTTTCCACCCTGAAGCCATAGCGTGAGCTGTATGTTGACCCCTTTCAGCCATGGCTGGAGCAGCTGGGACACAGGGCACCAATTCTCTAGGCTGCATACAGCATGGGGACCCTGGGTCTGGCCTATGAAATGACATTTTCCCCGTGGACCTCTGGGCCTGTGATGGGAGGTGCTGCTGTGAAGGCCTCTGACGTGGCCTGGAGATATTTTCCACGTGGTCTTGGATATTAACTTTACATTCCTTGCTACTTATGCAGATTTTTGCAGCCAGCTTGAATTTCTCCCCTGCAAATGGGTTTTCTTTTCTCTCACATTGTCAGGCTGTACATTTTCCTAACTGTTATGCTCTGTTTCCCTTTTAAAACTGAATGCTTTTAACAGCACCCAAATCACCTCTTGAATGCTTTGCTGCTTAGAAATTTTTTCTGCCAGATACCCTAAATCATCTCTCTCAAGTTCAAAGTTCCACAAATCTCTAGGACATGGGCAAGATGCCACCAGACTCTTTGCTAAAACATAACAAGAGTCACCTTTGCTCCAGTTCCCAACAAGTTCCTCATCTCCATTTGAGACCACCTCAGTATGGTCCTTATTGTTCATATCACTATCAGCATTTTTGTCAAAGACATTCAACATGTCTCTATGAAGTTCCAAACTTTCTCACATTTTCCTGTTTTCTTCTGAGCCCTCAAAACTGTTCCAACCTCTGCCTGCTACCCAGTACCAAAGTTGCTTTCACATTTTCAGGTATCTTTTTAGCAGTGCCCCACTCCTGGTACCAATTTACTGTATTATTCCATGTTCACACTGATGATAAAGACATACTGGAGACTGTGAAGAAAAAGAAGTTTAATTGGACTTACCATTCCACATAGCTGGGGAGGCCTTAGAATCATGGTGGGAGGTGAAAGGCACTTCTTAAGTGGAGGTGGCAAGAGAGAATGAGGAGAAGCAAAAGGGGAAACCCCTGACAAACCCATCAGATCTCATGAGATTTATTCACTATCATGAGAATAGCACAGGAAAGACTAGCCCCCATGATTCAATTCCCTCCTGCCAGGTCCCTCCCACAACACGTGGGAATTCTGAGGGATATAATTCAAGTTGAGATTTGTGCCAAACCATATCAATCCCCTTTTGAAATTTATGACAATTTTTTCTTTGAACCTGCGTTTTGTAAGTGAATTCCATGAGAAAATAAAGCATGTGCATGAGTAGAGGGGATTTGATGTGTGGCTGTGTGCACAGAGGCTCAGACCCTAGGCACAGAGGGCAATGAGCAACTTGTAAGCTAAACAGTTGTACTAGCTAGAAAGTTACAGAAAATATCAAAGAAAACAGTAAAATGCCATTTTATAAACTAACATTTAAAATTAAGTTTACACTTACCCCAAAATAATTTCTTTAAAGAGTTTTAGAAAAAAAAGTTCTATTAGTGTCATCATCTCTAACTATGCTAAAATATATATTTTAAGCTAATTTACCACAACCTTATTCACAAATTTTTACATCCTATAAAATACACTTAAGACTTTAGCATAAAAATTCTTTCCAAAATTAGAAATTATAAAAATTATCTGGGATCTTCCATTTGTCCAAAGAAACTGGCTTCACTTTCAACTATACTGCTTAAAAATGAAATTGCTAAAAGTATACAATTTTGAAGACAAAATAAATTGATTTGCAGAAATTTAGTACAAAGAATCATATAGTCAATCGAATATCACATTACCAGAGCATTATTATTATATTGTTATATACAGTTATGAATGAAATTATATTTTTTGTCCTTTGTAATATTATTTTCTGTCATTATATTGTTACTTACATATTACTTTACCCCCATATACAAATTTTAAAGTAACAAAGTATTTTCAAGAAATATTTTATATTTATCTAAACATTTTCCCTTGATTTTTAAACAAGAGTCCCATATTTTTATTTGTATTATGTAATGCGAATTTTGTAGCTGGTTCTAGATATCTGATAAAATTTCTGGCATTATGTCTACATTGCAGCCAGGAAATAGTAAAAATAAAATAGCAAGAAAAAAAAGCCATATGTGATAAATATTTCTGTCTTAAAAATACCTTCTTGCCCAGATACCTCACCTGGTAGTTCTGACATCTTCTAGGCTGCAATTGCATCACATGCTCTCACAATTTCAATGAAATTCATGAAGCAGAGCATTTTAAATTGGGTACATTGCTGCTCTGAAAAAAATCCTTTTTAGATTTCAGTTTAGAGGAAAAAGGATGAATAAATATTGAGGTATCCATAGGGTATTTTTCATTTTGTCGATGTTGAGCTTTGTACTTTATCACAGTCAATATTCCCTTTTCTTAATACTTATTTTTTAACACCTCTTTTATTATCCTGAAATAAAGTTCTGAAAGAATTTTATATGTTACACATATAACATAAAAATAAATTAATATAATGGACAAAATCAACTCTAACCATAATCCTGAGGAGAAATAAGAGTAACTATTATCAAATGATGTGCATTTCTATATGTTTATATTAGAAGTCATAATATATTAGTAAATGATTACCTCTACATAAGGAATTGTACCAAAGCAAAAGTTACACTGCCAATTAAAATTGGTTACCCTCCATAGGCAATTGTATTAGTCCATTTTTACACTGCTATAAAAAAAATAACTGAGATTGGGTAATTTATAAAGAAAAGAGGTTTCATTGGTTTGCAGTTCCACATGGCTGGGAAGGCCTCAGGAAACTTATAATCATGGCAGAAGTGGAAGGGGAAATAACACAAATGTTGCATGGTGGCAGGAGAGACAGTGATGGGGGAACTGCCAAACACATTTAAACCATCAGATCTTATGAGAACTCACTCTCTATCATGAGAACAGCATGTGGGAACATGCCCCTATGAAGCAATTACCTCTACCAAGTCTCTCCATCGACACATGGGAATTACAATTTGAGATGAGATTTCGGTTGGGACACAGAACCAAATTATGTCATTCTGACTCCTGTCCCTCTGAAATCTCATGTTCTTCTCACATTTCAAAAGGCAATTATGCCTTCCCAACAGTCCCCTCCAAATCTTAACTCATTCCAGCATTAACTCAAAAGTCCAAGTCCAAACTCTCATCTGAGACAAGGTATGTCTTTATCATCTACGAGTCTGTAAAATTTAAAAAAAAAAAAAAAAAGTTAGTTACTTCTAACATACAATGGAGGTACAGACATTGGGTAAATGTTCTTGTTCCATATATGAGAAATTGACCAAAACAAAGAGGTCACAGGCCCCATGGAAATCTAAAAATTGGCAGGGCATTCATTAAATCTTAAAGCTCCGAACAATCTCCTTTGACTCCATATCTCACATCTAGGATATGTGGATGCAAGGGGTGAGCTCCCACAGCCTTGTGCAGCTCTACCCTTGTGGCTCTGCTGGGTACAGCCCCAGAGTTACTTTCATGAGCTGGTTTTTTAGATACACAGTGCAAGCTGTCAGTGGATTTACCATTCTGGGGTATGGAGGACGGTGACCCTCTTCTCACAGTTCCACTGGGCGGTGCCCCAGTGAGGTTTCTGTGGTGGGGCTCCACTACCACATTTCCGCTCTGGATTGCCATTATAGAGGTTCTTCATGAGGGCTCTGCCCCTGCAGCAGACTTCTGCCTAGACCTCCAGATGTTTCTATATATCCTCTGAAATCTAGGCAGAGGTTCCCAAAGCTCAACCCACAGGCCCAACACCACATGGAATCCACCAAGGCTTGGGACTTGCATTCTCTGAAACAACAGTCTGAACTGTACCTTGGCTCCTTTTAGCCACAGGTGGAGCTGGAGCAGCTGGGATATAAGGAGCCATGTCCCAAGGCTGCACAGAGCAACAAAACCCTGGGCCCAGACCACAAAACCATTTTTCCATCCTAGATCACCAGACCTGCGATGGGAGGGGATACCTTGAAGATCTCTGAAATGCCCTGGCGATATTTTCCCCATTGTTTTGGTGATAAACATTGGGCTCCTTGTTACTTATGCAAATTTCTGAGCAGGCTTGAATTTCTCCCCAGAAAATGTGTTTTACTTTTCTACCACATGGTCAGGCAGCAAATTCTTCAAACTTTTATGCTCTTCTTCGCTTGTAAACTTAACTCCCAATTTCAGATAATCTCTTTGTGAACACATATAACCATATACTTTTAGAAAAAGCCAGGTCACATCTTGAAGGCTTTGCTGCGTAGAAATTACTTCTGCCAGATACTGTAAACCATCTCTCTCAAGTTCATAGTTCCATAGACCTCCAGGGCAGAGATAAAATGCAACCCGTCTCCTTGCTAAAGCATAGCATGAGTGACCTTTGCTCCAGTTCCCAATAAATTCCTCATCTCCATCTGAGACCACCTCAACCTGGATTTCACGGTCCATATCACTATCAGCATTTTGATCAAAATCATTCAACAAGTCTTTAGGAAGTTCCACACTTTCCCACATCTTGTCTTCTTCTGAGCCTTCCAAACTGTTTGAATCTCTGCCTGTTACCCAGTTCCAAAGTTGCTTCGATATTTTCAGGTTATTTTTAGAGCAGTGCTGCACTCCTGGTACCAATTTTCTTATCAGTACATTTTTATACTGCTCTAAAGAATATCTGAGACTGAGTAACTTATAAAGAAAAGAGGTTTCATTGATTCATAGTTTCTCATGACTGGGATGGCCTCAGAAAACTTACAATTACGGCAGAAGGTGAAGGGGAAATAAGGCACATCTTACACAGTGGCCAGAGAGAGAGAGAGAGAGAGAGAGAGAGAGAGAGAGAAAGAGAGTGAAGGGTGAACTTCCAAACACTTTTAACCTATCAGATCTCCTTAGAAGTCACTCACTATCATGAGGACAGCATTGGGGGAACCATCCCCATGATCCAATTATCTCCTACCGGGTCCCTCCCTTGACACATGGGGATTTCAATTTGAGATGAGATTTGACTGGAGGCACAGAGACAAACCATGTCAGCCACTAAATATGATAAGAGGCATGGCTCTTAGTGTGATTTTCTGAAATTAGAAAATAAAACTTAGTAAAAACTGCAGAAAATAAATGGTGATTTTTCTCTTGATTTATACTGAGGTCATATTCTTGTAGGGGAAAATTACACATTAAAGATATGCTATTAAAAATTTTGATTCTAGATTCCTATGAAAACAAATATTTTTTATGATATAGGTATTCTATAAGAATATTAAAACGTCTGCAGTTCTTGAACGTGTTCTTCCTTGTGCAGAATATTGAACACTTTTCAAGACGTCTAACATCCCTGGTACCTATTCTCTAAATATCAGTAATGCTTCACAAGCTATCTGAGAGCCACAACATTCTGAGAAATGCCCCATAGAAAGGTTAAATCTTTCCCCAAATAACCATTGATTGGAATTTGTTTTTCATTTGGAAAACTAACTTTATTTAAAACTGGATTATTCTGTTTTATTATATCTCATTTCCAAAGACTTTCCAGTGCCTACTTCTTTCCAGGTAAAATTTTTGCATAATGCTACCAAAATATGCAGTTCTTCAAGTGTACTATGGCATTTCCTTTCTCTGTACTGTCACTCACATGGCATGCTTTGCATAGAAAGTCTTGATTCTATTCCATACATACCTATTCAGTTGTGAAATTAACATCAAAGAATATTTTCCTCCATCTCTTAACTTCTGAGCAGTTTCTTATATTAGTAACCACTGAATGTTTCTATCTAAACTCTTCAATGATATGACATTGGCAAAGTTATGTGTTCTCTTTGAGTATCAATTCCCCAAATTGTAAATTAAGGATATACTAGTATATGCATTCTATGATAACCACATTCCATTCTATGTTTATCATAGTTATTATTATTCAATAAGACAATGCATAATATGTGTTAAGCATTGTACTTGCCTTACAATAATTTTTCAGTAAATGTTTATTATAATTATTATTGGACACAAAATTATTATTTGATCACAATATGTGATCAGTACTGGATTGCAGACATTCTCAACCTAAATATCTTTCTATAATAATTATAAGAGCTTAACATTTACTACCAGCATTTTCTTCATTATATAGAAACTTGTAGGATCTCTGTAGTTATTTCTTCAAGGAATTAAATAAATGTGTGTATTAATCCTTCACAACATGGCGTGGAGAAAGGTATGAATGTGAAATTTTGGAGATGCTATGTTCTCTTGAATTAGTTCATCTACGATACTATTTTGATGTCCAGAGTTAAAGTTAAAACCTAAATTTATATGTCCACTACTACACTGCCAGACCAAATATTGAAATTAAGGTATTGTACATAGCCCTTATATGGAAAACTAATCAGGAGTGGAAAATCCTCAGTTTATTGCCCCAGGGAAACAACATTATTCTGTAGGATGTCAGGGGTAGATTTAAAAAAGGCATAATAAAAATAGCTCAGGAAATATAAGTTAAATCAAGTTAAATGGAGTAATCTAACTTTCTTTATTGCAAACGTTTTCAGAACTTTAATAAGATACAAGACATTAAAAGTCTCCAAGAGGAAGATATTTTAAATTGGTCATCCTAATAGTTTATCTACTATATTACTAAAAATGCCTTTTCTTTCTCTTATAAATATTAGAACAGCAACTTTAGGAAGGAATAATAGAAATTACCTCAACTGTTGGCACATGTTACTAGAAAGAACACATTGACAGCTGAAAAGGAAATAATGTGCAATTTTAAAAGCAAGTTGAAACTGTTGCTACCTAAGTATTGGCTGAGGTCACAAGACAATAGCCACAGTTGTCTGAGGTCACAAGATAATAGCCACCAACAATGCCCACAATCCAAAGGGAAGTGCGATATCATCACACCAGAATGTTCCAAAGCTCATCTAAGAGTTGGTTTGCTAACCTTTAATTACCTCAAGCCTATGAAAGAGCTTGGAAAGACTGAGTTAACTAGAAATTACAAGACAAATTTTGGAAAGTCGTGTCTTTATGCAGTGAATCCCATCCATCCCTGGAGAGATGAGAGTATATTTTCCCCGCTGCTCAAGCCTTGGGGAAAGACCTTTGTTTATCTTGGAATTTTGATAACACTGTGCATGGATGTCTGACTCATTTCAACAAAACCAAAGCATGAAAGGCTGTAACTGACTGGCTGCTCTGACAGCATAGTAAAAGCATATCACTGCTTGGTGAAGGCTGCCACTCAACATTCATCAGAGCAAATAATGTTTATGTTGAATCTGACCCACAGTCTTCTCAGCAGGGCCAAACGAGAGAGTAAACACAAGGGAAAGATGCTGGGAGTACTACATTGTATGTGTAAGTTTTGCAGGAGTTTTAGGTGTTTGGGCATTGGATCTGCATTCAGCATCATTAAGGTAATGATGGTTTTCAACTAGATTATCAGCAATGACTGGAAGCTCTTATAAGACCTACACATCACATAGCAAACTATTACAGAGAAACTTTCAGATTTAACTCATGACCAGAAAGCAGCAATAGAATACTACATTTTAAACGCTGGAGCAGCAGGAGAAACTCTAACCAGGAAAACAGAACAGAAGCTGACCAATAGACTTTAGCACTTTTCCCAGTGCAGAAATCAGCCTGAAGTATACCCACCAAAGGAGCAAGAAGGAAGTATAACTTAGTTTCTATATTGTATTATTGGAATAAAATAGTTTGAGGAGCATAAAATAAATTTTAAAAATTGTATTCCATAAGAATTATCAGAAAAGTTAATGAGGATAGATTCAGATTTCAACCAAGATATAAGAAAAAAATATATCACACAGAGTGGTTTACACTGGGCAAAGGAAAGAAAATAATGAAGTTAATTTCTATTAATATCCAATGAGTCCCTCTTGTTCAATATACAAATTATATAATCTTTAAAATTTGGTAATATTTTACATTCCCACTACTCCACTGTCATCATTTTGCTAATGAAAACACTAAGATGCAGTAGGGTTAAGCACTTCCCCAAAGCTTTGTGGCTTTCGGTGATGAGTTAAGTTTACAAAACAAGTCTCACAGTGCATGGTCCATTGTGACAGTAAAAATAATTCGCCTTATAAAAGCTTTATGATATGACAATGTTCCAATGATTATCTTTTATTGGCTCCCATAACATCAGCTCCCAACTACAACCCTGTCAGCTGAAGTCTCACTGCTATTTTCTCTTATTTTTTTCTCTGCCCCACCTCATATGTTCCTGTAAAAAAATAAGTTATCCTAAAATTATCTAATATATGGATACCACAACTCTGTTAATGGCAGTTCCCTCTCTTATTCTTTAACTACTTTTAATCTAAAATTTAAACATTGAGAAAAAAAGCATTAGTCCAAAGAATAGTTTTGTAATTTAATGGACCATTGTAGACATTGAGTGAATCTACCAAGATTGTCTCCATTTATTCACAATTTCATGTTTCAATTAAGCAAAAGATCAGTTGTGATTTTAAAAAAGATAAAGAGAATTGCATTGAAAACCTCATAGGTAATAAACTATTTAATTTTGAAGGATACGTATGTTAATGTCTATCATTTGCCCACGTTGAATACCATTTATGTATTCCATATGGCTTGAGTTGCTATTGACTAGTTGAAAAAAAATACCATGATCTAGTATTAATTTATTATCTAATTAAATATTCAGTAATTCTGTCTTTAGAATTTTTCCCTTTATACTTGAAGCACATTTCTGTCATTGTTATTGTTTTGCAGTTTTTCTTTTCCTCTCCTTTTTTTAAACTCAAGCATTTTTACGTGTTCTTATTAAACCTTACAAGGCCTATGCATATAATGTCATATCACTGCAGGTTTTAGTTGTAAGTTCTGAAACGGACATCTCTTATTCTGGAATTTATTTATGGATATTGAACATTAGCTAATCCACAGAATTTCCAAGTTATCCGGGGAGTCAGTGTTTTGAAAAAAAGCAAAAAACAGATAAACTATTCCTTAAGAGTAATTTTCAAATAATATCACAGCATAATTGTGGTGAGGTTGCTTCTGCCTCTACTCTTGAACACTAAACAATGTAGTTCATACTATCAACATTTCCACCCCTCATATTAGCTGCACCTGCTGGCACTGTGGCCACTGCTATCCTTTATTCACAGCAAATGACTAATGGATGCAGTGATTCTTCTTATAAAGACAAGAACTCTAGAGGTTAACACAAGTTCTAGATTTCCTCTATCACAGCTACCTGTGTTCTTATGGGTAAGTTATTTTACATTTTTAGGTTTAAGTTTTTATATTTTTGAAGTCAAGATCACTTTCACTACCAAGAAAAACTATAAAAGACAAAATATTAACTATATGTGTGTACAAGCATGTGCGCGCGTGCACACACACACACACATCTGCTTGAAGATATAGGAATGTGCAATACCAGGTTGTATAGAAATTCTTGTCCAAGGTACAGAAGATGGAAAGTTAGAGAGGTGAATACAATAATCAAAGTTGGATTCCTCAAGGGATAATTTCACTATTTTCAGAGATAGAGCGAAACTATTGACAACTTCACATGATTAGAGAGGCAAATGTGAAAGTTCATGGTTCACTAAATCCGAGGCATTGGCAAATCTCTTGTACATTTAGTTGGGATTAAGTAATAAACTGAAAGCAATTCATTATTTGAGTATTCTAGAGAAATTCAAATTCTGCAATTAAATTCACATGAGTCCAGATTGTTGATGTATTGTCTGCAAGTAACAGATTAAAATCCCTTTAAATTTTAAAGATGTCAATAAAGTATATTTTAAAATAAAAAAAATCTATCTCATGCAAAAATACACAAACACAAATCCGTTCTCCCCACCCTACTCCACACCAAACAACAATAAAACAGGTAAGATATGGGAAGATAGGCCAGGCACGGTGGCTCACTCCTGTAATCCAGTGCTTTGAGAGGCTGAGGTGGGTGGATCACAAGGTCAGGAGATCGAGACCATCCTGGCTAACATGATGAAACCCCATCTCTACTAAAAATCAAAAAAAAAAAAAAAAAAAAAATTAGCCAGACGTGGTGGCAGGAGCCTGTAGTCCCAGCAACTTGGGAGGCTGAGGCAGGAGAAAGGCATGAACCCAGGAGGCAGAGCTTGCAGTAAGCCGAGATTGCGCCACTGCACTCCGGCCTGGACAACTGAGTGAGACTCCATCTCAGAAAAAAAAAAAGAAAAGAAAAGAAAAAAGATATGGGAAGATAAAACACGTGAATGATAGCCAGAAAAACTACATATCAATGAAGACTCCATATATTAGAATACTACATGCTCCATATACTTAAAATAAATATATGTTTTATGATAAAGGAGATACAAGTTATGTCTGAAAATTCCACTCGGGAAAAATCTAAGTTCTGGTAAAAAAAAAATACCAATAAATATTTTAAAAAGAAAGCCCATGACTCCTCTATGAACACTTGTGCTTCAGAAAGAGCTGTTTCTGGAGAGAAAGATGTAAGCTGAAAATCTAAGCAAATATTAACAAAAATACGCAAAGATATGTAATTGTTCAAAAGCCAGAGAATATGAAAATGGCTACTAGAAAATTTGTGTATAAAATCCACAGCGAGGGCCTATTTTGAAGAGCTCTCTTTTGACCCACTAACCAAAAATGGCAAAGTATTATATGGCTCACCATTGATGTGTGAACAAGCCATTATTTTATTCTGTTATCTTGATGAAAGTCATGGGTCTGTGCTTGCAGATGGATTGTCACATTGCCCTTGGGAACTATCCATGGTACCAAGTAGTGTATTTCCTTAGGAGATGGGTCTTGAAGCAGTTCTACCTGTGAACTCAAGAAGTCCATTTCTTTCCACTATGAGATATGGCAAGACTTACGTCAGCTCCAAAGACTCAATGTATTTGCTTCAAATGACTTTCAGGATATCACAATCAGGATGATGCCTACTTCAACCTGAATCATGACTATTATTCTTAACTAATAATAGTCTAATGACCCTGCTTTCTTTAATCACAGAGTGCTGCTTGGCATATTCTTTAAGAGAAACTGGCTTGGTCATTAACTTTGATTATGAGACTAATCTTCTAGAGCTTGACACATGCACATAGAAACTTACTTTGAAGCTTCAATTCTGAGTTTCAAAGTTATGTATGCATATGCACATATGCATACACACATTCATGATACATAACAACTTAAAGTTGAAGCTTCTGTCGGCCTACCTTCCTGCTTTAGTCCATATAAATGGCAGTTAATTATTTGTGTTATTTTAAATAAATGATCCTATTCTTTCATTGTAAAAAGCTATATTGCATAGCATGAATGAGTGTACTCAAAAACTCAACTTATTTTAATTTTAAGTACACTTAAAATAGTCTATTATTTCTGGTGTAAATAGGACCTTTTAAATTAACAAGTAGATTTTAGACTTGCTATACAAAACCTCAGGTTATGTGTCTGTTTGTTTCCAAGTAAGAAAAAATTGTCTTAAAGATAAAATGTCCTTATATAGATACACAAAATCAGTGGTTGCCAGAAATCTGAATTAAAAGCCATAAATAGGCCGGGCGCGGTGGCTCAAGCCTGTAATCCCAGCACTTTGGGAGGCCGAGACGGGCGGATCACGAGGTCAGGAGATCGAGACCATCCTGGCTAACATGGTGAAACCCCGTCTCTACTAAAAAATACAAAAAAAAAACTAGCTGGGCGAGGTGGCGGGCGCCTGTAGTCCCAGCTACTCGGGAGGCTGAGGCAGGAGAATGGCGTAAACCCGGGAGGCGGAGCTTGCAGTGAGCTGAGTTCCGGCCACTGCACTCCAGCCTGGGAGACAGAGCGAAACTCCGCCTCAAAAAAAAAAAAAAAAAAAAAGCCATAAATAGCGAAGAGCCAAAAACAGCATATGATCCTTTAATCACCTCATTGTTAGTGTTTACAAGAAAGAACATTGCAAACCTATTATTTAAGTTTGTATTTCCCTTACCACAACTTACTACCAAATAATCACTAAATGCTTTGCTCAGAATAGTTTCCCGCATATGTTCTTATTATTCTGCTACTTCCTAGTTTGATGGAAATTTACATTCTGCCATCTGTGCAAAGACACAGTCCCTGCATTACCACAGCTCTATGACCAAGTTGTCAAATAATTAGTTTGCCAACTGCTAAGTCATATAAGGGAATAAAAATCTAAGAGCTTTATTTGATAAAAGAAAATAATAAGGATTATAAGAAGCTTTTATATGTAGGTAATGAAAATAATTTTTGTTAGGTGTGTGCTTTATACCTACACAATTATTGGACAAAAGATTTTATAAGAAAATGACATTGTAGGTATTAAATCATTAAGATACATAAAAAGATGTGGGTCCTAGAGCATTATTCAATAAGGCAATAAAAAGGAGGACTGTAAAATCATTCCAAATATTTGATATGTTTAAGCTTAGAATATAATGTCTTAGGTGTTTTATATCAGCATTCCTGTTAACATTTCCCAATTAGCAACTTAACCATCCAAAAGAACATTCAAAATATTAATGTTTAACTTACTTATCTATCAAAGTTAACATATTATATTTTGCTTGAGAATATTTTCAAGCCCAATATGATATGATTATATTTTATCTACCTTACTGGACATGTGCTGATCTTATTAAAAGTTTAGTTGAAATGACAGATAAAATTAAAATCTATGGATATAGTATATTAAAGCCATTAACTTTCTAACCATAATTCTATGAATAAAAACATATTTACTTAAATTAATGTCTCCTTTTTATCTTTAGGCAAAAAAGTATTTTGAGGGAAAAATACCCAAATATAAGCAAATTCACAAGTTTGATTTTGCCTTAAAAAGTGATGATTTTGCTATTTTGCTATTGTGAATAGCACCACAATGACAGAATCACCCTTAAGCAAAATTTCAGCACTACTCAGTATTCCCATGTGACAAACCTGCACATGTACCCCCTGAATTCAAAATAAAAGGTAAAGTTTTTAAAAGGTAGTGATTGGATTATTATTTTAATGTTAAGTAGTGGAGCTTTTCAGTTACTTGTACCAACCACCTAAATGACATCTATTAAGTATTATTCCTCTGTTGAATATACAAATGTATTTACCATTTTCTCATGGGTTTAAGGATGATCCTGATGTTGTAAATTTTCTAGAGAAAAAATAAATATGATTAGGCCTATCTATGACCTGCAGTTTTCTGAATTCTATATTCACTGAGTACAAGGTATTTTTTATATTCTAGCAGTGTCAGGGTTGAAATGCTATCAGAAAAACTGAAACCCCAAAGGGACCCAAGTAGAAATAAATTAATATAAGGCATAAGGTGTTTATAATCTCAGAGACATCAAGGTGACCCCCAGTGATTTGATGCCTCCTCATCTAACAGCTTCTTCAATCCCTTCCACTTATGTGTGGGGCAAACCTGTGATTTACTTCTCACAAAGAGAATATTCCAAAGGTAATGGGATGTCACACTCATCGTTACATTACATTATATAGTACTATATTTTAGCAGACTGGATCAGGGGAGAGAAGGAGGGCGAGAAAAGAGGTAGTGAAGCAGAGAGAGAGAAAAAAAATGAGAGAAAATGAGAAAGATAAGTTTCTTTCGGACTTCTTAAATTAAGAAGTGATGTTGGAAAAGTCTAAATAATAAGAACCTCAGGTGGCCTCTAGGAACTATGAGTTCTCTGGGACCTGAGGGTGGCCTCTAACTAACTAAGAGAAAATAGTTGGAGCCATCACGCAACCAAAAGGAAATAAATAATGCCATCCACCTGTTGGTATTGGAATTCTTACCCATTAGAATCTTCACTTATGGTTCCAGGTGAGAATCCAGTCCAGTCAACACATTGATGGAGCTCAGGACATAGCTAAGTGGTACACAAACCCCAACCCCAAAAATCTATGAGATCACAAATATGTTTTGTTTGTAGCTAAATATGTGGTAAATTGCTACACAGAAACAGACAATGAATACATTATCAAAATATAAATAATTAAGCTCAGAAAAGACTACTGTTAGCTCTCTCTGGTTCACCCCGGAGGTCTTCAGAATAGAAACTACTAATGGTTAGAGATTCCTATTCTCCCAAGATAAATGATTTGCATGCATCACAACAACTGAGTTCAATGCAAAATCTTGCATCAAAAATGTTCCACCAACTATCCACTGGGATACTGAAGCAAAAGAAAAGCTTAGGTTTTTCTTTTGCCTTTCAAATATCTTGAGTACCTCTCTTACCTGAATGGAAACAAGAATCCTTCTGGCAAGAGACTCAAAGAAATAGATTCCTCTAACTTGAAACATCTATTTAGCACCTAGTAATAGATGAAAAATGGCATTTTCATGGTTAAATGTACTGCCTCTCTATGAATCTAATTCCTATGGGAGGCAATATGTCATTATATTTTGATTTCATTTTCCTTATAATTTATGATGTTGAACAGTTTTTGGTCATGTGATGTTGAGCATACTCCTTTTGGCCATTTGTACGCCTTGAGAAATGTCTCTTTAGACCTTTTGCTGATTTAAATTTTTTTTAATTTTTTAAAATTTTTATTTTAGTTATTGAATTGTTTGGGTTTCTTATATATGCTAGATATAATCCTTTGTCAGATGCATAGTTTGCAAATATTTTCTCCCATTCTCCTGGCCATCTATTCACTCTGTTGATTGTTTCCTTTGCTGTGCAGAAGCTTTTTAGTTTAACATAATTCTATTTGTCTGTTTTCGCTTTAGTTGTCTGTGCTTTTGAGGTCTTATCCAAAAAAATCCTTGTCCAGCCAATGTCATGAAAGAGTTCCTCTATATTTTTTCCTAGTAGTTACCTAGTTTCAGGTCTTATGTTTAAGCCTACAATCCATTTTTAATTGATTTCAGTATATGGCAGAGATAGGCATCTAGTTTCATTCTTCTGCATGTGGATATCCAGTTTTCCTAGCACCATTTATTGAAGACACTGTACTTTCCCCAATGTATGTTTTTGGTGTCTGTTGAAGATCATTTGGCATAAATGTGTAGATTTATTTTTGGGTTCTCTATTCTATTGTGTTGTGTGTATGTGCCTGTTTTTATAGCAGTACCATGCTGTTTTGGATTCACTTTACCTTTATGGACATGCACAGACTGAAAGTGAAGGGATAAACAAGTATATTCCATGCAAATGGAGACCAAAGAAGAACAGGAGTTTCTATATTTATATCAGATAAACAGACTTTAAGCCAAAGACTGTAAAAAGAGACAAAGCCATTCTATAATGACAAAACAGTCAATACAGCAGGAGGATATACAATTCTGAATATATATATGTGTGTATATATATACACACACACACATATATATATACACCCAACACTGGAGCACCTAAATATATAGAGCAAATATTAAGTGACCTAAAGGAAGAGATAGACTGCAATACAATAATAGTAGGGGACTTCAACATCCCACTCTTAGCAGTGAACATGTTACTCAGACAGAAATCAACAAAGAAACATCAGAGTTAAACCATTTTCTAGATTAAAGGGACCTAACAGACATTTACAGAACATTCCAACCAACAGACCCACAATATACACTCCTCTCAATATGGAACATGCTTCAATATTGCTTTTTTTTTAAGGTGGCTGGAATTTTTATTGCTTCTATTAATTTTTCAGAAAAATATTAATGAGAAACCAACTGCTCCCAGGTACTAAATTGTGGATATACACAGAATAAAACATAGTGTCTAGATCTGCAAGGGGCTTAGGGACTACTGAGGCAATGACTTACATCAATTTTAGTATAGAGTAATATTTTTAAAAATCTAGTCAGGGCATAGGAAGTAAATGACATTTTTTTTTAATAATTAAAACTTTTATTTTTGATTTGAGGGTACATGTGCAGGTTTGTTACATGGATATGTTATTATATGCTGAGGTTTGGGAAACAACTGAACCTGTCACCTGGGAAGTGACCATAGTACTTAACAGTTTTTCAGCCCTTACCCCTATCCTTTCCTGTCCCTTCGAGAAGTCCCCAGTGCCTATTGTTGCTCTCTTTATGACTGTGAGTACCTAGTGTTTAGCTCTCACTTCTAAATGAGAATAACAGCATTTGGTTTTCTGTTCCTGTGTTAATTTGCTTAGGATAATGGCCAACAGCTGCATCCATGTTGCTGCAAAGGACTTGATTTCATTCTTTTTTATGACTGCATAGTATTCCATGGTGTATATGTACCACATTTTCTTCATCCCAGGCCACTGTTAATGGGCACCTAGATTGATTCCATGTCTTTGCTATTGTGGATAGTGCTGTGATGAACACACGAGTGCAGGTGTATTTTTGGTAGAATGATTTATTTTCTTTTGGATATAAACCCAGTAATAGGATTGCTGGGCTGAATGGTAGTTCCATTTTGAGTTATTTGAGAACTCTTAAAACTGCTTAAAACTGCTTTCCACAGTGGCTGAGCTAATTTACATTCCCACCAATGGTGTATATGTGTTCTCTTTTCTCCATAGCCTTGCCAGCATCTGTTGCTTTTTGACTTTTTTATATAACATACTCAGGGTGGGTATGTTTGGTTCCCAATCTATCCAAGTTAAAATGTTTTACCATTTTAAGTTTTACTTGATACCAGTATTCATAATCAAGTAATTTTAGATTTTTTCCTAGAGTTTGCAGTATAAAAAGTCAGGAATAAGATGAGGAAGCTAAAGGAAGGACTTGACTTTCAAAAATTCTGAAATACTAGACAAAGGCTTTAAATAATTAGTTTTGTACAATTATTGATTAGTTGATATCTAATTACAATATATGTAATTTGCTTTGTGTGTTTGTGGCTCTTAATCCTAAAGTATATATTTAAGCACTTAAAAGGATCAGTTAATTATTTTTTATTTGAGTTGTTTCTGGAAAATTATGTAGAATAAAAATAACTCAAAATACATGTGTCCTTTAATATTTCAGCACTTTTGTAAAGTATATAATATTTCCTTGGTTTTCTACTTATCATCTTTTTAATTTTTTTCTATTATTATACTTTAAGTTCTGGGTTACATGTGCAGAATATGCAGGTTTGTTACATAGGTATACATGTGCCATGGTGGTTTGCTGCACCCATCAATCCATTATTCACATTAGGTATTTCTCCTAATGCTATCAATCTCCTAGCACCCCACCCCCTGACAGGCCCTGGTGTGTGATGTTCCCTCCCTGTGTCCATGTGTTCTCATTGTTCAACTTCCACTTATGAGTGAGAACATGCGGTGTTTGCTTTTCTGTTCCTGTGTTAGTTTGCTCAGAATGATGGTTTTCAGCTTCATTCATGTCCCTGCAAAGGATATGAACTCATCCTTTTTTATGGCTGCATAGTATTCCATGGTGTATATGTGCCACATTGTCTTTATCAAGTCTATCACTGATGGGCATTTGGGTTGGTTCCAAGTATTTACTATTTTGAATAGTGCTGCAGTAAACATATGTATGCATGTGTCTTTAAAGGAGAATGATTTATAATCCTTTGTGTATATAACCAGTAATGGAATTGCTGGGTCAAATGGTATTTCTGGTTCTAGATCCTTGAGGAATTACCATTCTGTCTTCTGCAAAGGTTGAACTAATTTACACACTCCTAGCAACAATGTAAAAACTTTCTTATTTCTGCAGATCCTTTCCAGCATCTGTTTCCTGACTTTTTAATGCTCGCCATTCTAACTGGTGTGAGATTGTATCTCATTGTGGTTTTGATTTGCATTTCTCTAATGGCCAGTGATGATGCCAATTATGTGATTAATTTTAGAATAAGTGTGATGTGCTGCTGAAAAGATTGTATATTCTTTTGATTTGGGGTGGAGAGTTCTGTAGATGTCTATTAGGTCTGCTTCATCCAGAGCTGAGTTCAAGTCCTAAATATCCTTATTAATTTTCTGTCTCATTGATCTGTCTAATATTGACAGTGGGATGTTAAAGTCTCCCACTATTATTGTGTGGGAGTCTAAGTCTCTTTGTAGGTCTCTAAGAACTTGCTTTATGAATCCAGGTGCTCCTGTGTTGGGTGCATATATATTTAGGATAGTTAGTTCTTCTTGTTACATTTTCTTACCATTATGTAATGCCATTCTTTGTCTTTTTTATCTTTGTTGCTTTGAAGTCTGTTTTATTAGAGACTAGGATTGCAACTCATGATTTACTTTTATTATTATTATTATTATTTTTTGCTTTCCATTTGCTTGGTAAATATTCATCCATCCCTTTATTTTGAGCCTATGTGTGTCTTTGCATGTGATATGGGTCTTCTGAATACAGTGCACTGATGGGTCTTGACTCTTTATCCAACTTACCAATCTGTGTCTTTTAATTGGGGCATTGAGCCCATTTACATTTAAGGATAATACTGTTGCTACTCGGGAGGCTGAGGCCGGAGAATGGCGTGAACCCGGGAGGTGGAGCTTGCAGTGAGCTGAGATCCGGCCACTGCACTCCAGCCTGGGCTACAGAGCGAGACTCCATCTCAAAAAAAAAAAAAAAAAAAAAAAAAAAAAAAAAAAAAAAGGATAATACTGTTATGTGTGAATTTGATCCTGTCATTATGATGCTAGCTGTTTATTTTGCCCATTCGTTCATGCAGTTTCTTCCTAGCATTGATGGTATTTACAGTTTGGTATGTTTTTTCAGTGGCTGATACTGTTTTTTTCCTTTCCATATTTAGTGCTTCCTTCGGGAGCTCTTGTAAGGCAGGCCTGGTGGTGACAAAATCCTTCAGCATATGCTTGTCTGTAAAGGATTTTATTTCTCCTTCACTTATGAAGCTTAGTTTGTCTGGATAGGAAATTCCGGGTTGAAATTTTTTTTTTTTTAAGATTGTTGAATATTGGCCCCTACTCTCTTCTGACTTGTAGAGTTTCTGCAGAGAGATACACTGGTAGTCTGATGGGCTTCCCTTTGTGGGTAACCTGACCTTTCTCTCTGGCTGCTCTTAATATTTTTTCCTTCATTTCAACTTTGGTGAATCTGACAATTATTTGTCTTGGGATTGCTCTTCTCGAGGAGTATTTTTGTGGTGTTCTCTGTATTTCTTGAATTTGAATGTTGGCCTGTCTTGCTAGGTTGGGGAAGTTCTCCTGGATAATATCCTGAAGAGTGTTTTCTAACTTGGTTCCATTCTCCCTATCACTTTCAGGTACATCAATCAAACATAGGTTTTGTCTTTTCACATAGTCCCATATTTCTTGGAGGTCTTGTTCGTAACTTTTCATTATTTTTTTCTCTAATCTTGTCTTAATGCTTTATTTCATTAAATTGATCTTTAATCTCTGATATCCTTTCTTCCGCCTGATCGATTAGGCTACTGAAACTTGTGTGCGCTTCACGAAATTCTCGTGCTGTGTTTTTCAGCTTCATCAGTTCATTTATATTATTCTGTAAACTGGTTATTCTAGTTAGCAATTCCTCTAACCTTTTTTTCAAAGTTCTTAGCCTCCTTGCATTGGGTTAGAATGTGCTCCTTTAGCTCAGAGGAGTTTGTTACTACCCACCTTCTGAAGCCTACTTTTGTCAATTCCTCAAACTCACGCTCAGTCCAGTTTTGTTCCCTTGCTGGCGAGGAGCTGTGATCCTTTGGAGGAGAAGAGGCATTCTGGCTTTTGGAATATTCAGCCTTTTTGCACTGATTTTTCCTCATCTTCATGGATTTATCTACCATTGGTCTTTGACATTGGTGACCACCTTTGTATGGGGTTTTCCTGTGGAAGTCCTTTCTGTTGATGTTGATGCTAATGCTTTCTGTTTGTTATTTTCCTTCTAACAGTCAGGCCCCTTTGCTGCAGGTTTGCTGGAGTTTGCTGGAGGTCCACTCCTGACCTGGTTTGCCTGGGTATCACGAGCAGAGGTGCAGAACAGCAAAGATTGCTTCCTGTTCCTTCCTTTGGAAACTTCATCCCAGAGGGGCACCCACCAGATGCCAGCCAGAGCTCTCCTGTATGAGGTGTTTGTCAGTCCCTGCTGGGAGGTGTCTCCCAGTCAGGAGGCACAAGGGTCAGGGACCCACTTGAGGAGGCAGTCTGTCCCTTAGCAGAACTTGAACACTGTGCTTGGATATCCACTGCTGTCTTCAGAGCCAGCAGGCAGGAACGTTTGAGTCTGCTGAAGCTGCACCCATAGCTGCCCCTTCCCCCAGGTGCTCTGTCTCAGGGAGATAGGAATTTTATCTATAAGCCGGTGACTGGGGCGCTGCCTTTCTTTCAGAGATGCCCTGCCCAGAGAGGAGGAGAAATCTAAAGAGGCAGTCTGGCCACAGTGACTTTGCTGAGCTGTGGTAGGCTCCACCCAGTTCAAACTTCCCAGAGGCTTTGTTTACACTGTGAGGGGAAAACTGCCTACTCAAGCCTCAGTAATGGGGGACACCACTCCCCCCACCAAGCTGTAGAGTCCCAGGTTGACTTCAGACTGCTGTGCTGGCCGTGAGAATTTCAAGCCAGTGGATCTTAGCTTGCTGGGTTCTTTGGGTGTGGAATCTGCTGAACTAGACCACTTGGTTTCCTGGCTTCAGCCCCCTTTCCAGGGCAATGAATGGTTCTATCTCACTCGCATTCCAGGTGCCACTGGGGTATGAAAAAAAAACTCCTGCAGCTAGCTCGGTGTCACCCAAATGGCCACCCAGTTTTGTGCTTGAAACCCAGGGCCCTGGTGGTATAGGCACCTGAGGGAATCTCCTGGTCTGCAGGTTCCAAAAACCATGGGAAAAGCATAGTATCTGGGCTGGAATGCACCATTCGCCATGACACAGTCCCTCAAGGCTTCCCTTGGCTAGGGGAGGGAGTTTCCTGACCCCTTCAGCTTCCTGGGTGAGGCAACTGAACCCTGCTTCTGCTCACGCTGCTTCTGCTCACCCTCCATGGCCTGCACCCACTGTCTAACCAGTCACAGTGAGATGAACCAGGTACCTTAGTTGGAAATGCAAAAATCGTCTGCATTCTGCGTTGATCTCTCTGGGAGCTACAGACGGGAGCTGTTCCTATTCGGCCATCTTGCCAGCCAATTCCATAAATGAACTATTATTAAGAAGTCCCCTATTATTATTTAAGAGAGAGTTACCCTTAATCTATAGCTTGAAATATAGAGAGAACAGAAAAGGGAGGAGGTAGTGAGACAGTGGTGATCCATGGTAGCAGTGATCCGTATTTTAGCTTCTATCTTTCCCTTTTCTTTCAGTGTTGTGACTGTTTCAATCTCTCTCATTTTCTCTTTCTGACTTCATTTATAAACTCTGCTGATGTGAGCCAAATCTGAATTACATCTGGATCACAAATCTAAAAATGCACTCTTCATTCTTGCTCAATCCCTTTTACTTTTGTGTTGGAGATAAATGAAGGAAAAATATGAAAAAAAAAATTACTTGCTGGAATTACAATGCTTCCTTGCATATATGCTCGTTAACAATAATTTTGGCCAAGGCACTTTTAAAATTATTGTTATTACCCCAACATTGATAAAGCCTTTAACTGCAGCACCATATCTTGGCTTTTTCTGTTGCCACACTCACTACCCCTTCACTGTCAACATGAAACACAATGTGTATATACATATGTTAAATCCTCAAGAGATACTTTTTGAAATGAATTTCAACCTCATGGTGTGGTCTTTTTATAACACTGCAGAGTAATTTAGCTCAAGGCATCTCAAACTTATGATTCAAGTGTCTCTAAACATATAGGCAAACAGATACGGATTGTAATAATCTCTTCAAATTAAATATCGCTTCATCAGTAATCAGGTATATAGGGATGAGATGATTTCTGGTGTGTTCTTAATGTGTTCTAGAAGAAATTATTTTATTGTTCCCTCTTACTTTATAGTAAGCATTTTCATTGCCATATGAAGTAAGTCAGCTCACAGGTACTATTAATGTTCTTCAGATAAATAAAGATACTTTTCTTTTTACTTATAAATGTCTTGCCTTTGACAGTTTCCTGGTCTCCTAGATTAGTATGATAAAAAATCAAGTTGGATGTAGAGAACTTTAAAAACAGAAATAGAAGATTGCCTGGCATACATTTCTAGTTTTTATCCACTATTACTTTTTTTAGTTACACATTTTCTAGTATTTTTTTTAAATTTTAGTACAAATAAAATAAATTTTGAAAGTAAAACCCAGAAGACACATATTTTGTATATGTCTTTATGACAAGTTGTCTATTGCAGCAGAGAAAATATTCTGCAGACTTGTCATCAAGATTCATTACAATCACTATTGTTTCACATAAAGAAGAATTTAGCCTACAAAATAAAGCAGAAGGACTTTGGGAACTGCTACTTAAAATGAGATGAGAGTATGAATTGCGCTAATGCAGATAAAGCAGTCTTGGCAAGAATATCTTTAGACTGAATGCACCAATCATTGGTATTCTCTGGAAAGTAAGTGACTGCATTTTAATTATCAACTCAAAACACCACTATTTGGGGGTAAATTAAAAAGTTTATAACTAAATGCAGAACTTGAATCCAACTTATACATAGACATGAGGCAAGGCAAAGAAAACAAAATTGCCAGTGGTAAGTTTTAATTGTGGCAAATTGTGTGGTAGATGTTAATGTAGTCATGATGTGAAGAAAAAGAAATGCTACAGAAAACAAATAGTATTTTACTATTTTAATTTATCAAATTTGAAAGCACCCTGTGAAGATTACATATTTATTAGTTCAAAAAATGTCGAAATATTTACCGTTTGCTGTGAGATTGTTGTGCAGCTGTGAGTCAGCCCTTGATAGCTGAGTTTCCCTATCAAGGATTGCTTCATCAGAATTATATGGTTTATATAATCATTATTCATATTACTTAGCCCCACCTCAGTCATACTCAATCAAATTACCAATATTAGACATAGAAATTTAAATATTTCCTTCAGGTTATTTTTAATATATACTGACATTTGAGAATCATGGCTCAGAAGCATAGACGTTTCTATACTCAATTAGCTCATCATCATCAAACTCATTTATAAATTAAGAGGATTCATATTAAAAGTCATCAGAACAGAAACTTCAAAGAAGAAAATATTCTCAGAAAATTCACAGAATTGATACCCGCTGTATAACTTTGAGTTTAAAAACATTATAATAGGGAGGAGAAACAAAAATTTCAATTGATTAATTCACTTATCCCAAAAAGTTTATGGAGGTCTTACCAAAGAGTAGTGTCCTAAACACTGAGGGTATAGTAATGAATACAAAGAAACTAACAACAACTTCTGTTCTCCAAGAGGCATCAATATTATTTTGGCCGGGCGCGGTGGCTCACGCCTGTAATCCCAGCACTTTGGGAGGCCGAGGTGGGCGGATCACGAGGTCAGGAGATCGAAACCATTCTGGCTAACACGGTGAAAACAAGTCTCTACTAAAAATACAACAAAAAATAGCCAGGAGTAGTGGTGGTGGGCACCTGTAGTCCTAACTACTCGGGAGGCTGAGGCAGGAGAATGGCATGAACCCGGGAGGTAGAGCTTGCAGTGAGCCGAGATCACGCCACTGCACTCCAGCCTGGGCGAAAGAACGAGACTCCATCTCAAGAAAAATAAATAAATAAAAATAAAAATAAACATTTTTTTCCACAACAATCTAGTGGAAGAAGCAGAAAATAATAACATAATAAGTAAACTATACAGTAATACTACCACTGTTGTAAGTTTTTCTTTGTCCTTGGGTTTCCAACAGTTGTGCTATGATTCTTAGGTATGTGGTATATCTGTGTCTATGTGTGTGTGTGTGTGTGTAGTGTTTATAAAGCAAGTTGATTATTTGATTTGATGTCTTTTGTCATTTTTAATTTTGTTTTCAGGTAGTAATTTATCAAATGATGTTTACCATTTGCTGTGGGATTGTTGTGCAGCTATAAGCCAGCCCTTGATAGCTTAGTTTCTCTATCAAGTGACTACTTCATCAGAATTATATGGTTTATATATTCATTATTCATATTCATTGGCCCCACCTCAGTCATATTCAATCAAAATTATCAGTATTATTAATAGCCATCTTTATACCAATCCTCTGAGTCACAAATTATGTTTTTTAGAACTATAAATTATTTCCTATGTTACGTTTAGGCTCTCTTGTATAGTTTCTAGCCAAACTTCTCTCTGTGCTTTAATGGAAGTATTTTCTACTCTCTATTTTTCAGTTTACCTATCTTCTCTTATATTGTGCCCACTTTTGATCATACCATTTCATACTACATTTTTAAATAAATTCAAGCTCTAAGATGAAATATTTTATCTTTGAATATACTTCTATAACATGAGTTTCAGAGTAATTTGTAAATACCTGTCCTGTAACTCCTACATTCAGATCAATTTGAATGCATTTCAACGTGTTTTTATTATTTGTTTCTCTCTGTCTCTCTCTGTCTCTCTCTCTGTCTCGCTATCTCTCTGTGTGTGTATGTGTGTGTGTGTTTGGGGAGAGGCTGTGTGTACGTTTGTATGTGTAATATTACATCAGAGAGGAATTAAATTTTTATCAGGAAATACTATATTCAGAGACCTGCTTAACTCATTTGAATCCGATACATTTATCATAAGCTCATTCTTGTAAGGAATATCCTTTGTGGATCCACAAGTGGAAGTCTGGATAGTGTCCATATCCTCTCCATCCTGGTAAGCTCTGAATCCTGTTTCGTTTTTCCAACACAATGAGAAACAAGGTTTTGGTTTCTTAACAAGTATTTTCTACCTGGTTTCTCTGACTCTTACTCCATGCATACAAAACTGATGTGTTGACAAATGCTTTGCTAGTTTCATATTGCCTTGTAAAAAAAAAAAAAAAATTACCAACTGGAGGCTTAAAATAACACACATGTATTTCCTAGCAGTATTTCTGGGTCAGGAATCTAGGCGTCCTTAGCTGTTTCTTCTGCTCAAAATCTTACAAGCTACATGAAGATGTTGGACAGACATCCCAATTGGAGGCTTAAGAAGAGAATAATTCACTTTCAAGCTCATTCAAATTGTCAGAAGAATTTATTTTCTTGTGTCTGTATGACCAAAGCTTTTTGTTGACTGTCAGCTAGAGACTGCCCTCTCTGGTCCTAAAGATGCTCACCATTCCTATAGCCATTCAGCAGTTATCTTCTATATGATATTTTCCAACATGGCTTCAGATATCAGTAAATCAATAAGAGATAAACCTCAGATAGACTATACACACACACACACACACACACACACACACACACACACACATATATATATAATTTTTTTTTACAGGGTTTTATTCTGTTGTTCAGGCTGGAGTGCAGTGGCATGATCATGGTTTACTGCAGGTGTGGCCCCCTAGGTTCAAGAGACCCTCCCACCTCAGCCTCCTAAGTATTTTTTTATTTTAATTTTTGTTTGTTTGTTTTTTCTTTTTTTTGCAGGGACGAAGTCTTACTATGTTGCCCAGGCTGGTCTCGAACTGCTGGGCTCAAGCAATATTCTTGCTTCAGCTTTCCAAAGTGCTCAGACTATAGTCGTGAGCCACTGTGCCCGACCCTGATTCCATTTATAAAAGCCTTCACCTGATTACGTGAGACTCACCTTTTATAATCTCTCAACTGATTACCTCAAAATAAACTGATTTAAAAACTTATTTGCATATGGAATTTGTTTCACATTTGCCAAATCTCATTGACTGAAAGCAAGTCACATGTCTTACTTGCACTCAAGGGGAAGAGATTATACAAAACATGAGCAGGAAATTGTAAATGCCATGGGGACTGTCCTAGGGTCTTTCACAGATGCCTAGTAAGAAATTGCTCCGAGTGTATCAGACATACTTCACACAGTTGCCTTTTATTTAAGTTTTTCGATCTTAATTTATGACTCCATGAAAAATGTGAATTTATATTTATTTATTTATTTATTTTTGAGATGGAGTCTCTCTCTATTGCCCAGGCTGGAGTCCAGTAGTGAGATCTTGGCTCACTGCAACCTTGGCCTTCTGGGTTCAAGCGATTCTCCTGCCTCAACCTCCTAAGTACCTGGGATTACAGGCACCCACCACCACACCCGGCTAATTTTTGTATTTTTTTAGTAGAGATGGGGTTTCGCCATGTTGGCCAGGCTGGTGTTGAACTCCTGACCTCAGAGGATCCGCCTGCCTCGGACTCCCAAAGTGTTGGGATTACAGGCGTGAGCCACTGCACCCATCCCCGAATTTAAATTTTTACCTCCCAAATCTTGTGAAACTTTTGTAAGTCCTAGTCTGCTTCTTTCTCTTTGAGTTTTGGCCAATGAAATGAATTGATAAATATCCCATAAGGGACAAAAATAATTGCCTTTTTTCCCCCTCAAATCCTGCTTCCTTGGTTGTTCTTTGCACCTCAAATTGCTCTCTCTTATTTTATCTGTCTGGTTGGTTGGTTGTGTTGTTTATCTAGTTTTTACAGTTGTTCTCAAGCAGAATACTTCTGACAGCAGCTGCTTCATCAGAGCTAGAAGCAGAAGTTGATAGAGTTTGACGGTACAAAATTATTTTAAACTTTTGCAAAATCCAATTCCTTCTTTTTTGAAACAAGTTTACTTAGCTTTACAAAATACAGTACATAAGGTATAACTTAGAAGAATTATTGTGTTCCTGCTCATACTCTTTATTTAACTCTATTAATATAGATGGATGTTTCGGGAATGTTAGTGTTTTCGTATTCCAAGAAAAGAAGGGACACAGATTCAAGTTAAAAAAGCTACTCTTTTAAATTCACGTAGTAACTTTGTTGCCATCAGTGATAGTGGCAAATGAGACCATGGATGAAAGCCTTAATCACCCTATAATCTCCATTAATCTCTTCCCCATCAGTCTTTGAGAAGGAAAATAGATAATTTCTCAACCATAATAAGGGGAAATGTCAAGCCCAATTCAAGTCAGATTGCTACTGCTAAGCCCTTCCTGTAGAAATTTCTGGAATTTCCACTAGTTGCCAACTATAGTCCTTATTTATGGTACAATTAATTGTCTGGTTCAATTTCCTCAGGAAATCTGGCAATAAAAGAGAAACTTATTTTCTGAAGGTTGAAGTACCCCAGAATTAAGGTGATTTGTCAGTGGCTACATATGAAAGCAACAATCCTTTATTAACTTTTAGGATTTTAGGTTTCAATTAAATAAAACTTGTGACATCATTAGTATCTAATACTATCATTGGAGAAAATGTAATTAAGTATGGCATGCAATTGGAGCCAGACTGATACGTTCCAATGATTGCAGAAGTTATTTTAACCATTTGATATTTGGTTTTCTCTTCTATGAAACCAATTTAATAATATCAATGGTCAACACATGTCATTATTGAGTATACAAATAACATAAAACGTGTATAGTATAGTATAGTACATTTTAAACATATAAATCTGTTTTTAATCTCTCTTTTTCCCAATTTTTATCTTATTTGTTTTCCTTCCTCCAAGCAGATAATTAATAAATGCATATTTTCTCAAGGGAGAGTTTTGTCTAAGTAGAAAATAGAAACCAATATCCATAGATTTATTTTCTAAAAGCTTAAATTGTCCAAAGAGAGAGAGAGAGAGAGAACTTGTTGGCTTAAGCAAAGTACTTATGAGCTATATAAGTAAGAAACATTTCTCCCCAAGAATGGAGAGAATGATTTTCAGCCTAGAGTAAGTGGAATAAGGAAAAATGAGTAATTATTACACCAGAAAAGAGGAGCCCTCCACCATGCTTCCTGATGGAGGAACTGGGGTAGCAGAGCAGCCCTAGAGATATTTGTAGTACTTGAGAGTAAAGGCAACCTCTGTCCTCCTTCTTAGAAATTAGAGAATGGTTCCATGAGATGTCCAGAGAGCTCAACTTTCAACGCTGGGAGAAGCTGATTAGTGATCTCAAGCTGAGGGTTTGTGAGGCCAATGGTGCTTGGGGAATTTGGCAAAGCACCAAAACTATATCTAATATTTTGAACTATAAGAAAATGAAATTATATTTTTGCACACATAATTGTCTCCTAATATTCTGATCTTTTACAGTAATAGCAATAACAGAAGTATTATTATAGTGTATGCCATGTATTAGTACATTTGCAACTTTAGATAATATTTCTCCCCCTTCACAATGTAATTTTAGGCTAACTACTAAAGCAAATCCTATTCTTGACTTAAAAATCTGTACCAATGTGAAACTTAACATGATCTAAAGAAAAAACCTTTAGAGAACAATAACAATAAGCTTCACAATGTTATAGTAAATTTTCCTAAGAGATAAAGAAGGAATACAAAAATTTCCGACATCATAATGCAATATGAAACATCAGCAGAGATCTTACAGAGATCTTAAAATGAGCAAAGAAAATATTGTGCAAATGCATGCCTATAAATTATGTAAAACTGACAAGTTTCATGAAAGATGCATATTATCAATATGACACAAAAAGAAATAAAAAATTTGTCTATTCTTATATCTATTACAGTAATTGAAATTGAGGTTAAAAGCTTTCCTGCAAAGAAGTCTCCATGTAACTCAGATGACTTCAGTGGTGAACTTCACCAAATTATACATAAAGAAGTAATAGAAATTTGGAAAAATATTTAACAACATGATGAGAAAGGACAATTTTTCATGTCATTTTGTGGATCTTGTGTTTCCAATGTAACAAAATTAACCAAATTGGGGCTCCCATCTTCTCCAGACTACTACTGTCCTCACTGCCTCTTCATACTAGGAAGATGGTGAAGCTACGGTTTTCCCCAGGGCCAGTCTTAAGGTATCTAATAAAGTCTGAACTTTCCCCTACAAAAAAAAATAAATACAATAAAAATCTACATGTTAATATTTACCATAAGCATAAACTCAAAATCCCTTAAGATGTTTTAGCCAAAGGAAATCCAGCAATTCATGAAAAAAGTTATACACCATGACCAAGTAATATTTAACTCAGAAATTAAAGAAAAATCTCTAGATAATTGTAATAATAAAATTCTAAGTTATTTCTCTCTATAATTAAAATCTTCCTGAAAAGGTCCATCCTCTTCATTCTATTCATCATTGTACTGGGATCTTACCTGTTGCTATACGGCAAGAAAAGGAACTAAAAGACTAACAAATTGGAAAAATAAATGAAATACCTTTATTGAGGTGTGACATACTCATGTAGTTAGAAAAGCCTAGAAAATCTGCAAAAATGCTGCTAGAACTCACATATGAGGTAAGGATATTTTAAGATATACTGTCAACAAACATTAACCATTTCTATATGTTTTCCATGAACAATATGAAATTGAATTTTAAAGTTTTAACGTAAATGCCATTTAAAGTAGCTTCAAAAACATTACATTTTTAGGGATGTATTTAGCAAAGTATGTGTAAGATCTGTGTACTGAGAACTACAAACCACTGCTGAAAGAAATTAAACCAATATAAACTGAGAAATATGCAATGATATTGAATTACAAAAAGATAATATTATTATGATATTAGTTATCCCTAAATTGCTGTGTAAATGTAGTGTAATACTAATTAAATCTCAGCCGAACAACTTTGAGAAAGAATAATAGATTATGAAGAAATTTATTTATTGTTTTTAATACTTAACATAATGTCTCTGTATTAAAGGCAGTGTATTTGGTAAAAAAAATAAACATAAGATCAATAAAACAAAACAGAATGTTTACATATAAATGTCCATATGATTAATCGCATTCAATATGAATTTCAACTAATTTGAATAAGAAAAAGGTAGTTTTTTCAATCTATGGTACTAGAAAAATTGTATATGCAAGTTAGAAATAAAAAATTGTTCTACTTTGACTTTATCTGTCAGTAAACTGAAAGCAAAGTAAGTAAAATGAGTAATAACTCTAAATGTAAAAGCTAAATTTGTAATTTAAGAATAAAACATAGGAGCAAATCTTCTCTGCTTCAGTGTAAACGAAGATTACTTAGATAGCACACAAAATACAGGAAACATAAAAGGAAAAACACTGTAAATTTGACTTACCATGACAATTTAAATGTTTTGCTCTTTAAAAGATTCCAATGACCATATGAAAAGCCACAAATTGGAAGAAATGATTCTTAATTTAAACATATGTTAAGGACTATCTTAGCGTATGTTTAAAGAGAATTTACAACTCAATAATTAAAAAAATACAATTTTCACAAGTGTGCACAAATTTGAATAGACTTACCAAAAGATAACATATGAATGGTTAAGAAGCACAGGAAAAATTTCTGTACCTCAGTAGACATCAAGAATACATAAATGAAAAGCACAATTTTATAAAACCACACAAGTTCTAGAATGGCTAAAATTAAAAACACTGATGATAAAATCTTACTAGGGTAAGGAGAAACTGAAATTTTCGTATGCTGTTGGTGCAGTATCCACTGGGTCTTTTGAAACACTTACTCTGGGTAAATACAGTTTTCCTATAAGAAGTTTTAGTAGTCTGAGATCACTGTGCAGTGGAAAAATCCAACCTTGCCACATAGAGAGGACATGTGGAGTCAGAGATACCCAACTAACACCATTATTTTCTTTCCATTCCATCCCAGGTGCTAGTTATGTGAATAAGAAAGCTCTTATAGGTCCACAACTGTGGCTACTACCTGAGTAACAACTTGAGGGACCCCAAGTAGGAATCATCCAGTCTGCAAAACCTTGAGAAATGGTATTAAGTTTTTGTTTTAAGTCACTAGGATTTGGAGTAGATTATTAGAACTTGAACAGGATTGCAAGTAATTGACTTGGTTTCACATGCAGGTGGAACAGGGAAATGTGCAATATTATATCTAGGGACTGAAAAACACCCTCAATAGCAAGAACAATACAAATATCAGTTCTGAATTCACTCATGACAATTTATATTTCAAATTTTTCACTTAAACTTTTTCAAGGGATTAATATTATTAATACTCTCTGGAGATAATTAAACTTTTTCAATCACACATGAATTAGAAAAATGAAATCACTAGATATTCTTTTTTTTTTTTTTTTTTTTTTTTGAGACGGAGTCTCGCTCTGTCGCCCAGGCTGGAGTGCAGTGGCCGGATCTCAGCTCACTGCAAGCTCCGCCTCCCGGGTTCGGGCCATTCTCCTGTCTCAGCCTCCTGAGTAGCTGGGACTACAGGCGCCCGCCACCTCGCCCGGCTAGTTTTTTGTATTTTTTAGTAGAGACGGGGTTTCACCGTGTTAGCCAGGATGGTCTCGATCTCCTGACCTAGTGATCCGCCCGTCTCGGCCTCCCAAAGTGCTGGGATTACAGGCTTGAGCCACCGCGCCCGGCCTAGATATTCTTTACTAATGAGATGGTGAAGGTAGTTTCTCTATAAATTCAGATAAACAAAAGTACCAGACATAGAAATCAGTCTCCATTTCAAGTTTGATTTTAGCTAAATTTGACAATTAATTGAAAGAAAAGTAAGCTTATTTTAATTTATGTTGCATTTCACCCAAGTCTCATAAACAATTATGTCTTTTCCATATCTAATATCTATATTCAGAATATTAAAATTCAGTGTAAAGTAATCCAGAAAAATACCATAACATCATTTTTCTTTTTTATGCTGACCTCATGAACTTGTTAAACTGATAAGAACAGAAAATTTATCTTAGCCATAAATCCAAGAAGCAATGCATGAAATTTTAAAGGAGTTTTTCTAGTTAACATTTTTTTTTAACTTTATGGGTAAAAAGAAATACATGTTAAATTCATGTTTAAATAAATAATCTAAAATGGATTTAATTTTTAGTGAAATTTAATTTCAAACTGTTGCTTTCTTACTGACTTTTCTTGGTCTCTGGGGCCCAAAATTTTTAGTCAACACTTTACAATTGCATCAGAAATATAGCTCTGGTATTCTGTGATATATAGATTGTCAAAAAGCACCAACTTAGAAATTATGGAACCAGTATCCTAGACCTGTCATCTGATATTAATTATAATATTAATTTTGGTTGAAGTCTCAAGGAACAGTGCCTGATTTGGCATGTTCCTTACTTCCCGTCACTAGAACAGGAATATTTCAGACAGTGATTAATCCATTAGTCCAAAGTAAGTAAATCACTGAATTAACATCCTAGCAAATTTGTGATAACCACGTAATATGAGTGAGAAATTAACATTTGTTTCATAGAAGCATTAAGAGTTGAAGCCATAGTATAACAAAACACCCTAATGATAAAACAATTGACTGTGGAAGTGTGATGTTGCCATCATGCCCATATGCACACATGCATCTATGTAAACACACAACTCACACACCATACACCACTTAAAGGTCAGATGGCAATTAATAAGAACATTGTTCTCAAAGCCCGGAGAGAAGCATTTGCGTTACATAATGGATATATACCTTGTAAAGCTGTGACTACAATAACTTGAACTTTTACCAGTAGAAGAGGAAAGAGCAATGCTAAATGTTAGCAGTGTAAGTTGATTGCTATTGACCATGTTTGTCCAGTTAGTATCAGAAAAAGCTATGCACAAAAATAGCTTTCCTGATTTTTCAGGTAGTAATAATAGAAAACAAAGCAAGTCCACAAATTCAGGGATATATGAGACTGAAAAGGACAATTGCTTTTCAATCTTAAAAAATAAAAGATAAGCAAAACTGCTATGAAATATAAGGACTAATTGAAAATCAGGCTGGGTAAAGGATGAAATCAAAGGTACATTCATAACACCATAAATTAAATCTGAATGACTTGAAGTGGTGACTCATAAATTTTTTCAGTAATAAGATGGCTTCAAAAAATAGATTAAAATATTTGGAAATTCCCCATATCTGTAGGTTCAATGACAAGAAAGCAAAGATATACAGCAAATCATAGAAAGACATCTATAAAATTTTTTTGTTATTGGTGTATGAAACTGGATTCAAATAGATAAGAAGTCTTTGGTTTTAGGCTAACTACTAAAGAAATTTCTATTCTGACCTTTAGAAACCACCTGTACTGGTTTAAGTCTTAACATGATTTTTTAGTCTACAAACATCTACAGAGAAGAGAAGCAGGCTAAAAAAGCTATTTAGCATCCAAGCAGGGCATGTCATAGTAATAACAAAAGTTCCCTATGTATATCTTACATTATTTCCCATTTTCAAAGAAAGATTCTATTGTATTAATCCTGTCTCTTTGTCATGATATATATTTGATGTATGAGGACAGATGTAAATCTATATATTCAGATCATTGAATGGCTCCCCTAGTTTATAAACCTAGAGATGGAGAGGAGCTATCCAATAGCCTGAATAGAAACAAAGATTACAATTTGGTGTAGCAAACTATATTAGCCTTATGAGAAAGGGAACACATTTGTACAAGCTTAATATTGGATGTATGTACATATGTACATAGGTATGTATGAAAAGCTTCCAAAAAGCTAGTAATTTACAAAGTCTTTTTATGGGCAATAGCTGGAAAATGCATTAGACATGAAAGTGTAATTTGTTTTATACTATAATATTTTTGTTCTATGCTAATTCTGAATGTTTTATTGTATACCAAACTCACTTAATTTGAATTATTTGTAATAACATATTTTTTTAAAAATTTGATGCACTGAGATCTATTTCTGCTTAGAAATTTTCTCAGATGTACATCATCTCCCTTTTTAAAATAAACAATTATCTTAGGTCTAATCTGAATCTTATTCCTTAATGGTAGAAAATAATTTGTAGAAAATCACCTTGAAAGATAGGGAATGAAGGAACTGTGTCAGTCTCTATAATTAATATTTAGATATGATAAATATTTAGACATGGTAAAGCAATTTTGGTCAATTTGCCATGTCTTTGCACTTTTTAAATATATTTAAGCATGAACCCTTAACAAATGTTGAAATATATATTTTGCTTCCATTCTATTTTTAGATACAGAAAATCCCTGGCTCATTAGAACTGTTTCCTTGTTCTCTATTACCTATGACTACAACTTCTTTTTATCACCTACCATTTATAAAATTTATCCATTTCATAAAATATTCCTCCTTGAAATTCACAGTAAGAGTATAGTGGCCTTTATTTTAGTGGTTCCAAAGAAAACGGGCAAATTCATATATGAAGTCTAATTAAATGAAGGCAGATGGCTATATATTTTCTCTTCCTGGTAGGGACAGATCAGTGTAAGATAAGAAGGCTTAAGGTCAACACGAAAGGTTTAGGAAATCACACTTTGAAAAGTAATAGTCGGGGGCGGGCACGGTGGCTCAAGCCTGTAATCCCAGCACTTTGGGAGGCCGAAAAGGGTGGATCACGAGGTCAGGAGATCGAGACCATCCTGGCTAACACGGTGAAACCCCGTCTCTACTAAAAAAATACAAAAAAAAAAAAAAAACTAGCTTGGTGAGGTGGCGGGCGCCTGTAGTCCCAGCTACTCGGGAGGCTGAGGCAGGAGAACGGCGTGAACCCGGGAGGAGGAGCTTGCAGTGAGCTGAGATCCGGCCACTGCACTCCAGCCTGGGCCACAGAGCAAGACTTGGTCTCAAAAAAAAAAAAAAAAAAAAAAAAAAAAGAAAGAAAAGTAATAGTCAATCTACTTTCTACTTTAGTTATTGTTATAGTTTGATATTTGTCCCCTCCAAATCTCATGTTTAAATTTAATTCTCAGTGTTGGAAGTAAAGCTTGATGGTAGATGTTTGGGTCTTCTGGAAGATTCTTCATGAATGTCTTGGTGTTGGCCTCCCAGTGGTCAGTGAATTCTCACTCTATTAGTTCCCAGGAGACCTGATTCTTAAAAAGAGTCTGGGTCAGGCGCGGTGGCTCATGCCTGTAATCCCAGCACTTTGGGAGTCCGAGACAGGCGGATCACGAGGTCAGCAGATCGAGACCATCCTGGCTAACACAGTGAAACCCCGTCTGTACGAAAAATACAAAAAAAAAAAAAAAAAAAAAAAAAAAAAAATTAGCCGGGCCTGGTGGCAGGCGCCTGTAGTCCCAGCTACTCAGGAGGCTGAGGCAGGAGAATGGTGTGAACCGGGGAGTCGGAGCTTGCAGTGAGCCGAGATCTCGCCACTGCACTCCAGCCTGGGCGACTGAGCCAGACTCCATCTCAAAAAAAAAAAAAAAAAAAAAAAGCGTGTGGTGCCACCCTCCCCTCTCTCTCCTTTCCTCTTCCACCATGTGATGCTACCTCCCCTTTTCCTCGCTATGAATGAAAGCTTCCTGAAGCCCTCACCAGAATCGGGTACCAGTGCCATGCTTCTTGTAGAGCCTGAAGAGCAGTGGTCCAAATAAAATTCTTTTCTTTATGAAGTACCCAGTCTCAGATATTCCTTTATAGCAATGCAAATGGACTAAGACAATTATTTTCCACAAATTCCTGGAGTGAATGTAAACACAAAACAGAGACTAAGCAACTTATACTTGATCAACTTCTTTTAAAGGAGTTCCTAATAATGACAAAAAAAAAAAAAAAACAAAAAAAAACTAAACAAAACAAATCCTAAATGGACTTCTGAAACAAATAATTACTGTGAATTTTTAAAAATAATACAGGATCTATTTGAGTCATTCACTATTGATAAATCAGTTAGTTACTGAGTTAAAATATGCTGAAATTCATATTAAAAATAAATAGTAAAGTCAACACAATTTATTCAGATTTTTTTAATGAAATGTTTGTGTTTAAATTCAGGACTTAGGTGAAAGTCAGAATATGAAAGTTTTTACTGATTGTAGACGAAGTGAAAGAAATTGTTATCCCCATGCCATAAAGAAAGAGACTCCTGTTTAACTTTGGTACTGAAAACAATTCAAGTTCTGAAACCATGTTTGTGTTATATATATCAGACAAAGGGAAATTATACGTTACATATAGAGAGCTAATAAAGGATAATAACCTAAAAAAAGTCCAATAAAAATATAGTTGTAGAAGATAAAGCAGGCAATTAAATAGGAGAATGGCTAATAAATATATAAAATATCTTGATATTTACTATTAATAAAATAATTGCACATAAAAGCATAATTTAAAAAATACACAACTGTTGAATTTGTATATATATGAAAATATACCACAAAAATTATACAAATAAAATATGCAATTTTAAGTTGTATTTAAAAATACAAGTTTTCCAGCCAGGCGCCGTGGCTCACGCCTGTAATCTCAGCACTTTGGGAGGCGGAGGCGGGCGGATCAGAAGGTCAGGAGGTGGAGACCAGGACTGGCTAACATGGTGAAACCCTGTCTCTCCTAAAAATACAAAAAAAAAAATTAGCCAATCGCTTCATTGCACTCCAGCCTGAGCGACAGAGCAAGGCTCTGTCTCAAACAAAACAAAACAAAACAGATTTTCTATGATAACACACATGCTACAGTAATCCAACCAGATAGTAAGACTTTCTATTTTCATAATGGTTCTGCAAATCTGACACTGAGAAGAAATCTGGCTAAAATGTAGAATAAAATTATTAGATATGATTACAAATTGTACATTTAATTTGATGGATTATATGAAAACTACTAACTTAGCAATTCTGATTCTTCCATAAATATATTAATATATATTTAATATCTCATAAAGCATTGTTTTGTAATGCCCAGTCCGTTTATTCCCCGAAGAAGACCACCAGAGTCCAGAGTTGAAGCAAAGCAGCAAGGATCTTTATTACAGGTTCGAACCCGGACCTCTCACTCGCTCTCGAAATGAGAGGGTCAAGAGAAGGAGAGTTCCCCCACAGAGCATTAAACAATGTTATATAGTCTAAGAAGAGTGGTCATAGAATCATTATACAGATCAGATGTATGATTGGCTGGTGTTTGAACAAGGCAATTTGGCTAACTATGATTGGTTCCCGCCATTTCTGGTATCTCAGTTCAACCCTTGAGATGGAAGAGCAGTTTCTGCACAAAGGCAGTTAATTATATTGCGTCAGGTTGCACAACTGGTTTATGGCAGCATGAGTTTATCTTACTTAAACATGTCTTGTGACCTAGCCCCAGGAAGAAAAACAGGTACTTACAGAACTTTCAAAACCTCTGGTACATGCAGAGATAAGAAAGCAGAACAAAGGGTATAGCAATAAGGAGCAAGGAGGGTGGGTATGTCTTTGTGTTTTTGTGTCCTTTCAGTTTCAAAAGGACAAATGCTGTAAAATGATAGACTGGTTTCACTGTCAGTGTTAAAATCAATTCACTCTTGAACAAATGCATCTATATTGGTGGTGTCAGGCCTCTGAGCCCAAGCCAAGCCAATGCATCCCCTGTGACTTGCATGTATATATGCCCAGATGGCCTGAAGTAACTGAAGAATCACAAAAGAAGTGAAAATGCCCTGCCCCGCCTTAACTGATGACATTCCACCACAAAAGAAGTGAAAATGGCCGGTCCTTGCCTTAAGTGAGGACATTACCTTGTGAAAGTCCTTTTCCTGGCTCATCCTGGCTCAAAAAGCTCCCCCACTGAGCACCTTGTGACTCCCACTCCTGCTCGCCAGAGAACAACCCCCCTTTGACTGTAATTTTCCTTTACCTACCCAAATCCTATAAAATGGCCCCACCCTTATCTCCCTTCGCTGACTCTCTTTTCAGACTCAGCCTGCCTGCACTCAGGTGACCAAAAAGCTTTATTGCTCACACAAAGCCTGTTTGGTGGTCTCTTCACAGGGACGTGCATGACAGGTGGTATAGACTTTGGAGAAATTTTATAAAACAATAAATTTTTAAATCCAAATTAAAATAAAAATATTGCTCATTGATTTCATAACAGTAATAAAATAAAATGCACAAAACCATATATGATATGAGATTCCCTTGCTATTATATGGCAGCTGCAACTAATCTTAATTTCCCTTAATTTCCCTTTTTGTAGCATCAAGTAGTTGAACTTCTGGCTGAGCTCCCTAGTTAGAGATGTTACTAGACATCCACATATCTAGGTTTGTTTGTTTGTTTTTAATGATGGTGCTTACTTTTTCTTTACTTTGTAATGTAGGGTTAGTTAATTGTAGGACAACATATAGGGTAATTTCTTTTCTTGGAAGGGTTTGGAAATAATTGATACTTACTGCTTTGAAATGGCTTTAAAAGTGTCAGGAATCTCTTAAGCTGGCAAATTTTCCTGAAGACTCTTTTGAGAATATTTGCCAACAAGTAAAATTACAAAAGGATCTTTGGAGAAGAGCCACTTAAAACTTTAATTTCACCAATGAGAAACCTGGATGATTAAATTATTCAATAAATTTTACATATTTCAGATATCTTGTATCTCTATTCCAGATCTAGAGGCCAGGATTATGTTCAACTCATCAATCTTTTCACTCCTCCACACACTTTATAGTATTATTATAGTTCTAATCTAATATTGGCACTAACTGTATATTTTTCTTTAAGAAACTTGGGAAAATAGTAGAAAGCTGGGACTGGACCAATCTAGTAGAAAGCTGGAACTGGACCAATCTACAGAGTACTTTCAAGAAACTGAAACTTGTAATAATTCACTCATTTCATTCATTGCAGGCATTTCCACTTTTACAAGTATGTGAGATATTTCTATTGTGGAATATGATAGTTATATATATTAATTTATGTAATAAAAACTATTTATTTGGCTACATATCTGACAGAATATAACATAAAAATAAAGCATTCATTACCAGAAAGCCACTGATAGGCAATTTCTGTTTCAATACAGTAGCAATTCTGATTCAATTGCATATTTTCTTATAAATTTCCTGAGTAAATGAGATACAACTCCATTAAGCTTTATTGTAATTTTGGTACTTAGGACTTTTAAAATATGTTGGAAAAAATCATCACAGTGATTTATTACAGGGCATAGGGATACTGTATTTCTTTCCCAACACACTCTAATGAATTGCCAATTTCTCTTTATTTATATATTAATTTATACTGAAGTAGTTATTCTATCATTTTCACAGGATGTACAACTAATGGCAGAGATGATATATGTTTGTGGATATCAATAAAATTTTCCTGGCGAATTCTCAGGTTCTATGACAACATTTAACTGTAAACATTTAGATTAGACATTGAAGTACATTACAATTCTAAGATTTTATAAGTTTTATTTATTTTTTTATAAATAACTTGACTCTTAATCCAAATGTGTGACACTTAAAGGCATAACAGCCCTAATAGAATTTAGCTAGTAATGACAAAAATAAAACAATACAACAGAAGACTACAAAATTGAACTGTAATATTAAAAGTTTGACCAAGGGAAGAAAACATTATTAACAATGGGATTATCTTATAAGAAAGAAAGACCCTAAAAAATAAGAAATATAAATAAATAAGGAAGTGAGGAAATGTTTCATAATGTTTGATTTGCTTAGAATGGCAAAATATTTGAAAAAAATGTAGTGATCATATTTTTTAGCTCAACATTAATTAATAGAATGAAAATATGTGAAAGGGTTGTAGTCTTTTTTTAAATCAGTTTTACAAAAGTGGCTGCAATGCATGATGAGAATTTAGAAAACTGCGTTTGTTTTCTAAGAGCAGGAAGTTGGTGCCTGCAGTGAGGGAGTGACTTCAACCATATGAGGCTATTGTTAGTATAAGGAATCATGAAATACATTAGGCGGTGTAAGTAAACACATTAAAAGTGAAAAAAAAAAGAAAATTAAGTGTGTCAATATCAAAACAAAAGAACACATGCATGTTTCTCTTACATGGCTTTGATTTACTAAGACTCATCAGCCTTTGAGGCAAAGATGAACTTATGAAATATAAAGAAAGGTCGCTCAAGCAGCCGAGCATCTCCATCAGACCAGACTAGCTGTGGTTTTAAATGAGGGCCTTTTGAGCCAGGACATGCTTCGCTTCAGCGCTTGGAACAGCAACTTTGTTTGAAGGTGACCTAGGAAAAGAAGCCATATAAAGAGTACTGTTCTGTTAATGCTTCCAAAGTGATCAAGATATCAAAGTGCTACAAACTTATTAGAAATTCAGTTCACTTTCAATTGCTCTACAAAATTTATATATCCTCCCATTAACAAAAAGATCAAGTGAATTGTGAAGATTTGGTACTTAGCCAACATGTAAACTTTGCTAAATTTATATATATATATATTTAAAAAGACATTTCTTTATTTCCCACAGAAGCTCTCTTGTGTGACTGGATCAAGATCTATAATTTTAATGTTAATTGTGAAAGGGACATTAAGTTATATACTCAAAAATGTTAAGATGGTGGTAAAAGCAAAACCTTAGCTGAATTAAATTTAAAAGACTTTAATTGAGCAAAAAATAGTTTGTGAATCGGCAGCCTCCCAAGCCAGAGCAGGCTTAGAGACTCCAGCACATTAGATGGTAGAAGATTTATGGACAGAAATAGGCAAGTGACATACATAGAATTGAGGTACAGAAACAGACAGATTGGTTATGGCCAGGCATTTGCCTTGTTTAAGCATGGTTTCAACAGTTGGCCATGTTTGATTGGCCAAAATTCTATTGTCACAAGGGTAGACTACAGTGTGTTTATAACTCTAGCTTATAGTTCATGATGCACAGAGAACATTGAGGCTGAACTTAAAATATGCAAGGAGGCAGCTTTAGGCTAAGCTTGATTTAACCATGGTAAATTTTATTATATGTGGTTTTAATTTACTATAGTAAATTAATAAATACAATGTAAAGTTTCAATTTTACATTTAAATATGTTGACTTTAAACTATATTTTCCAGTTATTGATGTATAGTGGAAACTTTTCTTTCAGTAAAAGTTCTTAGAAGTGCCACATGATTCTTTGCCTTAACTACAATACATCATCTATAGTTTCTGGTTCTATTTAAGTTTTCTTTAACTTAAAGAGCTTTGCAAAGCAATTTTAATGACAAAATTTTACAAATTTTAAATTTACTTTTAAATTTTACTTTCCCCCTAAATATTTTACAGTAATCTCATCTATTTCAGACTTAACGGCAACTTTTAATTTTGTTTCGGGGCTGAACAATTTAATATTTGAACTCTACTTAATTAATTGGACTTAGATTTTTAAGGAAACAAAAGCCATCATTTGTCAAATACATTTTTTGTTCACATAACACTTTATTAAATTATGTAAGTAGTCAAGGAATTCAACTTCAAATATCACGGGGATTAAGTTTCAACAGATGAATTTGTATAGGCTGTAGGACACAAACATTCAGTACTAGGAGTAAGAATTTATTACAGTTAGCCACAAAATATAAACCTAAATTTCACCAAGAATGAGCATTTGATGACATTCTTAAATTTAATTGTCAATACACTCACCTTTTTCCTTCTGTACTTTTAAAGTAATGCAAAATCAGCAAACGCACTTAAAGTTTTTACTTAGAAACATTATATAATTAAAATCATTCAATTACAAAAGAAAAACCTCAACCTAACTTTTTTTTTTCTTATTCAATAGATTTTTTTTCTTTTCGACTGCAAGAAAACATCTGAATTTAAAAGTAGTGGTCTGCTATAGTTTGTATTTGCAAATTTAGTAGCCATCCATTAGTTTAACAAATGACTGATAATTCATGATTATGTAGAATGATTTGTTCCACATGTCCTTACTACTTTTGTTATCTAAAAATGCCTTAGTCAGAAAAGACTGACAGGCAGGGGGCAGGGTCTGAGCAAACTGATCCTTGACTTATTCTAATTTCACGGTTGTTAATGTAGGTTGGCCAATCTTTGTGGGTATTTTTTTTTAATTATTTATTTTACTAAAGCCAATATTGACAAAGCCGTCCACTCAAAGACCTTTATGAGATAAAGTCCACACTACACTGAGGAAAAACAAAGAGAATGGTACACAAATTGAGCATAATGGGGAGAATGGAGGTAAATATCAAAAGAGTGTGGGTAGAGAGTGGGGCAGGCAGGACATCAGAGCCAGGAGAAAACCATAGAAGAGGAAGCTTTGTGACGTAAAATAAGCTATTCTGAAGATAGCCTCCTCCAAAAAGTTTAATGAAACTAAATTCACATAAACTCGAGCCACAAAAAAGTTTTTAAGTTAAAATCTCGAACAAGTTAATGTAAGTTAAAATAGAAAAAAAAGAGCAGAAAGTAAGTGAAATGCTAGAGTTGGTCTGCTCTTTTATTCTACTTAGTTAATGATTGCTGGTACTAAGCAATACCAATGATATGTTCTTTCTGCCTCTACCTCTGCAGGTTATATGCCTGTATTTCTATACCTGTAGTATTTTTCTTAATGGTTACTTAGAATAAAAGTGTGAAGAAGACCAAAAAAATTAAAAACTCAGCAAATGCACTTTGTTAACTAGAAAATAACTTACTTATAGTTAAAATTAGCTATTTCACGTATATCCTGAAAAGTGGTAAAGTATGAATCAAAGAGGACACCTTGTGTCGGTGAGGGGAGGCTACTCCCTAATCCGCTTGACTGTTAGTGTTTCAATTTTCTTCCTTTGAGCAGAGGAAGGGGAGTCTGAATTTATTCATTCCCACTATTCACGGTCTTTCCCACATTATACCTGCAACTGAGTGCCTTGAATAATTAGATGCTATGAGGTCCAAGTCAATGTGGCAAGGCTAAGGTGTGAAAATATATAGTTTACTTATCTGGTTAATAAAAATAAATAAATAAATAAATAAATAAATAAATAAATAATGTGAAAATATCCTGTGCGATTCTCAAAAAGTTATTGATGGTACAAGTCAATACAATCTCTATTTGTAAAACGTGCTATCGACTCAAGATCCTATCTTTTATCAATTGCACGACTCCTTCCCGGATTCTTGTATGGGTTAATGCCTTAACCCTACTTGACTAGGTTCATTTTTTTTCTCTTAGCTTACATTATTTTGTAATATAAACTATGTAAACTTTGGGTAATTTTATTTCTGCAAACTATGAAAACCTCCCCCACACTTCTCCATCTTACTGACTACAGCAACTCAGCATAGTGTTCAAATGCATGTATACTTTAGGCCTAAAAATTACATTATTTATATTTGGTCTTTATGCCAAAATTAATATATTGTTCTTTACATTGCTGTGTGTATAAACCTACATGGTACCACATTTTAAAAAAATACAATCATTTGTTATTATTTTTCTCATAGCTCTCCATTATTGATGTGGACAAATTTGTTTGCTTTGTGAGAATTTGATTATCCTCAAAATTAGTAGCAAATTATAACCTCTATCACCTGTAAGAATCTACAAAGCTGTATAAACTTTTTAGGCCCATGATTTACTTAATTAGGTTATTTTCCCAATTCTTTTCTCTGTTTTCGTTGTTTTTTTTGTTTGTTTGTTTCTTTGTTCCCAAAATATTACCAAGAAAAAGAGACAGGGTGTGCTGCTGTGTTGCCCAGGCTAGAGTGCAGGCGTCTCAATCACAACTCACTGCAGCCTCCACCTCCTGGACTCAGATAATCATTTCACCTCTGCCTTCTGAGTAACTGGGACCACAGGCATGTGCCACCACACTGGCTCATTTTTATTTCTTATTTTTCTTATTTTTATTGGTCTTGCCATGTTACCCAGGCTGGTTTCAAACTGTTGGACTCAAGTCATCCTCTCACCTTGGCCTCCCAGTTTTGGGAGTACAAACATGAGCCATTGCATCTGGCCTTGTCAACACATTTTCAACATGATGACAGTCAACTTGAGCTGATATGCTGCTGTTTTAGATGGGCCGTGCTTCATGGATCCCATGCTCCCCCTTCCTTCAACATTGAGACTATCTTCTGTTCATCTTTACTGCCTTGAGTTCATGACCCTTAGTCTAGAGAAAGTGTTTGAGAGTATGAATATTAATTTCAAACTACTATTTCTACTTCTCCAGGTGAAGTAATAGTCAATGATAATTTATATTTTCAAGAAGATGCACTCTTTCATAATTGACACAGCTTTAAATTAGCCTTAGCAGCATTAAATGACACCTTTGAATTAAGTTTTCAACAAAACAAATAACAATTTTCTGTTTAAAGTAATCAGAAAATTCAATTAACCTGGACCATTAAATGAACACTAGAGTTATTAAAATGTTTATTTTTTAGGAATAAATGATGTACTCAATATGCAAGTCAATTTTAAAAGTAAAATTTCTATAAGAAAAATATATCTTAAGTTTATTAAAATTATATATTTCAAATATATTTTGTTTTTACATTAAGTGTAAAATTAAAATAGTCTAGTTTGAATATGTAGATATGTATTTAATTATTAACTATTTATTAAATTTCTAACATACACATCATATCATTTAAACACAACAAACCTCTTGTGAATATCCAGACTGTTCAGGGTATACATTACTCTAAATAAGTGTCATTTTAAAACTGCCAACATTGTTTTTTCACAATTAATTTAAATGCAGATTATCATTAAGAATTTTCATTATTAGGTCAAGCTGTAATAAAATTAAGACTATACATCCTACTCATGAGAATAAGTTTCTTATTTGAATGATCCTGGACTATTGTGATTTCAGGCTTTCTAGATATTATTTGTTCAGAAAATTCTTTCAATTTTACATTTAACTCCTACTCATCTTCTCATATGCCAGAACAATTATTATTATTTTTTTTACCAAGAGGCTCTTTAAGTTTATACAATTAATACATTTTTACTATCAGTATTGTGACATAAAGACTGTCATTCAGAGTCTTTTTGACTATCTAACACTCTGTTAATGAGTTTGTAAGGCAACATGGACAAATGTGTTAGTGCACCAATTTTTGTTTTAAATTGTGTTTTTTCTATAATAAGGGTGAGAAGAAAGCTTTGGCTTCTAAATTTGGAATGATGAATCTTTATACTTCTTTACTTACACTAACAAGATTAAGGATAGAGGAAGTGTGCCTTGAATGTAAGGCTTGAAACAAGACAATACAATTAAAAAATTACAAAGTCTATGTGTTACGCTTGTACCTACTAAACAGATCCCCAAATGGCAGAATAATAAAGTGGAAAAGTAAAAACGCTGAAATGAGAAGACCTTTGTGGGTTTTTTATTTTGTTTGTTTGCTTTGAGACATGTTCTCACTCTGTCACCCAGGCTGGAATGCAGTGGCATGATCATCATAGTGGCTCACTGCAGCCTCCACCTTCTGGGCTTAAGTGATCCTCCCACCTTAGCCTCCTGAGTATCTGGGACTATATTGCATGGGCTACCATGCCTGGCTAGTTTTTATTATTATTATTTGTATAGATGAGATTTCTTTATGTTGCCTAGGCTGATCTCAAATTCTTGGGCTCAAGCAATCCTCCACCTTGACCTCTCAAATGCTGGGATTACAGGCATGAGCTACTGCCCCACCAAAGACCTGACTTTGAATCTTGGGTATGATATTTACTAACAAAGACCATAAGGAAGATATTTAACATTTCCTACCCTTGATTCACCTGCCTGTGAAGTGAGTAGAAGAAAGACCTCACAGGTTTGTGAAGATGAATAAATTTTGTCAAAATGAATAAACAAAATAATTAAAATCAAAAAGAAAACGCTAAGCTGTACATTTAGACAACTGATTATTTAACTATTTTTAAATAGAAGTTTTTAAAAGTAATTGCCTATTTTTGGTGTTAGTTGTATGTGCTGACAACTCGAAAAACCCATGTATCATCTTTTAGTCTCTTTCAGTAAAGTATTGTAGACAATCCTTATCTGTGGAGGTATTACTAGGATTAGTATTTGTAAAATGTTTCAAAAGCCCTTTGTTAGGTATAAAAATCATTGCACTAGCATTTTTCCTAATCCACCGTAAGAGATATGCATGGGTGTTTATTATTAAGTAAATGCTCTAGATAATCCAATTTAGTGAGATTGTAATGACTGACTGGCTAATACAATTCTCTTCCTGTAATGCTTATTGATAGGTAATTTTATATGAGGAAGTGAACAAAAAGAGTTGGTATAATAAAGCTGGGGTCTGAACAATAGAGCTCAAGATGATTATCTATAAATAATCTGAAAAGATATTTTATTTGATACACTACAGGTGCATCTTTTTCCTGACCCTGACATTTAGAATTAAAACTATCATAAGCAACAATTTTTACTAGTTTTTAGGCTCAGATAAGAATGACTCATGCATCCATATGTCTGATTATTCCTGTATCAACCATTTTACCATTCATAGAAACCCTTGACTCCTTACTTTGTTAACAAATTGAACAGTGATTAAAAACACAACACAGTGATGAAAACAGTAGAAATTTTAAGTCAAAAGAAAATTTAATTTCTTAAGCCTAACCAAATAAGAAACAAGAACTAAATAATTCTATACAATTGGTTGTTGGTAATTAAAACAATAACAATAACAACACTAAGTTCCCTTGTACGGCTAATATGGAAATAGAATTATCAAATTTATACAACAAAATATATTTCATTTTAGGTTTCAAAGAAGAAAGCAGAAAGCAAGCTTAATGCACTAGCAAGCATCAAGTAGAATAGAACATTGCAAAGGCAAAAGGTGAAAATAGTTTTATCTCTCAGACGCAAACAACTATCTCAATCTCTATTTTGAGTGTATCATTGGTGATTTCAAATGTTCAGAGAGAAGCATTCTTAATCATTACTTAATCATGAATATAATTTCAGAAATAATCACCTTAAAAAACAGGCATCTTCACCCAAAATTAAGGCTTATGTTAGGATAGTAATATTCAATCTTCATGGAAACTAGTCTGAGATAAAAGAAGTTAAACTGAACATCAAGATAATTTTGCTCTAGTTTCATGCTTTTCAGTATTTGAGTGATCTTGGAACATTCCTTTGTCTTCTCTGCCTCAGTCTTCTCATGTGTGTCAGGGATGATAATAGCTATAACCTCTAAAATCTAAATTACTAGATTGTTGTTGTAATATAGTGATATAATGCGTAAACAAGTGCTTACAAGCTGAGTATAATGTGTACGTTATTTAAACATGGTATTCAATCACTTTATATCATAGCAACACATTTGCCAGTGTCTTAGAGCTTGCTATTGAAAATGAAGCTGTTATTAGCCATCATTGTCCATATCTTACATTTGATTGCATTTGGCTGAGCAACTGACTAAAGGAGGGAAAACTACTAACTGGACAGTAAGTAATATGAAATAAAAGTAACTCTAGCCCATGTTTCAGAGGGAGCAATAAAAAATGAGAATTGTGTGGCTGAATTTGCAAGTATGTTCCGCACAGCATTGGTAACAATATGGGAAATAAGGACAGTAAAATTTAGATGAAGACAAATGTCAAAGTTAAAAATTAAAATGGTAGTATCACAACTGATTTTTAATTATTTTAATACGTATATACAATGATACGTTTTTAGGTCTATGAACATATGTGTACTTATGCATATATTCATGTATAAATATACACATATGTATATTGTACGTGTGCATAAAAATCCCTGTGTGTACTGTGCTTCTGTGTGTATGAAGGGATTTGATCTAAGGCAATCGTGTAAACTGGTTACAGTCTCCGTAAGGTAAGGTTAATGCTACCAGGACTGATGTTGGAGCTTGAAGTTAGTAAGACAGACCAGTAAGGAAGAGAAGATAAATTGGGAGAGAAAACTACAGGATGGAATCCATAAACTCAAGCTGGAGCCCACATGGATGGACTGAAACCTGTTTCAGTTCTATTCACATCCATCCTTAGATTTGCTGGTGTCCTGCAGAAGCTGGCACCTTATAAATGAGACTAAGCACATTCTCATTTCTCCAAGAGGCAGAAAAGCTGACGAAGAATCAAGGAGAAGGTAGAACATTTGTAGATATGGACATTGTCTCACCCTAATGAGGTGAATCCGTGGATAAACAACAAAATGTGGATAGACAACAACACAACATGGCTAAGTCTTTACTTCTACCCTGCAAATCTCCCACTAGAATTTAATCTGAGGCTCATGCTAATCAGAAGCATGTAGGAGAGGGAATTCTGAGAAATTCATTTCAGACTAACTGAGTTGACACATTACAAAACTACAACTTAATATAGGTAACTTCGACAGTATATTTCCAATCTCCTGAATTTCTCTCTCTGTTATTGCCATGAATTTTACTGCTAAATATGCTACAACGCATAGAATTTTTTATTATTTTTGCTTTAAATCAATAAATGTTATTTTAAAGACTTTATAACTCAGAAAAATGGTTTTGTATTTAATCTGTTTTTTTGTGCTCTCTATTCTTTTGTGTTGATGCAAATTTCCATCCAGTACGATTTTATTTCTTCCAAAATTATTTCCTCTAACATGTTTTCTGGTAAAATTTCTTGACTTTTGTTCTGAAGAAATCTTAGCTTTGATTTTTTTTTTGCAGTAAATTCTCCTAGGTTTTACTCAACTGGTAAAAATATCTTTATTTTAAATTTGATTTTTAAATAAGTTTTGCTTAGGAAATAATTCTACATTGACATATTTTTAACACTTTAAATTATATTTATATGGTGCACATAGTTCTGATAAAGGGTATATATACTTCAATTTGCATATTTGTTCCTCTATATGTAATGTATTTACAAAAGATAAATGGATATATAGGTTGAGGTAGATAGATACACATAAATAAAAGTAGATCTATTTTCTAGATTACTGAAAATCTGAATGTGTGTGTATATATATATGTATGCATATATTTGTATACAGTGAAACGGTATAGTATTCATTGGAGGTAGGTTGTGATAAGTTAGACGTATGTTGTAAATCTCAGAGAAGCCACTAAATAAATGACATAAAGGAGTGCAGCTAATAAGCTAAAAAAAGTCATTAAACAAAGTTGTTTAACATCAAAGATAGACAGAAAAAAAGAAAAAAGAATAGAGGGGAGAAAATAAAATAAGTAGGTGCCAGATAACAAAGCAACCATTTTATTACATATAAATAGCTTAAATCTCCAGCTAAAGGCAAAGATAGCCAAAACAAAAGAGAAAAATGAAGCCAAACCCCACTGTATGCTGTCTATAAAATCCATTGCCTCTTCTAGGAAAAAATACTTATATATGTTGCATATGAATATTTACATTATATTGAGCATGCTTCCAGTAGTATTAGGAAACATAGATGTGCAATAAATTATTAAAATGTAGGTTTTGGCTAAGGCTTTAAACTAATGTATCAGACACCAATATGATGCAAACACCAGACACCAATATGCATTGCAAGATAAGTCACATGTAAATTGGGAAGATATTCAGTGCAAATGTACAGATATGCAAATAGCAGTTGTTAACAGATCGTTCTGGTTGGTGGTACGCATGGATTCCTGCTTAGTAGACACTTTTAATATTAATCTTGTCTCTAGGGCTGGCATAAACCAGATGTCAAAAAACAGGCTAGATAATTATTATTTTTTTCTTTTTTTGAGACAGTCTTCCTCTGTCACCCAGGCTGCGGTGCAGTGGCGCAGTCTTGGCCTTCTGCAGCTACAAATTGCTAGGCTCAAGTGATCCCCCTGCTTCAGCCTCCTGAGTAGCTGGGACTACAGGCATAAGCCACAATGCCTGACTATTAAGAAAAAAAAAAAAAAAAAGAAATTAGAGATAAGGTCTCACCATGTTGCTCACGCTGGTCTCGAACTCCTGGGCTCAAATGACCCTTCTACCTTGGCCTCCCAAAGTGCTGGGGTGACAGGTGTGAGCCACTATACCTGGCCAGTGATTTTTTATACATACAGGGCTTAACCAATCAAGAGAGGATATTGAAGGAGTTATATTTGAAAACATTTTATTTGGCAAACCCTATGCATTGAGGTTACCAAAACAGGTGAAGATAGGGTGACTTAATTTATAGTAGTTCCCTTGAGGGTAATATTACTTTAAGGGGACTTTTGGCAATGATTAGAGACATTCTGAGCATCATGACTCAGAGAGGTGTATGTTACTGACATACCTCATCAGAGTGGGTACACTGTGAAATATTCTACCGTACACAGGATCAGCCTCCCTTCCCACAACAAAGAATCATCAAGTCCAAAATATTAATTATGCTGAGATTAACTATGAGATTAATTATGAGAACCCTGTAAACTCTATGCCTAAAGAGGCTTGAATGATATTAAGAATGCATTAAATCTACTCCTTGCATTTTGGAGGGCAGAATGAACTATGAATTATTCCTGAAAATCTCAAGAGAAAGCATCCAATTGAAGCTGTCCATGGGGACAAAAGAATGGCTATAATTTGAAGTTACTGCATCTCGGAGTCTGTTAGAGTAAGAATGTCTGTGTGTCTTCTGCTGCCGTGTACTTCAGACCCAAAAGAGCAAATGTAAGATTGTTTTAGATCTGAGAAGACTACTTGGAAGATGAATTGGTCCTCAGTGAAATGAAGCTGGAAGTGTATTACAGGAGGCATATGAAAAAAAGATGTCGTTTCATATGATAAGATAGAGACAGCTAAGGTCATTCTCTTAAAAGGAACTTGTTTTAGTGAAGAAGACGGTTGTAATAAAAGGGGTGACTGTGACTAAAATTAACCCCTTAGTAGTTTCGTGAAATTGTGGACCCTATCTTTTATAAGATGTTGCAAAAGAACACAAAATAACACCAGTGAAACAACTGATAGGTAATATAAATAACTAAATGAGACCTGAGTGTATTCACTGTTTGCTTAGTAGCCCTGAACAGTTTAAAGTCTCCATGATTAGACATAATCAACCATCAAACAGCACAGTATTTTAACCCATTTGCCTTATACTTTATATATATATATTTATATAATAAAATATGTATATATATTTAACTCAAACATCTCATCAGGAAAAAAAGGGGGGATCTTTCTTTCCTTTGACTTATATTACTTGTTAAACACCACAGACTCCTCAGAAAATGTCATTTTTGAACATCTACCAATGCCAAGCCACATTCATGTTCATCAAGTGAGGCCCTTCCTGTCCCTTTCTACTTTCCCCTTTTTACTTTCCAGACCCCAAGAGTTCAGGGATTATAGTTAAGAAGCTGGAAGAGGAAGAGTAGGTGTGCAAGTTGCAGAGAAAGGAAGATACTGACTACACTCTGTCTCTGAGTGAAGTCTTCTCCATTTACAACAAATCAGGCTTGGTTGGTAGGCGGGAGGTGGGTGGGGACATTTCAACTTTCTCTGATATTTACAACTTAGAACTGTCAGGAAGGATTGGACATTTTAATTACTGGACTGAGGGTTTTTCATAACCCAAGTCTGATGAAAACACAAGACTACCATGTTTCATCAGGATATGGGGACTAAGTAGCCTTACCAAATAAATGTAAGGGAAGCAATGTTAGGGAGAACAGCTTTCCTTTGTTTATAAGTATAACTTGCAAATTATGTTTTGGTGATGTGCAGATGGCATTATGTGAAGAGAGAAATCACTGACTCCTACGGGTGTAAGAATTTAGAAAGTATCTAAACTTTTCCTTTTAAATGTTAAATTAAAAACCAAGGCCAGGTGCAGTGGCTCACGCCTGTAATCCCAGCACTTTGGGAGGCCTAGATGGGTGAATCACGCAGTCAGGAGTTCAAGACCAGCCTGGTCAATATGGTGAAACTCCGTCTCTACTAAAAATACAAAATTCGCTAGGTCTGGTGGTGCACGCCTGCAGTCCCAGGTACTTGGGAGGCTAAGGCAGGAGAATCACTTGAACCTGGGAGGCGGAGGTTGCAGTGAGCAGATATTGCACCATTGCACTCAAGCCTGGGTGACAGCAAGACTCTGCCTCAAAAAAAGAAAAAAAAAAAAATTTCCATCATTGTTATAAGGATTTTAATAACTCTATAAAACATAATTTATTTTATTTTAACAGGAATTTCTTATGGATGGGAAAACAAAACAATTTGGTAATTTATTGAAGACCATGTGATTAAAATGCAGAGTTAAGACTATAATCCAAATTTTCTGGTTCTAATCATATCTAAATATTGTTTTCTAGTAGTTTAATGCTTTGAGGCAATGAACTATAGCATATATCCATTTGACACTATGCTGTGTATTTAAAAATACACAAAAGATACTTTAAAAAAATTGGTATATTCTAAAGGAAAATCAGAAACTGGTCTATCTTGAGTATGCTGTCTCTCTGTAACACTTCAATCAACAAAATGCTTTATGCTCAAGCCTTATATGACCCAAGAGACATGTCCCAAATAAGCACTGGTACCAGATGGGATTTCTACTCTCATTTAGTGTAATCTCTCCAAAGATAATCAGCATATAATGACCTTTGGAGGGGCTGGTGTTACTTTGTTTTGAGGGAGTTTAAATCTGAATTCACTGCACACGTCAGTCTCATATTTTCCCCCACACTTCAATCACAGCCAGCAAATTACTGTTTTTGAGTTCTGGAATGGTAAAAATCCTTACCAAAATCACAGCTTTTCCTTGTTCCCTCTGTTGAAGCAACAGCATTTATTTTGAATCTTAAATTGTACCCTCAATAACATTCTGTGTTTTTCCCTTGTTGGAATATAGGCAAAGGGGTACATAGAGGGCAAGACTCTTCTTTGTAGTTCAGTGAAATTGTGGACCCTATCTTTTATAAGATGTTGCAAAAGAACCCAAAATAACACCGGCAAAACAACTGATAGGTAATATAAATAACTAAATGAGACCTGAGTGTATTCACTGCTTAGTAGCCCTGAACAGTTTAAAGGCTCCATGATTAGACATAATCAACCATCAAACAGTACACTATTTTAACCCATTTGCCTTATACTTTATATATATGTATACTTTATATATGTATTATATAATATATAAATATATATAATAAAGTGTATATATATATATATATATATATATTTAACTCAAACATCCCATCAGGGAAAAAGGGGGGGGGTCTTTCTTTCCTTTGGCTTATATTACTTGTTAAACACCACAGAAAAAGCAATTTTAAGTTAGGCTCTATTATTTTATTATGCTGAACATAGTATTACATCATAAAATGTCATGCGGTTAAAAACGGTTCTTAAGACAATTAGCCAGAGTCCAATAACCTCCCAGTCTGTGTAAGTCTAAGATTATTTTTCATTAACATTTATGATGAAGAACTCCAAAGGACAAAAATCTAATATTTCTGTTTCCAAAACAAGCATCATCAATCTGTTTGAGTAATAATTATATCAGTTCAACTGTTGCAAAAACAGTTTTTTTTTATAATAAATACTAAGATAAAAATAGTGGACAAGAAGTAAATTGACATGTCTACTAAATAGACTAATACGAATTTTATTTTTATCTTACATTAGTTGCACACATTAGTGGTTTTTTTTCACTCCTTTTCAATGATACAGAAAATAGAAAATAAGAAAACAAAAAATACAGAAAATAAGAAAAATACAGAAAATAAGAAAAATAATCTCCTTTTTCATTAAGGCAAATGTAAGTAAAGCTACAAAGTTGACTAAGTGTCTGTACGTTTCTGTTTCTACTTCCTGGGTCTGTGGGCTGCTCAGTGCACCCCTCTTTTCTTTATGCTTTCACAGGAGATACTTTTACCATCTCATTGTTTGCCTGGATATATTTACTTTCTTGATAAATGCAGAGACATAGCAATGTATATGCACACTTTGTGTGGTACACAATGACTTCATAAAGGTATGAAGAGCTTCACTGGAGAAGAAACAATATGAAGTTTGTTTAGAACAAGAATCACAAATGTAGTTATCTCCAGGGTCCGTGCAGATCGTAACTGAGTGAAGAAGGCCTACGGCACTTTTGTTTTCATGTTAAATTTTTGAAATAAAAATTTGATGTAAAGCAGCATACTCATGCATTTTCCTTAAAACATGAACCTTTAAATTTTATTTATTTTACTTTTAATATTTGGTGATAGAAAAATAGTTTCTACTCTATGAATAGTAAAATATAAAAATATGATTTCAACTGATACTAGACAGAGTTTTGAGGAGTTCATAAAACAATATAGCAGAATATTTGAACTGGAATTCACATGATCCTTTATTTAAAAACTGTCTCATTGTAAATTGACAAGTTATAGTTGGACGACAAAGTGATGTTATGAATACAATGTAGTATAATTAAATCAAGCTAATTAATATATCCATCACCGCAAATATTTATCATTATTTTGTGGTGAAAACATTTGAAATTTACTATCTTCCTTTTTTAAAGAGGTAAATTTTATTCATATCCAACATACCTTTTTCATGTAAAAATTTAAGACTGGATTGCTTGAGAGTCTAGGATTTCTAGAGAAGCCAAAAATACAGATTTGAAATAGAAAAACAACATCTTTTCAAAAACACTCTATTGCAAACTCAATTTTTAAAGCCTACATTATTCAGATTCACATATCTGTCTTTCTGGGTACATACATGCATGTTCATGTGTGCATGCATGTGAACGTGTGTGTGCAGATTTAGCCCACAGGCTAAGGATTTTCAGCTTCTGGACTTGAAAATTAATTTCATAAAACAAATTAAATCATGAATCCATTACCATCACAAGCAACATTACCCAACTTACTACTCTCTAATTTACTGAATACGTAGCTCACTAGCACTTAAATAAGCCAAGCATATATGTTACCCTTCCACAATTAACTGGTTGTCACCTGTTTAGGACCAGTTAAGGTACAATGTCTAGTTGGGATGAATATTGAGCATGGGAAGGTTTTGTATAGTAGAAAGTAAAATAGGGCAAGTTGTTTGCATCCTGTTTTCCTGTCACAGTAAATGTGTACTGCCATATTGTTGGGCATTTTATGCCATATGCACAGAAAATGAACAGTGAACTGGACATTTCTGAATTAATTCAACGTTTAATTATTGCAGTAAGTCTAATTAAAGTATATTATTTAATTCATTGTCTCATTTATGTTCTTGTGAAAATACTGAGATTGAAAATATAATTCTTTGTCACACAGACTTTGGTGGCTTTCCTGGTTGCCAGATGTCTACTTGAATTTTTTAACCTTTTATTGATGCATTACATATATACAGAAAACTGAATAAATTATAATTGTACAGTTTGATGAATTTATACAAAATGATCACCTGCTTGACCAGCTCTTGGATAAGTTACTGGACATTTCTCAATTCCTACAGTAGCCTCTGTTGTGCTGCCATCCAGTTTACTTCCCTAAATGAGTAACCAGCACCCTGATTTTTAATACCATAGAGTAGTTTTCAAATCACCTGAACTTCAAATGTTGTGACTAGGTTATTTCATTCAGTGTTAGATCTGTGAGATTAATCTGTATTATAGCATGTGGGTATAGCTGGTTCATTATTATTGCTTTGTGATATTTCCTTACATGAATGCATCACCATTTATTTATAAATGTTCTCTTGATTGGACTTAGGTAGTTTTAAGTTTTGACTTTTACAAGTAGTGCTGCATTAACATTCATGCATGTGTTTGGGGAACACATATGTGCATTTCCTTTGGGAAGAAAGTAGACTTCCTGGGCCATTGTCTGGTAGCTTGTCACCTATCTGTCTGTCTGTCTGTCTGTCTATCTAGCATATCTCTCTATCTATCTATCTATCTATCTATCTATCTATCTATCTATCTATCCATCCATCCATCTATCAATCATCTAAGCTATCATCTATCATTGTCTATGGCTTTCTAGTACTGCTGGTTTCCCAAATGCAAGAGGTTAATTGCACTATTTCAGACTGCCAAAGCCATGTATGAGTTCCCATTTCTCAATATTCTTCACAATACTTACTTTTTAAATTTATCTTTGGTATTTTATTCATTCTAGTGGGTATGTTTTAACTTCAATTACTCCTGATGACTAATAAAGTTAGGCAATACATTATGTTATTGCCCATTAGACTTATTATTTGGCGAAATGCCCATTAATACATTCATGTGTTTAGCTCATACACACACACACACACACACACACACACACACACACACACACACAGTATTGTGCTATTTATGTATTCCAAATCACATAAAGACATATGAATTTTTTTGGCAATTTTATAATAATTTGATTAATGAATTAAACATAAGTAACAGCTTTTGTCAAATTTGTAAGGGCAGTCTACTCTTTTTAAAATCGTTTCCAAAATATTAGAAATCACTTTCAGTTGAACTTTTCTGTGCTTATAGCTCTTAAATAAAATTAAAGCTGAGGATCTCAGAAAGTATGCTTATCAACAGGAGAAAATCATAGTAAAAATGACAATTTAATTTTCAATTTACTTTATAATAATTTTGATCACTTAGTCATGTTTCAGATATTTTCTGACAAACTAGGCACAAGCCAATACACAAATGTCTACCCCTGTTATAAGGAGAAAACTCAAACCAATTCAATTGGCATAACAATTCTCATTCTTGTTTGTTTTTAAATTAGAAATCAATAGAGAGCATCATGATCTCTCCAAAACTGTACCTGTTGCCATTATGAAACCCATTTCTGAGTTAAAGGAACCAAGGTCTCCCATAGTGTATAATTTTCTTAAGTTTTAATTAATGTGCCTTTTCTACTCCCCCAGAATTTATTTGATTGCTAGAAGAGATAGGGTGAATGTAAGGTTAAGGATGCAATGGCTTGAATCCACATTGATTTTCTGTGAGCAAATCATTTCTGATGGTTTGTGATGATGAATTATGTCTAGTTCAGAGAAGGAAAATATCTCCTTTGTCTCTACTGTTTTCTGACTGTTTGACAAGCCCCCGTGTTAATAGATGTCTTTCAACCAAATGTAAACTGTCTATAGTTCTAAACTTCATACTTATAAAGGAAACACATTCATCTGGAAGAAAATAACTCAAGAAGAATTAAAGTAGATTTTTATTTGACACACCCAACAGCAAGGTTAGTCTCAGATTTTCTGGGTCATTAAAATTAATGAGTCTTGTTCTAGCAACTAGATACTTTGACAACTATGTTTTTGGATAAGATATAGAATGGAAGCAATGGAATATGTTAAAGAAAAAAATAAATCATCTTCCTTTTGATCTTATAAATTCGTTTATTGATTTTAAACATATTTTGGTATGATATAGAGGCTGGATTATTCTGCATGTCACTCCCAACAGACATTGGAATCCCATGACTGTTTTTATAGATTCACTTTTTTTGATTTGGTTGCTTTGTTTCTAGCTGTATTTTGGCTGGTTTTCTAAGATGAAAAATTTGCTAGGAAGATGATATCAGTTTCTAAATAGATAGACTAATAAACCTGTGTGTAAATGTAAGCATGAATAAAATCTCCCTTTTATCCGCAATATTTCTGAAAAGCAGAGTGCTGGGCTTGTAGGTTTATGTCATAGGGACTGCTTGTTACTTAAGAAACGACAGTAGAAAACAAGTTCATACACAGCTTTTGAATTTCAAAATTATTTTTTAAACAAAAGACAAAGCCAACAACTGCAGTAGCTTTCAGGAATAATTTGTGGGTGTTCTTGATCATCACCCATTTCTATACACTATGTTCTGCCATATAGAAACAAGTACTTTACATGAAAATAATGTACTTGCTAGGAAAAAGCAATAGTTCTAACATAGAAACTACCATAAATAAAAAATATCCTAGCTATTTTCTACCCAGCTAGTCACTCCATGCCCTCCTGCATAAAAACTGTGTGTCACTGAAAATACCCTGGAAAGGAAAACTAAAAGGTTTTACGAATTATACCAAGTTGGCTTTTGGTATATAAAAGCAAAAACTGAAGAGAATTAAGACATAAACTTTATACTGCCAACAACTGGCGTGTTCTGTCCATGTGACCAAGGTAGGTAAAGAAAGGTCATAGAGAAAAGTAGGACAGAATATAGTACACTCTTTGGGTCACTGAGAAAACTTCTAAACCTCTTGAACCTATTTCAGAAATGAATAAAGTTAGAAAAGACCAAGAGATTGATGGAAATCTTGGATCAGAGAGGAATGTGCCTATTTCTTAGTTGTGGCATGAAATAGTAAGGTACTCCATACTTCCCCCTAAATCTGGATGTACAAGGGATTTTGTGGTCAGGTATGTTACAGCAAAATACAGTGGGCCTGATACAGACCATGAATCTCCTCCATGCATGTGACTGAAGAAGAGCTAAATTTTTCTTTGATGCTTTGAAGCACATACGAATTTTTAAAACGGATAAAGTCAATGGTCAGGAAGATTTATGGTCCTAATAAGGGAAAGTTACAAGAAAATGCAGGATGGTATGTATGACCAAAGTAATATAAATGCACACACTCCTCAGTAGATACCATATCACTCAGTTATTGCCATGTAACAAATCATTCTTAACGCTTTAGTGATTAAAGCAATGGTGGGAATCAATTTTCACAGATCTGTGGGTTGGCTGGGGATTATGGGGATCTGGTCTATATTTATCTGACCTTAATTAGCATCGTTCATGAATCTGAAATTAGCTGGATATTTGGCTAGAGACTGGCCAGACTAGCCTATGATGACTCACTTGGAATGACTGCTTTTACCCTTGTTTCCCTGACATTCTTCAAAAATAGGCAAGCATATTTCCAAAGCTCTGCTTATTTCAAGTATGCTGCAGTTGTATTGATAAATCAACTCTCGTAAATGGGATTGTACAGTTACATGACAAAGGACGTGAATAGAAAGTCATTAGTTGAAGATATTAATCAAGTCTACATCAGATGACAAAGGGGAAGGCTGATGACAGTGGACAATGGTTTCCCACCAGAGAGTAGTTTACAGATAGTACAAGGGCAAAGGAGTTATTTGAGTTCCTTTAGCCCAAGAATTTAGATATTATATCTAGAGAGAAGTTAGAGAAGACCACACTGAATTGAAAGAGTTAAAACTTGAAAACTAAAAATAATATGTTTTCCTGAAAATTATTCCTTACAAGTATAATGAAGTTACAAGATAGAGGCAATGATAATTTATAGTGAAAAAATAATGATTTTCAATACGAGGGTAAATGATCTGAAAAGTCTCAGTAGTATATCATTTTCACATGTGTCTGATTTCATTGTAAAACCAAAGATTTAAATGTTTCTGTTAATTTTAATTGACTGGTGCATACTTTACACAGTACTTTTGCAAAACCAATGGAGTTCTGTGTAAATAAGTTGAAGAAAAGCTTATTTTTAATACCTTGAAGTATTTTATAATTATCTGATTTTACTTTTCAGCATTACCAACTATTTCAAAGCCTTATCTGCCTATACAATTAAATCAGCTTTCTGTCTTTGTTTGATCTGTCCCTGGTCCATCTTAGAGATGTAGTAACAATAAGTTAGCACATGCACAGCACTCATACTTGTGACTGACACATAATGACTTCCATTTTATAGTTGTTATGATACTTGATATTATAGTAACCTCAGACAAAATGCAACCTCACTAACAATGGAATTTTTACTTTTCTGCTTCTACAACTTTGCTGACTCTTTTTCTGCAGGACGAAATGTCACATGCATCATATTAATGTCATTCTTTCATCTTCCACACAGGCTGCCCAGCTGAAATTCTGTACACTCTTTAAGGTCCTCTAGGAGTGTCATTCCTCCACGAAGTGTATCTTGCATAGTAACTAACAGGGAAAGGATTTTCCTCTCTTCTGACATTGTATATTTCATTAGATTTATACAAATATAATGTATGCAACCTTGGAAAATATAAATCAAATGAAAAGATGACATATAGAACTATACTTATTCTTAATTTATATATATATATTACCCAATGAATATTAAAAATAATTTTCCTAATTTATACTGTAGTCAGTGTTCTCTAGAAGGACAGAACTTATAGGCTAGATGTATATATAAAGGGGAGTTTATTAGGAGTATTGACTCACATAGTCACAAGGTGAGGTCCAACAATAGGCCATCTGCAAGCTGAGGGGCAATGAAGCCAGTCTGAGCCCCAAAGCTGGAGAATTTGGAGTCTAATATTCAAGGACAGAAAGCATCCAGCAAGGGAGAAAGATGTAGACTGGGAAGATAAACCAGTCTAGTCTTTTACATTCTTCTGCCTGCTTTTATTCTGGCCGCACTAGCAGCCGATTAGATTGTGCCCACCCAGATTGAGGGTGGGTGTACCTTTCTCAGTTCACTGACTCAAATGTTAATCTCCTTTGTCAACACCATTACAGACACGCCCGGGAACAATACTTTGTATCTTTCAATCCAATCAATTTGACACTCAGTATTAACCATCATACATACTAAAATGTTGATTGACAGTTTCTTTTGAAATATTAAAAGAAGTGAAGGCAGTAGGATTGAATTCCCAAATATCAGGGCTTTCTAGATTGCTACTCAGTCCCAATTATTCTCAACTGTATCAGAAGCTATTTACCATTGAAACTGTACTCTTCATTTTCTATACTGAACTAGATAAATATATTTATTGTTTCTATCAGGAATGAGAAATTTAAAAGGAAATCAAAATTGTTAGGTGTTTTCCTGAGGTCAGGAGTTCAAGACCAGCCTGGCCAACATGGTGAAACCCCATCTCTACTAAAAATACAAAAATTAGCCAGGTGTGGTGGTGGGTGCCTGCAATTCCAGCTACTCAGGAGGCTGAGGCAGGAGAATCGCTTGAATCCAGGAGGTGGAGGTTGCAGTGAGTCAAGATCATGCAATGAGTCAAAATGCATTCATTCCATTCTACTAACCCCCAAATCTGAACTCATTCCAGCATCAACTCTAAAGTCCAAAGTCTCATCCAAATATCAATGTGAGCCTGGATGTCAGAATGAGACTCAATCTCAATAAATAAATAAATAAATAAATAAATAAATAAATAAATAAAGTATTAGGTGTTTTGAAACAAGGGAGCAAGCATATTTCTTTGTGAGAGGAAAAATATTTCTGCATGTTTAATAAGGAAGCATCTGCTCTGCTACTCTCAAATGTTACTCCTATAGGCATTTGATTTTGCAACCTATGCTCTGATGATACTAATCACATATTGTCTCATTTTTTAAATATTCTGCACATATGGTTCATGTCATCTTCTAGATTATATATTATCTGAGGATAAGAAATAGTTTTTCATAATTGTAATGCATATTTTACACTTAATACATGATCGCTTTAACTAAATTTATATTGACAAATGATTTTACCTTGTTCATATATGTGTGTATGCATGCATTTGTGTATATATGTTCATACATATACACATAATAAAAAATAAATATTTGAGGAATACATCTTTTAAAATATATGGCTTCAAAGTGATTGTAAATTTTATCCTATTTAATGCAGGGATTAAAGCAGCAATTATGTGTCAGTTGTAACTGCTTTATAATAATAAATATATAAATTTTCATTTCTCTTATTATTACCACTTCTCAATTTCCATTTAGCCATGAATAATTTAGGTTTAGATGAAATTTTAGGTAGATGAAGTTCTGTTTAGTAATAGAATATAATATAGCCTTCTAACTTCTAATACCCGTTTATGAGTCACCTCTCATTCTTTGGTAATATAACCCATAGCCTTCCTTATCAACATCTAGACCTATGTGGTGCTTTTGAGTAGAAAATGCATCAAGACCAGGTAAAATGTGGTGAAGTATATTTTTATTTTGGAAGTTTTTAGCAAATGTTAGTATGTTCTGGGCTCCCATAAGTGTATTGAGATGAAGAACCTTCTTCAATTTAGTATGACTCAACATTTTCCAATGTATTTGACTATAGAGCATTCTTTTTCATATCTACTGTAAATGAAGTATGTGTGTGCTTGTGTGTGTGTGTGGTATCTATCACCTTTACCACATGAACATAGCAAAACAACATTGTGAAAATTCAACTCATAGCAATGTATTTAGTCAATGTCATGAAGATAATTTAGACTCTGGCTAAAAGGCAAAGTGAAGTTTAAAGCTAAGCCAGTTATCTCGTAGAGTGACATATAAATACAAATAAAATATAGAACAGATTTTTGAAGTAAAAAAGTAATCTTGATTCTAAAGGATCCAAAATCATTATATAAGTTGACTAAACGATTAGATGAACCAATTATGGTTCATATTAGATGAATGAATGTTTCATCTAATAGTTTAGTCAACCTATATGGTTCATCTAATAGTTTAGTAAACTTATATAATGATTTTGGATCCTTTAGATATAATAAGTCCATATTACAGTTATATCTATTTTGATTTAGTAAGTGGAATAACTATCTTTCTGTGTTTTTTAATGAGTAGTAGTATTACACCTACATTTTATTAAGAAACATTTATAATTTGTCACAAATATTAAAGGCTATTTCAGAAGATACTATCAGTGGGAATTTCTAAAGAATGTCCCCTAAGGATGCTTCTATATTTATAAATTCTAATAATAAGATAATTAGGTTCTGTATAAAAACCAGGCATATGTCCAACTCAGTTTGGGCTGTTATAACAACTTACCATAAACTGAGTGGTTTAAGAAACATTATGATTAAGAAATTGTGGCTCAAGGAATTGTGATTCTTGGGGCTGAGAAGTCCAAGAACAAGGTACCAACAATCTGGTGTCTGGTGAAGCCATGCTTCCTGGTTTAGAGATGGCAGACTTCTCCCTGTATCCCCGCTGAGTGGAAAGCAGAGAGAGAGGAATTAAGCTCTCCTGACTCTTCTTATAAGGGTGCTAATTCTATCATTAGAGCTCTACCCTCATGCTCTCCTAAAAGTCCATCTCAAAATGCCAACATATTGGGATTAAAGTTTTAACACATAAATTTTGGGAAGACATAAATAGTCTATTGCATTCCACCTCTGCCTTCACAAAATTCATGTTCTTCTCCCACTCAAAATACATTCATTCCATTCTACTAGCCCCCAAATCTGAACTCATTCCAGAATCGCCTCTAAAGTCCAAAGTCTCATCCAAATATCAATGTGAGAAATAAGTATTTGTTGTTTAAGCTCTCAGCCTATGGTCTTCTGTTACAGCAGTCCAAAGTGACTAAGATAGAAATTGGCATGAAGCAGTGGGGTGCTCCTATACCAAATATCTGCAAATATGAAATTGGCTTTGGAACTGCATAATGGGAAGAGACTGAAAGAGTTTTGAGATACATGTTAGAAAAAGCTGACATTACTGTAAAGGGATTTTTAAAGATTTTTCCAGTGAACACCCAGAAAGAAAAGAGGAAAGCTATAACGAATGCTTCTGTCTTCTTAGAGAATACGTAAATAATTGTGTACACAATATTGGTGAAATTAAGGGCAACTCTGATGAGGTCTCAGATGGAAGTGAGGAACACTTTATTTGACAATGGAGTAAAGGTGATCCTTGTTATAAAGTTGCAAAGAACTTGGCTGAATTGTGTTCACGTTCTAGTGTTTTGTGGAAGGTAGAATTTGCTAGTGATGGAATTGGATAATTTAGCTGAAGATATTTCTAAGCTAAGTGTTGAAAGAACGGTTTGATTTCTTCTGATTGCTTATAATAGCATGCAAACAGAGATAATTGAATTGAAGATAAACATTAAGTAAAAATGAACTAGAACTTAAGGATTCAGAAAATTTTCAGCATGTTCATATTACAAAAAATGAGATAGCATGTTTGGAACACAACACTAAGGGTGTAGAAAACTAAATTACCGAAAGATTAGTGTGGGTGTGAACCATAGAATAAATCAGCTATTTCAACAGAAGCCAAGAATAGAGATGGAATTATATCAGCAGAAATATTGCCAGCTGGAACTGAGGAAACAGCAAAAATGGGATAAAATATTGGAAGACTGTGAATGTGTACCATCCTTCAAGAAAAGAGAAAAAGGATCCTAAAAGTGAGTCACAAACCTTTGGACCACTGCCTAGGTTTCAACAGGACAAACAACCTCCAACAGAATCCTTAGAGGTAGGGCTGCCAGCTGAACCCTGGGGGAACAATTTTTACGTAGTGAAGCTGTGTGGGCAGGACCCCAGCAGAGAGCCATATCATGGGCAATGTCCCACTGAGCCTTGCAGGTAACAATGCTACCCCACTGGGTCTGAAGGGCAGAACATCAAACCAAAGAGGATTACTCTCGTGCCTTAAGATTTTATAGAATTTGCCTTGCTAGGTTTTTGATTTGCTTAGGGTCTGTAATCTCTTCCTTTCTTTCTTTCTTTTTTTTTTTTTTTTTTCCTTTTGGAAGGGGAATGTCTATCCTATGCCTGTACACCATTGTATTTTGAAATCATATAACTTGCTGGAGGAGTGGATTTCAAGGATTCACATCTGGAAAAGAATTTGGCTGCAGGATGATTCTCGCTCATGTCTGATTTTGATAATATTTAGATGAGAGTTTGGACTTTAGACTTTATAGTTCATGTAGGAAGTAGTTTAAGCTTTTCGGATTACTGAGATGGAATTAACGTATTTTGCATGTGAGAAGAACATGAACCAGGGGATGTTGCACAGGCTGAAATTCTATGAACTCCCTACCCTCTGGAACTGTGAAAAATAGATTTTGTGTTTTTCTTTCTTTTGTTTTGTTTTGTTTTGTTTTAAGACAGAGTCTCCCTCTGTTGGCCAGGCTGGAGTGCAGTGGCATGATCTCAGCTCACTGCAACCTCCATCTCCCATGCTCAAGCAATTCTCCTGCCTCAGCCTCCCGAGTAGCTGGGATTACAGCTGTGTGCCACCACACCTGGCTAATTTTTGCATTTTTAATAGAGGTTTCACCATGTTGGCCAGGCTGGTCTCAAACTGCTGACCTCAGGTAATCCACCTGCCTTGGCCTCCTAAAGTGCTAAGATTACAGCATGAGCTGCTGCGCCAGACCAGATTTAGTTTTTTCAATAGATTTGTTTAAGCCTATGGTATTTGTTACAGAAGCCAGAAATGACTAAGAAGACATATTAAAAATCACACTTTATATTTTATAATCTAAATTATCTAGATTCCATGCAAATGTTTAAAAATCATATTTTCTGTGATATAGTCAAGCTGAATATTCTTGAGTTGCCATCAACAAGATTGTATCAAATTTGAAATTTCATGTATTTTAATTTCTGGGAGAGCACAACAACAAAAAATCATAAAATTTCCTTTGTCTCTCTCTCTTGTTTTATATCAATTTTTTAAAAATATGATTTATAAGATTACCCAAATTTGGCTGGATATGATTGTACACATACATATTAAGCTTGATTTTAAATAAATCTGAAGGATGTTCAAGGGAAGTGAATTATTTATCTCTATATTCCCAGTGACTGGAATACCCTACCACCTAGCAGGTGCTTGGCAGTGTTCCATGAATATTTCCACTGCTGTGATCCTTGTTTCAGCCTGCGGCACCTAGAGGCTCACTTTACTCCTCTATCTCCCCCATTCTCCTCCTTCAGCTAGTAACCACACTCTGTCAACATGGCATTCTGAATGTTTTTAAAATTCATTCACTTCCCTATTGGCTCTTCTTTGGTTCAGTCCTTAAGTCACTTTTTCCCTTGATTGTTTCAGCAGTCTGCTGTCTGTTCTTTCTTATTTCACCTCTTGAAAAGACTTTTGGAGCAATTGGAATAAAATGAATGTATTTTGCATGTAGGAAGGACATGAACTTTGTGGGTAGAAATGTACAATGCTATGAACTGAAGGCTCTAATCCATACCCCTCACCATTGCATATCTGATTGCACAACTTCCTACTGGATGACTCCATTAAGGCAATCACCAAACTCCTGAGTCTGGCACACAAGGACTACTTCACCTAAGCACTTGATTAAGATCTACTGTTATTATTATAAGTGATATTACCTGACCTTTGTCTCTTCTCATGCCTTGCCAACCTCCATCTCACTCTTCATGCTCCAAATACCATCACTTAGCATTCTCCCCAGAATGCATGCAGAGTCACACTTTCAAGCCTTTGCTCTGCAGTGTTTGACATTTGAAGAATCTTTCCCCACCTTCACATTAGGATTTCAGGACACTTTATCATCAGCCTGTCTGTAAAGACTTCCTCCCCAGTTGGTCCCATGGCAGGATAAATGGCCTCCTTCATTTGATTGCAGGGTACTCAATCCTACTAGCACGTGTAGTACAATAGATTGCATTTGCCTGTTTACTTCTCTGTAAACTGTTTGAGGGCAGGAACAGTGTTTTATTCTTCTTTGTCTCCTCAGTGCCTTGGATGTAGTACATGATCAACGAATGCATCGTGAGCTGATGTGAAAAAAATAAATTAACAAACAATAAAAGAAAATAAAATATGATTTAAACTGAGAACTCCAATTTTCTCATTTTATAATAATGTTATCATTATGATAACATAATGATGACAGTAAAGGAAAAATAGGTTGTTTCTGCCAATGAATATAGACATCAGTCCTCAGTCAAAAGAGTTAAGTGGATATCTCTCCAAATCTCTGGAGTTATTCCTTTTTCACAGCTCCACCGTTTTATTATGCTGTGCTGCCATTCTATCTGCTTTGGTCTCAAATTTCAATATCTTTCTCCTCACCTTAGTGAGACAACTAAATTCTCTTGGGTTTCCCTTGCTGCTGACATGGCTTGGAAACTGACTCTAGGAAGCAAGCTGATGCAATCTTAGGGCTGGTCTTCTTCTTTTCTTTCTTTTCTTTTTTTTTTTTTTTTTTTTTTTTGAGATGGAGTCTTGCTCTGTCGCCAGGCAGGAATGCAGTGGTGCGATCTCTGCTCACTGCAACCTCTGCCTTCTGGGTTCAAGCTATTCCTCTGCCTCTGCCTCCCAGTAGCTGGGACTACAGGCATGCACCACCACGCCTGGCTAATTTTTTGTATTTTAGTAGAGATGGGGTTTCACCATGTTGGCCAGGATGGTCTCCTAACCTCGTGATCTGCCCACCTCGGCCTTCCAAAGTGCTGGGATTACAGGCATGAGCCACTGCGCCTGGCCTGGCCTTCTTTTTTAACTTTTCTCTCAGTAATCAGAGCCCACTGCCTCTGTCTAATGTCAGAAAACTGCTTTTTCATATAGTTTGTGTTTTTTTAGCCATTTAATTTGTCAAAAAGAATCCACTCTCTCTTTCATCTTTGTGCATACATTTTTGAAAATTAAACTTCCCTTGCATCCTGGGAAAAACTCTATGTGGTTTATATGCATTATATTTTTGTATTATATTACTGGGTTTGTAATCAAATTTCTGCAAACAAGTACAAACAGAACAACTTAAAAGCAGGCTATGAAGAAAGACACATTATGTACAGAGAAACAAAGATAAGGATGTTAAAACTTCTCATCGCAAACTATAAACCAGAGGATTCTTGCATCAATGCTCATGAGAGATACTGATTTATAGTTTTGTTTGTTTTATCTCATAATGTCTTTGTCTAGTTCTGGTATCAGCGTAACAGTGAACTCATAAAATCAGCTAAGAGTTCCTCTCTTCTGTATTATTTAAAATTATTTGTGTATAATTAATTTTATTTATTTCTAAAATATTTGATAGCTTGGAGTTTTCGTTATGGGAGGTCTTTTAATTATAAATAAAATTAATTGTTCATAGGTCTATTGAAATTGTCTGGGTTTTTCTTTTTTTTTTTACCAATTGTGATATCAAGTAGCTTTTTAACATTTTATGCATTCTATTAACTTATAGGATTTACTGGTATTATGTTTTTCATACTATTTCCATGTACTCTTAGTATTTAAAATGACATTTAATCATATTCCTTATTTCACACTTATTAGTGGTAAACTGTGATTTTTTCTTTTTCTCCTCTGAACATCCTGAAGTTTATTATTAATTGTATTAACCTTTTTGAAGAACTAACTTTACACCTAATTTATCTTTTTTTTTCTATGTCTGTTCTCTTTATTGTTTCAATTATTGCATATACTTTGATTTCAATTTGTTCTTTTTCTTGTTTCTGAAGTTGAGAACTTGCAGTATTGATTTTTGACAGTTTTTTTTTATTGCCCATATAACTATTGAAAGTATGGATTTCTTCTTATATCCTGCTTCAGATGCATTGCACACATTTTGATGTGTTTTGTATTTGGCATTATTCTGTTCAAGACATTTAAAATTATCCTTTGTCATCTTTTTATTAATCCTTGAATTCTTTGTAAATATGCTTTTCATTTAACTTTTTTATATTTGAGGATTTCTTGAACATATCTGTCTCACTGGTTTCTAATTTACTTGTGTTGTGGTTAGAATACATGCTATGTGTAATTGCAAACCTTTCAAATTAATGGAGACATATTTTGGTCCAGTTTATAAGTCTTATCTTAGTATGTATTACTCAGCACTTAGAATAAATGTGAATTCTACTTTTGTTTGAAGTGATTTTCTACAAATTTCAATGATGTCAAGCTGGTTGCAAGTGTTGTTCAACTTCTACATGCTTACTCAGTTTCTGTCAACTTGTCAATTGAGGAGACAGGAGTGTTTAAATAAAAATATTTATGGGATTGTCTATTTCTTTTACCTTCTAATTTTGCTTAAATTAATATAAAGCATTTAGGATTTTTATATCTTTTCTGTGAATTGATCTTTCTATTTCTATTATCACTAGAAAACTTCCATGAAAGTCTACTTTGTCTTATACTAACAGCCACTCCAGCTTTCTTATGATGAATGTTTGCATGATGTTTGCTTATCCATCCTTTTATTTGTAATTTCTCTGCAGTTTTCACTTAATTGGATTTTTTTTGTATCATACAGACTTGTGTCTTAAAATATTTCTTAACCTTATATCATAGTTACTACTAATATATCTTGAATTTTCATCCAGCCTGAAATCTTCTACCTTTTATTTGGAGGCATAGCAGAATTAATAAAATTAATACAATACGCTCGAGCTTTTGCTTGCCACCTAAATGATTGTTTTCCATTCACCTTATATTTTCTTTGATCCTGTATTTCCTCTTTATCAGTCTTCATTTGGAAAAATTGAATATTTTTTCATTTCATTTTATGTTCATTATTATTATTATTATTATTATTATTATTTGTTTTTGACAGAGTCTTGCACTGTCGCCCAGGCTGGAGTGCAGTGGCACGATCTTGGCTCACTGCAAGCTCCGCCTCCTGGGTTCATGCCATTCTCTTGTCTCAGCCTCCTGAGTAGCTGGGACTACAGGTGCTCGCAACCACGCCCAGCTAACATTTTTTGTATTTTTAGTAGAAACGAGGTTTCACCATATTAACCAGGATGGTCTCGATCTCCTGACTTCGTGATCCGCCTGCCTCTGCCTCCCAAAGTGCTGGGATTACAGGCGTGAGCCACCGCACCTGGCTCGTTATTGTTTCTTAGCTATTGTTCTATTGTGTTTTATTTCTACATGTTATAAACACCATAGTGCCTTTTACACACATTTTCTAAGTTGAACATGTCAGGACTCTGAGCCCAAGTCTGCACAAAAACATCCAGATGGCCTGAAGCAACTGAAGAATCACAAAAGAATTGAAAATGGCTGGTTGTTGCCTTAACTGATGACATTACCTTGTGAAATTCCTTCTCCTGGCTCAGAAGCTCCTCCACTGAATACCTTGTGGCCCCCGCCTCTGACCGCCAGAGAACAACCCCCTTTTGACTGTAATTTTCCACTGCCCACCCAAATCCTATTAAACTGCCCCACCCCATCTCCCTTTGCTGACTTTCTTTTCGGACTCAGCCCACCTGCACCCAGGTTATTGAAAAGCTTTATTGCTCACACAAAGCCTGTTGGTAGTCTCTTCACACGGACGTGCATGACAAAATCACTTCTCAGTGTTCCATCTGCTATTCTACTATTCCTCAAGGCTTTCTCAGGCTCTCTCCCTTCCCTACACATCAAACTCAAAGATTAGCCCCTGCCCAAAACTGGCAAATTAACTTTACTCACATGCCCCAAATCAAACTAAAATACTTCTTAGTCTAAAAAATCACTTTCACTAAATAAATAAAGGCCTTTCCCACAGGGTCTGAAAAGGCCACTGCGGTCATTTCTTCCCTTCTGTCAGACATAATTCACTTTCTTACTTGACCCCAGACACCAGCCCTCCAGGCGACTATCTTCCAGTCCTCCAGCAAGCTAAACAAAAAATTCGCCAGGCTGCTAATCTTCTCTTGCCTACTCCGGATTCCCAGCCATCTAAAAACGTCCTAGCTAAACTAAGGGAAGAGACCACCCCTCATATTGTCTTATGCCTAATTTCTGCCTCCAAAGAAAGAAAAAGTAAAAACTAAGGGGCAGAAATGAAATCCACAGGCAGACAGCCCGGTGCCACACCCTGGGCTTGGTAGTTAAAGATCGACCCCTGACCTAATCAAGTATGTTATCTATAGATTACAGGCATTGTATAGAAATGCACTGTGAAAATCCCTATCCTGTTTTGTTCCGATCTAATTACTGGTGCATACAGCCTCCAGTCATGTCCCCCTTGCTTGCTCAATCAATCATGACCCTCTCACACACACCCCCTTAGAGTTATGAGCCCTTAAAAGGGACAGGAATTACTCACTTAGGGAGCTCGGCTCTTGATACAGGAATCTTGTGGAGTAAACCCCTTCCTTCTTTAACTGGGTGTCTGAGGAGTTTAGTCTGTGGCTCTTCCTGCTACATTTCTTGGTTCCCTGACCAGGAAGCGATGTGATTGGCGGATGGCCGAGGCAGCTCCTTAGGAGGCTTAAGCCTGCCCTGTGGAACATCCCTGCCAGGAACTCCCACCAGCACCAGCGACGCGGATCCTGAGAGTGCTCCCAGGTAGGCATTTGCCCTGGTGGGATACCTTGCCAGAGCCGTGTGTGGCAGGCCCCCGTGGAGGATCAACACAGTGGCTGAACACTAGTAGGAAACAGTCACTTGGAATCTGTAGATCTAGAACTTGGTAAGACTAGTCTTTGAAATTTGACCACTCCATTTGAGTGGAACCGTGACCTGATCACCCATGCCATGCCTTTATTGGCACTTTGGTTTTGGTTTTGGTTTTGACTTGGTTTAAATTGCTTGACAGGAATGTTCTTGGGAACTTACCCACTCCATGAGTGGAAGCGTGACCTGATTACCCACAGTGTCCCTTTGTCGGCACTTTTGTCTTGGTTTTGCTTTGATTTGAATTACTTGACAGGATTGGTCATGGGAACTTACTCCATTTGAGTGGAAGCGTGGCCTGATCACCCACGGTGTACCAGTACCGGCACTTTGGTTTTTGTTTTTGACTTGACTTGGATTCCTTGATACTTTGGTTTGGGTTTTGACTTGGCTTGGATTTCTGGATACTCTGATTTTGGTTTTGATTTTGGTTTGGTGCAAACTGCAAAAGTGTGTGTGTGCCCTTTTTACCCATTCTTTGTTTTGTGGTGTGTGTGTGGTGTGAGTGTGGTGTTTTGTCTCGAAGAAGCGTAGGTCAGGCACAAATAAGCCCCCCCTACTAGGAACTATGTTGAAAAATTAAAAAAAAAAAAATCAAAGGAGACTATGGTGTCCTATGACACTAGGAAAACTTAAAACTTTGTGTAAGATAGACTGGCCAGCATTAGAGGTAGGTTGGCCATTAGAAGGAAGCCTGGACAGGTCCCTTGTTTCAAAGGTATGGCACAAGGTAACCTGTAAGCCAGGGAACCCAGACCAGTTCCTGTAGATAGACACTTGGTTACAGCTGGTTTTAGACTCCCTGCCCCCAACACACAGTGGTTGAGAGAACAGCAGCATAAGCGGCTGGCAGAGGCAGGGAACGACCAGCAGAGAGAGAGAAAGGAAAGAGACAGAGAGGAAAAGAGGCAAAGAGAGAGAGGAAGAGACAGAGAAAGAGGGAGTCAGGAGAGACAGAGAGAAAGAAAGAGAGAGGCAGAAAGAGAGAAGAGACAGAAGCAAAAGGAAAGTCAAAGAGAGAGAGATATACAAGTAGTGAAGAAAAAAAAAAGTGTACCCTATTCCTTTAAAAGCCAAGGTAAATTTCAAACCTGTAATTTATAATTGAAGGTATTCTCCGTAACCCTATAACACTCCAATACCACTTTGTTGTCAGTGTAATCAAGGGTGTATCCCAAAAGCACTGAGGCCTTCTTATCAAAAATCATTAACTCATAGATGGCCCAAATGCATTCAAACTGTAGCGGCAGCTACTTCGCTAACAACAACAAAAAAAGTAAAAAAAAAAAATAACTTTTAGAGGAAACCTCATTGTGAGCACACCTCACCAATTCAGAAGTATCCTAAAGGTTAAAAAAAAAAAAAAAAAAAGGGAAATAAAGGGCAGGCAGAATTTATATAAAGAGAGTATTATATGGTAAATTCTTGTCCTGACATAAATTAACTGGTTGTTTAAAGAAAGAAATATTTGTAATAAGTCAGAAAGTTGAGGCATGTTGAAGAATTGCCTGCAAAAGTCATGAAAAAGAAAAATGTTATAAAAAAAGAATCTATGCAAAAAATGTTGTATAATTTAAAATTAACTAAGCCTCCTGAATGTAAAACTATTAAAAAAAAAAAAAACAGTTTATGTGCAAGGTGTATAAGAAAAGTAAAATATACCTTTGGTAAAAGGATTATAAGGAGGCGTAAGAATGTACATTTTTACCTATATTAAAAATTTTTTAAAATTATTGTTTGAAAGGTTTAAGCAAGTTTTAAAATGTTAATTGTAAAGAAAATTATGTGTGTAAACATATTAGCTAAAGTTAAAGGAGTATCATCCATTTTTTCTGTGAATTGGACACTAAGTAAAAGCATAATAGGTTTTTCTTAAAGCACCAACCTGCTTTTTAGTAAAAATTATGGAAGTTTAAAAAGAGTCTATAAAATCTTACCTTACTGTCAAACATTAAAAATTAAATAAATATGTCTACAAGGGTTCATTAACATTAGGTTTAACATTAATAACACACTAATATAAACATAAAATTTGACTTATCTGGAATAAAAATTATATGAGAAGCATTGCTAAATGTAAAATGGTATTTGGCTTTCTTTGGTTTAAAAACTAATAAAAATAGGTGCTAAAGGAAATTTCTCAGTAAAAAGGCACTAAGGACTATAATGTCCACTGCCAAGGTCCCCACTTTTAAAACAAATGTCAATTTCTTAAAAATTATATACTTGATTTATCTTCCACTTTCCCTTCTCGCAAAACAACAACAACAACAACAAACTAAAAGTCTTTTAGCACATCATGTACCACCCCCAGAATTTCTGGTAAACCAGCTCTAGCCAGAAGATCACATCCTCATCAAAGGGTGGAAAGAAGAAAAACTCGAGCCAGCCTGGGAAGGCCCCTGCCTTGTGCTGCTAACCACTAAGACTGCTATTAGTACAGCAAAAACAAAACAAAACAAAACAAAACACCAACAAAAAAACCCAAAAACAAACAAACAAACAAAAAAATGGATGTACTCATCACATCCAAGTCAAGAAAGCGCCATACCTTCCAGAGTCTAGGCCATAGTCCCAGAGGAAAACCCTACCAAACCAAAGCTAAGAAAATTTAACTCTTTTCATCTATTCTATTACTCTTCTTTCCTTGTTCAGTTGCTGACCATTTAGTTATTAACATAACCAAGTCAATTTTGCCTCAAACTATTGCATTTATTGATTGCCTTGTTATATCCTGTGAGGACTTGCCAAGTCAAAGAAAGCTTTCTACTTCAGAAAAGTACTTCTGTCCCTCCTGACTCTCCTCAGACTGGGCATTAGTAAACTAGCACCATTTAATCTGGGGAGATTTCGATAAAGACCCCAGTGCCAACCAGGAGTCTTGCCACCTGATATAGAGCTTTCATGCCATAGTTGGTTCAACATTCTGTGGACCACTAAAGAGAAAGGAGGGACTGCCCCAACTGGTTGTTGTAATTTCCTAAAACCATACACTCCTTTTACTGGAGGATCATAGAAGTTAAAGACTTAAAACAAACTTTAGCAGTTAAGACAGGATACCAATATGCAAATGCCTGGTTAAAATGGATCAAATATTCCATCTGCATGTTAAACAAAAGCAATTGTTATGCTTGTGCACATGACAAGACAGAGGCCCAGATTGTCCCCTTTCCACTAAGGTGGTCTTCCAGTCGACTAGGTGTAGGCTGCATGGTAACTCTTTTCCAGGATTATACAGTCTGCAGTAATAAGTCGTGCCAAGCTCTCTCTGCTATATCCCAAAGTCCGGCACCCTGCGGGTCAGCCCCCGAGGGTCATCCAGCCTCCGTCTCCCAACACCAAGTTCACTTCGTGTCTGTCACAACAGGTAGGAAACTTAGCGTTCCTTGGATACCTGAAAGGATTCAGTGAGCTTAAGAATTTTCAAGAGCTTATCAATCAGTCAGCCCTTGTTCGTCCCCGAGCGGTTGTGCGGTGGTATTGTGGTGGACCTTCACTGGGCACTCTGCGAATAACTGGAGTGGCACTTGTGCTTTAGTTCAATTGGCTATCCCTTTCACCCTGGTATTTCATCAACCAGAAGGAAAAAAAATAAGACATCGTAAAGGGAGAGAAGTCCCTTATAGGTCTTTCGACTCTTATGTCTATTTAGACGCAGTTGGAGTCCCACGAGGAATACCAGATCAATTTAAAGCTGGAAATCAAATAGCTGCAGGATTTGAGTCAATATTTTAGTAGGTGACACTTAATAAAAATGCAGATTAGATAAACTACATGTATTACAACCAACAGCAACGAGCTTTTCATAAGTCAAAAGAAAAACTCATGTTGGCCCTAGCCTTGAGGCTGCCTGACCTGACAAAACTCTTTACACTCTGTGTATCAGAAAGAGAAAAAATGGCAGTTGGAGTTTTAACCCAGACTGTAGGGTCCTGGCCAAGGCCAGTTGTCTAGCTCTCAAAACAACTAGACAAGGTTTCCAAAGGCTGGCCCCCAGGTCTAAGGGCCCTAGCAGCAATGGCTCTGTTAGCACAAGAAGCAGATAAAGTAACCCTTAGGCAAAACCTGAACATAAAGGACCCCCATGCTGTGGTAACTTTAATAAATACCAAAGGACATCATTGGTTAACAAATGCAAGATTAACCAAGTACCAAAACTTCCTATATGAAAATCCCCACATAACCATTGAAGTTTGCAGCACCCTAAACCCCACCACCTTGTTCCTGGTATCAGAGAACCCAGTTGAACATAAATGTGTAGAGGTGTTGGACTCAGTTTATTCTAGCAAGCCCAATCTCTGAGACCATCCTTAAACATCAGTAGACTGTGAGTGGTACGTGGATGGGAGCAGCTTCGCCAACCCCTGCAAAGTGACTCTGAAGAAGATGACAAGCCCTCCTCCAGTCACACCCGGCATCTGACTAGTCCACGCACAGCCGAAGCATGAGGTAACTCATCACAGGACTCATTTTCCTTAAAATTTGGACTTTTACAGTAAGGACTTCAACTGACCTTCCTCAGACTGAGGACTGTTCCCAGTGTATACATCAAGTCACTGAGGTAATACAAAAGGTTGCTACAGTCCCATTATTTTATGGTTATTATAAGTGTAGTGGAACTCTAAAAGGAACTTGTTTGTATAATGTTATTTTATACGAGGTATGTAGCCTAGGAAATGACCAACCTGATGTGTGTTATGTCCCATCTGAGCCTCCCATGACCACAGTTTTTAAAATAAGATTATGGACTGAGGACTGTTGGGAGCTCATAAATGGTATGAGTAAAGTGTTAGCCAAAACAGAAGAAAAAGGGGTGCCCAAACAAGTCATCTTAAAAATGGATACCTGTGCTGTCATTAATAGTAATAAGTTAGGAATAAGGTGTGGTTCTCTTAATTAGAAAAGAGGCTATATGGCAGAAAATAAGTACATCTGTCATAAATTATGACTGTGTAGAAATAAATACAAATACTGGTCTTGTGTCATTTAGGCCACTTGGATTAAAAAAAAAAAAAAAAGAAAAGAAAAGGATCCAGTCCACCTTCAGAAAGGAAAAAATGGCCCTTCCTGTACTAAGGGACAATGTAACTCCTTGGAGCTTGTAATAACCAATCCCCTTGATCCTCGCTAGACAAAAAGGGAGCATGTGACCCTAGGAATTGACGGGGCCGGACTGGATCCTCAAGTAAATATCTTAGTTCAAGGAGAAGTTTACAAACACTCTCCTAAGCCAGTGTTTCAAACTTCCTATGATGAACTAGATGTAACAGTACCAAAAATTCCAGGAAAAACAAGAAATTTGTTTTTGCAATTAGTCAAGCATGTAGCCCAGTCTCTCAATGTCACTTCATGTTATGTATGTAGAGGAACTGTACTAAGAGATCAAAGACCATAGGAAGCCAGAGGATTAGTACCTACAGACCCAGTTCCTGATGAATTTCTGGCTCAAAAGAATCACCCCAATAATTTCTAAGTCCTAAAAGCCTAAATTATTGGACAATATTGCATAGCTAGAGAAAAAAAAGAATTCACTCACCCCGTAGGATGACTTAGTTGTCTGGGACAGAAACTGTATAATGGTACCACAAAAAACTGTCACTTGGTGGAGTTCAAATCAAACAGAGAGGAATCCATTTAGCAAATTCCCAAAGTTGCAAACTGTGTGGACCCACCTGGAGTCCCACTGGGACTGGACAGCCCCCGGTGGATTATGTTAGATATGTAGGCATAGAACTTATGCCACATTACCTGACCAGTGGGCAGGTAGTTGTGTTATTGGCACTATTAAACCATCTTTCTTCCTACTGCCCATAAAAACTGGCTAACTCCTGGGTTTCCCTGTCCATGCTTGCCATGAAAAGAGAAGCATAGCCATAGGAAATTAGAAAGATGATGAATGTCCCCCTGAGAGAATCACACAATATTATAGGCCTGCTACTTAGGCACAAGATGGCTCCTGAGGATACCAGACCCGACCCCCATTTACGTGATCAACTGAATCATACGGTTACAAACTGTCTTAGAAATAATCACTAATAAAACCAGCAGAGCCTTGACTATTCTAGCCCGGCAAGAAACTCAGATGAGAAATGCTGTCTATCAAAATAGATTAGCTCTTTACTACTTGCTAGCAGCCGAAGGAGAGGTCTTTAGGAAATTTAACCTTACTAATTGCTGTCTACGTGTAGATAAGCAAGAGCAAGTAGTTGAAGACACAGTTAGAGATATGACAAAACTGGAACATGTACCCATGCATGTGTGGCATGGATTTAATCTTGGGATCATGTTTAGAAAATGGTTCCCAGTGCTAGGAGGATTTAAAACTCTTAAAATAGGAGTTATAATAATTATAGGAACCTGCTTACTGCTCCCTTGTTTGCTACCTGTACTTCTTCAAATGATAAATAGCTTCATCACTACCTTAGTTCACCAAAATGCTTCAGTACAAGTGTACTATATGAATTACTATTGATCTGTCTTTCAAGAAGACATAGGTAGTGAAAATGAAAGGGAGAACTCCCACTAATAAAATACGTGAGAGTCTCAAATGGGGGGAATAAAGGAGGAGACCACCTCTCATATCATCTTATGCCCAATTTCTGCCTCCAAAGAAAGAAGTAAAAACTAAAAAGCAGAAATGAAATACACAGACAGACAGCCCGGCGCCACACCCTGGGCCTGGTAGTTAAAGATCGACCCCTGACCTAATTGGTTATGTTTTCTATAGATTACAGACATTGTATAGAAATGCACTGTAAAAATCCCTGTACTGTTTTGTTCTGATCTAATTACCAGTGCATGCAGCCCCCAGTCACGTACCTGCTGCTTGCTCAATCAATCACGACCCTCTCACAAGCACCCCCTTAGAGTTGTGAGCCCTTAAGAGGAACAGGAATTGCTCACTCAGGGAGCTTGGCTCTTGAGACAGGAGTCTTGCTGATGCCCCCGGCCGAAAAAACCCCTTCCTTTTTTAACTCGGTGTCTAAGGAGTTTTGTCTGCAGCTCATCCTGCTACAAAGCAATCAGTTCTTGCTAAAAATCTAACCTCTCAAACTCTCCAACCTCAATAGACCAGACCCTACTTAGTCATCTATAATACTGCAGCTGCCGTCAGACTGCAAGACCCTCTCCATTGGATTCACGGTTCCAAAATAAAACTGTGTTCATTGGACAGCCAGCCTGTTCTCTCCTCTTCCTCCTAAAAGTCACAAGTACTTGGCCAGGCACGGTGGCTCACACCTGTAATCCCAGCACTTTGGGAGGCAGAGGCGGGTGGATCACAAGCTCAGGAGATTGAGACCATCCTGGCTAACATAGTGAAACCCCAACTCTACCCAAAATACAAAAACTTAGCCCAGTGTGGTGGCAGGCACCTGTAGTACCAGCTACTTGGGAGGCTGAGGCAGGAGAATGGCGTGAACCCAGGAGGCGGAGCTTGCAGTGAGCCGAAATCACACCACTGCACTCCAGCCTGGGTGACAGAGCCAGACTCTATCTCAAAAAAAAAAAAAAAAAAAAAAGAAAGTCACAAGTACTCTTCCCTACTTCCCTTAAACTCCCATTTCTAAAAAGCAATAATAACACTTATAAGCCTAATACATCCCTTCATTCTATTAGGTCTATTCATCTTTACCCTACTTTTTGCAACAGGGCTTTACGCAGCCACCCCCACTACTTAGACTGTGTCCCAAAATCTTGTCATCCCTACTATCTTCTGTCTAGTCATACTCCTATTCATCATTCTCAACTACTCATAAATGCCCTGCCCTTGTTTACACTGCCAGTTTACTCTTTTCTTCCAAACCATCATAACTAATATCTCCTGGTTTTATCTCAAACTACCACCGTTAAGTCTCTCATAAAATAAATAAAAAATCTTCACTAACAAAACACACTCCAATACTTTCACCCTAATAAAGTCCTATTCTTTTATACTCACTCTTATTCTCATTCTCATTCTTATGCCACCCTCTACCTCTCACCAGCTATCTCCACCACACTATCAATCTCACTCACTCTCTCCTAGCCACTTCTAATCCTTCTTTAACAAACAATTGCTGGCTTTACATTGCTCTTTCCTCCAAAATCACCAAAGCCTCAACTAACTCACTACTACTACCAAAAAAACAAAAAACAAAAAACGAACAACAACAACAAAAAAACAAGAAAACCTCTATATTTTTAAATGAAAAATGTTATTTTTCCCTAAATCAATCTAACCTAATACATGACAACATAATAAAACTCAAAAATAAAGCCCCAAAATTTGCCAACCAAACAAATAAGCACACTAAATCCCCTTAAATACTCTCTAATTTAATTTCCTGGGTCCCCCCAGTTCTTAGTCCTTTAATACTTGTTTTTCTCCTTGTCTTATTCAAACCTTATGTTTTCCGTTTAGTTTCTCAATTCATACAAAATCGCATCCAGGCCGTTACCAATCATTGTATACAACAAATGCTCCCACTAACAACCCCACAATATCACCCCTTACTCCAAAATCTTTCTTCAGTTTAATCTCTCCCACTCTAGGTTCCCACACCGTCCCTAATCCCCCTCAAAACAGCCCTAAAACCATTGCCCATATGTCTCCCATACCACCCCTCAAAATTTTTGCCACCCCAACACTTCACCACTTTTTTGTTTTGTTTTTCTTATTAATATAAAAAGAACAGTTAATTTTCATATTAAGAAAAAAACTTAAGGAAGTTATACTTTGTGCTTAAATATTTGTCTTTTATGGTCCTCTTTGATTCTTTAGTAGATCTTAGTTTCCAATGGATCAGATTTTCTTTCTGTAAAATAATGCTATTTATTAATTTTGGCAGTGCATTATTGCTAGTGAACAATTTGCTCAGCTTTTGTTCGTTTCAAAAAGTTTTTTCTATGGTGTTCATCAGATGATTAATTAATTTGTGGTTACGAAGACTCAGCCTCCTTGACACAATTTTAGAAAACATTTAATTGCTGTTTCTCCTCCAGATATCCTTGGGCTTATGGGTATAGGAAGATTTGCCTTCTGCCTACGTCACATTTACCTCTTCTTCCCCCTTATGCTATTTCCGTTGCTCTTGTACAGTTTTTCAATCCCAAGGATACTGTGCAATAACTTTCTGCACTCAAATCTCTAACTCAGCTTCTGTTGCCTAAGGAATCCAACTTAAAACAATGAGTTTAAAAGATTGAAAATGCATATGTAGATTTAGTATTCAAATATAGTACTTTTGCAGATTCATATAACAATCATAAACAGCCACAAACACCCACAACTATTTATATTTGTATATTTATATGTGTATGTATGTGTACTTCTGTCTGCCAAAGATTTTTAAATTATCATACATTTTTGATTGGCATCATGCTTAATTCCAATCGACCTTATCAGAGTAAAGGGATGTAATCTGAAATGCCAACATAAACACTCCTTTATCGACTAAGACCGAACCAAAGGTTAAGGAAACAAAGCTACTTACAGGTCCAGGGTTCAGAGTCTGGCTGACCTGGCAAATCTCTAAATTCTTGTGGCTAAACTCCCAAACAATAGGAGCTATCAGCTCTGATTTACAACACAGTCACTACAACTCTGATGGGACAAAGGACAAGCCTTAGAAAAATTCTCTTCAGATAAGCTACTGCAGACCTTAAGCCAGTTTCAACCAGCTTATATGGGCTACACAGTCTTTGTATCCTATAGTTCACCTTTTGTCCTAGAGTCAAATTCTACTTCATTTTAATGCTGAGACCCTGCCTTGAAATGAACGTGAAATGTATGTTACGTATACGTCTACCCACTATGCCTGGACTCAGCTCCTATCGTAAATATGCATAGCTTTTGTCCCAAATGTATGTGATACCAGCTTTGTGAGGCATAAAACCTAACCTATCTTTCCCTTCTTCAAAGAGAGAGGTGGAGACTTTTCTTCCCAGCCTGCAAACCAGTTTCAGCAATAAAGCTCTCCTTTCTACTATTTAGCCACTCTGGTGGTCCTTTGGGTGACAGGGGTATTAAGCTTTATGTATAGTTTTATTAAATATCTCTGATAAATCTCACTATTATGAACACTTCAAATTTTGAGGACCATGTTCTTTCCCTAAATCAAATCTCAATTTATCTTTCATTCACAGCTTCCTTTAATTTCTATATTGGCTTTGATGCTCCAACATCTTATAGTCTTAAATTATAAATATCACATTCTGCTAGAATTTCAAGTGTGATAATAGTGAACTCTGTGGCTCCACGATAGTTCTTACAGGGGAGTGGATACACATCCTTAGGAAGCCCAGAGGGAATTTTCAATTGTTACTATGTTAAAGTGTTGAGATGACCACAAACCTATCTCATTTAATTGTCTCTAATAAACTTTACAAATTTAACTTATATGGCCATAAAACTATTTTATTTATTTATACCTAATTTTTTTATAGAAATGCTTAAATTCCATTGATGCACATAACTTTCACAATTCCATATATATTCATTATGTGTGTGTTCATATTTATATATATATAAAATTTTAAATTTAATATAATGAACATAATCAGAATGTCAATTAATCTGACTAAATTGCCATTACATTGTGTTAATGAACACAATTAATGACTAAATTGTGTTCATTAACGATATTATCTTTTGCTCATTTCTAATCTGAATGTCATATTTATGATATGATTATACTAATACTGCTAAATTATAACTTTCATATTAGTTGTAATAAATTTATAATTCATTTGGAGTACTTAAAGTATTTCTCAGAAGAATAAAGAAACTGAAGTCAGAGAAATTAATTAGGAGATGACTTAATTAATCAAGAGGTCAGGGTAAAAGGAATTGATAAGTTTAAGATACCTAAGAGTGCCCTACTTTCTAACATATTTATAGATTTCACAGACTTTTTAAATACAAAATAATACACAGGCTGTTGAATTGGCCATTGCATACCTAAGCATTAAAATAATGATATGCTACCTGGATGTAAAAACTTACCTTAGTAAGTTTTACTGAGGCAACACTGACCTCACAATGAGTGGACCAGGGAAATACAATTAATTATCCACATGGAATCTAGGAAGATATTTCTAAAATGATTAAGATGTTGTGATTTAATAAAGAGACCAACCAAGTTCTTACAGTACCCCACCTTTGCTTAACATTTTTCCTGTTTTATGTGCTGAATCCTTATATATGAATTTATTTGTAGGTAAAATCCTGAAAATGACATTTTAATTTCATTTATTTTTTATTTATTTTGGAAACAAAGTCTGACTCTGTCGCCCAGGCTGGAGTGCAGCGGCGCAATCTCGGCTCAATGCAAGCTCCGCCTCCTGGGTTCACCCCATTCTCCTGCCTCAGCCTCCCGAGTAGCCGGGACTATAGGCAGACACCACCACGCCTGGATAATTTTTATATTTTTAGTAGAGATGGGGTTTCACCATATTGGCCAGTCTTGTCTCGAATTCCTGACCTCAAGTGATTTGCCTACTGCAGGCTCCCAAAGTGCTGGGATTACTGGCGTGAGCCGTGGTGCCCGGCTTTGGAATTTTGATTTTAAAAACCAGTACCTTATTCAAGTGGATCAGCATTAAATAACACCCCCTTCCAGAATATTGCTAATGTCTTTTTAGATTTCTGTTTTATTAAATAGGTATTTGCTTGCCAAGATTTTTCAAAGAATTAAAGAAAACATATTCTGTATAAAACATCTTATGTATTTCTAATTGTGCTAGGCAAGAAGCCTAGGTAGAGAACTTTATATTTATAAGAGAGTATGTCAGTGGAAAAGCACTAAAACCATGCTTTATAGGCAATCTCAATAAAGATTACTAAATCATGACATATGGAAAAACTTTTGTGATATAAAAACACCTAAGCTTTTGGATTACTTATTTAACACATTTTATAAACTAAGATAAAAAGAATGATTAGAAAACTTCAGAGGCCGTAAGTGTCAGGAAAGATGTCACCCACATGGGTGCAGTACACATAGCTGGTGAAATCCCAGTGTACACCCTGGTGGCCTAGAGCTTCTGTTTTAATGGGCTGTGTAAATGTAATGCCCACATGAAATAATGATGCTCAATCATATTCTCTCTCAAAAACAGAAAAAATCTTGCCCACAAAGAAAGAAAAGAATGTCTGAATCTTTTCTCTGGATGTAAAAGGAAAATAAAAAAATAAACAAAAATCTGTACCTTGAACATCTGAAATCTGAAGGGACCCCAGCTGACAATTTAATTTCATAAAGTATTGGGTTAAGCATTGGGATAAAATGGATGCTCCAACAGAAAGTCCCAAAATGTCAGGGAGAGGAAATAAGTCTGCCGAGTATCACACAAGAGAAGAAGATGATTTGAATTTTTACTATTCTATATGGCTACGTTTTATTGCACTGCAAATATTTGAAAGAACACAAATATTTTAAGTAAATGTTTTCCACTTGTGATTTTTTTAATGTTAAAACAGACCCTGATAAATTGTATCATTTATAGATCTGCACCTTGAATTTTTGCATAGTTTAACTAATATATCAATCACATAAGAAACAAAATCTGAACAAATATTTTTCATTATGCTTGAAGCTATTGACATAAACAGTGAGATTTTCATGTCATTAATCATTTAATACACTGCTGAAAACCAGAATGAGAAAGGAAATACTGGAGTTTTGATTTATATACTTTATAAGGAACAAACAATAAGAGATGTAGCTTATACCCAAGTAAATGTAACTGATGAAAAAGACAAACTTATTGCAGTAGATCTGTATTATTATAGTTACTAGTTCAGTGACAAAAATCTATAAAATCTTGTTTCAAAAGTCTTCTCATTTATTCATAAATGATATTAATAAACAAATACTGAATACCAAATATTTGCATATTAAAGTCTCAGAGGTAAAATGGCAAAAATCCTTACCTCCAGGATATTTCTCTTATTGAAGAAATAAAATTATATATGCTTACATTGTAGAGCAGAAAGTACTAAGTGACTCTAGAGATGACAAAGTAAAACACCATAGGAAGTAGAGACCAACACTACTTCCTACTAGGAAGTGATTGATGAAAAATATTGTCTTGGGTTTCATAAAATGAAGAGAATTATAATACAAATTATTATAAGAGTTTGTTTTTTTTTTTTGCCTAGAAATAGCAAAAAGTACCAAAGTAATTTTAATAATACTCTGCATTTTACAGTGTTTATGATTTAACCAAGCAAGAGATTAAATGCATAAAACAATCTGTCCTGTGCTATAACAGCAACCTCAGATAGTTACTAAATCTAAAGGCAAATGAATTTTGTATATTTTATTTCACAGAGAGATAAAAAGTATTTATACAAATTTCTATTTTGTATACTGCAGACAATGTGATCTTACCATAAAAAATACACAAATTAGAACAGAAATCATATCATGAATACAATGGCACTTTTTTCTGCATTCAAGAATTCACACAGTGCAGAACTATCTGTAAGATTTTGTCTTCTTTTCAACATGCACCAAGTCTTTATTTTTCTAACTAGTAAACTTTCAAAATTTATTTTCTGGTTATAAACTTGTCATTGGGTATAGTCAGATGATCACATTGTTTAAGGAGCTAATGAGCCCCCCACTACAAGGAACAGTAAAGATCATTCATATGGTTACTAATCAAGTAGAGGATGCCAAGAATATTTGAAATAAATGCCACTCTTAATCAATAGCTATCATTACAGTGTTTCACAGTGAGATAAAAATAAAGACAGAAAAATTAATTTTGATAAGACATGACTGCTGTAGGTGCTGTTTACAAAGTGATACTGTATTTGTTTTTCTTTGGGTAAAATATCAATGCTAGTAAAACAAATTAATGAAATAAAACAAAAATTTAAAATACACTGCTGCTAGGTAGGTAAAGTATTGATTACAGTACCTGAGATCAGGATAGTAACATAGTTAATTCCTTTTTCATTGTAGGGTTGAAGTGTCTCAACCATTATGAAATGAAATGAAAGTCTCACAGCACCCACTCTCAAACTTTGAAGTAGAAACATTTTCAATATATATGTCAAATATATTTTAAAGAAATGAATTATCATTTATATAGCTAAAACCAAGTCTATGAAGATCACCATCTTGAGTTTACTGAGTTTCCACACAAACAAATAGTACTGTATTTTTTTAATTTTTGAAGTGTATATAAATGTTATGTTACCTGCTATTCTCATTAAAATTCTGTTTTCATTTTTCACATAAATGCTCATTTAATTAATTCTAATAGTTTTATTATTTTTATGAATAAATAAGAATCATTAAGAATCATTCATATAATTTCTGTTATGATTCTAGTGTCTCTTAATTTATAATATATACATACAAAAGGATGTCCCTATGTATCTTAATTGAATTATAGATCAGGAAAATAAAAAACTCTGTAAGATTTTAATAGAATAATTGAAAAATTCAATGTGCACTGGTATTTTTTTAAAGAATACTGCATCAGTGTTAAATATTTTGAGTGTGATCATTGTATTGGACTTATGTAGGAATGTATTATTATCCACAGGAGAAACCTGTCAAATAGTTCAGAAAAATAATACATAGAGAATTTTTAAAAATTTCACAAAACATTCACAGAGAACATATTCTTTATCTTTTTGACTTCTGTATAGGTATGGAATTTTGCAAAGTAAGTAGAAAATTGGTGTGCACCGGTTTAACTACCATTGAGAAAAAATCTATTTGAGTATAGATGTTTGCATATATGAAAGAGAGGCGAGCTGGAAGAAAGAAGTTATCCTTATCTACAAGAAAAGGACATTGTTTCCAAGAAAGAAAGAATAAGAAGAAATGTAGGTCTGGTCTGAAGCTTTGTATCATTTCTTTGAAGACGGTTCAATATTATGGCTTCAGATAGAGGCCTAGCAACTACCCAAATTGACAATGGGATTAACATTGACGATTTCAGGAAATAGAGTAAAAGCACACATTGACCAGAGAAACATAGTTGGTTCAAAATGATAGTAAAAATTTTAAATTTTTTCATTAATAATTTATAGTAATATAATTCTGACTTATCTATCTAGCTACCTAGTTGCTCAGGTATGGAAAAGCAGGTAAATTTCATCTAGGCTTGAGTTTTGCCAGAGAGATAAAATGAAAAGACAAAAGGCAAATAAGTTTTTGTTATACAATATTATAAAAGACTGGAACATCTACATTGGAAGAACTGTTTTAATAAGAATAATTGAGCAACCAGCTAAAAAGAGAGGATATTATTTCAGAATACAAAGCTGGAAACACTCTGATGTAGGAACATAATAGATCCAAGAAGGCAATATGAACAACCACTGTTTCATCTTATGTAAGCAACCAGTCTCTTTGTTCTAAGAGCTCTATTAATACCGCAAATGAGTCATAGCCTATTAGACATTATATCAGTTTTAGATTTACTTATATTTTTCTAACTTTTCTTCTTCATGTTAAATACACCAATGTGTAATATATTTTCTATTCATAATAATGGAACATTTTTGGACTCATACTTTTAAAATATGATCTTTGAGTGATATCTAATATCTTTAATATAGTTAAATATTAAATATTCTGGTTATATATATTTCTTCAAGAAAATAAATCTGCTCTTTCTGTAATATTTTACTCTTATCTGATATCTCCCCAAAGACCAACCAAAGAGACCAACTTTATAAGAAGTTTGATCGTTTGTCTGTATTAATATCGGGAGTAAGACTGATGAAATTAACAAAAGCATCTTGAAGAGGAGATATTTATAGCGCAGTTTTTTGATATGCACAGCAGTCATATTAGCATATGAAACAACAGGGGAGATGAGAAGAGTATATTAGAAATGAGTTATATTGAAAATTTTTCATTGCATATCAAAATCAGTGAATTTCTTCCTCATCTACTGACCATTCAATGTTGATGTAACTACATGAATTTCTTATGAAAATATTAATTTAATATAGTCTTGCCATTTCAAATTTTAATACCATTCAACTGTATGCACTCTAAAAAATTTGTTCTTCTTGACATAGGGATAATATCAAAAGATAAATTATATAAATATATAAAATATATAAAATAAATCAGATTTTTTAGAAAGCCATTTTTGATTACCTGGTTGCCCAGATATGTATTTGGTACTCTGTGTTTGAAAGAATAATTGTATGAGGTAGTTGATGTTTTGAAAAGCAAAAGGGCTCATTTAGAACACATAATCCCCCATTTTGTGATTCATAGCCTGGAGTCTGAGAAGAATTAAGCCATGAATTGCTTTCTAAGAACCTATGAATACTTTATACAAAGTTTTGTCAGTATGTGCATTTTTTTTTCCTAAAAAAAAGGTACAAAAATAAATCATTCTGAAAAGGTTTCTAGGTCTCTAAATATTTAAAAGTCTGCTGTTCTGAGCATTCTTGATAAATGTAGCTGCGTTCACTTTCAGTGTTCATTTCAGACAGAGGAATTTTGACCTTTTGCTTATGTCGAATTTATCTCATCATTTATTTTTAAATGACTTAAAATAAAGCTTCTATTTGATTTTAGTGAATTTTATTTTTACACAATAAAGTGCCATTATCAAAGAAACTGGTTACAGATAATGACTTAGCTTCATGTCCTGTAAGTCATCTCACTTATTTTTTTTTTTCTTAAAACTCTTTGGCTTTTAAGACAACATGCAATAAAAAATGACTCAATTATGACTAGCATTTGTGCAATGACTTTTTTTTAAGTTTCATTTTTAGGTTCAGGGGTACATGTACAGGTTTGTTATATAGGTCAATTTGTTTCATGGAGTTCGTTGTAGCGATTATTTTGCCACTCAGATATGAAGCCTAGTACCCATGTGTTATTTTTCCTGATCCTCCCCTTCCTCCTACACTCCACCCTCCAATGGGCTCAAGTATCTATTGTTCCCCTCTGTTTTGTTCTCAGCATTTAGCTTCCACTTATAAATAAGAACATGCTATATTTGGTTTTGTGTTCCTGCATTAATTTGCTAAGGATAAATGGCCTCCAGCTCCATCCATGTCCCTTCAAAGGACATGATTTCCTTCCATATTTTATGGATGCATAGTATTCCACGGTGTGTGTGTACCATCTCTATGCATATAGACTACAAAATCTAAAAGAAATAGATGAACTACTGGACACATACCCCTCCTAAGATTACACTAGGAAGAAATTGAATCCTTGAAAAGACCAATAATGAGCTCTGAAATTGGGTCAGTAATAAATAGCCTACCAAAAACAACAAAAAGCCCAGGACCCGATGGATTCACAGCTGACTTTGACTAGATATACGAAAAAGAACTGGTGCCATTCCTGCTGAAACTATTCCAAAAGACTGAGGAGAGACTCCTCCCTAACTCATTCTTCAAGGCCACTGTTTTCTGGATACCAAAACCTGGCAGAGTTACAACAACAAAAAATAAAACTTTGGGCTCATATCCTTGATGAACATCAATGCAAATATCCTCAACAAAATTCTAACAAACTGAATCGGGCAGCAATCAAAAAGCTTATCCACCACCTTATCAAGTAGGCTTCATCTTTGGGATGCAAGTTTGGTTCAATAAACGCGAATCAATAAATGTGGTTCATCACATAAAAGAACTAAAGCAGAAACCACATGATTATCTTAATAGATGCAGAAAAGGCTTTCAATAATGTTCAACATTCTTTATGTTAAAAACTCTCAATAAACTAGGTATTGAAGGAACATACCTCAAAATAATAAGAGCCATTTATGACAAACCCACATCCAACATCACACCGAAGAGGCAAAAGCTGGAAACATTTCCTTTGAAAACTGGTACAAAATAAGGATGCCCTCTCTCACCACTCATATTCAATGTAGTATTGGAAGTCCTGGCCAGGGCTATCAGTCAAGATAATGAAATAAAGGTCATCCAAATAGGAAGAGACGAAGTCAAATTTCCTGTTTGCAGAGGACATCATCCTATATCTAGAAAACCTCCTATTCTGAGCCCCAAAACTCCTTAAGCTGATAACCAACTTCAGCAAAGTTTCAGGATACAAAATCAATGTGCAAAAATTACTAATGTTCCTATACACCAACAACAGTCAAGCCAAGAGCCAAATTAGGAACACAATCTAACTCACAACTGCCACAAAAAGAATAAAATGCCTAGTAATACAGATGATCAGGAAGGTGAAAGATCCTTACAAGGAGAATTACAAACCACTGCTCAAAGAAATCAGAGCTGACACAAACAAATGAAAAAATATTCCATGCTCATGGATAGGAAAAATCAATATCATAAAAGTGGCCATACTGCTCATTTATTTTTATCGTGTGTATTTGTGTGTATACACGTGCCTGTGGTATTTCAGGCGGCAAACACATGTTCATGAAAGTGTTCCTTGTGTAAAACACTCAGGAACTAAGTAAGGAATATGCAAGAAACAACTGATTTTCTACCAATTATATGAAACATTTCTCTCCCACTTTGTTCTTCATTCAATTATAAAAATTTGTACTACAACCTGGAACTTGGTTATATAAGGTCATTTACAGGCATTAATCATTGGGGCAGTGAAAATACTACAGATATTTACGGGCTGGGAATGGGTGAGCATCGAACAATCAGAACAAATGCCTATCAGAGTGAGCTTACATTCTTACAGTGAAAAGGAGCTACCAGCTGTGTATCAGTCACACTGGGGTAGCTTTTGGAGAGGGGTAGCTTTAGGAGATTGAAGTTAGAATCTTTTACTAAATCCAAATGATGACATTGCTGAAACTGTTTTGAAGTAAGTTACATTACGGTAAATAAAATATTTGAGTATCCAAGTAACCTAGTAAGAGTTTTAATGCTCCCATTTGGTTGTGTTTTCATTTTTCTTTAGATAGTTCAGCTATTTGCTACATAGAAATTAAACCTACCTAAAAACATCATATCATCAACAAATATGAGAGATAATGAGAGAGAAAGGGTAAATGTGGCATAAATCTTTCAAAGAGAAAGAGTATTAGAAAGACACAGAAAAGTACACTGAAGAAAATCCTAGTATAAAAACAATAATTGTATTTAAAAACTGGTATTTAAAAAACATATAAGCCCTAGGCATAAATTGAACACACAAATCCAGGCTGATGCCAGTTTCTAGTCATTTGTGCATTATTAGAAATACCGTTACATGCATTTTATTTACATACTTGAAAGATATTGTCAAATTAAATGATGAAAAGGATAGACTATATTGGTGAAGGGTTTATCTGAAAACAAAAGACATTGTCTCCTTTATGGCAGATTCCATTGGTCTCTGCAGCATTGCTGCGACAGCTCCATTAACCTTTGTTCTTTGCACATTTGTGGACTTTGAATTTACTTGAATTCACATCAATCATAGTTAAAAAATAAAACAAACAAAAAGCTACATTTATTTATAAAAAGGTATCCTTTTAAAGAAAACTATGTTGAGAATAAATCTTGAAATGCATTAACCTTTCCACTAGAGGGACAGGTGTTATCAGAAAATACCTTCATTTTTATATACCAAATTGTCCTTAATAGATACTATTCGGATGAAAAGCTGAATAGTGTTTACCAAACTACATCTAAAGTCTTGAGTATGTCTGAGCATTTTTACTCGTCTTTATTAACACTCAGTTTTTGAAGCCACCTCTTACATTATAGATTTTGATTACTCTTCAAAAATGACTCATCTGCTTGAGTTGAGGAGTCAATAAAGAAGGATAACTTGGAGAAGCTTACAAGACAATTCAGATAACAAAGAAAACTGAAGGGAAAAACAAATGCAAAGATACATTTGGTAGGCATTTTTATATAGAAGAAAATGAATAAAGGATGGGAGAATGGTATTATTCAAATAACTGAGACAATTGGGGTAAAGAGGCTTTGAAAAATGAGTGAGTTTATTCACATATAACAAGCCAAATACTTATAGCAGGGTGCTACAGCTAAAGACTGGACAAATTATTCTATTTAGTATTTTTCTAAGTGGCATCACTAAATACCGATTTTTGGCATTTAATAACAGATGCTTAACGCTAAATTATACATATGATATATTAATATATTAATGTAATATGCAAATGTGCATATCCATACACTTGAATATTTCAGATTAATTTCATATAAAATTACCTTTTGATTTATAATTAAAGACAAAGCAATTAATTAAGGTACATTTTTAACACATTGTTTCATTTCTTTGTTTCTCTTCCAAACTCTACCTTGCCTCACTTTATGCTTATTCTTATTAAAAAAATTTGCAACTGTGTGAACATATTTTCTCAAGATACTTTGATTTTTCACTATTAAAATTTCTCAGTTTTGAAGGAAAGGAAAACAAACTGCTTGTTTAGGAAAATACATTTTATAAGTATATATTCCTATATGTATAAATATATATATATATATATATTTCTCCCAAACTCATTATGTCTTTCTCCATTGAGAGGTTTCTGTATCTCATACTTGTGATATTAATTTTATGCAGACTAACTTTTTACTAATTAATTTTAATTTTATTTCTTCTCACCTCCTCTCTGTGACTGCATTTCTAAATCATCATCACCACCACCACCAACAGTACTACCATCACCTACACCATCATCATTGTCATCAACAATAATAGTTAACATTTATAATATTTAAACATGTCTAGGCAGTTTAGTAAGTGATCTAACATGTGATAGCTTATTTAATAATTCCCACAAAATAAGTGGTAGTCAATATATTTATCAGTAGTATATAGATTAGTGTAATGAGTTTACTAAAATTTTGTTCATCTCTTCAGTTAATAGATATTTAGATTGTTTCCTGTTTGGGGATGTTCTATATGACGCTATCATAAATATTTGCATACAGGTCCTGAGTGTTCATTTTCTGGGGTAAACACTAGAGAAAGGGATAGCTGCACTGTTTGGGGTTTATCTAATTATATAGGAAACCGCCAGGGTGTTTTCCAAATGATCTGTTTTACATTCCCTCAAGAAATTTATTAGGATGCTATAAGTTCAAAATTCTTGTTTGTAATTGATATCATAATTGATATTGCCAACCTTCTCAATTTGGCCGTTCCAGTGAGCATAAAGTGGCATGTCATAGGTTTTAAATTTTAACTCAGTGAATGACTAATAGTGTTGAGTGTGGTTTAATGCATGTTTTTTTGACATCTGTCTCTTTGCTTCGGAGAAGTGTTTATTTAAATATTTTCATTGGTTTTACTTATTTTTTATGGTTGATTTATAAAAGTTGTTTATATAATTATGATACAAAGTCTTCATTAAATATGTGTTTTACAAATATTTCTCCCAGACTTTCTTCACTTTTTAATACTGTCTTAGGAAAAATAAGTGTCTTTCATTTTGCTGAAGCTATACAATGAGTGCTTTATGTATCCTAAAAAATCTGTGCATCTCAAGGTCAAAATTATTTTCTCCCATGTTTCTGCAATCAGACCTTATAGTTTTATCTCTTATATTTAGGTTTGCGATCTATTTTGAATTAAGTTATTCATATGGAATGTATTTCTTCTTTTTTTGCATTACCTTTGAAGGTAATTCCTTTGAATTACCTTCACATCTTTGTGAAAGTCAATTGCCTATATGAAAATTGTCTATATGAAAACTCTGTATCTATCTATCATCTATCTATCTATCATTTATCAGTTCTTTGCCTATCTATAATTACACCAATTCCACATAATCTTGGTTACTGTAGCCATATAATAGGTCTTTAAGTCAATTAGTTTGATTCCTGTATTTTTTTCTTTTTAAAAAATTGCCTTGGCCGGGCGCGGTGGCTCAAGCCTGTAATCCCAGCACTTTGGGAGGCCGAGACGGGTGGATCACGAGGTCAGGAGATCGAGACCATACTGGCTAACACGGTGAAACCCCGTCTCTACTAAAAAATACAAAAAAATCTAGCTGGGCGAGGTGGCGGACACCTGTAGTCCCAGCTACTCGGGAGGCTGAGGCAGGAGAATGGCGTGGACCCGGGAGGCGGAGCTTGCAGGGAGCTGAGATCCGGCCACTGCACTCCAGTCTGGGCGACAGAGCGAGACTCCGTCTCAAAAAAAAAAAAATAAATAAATAAATTGCCTTGGCCGTTTTATGCCATCTATGTTTTCATATGCACTTTAGAATCAAGCTTTAATTTCTACGAAATAACCTGCTGGACTGGACTTTTTTTGGGGGGGGGGTGGTGCGGGGGGAGGATTGTGTTGAATCTATGTCAGTTTGGGGAAAATTGGTATCTTAATATTGAGTCTTCTTATTAATAACCTATACGCCTCTGTTTCTTTAGGTCTTCTTTTATTTCTTTTCTTTTTTCTTTGAAGCTCTGTGGAGTGCAGTGGCGTGATCTCGGCTCACTGCAACTTCGGCCTCCTGGGTTCAAGAGATTCTCCTGCCTCAGACTCCCTGGTAGCTGGGATTGCAGGTGCCCTCCACCATGCCAGGCTAATTTTTTTATTTTTAGTAAAGACAGGGTTTCATCACGTTAGCCAGGCTGATCTCAAACTCTTGACTTTAGGTGATCCGCCCACCTCGGCCTCCCAAAGTGCTGGGATTACAGGTGTGAGCCACTGTGCCGGGCCTAAGCCAGATTCTTTAAAAATAACCAATAATCTTTAGTTTAGAAACTGACCATTTCCTGTTTGATTAAAACAACTTTATGAAAGCTTAGTCAAGGGAGAAGAACACACTTAATTCAACGTGAACAAACATTAGCTGGGGACTTCATGAGGCATTACAAGAAAAATAAAATTATCAAATTTCTCAGTTGTTCATTTTAATGTTCATCAATTCCAATGAAAGGAGCTATATTTTATGTCTAAGTTACATTTCTCATGTCACAATAACTGAAATAGTAATTAACAATTATTGAATAATATCGAACATTCCAAATACTATGTTAAGCAATCAGTATGCAATGTCTTATTAATTCTTTATAACAAGTCTACTCAGTAGGTATTATTTTTATCTTTAGATATATAGAAAGTTTGCTAAAGTGACAAAGCTGATAGGTGACAGAATCAGGCTATAAATCAAGGCAGCAGACTCTTTTGAGAACTCGTGCTGTAAACAATATGCCTAAATCTATTTTTAGAATTTTAGGAAAATGATTTTATTTTTATATAATTCTTTGATTTTAATTCATGACTGAAGAAAATCTGAATGTTACAAAAGTATGTAGATTAAAAAGGGAAAATGTCTTTCATCCTACCCCAGTTATGATCTACATTAAGAAATAACTACTTTCAATGTGATTTTATTTTATGTTATTTTCTATATTTTCACCTACAAACAAGTGTTTGTATATATTCTTATAGAAATGATTCTTTTCCAGTTTTTTATACAAAATAAAAATGATTTAATAAACATCTTATACATTCTCCTTCATAAATAAATAACTCATGTATGGGTGTTGGGGTGGGGGATACATACATACAGGATACATATCCCAAAGTGAGAAGTGAATTTATTAGTTAATAGGATGCAGAGATGACTACCTACTTAACATTCATTCTCCTCTTGTTTCTTGCTTCCAGAATTCCAGTTGTTTTGGAAGTGGTAATGTAGCCATCTTAAAAAATAAATACATTTCTAATTCAACATGTAAGTAGATTGGAAGTTGTAACTCCATCATCCCAACAAGAAGAAAAGCAAAATAAACTAAAAATCAACAAATCTTAATCCATCAAAGAACTGAGTTCACAGGGCAAATTGCCACCCTGAAAACCAGAGAGAAATGTGAATACAAACAAACAGATTTCTGGAAACAGAATCATCCACTGGAGTCTGGTAGAAATCCATAAAGGATAACAAACATAGAGTAGCTTTAGAAATTAAAGCTCTTGAGGGCCCAGCCTTAGTGGAACCTTCACACTTGCAGGGGTTTCACCTCAGGGAGTCCTACCAGTTCTTAAAATGAAGAACAGGAAAAAATCATCTTGTGCTTCATGTAGGGTAAAGGGGAAAGAAATTTTGAAATAAGTCAAAAATAATCAACAAAGTCCTGTCCCTAGAAAACTATTTCATCAGAGTCTAACCACTTGGGTTTTAACAGATTCTAACCAACCCAGGGGAAGAGTAATTATCCAGCAGAAAAACACTAACGATATAGTTGAACAGCACAGTCGATCAACTGGATTTAATTGGCATGGATAGAATATTGCCTCTAAAAACACCAAAATACATATTTTTCTCATGCTCATATGCGATACTCACCGAGATTGTTAACATTCTGTAACATAGAGCACACTTTAACTTTTTAAAGGAATAGAAATCATAGAAAGTAGAATTAAACCACATAGAACTAAACAAGAAATAAATAACAGAAAGAAAGATGGGAAATCTTAAGAAAATTTTGAAATTAAGCAACACATTTCTAAATAACACATTGATCAAATAGTTTCAAAACAAACTGATTCTAAAGTTTATACAAAAGGCAAAAGACTAGAAAAGTCAACACAATATTGAAGAAGATAGAAGTATGAGAACTGACACTATGTGAACTCAAGACATCATATAAAGCTTCATTAATCAACACAGTGTGATGTGGATGAAAGACAAATAGATTTATGAAACAAAATAGAGACCAAAGAACTAGACTCATACAAATATGATTATGCATTGCTTACTGACAAGGATACATATGTACTGAGAAATGCATCATTAGGCGATTTTGCTGTTGTACAAACATCATAGTATATACCTACACAAACCTAGATTCTATAGTTGAATACACACCCAGACTATATGGTATCCTCTATTGTTCCTAAGCTACAAATCTGTACATATTACTCTACTGAATACTGCTGGCAATTGTAAAACAGTGGTAGGTATTTGTGTATCTAAACACATTGAAGAGATACAAGAAAAAGATGATACAAAAGGGAAAACATGATGCATCTTTATAGGGCACTTACCATGAATGGAACTTGCAGAACTAGAAGTTTGTCTGGATGAGTCAGTGTTGAGTGGTGAGTAAATGTGAAGCCCTAGACATTACTGCACATTATTTTAGAATTTATAAACACTGTGCACTTAGGCTGCACTAAATTTATTAACAGTTTTTCTATCTTCAATAATAAATTAAGTGTAGCTTACTCTGTCTTTTTACTTTATAAACTTTCATGTATTTTTTTTAATTTTTTGACTCTTTTGACATAATGCAGTTTAAAACACAAACATATTGTACAGACACACAAAAATATTTTCTCCATGTGTATCCTTATTATATAAGCCTTCTTCCATTTTAAATGTTTTTAAATCTTTTTCACTTTTTAAACTTTTTTTGTTAAAAACTAAACACAAATATATACATTAGCTTAGGCCTATACAGGGTGAATACTGTCAATATCGTTGGCTTTTGCCTTCACTCCTGTCCTGCTGGAAGGATGTCGGGGCAATAAAATGTATGGAGCTGTCATGTCCTGTGATAACAATGCCTTCTTCTGGAATACTACCTGAAGGACATGCCTGAGGCCACTTTATAGTCAATATGTTTTTATGAGTAGAAGGGGCAAACTCTAAAATAGCAATAAATTATATATTATAGTGTTTTAAATTATATACCATAGTAGGATATGTTTATTATTATTATCAAGTATTATGTACTGTATACAATTATATGTGCTATGCTTTTATATGCCTGGCAACACAGTAGATTTGTTCATATAATTATCATCACAAACAGGTGAGTAATGCCTTTTGTTAAGACATTATAATGGTTACAACATCATCAACAATAGGAATTTGTCACTCCATTATAATCTTAGGGGGCCATCATTGTATATTCCATGTGTTATTCACCAAAACGTTATGTAGCACATGACTGTATAGAGTGATCTTTGGTAGAAGAGCAAAGGTGATTCAATGGAAAAGGATAGTATTTTCAACAAATGGTGCTGGAACAACTGGACATCCACATGCAATAATTTGCTGTATATTTTCAAAAAGCTAGAAGAGAAGATTTTGAATGTTCCCAACATAAAAAAGTGCTAAATGTTTAGGGTGATTGATATGTTAATTATCTTGATTAGAGCATTACACATATATAGTATCAAAATATCATTCTATATCCTATAAATATGTGCAGTTATTATGCCAGCTAAAAATAATATATATTATACAATTATCTTACATTTTTCACAAAAAATTCAAATCACAGACCTAATATAAAATGTAAACCTGTAAATTTCCTTGAAGATAGGAGTTCTAGATGACCTTGAGTTTGGTAATGACTTTTAGATACAATACCATAAGATTAAGAAAAAAACAAATTAGAGTTCTTTCCATTGAAAAACAATCTATTAAAGACATTCTTCAGAGAATGATATGACAAACTGTAGACTTGAAAAAATAATTGCAGACACATTATCTGTTAAAGTACTGATACCTAAAACTCATAACTCCAAACCTTATTGTGTCATTCTCATTATGAGAAAAACATCAAAGAAATCTCAATATAGGGACATTATACAAAACATCTGTTCACTACCCTGAAAACTGTCAAGGTCATAAAATAAGAAAAGTCTGAGAAACTGTCAAAACAAAAAGAATGTAAAAAGACCAGATGATTAAACGTAATGTTATATTCTAGATCGAATCTTACAGAAAAAAAATGCATTAGGTTAAAACTAAAAAAATTAACTTAAAAGTAAGTTAATAAAGTTATAAAATTAATAAAATTTTATTAATTAATAAAGTTAATAGTATGTAATACAACAATATTAAGAAAGTTAGTAATAGTCAATAATAATTGATCCTTATTTTCTCTTTAATCATAACATATATCATACTAATGTAAGATGTTAATAATTGAGGAAACTGGGTATGGAGTATGTGGGAACTCTACTACTTTCATAAATTTTCTATAGGATCAAATTTTTTTTGAATTTAGAAGTTTATTGAAAAACTCAACTATATAAAATATGCATAGATATTTAGCTATATATGTTGATTTTATTTAAAAGTTATTGATTGAAAGATGTTTAATAAATAGTGCTGGGAATACTGGCTAGCCATATGTAGAAAGCTGAAAATAGATTCCTTCCTTACACCTTATACAAAAATTAATTCAAGATGGATTAGAGACTTAAATGATAGACTTAAAACCATAAAAACTCTAGAAGAAAACCGAGGCAATACCATTCAGGTCATAGGCATGGACAAGGATTTCATGTATAAAACACCAAAAGCAATGGCAACAAAACCCAAAATTGACAAATGGGATCTGATTAAACTAAAGAGCTTCTGCACAGCAGAAGAAGCTACCATCAGAGTGAACAGGCAACCTACAGAATGGGAGAAAATTTTTGCAATCTACTCATCTGACAAAATATCCAGAATCTACAAAGAACTCAAACAAATTTACAAGAGAAAAACAACCCCATCAAAAAGTGGGCAAAGGATATGAACAGACACTTCTCAAAAGGAGACATTTATGTAGCCAATAGACAAATGAAAAAATGCTCATCATCACTCGCCATCAGAGAAATGCAAATCAAAACCACAATGAGATACCATCTCACACCAGTTAGAATAGCAATCATTAAAAACTCAGGAAACAACAGGTGCTGGAGAGGATGTGGAGAAATAGGAACACTTTTACACTGTTGGTGGGACCGTAAAGTAGTTCAACCATTGTGGAAGACAGTGTGGCGATTCCTCAAGGATCTAGAACTAGAAATACCATTTGACCCATCCCATTACTGGGGATTATAAATCCCAAAGGATTATAAATCATGCTGCTATAAAGACACAAGCACACGTATGTTTATTGCAGCACTATTCACAATAGCAAAGACTTGGAATCAACCCAAATGTCCATCAGTGACAGACTGGATTAAGAAAATGTGGCACATTTACACCATGGAATACTATGCAGCCATAAAAAAGGATGAGTTCATGTCCTTTGTAGGGACATGCATGCAGCTGGAAACCATCATTCTCAGCAAACCATTGCAAGAACAGAAAAACAAACATCACATATTTTCACTCATAGGTGGGAATTGAACAAAGAGAACACTTGGACACAGGAAGGGACACATCACACCGGGGCCTGTTATGGGGTGGGGGAAGGGGGAGGGATAGCATTAGGAGATATACCTAATGTAAATGACGAGTTAATGGGTGCAGCACACCAACATGGCACTTGTATATATATGTAACAAATCTGCACGTTGTGCACATGTACCGTATAACTTAAAGTATAATAAAAAATAAAAAGAAAGATGCTATCATTTATAAAGTGTATCCTATTTCTGAAATATGAGAAAAGTTTTCCATTACTTCTTGACTCATTTTCAATTACTTCTTGACTCTTTTCCATTCCCCTTACAATAAACTCTGGTACTTTCAATTTAGATTAGAAGGCCTTCTTATGTCTATGAGCATCCAACATTATCTGTCAACAAGACCCTTCTTGATTTCCTCCCCAGGCCAACTTTTATGTTTCACACTTGTCCTCCTAATTCCTCTTATTTTCTGCTCTACTTTAATCTGTTCCACAACCTTTTATATTTTACATTCTTTCAGAGAACAAGGCATTCATACCAAATGGTTTTTTTTCCCCCTTTGAAAATATTTGCAGCAACTTCACTTAGCACACATCCATACAGAACTTAATTAAAATGCTATTTAATCAGAATGTTCTTTTCTTACATTTGTCTTCCAGGCAAGATAAGATCACCTCATCAATTGCCCCCATAGCACTCTCTGCCTCTCCTTTCTTCATATAGTGCAAATTGTAATTTCTTGGTAACAGTCTGGTTACACTGGGACCAACAAACTCCGTAAGGCAGAAGCAACTTTTGTGTCTCTTTGTCTCTCTCTCTCCCTCTTTTAGTGACCCTGTTCCTAGAGTCTAGAGCAGATCTAACATAGAGTAAGTGATGAATAAATATTTTTCTTGAACCAGTAAATTAACAAATACAGTAATCCACTGGAAGAATGTGTCATATGAAAAAGACCGACAATATTCACTTCCAGGTGTTAACTTGGAAGATGTCACCAATGAAGACAGGAGTTAACTAGAGTGAGCAAATATATCCCAAAATGAGTTATTCATTCAAATCTATGAAGAACCGTTCTGGTAAGAACTCATTTGTAATTATAAGTAAAAGTAGTCCTCTCACATACATGTTGACATTTTAATTTTTTTTAAATTTTCATATGTTATTGGGGAATAGGTGGTGTTTGCTTACATGAGTAAGTTCTTTAATGGTGATTTGTTAGATTTTGGTGCATCCATCACCCAAGCAATATACACTGCATTCAATTTGTAGTTTTTTATACCTCACCCAGTTCCCATCCTTTCCCCCTGAGTCCCCAAAGTCCATTGGGTCATTCTTATGCTGTTGCATCCTCACATTTATGAAATCTGTTAAAAGCTTTCAATTATTCTTTAATTGTGCCATGAAGCTATGAATTTCCTTTAAATGAAGCTATAAATACTGCAATGATACATCTTATGAATTAACAAAAATTATGTCAAAATTTTGCCTCAACAAGTAAATACTTTACTTGGAAATATTAGAGGGAATAACATAAACTTATTATGAATATTACATTAATTCAGACAATATAACTGATTTTATATTACTCAAATCTAGAGTATATGAAGTAATCTAAAAGAGTTATATATCACCATTGAAAAATAAAACTCTTCAAAATTAAAAAAATGTTTTAAAGTATTTTGAACAAAATAACCTGAATAAATCTCAGCATCTTCAAACACCTTTCTCATATATAAAAACAGAAATTGAAGTATGTTATTGTTCTTCCCATCCTGGAATTTCACCATTAAGACTATTTCATAATTTAACTACCTTGGAGAGGCAATCTTCTTCATTTCCCCCCCAGTATTTAGTGAGTACCTCTCAAAACAAGCTAAATGATATAGAATATGTGAAAATGTATCTGATAATCTCTTGCCCAGTAAACTTACAGACTGTTAGGACTTCTAAGACATTTTATGACTGAATACACTTTACCTAATCAAAATTACAATAGGAAAAGTAAAAAGTTTCTCTAGCAAATTAGACAGGAATTATTTATACTTGTGGACAAGAGACAGGTTATAGAAAACACTGGAAGCAAGAATAATGGTTAGTTTACGCTAAATCCTAAGCAGATATAATGACATTACATGGATGAAAACGGAGTAATTAACAAAGTTTGTAAAAGAGAATGGAGTCAAGGAAGAGAAGAGTATGAGCAACAAGACAAATATATTAGCTATCCACATAGACATAATCATACCTATGCTTAGAAAGAGATGTGGAGATATCTACGTACATATTTTTTGATGTTTTAGGTCACTTACTATATCCAGATATTGTACATATTTAAATCTTTAACAATAACATGAACCAAATGTGACAATTTATATGCTAAGTTTCTGCGGTATTTCTTCCTAATACACAGTGAATGTTCATCCATCTATGTAGTCTTTACCAGGCTTCCCTTAGGAAATATATTGTTGATGGTATTACATGAGATAAAAACTTCAGCAGATCAGTTAAAACTCATGAATTAATGTCTAAAACTTTATGACTTGCCTCTAAATCACTCTGCTGACGTTTTGCATCAGACTTTAAATTTTCATCCTATAAAATAGTGATCATAAAATGTACATTAAATGGAATTTTGACCTGTGTCTAAAATATTTTATTTCATGGTGTACGGGAAATGGAATGAAATAAACACTGGTAAGATGTCAAAGGAATTTTGGGATGTAGGATTATTTAGCCAGGGATGCAGCTTTTGGGAGGCTAAAAGCCCTGGAGCAACTTCCTGGATAAACTGTGTAAGGTTTATTCTGAGGCAATGTAAGAAATCAGGACATAGTTCCCTTAATCGCTAGGAATGAAGTAAAGTGGTCTCTCTGTCTTGTGGATTCTAGTTATCCCTTTAAAATCAATGTTTTCATCTCAATCACTACAAGCTCTTCCTACTCTACACATCTACATCCATATCAGGGTTTATTAAAATCATTTTAATTATTTCAGGCACTTGACAACAAAAAGGGGATAGATTTGTTCTCACCTCTTTATTCATTATTACATGAAATCCTATTGTAGACAGCAAAAAGGAAACACTGAACTCTGCACATTTCTTGAGATTTAGAAGATAACAGAGAAAATCTCAAAAACATTCCATCCTGTAATCCTAATCTATAGGAATTTACCATTGTATGAAAACAGGTTTTAATATTTACTAAATTCTCATAATTTTATGAATAAAAATGATTGCATTACTAGAGTTTCTGATAACTTTTCAATAATATCTTTTAAAATATGTGTCACTTAATACTTGGAAAAGTTGTATTTTTTCTTTTTAGATACACAAACACGTAGTTAAAATTTAGTTATTGTTTAGAAAAAATGCAATGTTACCAGTGCTTATCAAAGTTCTCGTGTTATTTATGGTCATTAGGTACTGGATTTCTTAATTTTTGTCATAAATTTTTGTAATGCATTACAGATATTTTAGCTTTACCATATTGGTTAAACCTATATAATAATGGGTGATAGGTTTACAATAAAACTGTATTATTTCTTTTTCTAATATTTCAGACATGTATGCATTGAAATTCAAGTGAATCATCTTACTAAACAAGCTGTAAACATTATTCCTAATTTCTTTTTGTAAATGTGAATTTAATAATATATTGATCTATTTTATATTAATTAGATACTGTGAAGGCTGTTAGATACTGCTGAACATATATGATAGCAAAAGGGATTTTTTAAAATGTTGTAATTATTCATTATCTTGGCCGTGCAGCTATGTACAAGAACCTGAAAAAATAATAAAATTTATGAAGCTTAAATCACTCACACACACACACACACACACACACACACACACACCCCAACATTAGTAAAACTGAGGAAATCTGAATACTGAATTTACCTACTGATAGGTAATCTGATCATAGTATTTATATCATATATGAAAGAGTATTATGACACAAACACATTATTTCCCACACACAAACACACATTTACATACACAAATATACTAAAGTACACACAAATGAAGACACTAAAGAAAGAAATCTTAGAAAGGATTGATATTTACAATTATAATCATTTTGATTTCAAATGTGTTGGCAAATATATGTACAAGTATTTTTAAAGAACTCTTAATAAAATGAGTCCAATACATAAAACCAAATGTCAGAGATCAGTAGGAAATAATCCAACTGTGAGAATTCAAATCATACCTATTTTCCAACTAAGTTTCTAAGCCTCTTCAGCATTGCTCTCAAATCCCCCTTATTTTCTTTAAAGGGTATTGTAAATCCCACCATATTAATCCGGTAACATATAGTTCAATCAATTGCTTTGGCCAACTATTCAATTAAATGTACAAAACATATCGAACACATAATAACCAAAACCATTATGTTTTCTAATGTGAAGAATTCAGGAAATTCAAAAAGAGATTAACATGTGTTAGAGGATACTGTAGATTTTGTTGATTTATAATTGATTAAATGTCCAAAGAGTCTTGCCCAATGTATTAAAATCTGTACTGAATCTTTGGCTAGTGAACACCCTGTTTTTAATTCGGGCCTATCATAATTTTTTAAAACTAACTTTATGACAACTTTTATGTTATGTTGATCAACTTTAGAAATAACCCAGAAATAGGGTGATTCTAAACATGTTGAATGATTAGAAAATATGTAGTTAAACTTAACATATGAACAAAATCACATCCAGAGAACATTAACAGTAATATAAAGTGTTGAATTTAGGTTAAACATGCAATTATGTAAACAGAAGTTGGAGAAACACGGTTAAAGAAATGTTTGCATTTAAGAATTTGGATAAATTTACTGCCATCAAATCTCAACGAAAGTTGGTCTAGATGAGGAAAACAGTTTCTATAGCCAGGGTATTCACTGATAATCTTTCTGTATTTTATTTCTGCTGAACTTTCTGATGCTTGGACACTAACTGAAGGAATATATTTAATTTTAGAACCCGAGAATTAAAAGAGGTATTCACAAATTATAACACAGAAACAACGATGTGGTCAGAATGATGACTATGTAGTCAGTATTCAAATTCATCTTATTTGAAAACCAGTGGAAAGGACTGGAGTTGGTGAGTCCAACTGGAAGGGCCCAGGGGAAACTAGAATAGATTGTTTAAAATGTATGGCATGCTTCTGGCAAAAAGATAAATTACGCATAATCAAAAGCAGGGTTGTACAGTATATTCTAGTGATTATGGAAAATTTCTATATCTGTACTATCCAATATGAGAGGCACAAGTCACATGTGGTTATTTAGGGCTTCCAATTTGGCTACTGTGACCAAGGAACCCGTATCTTTGTATTCCCCAAAGATCTACTGTAGTTGACGTTTAAATTAAATAAGAAGAGCAAAACCAATTTATTAAACAATAAAGTTATATACACATGTAGATTTTTACCATTAAAGAAACTTTATATAAAATATTATTGATACTTTAGCTTTCATGAACTTGACTTGTACACAGTGTGCATACATTTTCTTATTTATTTCAAATAGAGATTCATTGCAAATTGTAATTCTTTCTTTAGACTCTAAATATTAAATAATTTTAGAACAGTATTTGCTGTGAAATAGTTTTTGTTCCCAAATTGCTTCACTTAAAATATTTTTTTATATACAAATGAGTGATATACATTATTATCCTTTTGGAAACTAAATGAGTATTAAAATATACATTGTATTCGACTCCAATTTTAATACACTTGCATAGGCTCATACTTCTTAATATGTTATATTGTCAATAGAGTTAAAATATTAGAACATATTAAACAAATTTTCTTGACAATGGCATTCCATAAGTAGTAACACACTATTCATAGGAATTTTCAAAATTCTCAAGTACTAGGTTAATTTTCTTTTTACTTGCTATGCTTCTGAGCTTCTAAAAGATCTCCTGTCAAAAGTGGCATCAGCAAGACAGTCGAGTAGTAGCTCCTAGCACTCTTCCCTGCCACACACACACACACAACAACAACAACAACAAATAAACAATCATATTTAAACTAAATTAACTAATAAAAAGCATCAAGGAACAGCAAAGAAGCAGAAATTCTGCAGAGCACAGAAACCAAGCACAGCCTCATATAGAAGGGAAAATTAAAAAAAAAAGACACCTGGCCTCTGCCACCCTATTCCCCCTAGTTGGGATCAACTTGAAACCAGGAGGGACTTCTCCCTAAAGGGAAAAGGGAGACAAGAAGAACCCAGAAGCCTCCATTATCGGTGTGGACCCTTTCAGTCTTTGCTACTGGAGTCCCCTACTGTCCTCAAAGGTTCTTAGCCCATCTGAAGGAACTCTCCAAAGTCAAAACACTGAGCCATCCCCAAAAAGAGGCCAATGCTATGCCCCACTCACCTTCATATGTCCTCCTACAGCCTGTGCTGTCACTTATCTGTGCCATTTTGGAACTTAAACCACTGCTAAGAGTGTGTCCTGCTCTGGAGGTAAGTAGTTATCACATTCCTCAGTCTCTGAGGCTCACTGTTGCTTCATCATGCCTGTGAATTAGCATGCCATCTCCAAGCGTAGCTGTTGTTATGCCTTAGGCCAAGCTGCTGCATAGATGTTTCATCCACTCCATCCTAGTCACTGCTGCACCCTCTTCTCAGGGGTGAGCTGACGTTTTGTGCATGTCTGGGAACCCAGAGCCTCATCACAAACTACCAGAACAGTCCATCCTTGGACCCAGAGCAGATATGGTACCCTGACTCATTGTGATGTCAAGTCCCCTGCACACTGGAGGAGATTCATCTCCCAGCACCACAGCTGACGTAGTGCCCTACCTCTCAGGGATCCAGAGACTCCACTGACCTGTGGAGTTGTACCTTCTGGGGCCAAGTAGATGCAATGCCTTGTATCCCTGGGGATCAGAGCTTTGGTGGAACTATGCTACCCCGACCTCCAGGCTGAACAGCAACAATGCCTCACCTACCTAGAACTGGATTAACCCCCAGTCTGAACTGCTGAGGCACTCTGCCTTTCTGGGTAATAGTCATTGCTGTACTCTTCCTCAAAACCCATGGCCTAAGGCCTTTCCTGGGTCTTTGGTGCTGCTACACCTGGCCTCACAGAGTCTGAGCTACTACTAGGTCACAACAGACCAAGGTCCAGAGTCACCGCCACATGGTCTGTCATCCCTTGTAGCCTGAGCTGCTATTGTGCCCTGTTGGTTCTAGGTTCTAAATTGCATCTGTGGCCAGCTCCCTGGAGACTAAGTCTTCAGTCACTTCTGAGCCCAAGCTGCCAAAGTATGCCTCAGAAAAACAGATCCCAGAATAGTGAAAAAAGAAACGCAATCACTTGTGCTTGGGATAGTGAACCTAAACCTCAAGTCCCAAGTGCTGCAGTAGTTCCATTAAAACTTTGCTCTACAGCTGCTTCGTGCACCAATGCCCTGGATCCCAATGCAGCTTCTACTGCCTATGAGCCATCTTAGCCCCAATATCAAAAGATATCTCTTCAGTTAAGACTCTCCACTGTGAGGAAGGCAAGATCAAGAGAATTCACAAAGCCCTGGCCCTAATAACTTATGCAGTCACTGTCACTGCCACAAAATTCTGCAACCTAGACCACCCACAATTGCCATTAATGTTGATAGTAACTAAATAAGCTGCACAAAGACTACATCGCTGAACTCACACAGAGCAAAAGCTGCTGCACCCTGTCAAACCTGCTTGCTCAGGCCTAACTTCAAGTGAAAGTCTTCCTGTACAAAAGCCACACTAAAGTTTGGAAGAGGTGATTGTTCCAACAGATCCACAATAATTAACACAGGAATACATGAAACTTGAAAAAGCAAGGAAATATGACACCACCGAAGGACCTCAGAATTCTCCAGTAACTGACCTCAATGAAAAAGCAATTTACAAATTGCCTGAAAAGAAATTTAAAATAATGATCCAAATGAAACTCAGCAAGTTACAAGAGAATATAAATAGCCACCTCAGGGAAATTGGGAAAACAATTCAGGATGTGAATGATAAATTTAACAAAGAGATAGATAACATAAAATAAAGAAACACAAAACTTGGAGCTAAAGGATTCAATCAAGGAAGTTAAAAATACATAAATAACAGAGAGCTTCAACAGCAATCTAGATTAAACAGAAGAAAGAGTCTATAAACATGAAGATAGGCCTTTGGAAATAATTTAGAAGAAAGAAAACAGAAAAATTTAATGAAAAAGCATGGAGACTGACTGTGGGTCTTAAGAAACATCATTAAGCAAACCAATGTTATTTTTATGAGAAGTAAGGATACAGAGAAAGGGACAGAAAGTTTACTTACAATAAAAACTTCTTAAGTCTTGGGAAAGATATGAACATCCAAATCCATGAAGCTTAAAAGTTTCTAAATATATTCAAACAGACCAGGTCCTTTCCAAGGGATATTATAATTAAACTCTCAAAAAGCAGTCACATGTAGAGAATTTTAAAAACAGCAAGAGAAAACAAGCCACATATAATATCCATTAGACTATCAATGCATTTCTCAGCAGAAATCTTATGGTCTAGGAAAAACAGGATATATTCGAAGTACTGCAAGAAAAAACAATAGCATTCAGCCAAGAATACTATATCTAGTAAAGGTTTCCTTCAAAAATAAGAAGAAATAAAGTCTTTCACACAGAAACAAAAGTCAAGAAAATATATTATCATTAGATCTGACTTACAAGAAAAGCTTAAGGGAGTCCTCCAAACAAAAATAAACAATGTTAATTATTACCATGAAGACATAAGAAAGTATAAGACTAACTGGCAGAAGTAAATAAGGAGTCAAGAACTGAGTATTTCAATACTATAATAATGGTATGTGAATCTTATATGTCTCTAGTATAAAGGGAAAATGTCAAAATGATCAAAAATAACTAAAGCTCTAATAAGTTTTAACAAAAGCATAATAAATAATATGTAAACAGTGTTATTAAAAACATACATTGTGAGGAGGAGGGTAAACTTCTAAAGTCTTTGTATATGACAGAATTTGTTAACGACGGAAAAAAGCAGATTACAACTATAAGATGCTTTTTATAAGCTCATGGTAACCATAAAACGAAAAAACTGCAGTAAATATACAAACAATAAAGAGACAGAAATAAAAGCTACGAACTACAAAATATCTAATCACAAAGGTAGACTAGCAAAGAATAAAGATATAAAGAAGGAAAAAGCAACAAAAACTAGGAAACAAACTACAAAATATCTAGCAGCATGTTTTTAACTATCAATAATACAATAGTATCTTGAATATAAATAGAATGAATTCTCCAATCAAAACATGTAAATTAGTTTAACCATTGTGAAAGACGGTGTGGTGATTCCTCATATATATATAAATAAATAAATAAATATATATAAATAAATACATATATAAATATATATATATATATATATGATTGAACTATATTCTGCTTACCAGAAACTCACTTAAACTTTAAAGACACATATAGGTTGAAAGTTAAAATGGGAAGATAATCCATGCAAATGCTAACCAAAAGAGAGCAAAGGTGGCTATACTTACAAGTGATTAAATAGACTTCAAGTCAAAAGCTGTTGCAAAAAACAAAGAAGGTCATTATTTAATTATATAGGGGTGAATTGATAAAGAGGACATAACCAATTATGTCCCAAATTGAAGCATCTAAATACATAACGAAAATATTAATGGACATAAACAAAGAAGGAGATAGCAAGACAATAATATGAGAAGACTTCAGGACTCCACTTTCAACAAGGAATACATCAACAGACAGAAAAGTAATAAGGAAATATTGAACTTTAATTGCATTTTTAATCAAATGAACGTAATAAATATATACAGAACTTTCCATCTAAGAGTAGCAGAATATATATATTTTTTCCAGTGTAAATAACATCTTTCAATTTGGACCATGTTAGGTACAGAAAAAGTATTAACAAATTTAAGATTACAATTATATCTAGTATCATTTCAGACACAATGCAATAAAACTAGAAATTAATAACAGCTGGAGTCTTGAAAAATTAACAAATATGTAGAAATTAAACAGCATGCTTCTGAAAAACCAATGGGTCAAAAAATATATCAAAAGAAAAATTAAACAGTATATTGAGACAAATGACAATAGAAGCAAAACATACCAAAACCTATGAAATGCAGTAAAAGCATTTCTAAGAGGGAAGTTTATAGCAACAAATATCTATATTAAAAAGAAAAATTCTAAATATATAATCTAACATTATATATTAAGGAACTAGAAAAACAACAAAACTAAAAAACGAAACTCAAAATTAACAGACAGAAGTAAATAATAGAAGTCAGAACAGAAATAAATAGAAAACAGAATAACATGTGAAAAAAAAAACCTCAGCATCACTGATAATTAGAGAAATGCAAATCAAAACCACAATGAGATACCATCGCATGCCAGTCAAAATGGGAATGATTAGGCCAGGCGCAATGGCTCACACCTGTAATCCCAGCACTTTGGTAGGCCTGTAATCCCAGCACTTTGGGTGGATCACCTGAAGTCAGGAGTTCGAGATCAGTCTGGGCAACATGGTGAAACCCCATCTCTACAAAAGATATGAAAATCAGCTGGGCATGGCGGCACCTGATTGTAATCCCAGCTACTCAGGAGCTCAGGAGGCTGGGACAGGAGAATCGCCTGAACCCAGGAGGTGGAGGTTGCAGATCATGCTACTGCATTCCAGCCTGGGTAACAGGGTGAGATTCTGTCTAAAAAAAAAAAAAAAATTGGAAATGATTAAAAAGTCAAGAAACAACAGATGATGGCAAGATTGTGGAAAAATAGAAATGCTTTTACACTGCTGATGGAAATGTAAATTAGTTCAACCATTGTGGAAGACAGTGTGGCAATTCCTCAGGGATTTAGAATCAGAAATACCATGGACCCAACAGTCTCATCACTGAGTATATACCCAAAGGAATATAAATCATTCTATTACGAAGATACATGCATGCGTATGTTCATTGCAGCACTATTCACAATAGTAAAGACATGAAATCAACCCAAATGCCCTTCAAAAATAGACTGGATAAAGAAAATATGGTCCATATACACCATGGAACACTATGCAGTTGTAAAAAGGGATGAGATTATCTCCTTTGCAGGAATATGGATGGAGCTGGAAGCCATTATCCTCAGCAAACTAATGTAGGAACAGAAAACCAAATGCCACATGTTCTCATTTATAAGTGATAGCTGAACAATGAGAACACATGGACCCAGGGAGAGAAACAACACACACTGGGGCCTGTCAGGGGGTGGGGTGTGGGGGAGGGAAAGCATTAGGAAAAATAGCTGATGCATGCAGGGCTTAATACCTAGGTGATGGATGGATAGGTGCAGTAAACCATCATGATACATGTCAACCTATGTAACAAACCTGCACATCCTGCACATGTACCCAGGAACTTAAAATAAAAATAAAAATTAATAAAAGGAAAAGAAAACCATAGAAATAATCAATAAGATTAAGAGTCGGCTTTTTGAAAGTAAACAAAATGGACGGAACTTTAGATAGTTTAAGAAAAAAGGAGCAAAGACTCCAACAAATAACATAAAAAATGAAAATGCCAAAATTGCTGTAGATACCCAAGAAATGTAAAAAGTAGGCCGGGCGCAGTGGCTCAAGCCTGTAATCCCAGCACTTTGGGAGGCCGAGACGGGCGGATCACGAGGTCAGGAGATCGAGACCATCCTGGCTAACACAGTGAAACCCCGTCTCTACTAAAAAATACAAAAAAACTAGCCGGGCGAGGTGGTGGGCGCCTGTAGTCCCAGCTACTCGGGAGGCTGAGGCAGGAGAATGGCGTAAACTCGGGAGGCGGAGCTTGCAGTGAGCTGAGATCCGGCCACTGCACTCCAGCCTGGGCGACAGAGCGAGACTCCGTCTCCAAAAAAAAAAAAAAAAAAAAAAGTATATAAAGGACTATTATGAACAATTAGATGCCAACTAATTGAATAAACTAGAGAAAGTAGATCAATATCGAGAAAAATACAACCTACCAAAATGTAATCAGAACGAAATAGTAAGCCAGAAAAGATATAAAGAGATGAAAAAGTAATGAGAACCACTCCTCCCACCAATTAAAAAAAAGTCCAAGACCAGATATCTTTACAGTAGAATGCTACAAAAAATTCAAAAATTAATTACTGACAATAGTTTTTAAAACTTTTCCAAAAAATAGAGCTAGAAAAAATACTTTCAAATACATTTTGAGGTCAGCATCACCTTGATACCTCAGTCAGCCGAAGACATCACAGAAAACATAAGTACCAATAAATTTCTCCAATGAACATAGCTGTAAAAATCCTCAAGTAAACATCAGCAAGCTGAACCCAATAACACATCAAAAGTATTACACATCATGATCAAGTGGGATTTATCATTGGCATGCAAGACTGGTTTGACATATGCAAATCATTCATTATGAAAAAACACATTAGCAGAATTAATGATAAACACATATAATCATCTTAATTCATACAGAAATAGTATTAAATTCTAAGATCCTTTCTTGACAAAAACTCTCAACAGTTATTATATAAGAGAAAAGCTGCTCAACACAAAGGCCATTAAAAAAAAAAAAAAAAAAAGAGGTAACATTATAATCAGTGGAAAAATACTGAAAACTTTTCCATAAAAATCTAGTACAAAGCAAGGATGCCCACTATTGACACTTCTGCTCAACATAGTACTGAAGCAGTAGCACTTGCAGTCAGGCAATTAAAATATATAAAAGTGACCAAATTAGAAAAGATAAAGTAAAATTATCTTTTTGTAAAGGACATGATCCTATATGTAAAAAAATCCACAAAGACTCTATATAAAAACGGTTAGAATTAACAAAAGAATTCAGTAAAGTTGCAAGATACAGAATCATCATAAAAATAAGTAGTATTTTCATACTCAAAAGATGATCTAATTGAAATATAAATTTTTAAAATACCATTTACAGTAACATCCAAAATATAAAATAAAATATCAAGAAATAAATTTATCCAGTGAGTCAAAAGATCTATATACTAAAAATTTCAGAAAATTGATTCAAGAAATTGAAAAAGACAAAAATAAATGGAATAATATCTCATGTTCTTAGATGGGAAGAATTAATATTGTTAAAATGTCTATACTACCCAAAGCAATGTACAGATTTAATTCAATCTCTATCAAAATATCAATGGCATTTCTCACAGAAATTGAAAAAAAAATCCTACAATTTTTGTGAAACCTTAAAGACCTCAAAGGGCCAAAACAATTGTGGGAAAGAGAAACAAATTTGGTGGCATAGAACTTCCAGATTTAAAATTGTATTTTAAAGTTACATTCATCAAAACAGTATGGTACTCACATAAAAACAGAAACATAGACTAGTGGAATAGAATAGAGAACCCAGAAAGAAATTCAAATGTATATAGTCAACTAATTTTTGACAAACACCTTAAGATAATACAATGGGAACATGATAGTCTCTTCAATAAATGGCACCTGTAAAACTGAATTTCCACAGGCAGAAGAATGAAATTGGACCCTTTATTACACTAGTCACAAATATCAATTTAAAACAGATAAAAGGCCTAAACATAAGACCAGAAATTATAATACTTCTGAAAGAAAACACAGAGGAAAAGCTCCTGGACATTGGCCTTGGCAATGATTTTTTGGATATTACAACAAAACAAAAGGGCCAGAACAGCAAAAGTACATGAATGGTACAACATCAAGCTAAAAAGCTTCTGCGTAGCAAAGAAAATAATTAGCAAAATGAAATGGCAGCATAAGGTTGGAAACATATTTGCAAACCATATATCTGATAAGGAATTTATATCCAAAATGTACACAGAACTCATGGAACTCAATACTAGAAATACAAACAACATGATTATAAAATGAATAAAAGACCTGAATAGATATTTCTTCTAAGAAGACATTAAAATGGGTAACAGGTATATGAAAAGCCATTCAACATCATTCATCATCTAGGAAATGCAAAGCAAAACCACTATGAGATAACAACCTCACATCTGTTAGGATGCCTATTATCAAAAAGTCAAAAGATAAATGATGGCAAGGGTGTGGAGAAGAGATAATGAGAGAACTCTTGTGTACTGTTGGCAAGAAGTAGATTGGTACAGCTATTATGGAAAATAGTGTGGAGGTTTCCAAAGTAATTAAAAGTAGATCTACCATAGACACAGTAATCCCTTTTCTGAAAATACACCCGAAACAAATGAAATCACCACCTAGTAAACATCTATACTTCCATATTGATTGTGTCATTATTTACAATAGTCAAGGTACAGATACAACACAAATGTTCAATCAAAAACGAACTGATAAACTGTGGTGCTGGTATATTTGCATTCTATTTATCAATGTAGTCACAAAGTCCTGCCTAGGTTCAAGGAGGAGGAAAATATTTTCTACTACTTGACAATGAGTGGCAAGGTTGTGAAAGAGCATTTGAGACTGGAAACATTGCTGTACCCATTTTTAGAAAACATGGTCTGTCACAACAATACAATGAGACATAACTATAGATAAAATAGACATGTATTAGGTTGGTGCAACCTACTTAATATATTAGGTTTTTACTTTTAATAATGAAAATCACAATTACTTTTGCATCAACCTAATAGGAAACCAAAGAAAATGCTAAAGTACAATGTCATTAAGTTTGAAAACTAAGATGAAGTAGATAATTTTCTATAATATTATTTACCAAAATTGATTTAAATTATAAAACAGAGTAACCAGTAACCATTAAATAAATTAAATCTGAAATCAAATTTTTCCCTTTGAGAAATACTGAGCCAGAATTTCGTGTTATTGTTTTACAGTTTAGCATAAATATGATTTTTATTTAGATTTTTTCTTTGAAAAACACAGGGAAAAATATAAAAAGAAACTAAAAATTACCTATAATACCATCATTTATTAAGGTACTTATAATAAAATTGAAAACCCTACTGAGCTACATTTACTCACCAAATCCCATCCCTTAGAAGAACCACCATGAACACTGAATCACTGACTTACCTTCTTCCAAAGTTCCTATTAGCTTATCTTTGAAATCATCAAGTTTGTCAGTTTTTTTCTGCTACAAACAATTTTGTTCTCTTGGATGAGAGTCATAGTTGTCAGATGATTTGAGATAATAAAATTAAAATTGTAACATTACATAGTAAGTGTAATATTACATGTTAAATGCATGATCCCCAAAACTGTGTTTCTGTCAGCCAGAATCTAATAGTTAATTTGTACCAAACTTTAGGTAATCCCTACTTTACTCAAGTGAATTCAGAGGACAGAAAAAAATTACTCAATCCTTTCAAAAGGCTACTCTAACCTCTATGTCAAAGACAAAAATAACTATACCATATGATAAAATTACTGACAATAATTAATAAAATATTATCAAATTGAATTTTGTGGGATTCATCCTTGGAATCCAAGGATGGTATTGAAAAAAATGCCACCATGGTTGAGATACCAATAAAAAAGAAAAAAAAAAAAAAGAGAAAACTGTGATATATTTTATGTAATAAAATATTATTCCCTAAAAAAGAATAAGATTTTGACACTTACTACAACATGGTCGGCCTGATGAATATTATGCTAAGTGAAATAAGTCAGAGACAGAAAAAGATATCTTACATGATCTCACTTATATGTGGAATCTAAAAAAAAGTTAAATATACAGAGAAAACAAAACAGTGGTCGGGGAGGGATGGAAATGGAGAGATGTAGGTCAGAGGATACAAAGTAGCAGATATATAGGAAGAACAAGTTTGGTGCTCTAATATATAACATGATAACTTTAGGTAATAAAATTGTACTGTGTAAGGGACTTATGCTAAAGGAATAGGTTTTAGCTGCTCTTTCCACAAAAGCAAAAACAAAATGAGTAACTCTGAGGGGATGGATATGTTAATTAGCTTCACTCTATTAACCTTCTTACTGTCCGTATGTATCCCATAACATCATGTTGTATACCTTAAATATACGCAGTAAAATTTATTGAAAAAAAATTATGATTTTTCTCAAACAGCGAAGAAAGAGTAATTTATACACACTCGATTATAATACTGTTTATTACTATTATTGGTTTTAAATCTGGAACTGAACTGTGATAATTATGGACTAATCAAAGGATCTTCTTTAGTGATCAGGCCAAGTACCAAAGAGTTTATATATTTTAATGGTTACTGATTAAGACATACATTTGTATGTATGGTGAAAATTCAAAATTATGACTTTAGATTTTTTTGGCCACTGTGCCTTTTCAGTCTTGTATGAATACACAGTATAGCTATTGGTATATAATCTAATTAATCCGTCTCATACCTCAATATCAATGTCACACACACACAAACACACATCATGCAAATAGCAGAGATTTATTTATTGAACATTTCAGGTGTTCTCACATTGGAATAAATTAGCATTTTTAGGAGGAAATATGGGTTTCAATGGTATTTTATAATATTTAAACACTGTCAAAAGAGTCAAGTCTCTCTAGTTTTAAAAGACTCAAATCTCTCTTAAATTTTGAATTGATGAGAATCAAGAATATGTACTTTTATTCCTCCATATATGTACTCTACACTGCCTCTGCACAAAACTCCCAATTCAGACTTTGCAAACAACCAGTTGTTGAACTTAATACAATGAGGAAAAGTGTACAAATTTATATTAAAGGCTATGTGTGAGTAAAGGAGTGTAAAGAAGGATATGAACAAGAAATCAGTAGCCATTTGCCAGAAAGTAGACCTTAAGTCAATGCACGTAAAACCTTTAGTGTGGTTTCTATGCAACTGATATGTAAAGAAGAGGGAATAGGAAGAGAGCACAATGCTTCTACTCCAACTGTGGGCTCACCAATATTACAGATTAAGTCCAACTTCTCTTTTCTCCTCAGAGACAGACTTAAGAGAGAGTCAGCAGAGGTATTCAAAAGGGCTGAAGTTTCTATTTCGGCCCGCAAAATCTGCAAAATCTATACAACGAACTGCTTCTTTTGTGTTGTATTTAAATGCCACCTCAAAAATTCCTTTGTGATTTTGATCCCATTAGAATCTGTGTTTATTTTCTTGAAATAAAGTAAATAAAATTTACATCAAATGGAATATCAGAATATTATTAATTTCACTGAATCAATCAACAAATTGATAATTTAATTTATTCCAATGTTACATGTCCTAGAGAAATTTTTAAAGGTCAAACTTACCACATTATAAATTATTTCTATGATACCTAGTAAGAATAAGAGACATGTTTAAAGATCACTAGAGCTCAGGTTGTTAGATGTTTACTCTTGCAATATTTCTTTTTTTAATTATTATTATACTTTAAGTTCTGGGGTGCATGTGCACAATGTGCAGGTTTGTTACATAGGTTTATGGGTGCAGCAAATCAATATTCTTGCAATATTTCGAATGCACTATACTTTCTTACAGAATGAATGTTTAATTTCATAACTTGTTTATTTCACACCATTATTCAACCAAATCATGTAAGACAAAGAAAAAACATTTAGATTTGGCAAAAGGGATCTCTAGCAAAGCCAAGAATGAATTTACTCTACTGCTACATCATTACTTAGTCATAAAACTGATAGTTTTTCACTTATTTTAGGGTTTTCCAGTATCTTGTTATGGAACACACATGGGCCTCTTCTGTTATGCCAAAATGTTAATGATAATTATTTTTTCTCAGCATCTTAAAATTAATTGCCAGCAAACTTCATTTATTATCTCCTTCTAACCCTCACTAAATGTTTGGCCATGGAGAAAAATGCAACACAGCTGACAGATTGACAATGTAGTTGTAGAAGCATATGAAGATTTACATCTGGGAACTTTATGATTGTCAATAATTTCTTCCTCTAATCAACGTATATTTAACTTTCCACTAATGACATAATTACTGACTAAGTCTATTTGGGATATACAATAATTTAAGTCAGGCTGCTAGACTTCTAGAAGCCTTCATTTTAGAAAATGACGTCGAGCCATGTTTTTGAATTAGTACAAAAAAAGACAATTGAAGTTTTATGTTATCTGGCTGATAACAAGAGATATTTCAGAAATTTAGAGCTATTTTGGGGGTATCTTTTTCACTTCAGAAGAATAAAAGAGACATTGAAAATGCAGGGATGAAAGTTTTTCTACATATGTATGATTGTATTAAGTAAAGGTGAATAGAGAAGACATTTTAGAAACATAATAAGATAACTGCTAAGTGCAATATCAGCAGGGTATGTTAGGATACTCCAAACAGTACACTAGGGCCAGATGAGAGTATAAGTTTTGAAGAATAGAAAAAAAATAGAGTGAATACAGATTGCTTTCTTAGGTAGCATTAAGGAATGATTATGAAATGCCTTTGAGCAGAGAAATCGTAAAGACACTGATGCTCTACTAAGTAAAGTACTTACTAGCAAAATGACATGAAGTAGAGACATGTCTTGAGAGTAAAAATGATCATTATTAGGAAAAATAAACGTTATGTTTGATTTAGTATTTACCTTGCCCTTAATTATTTATTTATTAAAGGAAAATTATGATGAAATACAAATATAAAGCTTCTATGAACTTTTTCTAAATTTGAAATTGAGTCATGCACATGAATTAATTGAAAGCCCTTAAGTTTATCTCCCAGTGGTTATTACCCAGATTTTCTTGTTTATAGGTGTACATATTGATATTATTTTCTTCCTTGCTGAAAATAGATGGCCACTACCTTCCAAACATGTGCTCTTTATTATTTTGACTTAAGAAGTTATAATACATTATACCTTGTTTTGTAATCATTTTATTACACATCAGATGTATAAATTCTCTTTCAAAATCTAATATCTAAAGATGGTAAAAAATAACAAAAAATGAGTTATTTGCTTGTTATATATTTTTAACCATTGAAAACATGATTTTTCAAACATTAATCATATTCTAAGATCATACTTTCAAAACATGTTATTCCAGAATAAAATCCAAAGTTAATTACAAATAAACATATTGTGATCAAATGCATTCTATTACTTTATTACTTCCAAGACATAGATGAGGAAATATAAAATATGTTGTATGTGGTTTCTTATCTAAGTTTTATAGACAATTTGAAGCTAAAAAATCATGTTTGAGAATAAACATGGAGACGTTTTCAATAACTCCAAAGGTGAGCAGCAGTTCAAATTTAAAAAGGACCTGGGGCTTTTAATTGTCTAGGACCTTTAGACAATAGAAAACCTAGTCCCTATAAATTGGATTATAACAGGTTTGTAGCAAAACAACACAAAAGTCAAGAGCGATGTTTTCAAGATAGAGCTTATCCTTTAGGCTTTTGTTGTACGTGACTTCCCAGCATAACTTTTTGTGCCTCATTGAAGTTTTAATTTGCCTAAAGTAATATCAAAAAGTGTATTACTTTTATTACTACCTTCCTTTTTATGGTGATCAAGATGTTTTTGATGACTCCTTGATTTAGTAATTGGAAGCATAATTTCATGTGAAATGTAAATTGCTACTCTGCCATAAATATACATATATCAGATTTATCCAGGATTCATATCACTTCAGAGAAGAAAGAGACAGCACAGGGTAAACGAATGAGGAGAAATGGTAATTTACCAATCAATTAATTTGGCCACATTTTTTCATACTTATGTGAGCCCCATTTTATTCCATAAATAGCTTGTCAGTAATGAATTTTCTTAATTCATTTTTGCAATGCAATATAACATAATTCCATTGTGGAAAATTTGGAAATCAAAAATAAGCTCAAGGAAAAAAATAAAAATAATCCACAATGTTAACATTTAGGTATATCCACTATTAAAATTGGTTTCTTGCCAACTCACATATGTATGTATATTTTGAAAATAACTCCGTCAGTATAAGGAGAAGAAAATAAAATCCCAAGATCTTTGGTGTCATGTGGTTGCACACACATCAGAACAGGAAGAAGCTCTGTTTCACAAGAAAGGAAAAGAATTGGGAACTTTACATGCCATGTGGAGGAAGGAGTGGTAAGTAAGTTCAGAGAGGGAAAGAAGAAAGAGAATTTCTTGGTGATATTTTAATGTTAATCTTATTGAAAATGAAAAGCAGGCTGACATTCAGAATAATGTCAACATGAAGCCAAACAACATCAGGAGAAGGGAATCCTAGAGTCTGAGGCGGCCCTAAAACTGCATGCCCTTTGATAATGACCGACATTGTAGAGGGGGTACTTTCCACATGCCCATAGGTACATATTTAGTACTTCAGGTATATCCATCAATATGTTTTCCCAGTCTACCAAATTACTGACCTGAGATTATAAATATTGCAAAATTTTCTTTAATATGGTTTTACATCATTCGTTGTGGAGAATTTTCCCTTTGCTTTACCACGCCCCCATCTAATATTGAGTATTCTCCAATGTAGTATTTCAGGGACATTCTGGAGCAAGTCTACTTTAGCCTGTCTTGTTGCCCAAGTCTTTGCTCTTCTGTTGATAACTTCTGTCCTACAACTTCTCAGATGGCTACTTTGAGACAGAGTTTTTTCCCGGTAAAGACCCTACTCTAGCCTCAGGTAGGGCACTCTCCTGTCAGAATTACAGAGAGCATGACTAAAAATGATAGTGATTGTTAACAAGATTGAGAGTGTAGTACTAAGGGAAAGAAAATGCTCAAAGGAATTTAAAACAGTTACCTACACTGAGAGGCCTTGAAACCTACTAGGACTTCAGGGTACTTCTGAAATTAGGGTACTTCACCATTCTGAGTGCTTATCGCAACCCTCACAGATTGAATTCTCTTGGCAGTATAATACCTCAGAATCTAGGCCCAATCAAAATGTCCTGGAAAGAAATCTGTACGCTTATGTGTTCCAGAGTACTAGCCAATACAAATACATGTTCCCCTGAGGGGCAACGTCCAACAGCATTGTTTTATCTCCCTGGATTAGAAGAAATATTTTTTTCTTAATAGTCTGAAACAGATTGATGTACAAGACATGGTCAATTTAGTTAGTCCAGACAACACTGGATATGCCAATCTAGTGCCTCACTATATTTACTCCAATGTGACAAGTAGAAAAATGCCAGCCCCATATATCCCTCTTATTCTAGGACAGTCTCAGCTTCAGAACTTCTGTAAAGACACATTTTGATGAGAATATTAACACAATAACACACACATAAGTTCACATCACACATACACAGTCTTCTAAGAATGAAGGAGAATTTATAGGCAAAATCTATGGAATGGAAGCACAGAATGGGTGATAAAATTCTAAGATTGTAAAGTCACAATTCTGCGTATATATACTTATATAATGTGTTTTATTAAAGACATGATACAAAACATACATTCTACATTTGTAGTTTTCCCCACACAATTGAATTCACACAGATGTGTGTGGAAGAATTGACATTATATTTTCCTGATCAAAGAGGTTCAGTTTCAAGGTGGGCCATCTCTAAGCATAGAAAAAGTGATGCGACTTCTCATAAATTAATTATTTTTTTTTTCACTGCCGTGCATCACAATGCAAAAATTCCTTCACCATTAAGTATTTAACCTTCAAAAATATTTTATTATCATGTATTTAATGAATGTAGAGCACATGGGTCCTTTTATTCAGCATTTTCTTTGCTTTTTCCATCCAGTTTAAACATTGTGAACAACTTCTTAATTTGTCCCAGTGATGCAAAAATCAATTCTAAGTTAAGTCCCTAGCTTTAAATTTGTTCTTTGTCAAATGATCAAGAAGGAATTAAGTGCTTTGGCTGAAGCTATCTTGCTGGTAGTGGAGCTTTATGTGTTGCAGTGGGAGCTTTACAATGCCTGAGCCTTCATTTTTCTCCTGAATTGATAATTTCCTTTGGAGGGTAAGTCAACATCCAAGGTAAATGTCAATGGATGAACTGAATACAAATGATGCCATTGAGATAAAAATTACCCACTCAAATTTGGGCACGCATAAGACCTAGTAATCAGAATTTGACTCTTGATAGTCATGCCCTGAAGCAATATGCTGGTATATTGTTCACAGATTGTGAATCTCATTGCAATATAAAAACTTGTAAAATGTTATACATTCATTTTTATCTTTTAAGAAATAAACATCACATTATTCTGTAATTTAAATATGATCCATATAATATCTTTAAGATCTTTAAACCTTTATGAAAAAACAAATCTTTATTAAAATTTTAAACATTTAATTCAGCATTCTGTGTTATAAGAAAAAATAGAGCTCCTAATTTAACCTATAATCTAACATATATAGTTTATCTCTCACATTTACATAAATTTCATCTGTTATTTGTTATGCTTATTTTATGTAACATGCTAGGCTATCAGCTTAACATAATTCATTTTTTACTATGTTTCCTTACCCAAAATACTTGTGCTGCTTGTAATACTGGACCAATCATTCTCTAACATGTCTGAGTTAATCAGTAGACAGACTGTAATTCAATTTTAATTTGAGATCTGGACAGTAATTTATCATCTGATATGCATCATTTATACTTCATTACCTAATCATTATATCCTATAAATGTGGCATTCTTCCCCTTCTTATATACCTGAAATACCATAATAAAAGATATATTTCTTGCAAATGGATGCCAGTTACACAATATAAGTGCCTGTGCATGAGAAAGGCCTACTAAGTAAATTAATATAAAAAGGTAATTTATCTAATCTTTTTTAACCATTTTAATTTACTTTCTTAAAATGAAAGACATTATATTGTAAACATATACACACACATACATATAACATACTCACACAACTATGGTACAACTCAGTCCTAATATTAAAGAAATTATAGCTGTCATTATCGTAAACTCAATAAACTGGTTATTATTGTGTAGGCAACTTCCAGTTCTGTGGAGAATTTCTACATGCATTGAGCAAGGAAGTAGATAAGAATTATACTTTTAGAAATAAGTTTTTGTCCTATGAGGCTGGCATATAAACAACTAAAGAGGGATAATTAAGAAATTATCACTGAGTAGAACTGTAGGAGGAAAGGTGGGGTCTGCTAGCAACTTAATGATAGAAAAAAAGACCTATGAACTGTTATCCTTGCTATTTCTCCTCTTGCAGCTCAAGCTAATGATTGTAAAGGAAGCCGTGTAGAATGTTGGTTAAGTCAGTAGAGTCAATTTGCTGAGATAAAACGTTGGCTTCACTTTTTGTGATACAAGTGAATTTGAGACCTTTCCTTAATTTCTATTAGTCTAACTCTATGTCTTCCACTTTAAAAGTGGAGATTAAACAGTTATTTACTCCTAGGACGACTAAGATGACTGTATAAATGCCTATTATTATATGTAAATAGCGCAGCAACAGACGACAAAGCAGAAATTCCACTGGTCAAAATAAATAGGGAAGTAAGATTTTGTTAAAATCTATTGCAATAGGTGAGAAAGGGTGGAATGGAGTCTGAACTTAACTCCACTGAAACAAATAGTGGAGTATATTTAAGAGCCTGAATCAGAAGGGTCATAGGCCATCTGTATTTGCTAATTGGCTTTACCCATAGGAAAAGTAAACTTTCTTTTATCATTGTAACTGGATGTAGTTTGTACATCTTGAAGGAAGGAATCTACTGAAGTTTGGCACTTACCCTCCCATGGAGACTGGGAAACAGGAGTACTAGCTTTCTTAATGGTTACATTTCAAAAGGATCATTCACAGGTCCTTGAGAAAGACAGGTCTGAGTTGTAACATTAGCAAGAAGCATTTAAAAAGATTTATATCTCAAAGGAGCAGAGAAACAATTTACAAGTTGGTTAGACCAGCTATAAAAACAGAGGTGAAAGAAAGGTCAGGGCAGGAGAAGCCTGTCTAAATCTTTAACATTTTTCTTAGCTAAGAGAATTGTTAAAGCTCTCTTCTTCACAAGTAATTAGTAGGCACCTGATAATTGTAGATTGTTATTATTGTTACTGTTGTTAATACTAGGTGTTGATGATATTAATACTGGTATCAATAATGAGAAAATGAGGCTTTTATGTGGCATTTTTTTTTTCTGGAATATAAATTGATTTATCAGATTTGTTTCCATCTACACACCTGGATCTTTTGCAAGAAGGTCTCTTCTATCAGTCAAAGTTCTAAATTGTATTAACCCTTGAAAATGAAGCTTAACTACTACCATGTAGTGGACTGCATTCCTTCAAAATTCACATGTTGAACCGAAGGCTCCCAGTGTGATGTATTTAATGATGTGCCACTTTGGGAGGTAATCTGGTATAAATGAAAACACGGGATTGGAAATCTTTTCACATGGGATTACTACTCTTAAAAGAAGAGAAAGCAAACACATTGCTCATTTCATCTCTCTATGCCATATGAGTACATAGCAAGGAGGTGACAGTCTCCAGGCCAGGAAGAGGAAACATACCAAAAAGAGATCATGCTGGCATCCTGATCTCTAATTTCCAGGCTTCAAAACAGTAATACAATAAATTTATGCTGTTTATGCCATACAGTCTGGTGTATTTTGTTATGGCCGCTGAAGCAAACTCATACAACTACCAATTCTTGCAAAGCCTTTTCCAATCTTTTCAAATATAAACCAAATACCATTAATGCTGTTAATGGTATTGTTATAAGAATCAGTAAAAACAATGGTAAAGACTAGCACTTACTAAGTACTTACTATGTCCATACCAGGCACTGTTTTAAGCACTCTGTAGGCACACCTTATTTAATCCTTACAATAACTCCCAGCTCTATGTGATGAGTATTCTTATTATATCCAAACTACAATTTAGAAGCAGAGGTACAAAGCAGTTTAGCAATATACTATGTGGAATGTTTTTATCCCTAAGAATTTCCAGATGTTGATTGCCTTGTATTATTACTGCTATGGACATATGTTTGCTACCCAAACAGACTTTAAGCTACCAGAGGCTTATTTCCAGATATAATTTACTTTGAATATTTTCAATGGTTGTCAATAGTATGGCAAGAAAACATAAATATGCATATCAAAATATTTGGAGATGATTTAGAGAATCTTAATGGAGGAGATTTAGGATTCAGAGAGCTGTCACCAAAGGACATACAGAGTAATGAAAAAACATCACCTAGTCAGTGTTGTTGCTCTTGATAAGGTTGACAAATTTTCCATGCTATATCTCCAGTTATTTGAAATTTTCTTGAGGCTATTAGAATAACAGAGAGAACCATAGTCCCATTCAAAGCAGTGAAAAATATGCAAATTATTTAAAGGCATTTTGTAACTATTTTATTTTCAGATATGGCATTAAAGTGTAAACACTCAGAAACAATCAAATGAAAATAGCACATTATTCAGTCAATACGTAATAAAAATATGAAAAAATGAAATTTAAAATATCCCTGAGAAAGACAAGAGAGGTGAATCTATTTACACAATAAACAGGCAGAATTTCTCAAAAATTATTAAAAGAAGGTAAAATAATAATTATTATTCATTTAAGAAGAAAGCGAACAATGGTGCTTAAATATCAGTGTGACTGAAAGGCATGCAGAAAACAATTTAACTATATAATACAATATGCATTACCCAGAAGAATGACTAAAATGAAACAAATAGGCAATACTTGTCAAACAAAAACATTGATGTGGAGAAATTGGGTCTTTCATATTGCTAGTAGATATGTAAATTTGAAGGAACACTATGGAAAGCATTTAGCATAATCTACTGAAGCTGAGTTAAAACATATTCTATAAGGGGTATATACATACATTTACTTAAAACATGTATGATAATATTCTTATCAAATATTTATACTGGCCCCTAGTAAGAAACAATCTAAAAACTTAGTAGTAAAATAGATCTTCTGACACATTCATACAAATGAAATTTGACAAGTCTGTTTTCAAATATTGTAGTCATTACATGTAGACACTTAAATTTAAAATATTTAAAATTAAAGAGAATTAAAACCTAAGTCAGCCAGTATGACTAGCCACATTTCCAGGGCTCAATAGATATGAGAGGCTAGTGGCTAATATATTGGACAGTGTCACATAAAAAATGTGTATTATTGCAAAACAGTTTATTGAATGGTGATGCTATACAGCACAGAAAATGAAAGCATTAATATGTTCTTTCAAAAAATCTCACAAAAATAATGAGCTAAAACAGTCAAACTTAAAAAATGTATACTGTGTGATTATATTTATATTTAGAATACATAAAATAGGATTCTGTTAAAAAAAGAGAGAATAAACTAGATTTGGTGGTACATTACTGTAGTCCCAACATCTTGGGAAGCTGAGGTTAGATGATTGCTTGAGCCCAGGAGTTTTGGTCCAGCCTGGGCAATATAGCAAGACTTCATCTTTAAAGAGAAAAAACAAACAAGTAAAAATTGTTATAAGTGAGGATAGGACTTATTTATATTTTAGGTTAGTTTTTGTCCAGAAGGGATATGAAAATACTATGATTATTTCACATATAACAATCACTATCTCTTTACAAAAAGAAGGAAATAAAATTATTTTGGTAAAAAGTACAAAAATGTGGTTCTTAAACTTATTAGTGTTTTAAAATGTTTGGAAATGTCCTGGGGAGATTACACTAAAAATATATATATTGACCATGTATTCAAATGAACATACATTAATATTGATTAAATATGCAAAACTTGTATGTCCCTATGTTACACAGATGTAAGTGTTGACTAATATTTACATCAGTTACTTTTCTGAGAAGCAGGGACAATTTCTTATGTATCAGTTTTTTGTAGTAAGACACAATTTTAAAACATTTTGGTTATTATTTGTGTTCATATAAGACAAATTAAATCTATATTCAAGGATTTTTTTTGGCAAAAAGCATCAACATTGAAAATAGGCTATGGCTATTAAATGAATCATACTTTCACAAGAGCAGAAAAGACAGTTTAAAATTTGTTTTACAAACACAGCTGGGTTGTCTTTTCTTTTACCAAAGTTATAGATCATACCAGAGTTAAAAATAAATTGTTTCCTAGTTCGCTATAGATTTTCAAAGACCATAAATAATGCCCTGAATCTTAATGATCTCCAAATTTGGCATATCTGTATATACAAAGAACAAACTATGTTTTCCTTTTTGATCATGTCTTTCTTTGTAAAGGTAACATCCATATGATACACTGGTATTAAAATTTTAAGAAAAAATAAAAATTATCATTTTATTGTTACATCAGAGAACAGTGATGATATGTTTTGGCTCTGTGTCCCCACCCAAATCTCATTTTGAATATTCCCATAATTTCCACGTGTTGTGAGACGGACCCAATGGGAGATAAGTTGAATTATGAGGGCAGTTTTCCTCATACTGTTCTCATGATAGTGAATAAGTCTCACGAGATCTCATGGGTTCATCAGGGTTTTCCACTTTTGCTTCCTCCTCATTTTTCTCTTGCTGCCACCATGTAAGAAGTGCCTTTCACCACCAGTCATGATTCTGAGACCTTCCCAGCCATGTGGAAACCTAAGTCCAATTAAACCTTTTTTTCTTCCCAGTCTTGGGTGTGTCTTTTATCAGCATAATGAAAACAGACAAATGCAAGTGATATTTCCATTATATATATATTTCAAAAACCTACCAGCCAAACATCACAAATCTCACTTATTTCACTTTTCCAATGCTATGTATTGAAGAACAGGAAGTTATAGGAAAACCTAAAATGGAATCATGATAAAAATACCAAGGAAGTATAAAATGTAAATACTTAGCTAATTTATTTGTTAATTATTTACTATGATCTCTCTGGTAATCTGAATATATCTAAAAACTATATTGAATACTCAAATGTTTATAATGATATTGTCATTGTTACAGCCGGTCAATTTTGTGTACAATTATTTTGGCAAATTTAACATTCAACCACTTTTGTTAGCTTAGTACCAGAATTCTCATGGGCATTCAATAAATTATCATTCTGTTCAGGAAAAACATCAAAACACAAACAACCTTATTAGAGAAATGAATGAGTGTAACAAGTGGAGAAATAGTTTCTCTGGAGTCACATGTTCTAAATCTTTATCTTAGATATTTAAAATATAGCTTTGTCCAGTGGCAAATTTGTGTTTTCAAGAATGGAATGAATAGGAACTTGTCAGGAATAATTATAGCCTATATAAGAAATGAGAGAAAATACCAAAAATGCTAACTACAGGCACAGTAATTATTGCTAGAATATATTTTGTACTGATGTCTTATATTCTAGACAAGTTTAAGGCATTCTTAAGATGGCCGAATAGGAACAGCTCCAGTCTCCAACTCCCAGCGCAAGCGACACAGAAGACCGGTGATTTCTGCATTTTCAACTGAGGTACTGGGTTCATCTCACTGGGGAGTGCCGGACGATCGGTGCTGGTCAGCTGCTGCAGCCGACCAGCGAGAGCTGAAGCAGGGCGAGGCATCACCTCACCTGGGAAGCGCAAGGGGGAAGGGAATCCCTTTTCCTAGCCAGGGGAACTGAGACACACAACACCTGGAAAATCGGGTAACTCCCACCCCTATACTGCGCTTTAAGCAAACAGGCACACCAGGAGATCATATCCCACACCTGGCCGGGAGGGTCCCATACCCACGGAGCCTCCCTCATTGCTAGCACAGCAGTCTGTGATCTACCGGCAAGGCAGCAGCGAGGCTGGGGGAGGGGCGCCCGCCATTGCTGAGGCTTAAGTAGGTAAACAAAGCTGCTGGGAAGGCATTCTTATATTTTCAAAGATTATACTTTAAGTTCTGACTATTAAATCTAAGAATAAAAATAAATTGGAAGTTAATATTTTCAACAATAACTTAGTTTAGAAAACAATTTAGAAACCATATAGTTAAAATGTGTTTAAAAAGCTTTTGGACCAGTGCTACCAACACATAATTAAAATCATAAAAACACTCTCATAGTTATTTTCAAATGTATAAAAAATTTTTAGTCATGGTGAGTCTGGAACTGGTGGATTCTTAATTTCGTTGACTTCAAGAACGTAGCCGTGGACCCTTGTAGTAAGTGCTACAGCTCTTTAAAGATGGTGTGTTGGCAGTTTGTCCCTGCAGATGTTCAGACGTGTCCAGTGTTTCTTCCTTCTGGTGGATTCGTGGTCTCACGGGCTTCAAGAGTGAAGCTGCAAACATTTGTCCAGTATTGCAGCTCCCAAGAGTGGCTTAGACCCAAAGAGCAAACAGCAAAAAGGACAACACATCCACATGCTACAAGGTGAACTCACCAGATTGCCACTGCTAGCTTGAGCAGCCTGCTTTTATTCCCTTATCTGGCCCCACCCACATCCTGCTGATTGGTCCATTTTTCAGAGAGCTGATTGGTCCGTTTTACAGAGAGCTGATTGCTGCATGTTGACAGGGTGCTAATTGGTGCGTTTTCAATCCCTCAGCTAGACACAGAGTGCTGATTGGTGCATTTACAATCTTCCAGCTAGACATAAAAGTTCTCCAAGTCCCCACCAGATTAGCTAGACACAGAGCACTGATTGGTGTGTTTACAAACCTTGAGCTAGACACAAAGTGCTGATTGGACATAAAAGTTCTCAAAGGCCCCACCCGACCCCAGAGCCAGCTGGCTTGCCCTAGTAGATGCTGCTGGGACCAGGGGCAGATCTGTTAGTCGGTCCCGTGTTGCATGCCCCCATTCCTCAGCCCTTGGGCCATAGATGGGAGCGGCACCGTGGAGCAGGGGGTGGCGCCCATCAGGGAGGCTCTGGCTGTTGGGGAGCCCAAGGGGCCAGGGGGCTTGGGCATGGGAGGCTGCTGAGGCCCTGCGAGAATTCGATTGTGATGCTGGCGGGCTGGCAGTGCTGGGGGACCTGGTGCACCCTCCACAGCTGCTGGCCTGGGTGCTAAGCTCCTCACTGCCTGGGGCCAGGGGTGCTGGCTGGCTGCTCCGGCACCAGTGTGGGGTCCGCCTAGTGTGCCGAGTGTGGGGCCCTCCGAGCCCATGCCCACCCGAAACTTGCTCTGGCCCATGAGCACAGCGCACAGCCCGGGTTCTCGCTGGTGCCTCTCCCTTCACACCTCCCTGCAAGGAGAGGGAGTTGGCTCCGGCCGGGCCAGCCCAGAGAGGGACTCCCACAGTGCAGTGGCAAGCTGAAGGGCTCCTCAAGTGCCACCAGAGTGGACACTGAGGCCAAGGAGGCGCAGAGAGCGAGGGTTGCTAGCATGTTGTCACCTCTCAATGGTATAGAAATACTCGGACATTTGACTGAATCAACCATTGAGAAGGTTTAGATTCACAGCAAATTTGAACTGAAAATACAGAGAGTTCCCATGTGTGACCCCTTTCCGTCACACACACACACAGCCCCATCCACTATCAACATTCTGAATCACAGTGGAACATTGGTTATAATCTGTGAAGTTGTAGAGAAACATCGTAATTATTGAAAATTCAGTTTACATGAGAGTTCTCTCTTGCTATTTTAGAGTTCACGAGTTTTGACAAGTGTGTAATGGCATGTATGCCCCATTATAGTATCATATAATTGTTTCATTGCCTTAAAAATCCTGTGTATTCTTCCTATTTATTACTCCCTGACCTCAGCCCCTGGCAATCACTGATCTTTTTACTTTCTCCACTGTGTTGCCTTATCCATAATGCCATGTAGACAAAAATCACACAGCACATAGCCATTTCAAATTAGCTTTTTAAATGCATTTCTGGTTTCTCCGTGTCTTTACATGGCTTAGTGATGATACAGGAATTTTGCTCCTGAGTTCAGTTAGGTCCAAGTCTTTGTCTCACAGTCAGAAAGAATTAGGCGCGTGGATATCAAAGAGTGAGTAGAGTAGAATTTATTGGTTTATTTTATTTTGTTTCTTGGTTTTTTGAGACAGAGTCTCACTCTGTTACCCAGGCTGGAGTGCAGTGGCACGATCTCGGCTCACTGCAAGCTCCACCTCCTGAGTTCACACCATTCTCCTGCCTCAGCCTCCCGAGTAGCTGAGACTACAGGTACCTGCCACCACGCCCAGCTAATTTTTTTTTTTTTTTTTTGTATTGTTTAGTAGAGATGGGGTTTCACCATGTTAGCCAGGATGGTCTTGATCTCCTGACCTCATGATCCACCTGCCTCGGCCTCCCAAAGTGCTGGAATTATAGGTATGAGCCACCACACCCGGCCTGAGTAGAGTAGAATTTATTAAGCAAAAGGAAAGCTCTCAGCAAAAAGAGGGGTCCTGAAAGCAGGTTTCCAGTTGCCCCTTTCACAGTTGAATACCAGGACTTCTATGTAAAAGTCAATGAGGCTGGGTTTCTTATTTGTATATGGTGTGAATTCCTGGCAGCTCCACCCCCGTCCTTCCAGTGTGCATGCGGACCCTTAGTCTGAACTCCATATTGATTGATTTCACTTACTGCATATGTGTTAAGGAACGGAATTTCCCACGGTGCTCATGTTTAGCCACTGTGCAAGTTCCTTTGCCCAAAACATCTGGGGTAAGCACATTGTGGGGTAGGTTGGAGGTTCTCTGGGGACGTTTCTTAGTCTACCTAAAGCAAGCTGGCAAAGTCCTTTCAGTAGCTCATTTCAAGTTCTGCATGATATCCCATTAGATGCATATATACCACAGTTTATTCACCTGCTGAACATGTTGGTTACTTCCAAGTTTTGGCAATTATAAAAAAAAAGTTGCTGTAATCATTCATGTGCAGATTTTTCTATGAACCTATTTATAACTCACTTCAATAAATACGAAAAAGCACAGCTGCTATATCAGATAAAGGAAGTTTAGTTTTGTAAAAAGCTTCCAAACTGTCTTACAAAGTGGTTATATAATTTTGCATTCCTACCAGAAATGAAAGATAGGTTTTTTATTCCACATCCTTAATGCTTTCAATATTTTGGATTTGGGCATTTGAATAGGTATTGTGTGACTTCCTTTTCAAATACATTATAGATAAATTTATATAATTGAGTAGAGAAGCAAATAATGCTGAGTATCTTGGATGGCATCTGAATTATTTGTGCCCATAATATAGCATGGAAACACTTCAGCAAATTTTTCCTGTCTCTCTCTCTTTAATTTCTGTGTAATCTAAGAAGTGGGTATTTATTATTGTTTTTTAGAACTGATTACCTGAAAAATGCAGATTCTAAGGGTCTAGGTCCACAATAATTTGCTTTGGTAGTTGTAGACCTTGACTTCTAATAAACATCCCCAATGACCCAGAATAGGTGACCTATCTGTAGCTTTCATATATCTACATCATTCACTCTGTAGGTGTGGCCTACAAATCTGGGAGGAAGTACAGTGAAAAGAGCTCCTGGACAGTGAGGAAGTTTTAGGATTAGATTAGTAAGTTTACAAATACTTTCTACTTCAGACATTTCAATTTGGGAAGAAAAAAACAAATCTTTCTGGCTTCTTCTAAACTGCCCAATTCCAAGCAAACAGACTGAATTTAAGACAGGCACTCAACATTAATGTTCTTTGTAGTAATAATTGTATAACTGTCAACAAAAAAAGTCAAACTCTGTAAAATATTTGGAGATATATTATGAGCCAAATATGAGGCCCCTGACACAGCTTTCAGGAGATCCTGAGAACATGTGTCCAATGAAGTCAGGCTAAAACTTGGTTTTATACATTTTAGGGAGATATAAGACATCAATCAATACATGTAAGATGTACATTAGTTTGAGCCAGAAAGCTGAGACACTGAAAGTAGGGGCTTCCAGGTCATAGGTAGATTAAAACATTTTCTGATTGGCAGTTGGCTGAAAGAGTTATTGTCGAAACACTCAGAATCAATAGAAAGGAATGTCTGGGTTAAGATAAGAGGTTGTGAAGACCAACGATTTATCATGCAGATGAAGCCTCCAGGCAGCAAGCTTCAGGGAACATAAAACAGAACTGGTTGGTAAGAGGACATTTTTTACTAGTCTTGATTGGAGAGATTTTCAAGAGAAATTGTGTGTTTTGTAATTAGGTGAACACTGTTGACACCACAAATTTAGAATAATAAAATTTTATAAACCAACAATAACTATGATATGATGAGTAAATTTTATGCTAGTAAATAGTATATGAAGACACTGAGTTTTGTTTCCAACTAAGGCATTTTCTTCTCTGGAGAGTGTTTACTCTGTCCCTGGTTTTAAAAGACACATAAAGCAAGTATTCTTATGTTATTAAACCTTTAATTGAAATTTCTCCAACACTGATTCATGTAAGTGTAATGTCTTTGAAAGTCGCCTGTTGGCCAATTTATCAAGCACTGTGTCCACATACTAAATTGTTATCAGGCAAGAAGTCCATCATTAAAGTAATTTTGGAAACTATTATGCTGCTTCTTCTCCTCCTTCTTCATTTTAGCTTTAACAAAGAGAAAGCTGAACGAAAGTAAAAATGTATGTTGAAGGGAATTCATGTGAGGGACAACTGCAAAATAAAACAAAAATTTTTTGGATTTGGAATATATCACAAGCAAGGAAGAAACCATTTAAAAAGTTTGAAAAGTATTTAAAGTCAGGAAGACCTATAAATTGATGCACTCCTTTTTCTACAATTTTTTTATGTTTAGAAGCAATAATTTTCATAAGCTAAAAGAAATAGCATACAATTAAGAATGTTTTCTTTGTAATCCAAACAGAGGTTTTGAAAAACAATGAAAACTAGAACGTTTAATTTAACAATGAAAACTTTCTGGTTTTCATTTTATTTATTTAACAATGAAATTGAAATGTATTTATATGCATTGAGTTTCTTGAGTTGAACAGAAATCTATTTAACTTATCAACAGATGTCAGACATACATAGACACTAAATGTAGCTACACGTGAATTATGGCTTTTTATTCAATGCTGCTTTAATGTACTGGTGTCCGGAATTGTATCATGAGGTAGCTGAAAAATGTGTTCCTGGTGTAATTACATTTAGATATGCAGTGACAAAACCATTTCCTGAGAATTTCCCAATAATTTCCCAGATTATCCTGTATATTTAACGTACAAAAGTTGCTGTTTTTATTGAAGGGGAAAATGAATCCATAGTTTCAAATTTGTAAAAGCAGTTTAGCAAACACATTTTTGTCATTACTTTTCTGAGCTTTTATTTATTTAACACTAAAAAATCTCCAGTTTTGAAGAGAAATTTTGTATTTTGTAATTAGATCCACTCCGTTGACACCACAAATTTTGAATAATAAAATTTTATAAGCCAGCAATAACTTTGATGTGATGAGTAAATTTTATGCCAGTAAATTGTATATGAAGACATCATTTTTTATTTCTAACTAATGCATTTTCTGCTTCGGAGAGATGCCTACTCTGTCTCTGGTTTCAAAAGACACACAAAGACATTATTTTTATGTTATTAAACCTTTAATTGAAATTTTATTGTTAAATAAATCTAATAAAAACTAGAAAGTTTTCATTGTTAAACTTTCTAATTTTAATTGTTTTCAAAAGCTCTCTTTGGATTACAAAGAAAACATTCTTAATTGTATGCTATTTCTTTGAACTTATGAAACTGATTGCTTCTAAATAAGGAAAATTTATAGAAGAAGGAGAGCATAAATTTTGACAATCCTAAGTATTGTAGCATTACCACTTATCAGGTCTGTGATGCAAGACAATCCAATTTTGTGAGCAAAAATTATCTCACATGCAACTATGAAGGTTTTAGTTTCTGTCTTGCTAGCATCAACATTTTGCTGTTGGTATCAACAGAGATGTGAAACTTTAAGTGCAATCCACATATCCACTAATAAAGAGGGATGATTATGATGAACATGAAAATTGGTCAATTTGAATTGTACTGTCCAGCTGAAATGTTCAGGTAGTTTTATACCAGAAACACCATCTAGCTACCAAACAGATAAATCATATTAGAGTATTTTATGTAGCCAAGTTTTTAAAGGTTAAATTGTAGGCTAGCATTTATATCTCGCTATGTTTATTACTAAATAGTCTCAGGATATAAATATACATGAATTTTGAGCTCTGCCAGTAGCTAAGGTTTGGATATTAGCTATGTCAAAATCAGGATTATTTCTTAAACTCTTTTTATTAGTTCAGAATGGATTCACTTGGATTTATGTGAGCAAATGGTAATTATGTATCTTTTGAAATTAATCCAAAGGATTATGTTTAAGTAAAAACATTTACATAAAAACTGGATTTGTATTGTTATAATGAATGAAATCAAATACATTTAGCTCTGAGAACTTCAAATGCTTTTTCCCATTACAATTGTATTTCATGTTAATGTCAATTATATCAATAGTTTTCCTTATCCCTGGTTATTTTCGTCCCACCATTGTATCATCACAAAGGCCTTTGTAATGTACTTTTCAGTTGAATCTACTACCTGGGACAGATTGAATTTTTTACATCTAGCTTTATTAAAATGTGAACATTCCACAGGATTGTGATTAATGTTATTAATGTGTATCTTTCAAGAATATGTTGCTAGACCTCTTATACATTGATAGCTTGTTATTTGTTTTTATAGGTTAGTATAGATGGAGCTGCCAGTCCAATTTAATTATTAGGTCAATTGGTGTTAAATTAGTTTAAGAAAAAAGTTTTTCAGTTGTAATATGTCTCTATAGGATTTCTCTGAAGTATATTATATTATAATAAAATATTTAATACATAATTCAAGATGTACTTATAGATTATGTGTAGTATTGATTGTTAAAGAAAAACGAATGTTGCTAGGTATTACCTTGCTACAGTATGCTTTGTTAAAGTTTCAAATTAATAACCAGTGATAAATTAGATGGAAAAATAATGAAAGAATTTTGATGATTATGTGTTATGTAATTGGTCAATGACTATTATGTTTGGAAAATTCACATTAGTTATTTGGAACATATAAAGCATATTAACTTATATTTAAAAGTAATAGTTAAAAAAATACTAAATAAATATTTAGTGAAGTAGCTCTCAATGTGTCTGCCATTAACTTTTAGTGTGGTGGATTTTATCCTTTTTTGGAGGGGGCGCCATAACTCAAAGGAACAAATATATTTTATTTCTGTCTAGATGTATTCATGATACCAAGCTGAAAACCTTTCACTATACTATATTTAGCTGTCTCGTGTGCTGTATGCCATGTTTTATTTTGATTTTTAAATTTTATTATAGTTCATGATTTTTAAAAATACTATTTGGACTCACAGTCTTAGTTCATTTATGCTATTATAACAGAATACAACAGACTGGGTAATTTATAAAATACAGAAATGTATTTCTCACAGCTCTGATGGCTGAGAAGTCCAAGATTAAGATGCCAGCAGTTTCAGTTGTCTGTTAAGGGCTGCATCATCTAGAGGGGAGGAATGCCTTGTCCTCATACGGCAGAAGAGCAGAAGACAGCAAATTCACATCTGCAAGCCCTTTTAATAACATCATCAATCCATTCATGAGGTCTGTGCCTCACCTCCCAACACTGTTGCACTGGAGATTAAATTTCCAACCAGAAATTTGGAGGGACACATTCAGACTATAGCACTCACTCAATTAATTAATTAATTAATGTATTTATTTATTTTTGAGACAGAGTTTCCCTCTGTCACCCATGCTGGCACTGTCTCCACTCACTGCCACCTCCATGTCGCTGCCTCAAGTGATTCTCATGCCTTAGCCTCCCGAGTAGCTAGGATTACAGGTATGCACCACCATGGCTTGCTAATATTTGTATTTTTAGTACAGAATGGTTTTTGCAAACTTGGCCATGCTGGTCTCAAACTCCTGGCCTTAAGTGATCTGCTAGCCTTGGCCTCCCAAAGTACTAGGATTACAGGTGTGAGTCACCTTGCCTGGCCCAGACTATAGCGTTCACTAAATTTAATTTTCAGCTCACAAAAGATCTTATGACATGCAATTCAAAATGCATTAAATTGGTAGCTTTTGGAATAAGTGTGAGAAGTATTTTTTTTTAAATGAAAGGATACACTACAATGAAATTGAGATAAAAATAAAACAGTTATAAGAATGGGTTATGCATAATTAGGATAAATATTGTTTTGTGAATTTTTGTTTTGGGGTGTGTATGTGTGTGTGTGTGTGTGTGTGTGTATGTTAGCATAAGCCAGGTTACATTTGGTTGTGGTTAGAAATGTGATTAATGTTGTAACTGGAGAAAATAAAGAATCTTTAAAGAAGTGCCCCATTGCCTTTCAAATGGCAATTTCCAGAAGTTTTTCAGTTTTGGTTCTGGTTATGTAAGTAACAGTGGGCAAGTTACATTACTGTTCTGGACCTAGATGTATTCACAAGCATAAATTTAAAGGGATGAATAGTGAAGATATTTCCTGATATAATTTATAAATATTTACATTGCAATCCCCTTTACAGGATTAAGGGGGGTTTATATAATTATAAATTATAGAATTGAGTGTATATGTGTGTGTGTGTGTGTGTGTGTGCGTATGATTGCATAAATATATTCAATCATGTATGTAAGTTAAGGGTTATATAGTAAAAGATATCCTAGAATTTTAATCATTGAACTTCAGTGACTGCAGTTGAATAAAACTGTAAATGATAGAGTTTAATTGGCAAGTTACTCATACAATACTACTTATACTTTAAGAGTAGTTAAAAAAATAAATTTATATAGTGATACACAATAATGTTGACATCTACAAGTACAGTTTAAAATACTTTGTAGCAACAGAGGTATCTTATTGTGAATTAGGTAGTATGATCACAAAAGTATTAGAAAAGAGTCAGGAAATGGTTAGCCCTTAGTCCAAGCCAAAAAGTCCTTAAAATTTAAATTTGTTGTTATGAAATGTTTTATTATAATAGTTAAAGTTTACAGGGTAATTTATAATACCTCTAAAATTTGTTCTACTCTATAATATTGTGATTCCAAATAATTAAAGTTTAGTTTAATTTTAACTATAAATGGTATAGTAAAAGTATTTGATTATTTATAAACGTATGTCCAAATTAAGCATTAATTAAATAAGTACATTGTATAAAAATATTTTTAATCTGAAATATGTACATGGATTTAATTTACATCATGTGCATTTTTATTCCTAACAAAACTAATTCCTTTTAAATATCTTGTATAATATTTACATAGTGGCCAAATATTTTATTTAAAAATCCAGAATATAATATGAAGAAATTAATTTTGGGATGAAACAAAATGGTAGCACAACAGCTTTTTAAGGTTATCATCCCTTCATACAGGTTATCAGGAGAGTTAACTGAAATGATGGTTTTGTTTCTCACCTCCTTCTATGTGTAGGGGGAAAACATAAATCTCACAGCACCCATCCAGGCTTCTGTCTAACCTTCATACAGACAACTCTGGTAATAAATATCTGACAACCTAAAAAGAGGGAGATGTTGCAGGACCCTGTCCTACCTGGAATAGAAGCACAGCTTTATCAGAATACCTTTTCTTAAGTCTCAGTCTTTTTGTTTGTTTGTTTGTTTGTTTGTTTTTGAGACGAAGTCGGAGTCTCGCTCTGTCCCCCAGGCTGGAGTGCAGTGGCACGATCTCAGATCTCAGCTCACTGCAAGCTCCGCCTCCCAGGTTCATGCCATTCTGCTGCTTCAGCCTCCCTGGTAGCTGGGACAGGTGCCTGCCACCATGCCTGGCTAATTTTTTGTATTTTTAGTAGAGATGCGGTTTCACCATGATAGGCAGATGGTCTCAATCTCCTGACCTCGTGATCCGCCTGCCTTGGCCTCCCACAGTGCTGGGATTATATGCCTGAGCCACCACCCCTGGCCAAGTTTCAGACAGTTTTAGTTTAACTTTATTGAAGCATTCTATAAAAGTTGACATGCAAAAGCAAATTGATTTGCTACGTCTGCTAACTGCTTTACTAATATCACGCCAAAGCCCCAATATTTATTCAATTTTGCCTTCCATATTTCTTGTCACACTTTAATGATTTATTGTCACATCAGCCTGTACTTAATAGTGCCATTTACATGCTCCCAATAAAATATTTTCTAGATTCGTTTGTTCCATACAAAAATGTAGTTGAAAGGTGTAGACTGAAAGTCTTATAACTTAAATTTGAACTCTTGCTTCCTAAATTTCTTGTAACCCTCCTTAATGAAGGGAAGCTATAATGAAGTAATAGCTTCATGAGTGCATTTATTTAACTAATACCTAGTCAGTGTCTCTTATGCCACAATGATGTTTTTAGGGGATACAACGATGAACAAAGTTCTAGACCTCATGAACTTACAGCTGACCCTTAAAGCAGATTTGAAGGTCCACTTATTCTTCTTACACAGATTTTCTTTTGCTTTTTCCAGTCCTGAGACACTAAGACCAAACCCTCCTTTTCCCTGTCCTCCTCAGACTCAATGTGAAGATGAGGAGGATAAAGACCACTATTATGACCCATTTCCATTTAATAAATAGTAAATATATTTTCTCTTCCTCATGATTTTCTTAATACAATTTTCTTTTTAAATTCATTATTAACTTTTTTTTTCAACTTTTATTTTAGAATCAGTGCATACATGTGCAGGTTTGCTGCAAAGGTATATTGTGTGATGCTGAAGTTTGGAATACAAATGAATCCATCACCCAGATAGTAAGCATAACAGTAGGTAGTTTATTCAACCCTTACTCCCGTCTCCCACTTCTTGTATTCCCTAGTGTCTACTGTTCCCATTTTTATGACCATGTGTACTCAATATTTAGCTTGCACTTATAAGTGAGAACATGCAGTATTTGGTTTTCTGTTTCTGCATTAGTTTGCTTAGGCTGTTTCCAGCTATATACATGTTACTATAGAGAACATGATTTTATTATTTTTTTATGGCTGTGTAAGTATTTCATGGTGTATGTATACTATACTTTCTTTATCCAGTTCACTGCTGATGAGCACCTGTGTTGATTCCATGCCTCTGCCATTGTGAATAGTGCTGCAAAATCAATCTAAGAAAATCAGTAGCATTTATATACACCAATAATGTTCAATTTAGGAGCCATCAAGAGTGCAACACCATTTACAGTAGTCACAAAAAGAATAAATACCTAAGAATATAGATAACCAAAAAGGTTAAAGATGTCTACAATGATAATTACAAAATACTACTGAAAGAAATGAGATGATGCAAATGAATGGAAAAATACCCATGCTCATGGATTGGAAGAATTAACATCAGTCAAATAGCCATACTTCCCAAAGCAATTTAGAGATTCAGTGCTATTCCTATCAAACTGCTAATGTCTTTGTCCACAAAATTAGAAAAAAATTTCTAAAATTCAGTGGAACCAAAAAAGAGCCTAAATGGCCAAAGCAATCCTAAACAAAAAGCAATCCTAAACAAAGTTATCTAACTTCACAAAATACTACACGACTACTGCATCCAAAACAGCATGGTACTGATACAAAAGCAGACACATAGATCAATGAAACAGAATAGAGAAGCCAGAAATTCATAGTATTTTCTTTCTTTTTTTTTTTTTTTTAAGATGGAATCTTACACTGTCGACCAGGCTGAAGTGCAGTGGTGGGATCTCAGCTCACTGCAATCTCTGCTTCCCTGGTTCAAGCGATTTTATCTGGGATTACAGGTGCCCACCACCACTCCCAGCTAGTTTTTGTATTTTTAGTAGAGACGGCTTTTCACCGTGTTGGCCAGGCTGCTCTCGAAATCCTGACCTTGTGATTAGCTCATGTCGGCCACCCAAAGTGCTGGGATTCCAGGCGTGAACCACCGTGCCCGGCCAATATTTTATTTTCTCTAGCTTACTTTATTATAAGACTATAATGTATAATATATATAACACACAAAATATGTGGTAATTGATTTTTTGTTATTAGTGAGGATTCTGGTCTCTTGCAGGTTATTATTAGTTAAGCTTTTAGAGAGTCAAAAGTCACATGCATATTTTTGACTATGTGTGGGGTGGGAGCCCCAACCCTCATGTTGTTCAAGGGTCAACTACGTATTTTAGAAAATGAAACAACAATCAACAAGCAATTAATTGATACTATAACAGCTGGTGGCATTTTTTCCCTTTGGAAAAAAGTATAGTAAAATGATGGAGAAGAAGAATCTGAAGTTGTTGTAAATTGTATGAACCCTTCTAACATAGAATCAAAGTCAAATATATTTACATCTCTCTTTTTCTTATGTTTCCTAACTCATATAGAAAGGGATTGTATTCATTTGATCTGTTAGGGTATAGATTTCTGTACTGTGCTCTGTCTGTATTTATTCCAGCTTAGGTGAGCTCTGATACTTACTGCTCTAAGCTTTAGAGTTTGTTGCAAGAAAAAGTTTACCTGGATTAGTGATCTTTAAAAATTATCTACTATCTATCAATTGCTGAAAGATTCTGTTTTTTCTAGCATTCTTTTCTAAATGGCTTCTCACGTTTGAAAGGGTGTTAACTAAACTGATGTTGATTCTTAGCATACAGATTATTTTCCCATTTGAAAGTGAAGAAAAACCAAGATGCAAAAAAGAATAACAGTTAATAAGTGTAGGAACTCAAATTTGATTCACAATTTGTGTAAATCCAAAGCTTACTACAAATACACCACTTCACTACATAATCCTGCAGAATCATTCTTCTTAGAGTCCACGGAATAGGTTTTTTAAAAATTGCTTATATATATTGTCTTGTAAATAATCATAGTTCATATTTCTAATATGTTTGTGTGAAGGTTGTTGTAAAATAAATAATATCCAGGCACAGGTGACCTTTCAAAAGCAGTATTTTGAACTCTGTTTTTATATACGTGTGCTTCAATGGTTTTTATATAAACCACTTGAGTGTAGTGGTTTATATAAAACCACTATTTTTATATTTTTCCAAATGTTTGAAAAACATCTGAAACTCCAGTTCAACCAGTACTTCAATAAACTATCATACGTACCATTCACTAAGTCAACAAGCCTCAGTTACAGATCTCACTTTGACATTACCTGTCCTTCTACCTTATTCCTTAAAACTTGTTTTCCCTTACATTTATCTTTTTCATGAGAGTAAAGGGATTGAAATTTTAAAAGTGTGTATGCATATACACATTTAACACAAAAATGCTTGGTTATCAATACATCTTTTAAAAATGATTTTATTTTCTTGACTAGGTTTTATTGAAGAGAAATGTAGAGGTGAGGAATATTTTTGTCTGCTAAAAGAACAGAGAGCACTGGCATAGGACCCATTGACATAATCTGGTTGTTCAACTTGGGTGAAAACACTGAATTCAATCATTCAACATTCTCTATGACCTCCATTATCTGGTTTACTAGAGCATTGTAACTATCTCCATTCAGCAATATATTGTAAAAAGTCTGGGAGGAATAAGTTAAAGAAAAATTCATACAAATAAATGGAAACATTTTTACGTTATAAACTCAGTTTAGAAAAAGGGATTATTTTACATTTTCAAATTAAATGGACACAAATCAGAAATAAATTCTTAAGAATTATTTCAAGGATTAAGACAACTTTCTGCTCATATGAAGCAGAGAGAGAGCTGAACCATTGAGAGGACTCCCTAGTTCCTTTTTTCCCTGCGTTTGACATGTGCTTGCTGGCCAAGAATAAAAGATAAATCTGTAAGTGAAGCTGTAGGGTTATTACCTCACAGGCCAAGCGATACATTTAAGCTCTGAGGCATCTCAATTTTTTCAGCCCCAGAGACTTGTAGAACTTACTTGACATTCTTCAGGGAGGAATGCCTCATAGATCCATGGATTCTTAGTTTATTTACTGTAAGTAATCCTTAGCCAGGGATATAGTGATAGGGGGATTTTATAGATAAATGTTCTTCCTGCTAAGAAATATCATTAATATGTTTACCTAGAGGACCATTTGGCAAGAGGATTGGAACAGTTCCTATCTCATTTTCTTTCCCCTAAGACATCCTCCCAGTAAAGCCAGTGAATAAGTAACAAGCCAGTCACTTTAATTCTCTCTATTCCATGTATAATGAAGGAGAAAGATGTATAAGATTATTGACCCACATTTTTAAAAACAATATTCAAAGTTTTCTTTATTTAGTATTTGTTTGTTGACTGAACAGCTAGGGTACTGGGAAAATACATAAAACAATTATCATAAAGCATTAGACTGTAGGAAGCATAGGACTGTGGTTTTTTAAGCAAAGAGAAACACATGGTACGGGTTTTATGACCATCCCAGGTAGCTTCCTGGAGGCACATCAGGATAATAAAAAAAGGAGAGGAATACCAAGAAGAGCACAGTGGTCTGTCTGGGTTAAGAAGAAAAATTAAATTCCATGAGGCTTATGGTTAAGTCTTAATCGATTTGAAGTTGTTTAGTATGTAGTGTGAGATAAGATCCAATGTTATTCTTCTGAATGGGAATATCCATTTTTAGCAATATGATTTATTGAAGAGACTGCCCTTTCCCCATGTAAAGAAAAAAAGTTTTGAGATTTCTATTCTCTTCTATGTCTGTGTCTATCTATTCTATCTCTATTCTATTCTGTTCTATCTGGCATTCTGTTCTATTAGCCTGCATGTCTGGTTGTATACCAATACCATGTTGTTTTGACAACAATAGCTTTGTCATATACTCTTAAACCAGGTAGTGTGATGTCTTCAGCTTTGTCCCTTTTGCTTCAGATTACTATGATTATTCAAGTCTTTTTGTGATTCTATATAAATTTTAGAAATACTTTAACCAATTTCTGTTAAAATTGTTAGTGGAATATGATAGAGGTTACATATGATCTAACACTCTAAAACTGCTAAAAGAAAACTAGGAGAAAAACTTCATGATATTGGTTTGGGCAATTGATATTTTGAATTTGACCTTGTGAGGGTCAAGGTTCTTGTACCCCTAAAGGTTTATTGAAAAATGTTGATATGAGGGAAATTGATTAATAGGAGAAAGGGATATAAATTTAGTTAATGTGTACATACAGGAACCATCTTTTTAATGAGTTATAGAAATTTGTACGTCATTTTGAGATTACAGAAAGAATGGGGGCTTGGATCCTAAGAAACATGTTATGGGAGGAGGTAGAAGAGGAATTTTATTGAGGGGCAATAAATGGTTACTATGGAGAATGAATGGATGCATGGCCCTGAAAACAGACATTAACTTGTTAATAGTTTTCTTTGGAGTTTAAATTATCCTTGGAGATATTCATTGTATTTGTAAAAAGTCTGTTTAGGTGTGAGGGTCACATCTTTGTCTTCTTCCCGTCCCCTCCAAGAAGATAAAACAATTTTTCTTTTTGGTACATATGGATCTTAGAGAGATAAAGGAATTTTAACTTCTATGGGAGAAAAGATGGGGGATGTCAGAAATACTCTGAAGTATTTTTAGTTCAGTATGTCAAAGTGCCATATTTGGGAGTATTGACTTCCAAACCCCAACAACCTCAAAATACAAGCAACAAAGAGAAGGTAGACAAATAGGTTTACATCAAACCAAAAATCTTGCACAGTAAAGGAAACAATTCTGTTGGTATGTAGGTCTGCAGAAAAAAACAACCTGTGGAAAAAGAAAATATTTGCAAACCTTAATCTGATAAGAAATTAAAATCCAAAATATATAAGGAACTTAGGCAACTCAATAGCAAGAAAACAAACAATTAAAAAATTGATCAAGAATTTGAATAATCATTTCTCAAAATAAGACATACAAATGACCTGGAAGTATATTAAAAACTGCTGAATTTCACTAATCATCAGGAAAATGCAAACTAAAACCATATATCACATCCCACTTGTTAGAATGGTTATTATCAAATAGATGAATGATAACAAAAGTTGCAAGGATGTGTAGAAAAGGGATCACTTATACATTCTTGATAAGAATATAAATTATTGCAGCCATTATAGGAAACAGTGGATTCCTCAAAATATCAAAAATAGAGCAACTATATGATACAAGAATCACACTTCTGTCTATATAATCAAAGGAAATGAAATCAGTATGTCAAAGAAATATTTGTAATCCTATTGCTGACCACGAGTTCTTAGGCTCTCAATGTAATAGAAATTGACATGAGACCAAAAGAATTTACCCAGACAAGGCTTTATTGGACCTTATACCTGGACCGGACAGCAGGTAGCACAAGGGAGAATTTTCTGGCTGGCTCCGAGAGGTATTCAGGAGAGTAATTTTTAAGGGACTAAAGAGGAAAGGGAATGACTTTTAAGCATGCAGAGGTGGGGAACTTCTGGTAACTGCACAATTTGGTTCCATGGGTTTAAATATGTCACATTTCTGGTCAGCATGTTAAATCTCCACCCTCAAATGTGATTCGAGTATTATAATGAAGTTGAAGTGAAGGATTGATCATTCTTCTGATCTTGTATGCATGTGGGAGATAAGGTTGTCTCCCTTGAGTAAGATTTATAGTGAGAGTTGTTTATTTTAGCTTCCTCAAGGTCTTGCAGTCAGTGGGTATGATGGCTTGAGCAAGATTTGCAGTGCAAGATCTAGATGGTCTGGTTGAGGACCCCCACAGGGCTCTCCTCTCCACGAGCTTGCAGTAGAGGGAAGGGGGTGTGAGTCCTATCCCTACTCTGTCTCACTCCCATATATTTTGAAGCATTATTCACAGTAACCAAGATATGGAATTAACTTAGGTGTCCATTGACAAATGAATAGAGAAAACATGATGTATATGTGCAATGCAATACCATTTAGACATAAAAAATAAAATCATGTTATTTACGACACCATGGATGAACCTGGAGGACATTATGTTAAGGAAATAAACCAGACACATAAATACAAATACCACATGATTTCACTTATATGTAGAATCTAAAGGACTTGAACTAATAGAAGCAGGGCGTAGTATGGTGAATACCAGGAGCTGGCAGCAGGTAGAGATTGGGGAGATGTTGGTCAAAGAATGCAAAGTTTCAGTTAGACAGGAAAAATAAGTTCAAGAGATCCATTGTACAATATAGTGACCATAGTCACTAACTATTTTTTGTATCGAGGACTAAATTTTGATTTTTTATCTTGCCCAAATTCTTATCTAAGTGGTCTGAGGAGTCATGCCCTGCAAACCATAAATTCTCATCAGATGGGTTTTATGTAACCCTCTATACCATGACTTAACTTTCCAACCTGACTCTGGCATAACATTATGAGACAAGGAAGAAAATCTAAATATTTTATCCCAGTAGCATCACATTTTGAAATGTCCCTGCAAGCTGACCTTTATAGGGGGAAATTCACATCTGTAAAGGATCCCTATTAACATAGCTAGACCTTTTCCTTTCAGGCCCCTTCAATTCTGAATAAATTAACTGAGAGTCTAGCACCTTATAAAGGGTCTGAATAGGAAACATTTGTCATCTATTGTTTCTAAGGGCAGCCACTATGAGGCTTCAAAAGAACCTTGGTCTTTTATCTTAACCTGAACATTTCCTTTCTATTGATCCCAGGTCCTTAGTCAAAACTCAACCGTGAACCAGAAAATGTTTAAATTTACCTATAGCCTGGAAGCCCCTGCTTCAAGTTGTTCTGCCTTTCAGGAACAAACCAATGTATGGTAAATGTATTTGATTGATGTCTCATGTCTCCCTAAAAGGTATAAAGCTGAGCTGCACCCAAACCACCTTGGGCATATGTTTTCAGGACCTCCTGAGGGATATGTCACAGGTCATGGTCACTGCTAATTGGTTCAGAATAAATTTCTTTAATATTTTACAGAGTTTACATCTTTTCATCAACAGTGTACTTGAAAATTGCTGAGAGTAGATTTTAAGTGTTCCCACTCCAAAAAATAAGTACATGAAATAATGAATATGTTATTGAGTTGATTTAGCCATTCCACAATATATGCATATTTCAAAACAACATGCTGTACACAATAAGTATGTATAAATGTTGTTTTCTGTTTAAAAATTTAAAAAATAAAAGTAAATAAATGAATTAATGATTGTAAGAACTGTAAGAGTTACAGAAAGAGGAAAGAAACACAAAAAGTGACTTAACAGCCAAAGACAGTCTTACTTTGGAGAATAAACCTGAGAGCGGCTTCTGGCTGATTTCAGTCAGGAGCACTCCCTCTTACAGACTAAGATTATTTAAGGGTTCAGAAAGAGAGAGCTTATCACAGGCTTGGAATGTTTCTGTGTGGAGGAGAAGTTTATTGTGGGGTTGGGATGTTTCTGGTAGGAAAGGAGGTTATCTTGGGGCTGACATCTTTCTGGCCAGAGGGGAGGTTATCTTGGAGTTGGCATGTTTATGGTCAGGGAGAGGTTTATTTTAGGGTCGGAATGTTTCTGTTCAGAGATGTCATTTGTGGTTTATGGTCATGTTGACATTAGCCATTAGGCTGATGCCCTTTGGTTTGGATTTAGGCAGCTTTTGATCAAAGGAAATTTTAAAATTGTGGTGCTTGTCCAAGATGGCAATGCTCTCGCTCTGTCAAGAACAAAAATCAATGAAATGAAAAGCAAAAAAATAAAAAAATACATATTTTTGTATATATAACATGTTTTAAAATATGAATTATTTTATATATGAATTATTTTATATGAATTTTATATATGAATTATTTTGTATATATAACATGTTTTATATAAGAATTATTTTATATATGAATTATTTTATATGAATTTTATATATGAATTATTTTGTATATATAACATGTTTTTATATATGAATTATTTATATATATGTGTGTGTGTGTGTGTACACACACACATATAAATTCAGTGAGGCTGATGGGGCTGGAATTGTAGGTCACACCTGGAGATAAGGTCATATGCACTAAAATATTCTAAATGTCGGCATAGGAGTCACCTTGAATTTTTTCTGAATTTCTAATCCATGCATGCACTCTAAGCTAATAGTAAGCTGTGTGTGCATAGGTTGTAACTCCACGATGCCAGGCAAAAAAGCAACTGGGGAGTTAAAAGTATTTGTGTGGATATATATTCTCATTTATCCTAGGTAGACAGTTGGAGTACAATTACAGCAATATAGGGAAAGTGCTTGTTTACCCATCTCATAGAGGCTGATACCATTTAGAATGTCTCCAACAACCAGTATCTCACATTCCATCAATATTTGTGTTTCTTTTTAACTTTAGACCTTTGAATGGATGCTAAGTGCTTTTACATTGTGGTTTTAATTTACTATTTCCCTGTACTGATGAATAACGTTGAGCATCTTCTCATATATTTAATGGTCATTCACATATCTTCTTTGGGAAATATCTTTGAAACCGTTGTCAACTTTCTACTATTAATGTGTTTTATGTCTTTTTATTAAGTGAATTGTAAGAGCTCTTATATGCTGAATGTAAGTACACACAAATAAGAGAGAGATAGAAAGTATTTTCTCTATATACATTGCCTTAATTTTTTTGTATCTGTGTCTTTCATAAAGCAATAGTGTTTTTTAATTTTTGAAGATATCAATTTATTATTTTTCATTTTACATTTTGTGTTTTCTTTTCTTCTTATCTATAATAGTCCACAGTCCAAAAGAATCCTTCTTTTACTTTTCTATAGCATTTTATTGTTTTATGTTATAGGTTTAGGCCTATAATTCATTTCAAGTTAATCCATCACAATGAATGAGGTAATTCTTGAACATTAGTTCATCCATGTGGATATACAAATGTTCCAGCATAATTCAATGTAATGATTATCATCTTTCCACTAAATTAGTATATTTGTTGAAAACCAATTGACAAAATTCACAGAAATTCAATATTTGGAAAGGTAGAGTAATATGAATACTAGTTTCAGTTCCAGACTTAAATAGATTTGTGCCATTGCGGTTATATTTTAAATTATTTGTTCTGTTTGTGTGTTTGTTTTATTGAAAATTTTTATGATACATATCATTGTTACAGAATGAAGCAGGTACTTCATGTGAAAACATCTTACTTATTAAACTTGGTGTATTTTAGGTTCCCAACAAATATTTCAAACATCATCCAGTTTTGTACATGAAAGCACAAACTTAAGATATTGACAGAGGCTTTTTATCAGTAATTGTATTCATGTTAAATCCACTCTTTTGCTGGAGACTGAATATATATGCTTTGTTTTTCATCTGTCAACTCCTGAATTTTTCTGAAGCTCATTTCAGATTTCAGGATCCTCTCAATATAGTTTCTCCCGCAATTTACTCTTACTCCAAACCTATATAGAATTTTTACTGGAAAATAATAAAGTCTTAGTTATCTTGAGGCTACTCTAACAAAGTACCATAGACTGAGTGGCTTGTAAAGAACAAAAACTTATTTCTGACAGATATCAGGGTGCCAATATGGTTGAGTTCCGGTAAGATCCCTCTTCCAGGTTGCAGACTGCTGTTTTCTTCTATATTCTCATATGATGGAATAAGAATAAGAGAGCTCTCTTCATAAGGACACTAATCTCATTCATGAGGGCTTCATCTTCAAGATTTAATTACCTCCCCAAAGCTTCCTCTACTATAACATTGAAAGTTAAGAGTTTAACATACACATTTTGGTGGGACACAAAAATCTAGTTCATTGCAATTAGAACCCCAAACTACTATACATCTCCCCACCTTTCATTATTCTTTATTTGTATTACACTACCTAAAGTGCTTCCTTGCATCGCCAAATCCAGTACATTTTGTACCTTTCGTTTCTCAAGAAGAAGCTCCAGTAACTTGTTCCCAATTGCAGTAACTCAGTGACTTTTCCTTCTTCTGAATACCTGTCATATTTTCTACCACACACTTCATTAACCCAGGTCAGAACTGAGCTTTAGATGAAACATTGCTTTTCCTGAATTATGACAATTTTTTGTTTCCATTCTAACTCTGTAAGCTTGTTTAAGTTAAGCCTTCAACTTATGGACACTAGAAAGTGGATGCCAATTTATTGGGGTGCAGTGATTCATATAGGAATCAGTTTAGTCATTTTTTTTCTTCCCTATTTTATTCATTGCTACTACAAATGGTGTCCAACCACTAAATAAGCCCCTTAATTTTTTTTTTTTTTAAATCTAGTCCCATTACAGATTCTAATACTGAAATCTACTTATGGGACTAACTGGGTCTTATTAAGTCAATAATTTACTTTTCTGAGCATCATCTCCTTCATCTATACAATGAGAAAGCATTACCTATTTCTAGTAGTGTTTCTTTCATCAAAATAAAAGCTGAATCATTTTAAACTTTTAAAATATTGAGTATATTCAATATATAAATCAATATGGGTCAGGAATCACTGAAAATATTATATATATAATTATATATATAAAAGATATATATATATCTATCTTTTTTATTACTATACTTTAAGTTCTGGGATACATGTACAGAACGTGCAGGTTTGTTACCAAGGTATACATGGGCCATGGTGGTTTGCTGCACCCATCATCCCATCATCTGCATTAGTTATTTCTCTTAATGCTGTCCCTCCCTAGCCCTCCATCCCCTGACAGGCTTCAGTGTGTGATGTTCCCCTCCCTGTGTCCATGTGTTCTCACTGGTAAACTCCCACTTATGACTGAGAACATGTGGTGTTTGGTTTCCTGTTCCTGTGTTAGTTTGTTGAGAATTTTGGGATCCAGCTTCATCCATGTCCCTGCAAAGGACATGAACTCATCCTTTTTTATGGCTCCATAGTATTCCATGGTATATATGTGTCACATTTTCTTTATCTAGTCTATCATTGATGAGCATTTGGGTTGGCTCCAAGTCTTTGCTATTGTGAATAGTGCTGGAATAAACATATGTGTGCATGTGTCTTTATAGTAGAATGTTTTATAATCCTGTGGGTATATCCTATTTTAAAAAATGGACTAGTTTAAGTCACTACAATTGCATACCTCTCCTGAAGGCAATAATCAGACTTCAGAGTGCCACAGAAATGCTTTCTGCATAATACTTCCAATTATGTCATAAGAATATTAAAACTACTGGTATCTGAGGGTTGTCATTTAATAAAAGTAAAATGCTTTATCACTTGACTAATGACTTTCTTAAGTAAAACTGAATAGTCTATCAAGTATATTTAGTGAACATTTACTGCTAGTGCAGATTGGTGTGACTGTACTGATTTTTGCTAAGGCTGTGGTGGTTTATCTAATATTGTTTTACACCATAAGTGAAAATGTCAACCAAAAAAAGGTGATAAGCATCTTCATATTATTTTTAAAATGGTTTTAATCGTTAAGACACCAAGAAAGGGTCTCAGGGATCCTCAAGGGTTGATATAGCCCACTTTAAAACTGCAGCAGTAAATTATGAGGGATATCCAAAAGGATTATTACATGGCCCTCAAATTAGAACTTCTGTTGTCTCCCTAGGGTATAGACATTGCGTGGTATTATCTGTTTGAAATAAAGAAAAAAATGCCAAAATTATAGCTGAAAATCAAGTTGTGATTAGCTCACATAAATGAAACATATCTTGAAATGCATCTGCCATTAATGTCACCACTCTTAGTCATTTTCCAAGTCTCACCTAACTTCTGCCTAAATTAAACAAGTGAAATGGTATGCATTAAGACTCCTTTAATCTACATTTTCCAAATCTTTGGTAGTAGACCTAATCTCACTGATTCCACAGGGATGGTGTATCTTTTGGTTTATAATTTTAATATTTAGGAAACAATCTAAGGCCCACCTTTGACTTTTTCTTCAATTTTAGTTCTGAATGCACAGATTTTTTTTTTTTTTTTTTTGCCAATGTTAGGATTTTGCTCCAAGTGTGCATTCAAAATCAGGAGAAACAGTAGCAGGCTGAAAGTCCTTTTCAGTTAATAATATTAAATGAGATATTAGCATGCTCCCCATCTACTTAAGTCCTAAACAATGTCATGAACAACTAGATGCTTCTAAAGATTTTTGTGGATCAAATTATAGGATTATTTATTTGACACTGTTACCTACTATGGTGATGACACTCACCTTGTCTCTTGGGGCTAAGTGTTGCTACCGCTCCTGAATCCAGTCATCCCCATGGCACCCAGAAACCTATTTCAGTAGCAGAATCTCCTGACTTCATTCATAATGGACATAGGACATCTATTACTGTGTTTCTTTCAAGGGTGCCAGAATTCCCTTCATTGATATCTTTCCCAGTGGTTTGGTGAAGGGACACTAGCCATAGTTAAAAGACAGGTATAATAAACTAGTTCCAAACTCCAGATATTCAATCCAAGGAATATGTTCTACAGCCAGGGCAGAGTTGTTATAATTTCCGACCGTATGCAGTTGAGGACTAGCCTCTCAGAGAAAGGGGCTTAGACAGAAGAAATCTCTGAAAGACCTCATGATGTGGAAATGTTTAGGAGCCTTCTCTCTTCATCTCCTCATTACATGAGAAAGAAAGAAACTAACTTGTTTGATCTTTTTTATTTTTATGCATTTGAGGGTATAAAGTTTAAGACTCAGACCTGACAGTATAATGAAAGGATACTAATAAAGTTTGATTACTCTTTGGCCTCAATAAATATTTATACTTTCTGTGATTCATGCTTATTTTCAAAGTTCATGTGCTTAAGTGTTTGAACAGTGTAAACTATGTTTCTCATAGAGCAAAGCTCTACTCGGTGGGTTCTAGTTATTTAGCCCTATTTTGAAAGGACCAATATTCTTGCCATTCCACTGCTCTAAATAATTGAAATAAGTCATGGCACAATTGATTTCCCCTTAGCAAAAGGTTTTAAAGACTACAATTGATCACGAAGACAGCCAAATCATCTGCGTAGTTATGCTGCAACATGTTTGGTGGTTGCATGGAGATAGTGGTCATCAATTTCAAGTACAGACATAAAAATTATTGGCACTTTGAAAACTGATGCCATATTGAAATTTCTTTTGCATCCTCTCCTAAAAGTTCTAAATGTTTTCTAAATAGAATATGTTTTGTGTAACATGGTACATACAGCTTAAGATCACTAACCTGTTGTTCTATTGAAATATGTATATATATATATATATAACATTTTCTTTTTTACTCCCATATTCATAATTCTGCTTACATTACCCATTCATTTATTCACTTAGAAAATATGTATTGTATTACTACAGTCAGTCTGTCATTTCATGATACTCTCGGAGACATTATATTTAGTAAGATACATACTAGAAATGCTATATTCAAACATGTATGACTAGATAAAACCATCTCTGATGATAGAAATCCTGATTTTCTCTCCACCAATTCCTTAAAGTTCATTTTATGGTATAATAAGAAGCAATAAGCCACAGTGATAACAACATAAGAGGAAAAAACAAAACAAAAACAAAGAAAGAAACAAACAAAAAACCTTGGGTTAATATGACACCTACTATGTAAAACCATTGACTGGAACTAGAATTATTATTTAAACCTTGTGATATTTGGTTTCCTATTGGTCAAATAAGGATGATGATACTTAGATTATACAGTTGTTCTACGGATTTAAATACAACACTTCTGATTCCTGCAACCATCTAACTACTGCTCTGCTGTAAATTCTCACCACATATTTTAGCAGGTTTATTATCTTCTACTCACCCAGAGAGAGGCACATACGAATTTGGGTAACTAAAGTAACAAAGTATATGTTACCTTTACCTACTTTTGTTCTTACTGTTTTTTTTTTTTTAATTTTTTACCATAAGTGGGCATTAAGCAGGTTAGTCCACATGGCTATAGTGTAATACCTTCTCTGTCTTCAAGTCTATACAAATGCACCCTGTACACTATACATAGCTGATTATTTACTTATTTATGACTTTCTATTTTTTTCTTATTCAGTTTTGCTATCTTTTCAACAAACTCCAAGCAATTCCAAATAAAATAACATATTTTTTACTTTTGTAGTATTCCCTTGATACGGTTTGGCTCTTTATCCCCACCCAAATCCTATCTTGAATTGTAATCCCCACGTGTGGAGCGAAGAACCTGTAATCTCCACCTGTCGAGGGAGGGAGGTGATTGGATCATGAGGGTGGTTTCCCCCATGCTGTTCTCATGATAGTGAGTGCATTCTTACAAGATCTGATAGTTTTATAAATGGTAGTTTTCCCTGCAATGACACACAGACTCTCCCTCACCTGCCACCATGTAAGACATGCCTGCTTCTGCTTCCGCCATGATTGTAAGTTGTTTGAGGCTTTCCCAGCCATTTGGTACTGTGAGTCAATTAAATTTCTTTCCTTTATAAATTACCCAGTCTCAGGTATTTCTTTATAGCCATGTGAAAACAGACTAATATGCTATATATGAAAAGCAAAGTGATTTTATCTATATAGCATTTGCTCAATAATTATCTTGCAATATATCCTGGCAGGCATAATCTCTTGAAAGTAACTGAGTTGCAAGAAAAATAATACCCCTGTATTTTTCCATGTTCTTTTGGTTATGATGTATTGAGGGCTGTGTTTAATTCTTCTTTTTAAAGAATACAAATCTTTTTAGAAAACCAAATAAAGTTATGCTTTTAAGTAATGGTAGTTACTCTTATTTTTTAAAAGACACACTATCTGTAACTTTTGATAATTTACTGTAAATCATACATTCATTTTGACATTTCAAAAATAATCTAGATAATTTAATGTCTTAAGGTATCAAAATATTGAAATTGAAAATCCCTGCAACATATAGAACAGTTTTGGTAATTTTATTCTTTCTTTTTCTTAATTTGAAAGTTCCATTTAAATAATATATTTTAGTGCAAAATATGAACACATATAATTTTTTTTCACATATACTTTTTATTCAGGGCTCCACTGTATTGACTTAACTGATATATAATTAGCAGGACTCTTTTCTATAAGAGAAGCTCCTATTGATAGTAAGGTTAATATGAGAGATGCAAAATCAAACCAAAAAAAGTGTTTTCACAACCCATTTAGTTAGCAAGAGGTCAAGTAGATCCATTGTCTTGTAAACATTTAAAAATTTATTTACTTTTATCATCTAAAATTTAAATGCATAGTTTATAATATTTAGGATATTGATGATTAAAAGTCCTTGTGGATTTTAATTCTCAAAATCTCTGTAATCCTTCTTATAGTAAGAACTTTATTGGACATAATTAGTATTCTGCTTAGAATACAGAAAACGTGCTAATCTCTTTAAGCCAGGTATGCTAGAACAATGTACAATTATATTTGAAGTTATCTCTGAGTAAAGACTCTAAATAATTTTCAACCAAATAGATGGTGAGTAATATGAATCAGTAGCTCATAATAAATGGTCAACTTTCAAGGTAAATATATATTTCTTGAGTGCCTGCTTTGTGCAAAGTTGCATTTTAGATTACAAAGCTGTTTCTACTAAAATGAAATAGAATATATCTATAATGCTAAATCAAAAGGGGGATTCAAACAAAAATGAACCAATGTGGTTATGCAAATATATGTGTTATGTTCGAAGACTGAACTAATTGTTGAGGAAGCAGTATTTGTGTCTATGTTTTTACTGTGAGAGTCAGAGTAACTTATACAAATAAGATACTTTTAACTTGGGATTCCAAAAATAAAAAAGGCATTCACAGATAGAAAAGATAAAGTGTATGTTTTCTAACAGTAAAAATAGCAAGTGGAAAGTTGTAGAGCTAGAACAATGAGTGGTGTGTTGAAAGAACAGAATCATGTGACTGTGTCATAGGCTATGAAATACGAAAATTATGGGAATGGAAGATGACTATAGCAAAATTATGAAAGATTGTGGATGTGAAGATAAGAGATACAAATTTTATTTGAGGAGATTCAGCTTTTTTTTTTTTTTTAAGATGATTATATAATCTTAATTGAATTGTAGGAAGTTTGCATTACTGCTTGCAACGATGATACCCTGAAGACAAGGTGTGAGATGTCAAGAAACTAAACCGGAAAAAGTGATGTGGAATTGAACATAATTTTTCTTTGGAAAGTAAGTCAAAAAGTGAACTGTGTAGTGGAATATGTAATGAAAGACTTTTTTTGTTCCACTTTACTGGTTTTCAAGTTTATTTTAGGTTCAGGAGTACATATGCAGGTTTGTTACATAGATAAATCGCATGTCACTGAGGTTTGGTGTATGAATGATTCCATCACCCACGTAGTGAGCATAGTGCTTAATAGGTAGCTTTTCAATCCTTACCTTCTTTCCATCCTCTCCCGTCTGGTAGTCCCCAGTGTCTATTGTTCCCATTGTAATGTCCATGTGAACTCAATGTTTAGCTCCCACTTACAAGTGAGAATATGTGGAATGGGGTTTCTATTCTTGTGTTAATTCACTTGGGATAATAGCCTCTAGCTACATCCATTTTGCTGCAATGAATATGATTTTGTATGGCTGCATAGTATTCCATGGTGTATGTGTAGCACATTTTCTTCATCCACTTCACTATTGATAGGGATCTAGGTTGATTCCACATCTTTGCTATAACAAATAGTGCTGCGATGAACATTTGAATGCATGCATTATTTTTACAATGATTTATTTTCTTTTGGCTATATAAACAGTAGTGGGATTGCTGGGTCAAATGGTAATTCTGTTTTAAGTTATTTGAGAAGTATCCAAACTGCTTTCCACAGTGGTCAATTAGTTTACATTCCCAACGACAGTGTATAAGCATTCCCTTTTCTCTGCAATCTTGCCAACATCTGTTATTCCTTGCCATTTTAAAAATAGCCATTCTGACTGTTGTGAGATGCTATTGCATTGCGGTTATAATTTTCATTTCTCTAATGATCAGTGGTGTTGACCATTTTTTTTCATATATTTGGTGGCTGCATGTATATTTTCTTTAGAGCAGTGTTTGTTCATGTCCTTTATCCATTTTAAAATGTGATTTTTTTTTTTGTCGAATTGTTTAACTTATAGATTCTGGATATTAAACGTTTGTCAGTGTAGAGGTCACAGATACTTTCTCTCATTCCGAAGGTTGTCTGTTTACTTCATTGATAATTTCTTTTGCTGTGCAGAAGCTCTTTAGTTCCACTTATCAATTTTTGATTTTGTTGCAATTATTTTTGGGGATTTAGTCATAAGTTATTTGCCAAGACTGATGTCCAGAATGATATTTTCTAGGTTTATTTTTACAGTTTAGGTCTGAAATTTACATCTTTAACCCATCTTGAGTAAATTTTTGTATATCCTGTAATGTAGGAGTCTAGGTTCAATATCTGCATAAGGCAAGCTAATTATCTCAGCACTATTTATTGAATACAGAGTCATTTGCCAATTGCTTATTTTTGCTGAATTTGTTGAAGGTCAAGTGGGGTCAAGTGGTCATAGCTGTGCAGCTTTACTTCTGGATTCTGTATTTTATTCCATTGGTATGTATCTGTTTTTGTACCAATACCATGCTGTTTAGGTACTGTACCCTTGAAGTATACTTTGAGGTCAGACAATGAGACACCGCTAGCTTTGTTCTTTTGCTTAGAATTGCTTTGGCTATTTAAACTCCTTTTTATTGGCTTATGCATTTAAAAATGACTTTTTTTCTAATTCAGTGAAAAATGACATTGATAGTTTGAAAGGAATAACATTAAATTTGCAGATTGCTTTGGGCTATATGGCCATTTTAGTGATATTCATTCTTCCAGTCAATGAGCATGGAATAATTTTCCATTCATATGTATCATATATGATTTCTTTCAGCAAATAGAGATATTTCACCTCCTTGATTAGCTGTATTCCAAGTTATTTGTGTGTCTGTGTGTGGCTATTGTATTAGGTTAGTGCAAAATTGCAGTTATTGTATTAGGTTAGTTCAAAAATTACTTTAAATGGCAAAAACTGCAATTACTTTTGCACCAACCTAATAAATGTGATTGCATTCTTGACATAAATCTCAGCTCGAATGTTATTGGTATACAATAATTCTACTGATTTTTGACATTGATTTTGTAACCTGAAACTTTACTGTAGTCCTTTATTAGCTCTAGGAGCCTTTTCACAGAGACTTTAGGCTTTCCTAGGAATAGAATCATACCTAGAAAATCAGTGAAGAGATATAATTTAACTTCTTTTCCTATTTAAGTGCCTTTTATTTATTTATCTTGCCTGCACTCTCTGACTAGGACTTCCAGTACAATGCTGAATAGGAGTGGTGAGACTAGGCATCCTTGTCTTGCTCCGGTTCTTAAGGGCAAAGATTCCAGTTGATGCCCATTTTGTGTAACATTGACTATGGGTTTGAAATAGATGGCTTTTTTGTTATTTTGAGGTATGTTCCTTTGATGCCTATTTTGCTAAAGCTTTTTATCTTGAAGGAATGCTGGATTTTATCAAAAGCCTTTTCTTCATCTATTGAGATGATTATGTGGATTTTGTTTTTAGTACTGTTTACGTGGTGAAACCTTTGCCAGATTTTGGTATCAGAGTGATGCTTGCTTTGTACAATGAATTAGGGAGGAATTCTTCCACCTCTGTTTTTTTGAATAGTTTCAGTAGGGTTGGTACCAGATCTTCTTTATACATCTGGTAACATTCAGCTGTGAATCATTCTGGTCCCAGACTCTTTTTGGTAGGTTTTTAAAAAAATTTTTTGGATTTAATTTCAGAACTCAATATTGGTCTGTTCAGGGTTTTGATTTTTTCCTGACTCAGTCTTTGGAGGTGGTGTGTTTCCAGGAATTTATCAGTTTTCTCTAGATTTTCTAGTTTGTGTGCATAGAGATGTTCATAGTAGTCTCTGAGAATCTTTTGAATTTCCTTTAAATCAGTTGTAAGATCACCTTTGTCATTTCTGATTGTGCTCATTTGGATCTTCTCTCTTTTTTTTATTTGTTAATCTAGATGTGGCCTATCAATCCCCTTGTTTCCTTCAAAGAATCAGCTTTTTATTTTGTTGATCCTTCGTATGGATTTTTGGGTCTTAATATCATTCAGTTCTTCTCTGATTTTGGTTATTTCTTTGCTTCTGCTAGTGATATGGTTTGGCTGTGTCCCCAACAAAATATTGTCTTGAATTCTCATGTGTTGTGGGAGGGACCTGGTGGGAGGTAATTGAATCATGGGACAGGTCTTTCCCATGCTGTTTTCATAATAGTGAATAACTTTCACAAGACCTGGTAACCACTTATAAGAAGGAGTTTCCCTATACAAGCTTTCTTTTTGCCTGCTGCCATCCATTTAACATGCGAATTGCTCCTCCTTGCCTTCTTCCATGATTGTGAGGCCTCCCCAGCCATGTGAAATTGTGAGTCCTTTAAACCTCTTTTTCTTCCCAGTCTCAGGTACGTCTTTATCAGCAGGATGAAAACAGACTACAGCTAGCTTTGGGGTTAGTTTGCTCTTTTTCCTCTGGGTGCAATATTATATTGTTAAATTAAGGTCTTTATAATGTCTTAATTTAGATATTTAGCGTTATAAACTTTCCTCTTAACAGTGATTTAGCTGTATCCCATATTTTAGTATGTTGTGTCTCTATTTTCATTTATTTCAAAGATCCTTTAAAATTTCTGCCTTAATTTTATTGTTTACCCCAGAATCATTCAGGAGTAAGTTTGTTAATTTCTATGTAATTGTGTGGCTTTCAGAGAGCTTCTTAGTATTTATTTCTATTTTTCTTCCACTCTGTACTGAGACTATGGTTAGTATGATTTTTACTGTTTTAAATTTATTTGGACTTGTTTTATGGCCAAACATGTGGTTGAACTTACATACGTTTCATTTGCAGATGAGAAAAACATGTATTCTGTGGTCGATGGATGGAGAGTCCTGTAAGAATCTATTAGGTCCAATTGGTAAAGAGCCAAATTTAAGTTCAGGACTTCTTTGTTAGTTTTCTGCCTCAATAATGTGGCTAGCATTGCCAGTGGAGTGCTGAAGTCCCTCACTCTTATTGTATGTCTATCTAAGTCTTTTTTGTAGATCTAGAAGTACATGCTTTATGCATCTTGGTGCTTCCATATTAGGCACATACATAATTAGGATAGTTAAGTCATTTTGTTGGATTGAACCATTTACCATTATGTAGTGCTGTTCTTGTCCGTTTCTACTGTTGTTGATTTGTAGTCTATTTTATCTGATATAAGAATAGTGATCCCTGCTTTTTTTTTTTTTTTTTCTTTTTCCTGTTTGTATGACATATCTCTCTCTAATCCTTTACTGTGAGTTTGTGGTTGTTATTATGTGAGAGATGGGTCTCTTGAAGACAACAAATAGTTATTTTTTTAAATCCAATTTGCCACTCTGTACCTGTTAAGTGAGGTGTTAAGATCATTTATATTCAATGTTAATATTGATGTGTGAGGTTCTGTTCTATCATGAAGTCATTAGCTGGTTGTTTTGTAGTTCCTGTTGTGTAGTTGCTTTAAAGGGTCTGTGGGTGATGTACTAGGGCATGGTTTTGTGGTATTCTTGTTTCATCTCTATGTTTATAATTCCCTTCAGGATCTCTTGTATGCTTTGTCTAGTGGTAATAAATTTCCTTCACAATTCTTTGTGTGAAAAAGTTTTTATTTTTCCCTTCCTTGTGAAGCTTAGTTTGGTGGGGTGTAAAATTCTTGGTTGGAGCTTATTATCTGAGAATGCGAAACATAAGCCCACAATCTCTTCTGGATGAAGGGTTTCTTCTGATAAGTATACTGTTAGATCACTTTGTAAGTGATCTGAGCTTTTAAGATTTTTTCTTTAGCCTTGACCTTAAATAGTCTAGTGACTATATGACTTGGTGATGTTCATTTTGTGTTGTATTTACAGGTGTTTCTGGATTTCTTATATCTGAATGTCTACCTCTCGAGGAAGATTAGGAAAATTTTCTTGAACTATTCCTACAAATACGTTTTCCAGATTGTTTATATTTTTCCTTCTCCCTCAAGAATGCTAATAATTTATAGGTTTGATTACTTTACATAATCCTATATTTCTAGCAGATTTGTTCATTTTTGTAATTCTCTTTTGAAATTTTGTCTGAATGGCTTAGTTCAACAGACTGATCACCTAGTTCTGAAATTTGTTTTCTGCTTGGTCTAGTCTAAAACTTTTAATTGCATTTTGAAATTCTGTAAGTGAGTTTTTCAGTTCCAGTAGCTCTAACTGATTTCTTTTAAAATGTTTACGTTTTCATTTATTTCTTGGATTGCTTTACAGGTTTCTTTGTCTTAATTTTCAACCTTATCTTGGAGCTCATTGAGTTCTGTGATCCATGTTTTGAATTCTCCATATGTTATCTCTGTACCTATATTTTGGCTTCGCACCATTGCCAGAAAGTTTTCAGTTGTCACACATTCTGATTTTTTATAATGGCAGAAATCTTAATGCTGTTTCTTTCTCATCTGGAGAGTGTTGCATTGGGTAGGACATTTTGACTTTGCTTCTATAGTCCTCTGCACTTCTAGCAGCGAGTTTTGTATTGGGGTGTGTGGTTCAACCTACAGGCCAGTAGGTGATATTTGCAATAAGAGCCAACTGCTGCATAAGTAGGTGTGTATGAATTTGATCATTGTTTACTGTGAGGTAATTTCTGTAGTTTCAGGTGAAGGACTGAACAGTAGGGTTTCCAATATTCTGTACTGTTGAGGTGGTAGGACACAGCTAGGCAGAGCTGGAGCTCCTCACTTGCCCATTATATCTACACCCAGTGGTGAGTGTAGGCACTTGCCATGATGAGGGTGGCTGGGTGAAATTCCTGGTGAAGTGCACTGAGGACACTGCCGCAGCTCCCTGTCCTAAAAAGGCAGGAATGAAATCTGTTTCCCTATTGCACCCCTGCTCCAGGTCCCTTGACTCGTGGTTCAGATGCATACCAGAGTCTATCTCTGGGCTATAATATCGTTGAAACCAACAGGGAATGCCTGTTTTGTGACTGTCTATAGGAGTGATTTCATGGCATAACCTCATTACTCAACCCGATATAGACACCTTTAAAGCTTGCCTGTTCTTCGATGTGGCAAGATCACCACTTCTTGTAAAGGGAAGGAGGGCTCCATCTTTGCACTCATGTGAGCTTGCCAGTGAGTCCTGGTTGTCATGGTGTCAGCTGAGTGGGTTGACCCAACCTCAGACCCTGAGGGAACAGGACAGGTGCTAACAGAGTTGGAATGGAGTAGGTTGTTCTCCAGTTCCCAGGCTTCTAAATGGCCTGCTGGACAGTGTGTATGAGTCCTGAGGCTGCTGAACCTGGGTCGGGTTAGTGCAGACTTCAGGTGTTGGCTGTGGTGAAGTTAGGAGGGGTGGAATGTTCCCTGGGTCACCAGTCAACCTCTCAGGCAGGGACTGGTAGAACACTTAGGCAGTGGGATCCCAATTATCATAGTCCTGTGGGGGCCGGGTTTTCAGAAGGGCCCTGGGCTACAGGTGAAATGTCCAGGCGAGGGCAGGATGGCTGTGCTGTGAGCCTTTCATTGGAGAAGGTGGGATCCCTGAGCTGGGGAAGTGGAGACTGTTGGCTGTGGGTGCCTGGTACACTCACACTGGTCTTTCACTCAAATGATGCCCAGCTTTACTGTTGAGGGCATGCAAAAATGCCAAGCATTGTGTTACCTCTGAGAGTTTTGTTCCGTGGAAACACAGACACATTACCCTCTGTGGTGTTCAGGTGGGGTGGGGTCATTGTGCTTGAAGCGCAAGCCATGGAGCCTTACTGGCTGGGAGCAGTGGGGCTGTTGGGGCGTTGGCAGTCACAGTCTGCAGGCTGGGCATTCTCTGGGGCAATGGATGGCTGTGCCTGCCAGCACAGTTCAGGCAGGGGGAGGATCACTGTGGTGCTAGAAGCCCCAGCTGGCTAGGCTTGCGTGGCTCAGAGCAGAAATTCATATGGTTTACTATCTGGGAAGTTTCCTAAGAAATGCCAAGTTGTACCCACTGGCAGAGTTCAGGCAGGAATGGGGTCACTGCGCTGGACTCCCAAGCCGAGCTTCCTGGCTATGAGAAGCACAGCAGTCTGTCTACTCCCCAGCACAACTGTGGCCTTTATCAGAGCTATGGCAGCTGGCACCTGGCACCTGGCTGCTCAGGAATCCAGGACCTGTGAGGATCCACTTGGGGGACTCTCACTCACTTACCCTCTCCCTACTTTCAGGAGTTTCACCAGGCTCCATGTTGGTTACGGGTAGGTGGCTGCTACCTGTACAGCCAAGAGTCTCCACTTCCCCAGCTCAGGGATCCCGTCTTCTCCAATGAAAGGCTCACAGCACAACCATCCTGCCCTCGCCTGGACATTTCACCTGTAGCCCAGGGCCCTTCTGAAAACCCAGCCCCCACAGGACTATGATAATTGGGATCCCACTGCCTAAGTGTTCTACCAGTCCCTGCCTGAGAGGTTGACTGGTGACCCAGGGAACATTCCACCCCTCCTAACTTCACCACAGCCAACACCTGAAGTCTGCACTAACCCGACCCAGGTTCAGCAGCCTCAGGACTCATACACACTGTCCAGCAGGCCATTTAGAAGCCTGGGAACTGGAGAACAACCTACTCCATGTTAGCACCTGTCCTGTTCTCTCAGGGTCTGAGGTTGGGCCAACCCACTCAGCTGACACCATGACAACCAGCACTCACTGGCAAGCTCACCTGAGTGCTCACCTGAGTGCAAAGATGGAGCCCTCCTTCCCTTTACAAGAAGTGGTGATCCTGCCACATTGAAGAACAGGCAAGCTTTAAAGGTATCTATATCAGGTTGAGTGATGAAGTTATGCCATGAAACCACTCCCATAGACAGTCACAAAACAGGCATTCCCTGTTGGTTTCAACCATATTATAGCCCAGAGATAGACTCTGGTATGCATCTGAACCACGAGTCAAAGGACCTGGAACAGGGGTAGGTGGCTACTGGTGACAGTAGCAAAGTGGCTAACGTGACAGTAGCTAACCCAACCCAGGTCCAGCCCCCTCAGGACTCATACACACTGTCCAGTGAATTGAGATTCACATTGGGTGAATCCCAATGTGCTCTCTTAGACAAAACACTTGAAGAATTACTATTTACTCTCCACTTTGTTTTCTCTCTGCAAGAGTGTTGCACACTAGCTGCTGCTAGTCAGCCATCTTGAATTTTGTTCCCCCTTATATCAAAGCAAGATCAAAAAGAAATGCCTTACTTATCTTCTGTCCTTTCCTACTCTGTCACCTGAAAAACACATTTTTTCTCTTCTTTATCAAACATGTGTATACTGACAGTATAAGTAGCTCCAAATGTTCTTTCCCATTGATCCACCTGCCTGATTTCCATCAGGTAGCTTAGTACCAAGGAACACAATGTATGTCACCTTTAACCTGGGTGAGTCATTCTCAGTGTGATTCAGCATAGGTGACTAATCTTAAGTCTGGACCACTGGAAATGTCCTGAAATAATAAACATTGACATAGCATCTGTCTATGTCAAATCCAACTGGATATTTCTGCTTCTGCTGTTTCGTGAGTTAGCACATATTAGTAACACATATTAATTTCGATTAAATCTTATTAATATCTAGCATATGTACAACTACAAGTAATGATAATTTTATTTTCAAATAAAATTTGGAGAAAGGAGATAATCTAATGACCAGTAGAATGTAGTTCTAATACTGTTTAATCCTAGGGACAAATGCCATTCTCAGAAATCTTTTTTACTATTACAGTTTGATTACATTATTACCTTATTTGATCATTATCAAGAAAAGATAATTACAGTAAATATTATTCAGGAATAATTATGTAACAACACTGAGTTAATAAACTATAATTATACTCATTTTGCAGTTAAATAACTTGAAATGTGTAGAGATGTAATTATTACAAGAAATCACATTTCAGGAAAGTGGGAGAGTCATTCAGGAACCCTGTCCTTTCTCATACTGAATTCCAGACTTAGAGGCATTCTTTGATAGTGCATTTTAAATATTTTATTATTTCCATACTAATTTCTAAACCTCACAACGCTTTTCATTGCACTGTTCAGGCTGGTTTTACTAGCTGCTTTTCCATAAAAATAATGTTAAATATTATCTCTATCTTGTGTTATCTCATTGTCAAAGGAATTCTGAAATCAAATATACCCAGTTTTAGTAATAAAGATACTGACAATGTTAAAAGTAAAAGTTAACTTTTACTGGTCAGTTAAGACATGCTGGGGTCTATCTCAAATTGATTCCAATACAGTTCAGAGCAGTTAAAATATATAGAGGCAGAAAGATGAATGGCTGTGTAAGAATATGAAGAATTTCTCTCTGCTTGGAACAAATTCTTTCACAACACCTGCAATGTGATTACATTCTTCAAGTTTCAACTTAGAATTTACTGCCCCAAGTAGACTTTCAGGTTCCCACATCAATTCCTGACAACGCATGGCTATGTACCCCTACCTATGTGTTCTCTTTTATCCTTTATCATAACATAACACTATGAACTATGCAAGTATAGGAACTTGTTCATCATCATATCTTATTTTTAGCAATAATGCTGTTTAAATTGAATAATAAATGAACTAATTATTGGAACTGAATTTCTCCCACAACCACATTCTTTTGCATTTGAACTAGAAGGAATCTCTAGTTTAATCTTGGCAGGTGTTTTTGGTGACTGAAGAAAACATTCTCTGTGTCTATGATTTTCAGGCCAAAAGTGGTAGACAGTTCTTACTTCCATTGACAAAGTCCTACCTAAACATAATGTGTTTGCATTTCTACGTTTTGGACCCTACACTTTCTCTGAAGTCTTAAAAATGATCAGTTCATGTAAAAGGAAATCATGGAAATAAGGGAGAGTTAACTCCCATCAGAGCAACTATCAATTTAAACAGGAAGAATCTTTAGTTACTATCTCGGCTTCCAGCCTGTTCCATAGACAATTTCTGGCAGGCTGTCTGTAAGCATCTCTGAAGTCCTGGGATAATTTTGCTTAATTCTAAATCAGCGCCTTTTATAAAATACCTTGATATTGGCTTTCTCTCCATTGTATTTCACATCCCATGCTTCTTCATTCTTATTCTTTAGAAGCAAATCCAAATTACCTACAGTCAATTCCTTGCTTCAAACTGAGGATCACTAGATTTCTAGACTCATTAAGGTTTTTCCTCCAAAGACAACTTTTCCTCACTCCTCTCTGAACTTGAATCATTACCCTGCTTTCTACTTTTAGATTGCTATGACATATAGCATGACAAGATGTAATACTAATATAGCAATGATAGATTCCATTTCTGTATCTGCTCTTCCCAGTCTTTCTGCAGTTTCTCTAATTTTAAGTTTACACAATGACTACCTCTTCACATCCAATCTCTTTGTAATGCTGTAGGTCTCAACTTACTCATTATACCACAGCCCTTATTCTAGATACTGAGATGAAATACCTAGAGACCAAGGAAAAGTTGAGTTGGAATAGATTTGAATTGCAATGAATCTTAATTCAGAAGTATATTACTATTGTTATTTAAAAAACATCTCTTACCTATTAATTTATATGTTCTTTTTCTTCTAATGCATCAAATATGTGTGTGTGTATATATATTCTGATATATATATGTATATATATTCACATTCTGTATGTGTATATATGTTCATATTGTATATGGGGATAAATATATATCCTCATTTCTTACCCTATTTTCAATTACTTATATCCCCATTATTATATGTAATACCTCCCTTCATCTCAAGGGTTTGGAATCTTTGGCTTTAAATTAGGAGAGTTTGGAAAAATACTATCTTCTTATTTGGGATAGTAAAAAGACGGAGAAAAAAATAAGCTTACAAAAATACATAATAAACATAAGAAAGGCAGAACAACTCATCTCTAAAGAACTGGGGGGATAGAAAATGAATAACTATGAATTCATCCAAGATGATTATTGCATTCAGGGGCTTCCTCTATGAGAAAGTATCAATTCCAGTAGCTTCTTATGCCCTGGGATGTCGCATTTCATTAACTATTTTTCAGCTTGTGTAAAAAATATTGTTTTTTTCCTCTGTTTATGTACTGAATTGCAGTGACTGAATTTCAAAGAATAAATCATTTGCTAAACTGGAATCAACCAATTTGATCATAATGCATTATGTTTTTAAAAATATATTTGAGTTGCTAAAATTTTTGTTTTGATGTGTTCCTTCTATGGTCAAGACAATTAGTCTTCTTCCCTTTTTACTCTTAATATTTTAGTCAAATTACACTGTCTTCATAAACTCCGTTGAAAAGCGTTGGTGATTTTTTAATAATGTAGAAGATTTATGGAAAAATTGGTATTGATTTCACCTTAAATGGTGGAAGAATTTATGAGAAAAGATTAAAGTGATAAAACATTTCTTTGTGGGAACTTTTTAAAATTCCCATTCTCTTTATAATAACTTTGCATGAGTAGTATTAAAAAGTTTTGTTTTGTTTTTTAAATATAGGAATTAGTCTTGATCCTCTGGGAAGTTACTTAATAGTACATATTTAATAATATAGGCATATACACAAGATAATCTATATCTCTAGCACACATCTGGTCAGTGTATCCTTTGTCAAAGTCTGGTGATATATTTATACACAGATTTTGTTCTTACAATTTTTTCTAAGCTTATTTAGCTTTTTATTTGTTGTCCTCTTTTGGACATAGAAATCTCTCCTCAAGTAAGAACTCATTCTAAAACTTTTTCTTTCTGTTTATCCATAACAAATACATCCATAAATTAACTGTCATTATGCCTACCACAAACAGGGTATCAATATTACCTGTCCACAATTTATCATAGCAAAGCTAAAGTGATACACTTTCTTGAGAGCATACATGAATTATCCTCAGTATTACACAAGAATATTTACCCATTCTCACCTTAATCTGTGACAGAATTCAATAGGAGAGAATTCTTGGAAAAAAGGGTTTCAGAGACGTAATTAACTTGTCATTGTGACTATGCCAGAAGGCACAAGAGATAATCATATCATTTGGTCAGCAACTATAAAAGTGTGTGCATGTGTCTGCATGTGTGTGTATGTATATATTTCATTTTTATAGCAACTCATAAGAGTAAAGTGTATACACCTAATTATAAAGACACATGATACATTTTTGTTATTTTTTAACTGAGACCTGTTAAGAGCATTTAGAGTGAAGCAATTACTGGCATGGATTTGTTTGCAACATAAAAAATATGTTTTTTTTAAAAACGGAGAATTTCTCAAGGCTATTTGCAGTAACGTGGAAAAAGTACATATTCACTCACGAATCAATGGATTTAAATGAGCTTTAGTAAAAAAGACTTTGAGAATATATGAACTCTCAATTACAATATAAAAAATAAGTGTTTTCTTCAAAAAATGAATTAATTTTAGTTAACTATCATACTTATATTATTACATACTTTAAGGTCATATAATTTAGAATTCAAAATTTCAGACAGATCTATTTTGAAATGGTGAGAGAAGTCACTACCTTCAGTGAAAACTAGAGGAGGACAACTTTCTCTGAGTGCTGTGCTTTCTCTTCCTTCCCCCTTCATAACCAGAATCAGTTTAATAATATTTAAACTGAGTAAATCTTCCAGGAATGCTTTTCTTATTTATACATCTCTCCTATCAATTAGCTGACAAAAAGCAATACTGCTTCTGGAAGTTCACAAGGGTAATACTATAAAACAAAATAGCCAGCCTGAGGGAAACATTGGCTATTTCCTTTTCCCTTGTAATTTTACTTTTTCATTTATAATGTTTCCCATTTGATAACTTATGGAGTCTGTAAAATGGACTTGCATGTAAGTCTTGGTGTTTCCTACTTGCCACAAGCTTTCTTCTTGAATGTAGTGTTTGTCTCTGTTTAAAAGCATTTTAAATCATTTTTTTCTGGCAAAATAAACCTGCACATGTAGGGAAACAGATATAATTTTCATATTACCAGTTAGTGAACTGGGGAAATTGGTCCAGCTCAAGGTCATACTAATTTCAATAAAAGCATACACATAAAACAAGTTGATTTTGAGAGACTAATAAAGAATATATATAATATTTTGTAAACTGCAAGACATGTTAAAAATTTAAATATTCTTATTATAATACTCATATTAAGAAACATTCTCAAATATAAATCATATATGAATTGTTTGAAATAAAATGTAAGTTTATGCCTCCATTTTATTTTAGTGTTATTTTTATTTGTGCAAATAAAGAACTATGTTTACATTCCTTTTGCTTATGTACTTAAACAATTATAAGTTAGAGACAAATTTATAAATTAATCACAAACAAAATAACCAAAGCAGTAAAATTATATCTAATTAACAATCTTAATTGAGTATACTGGATTGCTTATAATACTGAGCTGGAAATAAATCACTGATTTTGTTTTTAAATTAGAAATATAATGTGCAGGGTTTTGTTCTATAATTAATGTTTTTTCCTCTTTTACTTCAATACTACTTATGTAAAGTTCACTGATTTACAAACCATGCTACACAATATGTACCTGAAAATATTAAGGCTTTGTTTTCCTATTATAGATAATTAGACCTCATATTTATCTAACACTCAACTAATGAGAATTGTCACTTTAAAGGTGTGCCATTTATTATAATGCCATCTTATTCCCTTAAATATAAGATTAACCTTGCAGTTTAATGAATTCTGAATTGAATAAATATGTAATCCAATAATTGTTAGAACAGAAAAAATACTCCTGGCATATTTATTAAAACTTGTGAAGAGAATATTTCAGGTAGTAATGTGCAAATAGGTGATTCAAATACATGGAGCTATCTGTTGAAAATGTGGCTATAACACTATCTCTTGCTTTGAATTCTGCTGCCTACAGTAGAGTATACTGTGTGAAAACCTAGTTCCCCTGACTTTTTGTACTATTTAAATTACTGAAAGTCTTAGTTTTCAAAAAGCACTAGGTCATTTGGCTTTAACTTTACAAACATATGATTGCTAATACAGAAATATTAGTCATAAAAATAGCAATCTTCAGTTGCACAACATAGTACAGAACATGTTTTTTGGTGTTTATTAAATTACGAAATTGAACACCACAAATTCAACAATCTTAGAGAGAATCAAGAGTCACAGGAGCATTTTCAAATGTGCTGATGGTCCTCGAGTTGAAAAATTTTCCCATTCTATCTTATAGCAGAAGAAATGGTTTATGAAACAATTTTGAGGAAAATAATCAATAGCCCTTTCTCGTTTTCATCACCATCATCATTGTCATCATTATTATGCCCACAATTATTTTGAAATGTACTAACTTGATCTCTGGATATGTATATTGTTCTTGAGAACTCTGATTTTCTAATTTCAGATGATGAAACTTTCTTTTCTTTGAATAATCAATTTTCCCTACTTGAATAAGTTAATTCAAATTATTTACTTCTGAATGTATATATTCTACACAAATATTTTTATCATAATGATAATAATTATACCCACTTGAAAAGGGGCAACCAAAATATTACAAACTACTTTCAGAGTGGAAGATTGAAATACCGTAGTTTCTACCTTTTCTTCACAAGGTAGGTGCTTATAGAGGACTGCTTATTTTGATGAATTGGTTCCTGAAATACAATTATTTAGATATAAATAAATATACATATTTTATACAGAAAGTGTATCATGCAAATATAATGAAATGAAATGAGTTTTCTAAGGAAAAAAAAAACTGGCCATTGCTTTTGAAATCTAGTAAATATTTGTGTCCATTTTTAAAGGAAAAGAAGAATAGCTGTAACTGAATATGAAGTTTACAAGTACAAGTATTTATAAAGGATAACTGTGAATAGACAACTGTTCATACATGTCTACTTGTGCTGTACTTTAAAATTAATTATTACAGGAAAGTGTTTTTTAAGGTGGACATTGTATGCCAGTTCTCCTGGAAAAGGATATAATTTACCAGTGAATAATTGTAATTTAAATGTAATATTGAGGGGAGAATGCTTGAGCATGTCAGAGAACTCACAGAAAGAAGCTGAGGCACAAAAAAGGAGCAAGAGTTAAGCAGAGATTGAACCCTGGTGATATTGAAGTCCCATGAAAGGGGTAGGTGGGGGTGTTTTTGGCTCCCCTCATTCCTGTGGCAGACTGCTGGTTTCTGAAATGTTGGATAGCTGCTTTGCCCTTGTGAGTCCAAGTACTGGTGAAGGTGGTAATTTGGTAACGTCTTTAGGGTATACCAGGCTGCCTGGTCACACAGTGTCCCTCTTCCTCCTTCTACACACAAGTTGATGGCGTGGGCATGATACTTGATTTGCACTCATTTTACACCTCTCTCCTGCCCAGGGAATCTCAGTCCTGTGTCTCCTCATCACTGGATCTTCTGTGAATATTCTCCGGCACATGATTCAACTGCAGTAGTCACAATGGGCCAGCAGGACCCTGGGGAGCTGTGGGATTCCTTGTGGTCTGACTCTTGAAACAGGCTATTCCTAGTGGAAGGATTTAAAGAAAAGGGGCATTGTTTTTGATTAAGTATTGTTAGAAAGTAGAGTACTTGTATGACTGGGTTGGGAATCTAAATAAATATCTATAAAGAGGGCTGACTAGAGAAAAATTATAGTTGTAAATGGTAAAAAAAAAAAAAAAAAAAAAAAGGAGTCACTTATTTTAGTCATAAGAGAAGTATGCTTTGTATTTTGTAACTTGGACAATGATCATGTTTGTCTATGTTCAGACATAATTATGGAAGAGTCTTATTTTTATTTTGGTTATTCTTTATCAGAGAATGACTTTGTTTGATATTCATGTTCTGTGACATTATTTATGTTCAATAGAAGAATGCCAAGTCCTGGCTGTGAATCTCATTCTGGTTCACAGTGACACCAAGGCCTGGGCGATAGTGTCAGCCCAGTTCTGAATGTCAAGGGCTGCTTATCTTATAGTATGCTTTACATTGGTTTATGCATTTTCCCTCTAAGATAATACACCTCTTGGATTAAAGGATTATGTATTATCATACCCCAGGAACTCTCTATAGCACCAGGCATGTAATAGGCTCAATGAATATTAGTGGAATTACTGTCTTAATTAACAAAATGTGACTCGTTTTCTAAAAATATACATTTGAAAGGAATACTCTTCTTTACTCAATGTTCATCTATTCCATCATCATTAACTGGTATATGGATATAACCAGTAAACAGTGCACTCCTTATTAGAAAAATATAGGTACAGACTCTAAAATATATTTTTCTTTAAAGAAGAATCATGGTTTAAAATGAATTGCATCACAAAGGATATAAAATTAGTTACAGTTTGAGATTAAAGCTTTTAGGCAGCAGCTTTGTAAAGGAAATTTAAATTATCTCTATTTGATCATTGACATCTTTGTCAATTTTTGATTTCACAATACAATTATAACATTTTCTCTTAGAAAAGTATTGTAATGAGCCTAGGCTTATTCACCTTGGATTCCTGGATACTACTTATGAAAATAATAGTATGGCATCTCATATCTGGGGTCATGTTCCTGAGCACAAACTGGTGACACTGTGATGATACACTGCAATAGTAAATAATTAAACTGACTTCTCTCCTCTCCCTAGTGCTCCACTGACAGATGAGGCTGGGTAGTATATTATCACAGCACCATTGTACTAGTGATGCATTGGAACAGAGTGCCACCAGAGAGTCTTTCTCAAAAGTGAAATATGGATCTGTCACAGGGTTTTAGTGATCTAAGTATGCATTTTCAAATCCACTCCATGGGCCTATTTGAGAAATAAAATCTAAGTTTTTTTTTTTTTATTTTTTTAATCATAATATATCAAATATTGCAATGCAAGTGTGTGATAGCTGGGAGCTCAATCAATTCAAACTCATAAATAATGTATTTTCCTTGTATTGTATATATGTGAAAAGGTTACCTTAGCTTCTATGGAAAAAGCTTACGGTATAAAGGGCAGATACACTAAACAAGTGTCCACAAGAGTGAGTGTTATTATGAACTTTAGGATGTATAGAGGCCATTTATATGAACTGTAAGGAAAATGTTCTCAGAGCTGCCTTGCAAGAAAAAAACTGATAGAGTGAAAATATATATATATATATATATTTTTTACTTTTAAATAAGTTTTGAAACCTTTTCTCCCAAAGTGTAAAAGCTATAGTTTCAACCCTACATATTTAAGTGATTCCAACTGAACAGAATAAATGAGGTCATGAAGATTTACTCTGCAAGCTGAAAAATAAAAGAGAAATGAAAAGCCTATGAAATCCATTCCAGCTACTTTATGGCAACTTACGTGTATCCTTTTCAGAAAAGCTAGATTAGTCTGACCCAGAATAACCATCCAATGTATCAACGCAGCCAAAGAACCATCAAGCTATGTGAGCATATGGGGAAGTGTGCTAGTACTACCCTGCCCAAAGTGCCTTAATAAAAGCTGTACATAGCAAAGGAGACACAAATAGGACTTGAAATCCATCCATACTCTGTTCACCAAGCCAGCGGTTCTAATGTGGAAGGGTCAACTCAGAGGATGGGAGATTTGAGAAGGTGACATTTATGAATGGTCTGCCCACAGGAACATATTTTTTATAACTAGTACAGAAGGGCCATATGTGCTAACAGAGTACCTGAAAAGGAGGAAAAATGGTCAGACTTTTCTAAGAAGTTACAATAAATCTAGTCTAGCCTTCCTTTGGCCAGATACTATAAGGAATAGTAACCATATCAGGACTCAGATTCCTTTAGCAACTGTAAACAAATGGACTGGGTATAGGAAATGACCCCTTTCAATACCCTTCATTCCTAGCTTTTTGTGAAACCTGGCTCATTTTCTTGATTTTCAACACTTGACTTTTATTCTGTACATTCTCTGCTGAGCTGGTTAAAGCTTTCAGTATACAGACCCGTATTTCTTCCTGAATTATTGCTTCCTGCGTTGATGAAACCATGGATAATATTCACAATCTATAAAAATTGTATGGCATTGTCCTGTCAGAACGATACAGACCTTACAGCTGAAGCTGAGTCTTGGAGTCTCCCAGGTTTGGCCAGAAATTAGTCTTTATTATCTGGATGCTGGACATTTTGTGTTTCTTGGGGGAAATGAAGCACTTTGGGTAGCAAGGAGGCAAATTGACAATCATTAATTTATTCATTCATCAGCCAGTGTGGGTGTATTCAATACTTTAGCAATTGGTGCAGTTGTTTCAAATGTGTGGGATGAACGTAAGTTGTGGGTGGAACTGACCTTGTGCTTCTACCCAAGGCCCTCTTCCCATTTGTATTTTGTAACCAAATCTTGTTGTCATTTTATTAACTGCCATTTGTGGTTCACTGTCAGGTTAGGCCTTGCATCTTTAATCAATAAATCCCCAGTACTTCATTATTAGAAATCACAATTTTCTTTTCTGATTTAGTGTAGTTTAATTTGAAATTTCTTACTTTGCCACTGAAGTAAACTAGTGCATCTAAGTATATCTTCAGTACATTATTTCTTCATATATAATATATATCTTATAATTTATATCTTTTTTTTTTTTTTTTTTTTTTTTGAGACGGAGTCTCGCTCTGTCGCCCAGGCTGGAGTGCAGTGGCCGGATCTCAGCTCACTGCAAGCTCCGCCTCCCGGGTTCACGCCATTCTCCTGCCTCAGCCTCCCGAGTAGCTGGGACTACAGGCGCCCGCCACCGTGCCCGGCTAGTTTTTTGTATTTTTTAGTAGAGACGGGGTTTCACCGTGTTAGCCAGGATGGTCTCGATCTCCTGACCTCGTGATCCACCTGTCTCGGCCTCCCAAAGTGCTGGGATTACAGGCTTGAGCCACCGCGCCCGGCCAATTTATATCTTTAATCTCTGTATATTCATTGATTTCTTCTTTTATACTCACAAAAAGAATCAAGTTTTCCCATCCTAAAGTGGCATTTCTTCTAGCCTGCCTCTCTTGATCAAAAAGGTATTTTAAACACCAAATTTTTTGAAAGTAGAATCCTTACTTTATACTTTCTTACTTTCTACTTACATGGAGTGGTTTGCTTATATTATTTCAAGCACAAATCTACTATAATCTGAATTTCAATATACCAGATTTTAAATAGGTCTCTGCTAAAACAATTATTGATCTACAAAGAACCTTTTTCAATGGTTTGTTTTCTTCCCTTAAAAATTTGATGCTTTGTGTATCAAAATACACTTAGCAATTATTAAACTCTTCTACTTGTAACAATGTCCTATCCTAACTTTTGTTACAAAACAGATTTTGATTATATTCTATGTCCCTTATAATTTTTTTTTTAAGTTCTACAGATAACATTATTTTTCTTCCCCTGCCCTTCATCATTTGGTGGTCTTTCATATGTACCTTTAATTTTTTTTGTTATCTCATTCTATATTCTCTTTCTGAGTAATCTTATCTGTGATATTCATTCTCTGTATTATTATGGTCCTTTTATTAATTACCTAGATTTTTAAGATTAATTTTTTTTAGAATTATTTCCACAGTTTCAACTTCTTGCTAAACACCCGTCCCAGATGCCTAGAGGCATCACATATGTAACAGCCTTCGAACATTTTGTTTTTCATCTTTGAGACAAGATCTTACTCTGTTGCCCAGGCTGGAGTGCAGTGGTATGATCACAGCTCACTGAAGCCTTGACATTGCAGGCTTAAATGATCTTCCCATCTCAGTGTCCCAAGAAACTGGGACTACAGGTGTGGGCCGCCATGCCTGGCTAAGCTTTTATTTTTATTTTCAAAGATGGGGGTCTCATCATGTTGCCCATGCTGGTCTTGAATTCTTGGGTGCAAATGATTCTCCGACCTTGGCCTACCGAAGTACGGGGATTACAGACATGAGCCACTGTGCCTGGACAAACCTAAAGTTTAATCACCCTTCAAAGCAACTGTTCTACTTCTACCCTCCAAAACTGGTTTTAGGTAACTTCTATCTACTCGGAATAACCTTCTGTCCATCCATGTATTATACTCATTTTGCAAAACATGACTTTGCTTCATAAATCCTTTGGCTTAACATATCATCCCCACAGTTCCTGCTGACATTGTACAGTGTATTTTTAAATGTGCAAAGACTTTCCACTCCAGAGTTTGCTACCTTTAACTGATTACACATCATTTATACTGTAAATTGCATCACATCAATTTCCTCCCTAAACATTTTTTTAATTCTTGTTCAAATGTGATCATCTTAAAGATATTTTTATTTTTATATCCTCTTAAAAATAATTGCTAGCTTATAAGTGTTTTATATTGTTTTGTCTCTACCCCAATTTCTTGAGACTCACCAAACTACCTTTTATACTATTGTCTCATCACCTAATCTAGGTTTTTGCAGAGTAGGGCGCTGTGTTAGTCTGTTTTCATTGATTTAAATACATACTTGAGACTGGGTAATTAATAAAGAAAAGAGATTTATTTGGCTCATGGTTCTGCAGGCTGTACATTAAGCAGAGTGCTGGCATCTGCTGCTGTGGAGGGCCTACGGAAGCTTTCACTCATGGCAGAAGGTGAGGGGGAGCCAGTGTGTCATATAACAAGAAAGGGAACAAGAGAGCAAGGGAGGAGTTGCAAGCCTCTTTTAAACATCCAAATCTTGAATGAACTCACAGAGTGAAAACTCACTCATTTCTGCAAGGACAGCAAAAAGCAATTCATGAGAGATCCACCCCATGACCCAAATATATCCTCCTAGGCCCCACCTCCAACATTGGGGATCACCTTTCAACATGAGATTTGAAGTGAACAAAACATACAAACTATATCACTCTACCCTTGGCACCTCTAAAATTTCATATTCTCCTCATATTGCAAAATACAATCACTCCTTCCCAATTGTCCCCAAAAGTCTTAACTCATTCCAGCATCACTCAAAAGTCAAATGTCCAAAATCTCATCAGAGACTCAAGGCAAGCTCCTTCCAATTATGAACCTGTAAAATCAAAGCCAGGTGATTTACTTCCAAGATACAATGATGGAATAGGCATTGGGTAAACATACCCATTCCTAAAGGAATCCACCAAAAGAAAGGTCAACAGTCTCCAGGCAAGCCTGAAACCCATAAGGGCAGACATTGAACCTTAAAGCTCTAAAATAATCCTTGACCCCATGTCCCACATCCAGGGCACACTGGTGAAACGGGTAGGCTCTCAAACGCTTGGGTAGTTCTGCCCTTGTGGCTTTGCAGGGAGCAGCCCACATGGTTGCTCCTATGGGTTGGACTTAAGTGCCTAGAGTCCCCCCCCCCCGCCCCCCCCCCCCCCTCTGAGAGTGCAAACTGCTGGTGACTATACTGTTCTGGAGTCTGGAGGGCATTGGCCTCCTTCCAACAGCTCCACTAGGCAGTGCCCTGTAGGGACTAGTCTCACATTTCCCCTCAGCACTACCCTATCAGAGTATCTCTCTGAGTACTTCACCACAGCAGCAAGCTTTACTTGGGCACTGAGGCTTTCCCATACATCCTCTGCAATCTAGGTAGAAGCTGCCAAACCTCCTCCATTTATGTATTCTGTGTGCCTGCAGAGTAAACATCACATGGAAATTGTCAAGTCTAATAGTGTGTGCTTTCTGGAGTAGCAGTCTGAGCTGCACGCAGGACTTTGAACCATGGTTGAAGCTGGAGCAGCAGGGATACAGGAAGCAGTGTGCCAACGCTGTGCAGGGCACTGGGACCCTGTATCTGGCCCTTGAACCCATTGTTTACTCCTAGGCCTCTGGGCCTGTGATAAGAAGGACTGCCTTGGAGATTTCTGAAATGTCATCTACAACCTTTTCCCCGTTATCTTGGCTCCCTTTTAGTCATGCAAAACTCTCTGGCAAGTGGCTTCTCTGCAACCCACTTGTATCTCTCTCCTGAAAATGTTTTATCCCTCTTTACCACATGGCCACATTGTGAAATTTCTAAATTTTTACACTCTGTTTCCCTTTTAATGATAAAGTCCAACTTTAAGTCATTCCTTTGCTCCTATATTTGATCACAGTCTGTTAGAAACTGCCATGCAACTTCTTGAATGTATTTCTGCTTAGAAATTTCTTCCACCTGGTACTGTAAGTCATCAGTCTTAAGTTTAGACTTCCACAGATCCCTAGGACATTAACAAAAAGAAGCCAAATTTGTTGTTAAGTCATAACAAGAATGACCTTTGCTGCAATTCCAATAAATTATTTGTTTCTCTCTGAGACCTCATCAACCTGGCCTTCACTGTCCACATCACTATCAGCATTTTGGTCACAATCACTTAACAAGTCTCAAAAGAAATTCCAAACTTTTCTTCTCTTCCTGTCTTCTTCTGAGCCCTCCAAACTCTTCCAACTTCTGTTTGTTATCCAGGTCCAAAGTTGCTTCCAAATTTTCAGGTATCTTTTTTTTTTTTTTAAATTAACTTGTCATATTTATTTATTTATTTTTAAATTTTAATTTAAATTCCAGGATACATGTGCAAAATGTGCAGGTTTGTTACATAGGGATGTATGTGCGATGGTGGTTTGCTGTAACTACCAACCAGTCATCTAGGTTTTAAGTACGGCATGCATTTGCTATTTGTCCTAACTCCATCCTGCTCCTTGTCCCCTAACCCAGGACAGGCTCTGGTGTGTGCTGTTCCTCTCCTTGGGTCCACGTGTTCTCATTGTTCAACTCCTACTTATGAGTGAGAACATGTGGGGTTTGGTTTTTGGTTCCTGTGTTTGCTGAGGATGATGGTTTCCAGCTTCATTCATGTCTTTGCAAAGGCATGATCTCATTCTTTTTTAAGGCTGCAAAGTATTCCATAATATATATGTGCCACATTTTCTTTATCCAGTCTATCAATTATGGGCATTTGGGTGGGTTCCAAGTCATTGCTAATGTAAATAGTGCTGCAATAAATGTACATATGCATGTGTCTTTATAGTAGAATGATTTATAATCTTTGGGTATGTACCCAGTGTTGGGATTGCTGGGTCTAATGGTATTTCTTATTCTAGATCCTTGAGGAAGAGCCACACTGTCTTCCACAATGGTTGAACTAAGTTACACTCCCACCAACAGTATAAAAGCATTCCTACTTCTCCACAGCCTCACCAGCATCTATTGTTTTCTGACATTTTAATAATCGCCATTCTGATTGGCATGAGATGATATCTCATTGCAGTTTTGATTTGCATTTCTATAATGATCAGTAATGATAAGTTTTTTTTCAAATGTTTGTTGGTCATATGAATGCTTTCTTTTGAGAAGTATCTGTTCATATCCTTTGCCCACTTTTTGATGGGGTTGTCTGTTTTTGTTTTGTTTTGTTTTTTCTTGTAAATTTGAGTTCCTGTGGATTCTGGATACTAGACATTTGTCAGATGAATATATTGTAAAAATTTTCTGTCATTCTGTAGGTTGCCTGTTTACTCTGATACTAGTTCCCTTTGCTGTGCAGAAGCTCTTCAGTTTAATTAGATCCCATTTGTCAATTTTGGCTTTTGTTGCAATTGCTTTTGGTGTTTTTGTTATGAAATCTTTGCCATGCCTATGTCCTAAATGGTATTGCATAGGATTTCTTCTAGGGTTTTTATGGGTTGGGGTTTTACATTTCAGTCTTTAATCCATCTTGAGTTATTTTTTATATAAGGTGTAAGGACAGGGCCCAGTTTCAGTTTTCTACATAGGGCTACTCAGTTTTCCCAGTACTATTTATTAAATAGGGAATCCCTTCCCCATTGCTTGTTTTCATCAAGTTCGTTGAAGATCAGATGGCTAGATGGCTATCAATGTGTGGTGTTATTTCTGAGGACTCAGTTCTGTTCCATTCGTCTATATATCTGTTTTGGTACAAGTACCATGCTGTTTTGGTTATTGTAGACTTGTAGTATTGCTTAAAGTCAGGTAGAGTAATTTCTCCAGTTTTGTTCTTTTTGCTTAGGATTTTCCTAACTATTTAACTTTTTTTTGTTTTTGTTCCATATGAAATTTCAAGTAGCTTTTTTCTAATTCTGAGAAGAACGTCAGTGGTAACTTGATGGGAATAACATTGAATCTATAAATTACTTTGGGCAGTATGGCCATTTTCATGATATTAATTCTTCCTATCCACAAGCATGGAATTTTTTTTTCCATTTGTTTGTGTCCTCTCTTATTTCCATGAGCAGTTGTTTGTAGTTCCCCTTGAAGAGGTCCTTCACATTGCTTGTAAGTTGTATTCCCAGGTGTTTCATTCTCTTTGTAGCAATTGTGAATGGGAGTTCATTCATGATTAGGCTCTCTCCTCGTCTATTGTTGATGTACAGTAACAGTTGTGATTTTTGCACAATGGTTTTGTATCCTGAAAGTTTGCTGAAGTTGCCTATCAGCATAAGGAGTTTTTGGGCTGAGATGATGGAGTTTTCTAAATATAGAATCATGTCATCTGCAAACAAGGATGATTTGACATCCTCTCTTCCTATTTGAATACACTTTATTTCTTTCTCTTGCCTGACTGCCCTGGCCAGAACTTCTAATACTATATTGAATAGGAGTGGTGAGAGAGGCCATCATTGTCTTGTGCTGATTTTCAAAGGGAATGCTTCCAGATTTTGCCCATTCAGCATGATATTGGTTCTGGGTTGTCATAAATAGCTCTTATTATTTTCAGATATGTTCCATTAATATCTACTTTATTGACAGTTTTTAAAGTGAAGGGATGTTGAATTTTATCAAGGACCTTTTCTGCATCTATTGAGATAATCATTTGGTTCTTGTCATTGGTTGTTTTTATGCGATGGATTACATTTATTGATTTTCCTATGTTGAGACAGTCTTGCATCCCAGGGATGATGCTGACTTGATTGTGGTGGATAAGCTTTTTGATGTGTTCCTGGATTCAGTTTGCCAGTATTTTATTGAGGATTTTCACATCGAAGTTCATCAAAATTTCATTGGCCTGAATTTTGTGTGTGTGTGTGTGTGTGTGTGTGTGTGTGTGTGTGTGTGTCTGCCAGGTTTTGGTATCCGGATGATGTTGACCTCATAAAATGAGTTAGGAAGGAGTTCCTTTTGGTTGTTTGTAATAGTTTCAGAAGGAATGCTACCAGCTGCTCTTTGTACCCCTGGTAGAATTCAGCTGTGAATCTGTGTGATCCTGGGCTTTTATAGGTTGGTAGGCTGTTAATTACTACCTCAATTTCAGAACTTGTTATTGGTCTATTCAGGGATTCACATTCTTCCTGGTTTAGTCTTGGGAGGGTGTATGTGTCCATGAATTTATACATTTCTTCTAGATTGTCTAGTTTATTTGCATAGAGGTGTTAATGTATTCTCTGATGGTAGTTTGTATTTCTGTGGGGTCAGTGGTGATATCTCCTTTATCATTTTTATTGTGTCTATTTGATTCTTCTTTCTTTTCTTCTTTGTTAGTCTAGCTAGTGGTCTATTTTCTTAATGTTTTCAAAAAACTAGGTCCTGGATTCACTGCAGTTTTGAAGGATTTTTCGGTGTCTCTATCTCTTTCAGTTCTGCTCTGATCTTAGTTTATTTCTTGTATTTTGCTATCTTTTGAATTTGTTTACTTTTCTTCTCTAGTTCTTTTAATTGTGAAGTTAGAGTGTTGATTTCATTCTTTTGCATTTACTGAGGAGTGTTTTACTTTCAATTATGTGGTAGATTTTAGAATAAGTGCCATCTTATACAACAGAATGTATATTCTGTTGATTTGGGGTGAAGAGTCCTATAGATGTCTATTAGATCCACTTGATCCAGAGCTGAGTTCAAGTCCTGAATATCCTTGTTAATTTCTTCATTGATCTGTCTAATATTGAGAGTGGAATGTTAAAGTCTCCTGCTATTATTGTATGGGAGTCTAAATCTCTTTGTAGGTCTCTAAGAACTTGTTTTATAAATCTGGTGTTCCTGTATTGGGTGCATATGTATTTAGGATAGTTAGCTCTTCTTATTGCATTGATCTCTTTAGCATTATGTAATGTCTTTCTTTGTCTTTTTCGATCTTTGTTGGTTTAAAGTCTGTTTTCTCAGAGACTAAGATTACAACCCTTGCTTTTTTCTTGCTTTCCATTTGATTGGTAAATATTCCTCCATCCTTTTATTTTGAGCCTATGTGTGTTTTTGCACATGAGTTGGGTCTCCTGAATACAGCACACAGATGGGTCTTGACTGTTTACTCAATTTGCCAGTATATGTCTTTTAATTGGGGCATTTAGCCCATTTATATTTAAGGTTAATATTGTCCTGTGTGAATTTGATCCTGTCATTATGATGCTAGCTGGTTATTTTGCACAGTAGTTTATGCAATTTCTTCATTGGTCTTTATATTTTGGTGTGTTTTTGCAATGGCTGGCACAGGTTTTTCCTTTCCATATTTAGTGCTTCCTTTGGGACCTCTTGTAAGGAAGGCCTGGTGGTAATGAAATCCCTCAGGCTTTGCTTGCCTAGAAAGGATTTTATTTCTCCTTTGCTTATTACTCTTACTTTGGCTGGATATGAAATTCCGGGTTGAAAAATTTTTTCCTTAATAATGTTGAATATTGGCCCCCAATCTTTTCTGGCTAGTACAATTTCTGCAGAGAGAACAGCTGTTATTCTGATGGGCTTCCCTTTGTAGGTGACCTGACCTTTCTCTCTGGCTGCCCTTAACATTTTTTTCTCCATTTCAACATTGCAGAATCTGATGTTTATGTGTCTCGGTGTTGATCTCCTTGTGGAGTGTCTTAGTGGTGTTCTCTGTATTTCCTGAATTTGAATGTTGGTCTGTCTTGCTGGGTTGGGGAAGTTTTCCTGGATAATATCTTGAAGTGTGTTTTCCAACTTGGATTCATTCTCCCCATCACTTTATGGTACACCAGTCTATCGTAGGTTTGGTCTTTTCACATAGTCTCATATTTCTTGGAGGTGCTGTTAGTTCCTTTTTATTCTTTTTTCTCTAATCTTGTCTGCATCCCTGATGTCAGCAAGGTGGTGTCCAATCTCTGTTATCTTTTCTACCACTTAATCAATTCAGCTATTGATATTTGTGTATGCTTCATGAACTTCTCATGCTGTGTTTCTCAACTCCATCAGATAATTTATGTTCCTCTCTACATTGGTTATTCTATCTAGTTAGCAGTTCCTGTAACCTTTTATCAAGGTTCTTGGCTTGCTTGCATTGGGTTAGAACATGGTACTTTAGCTCAAAGGAATTTTATTAGTCACCTTCTGAAGCCTACTTGTGTCAAGTTGTCAATCTGATTCTCAGTCCAGTTTTGCCCCCTTGCTGGAGAGGTGTTGCCAATATTTGGAGGAGAAAAGGCATTCTGGCTTTTGGAATTTTCAGCATTTTTGTGCTTGTTTTTCCCCTTCTTTGTGGATTTATCTACCTTTGATCTTTGAGACTGATGACTTTTGGATGGGTTTTTTGTGAGGGGTTATTTTGTTGCTGTTGTTGCTTTCTATTTGTTAGTTCTTCTTCTAACAGTCAGGCTTCTCTTCTGCAGGTCTGCAGTTTGCTGGAGGTTCACTCCAGACCCTGTTCACCCTGGTATCACCAGTGGAGGCTACAGAACAGCAAACATTGCTGCCTGCTCCTTCCTCTGGAAGCTTCATCCCAGAGGGGCACCTGCCTGATGCCAGATGGAGCTCTCATGTATGAGGTATCTGTTGATCCCTGTTGGGATGTCTCTTCCAGTCAGGAGGCATGAGATTCAGAGTCCTACTTGAGGAGGCAGTTTGTCCCTTAGCAGAGCTGGTTTGCTGTGCTGGGAAAATCCCCATTGTCAGAATCAGCTGCTCTCTTCAGAGCCAGCAGGCAGGAAAGATTAAATCCCCTGAAGCTGTTCAGGCAGCCGCCCCTTCCCACAGGCGCTCTGTCCAAGGGAGATGATACTTTTATTTTTAAGCCCCTGACTGGAGCTGCTGCATTTCCTTCAGAGATGCCCTGCCCAGTGAGGAGTAATCTAGAGAAGCAGTCTGGCTACAACCACTTTGCCGTGCTGTAGTGATTTCTGCCCAGTCCAAACCTCCCAGTCTCCTTAGCACCGTGAGGGGAAAATCCTCTACTAAAGCCTCATTAATGGTGGATGCCCCTCCCCCACCAAGGCCGATTGTCCCAGGTCAACTCCAGACTGCTGTGCTGGCAGTGAGAATTTAAGCCCGTGGTTCTTAGCTTGCTGTGCTCTGTAGGAGTGGGACCCGCTGGGCGAGACCACTGTTTCCCTGGCTTCAGTCCTTTTTGCAAGGGAGTGGATAGTTCTCCTCTCTTGCTGGGGTTCCAGGCACTGCTGGGGTATGAAAAAAGCTCCTGCAGGTAGTTCAGTGCCTGCCCAAACAGCCGCCCAGTTTTGTGCTTGAAACCCAGGGCGCTGGTGGTGTAGGCTCACGAGGGAATCACCTGATTCACAGATTGCAAAAGTCCATGGAAAAGTGTAGTACCCAGGGTGGGTAGCACAGTCCCTCACCACTTCCTTTGGCTGAGAGAGGCAGGTCCTCCTGGCAGTCCTTGCACTTCCCAGATGAAGCCATACCCTACCCTCCTTCTGCTTGCTCTCCATGGGTTGCACCCACTGTCTAACCAGTTCCAATTAAATGAACTGTATACCTCAGTTGGAAATGCAGAAATCACCTGCCTTCTACATTGATCTCACTAGGAGCTGCAGACAGGAACTCTTTCTATTAGGTCATCTTAGTCCCCGCTACTTTCAGGTATCTTTATAGCATCATCCCACTCCTAGGTACCAATCTTCCGTGTTAGTCCATTTGCGTGGCTATAAGGGAATGCCTTAGACTGGGTAATTTATAAAGAAAAAAATGTTTACTTGACTGATAATTCTGTAGGTTGTGCATGAAGCATAGTGCCAGCATGTGCTTCTGCTGAGGGCCTAAGACAGCTTACAATCATGGTGCAAAGTGCAGGGGAGCCAGTGTGTCACATTCCAAGAGAGGCAGCAAGAGAGTGAGGGAGGAGGTGCAAGGCTTTCTTAAAGAAGCAGATCACAAGTGAACTCACACAGTGAGAACTCACTCGTACCCTGAGTACAGCACTAAGACATTCATGAAGAATTTGACCCTACGACCAAACACCTCCCACTAGGCCCAACTCCAGCACTGCAGAACACATTTCAACATGAGATTTGGAGGCAACAAAATATCCAAACCATGTCAGGCAAATCTAATCGAGTGGGATCACATGCTCATCATTGTCTACTACCCTTGCAAGCAATATAGAATATCTTCTCAGCCACTGGTTTAAAAAATCTCAGAACCTCCGTATATTTTCTGCTTGAGATTGAACCTTTATCCTCTACTACCTTTCATCCTTTCTTTGAAATGGTCAAAAATGTATCAGAAAATGGGAAAATCATATATAGCATACTTAAAATTGATAGGAAATATTTTTTGAAAATATTAAACTTATTTTCAAAACACAAAAATAAAATGCTGGCAGATGTATGGTTGTTATTTCAGAAAAGGCACATTAGAGGGAAAATAATAAGATAAGATCTCATATCAGACTTACATTTTAAATTTTCATTTCAAATAAGTAAATTGACCCAGAATAAACAGAATTAGACTTACAAGGTTCTTGTTGTTTGAAACTGTATTGCATCATTTCACAGGAAAACAAGCTGCTAAAAATTTATCACATAATTTATTATTCCCACTTATATTTATATTTGGAGTCTTGGCCACCTGTTAGTATCTTATGATCTCTAAGAGTCAGAACATATGATATTATTCATCTTTGTTTATGTATTCATTGAAATGAGGGCAAAAAATTCATAAAAATTCCTTCAAGCTCTGACTTAATGCCAACTTAAGGAGTCACTCGGAGATCAGGAAAAAAAAAATCACCACTTGTCAGATAATTATTTTGGTAGTACACACAAAAGAATTCCCAAATTATGGAAGACTTAGATGTTTTAATAGATCCTATTTGTGTTTTCAATGGTCCCATCAGTTCACACACTGCTTCCAACAACCCTTCTCTCTAATGAAGCAAAGTGGTGTTTCTGAACAAAATTTGTTTGATGAATTGAACACAACTGACAGGTGACTGGTTGGTATCCAGTCAGTTTGAGTTGTAATGTACTTCAGTAGAAAAAAAAGATCACCAAGCTGTCACCCAATCGTTACCTGCCTATAAAATGCAAACGTCTTACCTACCTTAAAAGTAGCTACTAAAAGTTGATGTATTGACAAAGATTTAACTCCTTGATATTATTAAAAGAAATAACCATATGGATTTTTTTTCCACATCATTCAAAAATCTCCTAGCTGTGTATTTGTTCTTTTTTTTGAAACAAAGTCTCACTCTGTCAGTCCAGGCTGGAGTGCAGTGGTGCAATCATAGCTCACTGCCTCACACTTTCGGATTCAAGCAATCCTCCTTCCTCAGCCTTCTGAGCAGCTAGAACTACAAGCACACACTCTGCCCCTGGCAAATTATTATTATTATTATTTGTAGAGACGGGACCTTACTGTGTTGCCCAGGCTATTCTCAAACTCCTGGCCTCAGGCAATCCTCTAGCCTCTGCCTCTAAAAGTGTTGTGATTATAGGCATGAGCCACTGTGCCTGGTCGCCAGCTGTGTAATTTTATGAAGTTCAAGTCACTGGGCAGTTGCTTAATATTTAGCTCCCTTGAACATGGAAGTTTCTAGACATAAGCTTTAAATTGGAAGTCAATTCATCTTGTATGTCCATGTGTTAATTAGCCTACTTGCACATTGTCATTGTTGTTTATTTTAAAATATTATTTATTCCTTCTCTAAATATACCTTCAATGCTTGCTATATACCAGGAAATACCCTTAGCTACTAGTAAAAGAAGAAAGAAAAAATGATCAAAATGGCCTGCCTTAATGTTCTCCTCACCTTAGACAGATTTTTTCCTGAATATGGGTTCTTGTTCTATTTACTTTAGAAAACTTGTAAATATACAGTCTTTCTATGGCCCTTTGAAATATAAATATTTTTAAAAGTCTCTTGCCAATTTTACAACTGAGGGATCATTAAGATTGGGCCTCTATCTCCCATTTATGTGGGCGGGTGAGCCTAACTTCGAAAGTGCCAATTTGCTAACAGATGGCCTAATCACATTGATCAACATCCTCTCTATTGTCCTCCTATACTTCTTCACTAGCTCCATCCAATGTTTAAAACATTTCCTGCCTTTTTTCTCCAGGAGCGTTTATCAGTCTCTTTCCCTTATTGCAACAGTCTTGAGTAATGTCTTCTTTACCTGCTTAACTCCACAATGTATGATTTTTCTTTAACAAAAGGCAGAAAAAGTCCCTGTTTTTGTGGGCAGAGACCCAGCAAAAAGTAAACCAATAAATATGATAACTTTATATTTTCATTACATTGTGAAGAACATAAAGTGTGACATTAGAAGTCTGGTATCAAACCCAAAATTGTATAGCTCACTCATATGATAAATTGAAGCAAATGCAATTTATAAAAAAAATTTCAAAGCTTTGTAGAAGGGAACCGCAATTGCTCATGCAGAACCTGGAGTTACTAGCAGCTGTGGCAGTAGCAACCTCTAGCCCCAAAATGGTAAAAGTGGAAGTAGTAATTAGAATCCAAGAGAGAGCAAAGGAGAAATTTCTGTAGCGTTGGTGATCTTTGTAGAGTAGAAATCCATTGAAGGACATAGTCAACCTTCTTGTAAAGAGACAGCTAGGAAGTAAATATCCAGACTTCACCCTCCTACTTGTCTCCCATCTCCTACAGGTGATTTTTGTGGGCCAAACGAAACAGAAAGCCAGAGGTCATTAAAGTCTTGATGAAGATATACTTCATGCAGTTAAGCTTCCAAAGTTTCTTTTGTATAATTTGTATAGCTCGATTTACACCATTAAAATCTTTGTATTCCTTTCAAGAATACATTTAATTTGCTCTCATATTTCTGAAGCTATGTACTTGATATGAAAAGTAAATGCTGAGACATCCATTTACTTATTAAATGGAAGGCAATGTCTTAACATAGAAAATAAACATTAATTACCAGAAACACATAAACATGGATAAAATTCTCACATCAGCTAAGAACGTTATCATGTGGATATCAGATTAGGCTCTTGAATACCTGATCCATGGAAGAAAAACTTTGTGATTTGGAGAGACTGTGAAATTCCTGAAAGAAAAGATCCTATTTTATGTCCTCTTTCCTTGCATAAAAGAGGAATTGGATTATTAAATGAGGAAAATTAATGCTTTGAAAATACCCACAGTGAAGAAGCACTGAATTACTTCTGCCAAAGGCAGAGGCCTTTGGATTACTAGGCTACAAACTTCAAGTTGATTCCATAGATGGAGGGGAGTTAGCAAAATATTTTGAAAAACACAATAGATCGTGTGTGTGTGTGTGTGTGTGTGTGTATTCACATGTATTTACACATCTAGAAGCAGCACCCAGGGTGAACTTGAAAATAGATAAACGAGGAAGGAGATTATAATTATAGTCCACGTGAGAATCAATGGCATTTTGTTATTATGAACTGTTAGTGAACACTTAAATCAGCCTTGCATTTTCTGTGTTCTGTACCAGTTCTTAGAGTAAAATTTTCCCTATGACTTTACGTATCACCTGCAACTTACATATGTGTGTGTGTATATGAGTTCTAAATTCTCATAGCTGCTAACTTAAACACAAAACTGCTTATTTTAAGTCTTCTTAGCTGTTTTGTAAGAATTTCCAACTTAATATATGCAAATGATTCTCTTAATCCCTATGATTGCCCCCATTCCCACATCAAATCTTCCCACATCATATTATTTTATATCTCCCCCCACCAAAAAAAAAAAAAAAATGAATATAACATTCTTTGCTTGGAATGTGTTCTCACTTCTCTATTGAATCAATATTTTGAAGACTTGGGTCAAATATCACCTCCTCCATGAGTTTACTCAAAGATTCTGCAACAGCATTAAGTACTTTATTCTTCGTATTATACATTTTCTACTTGCTTAATTATTATTTGTTTCAAGGAACATCATAATCAGATAGCTTAAAGACAGAGATGAAGGAAAATCTTAAAAGCAGGCAGAGAAAATAATATTTTACACAGAGGGGCAAAGAATAACAGATCTCATCAGAAACCATGTAAGCTAAAAAATGTGTAAAATATATTATTTCATTTCATTTTTCTTTATTTTATTTTCAATCGATGCCTATGAAGTTTCCTCATCTTGTGTCTGATTAGTATGAAATTCACCTCAATTCAACGTGTCAGCAACATTCGTTAGGCCAGTCTCCCTAATTTATGTGAAAAAAGCTTCATCAACAAGAGGAAGAGATTCATTCATCAGGCTCCCTTCTTCTGATAGGGACCTAGAAGTAACCCATAGAGATAATTCCCAGGATTCCTCAAGGAATTCAACCAACTCTACACAAAAGAGAATTGGAAAGCATCCCAAATGGCAGAAATGGGATTGAATCTCATGCAGTTCCCTGGCCAGGTCCTGGTGCTCTTCAACAGAGGGCTCTACCGGCCCGCACTGGGTTCAGTTGCTAAAGATGGCCTTGGAAAATGTTCGGTAAGGAATATAAATGATAAGGGTACTTGCTAGAACAAAATAATCTTCCTGTTTACTTTTATTTGAGGTGGTAAGACTGTGTAACATGACTATTATCAAACCAATTTGTATCATTGACTTATCTATATGTTTACATGTTTGTAACCATGCTATAATGTATTAAAATTATATTTGAATCAATTCAAATGTAATTTCAAAATATTTGAATATAATCAATTCACCTACTTTAAATGAAATACTGACCTACTATATTCATATTTTACATTCCTTGCTGGGCCATTACAGCCTATATACATATATATACACAGACACACATATATATAACACATATATACATGTAACGATAAAAACAGTGAGTAATAGAGTTGATGTTTTAAAATTTAAAAATAAAAAATATTTTCCATACATTACTAATACCAACTCTTCTTTTCATACTTACAACTAGATAATTGTTGACACATTATGGAGTTTTATGGTGTTTTAAAAACATTTTGTCAAGGTAAAAAGAAAAAATGTCAAACCCACAATTTTAATATGCTATAGGAAAAAAGCGGCAAAGCTGCGAAAATAAATATAAACTCTGAATATTCATTTATTTTAGTAATTAAACTATTTAATTTTTTACACAGAGAATAGTTTTTCTCTGATTATTTGAGACACTTAATCAAGAAAACATATTTAAAATTATCTACCTTGCTAACCTCTTGAGGACATCGAAAAGCTTAGATTTTAAGATGATTCATAGAATAAATATCTAAGACCTAAAGAAACAAGTATATATGGCAGAGAACCAATTCAGCTCAGCAGTAATTTTCATCAAAAAGCTTGTCACACGTTCAAGACTTCTGTTCAGCTGTATTGAAATGATGGTTCAATTCCCAAAGTCCTGATTATGATTCAGGTCATTATATTCAGCCAAGCCTACTTTTCGGATATAAACACTCTCTACCCTGGTCAAAAAGAAGAAAAGAATAAGAAATGACATGTTTGTTGTCTTAGAAAACATCGGCTTAAAAGCTGAAACAAGTAGTGATCTCTTTCTTTCAGACTACCCAGAATAATCACTGCTTCTGCTAATCACTGTTTTTCTAACAATATGTACTACTGATGGTATGAATATTTTAATACATGTCTTGCATTATTATTTGATCATTTGGGAGTATGTGCTGGAGGATTCTATTGTCTTTTTCAAAATGTTATGTGTTCTCTGGAGAAATGTTTTGATCCCTCTCTCCCCCAAAAAAACATAGACATAAATAATTTTTCCTTATAGATATATACTCCTACATGACTTTGAAGTTAGGCCAAATGGAAATGGGGAAAAATGGGAAAATTAATTGCAGTGAGTTCCTCTGTTTAGTAGCTCTTGTATCAATGTCCTAAATTCAAAACTACTTATCATATTTTACAGTACCCTAAATTTCAATTTGAAAAAGATAAATTCAACACTATGTTTCCTCTCAATACAATAAAGTTCCTATTTGTATTTATTAGATGGTAGTAAAACAAATTAATGATGACAGGAGCAAAACATACAAAATATATTTGTCATGCAAGGAAGTTATTAGAAACTTGAATCAAGTAAAATAAAATGGAGGTGTATCCTCAGTTTCGTGGTAACAAAATAATTTGGCTTATTGTAAATAGGATACTTTTTAGCTCACATAAAAATTTAAAGATGGTTTTGTTCAAGAAGCACAAACTTCTATATAATGATTCTCACAATAAGTTTTTAGAGAAGTATTAGTGTGCGTATTCCATAATTTTCTCATTGTAAGATTTTATGGGTTAGGGGAAATATGATTTGTGAAAGAGACTAAAAACTACAAAAATCAATGATGTGAGTTTACAAACAGTGGCACTACTTGATTTTTATATCAGCTCTTCTTTTCTCTTTCAGTGTAAAAGTGAATCATCAATCTGTGCTATATAGTTCTCTCCCACACTAACATTTATAAAGTATATGAAAGACAAACATCTGTCTTCTTTAAAAACACATTTACATAGTGGCATATTCCCTTCTTCACTTAATAGAGCTGTTTAGGCAAATATAGAAAAATTCCAGTGGCATAGATCACTTGAGAAAAATATTTAAGCACACAAATTTATATGGATACACAAACAGATTTGTGTGTGTATATATATATATACACACACACATATATATATAACCTAATACATTATCCTAATTTTGTTCTTTGTAACTGTTAATCTGATGCCAGTATATTTACTTATAATATTTATCATTTAAAGCAAAGATTTAAAGTAGGATTAATTCAGAATTTATCTGATTTTTAAGAGCTTTTCTCATATAGAAAACCTAGAATCCCCTTAATTATCTCCCACCTGACTTTCTTTGTTTGTCTCTATAGCTTTCCCATCGCAAAGTTCTATTTTGTGGTGATCTTTTTATTAATTTCCTCGTGACTAAAACCACCATGAAAAACTCATATGAGGAGCAAACTTCACTAAAAACATTAATGTTTCCTGGGGAGGGGAGGAAAACTTAAAATTCAACACTATTTGTGCTCACAATCCCAATACGATAAAGTTTCTAATTGTATTTATTAGATATGAGTAAAAAATTATGATAACAAGAGCAAAACATAAGTAATAGATTTGTTACTCAGAGAAGTTATTAATTTCTACTGGCTAGGGAAATAACTGTCAATGAAACTGTAGTAGATATTTTTAAATAACCAATGATCAAGATTTTTTATGTCTGGTATTCTATCGAGTATTGTCCACGTTATTACAGAATGTGTAAATCTGTGGAGACATAGAAAACGTTTAATTTCTAAACAACTAACACATACCAGAATCATAACAAATTTTACAATATTTGGGAAGCAATGTAAGTTTTCATTAATTATCTCGTAAAGAACTTTTTGCCAGTGAGGTTGATGCCTTGTAATGACAGTCCACCTTGTCTTTAGAAAGTTGTCACTAGTATGTGAAATGATGAAAGCTTAGTAAACCTAGCATATAGTTTAGTTTTTGAACTGACTAAATATAGTCATATATAAAATCCAATTTGCCATTCATAAATTTGTTCACATACTTCCAGCATAAGTATAGAAAATACATTATTCCACTTTATGTTGAGAATCCAATGTTATAGCCACCTAGGGAAGACAAAATAACAATTTATGTTAAAAGAGGTGTTTTTAGCCCATAATAAGAGATGGTTTCTATCTAAAATAAACTGTTCCTAGTAATTGTCATATTTTTATCCTATTCTCAGCTACCTTTACATGTTTAAAAAAACCTCTTTCATCCTGTGAGGTTTTCTACTGTTTATTAAAAGCACCTCTTCTATGGAAGCTTGCTGCAGAGAACGTTTTCTCCTCAAAACCATTTTTTACATGTGAATGTAGAATCTGGAAAAAATATTAAAGCCATCACAGTAAAGTTAATGTTCTTACAAATGCACATACTTTTTATCTGTGTTGTACGAATTTTAGGTTGCTTTTTTATTTTTGATTTTTATTTATTTATTTATTTTTTGAGACAGAGCCTCACTTTGTCACCCAGGCTGGAGTGCAGTGGCATGATCTCGGCTCACTGAAACCTATGTCTCCATGTTAAAACGATTCTCCTGCCTCAGCCTCCCAAGTAGCTGGGATTACAGTTGTGCGCCACCATGCCTGGCTAATTTTTGTATTTTTAGTAGAGATGGGGTTTTGCCATGTTGGCCAGACTGGTCTCAAACTCCTGACTTCAAGTGATCTGCCCTCTTTGGCCTCCCAAACCGCTGAGGTTATAGGCATGAGTCACTGCACCTGGCCTGCTTTTTTAAATTCAAGATTTTGTCGTCAAAACCAAGCAAACTTAGGTACACAAAACTACTTACATGGTAGATGATTGCTAAACATAGAAAAAAAAAAATACCAGACACATGAGCTTATCAGCGTGTGATTTCCCCAATCTCACTATCAGATACTGATATAGAGTGAATATCTGCTTGAGGTAGCTTCTTTTTCACTATATTGGCTTTTTTTTGTATAACTTTCACCACTGCAATTAGCTCAGTTCAGAAACGACATTATTTTAGGTAATACAAAACGAGTTGTGATTCCCTGTCACCATAACCATACAGAAATCCTTGGTTGTATATTTTAATGAGACACTTGAAATACTTCCTTGGGGACTTTAATGGACATAACCATACTGCCATATATTCATATTTAAGGCAGCTGACTTTATGGCCAAGTAGGTATTTCAATTGCAAATCATTATTTTATTGGTAGATCAGATGATTATGACCTTATTTCATAGGGAAGATCCACTACATAAAATAAGGCCGTTGAGGTGCAATAAAATTACTATTTTTATTGTTCCAATTACCATCTTCTCACTTCTTTTAATTGTCTCATTCATTGTAGATCAGAAATGGAAGTAGCCTGTTTTCCCTGAAATCAGTATGTTCCTGAATTCTCTGAGTATTTTTCCACTTCATGTAAAAAGTTAATTTTTATAGGAGGTGGAATTTGACAAATCAAGAAAGTTAATCTTTATCATAACAAAGAATAAGTTCTGGATGAGTACATTGCCTTACATTAAATAATTATGCTCTCTTAGTATTTTCTTTTTGTAAATCATGGCTGACATATTAAATAGCTTAAATTTTGTTGTAATCCCCAAATCTGTAGTTATATGACACCCTTAATTTTAAATATTTTAAAGGATGGCTTTCTGATTGTCTCATTGCTTTCTATGTAATGTATCAAGTAATTTACTCTCTGGTAAATTAAACCAAGTTAAATGAGTTCTAGAAAACATTTAAAATATGCCATATGCTGCCGACTTAGGGTACACTAATTAAAGTAAATCATTATATATTTCATCTATATATGAATTGTTATCTTCTGCCTTTGCATAATACACAATAGGGGCATAATATATATCTGGATAATCCATCATGTATGAAAATGACATTTTTACCCCACAATGTGTATTGAGTAATGTTTATTTCATATACATGATACAGTTGAAATTACTAGTCACATCTCTTCACCTACTCCCTCCTAACAATGATGGTAATTATTTTATTTATTTTATTTTATCTATTTTTTATTTTTTAATTTTTTTGGCCATAGTCTTCTTTATCAGCCAGGCTGGAGTGCAGTTGGTACAAGGTTCACATCAACCTAGACTTCCCTGGCTCAGGAGATCCTCCCATCTCACCCTCTTAAGCAGCTGGGACTATAGGTGCACACATACACACTACCATCCCCGGGTAATTTTTTTGTTTTTGTAACATGGGGTTTTGCTATGTTGAGCAGGTGGGTCTCCAACTCCTGGGCTCAAGCGAGCCTCCTGCCTCAGCCTCTCAAAGTGCTGGGATTACAGGCCTCAGCCATAGCACTCGACCGATGATGGCAGTATTTTAATAATAGTCTGGTGTTTTCAAATGTATCTAAGAATATGCGGTAAAAGGAAACATGTATAATCATGTCTAAAGAGATATATTAAGGTATAAAACATTTTGGGAAGACTTTGGAAGAAAGAAAAATAACTTTGAATTTTAGATCTCATTTTATATTGATAGTTGTTTAATATTACCATCACTGAAGTTTGATTTTGCTTTAGATCATCTAATATTAAGAGTTCTTGGCTGGGCGCGGTGGCTCAAGCCTGTAATCCCAGCACTTTGGGAGGCCGAGACGGGCGGATCACGAGGTCAGGAGATCGAGACCATCCTGGCTAACACAATGAAACCCCGTCTCTACTAAAAATACAAAAACATTAGCCGGGCGAGGTGGCGGGCGCCTGTAGTCCCAGCTACTCGGGAGGTTGAGGCAGGAGAATGGCGTAAACCCTGGAGGCGGAGCTTGCAGTGAGCCGAGATAGCGCCACTGCACTCCAGCCTGGGCGACAGAGCGAGACTCCGTCTCAAAAAAAAAAAAAAAAAAAAAAGAGTTCTTGGGCTGGGGCAGTGGCTCGTGCCTGTAATCCTAGTCTTTTGGGAGGCCGAGGCAGGCGGATTATGAGGTCAGCAGATCGAGACCATCCTGGTCAACATGGTGAAACTCCATCTATACTAAAAATACAAAAATTAGCCGGGTGTGGTAGCACGTGCCTGTAGTCCCAGCTACTCAGGAGGCTGAGGCAGGAGAATTGCTTGAACCCAGGAGGTGGAGGTTGCAGTGAGCAGAGACCGCGCCACTGCACACCAGCATAGTGACAGAGAGAGACTCCATCTCAAAATAAATAAATAAATAAATAAATAAATAAATAAAAGAGTTATTTCCTCCTTTATTTCTGATGTCAGATTCTCCCCTTTCCTCCCATCCAAGCTTTCTATCTGTTGTGTTGTCCTCTTTGTTCCAAGGCTTATCTTCACCTTAAGCATTGGATTATTCCCATATTGAATGATTTCCATGCTAGTTAACTATTTTTCCCTCCTTCTCTCTTTATTCCAATAAAATCTCTAAACATTTATTATTAGGGTGATTACCTTTCCTCCTTGATCTGAAGACGGAAGTTATATCTGCTTTGAAAGTGGATAGGAGTCTCAGCACCTAATAAAAACGCCTTGTGAAGTTTTTGCACCACATGTAACTTCATCCTTAAGAATATTTCCATTGTAGCATAATTGGAAAGTGTGTTGTAGACATGGAAATCAAGGTCAGAGAAAAAGAAGCAGAGAATTATTTGTAGTAGATATGGACATATCTACTACATGGAAATGGATAAGCAGATGGATACTGTGTTTATCCGTATCTACTATAAATAATACAACAAATATAAAAAATATAATTTCTAGGCTTTTAATCTATTGATAAAGTAAAATTTGAAAGTAATTTTTTGAAAGTAAAATTTTTTGAAGGTAAAATTTGAAAGTAATTTTTTGGGTATATTCTCAATTACATCTGATATGACGTTGAAAATTGTATACCTTAAAATAAATTTTTTGAACTTTTATTTTAAGTTCAGGGATACATGGGTAGGCTTGTTACATAGCTAAATTGTGTGTGAAGGGGGTTTGGTGTACAGATTATTTCATCACCGGATAGGTGGTTTGATGATCCTCACCCTTCTCCCAGCCTCCACCCTCAAGGAGACCCCGGTGTCTATTGTTTCCTTCTTTGTGTCCTTATGTACTCAATGTTTAGCTCTGATATGGTTTGTATTTGTGTCCCCACCCAAAAATCTCATGTCAAATTGTAATCCTCAATATTGGAGGTTGGTCCTTGTTGGGGGTGATTGGATTATGGTGGCTGATTTCTGACTTTGGTATTATCTTGGAATAGCTTTCTCAGGAGATCTGGTTGTTTAGAAGTGTGTGGTACCTCCCCACCCCTTTCTTCCTCCTGCTCCAGCCATAAAGACATGCCTGCTTTCCCTTTGCCTTCTCCTATGATTGCAAGTTTCCTGAGGCCTCCCCTGCCATGCTTCCTGAACACACTGTAGCATGGTGAGTCAATTGAACCTCTTTTCTTTCTAAATTATCCAGTTTTGGGTATTTCTTTATAGCAATGTGAGAATTAATACATCTCCCACTTACAAGTGAGAACATGTCGTATTTAGTTTTTTATTTCTGTGTTAGTTCCCTTAGGATAATGGCCTCCAGATTCATCCATATTGCTCATTCTTTTTTAAGGCTGCATAGCATTCCATGGTGTGTATTACCACATTTTCTTTACTCACTCAACTGTTGATGGGCATTTAGATTGATTCCTTGCCTTTACTATTGTGAATAGTGCTGCAATGAACATACACGTGCATGTGTTCTTGTTGTACAACAGTTTATATTCCTTTGGGTGGATACTCAATGATGGGATTGCTGGGTTTAATGGTAGCTCTGTTTTAAGTTCTTTGAGAAATCACCACATTGCTTTTTCACATGACTGAACTAATTTACATTCTCACCAGCAATGTGTGTTTCCTGTTCTCTGTAACTTGGCCAACATCTGTTATTTTTTGACTTTTTAATGATAGCTATTCTCACTGGTGTGAGATAGTATCTCATTGTGGTTTTAATTTGTTTTTTTTACAATGATTAGTGATGTTGAGTATTTTTTAACTTTTTGTGGCCGTGTGTATGGAAAAGTTTCTGTTCATTTACTTTGCCCACTTTGTAATGGAGTTGTTTTTCTTCTTGTTAATTTAAGTTCCTTATAGGGTCTGAATATTAGACCTTTGTTAAATGCATAGTTTGCAAATATATTATCTCATTCTGTAGGTTGTCTGTTTACTCTGTTCGTATGTTTGAATAATTAAGTGAATGTTCGTTTTAGCCATCTTTTCATCTGTGACAACTTAGCATAAAAAATCTGCCAAAAATCAATTTATCATCACCAGCATGCTTCTGCAAGCTGTGCTGTGGTCAAGGTGAAATGAGAACTTAACAATTTCAGTCAGTTCGATTCAACAAATATTTTATGAAACATCTGCTATGTGTTAGGAATTTTTCTAGCTGTGGGGTGAAACTCAATAAGAAGTCACACATAGCCTCTGCTCTAAGGGATTTTGCTATCTAATAATGGTAACATAAAAGTTCATGTAATTACCTGCAACATAGAAGAGTACTTAATAGATCTTAATAGATGTAAAGACAAGAGCAATTGCATCAGACTCAGAGGAGTAATAATGAAAGAGGTGCTTGAGCTAGATCTTGTAAGTTAGATAATATTTCAACAGGTAGAGATAGAGAATTCAAATCTAGGGAAATAGTAAATAGAGCCTAAAGGCAGTAAATTGCATTTGTCTATCTAAAAGGACTGACTGCAAGTAATGAGGAAATGGACCAATAAAACTAATACAGGCTCAGATCGAGAAAATCTAGGATATTTGTTTAATAACTGGGAGTTTGCAGTTTAAGTCATTTGCGAGTAATACATTTATCCTTTATGTGTTTGTTAATTTGTAAAAATCTTGCTTTTGTACATTGACCTTTTCCTGTATGAGAACCAGTTTACTAAAAAGCAAATAAAATATCTACAGATATATTTTTTCCACTCAAGAATTTTAAAAAAATAAACAGCTTTTTAAAAAAGTACATTACATTTTTTCCAATTTTATTAAATGTATAAAAAATAAAATTATATTGTTTCTTACCCTAATCAGGGCATTGTCACATTTTTGCCATCCTTTTGTCTGTTTAAAAACTAGACAACTTGCTATTCAAAGGGATCTTCAGATTCAATGCAATACCCACCAGAATAAAAATGGCATTCTTCACAAAAATATGAAAAACAATCATAACATTTACTAAAAAAACAAAAAGGACCCTGAAAAGCCAAAACAATCCTGAGCAAAAATAAACAAAACAAAACAACAACAAAAATGCTAGAGACTCCATACTACCTCACTTTAAAATATACTACAAAGCTATCCAAAATAGCAAGGTGCTGTGATAAAAATAGATACGTATACCAATGGAAGATAATGGAGAATTCAGAAGTAAATCTATGTATTCACAACCAACTCACTTTCAACAAGGGCACCAAAAACATACATTGGAGAAAGTAAAGTATCTTGAATAAATGGGGCTGAAAAACTGGATATTCACATGCAACAGAATGAAACTAGATTCCTATCTTTTACCATATAAAAATCAACTCAAAATAGATTAAAAATTTAAATGTAACACCCAAAACTATAAAACTACTAGAATAAAACATAGAGGAAATGCTTCAGGCTATTAGTCCAGGCAACGATTATTTGGGTAAGACCTCGAAAGCACAGGCACCAAAAGCAAAAACAGGCAGATTAAACTCTGTCAGCTAAAACATATCTGCACAGCAATGGCCACAACCAACAGAGTGAAGATGCAACCTATAGAATTCGAGAATGTAGTTGCAATGTTTCCATCAACAAGGAATTAACATTCAGGATATACAAAGAGCTAAAAGAATTCAATAGTTTTTAAAAATTTCATTAAAAAGTGTGCAAAGGACGTGAAGAGGAATTTCTTCAAAGAAGACATACAAATGGCCAACAGGTATATTAAAAAATGCTAAACATCACTAACCATCAGGGAAATGCAAATCAAAACCACAATGAGATATCACCTCACACCTCTTAGAATGGCTATTACCTAAAGAACAAAAGGTAAGTATAAGCAAGCATGCAGAAAAAGTAAACTCTTATACACTGTTGGTGAAAATGTAAATTATTATAGCCATTATGGAAAAACATATGACTGTTCTTCAACAAACTAAAAACAGAAATATCATGTGATCCAGTAATCTCATTACCAAATATATTTTCTGAAAGAAAGGAAATGAAGACGTTGAAGTGATAATTGAATGAAATCTTGCCATTTGTGGAGGACATTGCATTTAATATAAGCCAGGTACAGAAAGACAAATACTGCATGTTCTCACTCATATGTGGCAGCTAAAAAGTTGATGTCATAAAAGTATATATTAGAATAGTGGTTACCAGAGGAAGGGAAGGATAGGTGGGAAGGGGAGATAGGGAGAGGTTGTTTAATGGGTAGAAAATTACAGTTAGATAACAAAATAACTTTCTAGTGTTCTATAGCATAGTACAGTTGACTAATAACAGTTTATTATATTTTTCAAAATAGCTAGCAGAGAGGAATTCGAATATTCCCAGCATAAAGAAATTATGAACATTTAAGAGGTGATGCATATACCAATAAGCTAAATTTGATCACTATATATTATATACATGTAATGAAGTATGTGTTTATAAAAATGTAAAATTATGTATCAATTACAATTTTAAAAATTATACTAAGAAAAGTTTAAATCCACCCATCACCATTCATTTAAAAAATATATCAGTGATTTTATATCTATCAGCAAAAATATTGACGACTATTAAATAAAGAAATACATTTTCAATGTGAATTATTCAAGTGACATACAAAGGTATGGAATAAACTATGGCAATATTTTTTCAAATTCACCTCACTTCTTTCATGCATTGAAGTAAAACCTTGATATCCATATAATGTGTTCATTATATGAACTATTCATTGTAACTATATATATATACACACATTTATATATATATATACATATCTTGTTTTTGTAAATAGGGTCCTCATATATGCATCGTTGTGACTACTATTTATTTCTTATTAACAATGACTCCCAGATGTTTGTCACTCTTTATTCTATTTCTCCAGAAAAAATGCAGCTATGAAACATTTGCTCATTTATTTTTCTCTACATGTGTAAACATTTGCTTTATAAATTAAAGCACTTTAAAATACAAAAACTTGAAAGACTTTAATCAAGAATATCAAACTTTAATCTAATGATTAGAGTTTTAACAAATGATCATTGTTTATGTTGTAAAATCATACATGCCACTAGCTCTTTTTGATGTACACTATTTTCTTCATTTCTGGTTGTGTTTCTTGTCCTCTCACACTTCTCCAAGTAACTCACGTTTAAAACCTCCTAATAAAACTCCATATGTTCATTCATGTATATATAAAAAAAGCTATATATTTATATGTAAATACATACAGAAATATATGTGTGTATGGGTATTTATTTGTTCCTATATAGTTGTTTCTCACTATTCATAGATTCCATATTTCAGAATTCCCCTATATATTAAATGTATTTCTACCTTCAAAGTCAATACTAATAGCCTTATTGCAGTCAGTATTGACATACGCAGAGCAGTGAAAAATTTGAATCATCCAGCTCACATTTTCTGAGCTGAAGTAGAATAAAGTGGTGTTCTTTCTTCTTGTTTCAGTTCTAATACTATAAACATGTACTCTTTTTGTAGTCTATTAAGTCCCATGTTTTTTGCATTTTTGTGCTATTTTTGTTGACTTTGTAATTCCCTCTAAACATACGACTGAGTGTTGTCTGCTGTTCACATATACAAGAAGGCAGAGAAAATACGTATATTAAATAAGCTTTGTTTAGGCACGAGTTATAGTACTGCTGGCTATGAGTTCAATGTTATAGAATTAACAATGTATATTAAATAATGTATTTTAAAATAGAAACACACATAAAACCAGTTATGTGTTGATTGGTTGACAAAAATGTTTTGGATTGATGCTCACTGGAACCTAACCCTATTTCTTCAAAGTGAAATTATCCAATATTGCTAATTCAATGTTTGCGGCAACTATACATAACATTTATTACAAGTAATAAGACTGTCTGTCTATCTATCTATCTATCTATCTATCTATCTATCTATCTATCTGTCATCTATGTATGTATGTTTTGAGGCCAACACTACCTAAAGTAATAAACAGATTCAGGGCAATTGCCATGAAAATCCCAACAGCTGTTTTTGCAGATATATAAAAAACTATCTTCAAATTCATAATGGAACTACAAGGGACCCAGAATAACCCTAACAGTATTGAAAAATAACTGAGTTGGAGGAGTCACACTCCCTAATTCTATTTTATTATTTATTTATTTATGACAAAGTCTCACTCTGTCACCCAGGCTGGAGTGCAGTGGCGCTATGTCGACTCACTACAACCTCTGCCTCCCGGGTTCAAGCAATTTTTGTACCTCAGCCTCCTGAGTAGCGAGCAGTTGGGATAACAGGCCTAGGCCACCACGTCTGGCCACTACCTAATTTTAAACCTTACTACAAAGCTACAGTAATCAAAATAATATGGTGCTGATGATATGGGAGAGGGGCAGGGAAGTGCTGGGTAGAGAAAGGCGGGTCCCTGGCTAGGGCTCCACCCCCATGGACCTAGGTGAGGACTGGCACACCCGCTTTCGCGTCTTTTCCAAGACCACCCTGGCCTGCCACGCTCCCATCCAGGGCCTGTAGAAACCCAAGACCCGAGCAAGGCAGAGACAGAAGCGGCTGGACGTCAAGAGGAGCGGATTGGCAGAAGAAGACGCAGCAGCTGGAAGGCAAGAGGGCGTCAAGGGGAGCGCGCCAGCAGAAGAGCACACTGACAGATGCCGGCAGGCCAGCAGGCCATCCATTGGAGGCTAGAGGTGGAGTTTGGGTGCAGTTGTAGGAGAGCCGGGGCTGTTGAGTGGCCCAACTCTAGGGGAAGACCATCTCCCTTCTGGCTCCCTCATGGGCTGAGAGCTACTTCCATTCAATAAAACTATACACTCTTTCTCCAAGTCCACGTGTAACCCGCTTCTTCCAGTACACCAAGGCAAGAACCCAGGATACAGAAAGTCCTTTCTCCTTGCGACAAGGTAGAGGGTCTAGTTTATGGGCTACATATATCAGAGTCGCATGAGGTGCTTATTAACTACGAAATTGCCAAGCTGTAAAACAGACCTACTGAATCAGAAACGTGGCATTGGTAAACCAGAATAATACACTGTCTTCAAGTGATTCCCTTGCTTGCTAAAGTATGCGAAACAAAAGATACAATGTTATTCTTGAAGTTACAGACACAGTTTGTTTCTTTTTTTCTTTCTGTTTTTTTTTTCTTCTTCTTTGAAAGGGATTCTTGCTCTGTTGCCTGGGCTGGAGTGCAGCGAGATCTAGGCCCACTGCAACCTCCGCCTCCCGGGTTCAAGTGATTCTCCAGCCTCAGCTTGCCAAGTAGCTGGGATTAAAAGCACACACCACCACGCTGGGTTAATTTTTGTAGTTTTAGTAGAGGTAGGGTTTCATCATGTTGGCCAGGCTGGTCTCGAACTCCTGACCGCAGGTGATCTGTCTGCCTCGGCCTCCCAAAGTGCTGCGATTACAGGCATAAGCTACCACACTTGGCCCTCTTTGTTTTCTTTTATTCTGAAAACACATATTATATCTCTGTTGTACATCAGAAATCAGTTTGGGATAGATCAAATAGCCTAAGAAGGTGTGCACTGGAAGAAGACATTATAATTATTCCAAACCCATGTTTGTATGGCTATATAAATAACTTAACCATGCAATATGTAGTTATAGGAATGTATATTTTGAATAAACAGACCTTTTCTATAATCAGTAGTTTAACTTTCCTGTGAAAAAGCAAATCACATATTCTCAATTCAGGTTTTGCCATCTCCAAATGAATGGGATTTTTTAAAATGGGTTAACAAATGACGATTTTTTAAAATACCAAATCATGTATAATTATAACTGCTCAGACAAATTAGGACAAGGAGCAATGGAATAAAGTCTAGCTTCTGAAAACAATTAATTTTCATACACATAAGGGTATATGTCATAAATTTAGAAGCTGTAAAGTCACCATGAGGTAACTCTTTAATATCTTATAAAACAGAAACTGAATAAAGTAACTATTTGGAGTTGTCAGTAATATCAAGTTTCCTGAGATTTCTGCATATCTTGTATACAAAAAGAGCAAGAATGTTTAGATAAATGTGACTGGCAAAAGACAATCTACATATGGTCAGTGCTGTGCTTACTTACTTCTACCTCAGGTTATATAACAAGATAAAAAGTTGCAACCTCAGTGAACAAAATACATATCACAAATTCATTCACACTCACGGACACATGTCCTGCATATATTGGAGCCATTCTACTCCAAACTCATTAATAAAGAAAGTTCTAGTGATTGAATATCAGAAAATAAATGCCATTCTATAGAATATATTTGAATAAAAATTCATAGTATTGTAAATTGAATCATACACAATGCAAAATACTGACATTGAAAATGTTAAATATTTTAATGTATTATTGTTTAGAAAACAAAAGCATACATACACATATAAAATTATTAAATGAGATGGAATTATGTTTTACTTAGACACCCCTCAAATTTTCTTAAATATTTATTTCTTTCATTTGGTAGAGATGGGGTCTCATTATGTTGCTCAGACTGGCCTCAAATTTCTGGCTTCAGGCAATCTTCCCACTTCAGTTTCTCAAAGTATTGGGATTACAGGCATGCAGGCATGACCCACCTTGCCCAGCCAAATTTTCTTAAATATTTATTTTCTTTCCTTCTTTTTCTTTTCTTTCTTTCTTTCTTCTTCTTCTTCTTCTTTTTTTTTTTTTTTTTTTTTTTTTTTTTTTTTTAAAGATGGGGCCTCACTATTTTGGCCTGATTCTGATCTAGAACTCCTAGACTCAAGTAACCTTCCCGCTTTAGCCTCTCAAATTGTCAGGATTACAGGTATGAGCCACCATGTCTGGCCGCCAAATTTTCTTAAAAATGTCTAATTTAACATAATTTTGTTTTCCAGTACTTTCTATCTTTGCAAGTGATAAGTTTTTATTTCTGTTTTTTTTTTTTTTTTTTTTTACTAATTCATTCAGATCAGATGTTAAATCAATTGACAATTAAACACCTGTGCTACATAACTTTGTGCTGATTCAATGTGAAAATTTCCAGATTGGCCACACATGCTCATTAAAACTAACAAGAGCTCCATTGTTAATTCCCTGTGTGCCTGAATGATTATTTCTCCCTAGCATTCAATAGCCCTTAATTTTTTCTCGTTTTTTACCTGTTGTGCCAGCTGCTAATAACTGGATTATGCCATCTGCTTCTTTCACAGAAATATCTGAAGAGAAAAGAAAGGAAGTAGTTTCTCTTACATGGGATTTAACCATGATATAATTACATTTTCTGTACAAGATACTCATATATACAGAACTGTGTTAATGTTCTTGCCTGGTGTTAATTTTTGAACTGTCATTAACATTAACAGTCAATTCTTTAAAAATCTCTATTCCAATTCCAAAAATCTATTAGACATAAAAATTCTTATGTCTCAAATTTTTCCTGAGAGAAAAATAAAATGTATCTGATGGATGAAGCACAATGAGGTTAACAAAATGGCTAAATATACTCATACTAAAACTAGGAAAATGCTTTCCAGGGCAGACTATGCACTTTTATTTTCATGAAACATTTGTCTTGTAGTTGACTTGGTTACGTCTTTGTCTTTCAAAGTAGGAAAGCTTCATGAAGGTCAAAATATAATCTCTTAAAATGATTATCTCACCCTCATTGCAGGACTCACTGTTAGATATAGAATAAAGCACTTGGATTTTCTTTCAGCTTTCCTAGGAAACTTCTGATACAACAGTGTTTAAGAGGAAATAAATTTCAAAGAGGCAAGAAGCTTTCAGAGAAGGGCTGAGAATCTACATTTGACCTGGAAGTCACAACCCCATTCTTGGCACTGGCTTAGTATCAAGGTTTTTCCTTCAGATCCTTTAAAGAATTATGAAAATTGAATAATATTGGAAGTTAAAGAATTAAGCCAAAGCCGTAGAAAAACAAAGTGGTATGCTTCAAAGCCACTAGAATTGAGCATGGAAGAATACCAAATAAGATTCCAAAGCTCAAGAGGGAGGGTAAATTGAAACTTTTCTGTCTGGTCACTTACCAATCTGGACACAATAAGTATGAAGTTCTATATTATTGCAGTTTAATTTGCAATTCTATCATGAAAATGATGCTCATCTGTTTTTCATGTGCTTTTGCATGTCAATTTTTATATAATTATTTTTTATAAAGTGTCAGCTCAAGTTTTTGCCTACTGATAATATAATTATTATGTTTGTGTTACAATTTTTAATTTATAAAATGAGATAGATTCAGTATAACAAAATAAATATATGACAAAGATTGCAAAAGTTACAAATTACAACACAATATTTTTATGAATACAGATGAAAAATCCTATCCTGCATGAAATGTAAAAAATTGATTCTACTTACATATAAATATAACAAATCCCGATCAAGTAAGTTTTATTATACAGTTTGTTTAACATTGGAAAATTAAATTAAAATTAAAGAAGGATACCTGTCAATATTATACCAGAAAAAAATAAACAGTTAAAGATAATGTTATTTATATTAGCATTCAAACAATCACATATATTGAAATAAATTGAAGAAATCTCACAGTTCTTCATGGTTGGGGAGGCCTCAGGAAACTTACAATTATGGCAGAAGGGGAAGCAAACACGTCCTTCTTCACATGGCAGCAGCAAGGAGAAGTGCTGATCAAAAGGGAGAAAAGTCCTTCATAAAACCATCAAATCTTGTGAGAACGAACTCACTATCACAAGAACAGCATAAGGGTAATCACCTCCATGATTAAATTACGTCTCACTGAGTTCCTCCCATGACACAGGGGGATCATGGTAATTACAATTCAAGATGAGATTTGGGTGGGGACACAGCAAAACCATATGAGTATGTGAATATCTATGTATGAAAATATACAAGTTATTTCTAAATTTTCATAAAAAATAATTTGTGAAAAAAATAAAGTTGTTTTAACATTGAACAATATATGATTGATGTAGGGATAGAAAAATAATAGACAACTTATAAATGAACCCACATATGTTCAGTCACATGACTTATGGTAAAATGATCATTACAGTGAAAACTATGACCTTTGTAACAAATGATATTGGATTAACCAGATATCAACATAAGTTCTCACATTCATTAATTAACAGGAATATGCAAAATTAAGCTACAACCCAATAGAACTACCTGTAAAATAGAGTGTCTAAAGTAAAGAAAATACTAAATATCAAGTTTGGGCAACAATGTGCAGCACCTCAAAACTCATTGATGTTGCAGACAAAATTTTTAATGGATAAAATTGCATCATTAAACTGCTAGTAACTTAAAAAGTGAACATATACAAATCCCATGACATACAATTTCACTCCTAGGTATATAACCCACTATAATGCTTACATATATTTAAAATACATGGACAAACATTTATTGTAAATGTTTGTATTAGCATTGTTCATAAGAGTTCAAACTGTAAACTTGCCAAATGCCTATTAACAGGAAAATTTATTAAATGTGTTAGATTTATTCACGAAGTGAGTAATGAAAACAAGTGAATATAGCAATGAAAACAAGTGACTAGTAACTCTCAGCGACAGTATTAATGGTTGTAACAGGCAAAAAATTTTCAGTGAGTCAGACACAGAGGAATATGTATTGTACGATGCTAATGACAAGAAGTTTTAGCACAGACAAAACAGATTAAGGCTGTTAAATGTTAGAAAAATGTTTATTTTTGTGTCGATAGTGACTTGAAGGTGACCAGAGTGGAGCTTCTGTGATTTCCTCAATGTGGCATTACACAGTTTATATTGTTTTTCTATCATGTGTTCAGATTGCCTAATATATCGGTAGATTATATCTTTATATTGTCAATTAGTATCACATTACATCGATGTACCAAAGTTCGCGCATCCATTATCCTATTTAGAGTCATCTAAGCTATCTGTAGTTTAGAACTATTTCGCCGTTTATTTGAATTGTTTACTGTATTAACATTTAATTGAAAGATTCATGTGGTTAGATTTAGGTTTACCATCTCTTATGTCTTTTCTATTTTACTCCTCAAATTTTTATTTTCCTCTTCCTTCTTTCCTGTCTTCTTTTGGTTGACATGCAAAATTTTGGAATTTAATTACTATTTGTTGTTTATGTTTACCAATAACATATTAAATTATTTTTAATAATAGCTACTCTATGGATTGAAAAGTGTCATTTTTCTTTTATATTAATGAAGGCTTCTTATGATTACTATTTGCCACTTTATGTAAAATACAAGTAATTTCAATGATCTATTCAGATATTACATTACCATATGTATAACATTTACATGCCATACACTTGATAAGAAACTATTGTGTCTATTTGTAGTCATGTGTATACTAAATAAATTAAGATGGCATGACATTTTTTTCCATTTGTACATATGAGTATCTTTTTAAATGCTCCCAATTCCTTCATAGAGTCATAAATTTTGTTTGTTTTTCCCAGTGTAATTTTCTCTCAACTGAAGGAGTTTCCATTAGATAGTGATACATTTTGTTCATTTTATATTAAAAAGGATTCCCCCTTCATTCCTGCAAGATATTTCCAGGATATTGAATATAATGTTTTTGGTTAGGAGTTTTTTGGATCACTACATTAAAGATACTGGTACACTGATTTTTTCCTTTTAATTTGTGATGGGAAGTAAACAGTTACTTGAATCATTATTTCCCTGTATGTAACATTACTTACTTTCTGATTGTTTTCAATATTTTTAAATTTGGATTTCGGAAGTTTGACTCTGATGCACTAGACATTGCTTTGTATTTATGATCTTTGACCTCAAGAATGTTCTGCTTCTGTAATATGTAAATTTACATCTGTTACCAATGTTAGGAAATTATTTTTAATTTCAACTTTTATTTTAGATACAAGGGTTACACGTGTAGGTTTGTAATCCCATTACCCAGTAGTGAACATAGTACCCAGTAGGCAATTTTTTTACCCCCCACACTCTCTAATAGTCCATAGTGCCTGTTGTTCCCATATTTATTACCATGTGTGCTTAATGTTTAGCTCTCACCTGTAAGTGAGAATGTACAGTATGTGACATTTTGTTCAATGGCACAGTTGTATATTGAGTTAGAGAGTAATCATATAAGTCAAAAATTTTTAGTTAAATATAGTCTGACAATCAGTAATACAAAGATTATTTGTTTCAAAAATGAAATAAAAAGACCAAAGCAAAATATTTTTATTTTACATAAGTATTTTTGTAATGAAACAATATACATTTGATTCACATATTCAATTTAAAAGTTGACCACGTGTTAACATTTTTTAATTATTTCTAACTCCAAATAATGTGAAAATTGTCTTCTGCAGGTTCACATGCTTGTACAGTCCAAACTTTCTGCATTGAGGATGTTAATAAAATATTTTCAATGCAGTCATATTTAAGCACATTAAATAGTATATTAATTTTAAAGTGTGGCTTACAATTATTTAAGTGAATCATCAGCAATCATAAATTGAATAAGTAATGAGAAAAATATGTATGTGCAGTTTATTTGAGCATGTAAATATTGGTGTTAACATATTTCAATTTTTTTACAAAAAATACTTAATGAACCATTTTCTTTTAAAGGCCTCTTTATAAGAGAACTTTATTATTACTTAAAATTAGGTTCCTCTTCATAATTGATATTTTAGACTACAGTTTTAATATATTCCTAATTCCAATGTTGGTGATATAAAAACATAAAATGATTATTTTTATTTTATTAAAGTAGCTAATATGTAGATGTCATTTTAAAAATAAATAGGTAAAGTCACTATTTCTTATTTTCTGCAGTATCACCATTTTGATTTCAAAAGAGTTTCAAACATTTAAGTGATTAATTGATTATAAATGAATTATTTTAGTACAAAAAAATACTAGAAAAAAGTTAGCACACAATCACAATATTAAACCTAAGGGTGGTATAGCGTTCTAACTTGGGATGTTACAATACGAAAAATTTAACTACAGTGAACAAAACTCTTTGGGTTTTTGCATATAAAATATTTGTGTCACCTACTAAGCTTCTAGTATTGATCTCCAGGAGAGAATTTCAACCAATCACCATAGCTTCATGTTAGTAAAGCTAGGGTTCAATACTTCCTTGCATATAGATGAGGTTTCATTCAGTGCAACATAATGATGCCTCCTACTGGTCTGAAACACAAATAGGTAATTGCCTACTGAACAATTTGTCTCTAAGACATAATGAAAGAAAACTAGCATTATTGAACACTAACTTTGAGAATGAAAGTTTATTTTGAACTAAGACAATTTTTAAAATGAAATTGGGAAGGATATGTTGAATAGTAAAGTATTTTGAGCTTGTTAAGATCTTAAGCAGAGGCAGGAAACATACAATTTGAAAACAGTGATACCATGTTTATGATTTTTCAATAGCCAGGTTGTACTTGATTTTCTCAACCATTAATTTTTTTAAGTTGACAACCCCAAGAAATGTCTGCTTCATTAAAATAAAACACTGGAGATGCATGTCAAATGTTAGTATCCAAAAATTAAAAATTTTAATTCTAGCATAAAGGTCCTTTTCAGAATAAACTTTTGTGTGTGTGTGTGTGTGTGTGTGTGTGTGTGTGTGTGTGTGTGTGTGTGTGTATTAGTGAAAAGAAATACAAGTTGTTTTCTTTTTTCTTGAGAAAGACACAAGTGTACTTCCATGTCTTTTTGGACATGGGGATTGTTCTCTGACTGAGAATAGTATTTGCTTAGCTTAGAAAAGGGGTAAAATCTGGATCTTACTCCAATAGCCAGAGACAGAATGGTAATTTAAACAGAGCTGGGGGGGGGAAGTTTCAGATCTACAGAGTAACACGATTTATGGTTTTTATTATAATTATTGATGAGAGGAAATTAGTAACCCAGGTAGCACTAACAGCAACAAGAGTATGACAGCATGGTATACATGTTATGCAGAGGTAGCTGAAGAAATGAAATTTCGCCATGTAGGGGTACATTTTAGAAACCCAGTCCTGGACCTAGGGAATATTCAAGATTAAAAATGATCTATCTAATGAGCTGTTTCATTTATAACCATGATTAAAATTTTTAAAATAAAAATTAAATATGCAGAAAATGTAAAGTTTTTATAGTAGCTAAAATTTATTGAATGCCAAATATACAGCCATCCATATTTTAAAAGTTTTTATATTTCCTCTTTATAACAGCTCAGTGAAATAGGTAATACAATTATCTCTATTTTAAAGTTAAGAATTCTTAGGAGAAAATGAAATAAGGGCTTGTATAATGATCAAAATTTTCTGGGTGGCAGAATTAAATCTGAAACCATGATTACCATGATTATTTCAAAGTGATTGTTCTTACAACTTGGTTATAAAGCACTTTCAGGAAGGCACATACTGTTCCCTATTTCTCTTAGTAAATATAACAAACAGTGCTGAACATTATTTACAAAACTTAAGAAGACTGTGAAAGATGGAGAGAAGTTGGACTTTCTGGGGCCGTCAATACCCAAGGAAGGGCACAGTGGTGAGTTCCCTGGGTATTCTTTTTTATTCATATTTTACAGAACTGGAACTGAAGAAACAAGAACCCAGAAATCCCAATGGGCACAGACAGAAAAGGCCCCATCGAAGGAGTAGGAAGGAAGCAGCATCACAATATCAAAACTTTGAGAAAATGATGGCTCCAATCCAGGCAAGCACCAGAGTAAAACCTGCTCCACCCTCACCTACACCAACAAAGGCTAAGTGGGGAGTCTATATTTCACATTCACTAGGGTGTAAGGACTTACCCATCACACAAACCTTGTTGCTATCAGAGATAGACAGGCAGAGAGTCAAGAAATTCCCCACAAGAAACAAAACAAAACAAAACAAAAAAACACACTTTGAAGATGGCATGAATTCCATTAGTTTGTATCCCTAAATGAATGGATATTCTTGTAACACCATAAATTGTAAGATGCACTATTTTTAAAGTACATTATCAAAGAAAAATAGCTGTCAATTTCAATGACAAACTAGCACTTATATGATGCAACTCAATTTCAGATATATTAAATATATGAAAATTAAGGTGCTGCTTAGAATTTGTGAATTACAGCCTACAGTAGGCAGTTTACAAAGCATTTTCATAAGCATTAAAATATTCATCATTAGTACTATCAATTGACTTATGGAAATATGATGTCCAAGAACTGAAACTATTTGCTAAAATTCTCAAGGCAATTGTGTGGCTAAGCCTGGACCACAGCCAAATTTTCTGACTTCAGCACTCTATGGATTTATATATATTTTTTTGTAAATTCTGTATGGTTCTACATTTATATAGTCCTTGATTAGGTGGTAATAATGGTTGTCAGATAAAACCATGTTAGAGGTTTAATACGGTTTCAGCTTGCAATTTCACTGCATCTGCATTTCTTGTCAATCAGCTATGTGTGCTATTGCTAACTGTAAATATAACCCCTTTTACGAGATTAACATAGTGATCTTTTATTATGGCCCTTTTATAACTTTATGTCGGATACATGTGAATATTCACAATTTTTCCCTATGGTGATTTTAATTCAACAAGGAATAAGGACTTGCTATCGGCACTAAATAATTTCATTGCATATATGATTTAAGTTGTTCAATACATTATTTGACTTCTTTAAATATTTATGGATTCAGGATTACTCTTTTTCTCTAGTGTGTCTTCTATTACTTACCACAATCTTAGGCACACCATGTGGTATTATCTACTCATCATCATAGTTTTATTGAGATCTTACTGTAAGTTATCATCCCATGTCCTGAAACAGTTTATGTTTCAGAAGGAGATTTGCATTGGTGAGGATAGAAATAGAAAATTAAAACAAATCGAGGATGTGTATGATGTAATCTTTATCTTAATAAATTCTAGTTCTATTGTCCTATTGCCACCTTTCAGTAAATTCTTCCTACCTCTTCTCTCTTCTTTTTTTCTAACACTTCTTAAGCTGGAAAATTAGAACTAAATATAAAAATAGATTTGCATTTAAACTATGTGTGCATAAGAAGGCAGACATTTATTTCTCTTCAATTTTATATCTGAGTACATCCACTACTTTCATTTCATCTTCCTCTGTTTTGTTTGTTTGTTTGTTTTTGAGACAGAGTCTTGCCTTGTTTCCTAGGCTGGAGTGCCGTATCATAATCTTGGCTCAGTGTAACCTCCGCCTCCCAGGTTCAGGTGATTCTCCTGCCTCCGCCTCCCAAGTAGCTGGGATTACAGGTGTCTGCCATCACGCCGGCTAATTTTTTGTATTTTCAGTAGAGACGGGGTTTCACCATGTTGGCCAGGCTGGTCTCGAACTCCTGACCTCAGGTGATCCACCTGCCTTGGCCTCCCAAAATTCTGGGATTAGAAGCATGAGCCACCACGCCTGGCCCATCTTCCTCTGTTTTATAATATGTATTAGAATCCTTGTTGCTCTTCCTTCAGGTGTTTTTAAGTGGTTATGTACTTTCTGATTTTTTGAGAACAGAGAGAAATGCTTTTTAGTTTTTTTTTTCCTGAAAACTATCACATTTTAAAATAATACCTCTTAGGGTGTATGTTTTTCATGTAGTTATTTCCTTCTATTCCATTCTCTTTTACCTCTTAACATTTATGTTTAAGTCCCACTCACGTTTCTTTCTGACTGATACTCAGTTTTAAATGGGATCAGTTGTTTACATGGGTGTGTATGTATGTGCAGATATAAGATGGTGTGAGAGGAGTGAGCACTGAAGTTGATGATTTGGATTATTTTGCTTAAAATCCTTATCCCAACAGTTTATTATTTGCTTTATCTTGGGTTAATATATTTGTTCAGTTTTATTTCTGAAAACATGAGTTCGGGATAAATTTTGTGGAACCAGTTTTTCTGCGTAATAATGTAGTAACTACGACTTTCCTTGTAATTTTTAAAAATGTATTGATTGGATTATGACAACTCCTAAACAATCTTCTTGTTAAGCAACCTTTCAGTTAAGGTGGTTGTGAACATTTCACTCAATAATCTGATGTGGCACTTACGTAAATGCTCAATTTTAATCGGTCATATAAATATGGAAGAGTAAGCTGAAATTTTCAGTAGTAAATACTACAGATTTTGACAGTAAGTGCCTCATCAACAGGAGGTAAACAGTTTCTTTTTCTTTAGGCGTAAGATTCAGTGGATGTGTTTAAAAGAGAATAATATAATTTCAAGATATTTATGATATATTTATATACCTGTGTTTGAAAGAGAGATTTCTCCTTGGCCATTGTTTTAAAAGTCACATCCAGCCATTCAAGCAGTGCCCAATTACATATATCCCCCACTGCCGTCAGTGAAATGGCCACTTTATTTTCTGGCATCATTTGATAACAATTAGACAATTACAAAACCAAACTTCCAGGGAAGCTTCAAAAAATGAGAAGGCGAAAAAAAAAAAAGGCACATTTTGAACACAGTATTAATTTTAATGAGTCACTTGGGTAACAGGAGATTACTGCCTCAGTTAGCCTGAGCCACGCACTTGTGATGAGAAACAGTTAATGCAATTTCCCTATTGAAATAAAATTAACACTGGTATTTACTGTTCTTGAAGAATTTTTTGGCATATTTCTAGTTGTCAGTAACAATCTTGGACTCACATTTTCACATTTGTTTTAGCAAGTCATGCAATAGTAGTATCTTTAGATGCTGATTATCTGCTACCCTCATTGTGACATAGTTTTCACCCTCAGCAAAGCTGGAAAATGCATGCTAGAGACCAAAGATTTTGCAGGCAAATGTAGTATGGTTGAAAACACATCCCAAGATTTAAGTAAGGAAAGAACAGCATCCCCATTTTGCTCACCTGTCGCTGCACAGTTCCTGGCATTCCTCTTCAGAAAGTTATTAGTAATCAATACACATTAAACCAAATTTGCCAAGTAAGATTGGTCCATGTGGGGACATAACTATTTCCTACACACTCTTGTATGCATTGCAAATTATTATATTGTCTTCTAGTGATGTAGCAAGATTTTTGGCACCAGGAGCAGATAATTTTTTAAAAACCCTTTCTTATTGAATAAAAACATTTTTAATAATAATTATATAATAGTTCAGTAATAGTAGTTTCTTGATTCCTTTAGTTTTAAACAATTAATAACTTTAAAATGATAAATTTCAATTAAAACATATTATTCAGATTCTGTAAAACATTGTATGTATAATTCAAAATTTTCCCCTTAAGAACGATATTACATTTTGTGGTTTATATTATGTTTTAATATTTAAAATTTGAAACACAAAATATCTAAATAGTTACAAAGAATGAGTGGATTGAAATAATTCAGATTCTATTTCTCCATCTTTACAACCATTGTAACCATTATGCTGTCTTTATTGATTTTCGAACCTACTATTTAAATGATAAGTGGGAGCTAGCACAGGAGTAGACACAAAGCGCATCTGGTATTAGCTCCCAATTACAAAAATACTCTATTCATTAAAGATTAGTGTCCCAAAGCCCACATTTTGCGTTATTTTGATTAACTGTTAGTTATTCTAATTAACATGCATAAAAACCACAAAGTTTCTTAATAGGTAACTAATAAAACATTCCTATGTTAAACATGTATATTTATTAATATAAAAACATAGATGAATAAAAGTATTTTAAAACCATGAGGTGTAAAATTTGGAACACAAAAATATTATATTTCAGGGAAGAATATTACATAATTGACCTTTTTTAGGCTTGCCTGCACATCAAGATCAGAAAAAAAGCAGACTATTAGTCAATTTTATTATTATTTTAAGGTTTCTAGGCAATTTACCTCTACTGGGACTTACAACTCCTTACATCCAACCATTGGTATGGCTAATCTCAAGTACTTTATAATTGTGTTTTGACCCTGTGTGTGTTTCTATGTACGTGTGTGTGCATGTGAATGCTTGACCTTATCTTCCACATTAGAAGGTAAAATTCTTGCATGTAAACTCAGAAATTGATAAAGCTCTGGAATAGATGTGAATAGCAATCAATACAATCAAACATCTAATTTGAGTATCCTAAATTATCTTACTTTTGTATTAATACATATTTTGGATTAATTGATAAACACCAAGGCCACACCAGCAAGAGTATTCACAACTTGAATCATTTGTGGAAATAACAATGTTTAACCTCCATCTTAAATATTTAAAAACAGATGATATTTTGGTTACCAGTTACAAATATCATCCCCAAAATTGAAACACAAACTATAAACACTAATGCTAAATGTGTGCATGCACATAGACACACAAACACACACATAGATGCATGCACAATTCTGATGCTACAAATTTAATGCAAAAATGAATAGACATTTAAGAACAGGTTTTGTTACCTTTGACTTTAAGGTGATAATTTATCTTTAAAAGTGCAACTATTCCCAGGTAAAATGAAAAGTAGAGAACACATGTGTATGTAAATATCCCTTTTCTGTTTTACATAATTACTTGTGCTGTTTTTTTAACTATGTACTGTGATTTTTTTGTAATTGTATACTCATGTGCAGTTTGATGATTACTTTTTAAAAAAAAAATTTCCATCTAAACAATTAGTTGTCCTAATGCTTTCTATTGGTATATCCATGATTTTCTCATTCTTTAAAAAGTTATTTCAAGTGATCAATCCCATTATTATGCTGTGCAATAAACTAAATTAAGCATTTTAATATATTTCTGGACTTTCTATTTACGGGCTAGTGCTATGTTTCTTTTCATTGGTGCAATTCTTTGGTATCTGGCAATGTCATGCCTCCTTTTATTAGTCTTCTTTTCCAAAATTTACCAGTTATTATAGCTAAGAATCTGGAAATGATATATCCGTTATGTTTATCTATAGGTTTTTAATTAATAAATTTTGATGCCAATATTATTTTCTCCAAATAATTATACTAGTGTTTTTCTTCATTTCTCTATTCTATGGATTCGCTTAAATGATATTCATATGACTTTTAGTACATTAGGAAAAATTTCTGTATAAAATTCCCTGGGATTGATGCTTTATATATGAGTAGAAATCTGATGTTTTTCTTTCATTCTATTGTGGTAATTGATCTACTTGCCATAATTTCCATTTCTCCTGGAATTTATTGTTAAGTTCCTGTTTAATAGAAATATTTATCTTTTATAGAAATAATCTTATAAATATTCTGCAATTACAGTTTTATTTAGTTTGTGAGTCAATAATTATAAATATTATCTTATTTGTTCATTTATTTTTTAATTCTCATGTTTGTGATGCTTTATTTTGTTATTTTAATGGTTTGCCCTAATGTGCTTGATCAGAAACTGGTTTTATAGTATATCTACTCTTTGGAAATTATTGATGTCTTATTTGTGGCCTATTAATAGTTCATTTCTACAATAGGATTTCAGTGTTTCAGATCAGGATGGTCCTTTGGTGTCCCTTTGTGTCTACTGAACTTATATCCCATAGTTCACATGAAGTCATTTTTCAGTTCCAACAGATTAAGAGGTTTTAATAGGATTTTCTATGCACAACATGCTTTTTACAAATAACAATTGTTTTACCTTTTAATTTTTTTCCCCAATCTGGATACTTTTCATTTCTTTTCCTTGCTTATTTACTCTATCTAGAATTCCTAGTGAAATGTTGACTAGAAGTGGTGTGAGCAGATATCTGTTTTGTTCATGATCCTAAGGAAGTTTTCATCATTATGATGTTAACTGTGGGTTTTTCATAGATACTCTTTATCTGATAGAAGAGAGTTCCTTCTATCCCTAGTTTGTTGAGTGTTGTTATGAAAGTATGTTGCATTTCGTCAAATGTTTCTGTTGAGTCTATTTAAATGATCAGATGCTTCTTGTGTTTATTCTATTAAGACAGTGGGCATTGGTTAATTAGAGTTCAGTCAGATATGCAGAACTATGAAGAGATTTATACTATGATATTTATTAGAAGAAATGTATTAAAAGAAATAAGTATACACAATTTGTGAAAACTGGCTAAGAATGTCCGAAATTGGTAAGATACGCTATAAGAAAGGATAGCCTGAAGCTCTAGAATAAGAGCTGAAACTGTGATCCACAAGCAGAATTTATTCTTCTTCAGGGAGGGCTTAACTCTGCTTCTAAAACCTTTCAACTGATTGAAACAGATCCTCCCAGATTATCAAGAAATATCCCCTTGTCTTAAAGTCACCTGATTATGGACTTTAATGATATCTGCAAAATACCCTCACAACCCCTAAATATGTGTTTTATTGACTAACTGCCTATTCAAGTTGACACATCAAAAGATTATCATATGCTGTATTACACTGATTTGATTTTCACATGTTAAACCAATGTTACAAATTGGCAATAAATCTTGCTTGTTTGAGTCTAGAGTTAATATTTGCATTTCATAGATAAACAGACTCAGAGATAATCTTGTAAATATCATAGATCTTAGAAGTGATGGATCTTAAATTGGAATGCAGATCCTGTGACTCTGCCATGTTGTCAGTCTAATTCTCAGTTAAAATAAAGATTCTAAACTTTTAAGATTTTTGTAAACAATGCAGTGATTTTCCAACTATTCAATTTCAGATACTCAATAAAATAAGGGGTCCAAAAAATTGATACTAGTTTTTATTTTTTTCCCAAACAATGTCAAACAAATAAACACTACAACAATATAAATATTATAAGCATCTTCATATTTTCATAAAGCAGATTTTGACTCTAAGAAATTGGCAGGGTTTAATCTTAAAGTTATACAAAATTTGTCCTAAGAAGGACAGATGTTGGCCTGCAATTGGCAAGTAAATATAGGCTACATTGGAATTATAAATTTTTCCTCATGTGATTATAGAGAGATAAAAATTTCTGAAACTTTCCTTTGGAAACTACTGATTTATAGGTAATAATACTGAAAGAGGAGAAAGAGGAAGAAGAGAAGCATGTGTGTGTGTGTGTGCATGTGTGTGTGTGTGTGTGTAGAGTTAAGCTTCATAAGTGAAGGAGTAATAAAATCCTTTACAGAGAAGCAAATGCTGAGAGATTTTGTCACCACCAGGCCTGCCCTACAAGAGTTCCTGAAGGAAGCACTAAACATGGAAAGGAAAAACCAGTACCAGCCACTGCAAAAACATGCCAAATTCTAAAGACCATCTATGCTAGAAGGAAACTGCATCAACTAACAAGCAAAATAACCACCTAACATCATAATGACAGGATCAAATTCACAGATAACAATATTAACTTTAAATGTAAATGGGCTAAATGCTCTAATTAAAAGACACAGACTGACAAACTGGATAAAGAGTCAAGACCCATCAGTGTGCTGTATTCTGGAGTCCCATCTCATGTGCAGAGATACACATAGGCTAAAATAAAGGGATGGAGGAAGATCTACCAAGCAAGTGGAAAACAAAAAAAAGGCAGGGGTTGTGATCCTAGTCTCTGATAAAACAGACTTTAAACCAACAAAGATCAAAAGAGACAAAGAAGGTCATTACATAATGGTAAAGGGATCAATTCAACAAGAAGAGCTAATTATCCTAAATATATATGCACCCAATACAGGACCAACCAGATTCATAAAGTTCTTAGAGACTTACAAAGAGATTTAGACTCCCACACAATAATAATGGGAGACTTTAACACCCCACTGTCAACATTAGAGAGATCAATGAGACAGAAAGTTAAAAAGCATATCCAGGAATTGAACTTAGCTCTGCACCAAGTGGACCTAATAGACATCTACAGAACTCTCCACCCCAAATCAACATACATTCTTCTCAGCACCACATCACACTTATTCCAAAATTAACCACATAGTTGGAAGTAAAGCACTCCTCAGCAAATGTAAAAGAACAGAAATTATAACAAACTGTCTCTCAGACCACAGTGCAATCAAACTAGAACTCAGGATTAAGAAACTCATTCAAAACTGCTCAACTACATGGAAACTCAACAATTTGCTCCTGAATGACTACTGGGTACATAATAAAATGAAGGCAAAAATAAAGATGTTCTTTGAAACCAGTGAGAACAAAGACACAACATACCAGAATCTCTGGGACACATTTAAAGCAGTGTGTAGAGGGAAATTTATAGCACTAAATCCCCACAAGAGAAATCTGGAAAGATCTAAAATTGACACCCTAACATCACGATTAAAAGAACTAGAGAAGCAAGAGCAAACATATTCAAAAGCTAGCAGAAGACAAGAAATAACTAAGATCAGAGCAGAACTGAAGGAGACAGAGATACAAAAAACCCTTCAAAAAATCAATGAATCCAGGAACTGGTTTTTTGAAAAGATCAACAGATCTGATGGACTGCTAGCAACACTAATAAAGAAGAAAAGATAAAAGAATCAAATAGATGCAATAAAAAATGATAAAGGGGATATCAATAAGGGATATCACCACTGATCCTACAGAAATACAAACTACCATCAGAGAATACTATAAACACCTATACGCAAATAAACTGGAAAACCTAGAAGAAATGGATAAATTCCTGGACACACACAACCTCCCAAGACTACACCAGGAAGAAGTTGAATCCCTGAATAGACCAAGAGCAGGCTCTGAAATTGAGGCAATAAATAATAGCCTACCAACCAAAAAAACTCCAGGACCAGAAGGATTCACAGTCGAATTCTACCAGAGGTACAAGGAGGAGTTGGTACCATTCCTTCTGAAACTATTCCAATCAATAGAAAAAAAGGGAATCCTCCCTAACTCATGTTATGAGTCCAGCATCATCCTGATACCAAAGACTGGCAGAGACACAACAAAAAAAGAGAATTTTAGACCAATATCCCTGATGAATATCGATGCAAAAATCCTCAATAAAATACTGGCAAACTGAATCCAGTAGCACATCAAAAAGCTTATCCACCATGATCAAGTGGGCTTCATCCCTGGGATGCAAGGCTGGTTCAACATATGCAAATCAATAAATGTAATCCAGCATATAAACAGAACCACCAAAGACAAAAACCACATGATTATCTCCATAGATGCAGAAAAGACCTTTGACAAAATTCAACAACGCTTCATGATAAAAACTCTCAATAAACTAGGTATTGATGGGATGTATCTCAAAATAATAAGAGCTATTTATAACAAACCAAACCCACAGCCAATATCATACTGAATGGGCAAAAACTGGAAGCGTTCCCTTTGAAAACTGGCACAAGACAGGGATGCCCTCTCTCACCACTCCTATTCAACATAGTGTTGGAAGTTCTGGCCAGGGCAATCAGGCAGGAGAAAGAAATGAAGGGTATTCAATTAGGAAAAGAGGAAGTCAAATTGTGCCAGTTTGCAGATGACATGATTCTATGTTTAGAAATCCCCATTGTCTCAGCCCAAAATCTCCTTAAGCTGATAAGCAACTTCAGCAATGTCTCAGGATACAAAATCAATGTGCAAAAATCACAAGCATTCTTATACACCAATAACAGACAGAGAGCCAAATCATGAGTGAACTCCCATTCAAAATTGCTTCAAAGAGAATAAAATACCTAGGAATCCAACTTACAAGGGATGTGAAGGACCTCTTCAAGGAGAATTATAAACCACTGCTCAATGAAATAAAAGAGTTCAACCATTGCAGAAGACAGTGTGGCAATTCCTCAAGGATCTAGAACTAGAAATACCATATGACCCAGCCATCCCATTACTGGGTATATACCCAAAGGATTATAAATCATGCTGCTATAAAGACACATGCACACTTATGTTTACTGCAGCACTATTCCAAATAGCAAAGACTTGGAACCAACCTGAATGTCCATCGATGATACACTGGATTAAGAAAATGTGGCATATATACACCATGGAATACTATGCAGCCATAAAAAAGGATGAGTTCACCTCCTTTGTAGGGACATGGATGAAGCTGGAAACCATCATTCTAAGCCAACTATTGCAAGGACAAAAAACCAAACACCACATGTTCTCACTCACAGGTGGGAATTGAGCAATGAGAACACTTGGACACAGGGAGGGGAACATCACACACCAGGGCCTATTGTGGGGTGGGGGGAGGAAGGAGGGATAGCATTAGGAGATTTACCTAATGTAAATGACCAGTTAAAGGGTGCAGCACACCAACGTGGCACATGTATACATATGTAACAAACTGGCACTTTGTGCACATGTACCATAAAACTTAAAGTATAATAAAAAATAAAAAAGAAAAATGCTTGGGTGTGGTGCATAGGGCAGGAAGTACCAAAGGAATTGTAGAGGCCTTATTAACATGGAAAATGTAACAAGCTGACAGTTGAATTTCATCTTTAATCTAACTTAAATGTTTTCACAGCAATCCTAGAAAAAGACTATTTTTTGAAGTTTTAAAATAGTACTGAATTTCAAATTCATATTTGTATTAATATATTTATATTTTAATGTGTGTATATATAGTTCTGTACTTTCTTTCTTTTTTTTTTTTTTTTTTTGAGACTGAGTCTGGCTCTGTCGCCCAGGCTGGAGTGCAGTGGCCGGATCTCAGCTCACTGCAAGCTCCGCCTCCCGGGTTTACGCCATTCTCCTGCCTCAGCCTCCGGAGTAGCTGGGACCACAGGCGCCCGCCACCTCGCCCGGCTAGTTTTTTTTTTGTATTTTTTTAGTAGAGACGGGGTTTCACCGTGTTAGCCAGGATGGTCTCGATCTCCTGACCTTGTGATCCGCCCGTCTCAGCCTCCCAAAGTGCTGGGATTACAGGCTTGAGCCACCGTGCCCGGCTTCTGTACTTTCTTTCTCCAAATTACAGTAGTTGAATTTACAATCTAAAACTTCATTGGGAAGACAGTTGCCAGTGTCAGCATAATTAAATATGCTCTCTGAACCAAAACAGTTAGCAATCAAATAAGTAATGAAATACCTGTATTAATCTATATATGTCTCTACATTACAAAAGCAATGTTGTATTTCTTAGACACTTGTCTTGAGATTGAAAAATGCTCACACAAATCCCTTGAGTTTGATGAGAAGCCAGAAATTTTTAATCGTAAACCCTGAAGACATACTAGAAAGTGGAAATGGACAGGACTAGAAGAAGATATCATATTTAATATTTAGATTACTGTGTAGCTAAGTGGCACCCTGACTGCTTAATTACCACAGTAACAACTGGTTTTAGCGCTCAGCAATACAAGTTGTGGTTGAACATCCTCCACTGCACATAACATTCAAACATCAGCATCACAATATCACCAGTTGTTACCAGAAAATGTTTGCCATTCAATCTAGACAAGTACCAGGAAGGCAGATTGTTGCAATAAAATCTAATTATTGTGATGAGATTGTTGAAGGTCATGATTTAAGGTTTAAGTTTCAGTAAAAATGTAGGCAATTTGTTAGCAAACCGTATGGTTTTATATTTAGAATCCTCATTAGTAAACATTACATTGTATTGTAAAAATGCTAATAATTAATTGGATCTTAAACTAAACCTTAGACTGTCCTACATTTTCTTTGTATAATTTAGTATAATAATAAGGAACAGTGACTCCCTCAATAATATGTCCTGTAATTTTGAAAGGAAAAAAGAAACACTATTTTTAGATGTTAAAATATAATACATTGTCATTTAAGATAAAAACTTTTTAAACTAAAGGTTAAAAGCATGCTTTTATTCTTGTAAAATGTCAGCAGAATAATCATGGTAATCTGTAACATCTTCTAAAAATTATGGAGTAGAAACACGTTTGGTTAGTTTTAAAAGCATTAAGATTAGACTCTGACCACGGGAGTTTAAATCTGGGCCATCAATGTATCTCTCTGAAGCTTGGTAGCCTCATTTGTCATAGGAAGGGTTTTATCTGTGCTCTCTGAGAAGCTGCCCAGAAAATGTCCACATTTTACCTTCAAGAGAGGGAAATTACACATTTCTAATAGAAAATAAGTTAAGTAATAACTTATTACCTATCAATTAATTTAATAAAATTAAAACTTTAGATTTTACATAGCAAACTTTAGTCAAAAATTGTGTTGGTTTGCCAGTATGGATTGATGATTGTTACAGAGTGAGTGCTGCGTCCAAAAGTATGGACAGTGAGGTAGTAAATATCCTGATTTTTGAGAAAATTATAGTAGAGGAGTCACACATATAAACTAACCTTTTAAGGTGGTCATAATGAGTCTATCATAGACTGTGAAATGTGAATATATAAAGATAAATTGGTATACTGAATTTTGCTCTACATTCTTCAATACTAGGGCTATTTTAAGCAGTAAAATTCTAAGCTCAATATAATTTAAAAATTTGTATGTAAATTTCTTTTGTGGCTCTTATAAGCATGGGTAAAATCTGTGGAATCTTAAGCTTTGCTCTCTTGTCTCCAAAATTTCAACAGACTTCCTTCAACTGTAGGGCTTTGTGTTTCTAGTCTGCTGTAGGTATTTGCAATGGTTAATTTTATGGTCAGCTTCACTTAGGCACACAATTCCCAGATATTTGTTCAGAGATTATTCTGGATATTTCTGTGAGGGTGTTATGGGATGCAATTAATATTTATATCAATAGACTTTGAATAAAGCAGATTGCCTCCAGAATATGGGTCGTGAAATTAACCAAAGGCTTGAGTAAAACAGAAAGAGTAGCCACCTCTAAGCAAGAAAATTCTCCAGCCTTGAGACTTTGCCTGCAACATCGGGTCTTCCTCATTCTACATGAAATTTTATATATATATATTTAAAAAAATATATGCACACACATATATATGTATGAAATTATATATATGTTACATATTAATACATAATTTAATAATACATTATGATTTATGTTTTTACATATATAAATATAATTTCCTATTGTTTCTATTTCTCTGGAAAACCTGGGTTAATAGATATAGATTCTGGTATTGAGAAGTATTCTAGAGGTATAGAATCTTAAGGATAAATTTTCTGAATTGGTTCTTGGACTAGTGAGTTCAGGGATCTGGATTTCTAGCTTAAGCAGTGCCTTAAATGACCTGAAAGCTTCTTTGTGGTTTCTAAAAGAAACCCTTATCTCCTGTATCTATCTTTAGGCCTGAGATTGTTAAAAAACAAATCTAGACTCTCATTCTGAAAATGACTGAATTACAAGGCAACTTGAATTTGGGCTCTTAGGATGTCTATTGTTAAAACGAGGGCATTGATTTAGTAGGAAAGGGATCCGGAAAGTTGGAAAAGGCAAGAGTGAGAAGAAGTGCATATATTGAGCCCTGAAATTCTGATGACTCTTCTTCCCTAGTAGAATCACCCTCAGGAGAAGAAACCGCTCCACAGCCATCCTAGAGGATTAATCTTGCATTGCCTAAGGAAACTGTAATGGCTTCCCTTGAGGAAGTTGCCTTGTAAGACCATTCTGATTGCTCAAGGAATGAAAGCACATCTAGTACAGTATTGTGCAAAAGGCAAAGCTTTAATTTTGGGATTTATAGAGTACAAACAGTATTGAATAAAAGACATTTTAACTGTAACTAGTACAGACAGTCTGTTAGCTTGCTTTAAAAAGTAGCTCCCCCCTTGCTTTCTTTCTTATTACACGTTTATCTCTTCCTGTTTGCTTAGGAATTTCAAAGGCTAATCTTGAAACAATCCAAGCATGAAGTGGCAATGACATTGCTATTTTCCCTCCTCCAAGAAGTCAACATGTAGTTAATCCATAACCTGACTCCATTGCATTGATGTCCACTAGACCTCCAGATGGTCTCTTACTAAAGAGAGATGTCAGAAAATGACAAGCAGACCTGCACCCTGCACCCGTCCTGCACATAGCATCCATGCCACCTTCCCATTTAAGTTCTTTGTAGCCAGCCTAAAATTTGAGATTTTTTTTTTAAAGACTTGAGTTAGGCCGTATCCTCAGGCTGCTAGCGTTGAAATAAACCTGTTTTCCTTACGCCAACACTTGCTTCTCATATCTTGCTATTTGAGTGATGAGCAGCCAAATCTGAGTTTGGTTATAATTATGTAGCACCTAATGTGGAGCTATATGCCCCAAGTGGTCTAGCCTGCTGCTTCCAACAGATGGAGAAATTGGTCAATGGCAGGGCCTTAGGGCTTACCTGGCACACCACTGAACAGAGAAACAACCACTTGTGAGTGCCAGCTGTTCGCAGCTAGCTGCCTCCACGGCTGGGATTCTGAGGATGTCCCAGCAGCTACCGAGACCTCTTTTTCTTAGGAATTCTCTCTCCTCTCCTCACCATGGCATCAGCTGCTTGCAACATTTTGTTGGTGCAGAAAAAAATGTGATTGTGAAGTTAATGGGCTTCAGGACTGAACAGGTGTGTATGCCAGAAATCCCATCTCTGCTGGAAAGTCTATTTCCTTACCATTTGTACCTAATATAAGACATCTGTGGTACCAGTTGGTTTGAGACAAGATTTGTTAGCTTTCCAGTCTCTGTCTATGGGAATCCCAAAGATTAATCTAATTCCAAAGGCTAATTGGTTTGGGGGTACTCCGTTTGTTCATTTTAATATCTGTGTGTCTGTGATCCTTTACTTTCTTTTCTGCACATGGGCAGCTCAGTTTCCAGACCACCCACAAGCCCTTTGGGGCCACATCTTGGGTGACTGGAAAACTTACAGTTATGAACTCATGACTAAAAAGATTTTATTTTATTGAAACCCTGCTTGGCTTATGTCATGTTAGATGATAAATGGTGGCCTTTGAATGATTCCCTCCAGGATTACACTATATTACAATTGAAGTCATTCTATCGAAGGTCTGAAAAATTGGATGATATATCACATATCACATGTCTAGGCATTTATGCTATTACACAATAACGACAGCCCATGAAGAATCTAGGTTAATTGTACAGAGGAACAGGGAGAAAGCCTCTCCCTTTCCAGAAAGTAAAACTCAAGAGGAAAATGATGATTGTGATATTGACGTCATAAATGCCTGGAATCCCCCTCCACCAGTGGCACCAGCCCCTTTGGTACAGATGAATGAGGCCTTGTACTAGGAATGCTGGCCTCATCTCAATATGGCAAGAGAATAAGAATGGTCTCCCCTTCTAAGACATAGCAGGACACCCAATTTGGTCAGGATATGACCGTGACTGAAGCAGGGCAATATCCACTAAGACAGTATCCTATCAGTGGATTAAACAATAAGGGTAGCCTGCCAAATAGTATTGGCCTACAGCCCATTCTCAGTGTCTGACTTGTTATTTGGAAAAGTTCCAATCTGCCTTTTAGGGAGAATCTACACAGAATGGCTGATCTTTTCACCTCCACTTTTATTACCTACCAACCTACATGTGAAGATGTACAGGCTTTATTGAGCATCATTCAAATGCAGACAAGAAGAGGCTAGTATTATGTAATAGGTAAAGCCAATGAAGAGGCTTGACGCCTCCGCCAAGAAAATCCAAATAGAACTCCTGACCTTGAGGGAGCTGTTCCACCCGTGGATTCTAATTAAGGCCATAATCATGGGAAAATGCCCTGGATGGACCATAACAAAAAATGCATCTTGGCAGGACTAAAGAAAGGAATACCAAAACACAAAAGTTTAAATAAAGTCCAGGCACTGGTTCAAAAGCAGATACAGGCCAGGCGCGGTGGCTCAAGCCTGTAATCCTAGCGCTTTGGGAGGCCGAGATGGGCGGATCACGAGGTCAGGCAATCCAGACCATCCTGGCTATCACGGTGAAACCCCGTCTCTACTAAAAATACAAAAAAAAACTAGCTGGGCGAGGTGGCGGGCGCCTGTAGTCCCAGCTACTCAGGAGGCTGAGGCAGGAGAATGGCGTAAACCCGGGAGGCGGAGCTTGCAGTGAGCTGAGATCCGGCCACTGCACTCCAGCCTGGGCGACAGAGAGAGACTCTGTCTCAAAAAATAAATAAATAAATAAAAATAAAAATAAAAAAAACAGAAAGCAGATAAAGACCCTTCTGGAGTTTTAGAACATATTTACCAGGCTTACTGCAGTTTTATATACACCTGTGCTGCAAATACACCTGTGCTGATCTATAGGCTCCTGAAAATATGAGAATGATAAACACGACTTTCATCCAACGGAATGAGCCCAATATTAAAAGGAAACTACAAAACGAGAGGGAGCATTTGGGATGAACTCTCAATTGGTGAATATTGCCTTTAGTGTATGTAATGCCAGGGGGCTAGAAAGCTAAAACAGGTCATGATGTACAAGGAAATGGTGGGAAAGAATTTACTCCAAAGAGAAAAAAATATCAAAGGCAAGTGTCAGTCAGAGCAAAGTTCTAGGTTATGACCAATATGCCTACTGTTAAGAAAAAGTCACTGGAAATCTGACTGCCCCTAATTGAAGAAAAAACAGAAAGATCAGGAGAAAAGACAGAAAACAATAGGGAAAGGCACATCTACAGATGGGGAACAGAACTATGATTCCAATAATGAATAAGAAAGCCCACTGGGTCCCCTAAATCTTTCAGAGTGGATCATAATTTCCCCCTGTAGTGCCTGGTACAACTGGTAGTGTAGATCAAATTGACTGACTTTCTAATTGATATTGACTGGTGCAATTTAATTCTAAACATTAGAGAGACAAGAAGTACTAAAATGATGGAACCTGTAACAGAGGTCACTGGTAACATAAAAGCAGTAAAAGGCTTTCCTCCAGCCTCTGGAATGTGGGCTAGGAGATTTGAAGCGGAGACACAGCTTCCTTTATATGCTGGAATATCGAAATCCTCTGTTGGGGCTGAAGCTGCCCAGGGGACCTTCTCTTTGGAGAAGCAGAAGCTTCACCTACAGGTCCTGATGGAACAGGTCCTGCACATGTTGATCACTCACTCCAAGGAGGAAAGAGAAACTCTTCCCTCTGGAGAACTATAAATAAGTGAGTAAAAGTGTCTAGGTAGATGAGACTCCAGGCAAGGCCAAGAATACACACATTGTGCACACAAAAATGAAAGAGGGACCTAAGTTACCTAAAAAAAAATTACAAATGAAAAAAATAAAAAGGAAGGCCTTAGAAGAAATACAACGTGTATCAGAAAAATTTCTGAAGAATGATCTAATTTGTCCCTGCAGGTCCCCCATATAATACCCCATCCTACCTGTGAAAAAAGCACACTGAAATGAATATCAGTTTGTACAAGATTTAGGAGTTGTCAATCATATTGTCCAAAACATTCAGTCATCTGTGCCCAACTCCTACTTCTATACTTGGAAATTGTGGATGGTTCTGAGTACTAGATCTAAATGATACTTTATTCTGTGTTTCAATTGAAGAAAGAGTCCAAATGATGTATGCCTTTTAATGACAAGACCCAGAAACAAAGATGACCTTCCAATGCTGTCAGATGGTGTTACCGCAAGGGTTCAAAAACTCACCCACTATTTTTGGTAACATATTGGCAAAATACCTAAGGAATTTGCAATTGGATGATAGGGACTTACGAAAATACAACTTCTTGTGTCTGGTTTTTCCAGCAGCAAGCAGCCAAACCTAAGTTTGGTTATATAACCTCAAATAAAGTTGGGAAATAATGCATTATAAGGTATTTTTTAATGTGCTTAAAGGAATTTTTAATTCCTTACTATAATTGTTATTTATTAATGCACAACAAATACAAAGTATCCTCAAAATCAGCAGCTTGAAACAATAAATACTTATTATCTCATAGTTTCTGTGGGTCAGAAACAGAACACAGTGTAGTTGGGTACCTATGTCTCAGGAATCTTTCACAAGTTTGCAGTAAAAGTGTTGGCCAGGGCTACAGTTTTATACGCAGTCTTCACCAGGGAAGATCTATTTCCAAGATCACTCACATGATTGTTGCAAAATTCAGTTTTTCTTGAATTAAGGCCTCAGTTCCTCAGGAGCTGTGGCTGAATGTCTCTTTCAGTTTCTTGACTCATAGTCCTATCTGAAGACTATCTCAAAACGACAGATAGCTTCTTGAATGGAAGAGTGCAAGGTAGAATGCCAATAAAACTGAAAGTGAGTTGAAGTATTAGGAATGCCACAATCTTTTGTATCCTGAACATGAAAGTGTTATATTCTCAATATAATGAGGCTATAAGTGGCTAAGTATAGTCCAAATACAAAGTGAAGAGAATGACATAAAGGTAAAATACCAGCAGGTAAGGATCACGAGAGATGATTTTTGAAATTTGCCCACTCACTACATGGACAGCTTCAAATTTCTGTACTTTCTATTATTGTACTATCCTATTCTACTCTGCATGTTCTATTAGTCTTTGTTATAAACTTAAAACCAGTTATTTCAAATGATTTAAAAGTTTAACTTCTCCCTTACAGCATGGTCAATAGTGGCAGAAGAAATTATTTACTATGGAAACACATTATTTAAATTACATAATTGCAAGGTATTGAGAAGATGTGCTTGTGTACAGGGTTGTCCTTGTGCTAGGATTATAGGAGTGAGCCACCGCACCTGGCCGGTTCACATCAGATTTTTAAGCTATACATTAGATCTTTAGACTTATTCATTTATCATAATAGCAAATTAGGTGACCTACTTCACCCAATTTCTTCTACCTCATGATGCTGGTAACCACACGGTGGCTCATGCCTGTAATCCCAGCACTTTGGGAGGCTGAGGAGGGCGGATCCTGAGGTCAGGAGATCAAGACCATCCTGGCTAACATGGTGAAACCCCACCTCTACTAAAAATACAACAATTAGCCGGGTTTGGTGGCAGGCACCTGTATTCCCATCTATTCGGGAAGCTGAGGCAGGAGAATGGCGTGAACCTGGGAGGCGGAGCTTGCAGTGAGCCGAGATAGTGCCACTGCACTCCAGCCTGGGCAACAGAGCGAGACTCTGTCTCAAAAATAAGTAAGTAAGTAAGTAAGTAAGTAAGTAAATAAATAAATAAATGTTAAAATGCGTGTGAAGTGATATAGTGTTTTTCTATTTGTATTTTCCTCCTGATTTGTAATGTTGAGCACCTTTTCATACACTTGTTGGCTATTTGTGTGTCTGCTTTAGAAAAGTGTCAGTTGAATTTTTTTCCCATTTTTAAATGTTGTTTGATTTTGTTGTTGTTATTGAGTTGTGTGAAGTTCTTATGTATTTTAGATATTAATCCCTTATCAAATATATGGTGTGAATTTATCGTCTCCAAATCTTTAGGCTGCCTTTTCATGTTGTTGATTGTGGTGCAGTAGCTTTTTTTGTTTGATGTAATCCCACTTGTTTATTTTTGTGTTTGTCATCGGTTTTTGGTGTAGTATCTAAAAATTATTGCTACCTTTAATATGAAGGAGCTTTTCTCTAATGTTTCTTTGTATAAGCATTATGGTATAAAGTGATGGAATTAGGTCTTTAATTTATTTTGAGTTGATTTTTGTGTATGGTATAAGTAAGGGTCCAATTTCATTATTTTTCATACAGATATAGTATTCCCAACATCATATCTTGAAGAAATTATTATTTTCCCATTGCATCTTCTTGGTGGCTTTGTTGAAAATTAGTTAACTGTATAGGTTTGGGTTCATTTCTGGGCTCTCTATTCTGATTCACTGGTCTCTGTGTCTGGTTTTGTGTCACTATACTTATTTGATTACTATAGCTTTGAAATATAATTTAAAATCTGGAAGTGTGACACCCCCCACTTTTTTTCATTGTCAAGATTGTTTTGGCTGTTCAGGGTCTTTTGAGTTCCATGCACATTTTAAGATTGCTTTTTCTATTTCTGTAAAAAAATGAAAATTGGGATTTTCATAGGGATTGCATTTAATCTTTATGTCATTTTAGGTAGTACAAGCATTTATCAATGCTTAGTTTTCTAATTCATGAATGCAAGATATCATTCCATTTATTTGTGTCTTTCTCGATTTCCTTCATCAGTGTTTTATAGTTTTCATCACACAGATCTGATACTTACCTGGTTAAACTCATGTTAAGGATTTTAATTTGATGCTTTCATAAATGAGATTTTTAAAATTTCGTTTTGCATAGATTGTTTTTGGTGCAAAGAAATGCCGCTAATTTTTGTATGTTGATTTTGTATCTTGCAACTTTACTGAGTAAGTTTTACCTCTATTTTTTTTATGGAGTTTAGAGTTTTCGATATATAGGATTATGTCATCTGCAAACAGGAATATTTGTACTTCTTCCTTTCTGATATAGATTTGATTTTGTTGTTTTACTTGTCTAGTTGCTCTTGCTGGTACTCTCAATAGCATGTTATGTAGAAGTGAGAATGGGCATTTTTTGCCTATTTTTATATCTTAGGGAAATAGCATTTATAGTTCTTCATTGATTATGATGTTAGCTGTGGAATTTTCATAAATGGCCATTATTTTGTGAGGAAAATTTTCTTTTAATCTATTTATTGAAAGTTTTTATCATGAACGATGGTTTAACTTTTTCAATGCTTTTTCTATATCTGTTGAGATAAGTATGTGCTTTCATCACCTTTCATTCTGTTAGTGTGGTGTATCGTGTTGATTGCTTTGTGTATGTTAAACCAGTCTCACCTCCCTGGAAAGATTTCCAGTTGGTCATGGTGTGTAATCTTTTAGATGTGATGTTGAATTTGGTTCTGTGCTATTTTATTGAGGAGATTTGCATGTGTGTTCATGTTGACCTGTAGCTTGCTATCTTGTATCTTTGTTTGGCTTTGGTATCAGAGTGATGCAGGCTTATACAATGAGTTTGAAAATGTTTCCTATGATTTTGTTTTCTGGATGAGTTTTTTAAAAGTTAGTATTAATTCTTTGAATGTTTGGTAGAATTTAATCAGGAAGTTACCTGTTCTTGGACTTTTTCTTTGTTGGGAGATTATTTTTTATTACTACTTAAATCTCTTCATTATTGTTCCATTAAAGTATTTATTTTTAATTCAGTATTGGTAGGTTTTTGTTTCTAAAAATGTATTTGTTTCCTCTAGATTATCCAATTTGTTGGATTATAATTATTCATAATTATCCCATGAAATCCTTTTTTTTAAATTTCTGAAACACCTGTTGTAATATCTTCTCCCACATTTCTGATTCTATTCGAATTTTCTGTCTTTTATAATCAGTTAGTTGAGCCAAAGTTTGTCTATTTTATTCTTTGAAAAAACAAAACTAGAAGAAATGGAAAAATTTCTTGACACATATACCCTCCCAAGACTAAGCCAAGAAGTCTGATCCCTGAATAGATCATTAACAAGTTCTGAAATTGAGGCAGTAATCAGTAGCCTACCAACAACAGCAACAACAACAACAACAGCCCAGGACTAGACAGTTTCACAGCCAAATTCTACCAGAGGTAAAAGGAGGAGCTGGTACCATTCTTTCTGGAACTATTCCAAACAATTGAAAAGGAGGAACTCCTCCCTAACTCATCTAGCATCACCCTCATACCAAAACCTGTCAGAGACACAACAACAACAACAACAACAACAACAACAACAAAATTCAGGCCAACATCCCTGATGAAATTCAATGCAAAAATCCTCAATAAAATACTGTCAAGTCAAATCCAGCAGCACATCAAAAAGCTTATCCACCATGATCAAGTCGGCTTCATCCCTGGGATGCAAGGCTGGTTCAGCATATACAAATCAATGAACATAGTCCATCACATAAACAGAACCAATAACAAAAACCACATGATTTTCTTAATAGCTGTAGAAAAGGCCGTTGATAAAATTCAACATCCTTTTAATGTTAAAAACTGTCAATAAACTAGGTATTGATGGAACATATTGCAAAATAATAAGAGCTATTTATGACAATTCTACAGCCAGTATCACATTGAATGGGCAAAACCTGGAAGCATTCCCTGTGAAAACTGGCACAAGACAAAGACACCCTGTCTCACCACTCCTATTCAACATAGTATTAGAAGTTCTACAGGGCAATCAGGCAAGAGAAAGAAATAAAGGGTATTCAAATAGGATGAAAGGAAGTCAAATTGTCTCCTTTTGCAGATGGCATGATTCTATATTTAGAAAACCCCATCGTCTCAGCCCAAAAACTCCTTAAGCTCATAAGCAACTTCAGCAAAGTCTCAGCATAAAAAAAATTAATGTGCAAAAATCACAAGCATTCCTATACACAAACAATAGACAAGCAGAGAGCCAAATCATGAACAAACTCTCATTCACAAATGATACAAAGAGAACAAAATACCTAGGAATGCAGCTAATAAGTGATGTGAAGGACCTCTTCAAGGATATCTACAAATCACCATTCAAGCAAATAAGAGAGGACACAAACAAATGGAAAACATTCCATACTCATGGATACGAAGAATCTATATTATGAAAATGGCCATACTGCCCAAAGTAATTTATAGAGTCAATGCTATTCCCATCAAACTACCATTGACATTCTTTACAGAATTAGATAACACAACTTTAAATTTCATATGGAACCAACAAAGAGCCCATATTCCCAAGACAATCCTAAGCAATAAGAACAAAGCTGGAGGCATAATGCTACCTAACTTCAAACTATGCTACAAGGCTACAGTAACCAAAGCAGCATGGTACTGGTCCCAAAACAGACATATAGACAAATGAAACAGAACAGAGATCTCAGAAATAACACTACACATTTACAACCATCTGATCTTTGGCAAACCTGACAAAAACAGGCAATGGGGAAAAGATTCCCTATTGAATAAATGGTGCTGGGAAAACTGGCTAGCAGTATCCCAAAAACTGAAACTGAACCCCTTCCTCACGCCTTTTACAAAAATTAACTGAAGATGTGTTAAAGATTTAAATGTAAAACCTAAAACCATATAAACTCTAAAAGAAAACTCAGGCAATACCATTCAGGTCACAGACATGGGCAAAGACTTTATGATGGAAATACCAATAGCAATGACAACAAAAGCCAATATTGACAAATGTGATCTAATTAAACTAAAGAGCTCTCCACAGCAAAAGAAACTATCATCAGAGTGAACAAGCAACCTACACAATGGGAGAAAATTTTTTCAATTTACTCATTTGGCAAAGGTCTAATATCCAGAATCTACAAGGAACTTAAATTTACAAGCAAAAAACAAACAACCCCTTCAAAAAGTGAGCAAAAGATATGAACAGAGACTTATCAAAAGAAGACATTTATGCAGCTAACAAACATGAAAAAAAACTCAACATCACTGACAATTAGAGAAATGCAAATCAAAACCGCAATGAGATACCATCTCATGCAAGTTAGAATGGTGATTATTAAAAAGTCAAGAAACAATAGATGCTGATGAAGCTCTGGAGAAATAGGAATGCTTCTACAATATTGGTGGGAATGTAAATTAGTTCAACTATGTGGAAAATGATGTGGCAATTTCTCAAGGATCTAAAACCAGAAATACCATTTGACAAAACAATCCCATTACTGAGTATATACCCAAAGGAATATAAATTATTCTACTATAAAGACACATACACACGTATGTTTATTGCAGCACTATTTACAATGGCAAAGACATGGAACCAATCCAAAGCCCATAAATGGTAGACTGGATAAAGAAAGTGTGGTACATATACATCACGGAATACTATCCAGTCATAAAAGGAATGAGATCATGTCCTTTACAAGGACATGGATGAGGCTGGAAACAATCATCCTCAGCAAACAAATACAGGAACAGAAACCAAACACGGCATGTTTTTACTCATAAGTGGGAGTGGAACAATAAGAACACATAGACCCAGGAAGGAGAACAACACACACCAGGGCCAATCAGGAGGTGGGGGTGAGGGAAGGGAGAGCATTAGGACAAATAGCTAATGCATGTGGAGCTTAAAACCTAGATGTCAGGATGAGAGCTGCAGCAAACCACCATGGCACATGTATACCGATGCAACAAACCTACACTTTCTGCACTTGTATCCTGGAACTTAAAATAAAATAAAAAGAAAAAACAATTCAGTTTTGTTGATATTTTCTATAGCTTCTCTATTCTCTATTTTATTATCTTCTCTGATCTTTATTGTTTCCTTCTGTTAATTTTTTTTTTTCTAATTCCTTGAGTTGTAAAGTTAAGTTGTTTATTTGAGATATATCTTTTATAGTATAGGTATTAAGACAGCCAAATGCAAAGAAGTCCTCAGGGAAACTCCAACCGACCTGCACACCAGGAGGAGTATGCACTGGGGTGGAGCTTCAGGAAGTCAGTATCATTTGCAGGGGGGAGGAGCCTGGCCTCTCTTGTTCTAGGTGGAACCTGGAACTCGATCTGTAGGGTGGGAAGCCTATACTAGCAAGACTTTCACTCTGCGAAGAGTCCCTGTTACTCCTTTTTTCTCTTTTGCCAAATAAATTAAATTTTTCTTACCTCTCAAAATGTCTTTGAGCCTAATGTTTCATGGTTGTGTGACAAGGATCCTGTTTTTAGCTGAACTAAAGGGAAAGTCCTCCAACAGTACTAGCATTATAAAATTTCCTTTCATCATTATGTTTGCTACATTCCATTAGTTTGAATATGTTTTGTTTTCATCCTGAGATATTTATAAATCCTCCTTAGAGTTTCTCTTTGACCCAGTGCTCGTTCAAGGGCATGTTATTAATTTATACATATTGTCTCACTGTTAGTGATTTCCAGTTTTAATCAATTGCAGTTTGAAAAGATATTTGATATTATTTTGTCTTCTTAAATTTTTAAGACTTGTTTTTTGACCTAATATATGATCTATCCTCAAGATTATCTCTCATGCACTTAAAAAGAATGTGTACTCTTCTGTTGTTGGATAAAAAGTATGTATATGCCTGGAAAGTTTATTTGGTCTACAATGTTATTCAAACCTGCTGTTTCCTTATTGATTTTCTATCTGGAGGCTCTATGTATTATTAAAGGTAGAATAAAATTATATTTTTTACTATTCATTTCATGTGGCTTGGCTTTTTATTTCAAAGGAAACTAAATAAAACTTGTAAACAAACTCTATTAAGTGATTCTTTTCTGAATTATATTTTTCAGAAGAGTATTAAACACATAGTCGGCACTTAATATATACGTGTGTGATACTTCCAGAAATCACTCTCAAGCTAAGAATGTAAAAACTAATGAATCTACTTGTTATTCTTTATCATTAACATGTGCTCTTTTCTAACTTATCCCATAAGAATCTCTTATGTGTGGGTGTGTATGGGTGTGTGTGGGTGTGGGTGGGTATGTGTGGGTGTGTGTGGGTTTGTGTGTGCATCTGAATGTCAGAGAGATGGTCATTATTCAATTTTAAAAGTTATTTGTTTATTCATACAAAAGTGCATTCTTCTCTATTTCACATTCTTAGCTTTTATCTCTCTAAATAGACTAGGCACTACTTCTATATGTATACTGTTTTGTTATTGTTATCTAAACTATACACTCCAGAATAACATTAAGTTTATCATAATCAACTGTAAATAGCTGTGATTTGTCACAAAAATCACATTGAATCTAAAACTGGATGATTGATAAATCTGATAACAGTGCTTCTGCTTCTTAGATTTTCTTATTAATGCATGTTAATATCTAACAATTTTACAGGAGAAAAAGGGTATGCATACGGGTGTGTGTGTGTTTGCATGTCTGTATGTGTGTCCATTTGGACTCAAGATGCTTACTAAAGAAGCAAAAAATGATAGAAACAAAGTAACGAGTTGAATGTTTGAACTTTAAGTTGTTTTGTTAAACTTTATACTAAATGGATATGAACAGTAAGATCTAAAGGTACAAGATTCGTGATATTTCAGTTCTAAACAACAGTGCCTTTCATGTAGTTGTTATTCTAAATACATTTTTAAATAATATAATGTAATGCACATTCTGAAAAAAATCCCAAAAAACAATCCTCTTTTTTTTTTTTTTTTTTTTTTTTGAGATGGAATCTCTCTCTGTCACCCAGGCTGGAGTACAGGGGTGCGATCACAGCTCACCGCAACCTCCACCTCCTGGATTCAAATGATTCCCCTGCCTCAGTCTCCCGAGTAGCTGGGACTACAGGCACGTGTCACCACGCACAGCTACTTTTTTGTGTTTTTAGTGGTGATGGAGTTTCACCGTGTTATCCAGGATGGCCTCCATCTCCTGACTTCGTGATCCGCCCACCTCGGCCTCTCAAAGTGCTAGGATTACAGGCCTGAGCCACCACACCTAGTCCGACAATCCTCTTATATTGTTGCTTTTCTAAAAATTTTCAGGTATCGTTATTAAAAATAGAAGAGTGAATTAATTTAAGAAAAAATATAGTGTTGTTATAAATAATAGTAAGTGGATCTTTTATTTCAAAGCCAGTTACACTATAGAATGGGTTTTCTCCATAACTTATTATTGTTCCTATGGCAATGATTTATCTTTTTATGTTTGTGTATATAACATCTGAGAATCTAGTAATTAGTTCATCTTTTTGCCATATTTTTTCTGTGAAGATTTTCATATGTTTAGAAAAGATTAAAGAGGCAAATATATTTGTCAGCTACTCAAATATAAATCAAGATTCCTTTTAAGGTCATCAGCACTCACAAATGATCTAATAGTACCAAATAAATACAACTCTTGCTCTGATTAAACAAATAAGCAACGAGCAAATAATATATTTCTTGTTGTTAAGAAAGGCACACACTTCATTGTATTTGAAGAGTGTTGCTATCTTTTGAATAAGAATGATTATATATATATAAGTAAAATAAAATATCGTGTTCAGAAATACCATTTTTACTTGGAAAGACAGTGGAGTGGTGTTGCCAAGGTTTTCAACGAGAACTGTCAAATTAGACATTTCACATGCAAACTTCTCATAATTTAACATTTGTATCTTGAAAGTATACAGGATCACAGAATGCTAAATGTAGAGGTTCACTAGAATGACTCCAATCTAAAGCCTTTAAATGATTTAAAAGCTCTTTTATAAAGGGTGATTGAATAATATGCCCAAGGCTTCCTATATCCTGGGAACTTTAATATCTATGAGGTATTTAAAAAAGTAATATTTACTTCTTACAACTGCAAATCACTCATGTAGAAGTCTTAGAGAAAACAGAACTATAATGAAAATTGTATGCTGAATATAGTCTCTGAACTATGGGAATCTTATTGAAAATAAATGGAAATTCAGAAGTACCCATACCCTATGTCTCCATAAATTATACTTACAAACCGAGATGGAACCATGTTGCATGCAACCCTGTTTGTTCTCTAATTATGATCTCATTGTACCAATGTCAATTCACCTGTTATGAAGTGATACAGTTATATATGATATTACCACTGCAAAAATAAAAATGAAGGGTACAAAGGACATCTCTGTGCTATTGTTGAAACTTCTTGTGAATATTTAACTATTATAAAATAAAAATAGTTTTTATAAAACCAAAAATGACAGCAGCAACAGCAAAGCTATTACATTAATTAATGGAAAGAGTTTTATAATCACAGAGTAAAAGCAAGGTTCAAAATAATTTATAATATTTAAATATTTCTCTGGAATTTTTCTCCCTCTAAACTCAAATGTCAGCTTATCTGGAGCATCATCTACAAATGGGCAGATCTATGAATCTCAGCATTTAGGACTAGGTGTTTAGGATTAGGATGTGAATGCTATTTGTAAATTAGAAAATATTTTCCAAATAATGTTTTCTGTTATTATTATTAATGGTATTGATAGGCACACAGACCTGAAGTTTGTGTAGTGGTTTGTTACATAGACTTGGAGTAAAATAAAATTTCAGGCAGTGGAGGCAGACCCTATAACAGTAGAGGTGTAAGAGAACTGGGGATACACTATGAATCTTAAGTATCTCTGTACTGTGCAAGTCAGAATGGGCACAGACAAAATTGTGAAAGGAGGAAGTATCGGCTGCAGTGAGTGAGGGATCGGCTGTGTGTGAGTGAGTGAGGGAACAAAAGCTGTCAGTATTTTAACATAGCCTCAGCTCATTTAAGAGTTAACATAGTCTGTTAATCCATTTACAATTTGCAAGTCATTTTCAACACTCTCAAACTGCTAGGAGAAATGTAAATTGTGCAGATAAAAATGTAAATTTTTAAGTTAACTGGGAAATGAATTAAAGACCGTGGTATTTTTAATAATCTACATTGAATAGTTATGCTCCTAAAGATTTATCCTGAAAGCAAAGCAAAGCAAATAATTTTTTGAAGTTATCTAAAAAAGCAGAAAATGTATATTAATCCATATATGAAATGCAGAGTTAGTTATAACAAGAAAAAATAAAAACACATGTCAAAAATAGAGTTTAGGTTGTAAGCTAAATAATGGCCCCAAAGATGTCAATGTCCTAAGCCTCAAAACTGTTAACATGATATCTTGTATGGTAAAATAAATTTTGCAGAAATTAAATTAGGAATCCTGAAATGGGGAAAGTGTCTTGTATCATCCTATTTGGTTGGCCTAATGTATTGAAAAGGGTCCTTATGAGGGAGAAGGCAAGAGATCACAGGGAATTGAAAATGCACCCCTGCTGACTTTGAAGATTAAAAGATCATGAGCTAAGCCACACAAGCTCTCCCTGGAAATTGGAAATGCAATGAAACAGACTCCTCTAAAGCCTCCAGAAGGAATGCCACTCTGCAGCCCCCATTGTAATCCTTTGACCTCCATAACTGCAAGATAATATATTAATATTTATATTGCTTTAAGTCACTAAGGTTTCTTTGTAATTGGTTATTGGTTATGTGAGTTTGTGATCATGATACATAGTTAATAGAACCTTCTTTAATTATATGACACTATGTTTATAATACAAAGCCAAGTGAAAAAATAAATCTAAATGTCGATTACAGCAATGTTAATAGAAAACATCACAGATAGAAATCAGGAAACTTACTACAATATTGTATTTGTAATTGAGTAGTAGAATAATGAGCATTTAAAGTTTATTCTTTATTTTTCTCTAATAAATAATTATTTATATTAAATAATACAGTAACTCTTGTATAGGTCTTTATGGCACTTAAGAGACTAAAGCTATTTAGTTGTTCTGTTTTTGAATTGATTATTTTCAATTGAGCCTTTCCGACTCCTTTCTAATGAGATGATTTAGGTACCTGCTATGGCTGGGATGTTTGTCTCCTCCAAACCTCAGGTTGAAATTTGATCACCAGTGTTGGAAGTGGGGCCTGCTGGGAGGTGTTTTGAGTAAATTCCTCATAAATAGATCAATGCCCTCCCTCAGAAGTAAGTTAGTTCTTTATTGGTTTCTTCAAGAGCTGGTTGTTTAAAGGAGACTGGCATATCACCTCTCTCTTTTCTCCTCCTTCACTGTGTGATTTCTGCACAACACGACTCCCCCTCAGCTTCTGTCATAAAAATAATCAGCCTTGTCCCTACAAAGGACATGAACTCATCCTTTTTTATAGCTGCATAGTATTCCATGGTGTATGCCAGAAACCATCATTCTCAGCAAACTATCGCAAGAACAGAAAACCAAACACCACTTGTTCTCACTCATAGGTGGAATTGAACAATGAGATCACTTGGACACAGGAAGGGGAACATCACACACTGGGGCATGTTGTGGGGTGGGGGAAGGGGGGAGGGATAGCATTAGGAGATATACCTAATGTAAATGACGAGTTAATGGGTGCAGCACACCAACATGGCACATGCATACATAGTAACAAACCTGCACATTGCACACATAAAGTACAATAATAAAAAAAAAAAACAGCCTAATAAGGCTTTCACGAGATGCAAGTGCCCAATTTTGAACTCACCAACCATTATAATCATGATCCAAATAAAGCTTTTCTTCTTTATAAATTGTCCAGTCTCAGATATAAAGCAAGACAAAACAGACCAAGACTGTACCTGACCACTTCAATTGAAAAAAGTCTAGCCTTACTTGTAGGGAATTGAGGTACTAAATATATTAAAGTTTATTTGATCTTCTTTGGCGTGTGATTTTTTAAACTTTACCATCAGTGTATTTCCAGGCCTAGCCAAAATGACGTTTCTACTGTAATTACATATTACTTATTTTCCCAGAGGTGACAGATTTCTACCAAATAAATAACCTACTTCTTACAATATACATTTAATTATTTTTCAGAAATTAAAACTAGAAATTGTGGCATTCTGAAACTTGAAAAAAAAATAAATGAGGATGCTGAGACTTAAGAGGTTAATTTACTTGGCCCAGAATTCTTGTTCTTTTTCGTTTTGGTTTGTTTTTTTGGGACAGAGTCTTACTGTGTTGTCTGGACTGGAGTGCAGTGGCATGATCTCAGCTTACTGCAACCTCCGCCTCCTGGATTCAAGCAATTCTCCTGCCTCAGCCTTCCAAGTAGCTGGGATTACAGCTGCCAGTCACTATGCCCAGCTAATTTTTTGTAGTTTTAGTAGAGATGGGGGTTTCTCTATGTTGGTCTGGCAGGTCTCGAACTTCTGACCTCGTGATTTGCCCGCCTTGGCCTCCCAAAGTCCTGGGATTATAGGTGTGAGCCACCGCGAAGCTCTTCTACTAAATATTATAAGATGGTCTGACTCTTGCAACACCAGCTAGTGATAAGAAGTAGGGAAGGAAGTAAGAGGTGTGACTGAAATCTAGGCTGGGCTAAAACAACAGGATTATGAACTTTAACTTAAACAAGGCTTAACTTAAAGAAGGAGCGCATTTAGCAGAATTTGGTTATATTCGCTGTCCTATGATTTACTCATTTTAAGTGGATGTCATGACATTGGCAAATTCACTGAGTGGCAAAGTTTTGCTAATGGGGATTCCAGGCCATCTCATCTTTACCTTAATTGACTAGAAATTTCTGCCAAAGCATTTGGACACATTATGCTCCTAGGCAAAATCACTAAATATTGTATTCCACCTTTCCACTGAATGAGATTTTTGAATAAATGAATCAAAGGGGAATAAATAACAAGTTTTAGTTATGTTTGGGAAAGATTTTACTTCTTAAACAATTATAATGTTTTGCATAATTTATTATTTTAATTTCTATAGGTTAGTTTAATTGTTTAAATATTGGAATTTTATGATAATGCTTTTTGTTTTCCAATTCTGTTCCTAGTAACTGAATACTAAATAAATTTTACAACTCTTTGAGGAAGCTAAAAATAAATATTTTTCTAATGCAATTCAGCTTCTTTTTTACTTTCATCAAAGTAAAATATAATGAAGTATTTATAGTTAAAACGGGTAACTAAATTTTGCCATTATTACTGCCATGACGCACATATATTTTGATCAGACATGTTTTGTTTGACTATTATTCATGTTTTATAAAAATTAGTCCAGTATTAAAAATCAGGATATTTCACACAGTATATTCATACAGTTCACATAATATAGATTTCAGTTTTTCTTAGTTAAAATTCCTCGCAACATATGGCTCACAATGAAGGATGGCCACAATCAGAAGAATTTGAAGAAAGTTTTATTTTAAAAAAGCATATGTATGCATGCGCACAGAAATTTCCCTGAAAGCCCATCAATTATACAACACATGCAGACACATGCATGCACAATTTTTTATCTGCTATATCCTTGTATGTTATGGACCTTATAATTGTTTATATTTGACATCTTTAGGGGTTCACAGTAAATAGAGATTGAAAATAAAGGGAGATTTGCAAAGGGGATTTGTAAAGTTTTCAAATAAAAACTCACCTTTTTTCACAATTTTGGAAGTATCATTCTTCATTTGTCAGGAAGCATCAGACACGGACTGATATTTGCAGAGAACTGACACTGTCTCTCAAAAGGGCTTAGAAACGTTCTGTCAACAAGGAGTTAGACTATTATTGTATCTTTATTTATTCTTTTTAGTTTGATTGAGTGTTGACATTGCCTTCAGGCTCTGACCTTTCAGTTCGCCAAATAGAGAAGCAGGAGGTTAACTGCAGGGCTTTCTTGGGCTTTCCATTAGAAATGGCCATTTATGGTACACAGTATTAAAGTAGTTGGCAAAAATGATATGGCTTTTCTCAATTGTATGTTTAATAACACTTAGCCAGCACACGATAGCCAATAATTTACTGGAAAAAAAGCTATAAAAATCTATAAAGGTGACAATTTCTTAACTACAAAGTAAAGTTCACTAAATGTACACTGCAAAAGGCAGAAGTGTCCAGGCATTTGGAGAAACAGATGATATACTTTTATTTTATAGTAAAGGGGAATGCCATTTGACAGCGGCTCCAAGGTGGCAGCTGTATTGCTGCAGAGTGCAGTTTGCTATAAGAGCTTCGCTGATTGGAATTAAGTGATAATTTTATTATAAGAAAATGTATAATATACACCATCAACACTAGCAAAAATGGTTTATTTCATAAAATAAATATTTTTAAGAAGAAAATCAGCCTGACATCTGCATTTTTAGTTAATTTACATAGCATTTTCACTTATAATTTCCCATTTCATGTAATTCTCAGAAGCCTTTAAAAGAAAAAGAGAAATTTTTACTTTGGAAATGTACTTTCCAAAAACAAAACCATTAGAAAAATTATTCAAAATGTGCAAAAAGAGAACATCAAATTACTGGGTGTTCTTTCAGTGAGATGCTGGGAGACTTTGTGTTATATATTGTATATTACAGTTCTTTAGGATCAGAAACTCTGAGATTTTCCCTCAGTAGAGATTCGGATAATTTCTGTCCAGTGGAACAGACAATTCCACTGATAATAGTTTATGGTATTTTGAATATTAACCAGTTTTGTATCCAACCAAGAATGGTATCCTAACGTTACCCATAAACACTTCATTTCAAAACTTTTCTTTGGAATAATTTGAACATCTTAGGGATTCATTAATTAATATGTTGCATAAAGTCTTTAGTATATGTTGTCTTACATGTGCATGATTTTACCTTTTAGAAAATTATACGTTAAAAGTTTGTATTTACATAGGACTAGTAGTATGTCAATTTGTAATACTAAAATCTTTAGGACTCTGGTGATTTCTGGCCTTTATAAACTTTGAGAAATATATTCACTTCCAGCATTCTTGCTTTCTAAATTGTGAAATAAGATGGATGATATCATAAACATATATAGACAGCATTTTCCTCTGAAAAATGTTATGATACTGTGATTCTAAGTGCTCTATTTGAATTAGGTTGCTCTCACTAAGCCATGGTGAAGCAAGTAAAAACCCAAATAATCGTTCTTAATCATGGAAAGGAAACATCTAAGATTTACATTTATGCTGCTCTTCGAATTTCTCTTATGTAATCCATGGAGCTACAGTTTACACTGAAAAAATAATAGCTACACAAAACTGACAAAAGATACAGTTGACGTGGCTGAATCTTTCCAGCCCCATTTTTGGTAAATCATAGAATCAATGTCCCTTTTATATTGCTCTTTGTTATTCAGTGTTACCACTTGTTTGAGATTCTCAGATAGTTAAAGCATGATGGCAAAGTTATTATGTTATTATTTCTTGTATCTCTTTTCTTTTTTTCTATATTTTATTATTTTATTCTATTTTATTTTTGAGACAGAATTTCACTCTTGTTGCCCAGGCTGGAGTGCAATGGTGTGATCTTGGCTCACCTCAACCTCCGCCTCCCGGGTTCAAGTGATTCTCCTGCCTCAGCCTCCCAAGTAGCTGGGATTACAGCATGCGCCACCACGACTGGCTAATTTTGTATTTTTAGTAGAGACAGGGTTTCTCCATGTTGGTCAGGCTGGTCTTGATCTCGCGACCTCAGGTGATCTGCCTGCCTAGGCCTCCCAAGTGCTGGGATTACAGGCGTGAGCCACCACGCCTGGCAAGTTTCATTTCTTAAAGCTTTCTTTTAAAATTCAGAATATTACCAAAGGATGACGAGTTAGAGATTAGCCTAAATTCTACAGGTTAACTTTCTGTGATGTTCACCAGTTTAGCTTGGTAATCATTTTACTTAACAGTTTTTCTGATCCTGAGATTTAAGTCTGACAACATTTAAAGCCAAAAGTTCAAGTATAAATTTAGAGATATATGAAGAGAGACAGAGAGAGAGACAGAAAGCACTTGCTATCCAGAGCTTGAATTACAGGTTAAGGAGAAGTCTGTTTACAGGCTACTAGGCTACTTAGCTGGTACAGTATGATTTTCCTCTCATTGACTATCCCTAAGAAACTGCATTCTTTGATATTGAAATAACTTTAAGAAAAAATAAATCTTCAGGATTTATTTTTAAATAAATTTAAAGAATTTAAATTTAAATTTAAAACTACAAAGTAGTTTTCTTTAAAATGAGTAGATTAAATATTGCACCTTTTAAGTTTTCTAACTATAAATGGATTAATATGGTAAATTGAGGATTAAATGAGGGGATATGTGGAAAGCATTTAACCAGTTAGTACAATAAATAATACAATCTATGCATTCAAAGATTGTAGTGATGGTGGTGATGGTTGCTGCTGCTGCTATTATTAAATTTTACTAGGTTGTAGTCTCTGTGTTGCTTTACTTGCATTTTCTTATTTCATTCTATAAATAACTCTGTAGGGAGGTACTTTCACCATCCTCATTTCATGAGTGCAAAATTGAAATGAAGAGAAGTGAAAAGAGTTAAAGTAATTTACCTGAAGTCACACAGCTGGTGACTGGCAGTGCCAGAATTAATAGGCTTTTGGAATCAGATTTTATGAGTTCGAAATTTTGACCTGAATGACAGTGGTAGGCAGCCTCCAGATGTCCCTCAAAGATTCTTATTTTGTGATATTCACCCTTTGTGTAGTCACTTTGCTCACTGAATAAGACCAACCTGTGTAACCACCTAGCATATAAAGAAACCTGTGTAACCACCAGTATAGCATATAAAGAAACCTGTGTAACCACCAGTATACCATATAAAGAACAGGATGCGACTTCTGAAGCTAGTTCACACAAATGCTTTTGGTGTTGAGTCTAAAAACGTATTACCTACAAGTCACATAGACTTGCTCCTATGTTTAGTTCTCAACATTTTATACTTTTACATTCTACATTTAGGTCTATGATCTGTACTGAGTTGATTTTTGTGAAAGATGCAAGCTTAGTGGTGTCTAGGTTCATTTTTTTGGCATAGGAATTTGGAAGATTTCCCTCAGATTTTATTTTCTGGAAGTTATTGTGGATAATTATTTGGTATCATTTTTTTAACTTAAACTTTAAAATTGAATTCAGTAGTGAAACCAACTAGGCCCAGTGATTTTTGTGGGGAAAGGTTATTATTTATTGATTCAATTTCATGAGTAGGTATAGACTTATTCATACTACTTATATCCCTTTGTGTGAGTTACAGTAATTGACTTTGAGGAATTGGTCCATTTCATCAAAATTATGAAAATTCTCACAAAGAGTTGTTCAGAATATTCTTTCATTGTTATTTTAATGCCCATGGTATCAGTAGTAATGGCCTCGATTTCATTTCTGACATTAATAACTTACATGTTGATGCTTTTTTTTTGTTTAACTTGATTAGAAGCTTATCAACTTTACTTACCTTTACATAAAAACAGCTTTGGGATTTCTCAATTTTCTCTGATTTTCTGTTTTCAATTTCATTGATTTCTGTTATTTATATATTTTTATTATGTTTACTTTAGGCTTACCTTGCTCTTTTTTCTCTAGCTTCCAAAAAGAACATAACACTGATTTTATGTTTTTTTAAAAATATCTTTAATGATATAAATTTCCTTTTAAGCACTACTTTTGCTGCATCCCACAAATTCTGAAAACTTGTGTTTCATGTCTGTATAGTTTAAAACATTTAAAAAATTTATTTTGGGGCTTTTTATTTAAGAAAAATCTGCATGTTATTTAAAATGTGTTGTTTGATTTCCAAGTATCTGGGGGATGTTCTAGCTATATTTTTCTGATATTTATTTCTATTTTAATTCCATTGTGATTTCATAAACTGTTTTGTTTTTATTATTTTAGTAACTTCAAGTAGTATTTATTTACATACAGTGTGATCTACCATAGTGAATGTCCATTCTCTCTTTCTTCTACTCTTGCAAGTCAGTTATCTATGTTTCTGTTTTGAAAATTTTGTATTTTTTAGATGTGCTGTTCTGGTTCAGTTTTCATTCTTCTTTTTTTTTGCTTTACATTTTCACTTGTGAAGTTTCTACTGACCTATTTTTAAACTCATTAATTCTTTCCTCAACTATGTCCAGTCCACTGATGAACACATTAAAGACATTCTTCATTTGTTTTCTTTTTTTCTAGCATTTTCTTTGATACTTTCTTAAAGTTTCATCTCTTTTCTTATATTACCTGTCTGTTACTGAGTGTTGTCTACATTTCTATTGCAGCCCCTAATATGTTAATCTTAGCTATATTAAATCCCCTTTATGGTAAATCTAACATCTCTCTTATATCTAACTCTGCTTCTGATGTTTGCTTTTTCTCTCTTATTTATTTATTTATTTATTTATTTATTATTATACTTTGAGTTCTAGGGTACATGTGCACAACGTGCAGGTTTGTTACATATGTATATATGTGCCATGTTGGTGTGCTGCACCTGGTAACTCATCATTTACATTAGGTATATCTCCTAATGCTATCCCTCCTCCTTCCCCCGACCCCCCACCCCCCAACAGACCCCCGGTGTGTGATGTTTCCCTTCCTGTGTCCAAGAGAGCTCATTGTTCAATTCCCACTTTTTTCTTGCCTTTTCTTGCATCTTAACGGTTTTTATTGAAATCGAGACTTGGTGTATTGTGTAATAGGAACTAAGGTAAATAGGTCCTTAGTGTGAGACTTCATGATAATTTGGCTCAGAGTTGGCCTGTGTTTAACGTTTGCTGTAGCTATAACTGACAGATTCTTCTAGTGTCCTTGTTTTTGCCTCTTCTATTAGCTTTTGGCTTCCCTAAGTACTCATGCCCAAAGATAAGCTGTGTCTTGCAATTCTTTTGGCTGTAATCTACTGTTATTACACTGGAGTGCTGTTATGATGGTAAGGTTTGGGGGAGGGGAAATTCTATAATCTTAAAATTTTATGTCAATGTTTTAGTGAGCTTGTGCCATATACACTGTGACTTTCATCAGTGTTTTTTAGCCTCTCCATCCCTGTGTAAACACAGGAAGTTTACAGGGGTCTGGAGAGGCAGAAACACATTATCCCAGGAGGAATAAGACTGGACAATTTCTTTCCTCAGTTGAGTGGGCATTTGTTTTAGAGTGTGCTCTGGGCATATTTCATTCTTGTTTTTGTTTTTTTTAATTTTTTAATCTGTACATGAATTCTGATAATAGCTTTATTTGTAATAGCAAAAACCTGTAAACAATCTGAATGTCTTTCAAAGGGTGAATGCTTAAGAAAACTCTGGCATACCCAAACAATGGAATACTACTCGACCATATAAAGGAATGAGCTATAGATACATGCAGCAACCTGAATGAATCTTAAGGACAGTAGGCTGAAAACAGTCAATCTCCAAAGGTTACATATTGTATGATTCCATTTATGTAGCATCCTGGAAATGATAAAAGTATGGAGATGAAGAACAGATTAGTGGTTGCCAGGGGTATAGTGTCAGTCTAAGTCTGAAGGCTTGAGAACCAGGAGATCCATTGGTATAACATCTACACTAAGTCCATGTATAGAGACAGATTTATGTTCCAAATCAAAGACAATCAAACAGAAAAAGAGTGAATTCTCCATTTCTCTACTATTATTCTATTCAGGCCTTCAATTGACTGGATGAGGCCCATTCACATTGGAGAGAGCTATCTTCTTCCTCATTCTGCCAATTAAAGGGTTAATCCCATCCAGAAACACCCTCGTAGACACCACAGACACTGAGGATGATGTTTAAAATATCTGGGTTCCTTGTGATACAGTCAAGATGACACATGAAATTAACCACCACATACTATAAAATTAACCATCACATATGTATAAGACTATCACTGATCTTAATCAGTTCCCAATTTCTACCTACCATTCTCTGAGCTATTGCTATCATTGATTTATTTTTATATACACAATGCCTTACTACTATTCTTGCTGTAGACAGTTAATTACCTTTATGGTAATAAAAGTAAAAAAAAAAAGTTACCTTCATGTGTTACATTTTGAATTATCTTTATTAGTTGATAGAAAAATACATGACTCCTATAATATTCTTTCTGAGTGAATAACTTCCTTTAATGTGCTTGGCATGATTAGTCTTCCAGAAAATAATTCTCCTTTTTTCTAATATTGTATAATCTTGCCTTCAGCTTTTAGTATGTTTTTATGCTATGCTTCAAAAAGGAATTTTCTCCATATTCTCTATGTCTCAGAAATACCCCACCAAAATGTGTTATGTGACGCTTATTAGTGGTGGTGGGACACATTTACTAATTTATTATGTTTTAATTTATTGTTGTTGTTTTTTGGTTTGTTTCTTATTAAGCCTCATTCTTACACAGAAGCTCTTTTTCTGTGTCTCAGCGAGGTGTTCTTCACATTTCACCTTGTTCTCCTCAGCTGTGGTTCTGGACTCAGCATGTATTTCTGCCTCTCCCTGGGGGTCAGAGTTAATTTTTATGTTCCCTTTTATCAAGGTGACAGTATGTATTGTTCTTCTCAATAGAGTTTAAGGCCTTTGTTTTCTAGAGACATAAGGGAGAGGGAATTGGATGCATTTCATTTATTTCCCATACTAGCCTTAGGCCTGTACTATAAGACTCAACAATCATTTTTTGAACAGCTGGTGAACTCCATGGAAAAGAGCCAGCAAAGAGCATGTGAAGTTCCCCTGTAACTGTGGCCCTATGAATTCTATACTCACTTGCTAACCCATGTTTGGCCCGTGTCAAATCATTAACTGAATAGTGGAATTCTTCTTTCTAGTGTCCAACTGCAACCACCCTTGGTCAGCAAGTGCTTATATTCTAACTCCTCTTGTAGGCACAAGTGATTTTTCGATTTTTAAGTAGTTGATTGCCTTGTGACATTAGCTATCTAATCTCTAGAAAAGTTGTCATAGAATATTGACAATAAGGCTTTTTATTGTTGACATTGCATGTGAGAGCTAGCTTCATTCCAGATTTCTAAATTCCCAAGCACAATCCAAAAATGTAATTTTTATTTTTTTAACAGTGCATGTGTGTGTGTGAGAGAGATAAAAGGTTTTTTTTTTTTTTTTTTTTTTGAGTCAGAGTCTCACTGTCACCCAGACTGACGTGCAGTGTCACAATCTTGACTCACTGTAGCCTCTGTCTCCTAGGTTCAATTGATTCTCCTGCCTCAGCCTCCTGAGTATCTGGGATTACAGGTGTGTGCACCACCATGACCGGCTGAGTTTTGTATTTTTAGTAGAGACAGGGGCTCACCATTTTGGACAGGCTGGTCTCGAACTGCTGACCTCAAATGATCTGCCGGCCTCAGCCTCCCAAAGTGTTGGGATTACAGGCATTAGCTATGGCACCCAGCCCAAGGATATGTTTTCTAAATCATTGCCAATGATAACTTTGATAAAAATGGGAAATAGATACTGCCATTACAAACAAGGAACAACTGACACTTAAGGGGGCAACTGCAAAACACACACTTACACCTGACTTGATGGCTTCTGTGAACATATAAGGTGATGGTTAGCAATCTTATCCCTCAGGAAACTGAAGATGCAACAGTAATATAAGAGTTGGATAACTGATATTAATAATGAAGATTATGAGTCAATTTCTTTACTTTTTGTAGTCATCTTTAGTATCTGTCATGGTAACACATATTCACAAAGATGATGAAAGAACAATCTGTGTCTTCATGAGATTACAGTTAAACATACAAGATGTTCACATAAACATTTCAAGTATAATATGGTGCCTCATAGAGTTTTTACATGAATTGAAACAAATTGAGAAAGGAAGACCTTAATCTACAGTGCCCATATGGGTCAAAGTGCCCAGGAAAATCGCACTTTACAAGTGGTGCCCCAATATCATTATTAATTACTCCCTTTCATTCTTTGCATAGCTTAATTTAGATGATATTATACTGTCACTTTACTTTATTCAACATGAGACCTTGGCTGTTCTTGAAAAATATATAAGATTTGTGTAATTGAAGGAAAACCCATGGTATAGTTAGGAAAGGATGTAGTCATAAGAGAAGCATGGAACATCATGGTTATGCTTTATTTCATCAATGGAGTCCAAAATGATATGATGACATTAAGGAAGATCAAGTTTGTGAAATAAAGAAATGGGAGATTTTTAAGGATCTTTTATATTGGACTAGTTATGATTTTTCTATATATTACATATAAATAGTTTAAAAATGAAATTAGAGAGACACATGGCCACATTAATATTATGAATCAACCATTTTACAGGTATATAGAAGTTAGGTTTAAATTATTTTGCATAATATATAAGGATAGAAAATGAACTCAAAACTCAAGTACAGAAACAACCATCATAGAAACCCATTAAAGTATAAAACTCACAGAAACAACAAATACACAAATGAGAAAGATTAAAAAAAAAAACGTTATCACTACAGAAACACTACAAATTGTAAGAGTAAACAATAAAAGATAAAGAAAAGAACAAAAGATATACAAAACAATCAGAAAATATTTAGAAAATAACAGTAAATCCTATTATCAATAACATTATTGAATGTAAATAGTCTAAATTCCCCAATTAAAATAATAGACTGACTACATGGGATTTTTTAAACTCAACTATATGCTGCCTGTAAGAAACCTACTTTACCCATCAGGACACATATAGATTGAAAGTGAAGAGATGGCAAATATACTCTACATAAAAATAAATCAAAAGCATGCAGGAGTAGCTATAGTTATAGCAGAAAGAAAACAGACTTTATGTCAAAAACATAAAAAGAGACAAAGAAGATCATTATATTGACAAAGAGGTTGATTCTTAAAGAGGATATAATGATTACAAATATACATGCATTCAACACCACAGCATCTAGACTTAAATAGCTAATATTATTAGCGCTAAAGGCAGATGTAGACCTCAGTAGGATAATAGCTGGGGACTTCAACACCCCACTTTCACCATTGGACAAATCACAGAAAATAAACAAAGAAACATCAGATTTAATCTGTGCTGTAGACAAAATAGACCTAATAGAAATTTAAAGAACATTGTGTTCAACACCTACAGAATGTACATTTTTTTCATCAGTACATAAACATCCTCCAGAATTATATTAGTCCATTCTCAGGCTACTAATAATGACATACCTGAGACTGAGTAATTTATAAAGGAAAGAGGTTTAACTGACTCACAATTCCACATAGCTGGGGAGGCCTCACAATCATGGAAGAAGGAACAAAGTCACTTCTTACATGGCAGCAGGCAAGAGAGCTTGTGCAGGGGAACTCCCATTTATAAAACCATCAGATCCCATGAGACTTATTCATTACTAAGAGAACAGTATGAAGCAAAACCACCCTCGTGATTCAATTATCTCCACCTGGCCGCACCTCGACTTGTGAGGATTATTATAATTTAAGGTGAGATTTGGATGGGGACATAGCCAAACCATATCATTCTACCCCTGGCTCCCCCCAAATCTCATGTCCTCACATTTCGAAACCAATCATGTCTTCCCAACAGTCCCTCAGAGTCTTAACTCATTTTAGCATTAAGTCAAAAGTCCACAGTACCTAGTCACGTCTGAGACAAAGCAAGTCCCTTCTGCCTATGAGTTTATAAAATCAAACACAAGTTAGTTACTTCCTAGATACAATGCGGGCACAGGATGTGGGTAAATACACCCATTCCAAATGGGAGAAATTGGCCAAAACAAAGGGGCTACAGGCTCATGCAAGCCTGACATCCAGTGGGGAAGTCAAGTCTTAAAACTCCAAAACGATCTCCTTTGACTGTTGGTGGATCTACAATTCTAGGGTCTGGAGGATGATCACCCTCTTCTCACAGCTCCATTAGGCAGTACCCCCGTGAGGACTCTGTGTGGGGGCTCTGACCCCACATTTCCTTTCTGCACTGCCCTAGCAAAAGTTCTCAATGAGGGCTGTACTCATGCAGCAAACTTTTACCTGAACATCCAGGCATTTCCATACATCCTCTGAAATCTAGGCAGAGGTTCCCAAACCTCAGTTCTTGACTTCTGTGCACCTGCAGGCTCAACATCACATGGAAGCTGCCAAGGCTTGGGTCTTTCAACCTCTGAAGCAACAGTCTGAGTCCTACGTTGGCCCTTTTAGCCATTGCTGGGACACAGGGCACCAAGTCCCAAGACTACACAAAGCAGCAAGGCCTTGGATTTATTACAGGCATGCAAAGATAGTTCAATGTAACCAATTAATAAATGTGATACATCACATCACACAGAATGAAGGATAAATATCATATGATTATCTCAAAAGATTCAGAAAAATATTTGATAAAATTCAACATCCCTTCATGATAAAAACTTTGAACAAATTAGGCATAAGAAAAACATACTCCACCATAATAAAGCCCATATGACAAACTATAACTAACATGATATTGAATGGGGAAATCTGAAAACCTTTCTCTTAGCACTGGAATAAGAAAAGTATGCTCACTTTCAACACTCTTATTCAACATAGTGCTGGCAGTTCCAGCCAGAGCATTCAAGGAAGAAAAAGAAATAAAGGACAATCAAAGTGAAAAACAGAAAGCCAAATTGTCTCTTTGCAGATGACATGAATTTAGATTTTTTTAAAAAACTCTAAAGTTTCCAGAAAAATATGCTTTTATTTGATAAACAAATTGAGTAAATTTGCAGGATATAAAATCAACATTTTAAAATCAGGAGCAATTCTGTACAATAATAACAAAGTAGCGGAAAAAGAAATCAAGAAAGCAATTCTATTTACTCTAGCTACGAAAACAATCTAGGATTAAATTTAACTAATTGGGTGAATAATCTACAAGAAAAACTACACAACTGATTAAATAAAAATGGAAGAGGACATAAACAAGTGGAAAACATCTCATGCTAATACACTGGAAGAATTGTGTAGTAAAAAGTGACCATGCCACCCAAAGCAATCTGTAGATCCAACAGAATTGCTATCAAAATAGCAATGACATTCTCCATACAAATAGAAAAACAATCCTGAAATTTGTATGGTGCTTGTATCACACAAATCCCAAGCCCAGGCAGCAGAACTTGCAGCTTCAAAAAAGATTCCTTACTTATATTTGAGGTGCAGAGAGTCGAGAGTGAAGAGGACTTGGCTTTGCAACTTGGATAACAGCTGCCCCACAGTAGAACAGGGCACCAAGCAGAGTCCTGAGGTCTCCATTCCAAGACCTAGCTCCTGGGTAACATTTCTAGACATATCCTGGCCAGAAGGGAATCTACTGCCTTGAAAAGATATACCCAGTTCGGCAGGATGACCTGCTGACTAAAGAGTTCTTGGCCCTTGTATAAACATCAACAATACTTAGGTAGTACTCACTGCAAGCCTTGGGTGTGACCCAGTGCTGTGCTGGCTTCAAGTGTGACTCAGCATATTCCTAGCTGTGGTGGCCATGGGGAGAGGACCCTTTCTGCTTGAGAAAAGAATAGAAAAGAGTAAAGGAGACTTTGTCTTGCAGTTTGGGCACCAGCTCAGTCACAGTAGGGTAGAGCACCAAATAGGCTCCTGGATTCCGAATTCTAAGCCTTGGTTCTTGGAAGGCAATTATAGACCGATCCAGGGTCCAAAGAGAGCCCATTGCCCCTATAGGAAGAAAGTCAGGCTGGTTAACAGTTACCAAAAACTGAATGAAAAGTCCTTGGGCCTTGAGTGGACATCAGTGACAGCCAGGCAGTGGTCACTGTGGGCTATAAAACCAACTCACAAAAATTAGAAATATTTCTATATATTAACAGCAAACAATCTGAAAAAAAAATCAAGAAAGTAATCCCACTTACAATAGCTACAAAAAAAAAAAAAAAAAGTACCTGGGAATAAACATAATCAAAGAAGTGAAAGGTCTCTATAATAAAAGCTGTGAAACATTGACGCAAGAAATTGAAGAGGACACAACAAATGGAAGGATATTCCATATTCATGAGTTGGAAGCATCAATAGTGTTAATATGTCCATACTACCCAAAGCAATCTACAGATTCATTGCAATCTCTATCAAAAAGACAATGACGTTCTTTAGAGAAATAGAAAAGAAAAATCCTAAAATTAATATGGAATCACAAAAGACCTGGAATACCCATAGTCATTCTGAGCAAAAAGAACAAAACTGGAGGAATCACATTACCTGACTTCAAATTATACTACAGAGCTATAATAACCAAAACAGCACAGCTCTGGCATAAAAACAGACACATAGACTAATGGAATAAGTATAGAGAGTCAAGAAATAAATCCATACACCAACACTGAATTGACAAAAGTGCCAAGAACATAAATTGGGGAAAAGGGCACTCTCTTCAATAAATGATGTAGGAAAGCTGGATATCTGTATGCAGAAGAATGAACTAGATCCCTATTTCTCACCAGATAAAAAAATCAAATCAAAATGGACTGGATATCTAAACCTAAGAGCTCAAACTATGAAACTGCTGAAGTAAAACATTGAGGAAACTTTCCAGGACATTGGTCTGAGCAAAGATTTCATGAGTAATATCCTATAAGCACAGGCAAACCAAAGTGAAAATGGGCAAATGGGGTCACGTCAAGTTGCAAAGCTTCTGCCCAGAAAAGAAGGCAATGACAATCAACAAAGTGAATAGACAACTCACAGAATGGGAGAAAATATTTGCAGACTACCTATGTGACAAGGGATTAACGAGCAGAGCAGAATATAAAAGGAGTTCAAACAACTCTACAGAAAAAAAAAAAAAATCTAATAATCTGATGAATAGATGGGCAAAATATCTGAATAGACATTTCTCAAAAGCAGATATACACATGGAAAACAGGTTTATAAAAAGATGCTCAGCATGATTAATTATCAGATAAATTCAAATCAAAGCTACAATGAGATAGGTCACCCGTGTTAAATGGCTTTTATCCAAAAGACAGGCAATAATGAATGCTGATGCAAGCAAATTAGTACAGCCACTATGACGAACAGTATGTAGGTTCCTCTAGAAACTAAAGATAGAACTACCATACGTTCCAGCAATCCCATTGTTAGGTACATATCCAAAAGAAAGGAAATCAGTATGTCAAAGGGATATGTGCACTCCCATGTTTATTGCAGCGCTATTCACAATAGCCGATATTTGGAAGTAACCTAAGTGTCTATCAACAGACAAATGAATAAAGCAAATGTGATACCTATACAGAATGGAGTAATAACCAGCCATAAAAAAAGAACGAGATCCTGTCATTTGCAAAAACATGGATGGAACTGGAGGGCATTATGTTAAGTGAAATAAGCCATGCACAGAAAGATAAACTTCACATGTTCTCACTTATTTGTGGGATCTAAAAATAAAAACAATTAAGCTCATGGTCATAGAAAGTGGAAGATTAGCTTTTCAAATGAAGAAAATAATGTTAACAAGCAAGAGATTCATGCCAATACTGAATAAGAATTTGGTAAAATAGCCTATTATGATAAATATTAAGAAATTATGTAGATTGTGGTGTCACATTATTTTTCTTTTATCTTTCAAAGCTTAATATAATGGACATTTAAAGCAGGCTTGCTCTCAAAGGAAATACTCAGGTGTATTTTCTATTCCATTTCTGCGAGTTATAATGATAAAATATAAAGGAAGGAAACTTGTAACAACATTGAGATTTGGAGGGGAAAATGAGTTGCCATACAACTCTAAATTCTTAAAATAACCTTCCTTGGAGTATTTTAAATCCCAATGAGATACATAATAAAACAGTTATTCTGTAATTTGAACACTGAAAAACTAAACACTAGCTAATATTTTTTGCTTAGTTCAGAATATTCATTTAAAAGTTAAAACAACCCAGTCTCCTGTGGCAGGGCTGTCATCCTGGATTGCTTTATCTTTCATAAAAAGCCTCCTTATCAAAAATGTTATTTTAACTTGCTATTACCTTTCTTTTTATCATTTGCTCTTGAAATGAAGACTTATCTAGAGGAAGAAGATATAAGAAAAACCCCAAACTGAGTCTAAGAAATAGAGCAAACATTGTCACCAAAGTTGAAAATATTATTTATCCTCTCAATATTCTCTATTCATTTCAAGAGATGTTCAGATTCCATAGGCCAGCATGAACTGTCATCCTTAGGATAATAAATTATTAGTGTATAGAGTCTTGATCAGATATCAAAAATATAAAATGCTACTGAGTTATTACAAATACCAAGGAGCAGCCTAAATGGAGAAAAGAAAATCCAGAAATGAGATTCTTGGTTAGAGTTTAAAGTGAGTGAAGAAGTAGAATTAACAACGGTGACTAAAATTAAAATTAGTTTTGTCTTCAAAGCATCAGAAATTCATATACCAGTATTATTTGACATTGTTAATCCCCGTTATCTAAATAAGATGTCAAAATGTTTGCTCTGAAGGGCTAGACATTAAATATTTTAAGCTTTTTTGGCTATATGGTCTCCGTCATAATAGCTCAGTTTTGCCATTGATTTTTTAAACTCCATAGCTGATCTCTTTCTGGGACTTCAAGTACACATCTATCAGATCACTTATTATTGTCCTGCAGGTCACTGAGACTGCAAATTCGTTCATAATTTTTTTCTTCCTGTGCTTTAAGATAATCTTTGTTACTATGTCTTCAAACACTCTAACCTTTTCTTCCACAGTGTCTAATATGCTGGTATTTTCATCCAGTAAACTACATTTCAGATATTGTATATTTTTTCTGTAAAACTTCTATTTAGTTTTTTAAATATATATTCCATTTGTCTCCTTATCATAAGCATGTTTTTTAAGCCAAGTCATAATAGGTGGATTACTTTAACTTTTATTTTAGGTTCAGGGGTACATGTGCAGATTTGTTATTGGTAAAATAGATAAATTGCGTGTCGTGGCAGTTTGGTGTACAGATGATTTCATCACCCAGGTAGTAAGCATAGTACTCAATAGACATTTTCAATCCTCACCCTCCTCCCACCCCCCACCCTAAAATAGGTCCCAATATCTGTTGTTCCCTTCCTTGTATCCATGTATTCTCAATGTTTAGCTTCCACTTACAAGTGACAGCATGCAGTATTTGTTTTTCTGTTTGCTTAGGATTATGGCCTCTAGATCCATCTATGTTGCTGCAAGAAACATGACCTTATTCTTTTATGTCTACAAATTATTGCATGGTATATGTATACCACATTTTCTTTATCCAATCTAGTGTGGATGGGCATTGAGATTGATTCCATGACTTTTCTATCATGAATAGTGCTGTGGTTAACAGATATGTGCATGTGACTTTATGGTACGACTTCTATTCCTTTGAATATATACCCAATAATGGGATTTCTCAGTCAAACGGTAATTCTGTTTTAATTTTGAGAAATTGCCAAACTGCTTTCTATAATGGCTGGATTAATTTACATTCCAACCAGCAGTGTATAAGCAATCTTTTCTTATTCCTGCAATCATATCAGTATTTGTTATTTCTGACTTTTTTAGAATAGTCATTCTGGCTGGTGTGAGATGGTATTTCCTTTTGTTTTTTTATTTGCATTTCACTAATGATTAGTGATGTTGAGGATTTTATCATATGCTTGTTGGCTATGAGTAGGTCTTCTTTTGAAAATTGTCTATTCATGTCCTTTGTGTACTTTTTCATGGGGTTGTTTTTTGTATGTTAATTTGTTTAAGTTCCTTACAAATTCTGAAATTTAATTTTAAACTAAATGGCAAAAACGATTAATGGGGAAAGGACTCCATATTCAATAAATTGCACTGGGATAATTGGCTAGCCATACGCAGAAGATTGAAGCTGAACCCTTTTCTTACACTATGTACAAAAATCAATTCAAGATGGATTAAAGACTTAAATGTAAAACTTAAAAGTATAAAAACCCTGGAAGATAACCTAGGAAATATAATTCTGGACATAGTCTCTGGCAAAGATTTCATGACAAAGATATGAAAAGCAATTGCAACAACAACAAAAATTGACAAATGGAACCGAATTAAACTAAAAAGCTTCTGTACAGCAAAAGAAACTATCAACAGAGTAAATATAATAGCTGTCTTCTAAAGTCCTTATTGAGTAATGCTTCAATTTCTATCACTTCTGGGCTTGTTTCTATTGATGAATTATCTTCTAAATTTGTGTCAAATTTTCATTCTTTTTATATGCTTAGTAATTTTTGATTTGATTTTGGAAATTCTAGTTTTATAATGTTGACCACTTCTATTGTGTTGCCTTCCTTTAATCAGTGTTGGTCTTCATTTCATTAGGTGCTTCAGTTTTGTGTCATATACTTGGACCTTTCTAAGAAAGTATTTTATCTATCTTTTGTCGCATCTTCACCATTCTATTCTTTAGCGTGTGATTAGACCCACTACTAAGTCTTTCTGTGGTCTCCACCAAAGGCCCTAGTTATCAGTAATGATTCTCCACTCTGGCTGGATAGAATTCACATGTCTGTATGATTTCTGATTAGCATTCTGTATTAGTCAGGCTTCTCTAGAGGGACAGAAATAATAGGATAGATGTGTATATAAAAGGGAGTTTATTTAAGGAGTATTAACTCACACAATTGCCATGTCCCACAACAGGCCATCTGCAAGATGAGGACCGAGGAGGCCAGTTTGAGTCCCAAAGCTGAAGAACTTTGAGTCCAATGTGTGAGGGCAGAAAGCACTCAGCATGGGAGACAGATGTAGGCTGAGAGATTAAGTCAGTCTAGTCTTTTCTCAACCTTCTGCATGATGTTTATTCTGGCCATGCTGGCAACTGATTAGCTTGTGACCACCTAGATTAAGGGTCAGTCTGCTGTTTCCAGCGCACTGACTCAAATATTAATCTCTTCTGGCAACACCCTCACAGACACACCCAGAAAGAATACTTTGCATCCTTAAATCCAATCAAATTGACACTCAGTATTAACCATCACACATTCATACTCAGGTTTTAGCTCCCCTTTCACTCTTTGCTAGGTTTCATGCAGTTTTACCCTATACATGAGTAGCTTAGTATTTAGAGAAACTCAGTGGTACCTCTATGAAGATTTCTGGAATTATTTTTCTGCATAGTAGAATTCTGTTCTACAACTTCCAGTCTCCTAGGACTCTTGAACTTCTATTATTGTTTCCTTGTTTTACTGTCTCTAATTTCCTCACTGTCATGTGTTCTGGAATGTTTCTCCAGTCAAAAATCTGCAGTATTATAGGTTTTACCATTTGTTTCCTTTATTTCTGGAATCCCAGTGTTACACTTCTGGTGTGAAATTGTTTGTTCATATATTTTTTTTATTTATTATTATTATTTTTTTTTGAGACGGAGTCTCACTCTGTAGCCCAGGCTGGAGTGCAGTGGCCGGATCTCAGCTCACTGCAAGCTCCGCCTCCCAGGTTCACGCCATTCTCCGGCCTCAGCCTCCCAAGTAGCTGGGACTACAGGCGCCCGCCACCTCGCCCGGCTAGTTTTTTGTATTTCTTAGTAGAGACGGGGTTTCACCGTGTTAGCCAGGATGGTCTCGATCTCCTGACCTCGTGATCCACCCGTCTCGGCCTCCCAAAGTGCTGGGATTACAGGCTTGAGCCACCGCGCCCGGCTGTTCATATATTTTTACAGATTGTCGTTCTGCTTGTTTACAGTGGAAGGATCACTCTTGTCTCTGTCATGCCATTATAGCCATAAAGAGGTTTCATTTAAATTAAAAACAATTTTATTTTTATAATTTTTACTTTTATTGTTTTCTAATGTTTTTATTTCCATAGGTTATTGGAGAAAAGATGGTGTTTGGTTACATGAGTAAGTTCTTTAGTGGTGATTTATGAGATTTTGGTGCACCTATCACCTGAGCACTCAATTTGTAATTTTTATCCCACAATCCCTTCCCAACCTTTCCCCCTGAATGTGCAAAGTCCACTGTGTCATTCTTATGCATTTGATTCCTCATAGCTTATCTCCCACTTATGAGTCATAACGTAAAATATTTGGTTTTCTATTCCTGAGTTACTTCACTTAGAATAATAGTCTCCAATCTCATGCAGGTTGCTGCAAATGCCATTACTTCATTCATTTTTATGGCTGAGTAGTATTCCATTATACATACATGTCACAGTTTCTTCATTCACTCATGGATTGATGGGCATTTGGGTTGGTTCCACATTTCTGCAGTTGTGAATTATGCTGCTATAAACATGCATGTGCAATATCTTTTTTGTATAATGACTTATTTTCCTCTGAGTAGGTACCCAGTAGTGGGAGTGCTGGATCAAATTGCAGTTCTACTTTTAGTTCTTTAAGAAATCTCCACACTGTTTTCTATAGTGGTTGTACTAGTTTACATTCCTGCCAGCAGTGTAGAAGTGTTCCCTGTTCGCCACATCCATGACAACATCTATTATATTTGATTTTTTGATTATGAGTATTCTTAAAGGAGTAAAGCAGTATTGCATTGTGGTTTTGATTTGCATTTCCCTGATTATTAGTGATGTTGAGCATTTTTTCATATGTTTGTTGGCCGTTTGTATATCTTCTTTTGAGAATTTTCTATTTATGTCCTTAGCCCACTTTTTGATGGGATTGATTTTTTCTTGCTAATTTGTTTCAGTTTCTTGTAGATTCTGAATAATAGTCCCAACAGTGATCACAGCAAATACACAACCCCATAGAGTGGGAGAAAATTGCCATAAAGTGTTTTAAAGTAGGTTTATGTTGGTATTACTAGTTACAGGGTAAGGACAATAAGGAAACATCTTTCTATCTGTTTATTGATTCATACTACTTGTAATATGTCTTACAATTCTGTAATTCATTCTATTTTGAATATTTTATTGATTTGCAAATTTTAAAATGTGATAAGAAAAAAACAGCTTTAAGTCCAAATGTATGGTTCTCAATCTTATCATTTGTATTGCTTGGGTTAAAATACAAAGGTAAAATTGTGATTTATCTTAAATTGATCTCTGATCTCTCCTATTTAAAAGCAAAAGTAATAAGAGGTTACTGATACTTTTATTTTTCTTTTTGTCTTATTTTTGGATAGCCAAACCTTTGGCACAATCAACCTTTATGATCATACTGGGAGGTAAGTTTTGCTTCATTCCTGCCAGCCCACTTTGGTGAAAAACCAAATATCTCAAAAACTAGAATTCAAATAGCTTTCATCATTGGAAGGTTAATTATAATCTGGATTTTCCTTGTGAATATGGTTGTCTGTTTCTTCTGTGTTCCTTCCTCCTTTAATTATTCAGAGCTGGCCCTTCTGAGTTACCCAGTGATAAATACCACTCTATAAAGTGCTTTATGTCACCACAGAAACCTAGTTTTTGAATGCCATCCATTGCATTCTGCTCAAGCTAACATCAGTGATCCAACTCCTCTCTCTCTATATATATATATATAAACTATATATATATATATAATATATATATATAAACTATATATATATATAATATATATATATGTATGTGTGTGTGTGTGTGTGTGTATTCTGGCTTATTCTGACTGGCAGTTGTTCATGACCTAGCACTAAGTCATTTGATTTGATCAACATATTAAATAACTCATTTTAGGTTTTAGAAACACAATAGTTTTATTGTCTTCTTTTTGAGTTTCTCAATGCAAAAATTTATAAAATGAGATTGTTAAAGACTGGGGGGTGTCCCCGTAGCAATTGGTGTGTTTGTCTATGGATAAGTGAAATGCAAGAATTTCATATATATGGCATTTTTGTTACTGAATTTTAATAATGAAAACCAGAATGTAATTTGAAAATATAGCTTAGATTTTGGAATGATTTAATTATTACAAATCTCAGATCAAAACTATTCTAGGCCAAAGCAATTAAATGAAAGAATATGTCAATATATTTTTCTTTCTCTTCAAGTATAAAGATAGCCAGATTCAGCAAGTAAAACTGAGAGACACCCAATTCAATTTGAATTTAACAACAAATATTTTTAGTGTAAGCATGCACCATAGAGTATTTGAAATATGCTTTTACTGAAAAAAAATTCATCATTTCTCTGAAATTCTACTTCAACTGGAATGTTACCAGTTAAACCATGCCAAAGTCAACATATTTTCTATGCTATTTTCTGCATAGTTTGAAAAATTAATACAACATGCAAATTATGCTTCTTTTTCTCCATTGCTCAAATGCAAACAACAACAACAAAACCCCTTTCATTTGCCTAGTTTGTGGATGTTTTAAGGGGTGTCAATTGTGATATGTCTTGTACTGAATTCCTTTCTTATTTCCAAGCTGCCTCCCTTCCTAGTATCATGATTTTGGTGAATTCTAGGCAGTAAGCAAGGCCAGCAACATTGGAAATATTCTCATAGGAGATAGCTTCTTCCCATTAAATATACAATACTCATTCTCTCATTATAAACCTTGCTGCCTCCACTATGAATGCTCTCTTCATAATTTACCCCTACCATAAAAAATGTTTCCCTTGTGTGATGGTTAATACTGAGTATCAACTTGATTGGATTGAAGATGCAAAGTATTGTCTCTGTGTGTGTATGTTAGGGTGTTGCCAAAAGAGATTCACATTTGAGTCAGTGGTCTGGGAAAGGCAGACCCACCCTTAATCTAGGTGGGCACCATCTAATCAGCTGCCCATGTGGCCAGAATGAAAAGCAGGGAGAAGGTTGAAAAGACTAGATTGGCTTAGCCTCCCAGCCTACATCTTTCTCCCATGCTGGATGCTTCCTGTCCTAAAATATTAGACTCCAAGTTGTTCAAATTTTGCACTCTTGGATTTACACCAGTGGTATTCCAGGGGATCTTGGAATTTCAGCCACAGACTGAAGACTGCACTGTCTGCTTCCCTACTTTTGAGGGTTTTGGACTCAAACTGGCTTCCTCGCTCTTCAACTTGAAGACAGCCTATTGTGGGACTTCATCTTGTGATCTTGTATGTCAGTACTCCTTAATAAACTCCGCTTTATATATATATGTCCATCCTATTCTGTCCCTCTGGAGAACCCTGACTAATACACCTTGGCACTCATGTCATTGCCTCTGGTAGGCCATTTTTTCTATCCTAGTTCTCATCTTCTCATGTTGTAATACATTAATATCATAAATTTTCTCTTCATACCATTTCATACACAAAATTTTGTTAATCCTCATCACTTCTTTCCTTTTCTCTTCTCTCCCTGATTTAGAAAGAAAAAAAAAATGGAAACAGCTTCAAAAGCATCATATGGAGCAGAAGAAATCTGGTATCACAGCTATTATAGGAAAGATATAGTATCCAAATGCAGAGTATTGGAGGCCAGGAAAAATAAGGACATCCAGGGGAGGGTGGGCCAGTATGAATAATTAATTTCTGAGGGAGAAAGGAAGAGGAAATGTGGAGGTTAAGAAGACATGGAGTAACACGACCTGTTTCCACAAGGTAGGGTGACCTGGCACAGGAGTCAGAACCTGGTCAGTGGGAGGAAGGGATGCATGTAAGGGGGAGGTGGAGCGTTAGATATAGAACAAGGAGGACCAGTCCTTAAGTCTACAGAGGAGAGAACCAGTGTGAGGTCTCAGAGCCTGAGCAGGATGAGTAAAACATACACATGGAGGGGCAACCTAAGGCAAGTGTCAGAGCCTAAGCAAGGTGAACAGGGTGTTTACACCACAGAGGCATAGCAGCACAGATGTCAGAGACTGAATGTGGAGAAGGAGAGCATCTGTGTCAGAGTCAGGGCAGTGAGAACTCCAGGATTTGTTTATATACAGGATGGGTTATCAGATAGAACAGAACAACCAGTTAAATTCGGAGTGTAACACCAAGGTGAACTCTAATGTGAACTATGGAGTTTGGGTGATAAGGATGTGCCAATGTACGTTCAACAAATTGTAACAAATATACCATTCTTGTGGGAGATGCTAACAATGGAAGAAACTATAAATTCCTGGGTGCAGAATGTATATGGGAAATCTCTGTACCTTCCACTCAATTGCTTAATGAATCTAAAACTCATCTACAAAACAATGTCTATTAAATTTAGATTTCAGATAAAAAAGAGTGAATCTGGAAGCTCCAATACAGAAAATGGCTCTAAGTAAATATACTGGTGATAATGTGAGTAATAAAAGTTGGGTTTTTGGGTGCAGAAGAGATATACAAATTTACAGATGTACAGAAATTTACAAATATGGAAAAAGAGAATATTGCAGTGGTAACAGTGTTGGGAACAATTAATAACCCATAGTTCTTCAATATATGTAAGTTAATGCACACACACAGACACATAAACACACATACATACACACACATATACATATATATATTCCCTGGCTATGTTCATTTAGAGGATCTGGGAACAGTGCTACTACAATAGCAATGTGTAAAACTAGCGCCACATCCGGACTTCTAAGTATTATTTTACATTACAGTGATTCGGGTCTTCTTGTAGATATATAGCTAATTCTAATGGTTATAGTGGAGTTGTGTAGAAGAATATCCTTGTTTATGAGAAATGCACATCTATGTCCTAGAGGATGATGGGTCATTAGGTTATTAACTTACTTTCAAATGATTCGGAAAAAAAATTTTCTGTACTCTACTTGCAACCTTTCTATGGGTTTCATTTTTGCTCATTTTCCTTAAACCTGCAAAAATAATATTTGCAGGGAAATATTAACCTTTTTAAAAGAATTTTAAACATTCTAAGCTTGACCTGATATAAAATGTCAAACATGGCCGGTTGCCTGACATGTCTGTTTACCTGTAAAGAAAAAATTCCTAACAGCAAATAAAATGATGGGCATTTCTAAATTCCAGAGCCTCATACTTTTACAGTTTTCAGCAATTATTTGTTGACATAAAGCAATCTGCATCCTATGTTTCTCAGATCACTGTTCTGAGAGTAAAGAAAACCTGCTATTCCAAAATCAGATGAAAACAAACTGAATTCCTACTCTTGATGAAAAGCACTCCTTTTTCTCTTATGTGGATTCCAACACAGTCTTACTTAGTGACAATGCTGGGCCTTTTTATTGTTGTTGTTTGTTAATGCTATGATTGTGACTTTTTAAAATTACAGAGATGTGAACTTTTCTGTTTGTCATTCAGAGAATGTTGTACTAGCTATACCAAGCTTTCCTTAAGGATCTAAAGCCCTAATAATTATGTTAATTATCATTGATTTGTTCCTTTCTAGTCCTGTTATACTCACATTTTACCAGAAGAAATCAAAGCTTTTGGCCACACCACACAACATAAGTGTGGCTAGGCAATTGAGAAACCTCCAGGTGGTCCAGGAAGCATCCAATACTACATCTGGATGACCTGGCTTAAACCCTGTGCCTCCCTTTGTGCACATTGTATTAGCATTTACTTCTGGTAGAATTATTGGTGGTTATTTAGACTATATGTAACTGTGAAATAACGTTTACTATTAAACAGTCTTTAAAAAGAAAATGAGTGGGGAGAGAACAAGAAGTTTGTGGGCAGGGGCTAGAACAGAGAAGAGTAGCTGGGAGTTAAACTGTAACTCCTGAAACACTTTTTGAAGGGATTGGATGTGTAGAACTGAACCACTTGCTTGTAAAAGGACTAGATAATTTTTCTCTAAGTAATTATACAATGGAATTTCTTCCATTGGTTCCATCTCTCTCTTTCTCATTCTTCATCCCTTCCTTTCCTATTTGCTTTACTTTTCTCTCTTTCTCAATCTATATCTGAATCTATCTATCTCTCTCTCTCTCTCTCTCTCTCTCTGTGTGTGTATGTGTGTGTGTGTGTGTGTGTGTATATATATATATATATATATATATACACATTTTCCCCTTCCCTGTGTTGATGTTTTCCTCTTTTCCTCCTTTCCCTCTTTTGTCTCTTTCTTTTCTTCTTTCTCTCTCTTTCCCTTTCTTTAACTATATGCCAAAGAATTTATGGGAAAGTTGTATGATAACGTCATCTCTATTCATTTAGGTTAAAGCTGGACCCACTAGTTTGATTAATTTCCTTGTAGGACCTGCTTTTCCTTACAGGTTCTCTCTGCATTTGAGATGTATTTACATAAGCCAGTTACACAAATTTGTTTGAAGATGATCAAGCTAAAAGAAGATAGTAGTGGTTGATTGTTTGCCTATGTACTTTTTTCAATATGAGTAAAGAAAATTTAGAGGTAAATATAAGTAATCTATTTTAGCAATCATGCTGACAACATTTAAGTTCATGTGTTAAATAACATTACTTAAAAGCAATATTTAAAGTTTAATTTACACTCTGATGTTAACATATAGTTAATGAAAACATATCAGAATAAAATCTCAATCAACATTAATTTTAAAATATTAGAACTCAAGAAAGAAAAGACTAATTTTAGGCTTTAGATTCTATGTAAGTCCTTAACTAGCATAAAATAATTAACATTTTATAAATATTTAAGTGGGTATTCAAATTATCAGGTATAACTGGATCAATATTTCTAAGTAAGAAAACATTTATATTTATTCTCTGTACACAATAGCCAGTGTCTAAAACATATTTTATATTCCTTAGTTTTACTATTATTGTGTTTAAAATAAATGCTGAATCTGGTAACAATTATTTTAATATACACTTAAGCAAATAGTATTTTAAGAAATCATAAAAAGATAACATCTAGGCTTTTACTGAAATCTTTCACACTGCAACCACCAGGGTAGATTAAAACACATTGAGGTAATTGCTTCAAGTGGAATAGTGAAATTAAGATTTTTAAACAATTTTTTTGAACATCAAAGAATAGAGGTACTGCTGTCCATCATTTTTATGGTTAAAAAGAATGATTGCTTCTATAATTGAGTCTGTTTTCTAATTCTAAGCTATTCTGAAATCCTGTGTTCTTTACTATAAAGAAAATCCTTGAATTCTGATTACTCTGAGAAATTCAAAGAATTGGCCATCTGTGGAGTAAGTAATAATGTATGATTAATTTTAATGTTTCCTTGCTAATTTAATATTTGCTGCCTTCCACATATATTTGTCAGTCTAATTGATTTTCTTTGTTTTCTTCATAAAATTATCAGAAATATTAGCATGTCAAAATGCTTATTATGACTACTTTATAATTTGGTTTATCTCTTTATAATCTATATTTAATAGATAATTATCTCAATTAGGAATGCATGCAAAATTTGATCACTTGTATGTGCTGTAAATTTAAAATATCATGATTTTGGGAGAAAAATTAATTTGTTTGTGCTAATAATCTCTAATTCAAATTATTTTCTTATACTTTCCTTAAATATTTTGACTTTTTATGTCTATAAGAAGAGAGTTCCCCCTCAGATTTCTTTAGATGTATGATGGAAGCATGGGAATTCTAGATACAGAGAATAGAGAAGGGTTGAAAAGTAGATGGCTTTACAGAAAATTATTTATTAAAGTCATTTTATGCCCCCAGAAGCAGACCATAACATAAGTTGTACTCTTATCCTCTTTTTCTTTTCTTGCTTTCAATCAATTTCATAAAATTTATTCAGATAAAATATTTTATGTCTTAAAACCTTGTATTCAATTACTAAGATGCACCAAACCATTACACTGTGGAAGTTTTCTTTTTTTGGAAAATACCTTTAAATGTACCCTATTTATGACATCACTCTAGGAATATTTATTTCACTATTTCATTAGCAAATATTTAGATGAATTTTAAATAATATTTTTATGCTACTTCTCTGTACATAGAAAAAGGAAAATCACCATTCACAGGTCTCAAATTCTTCAAAATATTCATAGGCCCTATGACATTATCAAGAGAAAATGTGTTTTTCTCTTTTTATCTGCCCTCATCAGCACATAGAATATGTACATGAAACATAATCAATATATGGTTATTCCTGTAATCTTCACATATGAATATTTGTGAAGTTTTTTTGTTTCTTTATTTAAAAACAAAATAATTCAAACAAGGATTTTTAGGAACTTTTCCAGGGTCATAGGGTTAACAAGTAGCTGAGTCAAAATTTGAATATAAGTCTTGAGTGCAGTTCCCTTCTCAGAGAAAAATCATTACGCCTCTTCTGACTCAGAGGCTCACAGTTCCAACCCACTTCTCTAGCCAAAGTGTTTCCTAGCATGTTGCTTGCCGGAGCGTCCACATGGGTTCTTCTTTTCCACTTCTCATCCCATGCTATGTTAGGAAACCCTGATGACTCTCTGCCCCCCATGGAAAGACCACTGCTGCTTGCAATAAGAGTGGCTCTCATTTTTTTAATCCTATTTGAACGGTATTGCACTAATTTTTATCTTGCTGCTAGGCTACTCGGGCAAGTCTCTTAGTTTCAAAATCCTAGAGATAATAGAATTAAATATACACCCATGTTACAATCCAGAAGAATGAGGGGAAGCTTAAAGGCAAAAATACCTTACTGACTATATACAGAGCTGTGACACAAGGAAATTTTTAGCTTCAAAGATGCCCAGAAACATGAAAGGTTTTCTCAATGCTTTTCTTCTTAGTCTTGTTTTATGTTTTGCATGATTTTTTAGTTAGATTGATTACACCCTTCATCCAAAATTCGGTTCTGTTTGTTGGGAATAAGTTGTGAATAACTACTAAGTAGTATGCAAGGTAATCAAAGTCCTTGCTAGTTTCAACTTTGTTAATTAAAATTTCATAAATCAATATAACACAAGCACCATGAAACCAATTATTACTTAATCCATTTGGTCATTTTTATGTCTTTATGTTGATATTTATTTTAGTTTTACTTACTATTGGCGTGGTTTACCAGTCCATGTGATAGTAGAGTCACCTCACTCTTGTCCCATGTTTCATACATACCATGTTTGCTTAAAGGTCAGTTTTGCTCTGCTTCCTCTAACAAAAGTTATTTTAAGCTTTGCATAATGCATTTAACTTTATAGACATTTAATCTTCTTGGAGACTTTCCTTTGAACTCTCTTCAAGTACTAGAACTGCCTCCATTTATGGAGGCCAGAAAAGTACAGTCATCACATCTCTTAGGTGTTCTTGAAGATGTAGGAATAAAAATAAGTGAAGCATGTGAAATTTCTAAGGATGTGCCTTTATAATGCAATACTTAGCACTTATTATGTAAGTCCCTCCAAATTACTTTAATTCCATGTGTATTTTCACAGTGGAGATTCTGTGCTACGAATGTAATAGAAATTTGTCAGTAAATGTGTATGCTGGGTGTGCATATGTGTGTAACTCTCATCTCCACAAACTTAAAGCTCTTTAACTTTTCTATCATTATTAATGGAACTCAACGTGAATTTAGGAAGCACAGACTGCAAGCTATTTTTTAACTTCCTGAAGTCTTTAGGAAAGACTGCTTGACTCTTTTACATATTTGTTTTGAAAGGAACTTATGCATGTTAGTTAGTCATTTCATTATATGATGTTCAAAGAAATAACTCAGCACAAATAACACCCATGTTAGACAACTCAAAAGATTATGTTAAAAGAGCTAGGAGACATATAATACAATTATGCTTCTAGTAAATATTCATGAACATTTTTGCAATTCTGTTAGGCATATCTGCTGGCACAGTGTTTCCTTGGCACTTCATCTGCATTTGAATGTGTCATAATAATTTTTACTACAGTTATCAGAAAATATTCACAAACCATAATAAAATGGTGTTTTAGAAATGTTAACCCTTCAGCCTTTGCAGTACCTTTGAGCTAGACCAGGAAGATTGCAGAAAACCAAGATGGAAAGATTATTTAAGTCCAGAAGGTTAACATTTAATCAGAAAGTATTTGTTCATTATAGTTGTCTTTACCTCTCCCAATTCTTTGTTGCAAGATTAATTGATAAATATGAGGAAAATCTAGCAAGGTTTAAATAGCCAATAAATTATAGGACTCTAACTAGATTGAGGAGTAGCAAAAAGAGTGGTAGTAAGGGCTGGCTCTGAATCAAGTGAGATCAGGAAAGGGGAAGATGGGTCTACCATGTCGATAGTAACTTTTATGTGCCAAATAGTATATTGTCACTAATATAACGGAGGACACTGAGGCACTGAGAGGTTAATTCATCTCACATTAATATCCTAACAAAGGGATCGAGCTGTAATTTGAAAGCCAAATCTGTTTTAGTTGAAAGACCATATTGTACCTTTAAACTAGTTCCTCATTACCAGCTAGTGTCATATTTGATGTGCTGAGCAGACAGACAAAAACAAGAGGATTAAGAGACCAAAGAATTACAATTAGAAAATAGACAATGAGAGGGGACAAATATAATTAGGATATCACTAAGCTTAAGAGGAAAGTATTTACCCCAAACATATGAACTTTAATGTATTTTCTATTTGTGTCTGAACTAATCTTACTCTACTTTTTGTTCCAAAGTAAAGCATAATGTTCATTGATATTATGTTTATTTTTAGTATAATCTTATTTAATAATATACTCATTTTTAAATGTAGGCTATATACAAAGATATAAATCAAAATATCAATATAACCTGAAGTTACAGATAACAATTGTTAATAGCATAAACACTGCTAAAAATATATACATTTTTGTTTATGTATAACTATAAATATTATAAAAGTTATTTACAAAAAGTTCTTCATGATACTTATAGACTTTTTTTTCCAACCAATATATCCTTATCATCTTTTGAGGTTAAAAATATAGATTTTTATCACCCTTTTGATGATGCGCATATGTGTGTATATATATATGGGTGTATATACATATATAGGTAGAATATATATATATAAAACCTATATATTAACACTTGTAATTCTAAAAGAAATTTGAAATACTGTTGGAGACAGTGTTGTTAAGCAAATTCGATAAATGCCAAGAAAGAATGAAAGCAGGACTATTTTACACAAAGATTTATATCATCGTCCATATTAATTTATAAAAAATGTTTACCAGTTTTCTATCTTATGCCATCTAATTGTTTTTTTAGGGGGAGTGCTATTAAAACGGCACAGTTGGTGTAAATATGCTGAAACATAAGTTTGTGCTTTCTTGTACAACTGTTTTCTAAATACGTATTTTTCATGATTGTACTGGTGGGTTGAAAATATTCAGATTTTGATAACTAGCTTTCCAAATAGTTGTTTTGATGTTTATAGTGTGCCTTGTACCTCAGCTACTTATTCACACAAATCATTCTCTGTTTAGAATTATTGCCTAATAAGTAGGTTGAAAAAACATAGCACTATTTTAAATTGATTTTTGGATTATTTAATTGAAAAATATAATTAAAAAATTTAAAAATAACACCTTATGCCACTGTCTACTGGAATTCTTACCTCATTCTTATTGATGCATATGAAATCTTTATGTAGAAATGATATTAACCTATTGTATATTATGCATGACAATATTTTATCAAATGTGCAATTTTTTTATTTTTTACATGTTGAGGATAGTTTTGTTACATTGATGTTTAAAAGATATTTGAAGTCTAGTCTGTCAGTCTTTTCCTCCGTGATTTCTGGCTTTGATGCTTGTGTAACTTTTGAAGGGTGGCCTATAAGCTTGCGGGTTGTGGATGAGCATAACAGCTGTCTCTGGTGAGAGTGAGTGCTGGGGAAAGAAGTGAAGGTTATCCAGGCAGTTTTGAACACCTTAAGGAAAATGATCATGGCTTGACTAGAGAGCTGTTAGAATATGGGCAAGGAAAACAATTCTTTTTTTCAAAGAGTACTACCCTAAAGAGAACATCTGTGATTACTGCAGATGATAGCCTGAAGTCATTGTCTGGTTTCTAGGATATCTTTTGTTTTCTTTTCTAAGAATGTTTTTCTTAGAAAGCATATATATTTGTTTGTGTGTCTGTGTGTGTATTCTACACAGGTATTAACAACTGTGACTCTAAAAGAACCTCAAAATATGAAGGATACTAAGCACATTTGATAAATGCAAACGAAGTATGAAAACAAGATATTTTGCACAAGGTTATGATCCATGCTATACACATAGCCACAACTAGATTTCAAGATTTGCCACTGTTGCTAAACTCTTTTACAGAATGTTATAAAATTATTGTTTCACCTATTGCTTTCTCAGTAACATGACCAATATATAAATTATATTTTAGGTCTTCTATTATGTCAATAATTTGACTATGGAATCAAATTTCATTAAAAAGTTTCATTCTATAAGGTAAATAGCAGTGTATTCAATTACTTTAAAATTTAATAGCATTATAAGTAACTGTTAAAATAATTTTAAAAAACAAATATTTGTGACGTTATCATGAGAAAAATACTTTTCTCCAAAACATTTGTTTTTTGTTAACCATTAGCTGTCTTCTTGAGAAGCAAGACAAAGCTGAGTTGGGTAATTTAAAAAAAAGAAAAGGCTAACAATGTATTTTCTGTGTGTGTACGTGTGTGTATATAGAGTTAGCTCTGAAAATATGACCTCATATTACCAAACATAACTTTGTAAACACTTTCAAATAAAAATATGTGATGTATACAATACATGTAAAATATGGAGAGAGAGAGTGGCTATTATTTCATGCCTATTAAATACATTAAGACTGAGGCATGCTCAGAGAAAGTGACTCATTCTTACGCCTCTGCACTGAATTTTTATTAAACACCTACAATGGTCTCCAACCATTTTGACACCAGGGATTGGTTTCATGGAAGATAATTCTTCCACAGACCAGGAGTATAGGGGAATGGTTTCAGGATGGAACTTTTGTGCCTCAGATCATCAAGCAGTAGATTCTCATAATGAGAACACAACCTAAATCCCTCTCATGCACAGTTCACATTAGGGTTTGCACTTGATATGGTTTGGTTCTGTGTCCCTACCAAAATTTCATCTCCAGTTGTAATCCCCATATGTTGAGGGAGGGACCTGGTGGGAGGTGATTGGAACATGGGGATGGTTTCCCCCATGCTGATCTCATTATTGTGAATGAGTTCTCAAGAGATACGATATATTTTCTAAGTAGCAATTTCCCCCACACACTCTCTCTCCACCTGCCACCAGATGTTGCCTTTCTTCCCCTTTGCCTTTCACCATGGTTATAAGTTTTTTGAGACCTCCCCAGCCAGGCAGAACTGTAAATCGACTAAATCTCTTTTGTTTTTAAATAGTATTTTAGCCATTCTAATAGGTGTTGTGCTATTACATTGCAATTTCAATTTACTGTTTTCTAATTACTAATATTGTCAAACATCAATTCATTTGTTTTTTATTTGTCGTCTCTATATATTCTCTGGTGAAGTCTACAATGAAAGTTCTTGATCATTTTTAACTTTTTGATTATTGAGTTAGCATTCTTTATTTACTGTGGTTAGAAGTCCTTTATCAGATAATTGTTTTACAAAGCTTCCCTTCAGTGAGTGATTTGCTTTAAATGTTTTTACAATATCTTTTAAAGAGTAGACTTTCTTATCTTAATGAACTGTAATGTATTACTATTGTTGTTGTCGTTTTGTGTTTTCTCAATCCAATGTAAGAAATATTTGCCCATCTCAAAACTTGCAAATACACTCTTCTATTATTTTCTTTTAGAAGAATTACAGTCTTGGGTTTTATGTTTAGGTCCAGAATGACTTAAAATTTTATTTTTATATAATAAAAGATATGACTTGAAGTTCATTGTTTATATATAGTTCTTAAGTTGTTCAGCATGAATATTGAAAAGGCTATTTTTTCTCCGTTGAAGTGGCTTCCCAACTTTTTCTAAAAGTAATTGACCATATAATATAGTTAGGCTGTGTTCCCATAAAAATCTCACCTTGAATTGTAATAATCCCCCTGTATCCAGGGCAGGGCCAGGTGGGGATAATTGAATTATGGGGGTGATTTCCCCCATATTATTGTGGTAGTGAATAAGTCTCATGAGACCTGACGGTCTTATAAATGGGAGTTACACTGCACAAGCACTCTTACCTGCTGCCATGTAAGATATGACTTTACTACTGCTTCACCATTTGCCATGTTTGTTTGGCCTCCCCAGCCAACTGTGAGTCCATTAAACCTCTTTCCTTTATAAATTATCCAGTCTCAGGTATGTTTTTATTAGCAGCATGGGAACAGACTAATACACCATATATGTGTAGACTTATGAATGCATTCTCTGTTCTTTCCACTGATTTATTTGCCTAATCTTTCTCCAACACCACATAGAAATAATTTAATTTTTTTTTCAAACCATGAACCTTTTGATTTGATATTTTTGTCATGTTGTACTGCCTAAGACCTCCATTTCAATGTTAAATGGCACTGATTAAAGTTGGTTATTTGACTTTATTGACAGATCATAGAATTAGTACAGTCTGTATTACCAAAAAGTGTGATATTAGGTATAGGTTTTTAATAGATGCCCTATGACAAGTTGATAAAGTTCTCATTAATTACCACTTCAATCATGGTTGTTATGTTGAATGCTGAATTATTAAAAATACTCATTTTGTATTGTATTAGTTCCCCATTGATGCTATAATAAATTACCACAAGCTTAGTGGTTTAAATCAATACAAATTTATTATTTTATAGTTATGAATTTCGGAAGTCCAAAATCAGTTTCACTGGGCTAAAATCATGACATCTGCAAGCCTGCATTTCTTCTGGGTGTGCTAGAAATTAGTCTGTTTCCTTTTGTCAGCTTCTAGAGTCTTGTCTACATCCCATGGCTTGAGTCACCATCTTTATCTTCTCTCTCTGACTCTGATTCTCCTGTCTCCTATTTATAAAGATACCTCTGAACACATTGACTTTATTAGCAATATCCCAATCGCAAAATCATTACCTTAATCACATCTGAAAATTTTATTTTACCATGTGAGGTAACATATTCACAGGTTCCAGAGATTAGGGCATGGATAGCTCTGGGGAGCTTTCATTTAGCCTACTAAATCCACCTATTAATGTGATTATATGGCTTTTTTCCTCTTTTAATATTAAAAAAACATTGATTTATATTCAGTTGTTTAATCTACTTGTAATACAGGCATAAATCTCACTTCATCTTGATGTTTTATCATTTTTATATGTTAGTTCATTTGATTTGCTAATATACTATTGAGGTTTCTGTACTTTTACTCTTGTAGGGTATTGATCTGTATTTTCTTATAATAGAGAGCTTCTGTTAAGGTCTCTTTAACACCTCATAAATCCACACAGAGATATGATTCCTCTTCCTTCCCCTGGAAATTGTCATGACTGGACAGGACACTCCAAAATTTTATGCCATTTTTCTATGAGACTCCTGAGGAAGCCAATACAGAGAAGGAGTGGCACCAAAAATATTTATAGAAAAGAAGAGCTAAACTCTTGACATCTGTGCTTTGAGTCTTCCTTTAACACTAGCCTCTTGTTATATGAAATAACACATCCCCTTATTACTTCGTTTGTAGAATTCTGCTTTTGTTTTTACTTTTCTATTACAGGACAAGCAGCCAACCTCATCTGGAATTACATATGTGGAAAGTTTTATTTGAATTATCTTTAAAAACTTGGATTTTTAGGTCTTATTGGTAATATTCTTCATGATTAATTCAAACTGATTAATGTTTAATCAATGCTTATTTCTATTCACATATTTATTCTGGTAATATTATAAGTAAAACACAATAATCGACCATTTTGTTATTTTCAGTATTTTAAAAACAGATGGTTTATCTTGTATGATTTTGATTTTCATCTAATGGTTTCATACTTAGTGAAAATTTTAAAAAGCTAAAACGAAGACTGAGATATAGAAAAGAAATTAATTTCAATATTTTTTTTTTACCTGATTGGAAGTAAAACTATAGCAAAAATATTACTATATGTACTAATCCATTTTTACACTCCTATAAAGATTCTACTAGAGACTGGGTAATTTATAAAAGAAAGAAGTTTAACTGACTCACAGTTCTGCATTGCTGGGGAGGCCTCAGGAAACCTACAATCTTGGCAGAAGGCGAAGGGAAAGCAGGAACAAGTCAGCAGGAAAGAATAGAGTGAGGGCACAGGAAAAGTTTCCATTTATAAAACCATCAGATTGCCTGAGAATTAACTCAATATCATGAGAACAGCATGGAGGAAACTGTCCCCATAATCCAATCACTTCCCTCCCTTGACAGGTGGGGATTACAGGTCCCTCCTTGTACATGTGGGGATTATAATTCAAATTTGGGTGGCAACACAGAGCCAAACCATATCACCATAATAGGTTGGTGATATTGTTCCCAGGAGATTTTAATATCCTTTTCATCACTTACACAATACTGGGCTATGACGGTAATGTCAAATTTCCTCTATTACAATGATTCTTAGGTTTCCTCTTTATTATTATTATTGTGTTTTTTTTCTTTTTTTTTTTTTGAGAGGGATTTTTGTCTTGTCACCCAGTCTGGAGTGCAGTGGCGGGATCTCGGCTTACTGCAACCTCTGCCTCCCAGGTTCAAGTGATTCTCCTGCCTCAACGTCTGGAATAGCTGGGATTACAGGCGGCCACCACCATGCCTGGCTAATTTTTTTTGTATTTTTAATAGAGGCAGAGTTTCACCATGTTGGTCAGGCTGGTCTCGAACTCTGGACCTCAGGTGATCCACCTGCCTGGACCTCCCAGTGTGCTGGGATTACAGGAGTGAGTCACGGCGCCCGTCAGGTTTTCTCTTAAAGCAGGGTTTTTGTGTGTTTATTTGCTTTTTAGTTTTTTGCTTTTGTTGTTTTTGTTTTTTGAGGTTGGTCATGGATCAGCTAAGTGAAGACTTGCAGGCTTCATGGCACAACTTCTTTGAACTAACTGGTAGTAATGGCTTTAATAACTTTGACAAAAATCTCTCAGACAAGAAGATTATTAAGCTTATTTAATGGATGATTATACAATCTCAGCTGGACAAAACTCCAGTTTCTAGTCTAAAGTCTGATTTACACATGCATAATATCAATTGTGCATATTTTAAGGAAACTGAACAGATCTTTCCACATTGATTATATATGTCTCAAAATCTAAAATACTAGTGCAAGTTTTTTTTTTTCTCTGCCTTCGGGCTTGACTTCTTAATTGTATTTTGTCATTTTTGTTGTTTCAGTCGTCTAACAGTACAAGACTTCCAAGAACAGTCATACCCAAATTTAAATTATGTAATCGAAGTTTAGTTGATATAGATATTCATGTATGATCACTAGTCAGAGATCACTAAGTAAAATACTACACTGGGATTCCAAGAGGGCTAAAGAAATGCTAAATTGCAGAACCCAAGATCTAGCATGTCTGCTCAAGCTACATCAGTAATTAAACAAGCCAGTTTATTCTAAGTGTTCTGAAACTCCTATTAAATAAAGCATTTTCGTGATATTAGAGATTTTGCATAAACCATTAAATGTTTTTAAAATAACCAGAACACTTGAAATAAAAAATAAATTGAAAATAAAACACTTGGAGATTCCAAATTATATTTGCAAATAGCAAATTTCTCCTTGAGACATAGATTTTTAAAGTGGTTGAAAGCAATTTACTCAGGAGTAATCATTATATATTGTAACAATTATTCTCCAAGCTGTTAACGTCAATATAAACAGTTGCTATTGACCATTTGTGAGAGCTAATTAATATTCTATCAAAAAATCAAGGGATTATTGAATAGACTACATTTGCATATAGTGGCAAGTGGGCTATTTCCTAGAAAATATGACCACATTCTTATTGATTGCAATGCTTTAAAGCAAACTCCACATCAAAAGTATATAGTTTTCATCACACAAAAACAAAGAAAAACTTGTTTTTCCTACAACACAAAGAAAATTAACTTCCACGTGACTTCAAACTGATGTACAGTTAATTGCTCTCCATAAATTATTCATTATAAATTGCATAAACATTAGTTGAGGGTTTCTAATAGTTTCGAGCCACTTAAAAGATACACTAGAAGTTAAGCTCATAGCTACACTTTCAGCTACAGCAATTTATTTTCTTCTAGTGAAAGAGAAATATGAAAAAAATTGTTTAAATAATAGTTCATTTTTTGTATTTCATTTGTAGGAAACTACAAAAAATATTACAGTAATTTAATTACATTGTAACAACTAAATTGTGTACAGAGGATAATATTGAGTAATGCTAACTTTTCTGGATTTCACACACAGAATCATTCAATTAACCAACTTTTTATTTCAAAAGTGGCCTTTCATCTCAAGTGGGTACAAATGCTATGATTTATGTTTTGTTGATGGTTCATATGGCAGCATCTCTCCTAGTTAAGTGGAGTTAAATTTCAGTTAGAATAAACAAACTTTTCTTATAAAACTACTCATTTTTTTATGTTTAAAATCATGTAGTTTCCAATAAAATACAGAGATGCTTTATTTATTTAATTATTGGGTTTTCCTGACTAGGAAATGTTTATTTAAAGTTTGTGCGGACTAAGAAGCGTGAAAATGCTAAAAGTTTAATAGATACTCTATATGACTACAAGGTTTAAACTTCAGAAATTATTCTTTCTTGTCATTATCTGGCATTTAATTCAATCAACTGAAACAAAAGCTTTCTTGCCAAAATACCTGAAAGAGAGCCCAGCACAACAGAAAATCTCAGTAAGAATGGAGACATAGGAGCTTACCGAATCAACCCATTAATGTTGTTGAGGAAGTACTGGCTCACAACTACAGATATGACCAGAAACAACATAAGTGAATTTTGAGAACCAAAGATAAAACACAAATCTCAGAGAAGCAACTGAGTGGCATTTATAGGCAAAGACCTGAATAAGATTCCAGACGCTCTGAAAACTTTTACCTGACACTGAAACCACAACCTACAGAAAGCTGATCAGAATTTGTCGGCTGAGTTCAAAGAGGTGGTTGAGTTCTAAGCCAGAACAAAAATAAAACAAGGTATCTATGTTCTACCATAGGGCTTAAGCGAGATCTGCAGTGTCATAACAAAATACTGAAAATTTCTAGTGCATAAACCAAAATTATTCAGTGTATGGTAGAAACAGGAAAATCTCAAGTTTTGTGAAAAATTACAATTAAAAATGTTAATGACAAGATGACAAAGATATGGGAATTATCTGACAAATATTTTAGAAGAGCTATTTTTAAAGGCATTCAATGAGTAATGGTAAATACTCTAAGTAAATAAGAATAGAGTAATTCTCAGGATATAATATTGAATACTTTTTCTAGTGTTTATTATTATTAAGCTACAGGCATTTTTTAAAATTCAGAAAAGGTTGTTGAATTTTACTCTTATCTAATAACATCTATCGAAATTCAAATCTTGTTTCTTCTTTAATCAGTTACTATCAGTTTTCTGACTTTCACTATATTCAGAATAATGTGCTTGAATCTTTATCCATTAATATATACGGAATACATTTCAGGCAACAACATTATTATACAAATATATAGTTTTCTCAAATGGATAAATTCAAGCAATACTATAGTGTGACAGAGAGTCTCTTAAACGTGCTCACACATTCAAATACAATGAAAAATTAAGAAACAAATATTAGTAATTAATGCAGAGAAGGTCATAAATGAAATGAAAGAGATGAAAACCATGACACGAGAAATACGTGACAAATGCACAAGCTTCAGTAACCGACTCGATCAACTGGAAGAAAGAGTATCAGCGATTGAGGATCAAATGAATGAAATGAAGCGAGAAGAGAAACCAAAAGAACAAAGAAGAAAAAGAAATGAACAAAGCCTGCAAGAAGTATGGGATTATGTAAAAAGACCAAATCTACATCTGATTGGGGTGCCTGAAAGTGAGGGGGAAAATGGAACCAAGTTGGAAAACACTCTTCAGGATATCATCCAGGAGAACTTCCACAACCTAGTAGGGCAGGCCAACATTCAAATCCAGGAAATACAGAGAACGCCACAAAGATACTCCTCGAGAAGAGCAACTCCAAGACACATAATTGCCAGATTCACCAAAGTTGAAATGAAGGAAAAAATCTTAAGGGCAGCCAGAGAGAAAGGTCGGGTTACCCACAAAGGGAAGCCCATCAGACTAACAGCAGATCTCTCGGCAGAAACTCTACAAGCCAGAAGAGAGTGGGGGCCAATATTCAACATTCTTAAAGAAAAGAATTTTCAACCCAGAATTTCATATCCAGCCAAACTAAGTTTCATAAGTGACGGAGAAATAAAATCCTTTACAGATAAGCAAATGCTTAGAGATTTTGTCACCACTAGGCCTGCCTTACAAGAGACCCTGAAGGAAGCACTCAACATGGAAAGGAACAACCGGTACCAGCTATTGCAAAAACATGCCAAAATGTAAAGACCATCGAGGCTAGGAAGAAACTGCATCAACTAACAAGCAAAATAACCAGTTAATATCATAATGGCAGGATCAAGTTCACACATAACAATCTTAACCTTAAATGTAAATGGACTAAATGCTCCGATTAAAAGACACAGACTGGCAAACTGGATAAAGAGTCAAGACCCATCAGTCTGCTGTATTCAGGAGACCCATCTCACACGCAGACACATACATAGGCTCAAAATAAAGGGATGGAGGAAGATTTACCAAGCAAATGGAGAACAAAAAAAAGCAGGGGTTGCAATACTAGTCTCTGATAAAACAGACTTTAAACCATCAAAGATCAAAAGAGACAAAGAAGGCCATTACATAATGGTAAAGGGATCAATTCAACAGGAAGAGCTAACTATCCTAAATATATATGCACCCAATACAGGAGCACCCAGATTCATAAAGCAAGTCCTTAGAGACTTACAAAGAGACTTAGACTCCCATACAATAATAATGGGAGACTTCAACACTCCACTGTCAACATTAGACAGATCAACGAGACAGAAAGTTAACAAGGATATCCAGGAATTGAACTCATCTCTGCAGCAAGCAGACCTAATAGACATCTATAGGACTCTCCACCCCAAATCAACAGAATATACATTCTTCTCAGCACCACATCGTACTTAATCCAAAATCGACCACGTAATTGGAAGTAAAGCACTCCTCAGCAAATGTACAAGAACAGAAATTATAACAAACTGTCTCTCAGACCACAGTGCAATCAAACTAGAACTCAGAAATAAGAAACTCAATCAAAACCGCTCAACTACATGGAAACTGAACAACCTGCTCCTGAATGACTACTGGGTACATAACAAAATGAAGGCAGAAATAAAGATGTTCTTTGAAACTAATGAGAACAAAGATACAACATACCAGAATCTCTGGGACACATTTAAAGCAGTGTGTAGAGGGAAATTTATAGCACTAAATGCCCACAAGAGAAAGCAGGAAAGATCTAAAATTGACACTCTAACATCGCAATTTAAAGAACTAGAGAAGCAAGAGCAAACACATTCGAAAGCTAGCAGAAGGCAAGAAATAACTAAGATCAGAGCAGAACTGAAGGAGATAGAGACACAAAAAACCCTCCAAAAAATCATTGAATCCAGGAGTTGGTTTTTTGAAAAGATCAACAAAATTGACAGACCACTAGCAAGACTAAAAAAGAAGAAAAGAGAGAAGAATCAAATCGACACAATTAAAAATGATAAAGGGGATATCACCACCGACCCCACAGAAATACAAACTACCATCAGAGAATACTATAAACACCTCTATGCAAATAAACTGGAAAATCTAGAAGAAATGGATAATTTCCTGGACACTTACACTCTTCCAAGACTAAACCAGGAAGAAGTTGAATCACTGAATAGACCAATAGCAGACTCTGAAATTGAGGCAACAAGTAATAGCCTACCAACCAAAAAAAATCCAGGACCAGATGGATTCACAGCTGAATTCTACCAGAGGTACAAGGAGGAGTTGGTACCATTCCTTCTGAAACTATTCCAATCAATAGAAAAAGAGGGAATCCTCCCTAACTCATTTTATGAGGCCAACATCATCCTGATACCAAAGCCTGGCAGAGACACAACAAAAAAAGAGAATTTTAGACCAATATCCCTGATGAACATCGATGCAAAAATCCTCAATAAAATACTGGCAAACCGGATTCAGCAACACATCAAAAAGCTTATCCACCATGATCAAGTGGGCTTCATCCCTGGGATGCAAGGCTGGTTCAACATTCGCAAATCAATAAACATAATCCAGCATATAAACAGAACTAAAGACAAGAACCACATGATTATCTCAATAGATGCAGAAAAGGCTTTTGACAAAATTCAACAGGCCTTCATGCTAAAAACGCTCAATAAATTCGGTATTGATGGAACGTACCTCAAAATAATAAGAGCTATTTATGACAAACCCACAGCCAATATCATACTGAATGGGCAAAAACTGGAAAAATTACCTTTGAAAACTGGCACAAGACAGGGATGCCCTCTCTCACCACTCCTATTCAACATAGTGTTGGAAGTTCTGGCTAGGGCAATCAGGCAAGAGAAAGAAATCAAGGGTATTCAGTTAGGAAAAGAAGAAGTCAAATTGTCCCTGTTTGCAGATGACATGATTGTATATTTAGAAAACCCCATTGTCTCAGCCCAAAATCTCCTTAAGCTGATAAGCAACTTCAGCAAAGTCTCAGGATACAAAATTGATGTGCAAAAATCACAAGCATTCTTATACACCAGTAACAGACAAACAGAGAGCCAAATCAGGAATGAATTTCCATTCACAATTGCTTCAAAGAGAATAAAATAACTAGGAATCCAACTTACAAGGGATGTAAAGGACCTCTTCAAGGAGAACTACAAACCACTGCTCAGTGAAATAAAAGAGGACACAAACAAATGGAAGAACATACCATGCTCATGGATAGGAAGAATCAATATCGTGAAAATGGCCATGCTGCCCAAGGTAATTTATAGATTCAATGCCATCACCATCAAGCTACCAATGAGTTTCTTCACAGAGTTGGAAAAAACTGCTTTAAAGTTCATAGGGAACCAAAAAAGAGCCTGCATCTCCAAGACAATCCTAAGTCAAAAGAAAAAGCTGGAGGCATCACGCTACCTGACTTCAAACTATACTACAAGGCTACAGTAACCAAAACAGCATGGTACTGGTACCAAAACAGAGATATAGACCAATGGAACAGAACAGAGTCCTCAGAAATAATACCACACATCTACAGCCATCTGATCTTTGGCAAACCTGAGAGAAACAAGAAATGGGGAAAGGATTCCCTATTTAATAAATGGTGCTGGGAAAATTGGCTAGCCATAAATAGAAAGCTGAAACTGTATCCTTTCCTTACTCCTTATACGAAAATTAATTCAAGATGGATTAGAGACTTAAATGTTAGACCTAATACCATAAAAATCCTAGAGGAAAACCTAGGTAGTACCATTCAGGACATAGGCATGGGCAAAGACTTTATGTCTAAAACACCAAAAGCAACGGCAGCAAAAGCCAAAATTGACAAATGGGATCTCATTAAACTAAAGAGCTTCTGCACAGCAAAAGAAACTACCATCAGAGTGAACAGGCAACCTACAGAATGGGAGAAAATTTTTGCAATCTACTCATCTGACAAAGGGCTAATATCCAGAACCTTCAAAGAACTCAAACAAATTTACAAGAAAAAAACAAACAACCCCATCAAAAGTGGGCAAAGGATATGAACAGACATTTCTCAAAAGAAGACATTCATACATCCAACAGACACATGAAAAAATGCTCATCATCACTGGCCATCAGAGAAATGCAAATCAAAACCACAATGAGATACCATCTCACACCAGTTAGAATGGCAATCATTAAAAAGTCAGGAAACAACAGGTGCTGGAGAGGATGTGGAGAAATAGGAACACTTTTACATTGTTGGTGGGATTGTAAACTAGTTCAACCATTATGGAAAACAGTATGGCGATTCCTCAAGGATCTAGAACTAGATGTACCATATGACCCAGCCATCCCATTACTGGGTATATACCCAAAGGATTATAAATTATGCTGCTATAAAGACGCATGCACACGTATGTTTATTGCGGCACTATTCACAATAGCAAAGACTTGGAATCAACCCAAATGTCCATCAGTGACAGATTGGATTAAGAAAATGTGCCACATATACACCATGGAATACTATGCAGCCATCAAAAAGGATGAGTTTGTGTCCTTTGTAGGGACATGGATGCAGCTAGAAACCATCATTCTTAGCAAACTATCACAAGAACAGAAAACCAAACACCGCATGTTCTCAGTCATAGGTGGGAACTGAACAATGAGATCACTTGGACTCGGGAAGGGGAACATCACACACCGGGGCCTATCATGGGGAGGGGGTAGGGGGGAGGGATTGCACTGGGAGTTATACCTGATGTAAATGATGAGTTGATGGGCACACCAACATGGCACAAGTATACATATGTAACAAACCTGCACGTTATGCACATGTACCCTACAACTTAAAGTATAATAATAATAAATAAATTAAAAAAAATAAAAAAAAATAAAATAAAATTTCTGTCAGTCTCACAAAAAAAAAAAAAAGAAACAAATATTTTGTCTTTGTTTTCCATTAAATGTCTGGGAGATCTTTAGAAATCATTTTATTTCTGTAGGTATCAGTTTTATCATCTGTGTAAAAATTGTTTACTTTAAACAACCTCCTTCCAAGTACACACTTCCCAGTCTTTTAATGTGTTAAGATTTTCCCTGCATATACACCTGCTTTGCATCTGAAGTAAGATTATAGTCTCTTAACTTCCATTTAATATTTTTACTGGAAGATTTTACGAATTCAACAGGACACAGAATAAAGAAGAGGGAGAATGACTAATAGTCATAAATACATGAAATAAATAATCACAACTATACATATTTGTAGATTCCATAATTGCACATTTAGAAAATTCAAAAGAATGTACAAAAAACTTGCTAGGTATAAAAAGTAAATTCATAGTCTCAGGATGCAATATTAATCTATAAAAATCACTAGGTCTTTACGCTAAAAACAAAGTAATTCATTTACTTTAGGAACAAAGATTATATTAAATATACTATCTGCAGTAGCACCAAAAATGTAAAATATCTAAAAATATACTTAACAAAATCTAAAAGACTTCTACACTGAAGGTCACAAAACATTGCTGAGGGAAATAAATTACTAACTGTTTGGAAAATTATTACAAGCTTATTTGTGAGAAGCCTTTATATTGTAAAGACATGTATTCCTTCAAATTTGAATTAATTCAGCATACTTTTTTCAGATATGTACAAGTTAATGCTAAAGTTTGTATAGACTTATACAAACACTATTGTAAATATAGAGCAAAGTCAAAGGCATTAGTGTAACATGAATTTAAACTTATTATAACGTTACAGTAAAAGTGTAGTATCAGAATAAGAATAGTCAAAAAGTTTAATTAACTAGAAAAAAGTTCACATTGAGTGGTCCAATTATATTTAACAAAGATATTAATTAATCTAAATTGGAGTAAAATAATTTTCCACAAATTATTGTGTATCAATTGCCTATTTATAATTTTTTAAAAGGGGAACAGTGTTAACTTTACATCACTTCGTAACAAACATTAACACACATAAATATACAAGGAAAATTACAGCTCTTAAAATAAAGTATTGAAGAACATTTAAATGAAACGTTTTTAAAAATATATGGCTGAATTGATTTTTATATAAAAACAATCTGGGGAACTCCCAGTTTCTAGTTTAACATATAAGGAGCTCAGATGTGACTGTTTCCTAACAAGTACAAATCTGAACAAATTATAATATTAACAACTCTTCTTAAGCCTGTACTGTAACATTAATAAAAGTGAGGTTATAGAGCAAACTGCTGCCCCATAAAAGTGAGACAGACAGAATAACACTGAGAATCACAGCCTGCCAAAACAGACATCCATAAAATGAAACTTCTGCGGGAACCAATGCTAAAGTAGAAAAACCTAAAATGTAATTGAGAAAATTCCTGGAGACTCAGGGGGACACGTCTAAGAGTTATAAATTCCAGCCATCAGAAGCCCCCACACTTTAGTGGGTTTTACCACCTGAAGCTATAACAGCATCTAAACACAAATATTGGAGAAAAATCCTCTCGCGCTGTGGCAAGGGAAAGAGAAAAGGCACCCTTATGAAATATACCAGAGCCTTCTGTTTTCTGCCCTTGGGACAAACTATTTAAACAAGGGTTTAACTTCTTGGGGTTTTATTGGAGTCTAGGAGACCTGGGGAAGGGAAGTAATCATCTAGCTTTCCGTGGGGAGGAAGACAAATGCTTAATTCTAGCACCTTCTAGCCATCAACATTGGAGAAAGGAAACGCCCAACTCCAGCCACTTTAAGCCACCCTGTCTCACTTTACCACGTAAAAGGAATCAATCAGATAAGGCTACATACTGTTGGATTTCAAGTATATGACATCTCGAAAAAGGCAAGACATTGGAGAGAATCAAAAGATCAGTAGTTGTCAGGGGTTAGTGGGAAGGGAAGGATAAACAGGCCAAGAACAGAGAACATTTAGGGCAATGAAACTTAATATATATATATATATATATATGTTATATATATACATATAAGTTATATATATAGTACTGTGAGTGTGAATACATGCCATTATACATTTGTCCAAACCCATGCAATGTGTGATACCAAGAAAGAAACCTAATGTAAACTATAGACTTTGAGCGATAATGGATTATCGATGTAGGTTCATTAATTGTAAAAAATGCATTACTCTAGTGAGAGACAATGATAGTAGAGAAGACTATGTATGTTTGGGGGCAGAGAGTATATGAGAAATCTCTGCCTTCTGTTCAAGTTTACTGTGAATCTATAACTGCTCTAAGAAAAATGGTATATTATTTTAAAAGTAATACAGAGTTAAATAAGCCCTAAAAGAGAGAGCGCATGTTGACTATGATAATTAGTATCCGAGGTTTTAGAGGAATGTTTTTATTGTATTATTATTGTTTTTTAATCCAAGAAGAGTCAAAAGGATGTTTATTTCTCAGTTAATGTATCTTTTCCAGTATAGGGGATACCCCCAAAATGCAAAAATAATAACAAAAAGCAATCTTATTAAAAGACCTTATCAAGAATATGAAAAAAGCAGGAAAAAACATTCACAGATACATTTCTGAACAAAACTTGATCCAGAATGGATAAAAACATCCAACAAATAAATAATTTGTAAAAATTTGGAGTGGAAGTAATGTTCTATAGCTTAGTTGGTATGCTGCTTAAACACAAATATACATTCGACAAAACAATCAAACTGTATTCCTAATACACATGCACTTTATATGTAAGCATATCTTAATTTAAAAATTAAGGAAAAAGTAAGTTAATATACATTCCTGTTTATGATTTATTGAATCATTGCCACCAACTCTAAGCAGGTAGCCAATTCTGTATCATTTGCTATTCTTATGTGATTGATAACATTTAAGTTCACTTTGTGGTTTTGAAAAATGTCCAAGGACAAAACCGTTCTATATTTTAGTATCCCTGACACTAATTCCATATCACTCTATAGGTCTCCCTAGTTACACACATTTTAATTCACATATCCTACATGCTCTTATTTATTACTGCGTTTATTAGAAACCTCTCTGTGCAACCTACATTGTTTTTTTTAGTTTTCCTGGTAGTTTCCCAAGGATGAAGAGGACATTTTTGAAGTTGTTAATAAACAATTTAAGGAGAATCCTGCACCACTTTGTAAAAATTCATCTCATTATTTTATAATGATATAAATGCATTTTCTATTAGGCTGTCTTTTCCATAGCAATTAAACACTAATTTCTAATATTTGTCTCTCTTTCTAGAATACAACATTCAAATTAATTTCCCCTTTCAGACTGTTAATGGCTTGTGAAATTGGACTCACTGGACTCAGTAAGACAAACTGGGTAGGCCATACAAACTTTTATGTATGTATGTATGTATGTATGTATTTATTTTTGAGACAGAGTTTTGATCTTGTTGCCCAGGCTGGAGTGCAATGGTGTGAAGTTGGCTCACCGCAACTTCCACCTCCGGGTTCAAGCAATTCTCCTGCCTCTTGAGTAGCTGGGATTACAGGCTCCTGCTACGACGCCTGGCTAATTTTTATACAATTTTTATATTTTTATATTTTTAGTAGGGACAGGGTTTAACCATATTTGCCAGGCTGGTCACGAACTTCTGACCTCAGGTGATCCACCCAAACTCCTGGGATTACAAGCGTAAGTCACCACGCCCAGCCAGGCCATACAAACTTTAACCTCACTTTCAGACTTTCTTCTGTTTAGATGCAATGCTTGGTTTATATTTCAGAACAAAAGAGCTCTGTAGAGACAGGAAAAACAAAACAAAACAAAACGCAATAATAACTTCTACTGTTCAAACGAAGAGAACTAAATTTAGAAGAAGAAATAATAATAAGACATTTCATGAAAGCCCCAAAGAAAGCTCCATCTTTTTGAGTTTTGAAAACAATAAACCCAGTTTTATATATTTAAACGTCTTCCTTATGGAGTAGTGGGAACATTTACGCTGCACTTTATTCATCCATTCATATCAATATGAATTGGAAAATGAAATGTCAAAGTGCTTACATTTTCTAGAAATAAAAACAGCTGAAGTATAGGAAATGTAATCAGACAAAAAAAAAAGGTTCACAGCAGGCAGTTGTCTCCACATTAGTATAGTTATCTGATATATTTTTTTTTCCCAAAATTTGCACATCTTCATGCAAATCAAATGACACAGGGTAGATTAGTCAAGACTTGCACATCTTCATATTAGTAATTGGACTATTGAGAAGCTGAGATACAATTTTATCTAAATGATTATTTAAATGAAAACCCAGCTGATGTTTCTTTAAGTTTCTCACAAGCTACCAAGCAAGGAAGACTTTTTATGAATAGTCAGTGTCTCTGAAACCTGTAATTTTTCCTAGTTACAAATTATCCAACTGGATAACTTCTTCTCAAAAATGCAAAAATCAGCCAAATCCAAGTCTTCTGAGGAAAGATTTCACACACTGTCCAAGTGGAAAGAGCAAAGGCAGGCTGCCACTGAGGATTCTTTAGCATGCCTACTCTGTCTAACTTGATTCAGGTAAAAAAAAATTGAAAAACAAAAATGTCTGTTATCTTAATTGCTTTTGGTATTATGTGCTCTCTGTCTCCCCTGGAGCTATTTCAGTGTGGTCAGAGAAAATGCTGTCAGTTGATAAGTTAACCAGTGGTATCAACTTGAATGCTGACACTTTCCTCATGCATTCCATCCAGCTCTGCATACTCAACAGGAAACGCAGGGAAATGCTGGCACGACCTGACTTACGCTGTCAGAGCCTACCAGTGTGAAGTCCATTGCTACTAATGATCATGCTACGAACTGCCAGCATGACATTATTAACGACACTGTCTGAGATCTGCAAACCTCTGGTGTCTCAATTAGCAAAAGTACACACTGTCGGTTTAACCTGAAGATTAAATATCTAAAACAAAGAAAAATTTAATATGAGGTGCATGACAATTTTCTAAGTGTTCTGAGCATTTGATATTGGTGCCTTGTTTATTTTAGACTATTAAAATTATTCAAATTCCTCAAATCCATGTGGATGATTTACTGAATAAGGATACTGGTGATGTAGAATTTGGAATGGTTGGGTGGGGGCTAAGAGATGATCATAAAAAATGTTTGTATTGAATTGAATACACTTTTATTCTTTTTTGGAAAATGGCTTCAAATAAAAACACTTAGCGTTTATGAAAATTTTCCTCATATTACCTTTTGATCCTTCTTAGTTACATAGTATCATATGTGCACAAATACACACATGTCTGCAATTCCTCACTCAGTAACATTCACTAATGACTTCTGTATTTCAGGCACGGTCCTGGGTTCAGTGATAAGAAACAGATACATAAGGAAAGACTCTTCCATTTAGAAGGTTATAATTGAGTTTTTACTGTTTCCCATAAGCTAGTTGAAATAATTAAATCGTCTCACTGACTCATCTCTTCCACCATTAAGTTATTTTTTGCATATTGAATTGAAATTTCCAATCCAACTAAGCCCCCACCATTTTATAGCATAATGTGATTTTGAATTGATTAGTGACAATTAACATCCAAAAACTAATATTTTGATATTGTATTAAGAATAGTATGATCAGGCCACTGCACTCCAGCCTGGGTGACAGAGCAAGACAGCATCTCTTTAAAAATATAGTACCTACTATTTTTTTAACATTATGTTTAAAGGACTACACTAAAGCATTTGTATATACAATTCATTCATTTATTAACCATTATTGAGCACCTACCATGTGTGAGAACCTAAACTGTACTGAAGATACAAGGGTGAAGAGAAGAGACAAGATCACTTCTTTAAGCTGCATACATTCAGGTTGGGGGATATATATGTGTAAAATAAATTAACAAGTGTCAGATTAGGTAGATATCTATAGTAAAAGCAAAAACATAATGGCAGGGTAGGATCATGTACAATGTCTGAGGAAAATCCTCCATGTTTGCACTCCAAATTAACACAAATGTCATGCATTTCCCTCATAGGGTTTCTTCTCCTTCTATACTGCCACAAAAAGGAACCAGGCTTAATTCAATTAAAAAGTAATTAAGTTCATCTACCATGATTAAATGGTTCTGCTGGAAGCAGGTTCAATCTATTGCTAACTCCTCTAATTTTCTGACACAGTGAAATGATAAAGAGAATGAAAAATGATACTCCCCAGTAAGCACTTTTAATGTTAATCAAGACTTTACTCTTTGAATTATTTTATGGCACTTTAACTGTTGAAGCTGAAACCTATGAAAGGCTAATATTTGTTTTGTGATCCTAGTATTTTCCTCTTTTTTTTTTTTTGAGGAGAGAAGGGAATTATAACATTAAAATATAATTTGAGTGAAGAAAGTCTTAAATTGTAATTTTAATTTGACCCTCCAGATCGTTAAAATGACATATTGGCTGTCAGTCTTAGTTCTCAGTATATTATGAGGTTTTTTTAAGCTTTCTTAGAATACAGAAGTATTTCATTAGAAAGTGAATTATGAATTACTAAACTAAAATTCTAATTACTGGATAGCTAGCTAGCTGTATGATTGATAGAAAAAGCAAAGAGAGAGAAAGAGGTTTTTACTGAGGAAAAGGATATACAAATGAAAGAACAGTACTTTATACTTAATAACTAGATAATTTCAAGCAGAATAATCTTGGTTCAAATCATAGCTCTGCATGTTTTATAAACATTGATGTTCCTCATTTTCCTACTTGTAATTTCAGAATTAAGAAAATTCATAAATTGTGAGGATTCAGTGAAATATATTTTATGTAAAGTACTTGGCTCAATGTGTAACACTGAAATGACATTCAATAAACCTTAGCTCTATTATTTATTTATTTTTATTTATTTTTTTTTTTTGAGACGGAGTCTCGCTCTGTTGCCCAGGCTGGGTGCAGTGGCGCGATCTCTCTTCACTGCAAGCTCCGCCTCCCGGGTTCGCGCCATTCTCCTGCCTCAGCCTCCTGAGTAGCTGGGACCACAGGCGCCCGCCACAGCGCCCGGCTAATTTTTTTTTTTTTGTATTTTAGTAGAGACGGAGTTTCACCATGTTACCCAGGATGGTCTCGATCTCCTGACCTCGTGATCTGCCCGTCTTGGCCTCCCAAAGTGCTGGGATTACAGGCGTGAGCCACCGCGCTCGGCTAGCTCTATTATTATTAAGTATAAAGTATATATTTATGTATAAAAGTGTCTTTAAAACTAAAAATGATTATATTAATGTAAGGTATGATAGCATAAACGAATAGTAATAGTGCATCTTTCATGCATTAATTCATTTACACAATTGGCCTTGATTCCCTGGAATTTATAGCCATAATATACATAACAGAGTAAACCTTAATTTCAGATGTAGAAAATCATGAGAGATTATTTTTCTCCTTAATAGTAACTTTAAGAAGCAAATTAATGGCTAGCCATATGTGTAAAATGAAACTGGACTCATATGTGTCACCATATACAAAAATTAACACAAGATGGATTAAAGACTTAAGCATAAAGGTCTAAAACTACAAAAATCCTACAAGAAAACATAGGAAGAACTTTTCCAGACATTTATCTAGGCAAAGAATTTATGATGAAGACCTCAAAACAAATGTAACAACAAAAATAGGTAAGTGGGAATTAGTTAAAACTTAAAAGCTTCTGTACTGCAAAAGAAACTATCAGTAGAGCAAACAGGCAATTTACAGAATGGCAGAAAATACCTGCAAATGATCTGTCCAACAAAGGCCTAACATTCAGAATCTATGAAGAACTTGAACAATTCAAAAAGGAAAAACAACCCCATTAAAAAAAAAAAAAAAACGGGCAAAGGGTATGAATAGGTGCTTCTCAAAAGAAGACATGCAAGTAACCAACAAATATATTTTAAAATGTTCCATATCTCTATTCATCAGTGAAATGCAAATCAAAACACAAGGAGATACCACTTCACATCAGTCAAAAAGGCTAAAAAGTCAAAAAGCAACGGATGTTGGCACTGAAACAGAGAAAAGGGAATGCTTAACACTGTTGATGGGAATGAAATTAGTTCAACCTGTATGGAAAATAGAATGGAGATTTCTCAAATAAGTAAAAATAGAACTACAAGTTGATCCAGCACCCCCACAGCTGAGTATCTACATAAAGGAGAAGAAATCATTATAAAGAAAAGACACCTATGTTCATATGTTAATCGAAGCACTATTTACAACAGCATAGTCCTGGGACCAACATAGGTGTTCATCAACAGTTAACTGGATAAAGAAAATGTGGTATATGTACACTATGGAATGGTATGCAGTCATAAAATGAATAAAATCATGTCCTCTGCAGCAACGTGGTTGGAGCTGGAGACCACTATACTAAGTGAATTAACTAAAACAGAAAGCCAAATATCACATGTTCTGACTTATAAGTGGAAGTGAAACAATGGGCAGGCATACACATGAAGACAGAAATAACAGACACTGGAGGCTCCAAAATGGGGGCGGGTGGGAGGGGGGCAAGGGTTGAAAATTTGCCAAATGAGTACAATGTTCACTGTTTGGGTAATAGGTACACTAGAAGCCCAGTCCCCAACAGTATGGAATACACCCATGTAACAAACATGCACATGTACCCTCTGAACTTAAAATAAAAGAAAAGCTAATTTTTGCTGCAAAATAATGATTTTTAGAATCTTACCAGAGATCTGTGGATACAAAGAAATGTAAATAAACTAAACTTCAGAAAACAATAAGCCTTTTATAGGAGGGAAAATATTCATGGGCTGCTCATATTCCTAGCAAAATTTTGAAAAAGAAATCTGTTAGAGGGGGACATGGCAAAATTAGGCAAACTATTAAGAAACTTTAAACTACCATATATAAAACTGTCATGATAGATTAGAATCCTGAGCAGGCCCATTAATAAAAGTCTGCACCACTTACCAATTCTTTAATTGAGTCTTCAAGTGCAGCAGAGGTGGGTAGCTGGGCCACAGCTAAGGGTTATCAGGTGACTGAAGAGAATAAGACCTAAGAGTTATCCCTGTGAGGTGAACAGGTCTTTCATAAATAGAATGTTTCCTCAGGTGGCAGGCACAAAGTAGGCGAGGTAAGTGTAATTTGTCAGATGCATTTCCAACTTTCAACAAACAATAACTGATATTGGAACTGAAGAATCCTTCAAGCTGTTACATGCCTTCAAAGAGTGTTAGATCAATGCCTTTGAAAGGCAGGGGAATGTCTGTAATCCTAGCTACTTGGAAGGCTGACGCAGGAGAGTCACTTGAACCCAGGAGGCGGAGGTTGCACTGAGCTGAGATTGTGCCATTCCACTCCGCCCTGGGCAAAAAGAGCGAAACTTAGTCAAAAAAAAAAAAAAGAAAGAAAAAGAGGAAGGAAGGAAGGAAAGAAGGAAGGAAGGAAGGAAGGAAGGAAGGAAGGAAGGAAGGAAGGAAGGAAGGAAGGAAGGAAGGAAGGAAGGAAGGAAGGAAGGGAGGGAAAGAAAGAAAGAAGGAAAGAAAGAAGAAAGAAAGAAAGAGAAAGAAAGAAAGAAAGAAAGAAAGAAAGAAAGAAAGAAAGAAAGAAAGAAAGAAAGAAAGAAAGAAAGGAAGGAAGGAAGGAAAGAAAGAGAGGAAGGAGGGAGGGAGAATGAAGGAAGGAAAAAGAAAGAAAGAAAAGGAAAGAGAGAGAAAGAAAGAGAATGAAAGAAAAAGAGAGAGAAAGGAAGGAAGGCGAAAGAAGAAAAAGAAAGAAGAAAGAAAGAAAGAAAGAAAGAAAGAAAGAAAGAAAGAAAGAAAGAAAGAAAGAAAGAAAGAAAGAAAGAAAGAAAAGAAAGAAAGAAAAAGAAAAGAAAGGAAGGAAGGAAGAAGGAGGAGGAGAAGAAGAAGAACAAGAATAAGAAGAAGAAGAAGGAGGAAGAGGCGGAGGGAAGGAAGGAAGGAAAAGAAAAAGAGAATGAAAGAAAGAGAAAGAAAGAAGAAAGAAAGAAAGAAAGAAAGAGAAAGAGAGAGGAAGGAAGGAAGGAAGGAAGCAAGCAGAGGAGGGCATAGGAGGAAAAACAGGGCTAAAATATATTCCCTTAGATTAAAACAACCGCCCCTCACTCCCCCGCCCCCCCCCAAAAAAGGAGGAACAAGAGAGCAAAGACCACTTTCCAGTGACCAAAAACCCTGGTGTCTGGGTTGTAAAGCAGACGGAAATCTCCTACAATTCTGGAAGTAGGCATCTGAGCTGTGAAAAAGGGCAGATGTCTAGGATTTTACATGCGTTTGGTTTCTTGGCTCTACAAAACAAAACAAAACAAAACACCTGATCCTGCCTCCCAAACATATGAAGGCGGTAGTAAACTGAATCAAAATAAAGCTGCAGCAAAGTTCAGACCCTGCTCATATGCATAGCAGATTGATATAGATTTCACTTTAGATGCCCAGCAGAAGACAAGGTACACCTTTTATACATAAGGTCTGGCACAAATGTGAAGATAATATGACACAAGAGAAAAAAGTGGCAATCAATCTAGAGAGAAGTGAATAGAAGCAGGATGAGAAACTACCCAAATATTAAAATTGTATGAACAAATATGTAATAGCTCTATAGTGGCTATGACAGAAGGCTAAAGATATAGTAAAAGGGTAGACAGCTTGCTGCAGAATGTTAAATTTCAGCAAAGACAAGGAAACTATAAGACAGAAACAAATAAAAATACTAGAAATTTTAAACTATTGAAAACAAAGGAAAAGGAAAACAACCCTGTGAGCCAAGAATTTCATATCAAGTAAAACTACTCTTAAAGATATAAAGGCAAAATGAATGTATCTTTAAACAGACAGAAAGTGATATAATTTGTTTCCAGCAGAATTACACTTCAAGAAAATCTAGCAGAATTTCCTTGGTGTGAAAAGAAGTGATGTCTGATTGAATCCTGGATCTGTAGGACAAAAATGAAAACATTATTAAGAGAACATATCTGGGTTAATATAAAAATAACTGTTTAGAGCAAAAATACATCAATATTGCATCAATATATTGTGGGGTTTGGAATACACAGAAGTAAAATATAAGACAATAAGAACGAATAGGGTGGGAAGTGAATAAGTAGAATTATATAGATAGATGTTCCTTATATGATTTCTCTAATAGCATATTTGAAGGTAGAATATGATAGTTCAAAAATGAATGTTGTAATTTCTTCAGCAACAACTAGACAAGACCACATGAGGTATAGTTTGTGTGTGTGTGTGTGTGTGCGCGCGTGTGTGTGTGCAGAAAAGGAGAGAGAGGGAATGAGAAATAGAATACTACAAATTATGCAATTCGTCACAAAGTAAGCAGCAGTAAGGAACTGAAGAATAAAAGCAGGTTGCATAAATTAAAACAAAAGCAAATAAGAAAGATTTAAAGTAATTATATCATTGATTATATTAACTATAATGAACTCTTCAGTCTATTTCAAAGACAGAGTAAAATGATAGACTTTTTTTGGAAGTCAAAATGCACAAAAAGCAAGATGAAATCTTGCTATTTATAAGAAACACATTTTGCTCTACAGGCAGTTAGGATGATAGTAAATTAAATGAAAAAATAGCAACATGGAAACACTAAATATGAGATGAGACACTAAGTATAAGATGAAAGTAAATGAAAAAACAGTGACAACACAGAAACACTAAATATAAGAAAACCGATGTAGTTAAATTAATATTAGATAAAATAGCCTTCAAATTAAAAAAATTCTAAAGATATAGAGGAACATATTATAGTAGAAATAGAAAACGTCCATTCACACCCTCCAAAAGGGAAAATAGAAAATTCTCCATGTATGTGTGCCTAAAAAAGAGATCTTCAAAACTATTAAGCAAAAATGACAGACTTCAAAAAATAAATTAGGCAAATTCACAGACTGACTTGCATATGTAAATATCCTCTCTTAGTATTTGATAGTACTTGATAGAACAAGCAGGAGAAAAATTAATAAAAGTATAAAAGTTCTCACCAAGTACATAACTGACATTTACAGGACACTACACCCAACGCCTGCAAAAAATGAATATATAACCATGATCTGGGGAAAATACTCTCAGCATGTATATCAATAATCTCTTGTGGTTAGATTATATAAAGAAATCTTTCCGCTCAAGATTAAGTTCACTACCATCACAATAAACAAGGCAGAAATGATCTGGACAGTGACTTCACTAAGTAAGATATAAAGATGCCCAGAGAAACCTATATGAAGATACATGTAAGAATGTTCATGAAAACAAACAACTGATACTTGCAAATATTAGGCAAAGATTCAAACAGACTATGTAAAATAAAATATATGAATAGCATGAGAAAATGTGTTCAAAATGATTAATTAGCAGGAAATTCTAATTAAACCACAATGATTACCACTTTAAACCTGCTCAAAGGGTTTCAATAAAAAAGAACAGCAACATAAAAAGTTGTCAAGATGTGGAGCAAATGGAACTCTCATAAGGTGCTGATAGGTGTGCAAAATACAGCCACATAGCAAAACAGCTTGTGTTTTCAAGTAAAGTTAAACATACATCTTTGTTATTATGCACAAATATCACTGTTAGGTAGATATAGAGTGGTCATTGGTTTGGAAAGCTTGCCCTTGGGACTTTGGGGGGACTTGAGTATTTGTGCTTAGGTTGATGTGGTGAACTATATAAAGATGCTGTTTTATGTTTGTAATTGCTAGTTTGAAACTTATTTGTAATGATGTGTTAGTGAATTGAATATTTTAGAATAGGTACAATACATGTTAGCTGTATTATCCAGCAATATCGAATGTTCCCATTATAAATGTTAAAAAATCAAGTAAGATTGATGAAATTCATATAAAAAGTTAAGCATAAATAGTACATAATCTAGCATTTTCTTAAATCAATTTGAAACTCAGAGGATGTGGTAAATGTAGATAATGAGTAAGAAAGTAGTTTATAAGTTACAGGAAGCATTAATTCACAATATGTGTTAAATATTGATTGAAATTAGTAATCTATGCATTTCACTTACAGCTACAAGGGAATGGGAATAACAAGTCATAAGTTTGAATGATCCTGCTCTACTGTAACCTAGGTCATCCCTAAATTGACTAGTTATTGGTGACAACCATTGTGGTCCCAATCTGATTAGAGTGATATTTTCTTCAAAAAGTGACCCTCCTTGTTTTATCCATTCCGTTAATCCTCAATGTTGAATGTCTCCTTCCAAAAATTATTACTAGATTTTCAGAAGAAAATATTTTAACTTCTACATATGTTAACCTTATTTTATTATTTTAAAATTTCTATTTTAAGTGTTATATAATGTGAATACTCTTAGGTAGAAATGTACATTTATATAACTTTAAATATAATAGTAAATATTTGTTAAATTTTAAAAATTTACAATAATGACCACTATAGATAATGTGGAAATAAATACATAATTTTTTTTCTCTCAGAGAAAGTAACTATAAGGTCTTATACTACAAGTAGTGATGAGAAACTGCACAGGGAATAAAAATAAAATGCACAGGGAATAAAAATATTTCAAAAGAATACTTTTCCAAAATATGTGCATTATTATTCTGCATTATATTAACCTAAATAATATATTATGTATATATTATATATTATATATAAATATAAATGTATTATATATAAATATTTTAATGTATAATATAAAAATCATAAATATAATATATAATAATAAATATATATATACACACACCCCATCTCATTTATAATGAGATTTATTTATTATTATTTACATACATATACGCACACACACCCACATAGGCACATATAATTTAAAACAATAATCTGTCCACACTGATTTCAAGATACAAAATCTTTCACTATAATAAACAGCTCTGAGAGGTATGGGACCACTATGCAGCCATCTCAGCAAATTTTACTGCTGCTTGGCAACTTCTAGAGAAAGCCAGTTATTTTAGCTGAAGTCATCTCTTGGTTTCCAAGTCTATTTCACTCATCTGTTGGCCAAAACTGTCTAATACATTAAAGTAGCCAAAAATCATTTCCAGCTCATAAGACTCATTTACTCCCATAACTAATGAGGATTCATTTACTCCCATAACTGATATGGTTCATGGAAACAAAATGTTAACATTTAGATTTAATAAACCATCATCATCAAAAGTCATAATCATTTCAGGGGAGCAAAATAATATCTTATCAGACACATACAAAACAATTATAAAAAATCAGTGATTTGGAAAATACCACAGTAGTTTTACCATATGCTCCAGATTTCTAGTTATAATTTTGATAGTTTTTCCTTGGCTTTTTAATATCTTACAAACATATTATTTCTGGACTTGTTACCTGTCTGGATTCCAAGTCAGTGTTTTCTAGGCCTGGATGAATATCTATGTCATCTGAGAAGCTTTAAAAACAATACAGTTTCACAGGGTCTGGCTCCAGAAATTATGTTTTAATCGACCTGTTTCAGGGTACAAGAAACCAAATTTTCAATAGCTTTTTATACAATTACATTTTGTGTAATATTTTTTTCCAACAGGTAGATCGATCATAAATACATTGACTAAATATTATCTGGGATTAATTTGTTATTTCTAAAATTGAAGGAATTACTAGGTGTTATTGTGGTTTTTTATTGGAAGAAAGCAGTTTAAACTATTTTAGGATGACTTAGTGGCAGTCTAACCTGGCTTCACTTGTATTGAGGATATGTCTCTGTAATTGGTGCATCAATAGTGTCGGCACCAGTATTCTCTTTCCTGCTTAATAACTGACGCTAAATTCTTCTTAGAGTCTTAGAACCGATATTTACTTAAGGACAACAAGATTCAAGGTAAGTAAATTTTGCTCAGTTATAATGACCTGTAATTTAAAATATTAAAGAGGAGGACTCTCTGGTTACAATCCTGAATTCTAACACCCAACTCTTCTAAATACGTAATTATTTTTGTCCTAATTATGAGAAGCCAGAGATCTGAAGAAGAGAAAAGATGTTAAGTTGCCTGCCTCTGTAATAAGAATTAGATTTAGAAGTTATACCTAGGGCTTTCTTGCTGACCTGGTGTAACTCTTTGCCAGCTTATAAAGAGAGTGGAAGAAAACTGAAATTACTCTTATTTAGCCTAGAAAAAAACCCCATACATTTCTCCCTCATTCCAGAATGTGTTTTGAATGTTTTTAGGGGACTCATTTAGACACTGAACATCAATATCTACCTCTCAGAAGAATACACACTCCTGCTACAGCAGAGAGCTATTTACACCAAATATCAGGAGCTTTACTGTATCATTATTGAGCTGAGAAACACACTAGTCTGCTTCTACTGTACACACGGACTGCCTTAGTCAGCTGAGGTACCCACAATAAGGAGAAAGATATAACCTAGAGACAGAACTTTGGATTGAGCTTAAATTTACAAGGTCAGTCACCAGAGTAAATTAGAGATATCTGAGAGCAAAACTTTAATTTCAGTGTTAAAACTAGACACATGCAAGTCACTGAAAGGGATAAAAAGATAGTAAATACACACATGAAAATGTTCAACACCCAAAAAGTGCAAACAAAGACCATAATGGGATCTCACTACACACCTTTCAGAATTTTTTAAAAATTATTATTATCATAACACTAGATAGTAGGGAGGAATTAGAGAAACTGGATCACTCATACATTGCTGTTGGTGATAGAGTCAGGAGACAGCCAAGGGTCCCTGGTGAAACCCTGCCTTCAAGCCTAAAAGGGAATGAGTGCTGAAAAAACGAACTCCTGGTCCCAGATAAAACATGTGACCCAGAGAGACAACTGCCCCTGGTAGCCCAGACTTTCCCAACTGATTCTTTCTGAATAATGCCCACATGTGCACTGGGGGAATAGGGTGGAGCCACGAGAAGTTCGCGCCCTATTCAGGGAGAGGAAGCCTGGCATCTTCAATTCCTGTGTTGTGGCATAGAATCAACCTGTGAGGTTGGGGCCTGTTAGCAGTACTGCCTCTCGCTTTACTGAGAGTTTGTTTTTTTGTTTTTTGTTTTTTTCCTTTTTACCCAACAAATCCCACTCTACTCACGCTTCTATGTGTCCGTGAGCCTTCTTTCCTGGTGGCATGAGAAAAACCTGGGTTTAGCTAAACTAAGGAGCAAAATTCCACAACAGTGGGAATGCAAAATACTCCACTGTGGCAGTCTGTCAGTTTTGTATGTAACTAACTGCAATTCCGACATAATCCAGTTATTGCATTCTTTAAAAACATTTTCAACTTTCATTTTAGATTCAGGGAGTGCATGTACAGGTTTGTCACATGGCTGTATTGTGTGATTCTGAGGTTTGGGTATGAATGACATCACCCAGGTAGTGAGCTCAGTACCCAATCGGTTTTCGTTTTCCACCCTTGCCACTCTCCCTCCTCTTTCCTCTAGTAGCCACATGTGTCTATATTGCCTTATTTATTTATGTCAATGACTATCAAATATTAGCTCCCACTTATAATATGTCATATGTAGTTTTCTGTTCAGCATTAATTCACTCAGAAGAATGGCTTCCAGCTGTATCCGTGTTGCAGCAAAGGACAAGATTTCATTCTTTTGTGTGACTGTGTAGTATTATGCGGTGCATATGTACCACATTTTTTAATACAATCCACCATTGATAGGCACCTAGGATGATTTCATATTTTTGCCGTTGTGAATAGTGCTGTGGTAAACATATGAGTGAATGTGTCTTTTTGGTAAAACAGTTTATTTTCTTTGGGATATATACCCAGTAATGGGATTGCTAGGTAGACCAGTAGTTCTAACTTCTTTGAGAAATCACCACACTTTCCACAGCAGCTGAACTAATTTACATTTCCACCGACAGTGTTAAGCATTCTCTTTTCCCTGTAGCCTTGCCAACATCTGTTGTTTTTTGACTTTTTAGTAATAGCTGTTCTGACTGGTTTGAGATGGTATCTCACTGTGGCTTTGCTTTGCACTTACCTAATGATTAGTGATTTGGAGCATTTTTTTTAATATATCTGTTGGTAACTTGTATGTCTTCTTTTCAGAAATGTCTGTTCATATCCTTTGTCCATTTTTTAATGGGGCTATTTGTTTTTTTCTTTTTCAATTGTTTAAGTTCATTACAGATTCTGCATATTAGGCTTTTGTTGTATACATAGCTTGGAAATATTTTCTCCCATTCTTCTGTTTACTCTGTTGATAGTTTCTTTTGCTGTACAGAAGCTCTTTAATTCAGTTAGGTCCCTCATGTGGTTTGGTTGTGTCCCCACCCAAATCTCACCTTGAATTGTAATTCCCATAATCCCCACATGTAGTGGAAGGGAACTAGTGAGAGGTAATTGTGTCATGGGGGTAGTTACCCTCATGCTGCTGTTCTTGTGATAGTGATTTTTCATAAGGTCTGATAATTTTATAAAGGGCTTTTTCCTCTTTGCTCGGCACTTCTCCTTCCTGCCCAACATGTGAAGAAGCAAACGTGTTTGCTTCCCCTTTCACCATGACTGTAAGTTTCCTTAGGCCTTCCCAGCCATGCAGAACTGTGAGTCAATTAAAACTCCTTCCTTTATAAATTACTCAGTCATGGGTAGTTTTTTATAACAGCATGAGAAGGAGCCAATACAGTCTCACTTGTCAATTTTTGTTTTTGTTACAATTGCTTTTGAGGTTTATTCATAAATTCTTTCCCAATGCTGATGTCCAGAATGGTGTTTCCTAAATTTTCTTCTATTATTCTTATAGTTTTACATATTACATTAAATTTTTAATCCAACTTGAGTTAATTTTATATATGGTGCAAGATAAGGGCCCAGTTTCATTCCTCTGCATATGGTTAGCCAGGTATCCCAGCACCATTTATTGAATTGAGTGTCCTTTCCTCATTGCTTATTTTTGTTGACTTTGTTAAAGATCAGATGGCTTTAGGTGTGGGGCCTTATTTTTGGGTTCTGTATTCTGTTCCATCGGTCTATGTGTCTGTTTTTGTACCAGCACCATACAGTTTTGGTTGCTGTAGCCTTATAGTATAGGTTGAATTCAGGCAATGTGATGCCTCTAGCTTTGAGCTTTTTGCTTAAGATTGCTTTGGTTTGGGGGCTCTTTTTGGGGGTTCCATATAAATATTTGAATATTTATTTTTCTAATTTTGTGAGAAAATATTAGTGGTTTGATAGGAATAACACTGAATCTGTAGATTGCTTTGGGCAGTAAGGACATTTTAATGATATTGATTCTTCCAGCCTAAGAATATGGAAGTATTTTCCATTTATTTCTGTCGTTTATAATTTCTTTCAGCAGTGTCCTGTAATTCTCTTTTTAGAGATCTAACCTCCACGGTTAGATATATCCTAGGTATTTTAATTTTTTGTGGCTATTGTAAATGAGATTGCCCTCTAAATTTGGCTGTCAACTTGGATGTTATTGGTATACAGGAATTTCACTGATTTTTAAACATTGATTTTGTATTCTGAAAGTTAACCAAAGTCATTTATCAATTCCAAAAGCCTTTTGGGGAAGTATTTTGGGTTTTCTAGGTATAGAACCATATTGTCAGTGAAGAGAGATAATTTGTCCTTTTCTTTTCCTATTTGGATGCCTTTTATTTTGTTCTCTTGCCCGATTGTACTGAGTAGGACTTTCTGTGTTTTTATTAGGCATTTATCCTATAGAAATGGAAATTTATGTTCATATAAAATATATATATGTTGAAATTTGTAGCAGTTTGGTTTTATTAGCCAAAAACTGGAAACAACTCAACTATCCATCAACAAATGAATTATTATACAAACTGAGGAATTGTTTTTTATTACTATTATTTTTATTATACTTTAAGTTCTAGGGTAAATATGCACAATGTGCAGGTTTGTTACATATGTATACATGTGCCATGTTGGTGTGCTGCACCCATTAACTCATCATTTACATTAGGTATATCTCCTAATGCTATCCCTCCCCCCTCCACCCATCCCACAACAGGCCCTGATGTGTGATGTTCCCCTTCATGTGTCCAAGTGTTCTCATTGTTCAATTCCCACCTATGAGTGAGAACATGTGGTGTTTGGTTTTCTGTTCTTGCAATAGTTTGCTGAGAATTATGGCTTCCAGTTACATCCATGTCCCTACAAAGGATATTAACTCATTCTTTTTTATGGCTGCATGGTATTCCATGGTGTATATGTGCCACATTTTCTTAATCCAGTCTGTCACTGATGGACATTTGGGTTGATTCCAAGTCTTTGCTATTGTGAATAGTGCCACAGTAAACATATGTGTGCATGTGTCTTTATAGCAGCATGATTTATAATCCTTTAGGTGTATACCCAGTAATGGGATTGTTGGGTCAAATGGTATTTCTAGTCCTAGATCCTTGAGGAATTGCCACACTGCCTTCCACAATGGTTGAACTAGTTTACAGTCCCACCAGCAGTGTAAAAGTGTCCCTATTTCTCCACATCCTCTCCAACACCTGTTGTTTCCTGACTTTTTAGTGATCGCCATTCTAACTGGTGTGAGATAGTATCTCATTGTGGTTTTGATTTGCATGTCTCTGATGGTGAGTGATGATGAGCATTTTTTCATATGTCTGTTGGACAAACAGATGAATTGCTATACATGCATCCATACATGGGATAATATGCAGCAATAAAAAAGAACAACTAGGGGTATATGAAACAACTTTGATGAATCTTCAGGGAATTGATTTAAATCAGAAAAGCCAATCTCAAACTATTACTATTTTATTCCTTTTAGATAGCATTTTTAGTGACAACATTTAGAAATGAAGAACAGATTATTGTTATTAAGGGTTAAAGATAAGAGGGATGTAGGAGTGAGACTGATGTGGTTATAACATGGAAACACAAAAGTTGCCTATGTTGATGGACTTGTTAAATATCTTGACTGTGGTGATGGATACAAAAAACTACATATGTGAAAGAATTGTCTAGAACAGAAAATACAGATATATCCCTCAAAATAAGCACAAGTTAAATAAGGGAAATCTACACGAAATTAGCTGATTGTATAATATCAATATTAATGGATGTGACATTACACTATTGTTTGGCAAAAATTTTGATATCAGAAGAAAATTAATAATGTTTACACAGGACTATTAATGCATGTGAATCTATAATTTTCTCAAAAAATTAAAATAATAATGAAATTAATAATCAAACTGTATTTACCAGATATAAAAGGTAGGCATTCTTAGATTCTAATGGCTACTTAGATTTAATGGCTACATTCTTAGATTTTAATGGCTACATTCTTAGATTTTAATGGCTACTTAGATTTTAATGGCTACATTCTTAGATTTTAATGGCTACTAAGTTCATCAAAATTAATTCATCAAAATTAATCCACACTATAGTTTATCAATGAAAAATTTCAAAATTAAGTGCAAAGAAAGGCATAATCAATATACCATTTCATACATATGAATGTGAATCAGAATGGGATTGCAATGTAGCACTAAATCCTAGTACATGAAGAAACATGTCTTTCATATTCTGTGGGAAGAATATTTCCCACTTAAATCTCTTTATCCCCCAGACTTCTTTTATATGCTTGAAGAGGAGGGCATATATAGGTATTTTCATATACAATGTTTCAGAAACGTTTCTACACAATGAACTTCTCTCAGAAACATATTGGAGGAGATTTTCCACTACAATAAAGAAATAAATGAGAATATAAAAGTTATAGGCATCAAGAAAGGAGCAATTCAAATGGATGACAGACAAAAAGAATTCTCACAGTGACATCGAAAAAATATACTTATATAAAAATTCTGCATCAAACTAAAAAAAGCAACAAGGTAAAACTAAATTGTTCAGAGGGACTGAGAAAGATTTATTAAAAAAATAAAATCAATGGATTATCTAATGTATCAGCATATATTATGAAGAAGCTTTACGAAACTCAGAGTCATAGGTTGAATTTGAAATACGAACATAGAAAACTAAGTAAATGGAAATAAGAGACTATTGTTAGCAAAAAAAAAAATACGTTGTGAAGAAAATGAAAAGCAATAATAGAATACTGCACGGACAGCTCAGAATTTTTTTCTGTGGTGATCATATGATAAGCCTGTATAGTGGCTATACTTACAGTGATATTGGGAGGATTTGTGCTGAAAATATGTGTAGAGACAGTGTGAGATGCTAAATGTTAATCTTCCATAAGTGAAAAAAATTAATATATCATATCTATATGTTAAAGGTTGAAAATTGCAAACATTAAAGATATGAAGGGATATTAAAATAGTCAGCTAAAGGAATTGAATATGATTGCCTCTGGGGAAAAAATGATAGAGGAAAGAAATGTAGAATTGTGCAACTTTTAGAAAATCTCATGACAATACTTGAAATCTTAAATCATATGCATTGTTAACTTTAATTGAGATTAAAACTAAGCTTATTTTAAGTTTAAAGTTTACTGAATATAAATATGTTGTTTATATGTACACACACATACTTTTATCTAAAAGTGTTTACTTATACTAAATGTGCACTGTTTATATGTGCGTACACACTTGTAGATGCCAATGCATATACATGCACATAAGCGCATTAACATATAAATACATCTATAAAATTTAAATTCATTCTAAGAAGATTTTAAATTCACTTAAGAATAATGTGTCTTACATAAAGCTATATCAATTTCACATTTTGGTGTAACTTTGAGAACATAATACTAAAAATGTTTACTGTCTTGTAATAGGAAACACACTTTCAAAGCTACTGAAACTCCAGTCAAATAGGATGTTTATTACTACAGATAATATAACAGAATTCAATGACAGTAATTTCACCCTAAATGGATGGGAATTTGATACAAGGAAAATGGAGTTACATAAAAATAAGTCATTGAAAAACATTGAAGGAATATACCTCAGGAGAAAATGTAATGAAAAACCTGCCTTCCTCATTTCACAATTAGTAGAATTATAGATGACACTGAGAAGTGTCACATGTTGAAATTGTGCCCTGAAATGTTCATTATAAAAGTCAGGGTTTATTTGCAATATTTTGATTTGATGTCTTCATAGAAACTCCACTTGGGATATTGGTAGAGAAAAATATCTAATTTACACCTAGTAACTTTATATTTTAACTTCAAATTTAAATTTCACATAGGTTCATTAAATTAAATATATGCATATATAACTTAAACTGCTAAAGTTAAGGGCTTTCATTAGGTAGCATTATTTTCATAACTTGTAACTTCCAAAATTAGTGTTTGCTTTTCTGATAATACTTATAAAAGATACCACCTAAAGTGCATAGACATGTCTAATTTATAATATAAACAGTATAATCAACAGGAACACTTAGAAGATTTCCGTCTCTACTAACAACAGCTGGACTTTTCCATAAATAACTAAAAATAATTGGAAAAGAACTACAAGTAAATGCTGCAGACATTGTTCAAAATATGTAAGATGAAATAAGTGACATAGTGACAGAAACACTATGATTTCTCAGAATTTCTTCCCAGAGAGAATTTCTTGCAAGCAGCAAGGAAGGCCACTATAAATAAAACCTGGCAGTCTCACTGGGTTGAGAAAATTTAGGTCAATGTTAGAGGTGACCAAAGTAACTACACTTCTCAGGGCAGAGTAAAAAGATGTTAGAGAAATAGCTGCAACAACTTCTACTGAACTTCCTTTGGTCTGTTACTTCATAATAAAGGACACATAAGGTAAAATTTTATAAGACAAAGCAAAAAGTACCTGAGAAATTATAAACTTGGACATTCACAGAATCTGTACAGTGCTGGAAGAAATTTGAGTTACAATCAATCAGAGTAGAGATACGTTGATGAACATGATGGTATTCAATAAAGAACTCAGTAGTGCAATACTAGTAGAAGAATCTAGGACAAAAGCAAAAGCTAATTTATACCTATCTTAGCAAAGCTAAAAATAAGTCTCAGAAGAATTAAGCTGACCCACAAATAGTTTGACTGCCCACCCAAAGTTTAACACTCTTAAAAGGAAGATTACTAAATCTAAACACTTGATAATGTAACATTAACAGCATACAATTATATTAATAAGCATATAAGTTAATACAAGTGTTTATTAATTATTCACTAATGCAATTAGTAAACATGAAAAAAATCAGGAAAAAGTGAACCATAGAAAGGAGAAATGAAAACAGAAATACCCAGTAATACTGGAAATGTAAGAATTGGTAGACAAGTAATTTAAAAAAGTAATTATAAATACATTCAGATTAAAGAAAAATAGAATCATAATTAATAGAAAAATGAAGAACTATCAAAGAAACAAAATTCTAAAGAAAAATGTCAATATCTAAATTAAAAATGCATAGAATGGGCTTCAAATCAATTATGTTCCAGAAAATAAGATCAGTGGTCAAGATAAGAACATTTTCTAAATAAAAATTGAAACTATCTAAACTGAAGGACCCAGGGAAAACTACATCAAGAAAAATGAGGAAAAGATCCTTAATGAATGCTGAAATAATATAGAGTGGTTTAAAATATGTAGAACTGAAGACATAATGACTAACAGTTTTCCAAAATTTTGAACACTATAATCCCAAAGATTAAAGAGACTGACTGAATTAAGACCAGATACACAGAGAGAAAATCACATCAAAACACCTTGCTGAAAAGCAGTTACAAGAAACACTCTTGAAGTAAACAAGAGTGAAAGACACATTAGAAAGAAAGATCACAAATTTCTAATCAGAAAAATTCAAAGCCGAAGAAAATGGAATGGCATCTTTAAAGTGATGAAATAAAAAATTGAACAATAACCTGTGTCTGGCAAATATATATAATGTAAGTGAAAGAATCTCCATGCAAGAAATGTTAAATGAAGTGCTTTTAAAGAAAAACATGCCGTAAACAAAATTGGATCTTCAAAAAGGAATTGAATACACCAGAATTGGTAAATATGTGGAGAAATATAACATACTTTGCATGTTTATTTAAACTTGACTGACTAAAGCAAAAATAAATTTAAAAATGATTATAAATATAGTCTTGGTTTTTAAATAAATACAGAAGTATAATACATGGTAACAGCACAAAACAAGACACAAATGGAAATAAACTTACGTAAGTTTCTTACATTATGTTTGAAGTGGTATAATATTGCTTGACTATAGATTGTGGTTTTTTCTAATAAAGATTTACAGATAATGAGCCAGTAGTGAAAAAATATGAAAATCTAAGTAGTAAAATGTTCAATTAATTTTCTGATCAAAAAACAAAACCAAAGAAAAAATCACACAAAGGAAAGATAACAGATGAAAGAAATACAGAACATATTGCACATATAGAAAACAAATAACAAAAAGGTAGACTTAAATGTACCACAATGATAATTAATATATACTAAAATCATTGTAATTCAGAGAGAGATTATAAGCCTCAGTAAGAGTTCGTGTCCTTTTTAGGGACATGGATGCAGCTGGAAACCATCATTCTCAGCAAACTATCGCAAGAATAGAAAACCAAACACCGCATGTTCTCACTCATAGGTGGGAATTGAACAATGAGATCACTTGGACACAGGAAGGGGAACATCACACACTGGGGCTTATGGTGGGGAGCGGGGAGGGAGAAGGGATGGCACTGGGAGTTATACCTGATGTAAATGATGAGTTGATGGATGCTGATAAGTTGATGGGTGCAGCACACCAACATGGCACATGTATACATATGTAACAAATCTGCACGTTGTGCACATGTACCCTAGAACTTAAAGTATAATAAATAATAAAAAAAGAATCATGACCAAATTATATCTTTTTCAAATAAATAAATTTTAAATATAAACAAATAAAAGTGAAAGAATGGAAGAAGATATATATTCCATACACTAATGAGAAGAGACCTAGAATGGTTCTACTAATATCAGACAATGTAATTTCAAGACAAAAACAATAGTCCTAGAGAATTATATATGTATATGAACTTTATTACAAAACTAGACAATGCATAAAGAAGTAGAAACTGACAGAATTGAAGAGAGAAATACATAAACCCAAAATTACAATTAGAGATTCCTGTAGTCTTATTTCAATAATCAATAGATTAAGTGGACAGAGAATCAGTAAGTATGCAGATGACTTGAACAATGCTATCAACCAATGTCACTTAACATTTGTAGACAACTTCATATAAAATAGTAAAATACACATTCTTTCAAAGTGTATTTTGAAGTGTGTACATGGCAAATTCTCAAACGCAAATCATATGCTGGAGTACGAAACAACTCTTGATAAGTGTAAGAGAAATAAAATGATGTAGAATGTATTCTCTGACCATAATGGTATTAAATTATAAATTAACAAAATAATACGTGAAAATTCTAAATATTCTGAAATTAACAAGATCATTCTAAATAAGCGATATGTTAAAGAATAAATTGCATGGGAAATTAGAAAATATTTCAAATTGAATGAAAATAAAAATTCAATATATCAAATGTGTAAGATGCAGCTGAGATAAGGCTTAGAGTGAAATCTTTAAATGTCTGTATTTTAAAAGATTAAAAGGGCTTATGTAAATATTAAACAAGCAATAAAAACAAGTTAAACCTAAATAAAGTAGAACAATATTTAATGTACACATGAGCATAGATAATAAATTTTAAAATGAACAGACAATAGAAAAATTAAATAATACTTTTTGAAAAAAGCAAAATAATTGATTAAACTATCATTAGAACTATCAGGAATAAAAAAGATAAAGAAACTCATTAGAATTATCAGAAAGAGAAAAGATATATCTCAACAGAGACTCTACTGACAAAGTAAATAATAGAAGAATGTTATAAAACATAAATTGCATGGAAAACTCAAGTATCAAGATTGTCAAGAGAAAAATAGAACATTAATTAAAACGTTATACGTATACAATAGTTTGAGTTCATAAGTAAAATATTGTCACCAAAATACAAAATAGGAACTAAAAAATAAATTAAAAATAAGCATCAGAATCAGATTGCTAAAATGATGATTTGTACCAAACATTTAAGTCAGAAAATCCTTCCTAAACAAACACTTTCAGAGAACAGACAATGATGGAAAACATCCAAATTACTTTATGTGGCCAGAATAGACATTCATATTTAAACATATTTAATTTAAATATAATTTATATATAATGTGTTCATATAACTGTATAAGTATATATCTTAAACTCTTTAAACTGTACAATTATAATAGACGAATGCTACTTTATATAAACTACTTCAATACTGTTGACTAAATTTTAGAATGATCTTTTAGTATTTGTTCTTGAAAATAATCACATTAAGATCCTTATGACTCAGAAGGTCACAGAGGGTCCAAAATTTGAACTGTGGGCATCAAGAGGAAAATTATTTGTTTTATTGGTTTCCTGAAATTTGATCCTCATTGGAAAATAAAAAGGACCATTGAGCATTATTGGAAACATTGGAAAATATATATGGCTAGTTTTTGATAGGTCCGCTATACTTTGCAGTTAATCTTTTAAGTATTATGTAAAGATATTTGTTGCAACAAAGTTTATTGCCTACGAAAGCTGAAACAGCAGTTAGTGACACTTGAAATGCCCGAACTATTGAGAAAAATAAAAAGACAAAATATAATGGATAACTTTAAGGGTCATTATTATAGACACAGAAAGCCCACCATGGATCTAACAAGAAAACCCAAAGGGAAAAAAGAAAGATAACAATAATAACAAATTAAATATTCATTGGCATATGAGCAGATAATTAAGAGTCCAATAAAATCTCTAAGCTAAATAATTTTTCAGATAAACCTAAATAGGAATATGTTGACAATGAAACCAACAGAAAATGCCTCACTTTGGGGAAGATGTGAGGCACCCACTTTGGAAGCAGAGACAGACACTCCAGAGAGCTGCTGAGTACACTGTTAATGAATTGCAGACACAGAGTGCAAAATGAAATATGGATTAGAAAATAGAGTAATAAAAAGTTCTACTCATGGAAAATTTGAAGGTTAGTGGACAGAAATAACTGAGGAAAGTGAGAAATTATAGAATAGCCAATGGCATCAGTTAAGCCGTTCTCATAATAGCTCCTGAGGCTGATTCTATTTATAGCCGCTGAAGTGAAACGTTCCATAGGCAGAAGCCAAAGATGTAGCACTCCTAGTCACTCCGCTCAACCACGTGAAAGTTTATGGAGGCAAGGCACCTATTCACCCAGCATCTGTGGCATCACTTGCAAATTTGCATACGAATAAAAATTTATAAAACAATAAAACCTACAGATGTGAGGGAAATTAACAGCCTGAATGATAAAGAAGAAAAACAGCAAATGCATATAGGTGGAGAGGGGAATAGATATAATTTAGTGAGTAGAGGTAACTTTAGAAAGTAAATATCTATCTTCTGTGAGATCTGAGAAAATAACACTTCCATTTTTAAAAAGTTTATTAAGATATGAAGAAATTATCATCAGAAAATTAGGAAGTATCCATTTCTGGCTTCTGGTTGGTTGGAGGTTTTACTTTCCAGCCTGTCAGAATGGCCACACGTAAGGTTGTAGCCCTTTGTGAGAAATAAAGCTCTCCTTTCCAAATTAAAAAAAGAAAATTAAAAATTTTCTTAAAAATAATACAGTTTTCAGAGTTATATTTGTATATGTATATGTAAACACATGTATGTGTATGCATATCAAAAAATAACACATGAAATAAAAGTTGAGCCATTCTTTCAGAACATATAGTAAGATGTAGAAAATGTGAAAAAACCTGCCTTTGAGCCAGGCCTTATAGATAATATTACCTCGTTAAGGTAATATTAAGAAGACTCTACCTGTCTTCTAGCTAGGGTCTACTTAATAAATTGAAATGAGAATGTGTTAAATAGTATCAAACTTTTAAAAATTTATGTATTGCAAAAAGAGGACTGAAAATTGCCTGGCCGAAATGTCAATAAAAGAGATTTGCAAACCAGATTTTCACCTTCTCAAATTTATTTTTGAATAATGTATTTCTAACAATATTCATCAAATATTATTGAATAACCAGGATTTGTTACACTTTTTTTATTTGTGAATTTTTTCTTTAAACTACTATACAGCAAATGTTTTCTTTCGCTAATGTAATTTTTATACTGTTCTAGAACTAAGTATCTCTGGGTTCTAGTCCAATTCTTCAGCTAAATTATTACGTATCCTTAAGCAAGACAATTCAAGTCTCTGGGTCACCATTTTTATCATCTCTAACATAAGATGATATAGGCTATGTTACAGTTGATAATAGATTCTATTTTGATTGCTTCATAAATGCCAGGCTAATAAAATATTTTCATATATCATCTCTATTGAATTCCTGATGCAACATTATTACAAGAAAAATAAACTCCTTTTATTAAAGACAATAAAATTGAGTCTCAGTGTATTTAACTAGTTTGATCAATATTAGCATTCATATCCAGGTCTATATTGGTCACTATGCCATTCTGCCTTCATGTAGTTCTAATAAAACAACTAAATTCCCCAACTCCCACCCCCAGAAATTTTTTAGTTTCCAACACACTCTCTGCTCCACTTTCCCTTTAAATAGTCTGCAGTGTTTGTTGTTCCCATGTTTATGTACATGTGTGCTCAGTGTTTATCTACCAATTATAATTGAGAACATGCTGTATTTGGTTTTCTGTTCTTGCATTAATTCACTTAGAATAATGCCCTCCAGCTGCATCCTGATGCTAAAAAGGCATACTTTCATTGTTTTTATGGCTGAATAGTATTCCATGCTGTACATGAACCACATTTTCTTTTGCAATCTACCACTGATTGGTACTTAGTTTGAATACATGCTTTGATATTATAAATAGTGCAGCAATGAACATAACAGTGTATGTGTCTTTTTGGTATACAATTTATTTTCCTTTGGGTATAAACCCAGTAATGAGATTGATGGATCTAATGGTACCTCTGCTTTAAGTTCTTGAGAAATCTCCAAACAGCTTTCCACAGTGGGTAGATTATTTACAACTCCACCAACAGAATATAAGCATTCTCCTTTCTCTGAAGCCTCACCAGCATAGTTGTTTTTTGACTTTTTGATAATAGCCATTCTGACTGGCGTGAGATGGTATCTCCTTGTGGTTTTGCTTTGCATTTCTGATGATTAGTGATGTGGAACATCTTTTAATGTTTGTTTTATGTATCTGTATATGTATCTGTCTTTTTCTAAGAAGTCTCTGTTTCTATCCTTTGCCCATTTTTAATGGGGTTATTTGTTATTTTGCCTGTTGATTTAACTACCTTATAGATTCTCTATATTAGACCTTTGTCAGATGCAGAGCTTGCAAATATTTTCTCCAATACTGTAGTTATTTTCTCCAATACTGTAGTATACTGTAGTGTTTGTCTGTTTACTCCGTTGATAGTTTTTTTTTTTTTTTTTTTTGGAGACGGAGTCTCGCTCTGTCGCCCAGGCTGGAGTGCAGTGGCGAGATCTCGGCTCACTGCAAGCTCCTCCTCCTGGGTTCAGGCCATTCTCCTGCCTCAGCCTCCCGAGTAGCTGGGACTACAGGCGCCCGCCACCTCGCCCAGCTAAATTTTTTGTATTTTTTAGTAGAGATGGGGTTTCACAGTGTTAGCCAGGATGGTTTCAATCTCCTGACCTGGTGATCCACCCGCCTTGGACTCCCAAAGTGCTAGGATTACAGGGGTGAGCCACCGCGCCCGGCCGATAGTTTTTGTTGTTGTTGTTGTTGTTGTGCAGATTTTTCGTTTAATTAGGACCCTTTCATTAATTTTTGTTTTTGTTGGAATTGCTTTTGGGGACTTAGCCAAAAATTATTCTCAAAGGCCAATGTTGAGATGGTTATTTCTTATGATTTCTTGTAGGGTTTTGGTGATTGGCGGTCATACATTTAAATCCTTAGTCTATCTTGAGTTGATTTTTGTTTATGTTGTTAAGAGAAGGGTCCAGCTTCAATCCTCTACGTATGGCTAGCCAGTTATCCCAGCATTATTTATTGAATAAAAGTCTTTCTCCAGTACCTGTTTTGTCACCTCTGTCAAAGTTCAGATGGCTTTATGTGTAGGGCCTTATTTCTGGTTCTGTATTATGTTCCGTTGGTTTTGTATCTGTTTTTGTACCAGTACCTGCTGATTTGGTTACTGTACACTTGTAATATAGTTTGAAGTGGGGTAGTGTGATGTCTATGACTTTACTCTTTTTGCCTAGAATTTCCTTGTCTATTCAAGTCCTTTTTTGGCTCCATACAACTTTCAGAATAGTTTTTCCTAATTCTGTGAAGAACATCATAGGTAGTTTGGCAGAAACAGCATTGAATCTGTAGATTTATTTGGGTAAAATAATCATGTTAACAATATTGATTCTTGCTATCGTGTGCATGGAATATGTTTTCATTTGTTTGTGTTGTCTTTGATTTCTGTCAGCAGCATTTTTAAATTCTTGTTGTAGATATTTTTACCTTTCTGGTTTGCTGTATTCATAGGTATTTTATTTTTTGTGGGCTGTTGTGTATGGGCTTAAATTCTAGAATATGGCTCTCAGCTTAGTTTCGTTGTTGTTGTATAGAAATGCTACTAATTATTGTTCATTGGTTTTGTATACTGAAATCTTGCTAAAGATGTTTATCATATGAGGGAGTTTTTGGGCAGAAACTGTGGGATTTTATATGTATAAAATAATATCATCTTTGAAGATAGAGAATTTGACTTCCTTTCTTCCTATGTAGATGCCTTTTGTTTCTTTCTCTTGCCTGATTGCTCTGGCTAGAACTTCCAGCTGAGTAGGAGTCATAAAGATGGGAATCTTTGATGTGTTCTGCTTCTTAGGGGGAATGTTCCCAGCTTTTGCCCTTTCATCATGATGTTGATTATGGGTATGTCATCGATGGTTATATTTTAGGTTTCAATTCTAAGTGTGTTGAAGATTGTTGACATGAAAAGATGTTGAATTTATTGAAAGTTTTCTGCATCTATTGAGATGATCATGTGGATTTTGCTTTTAGTTCTGTTTATGAGATGAATCACATTTACCGATTTACAAATTTTAAACCAACATCACATCCCTGTAATAAACCCTACTTGACTGTCACAGATTTGATGTACTGCTGGATTTGTTTTGGTAGTATTTTGTTGAGGATTTTTGAGTTGATGTTCATCAGGGATATTGGCCTGAAGTTTTCTTTCTTGATTGTGTCTCTGCCAGGTTTTGGTATAAGAACAGTGCTGGCATCACAGAATGTGTTAGAGAGGAGTCCCTCCTCCTCATTTTTGGGGAAGAAATCCAGTAGGATTGGTACTAGTTCTTCTTTATAGGTCTGGTAGAATTTGGCTGTGAATACATCTGATCCAGCGTTTTTCTTATTGGTAGGGTTTTTATTATTGATTCAATTTTGGAAATTGTTATTGGTCCATTCAAGGTTTTTATTTATTCCTGGCTCAATCTTGAGAGTTTGTGTGTTTCCAGGAATTTACCAATTTCTTCTAGGTTTTCTAGTTTGTGTGCATGAAGATGTTTATAATAGTCTCTGATGGTTGTCTGTATTTCTTTGGGGTTGGTAATAATGTCCTCTTTGTCATTTTTTATTGTGTTTATTTGGCTCTTCTTTTTTTTCTTTATTAGTCCAGCTAATACTATAACAATATTATTTTATCTTTCAAAGAACTAACTTCTGGTTTGATTTATCTTTTGTATGATTTTTTGAGGATCAATTTCATTCAGTGCAGCTCTGATTTTTTCTATTTCTTTTCTTTTGCTAACTTTGGGGTGCATTTTCTTTCATTTCTCTAGTTCCTTTAGTTGTGATGTTAGGTTGTTCATTTGAGATCATTCTAACTTTCTGACGTGAGCATTTACTACTATGAACTTTTGTCTTACTGCTTTAGCTGTGTCTTTGAGATTCTTATGTTGTGTCTTTGTTTCCATTAGTTTCAAAGAATCTCTAGATTTTTGTCATATCATTGTTTATCCAAAAGTCATTAAGGAGCAGGTTGTTTAATTTACATGTAATTTATTCATTTTTGAGAGATATTCCTGGTATTAAGTTCCATTTCTATTGAGCTGTGGTTTGAACATGTGATTGGTATGATTTTGTTTTTGTTTTTTTAATTTGTTGAGAATCGTTTTATGGATGAGCATATGGTTGATTTTAGAGTATGAGCCATATGCAAATGAGAAGAAGAGAAGAATGTGCATTCTGTTTTTGTTAGGTGGGATGTTCTCTACATGTTTGTTAGAGCCACTTGGTTAAGTTCTGAAAGTAGGTCCAAAATATGTGTTATTTTTCTGCCTCAGTTATTTGCTTTGTGCTATCAGTGAGGAGGTCTTGAAGTCTCCCACTATTATTGTGTGGTTATCTGAGTCTCTTTGACAGTCTCTGAGAATTTGCTTTATGAATTTGGGTGTTCCAGTGTTAGTTGCATATATATTTATACTAATTAAGTCTTCCTGTGGAATTGAACCCTTTATCATTACATAATGACTGATACGGTTTGGCTGTGTCCCCTCCCAAATCTCATCTTGAATTGTAGCTCCCGTAATTCCCACATGTTGTGGGAAGGACCCTGTCGGAGATAATTGAATCATGGGGACAGTTTTTCTCATGCTGTTCTCATGGTAGTAAATAAGTCTCATGAGATCTGACGGTTTTATAAGGGGAAATTCCTTTCTCTTGGCTCTCCTTCTCTCTTTGCCTGCTGCCATGTAAGACACGTCTTTCGCCTTTCGCCATGGTTGTGAGGCACCTCCAGTCATGTGGAACTGTAAGTCAGTTGAATCTCTTTCCTTTGTAAATTACCCAGTCTCAGGTATTTCTTTATTAGCAGTGTGAGAAGAGACTAATACATTGCCCTTCTTTGTCTTTTCTAATTGTTGTTTGTATACAGTCTGTTTTGCCTGAAATTAGAATAGCATATGAACAGACACTTCTCAAAAGAAGACATTTATGCAGCCAACAGACACATGAAAAAATACTCATCATCACTGACCATCAGAAAATACAAATCAAAACCACAATGAGATACCATCTCACACCAGTTAGAATGGCAATCATTAGAAAGACAGGAAACGACAGGCGCTGGAGAGGATGTGGAGAAACAGGAACACTTTTACACTGTTGGTGGGAGTGTAAGCTAGTTCAACCATTGTGGAAGACAGTGTGGCGATTCCTCAAGGATCTGGAATTAGAAATACCATTTGACCCAACAATCCCATTACTAGGTATATACCCAAAGGATTATAAATCATACTACTATAAAGACACATGCACACGTATGTTTATTGTGGCACTATTCACAGTAGCAAAGCCTTGGAATCAACCCAAATGTCCATCAATGATAGACTGGATAAAGAATATGTGGCACATATACACCATGAAATACTATGCAACCATAAAAAAGGATGAGTTCATGTCCTTTGTAGGGACATGGATGAAGCTGGAAACCATCAGTCTGAGCAAACTATCGCAAGGACAGAAAACCAAACACCATATGTTCTCACTCAGGTGGGAATTGAACAATGAGACACAGGGTGGGGAACATCACACACCGGGGCCTGTTGTAGGGTAGGGAGACGGGGAGGGATAGCATTAGGAGAAATACCTAATGTAAATGACAAGTTAATGGGTGCAGCACACCAACGTGGCACGTGTATACATATGTAACAAACTTACACATTGTGCACATGTACCCTAGAATTTAAGGTATAATTAAAAAAAAAAACGTTCTTCCATTCCATCCCTTTATTTTGAGTCTTCATTTCTTTGATAGATAATCTCTTTCCTCCCATGTGGGGACAGTGTTACTTTCATCAGGCTCTGTCATTACCTATCAATTATAATCTAGAGCCAATGAGGGGAGACAGGCCTGATGGGGTTCCTTTGTTGGTGACCCTCTCCTTCTCTCTAGCTGTATTTAATGTTTTTTTTTCTCTGTTTTTTTTTTTTCATTAATGTTGGCTTGCAGTATCTGACAAGTATTTGTCTCAGTAATGGTTGTCTTGTATAGTATTTCACAGTGTTTCTATGAATTTTCTGAATTTGAATGTTGACCCCACTAACAATATTGGGAAAATTTTCATGAACTTTATCTTCAAATATGTTTTTCAAGTTGCTTTCTGTGTCTCTGCCTCCTTCAGTGACAAGAGTGAGTCATAGGTTTGGTATCTTTATATCATCCCTTATTTCTCAGAGGTTTCATTCATTTTTTTATATTCTCTTTTCTTTATTTTTGTCTGACTGAGTTGATTTAAGTAACTGGTCTTTGAGCTCTGAGATTTCTTTCCTCTGCTTGCTCTGTTCTGCTATTAATATTTCCAGTTGCATTAGAAAATTCTTGTGAGTTTTCGGATCTATCAGATCAGTTTGGTTATTTCTTAAACTGCCTATTTCTTCTTTCAGCTCTTAAGGCATTTTATTGGATTCTTTAGATTCCTTGGATTGGGTTTTGATTTCTGCAAAATCTTGGTGGTCTTTACTTTTATCCATATTCTCAGTGCTGTGTCTTTCATTTCAGCCATTTCAGCCTGGTTAAGAGCCTTGTTGGGATGTTAGTGTGGTTGTTTGGAGGTAAGAAGAAGCTGTTGCTTTTGCATTTGCCAGAATTCTTGTGCTGTTTTTTTCTCATCTGTGTGGCCTGATATTCCTTTATCTCTGAAGTTGCTATCTTTCAGGTAAGGTTTTTACTTTTATATTGTTTAATACGTTTGAGGATTAGACTGTAGTATAAGATGGGTTCAGTCGACTGAATTCATTTCTGGATAATTTCAGTGGGCCAACACTCCTCTCAGCACTCCTGTGCTGTGTCTTCTAACCCTGCCTGGCTGATATCAGGCCCAGAGCTTCATTCTCTGGCCCCTCAAGGCTAAGCACCTACTATACTGGAGGAGCCACGTTGTTCCTAGTCCACTGGCAACAACACTGCAGGGGAGCATGCCAGCAAAAGCACTTTGTTGGAGTAGTGGCGGTGGATCCGTGCTTGTGAGCTTATATTGTGGTGGTATGGCAGAATCCACACATACTAGTGCTGATGGGGTGATGTTGTGGTGGGGTACGCATGCGCTAGCAGTGGTGGAACAATGGCATCCATGCAGGTGCGCTCACACCTGTGCTGGTGATGCACCATTTTCCACGTACACACATATGCTGGTGGTTGTGGCACAGCTGGATTCTTTCAGGCTGGCAGGAGTGATGTGCCAAGTCTGTGTGCATATGCTAGCAACAGTGGCGGCAATGTGACAGTGTCCACAATCATGTATGAGGCAGCAGCATCAGGGGCATGGCTGTGTACACCTGTGCCAATGTTGGGGGAGTGTAGTGACAGCAAGGTCTACATATGCTCACGCCTATGGCAACAACTGGGTGGAGTGAGGCTGTTGGTGAGTTTACATTGGTAAAGACCTGTCTGCTAAAGCTCTCCAATGGTTAGGGAGTTCTGCCAGTGAAGGAGCTATGGTGGTGGTCCTCAAGATGTGCCATGATTGAGCATCCAAGGCTGTGTTGCAAGTGGATACAGAGAAGCAGGAACCCTGGGAGAGACCAGCAAGCAGGAGGGTGATCAGATTAGACTTTTCCCATTCCATGGGCAAGACCATTCTACTTTGTCCAGGTTTTACCATCAACAAAATGTAAAGCCACCTAGAAGACCATGGTAAGTCTTCAGGCATGAATGTTGCTGGTTGTGCTCTACTGCAGCCATTACTGTACCAAACAATCCTGGTTCAAAACTGTCTAGAGTCCTGCTCCTGTCACCTCTCCATGCAGCTCTCCTTGTCAGCTCAAATGTCCATGGGAGTAGTCGGGTCTCCTGCAACTAGGAATCCTGAGGCACATGGAGAGAACAGACCACTCCTTGCCTAGGTAACTCACTCTTCCTCCCCTCTCAATGCCCTCTCTCCAAAGTTCTGCTCAGAGTGTGCCTGTCTTCTTGATTATCTGGTCTCTCAGTGGGAGATGCTTTTCCTGGCTGCATCTATTTGGTCACCATGGAGATAAATTTAAAATATCAAATGCATTAGATTTGATTACTCTGAAGAAAATAAAATAGAATAAAAAGGAACAGATAAAGGACTGTCCAGAAATGAGGATAATTATAATTGTGTTCAGTTCCTATGCAGAATAATTGTATCTTCTGCAGTATTTGGATAATCAAGATGTCTTCTACTTACAGCAAAGTTTACATAAAATTCAAAATACGTTTATTATTCAAGGAACATTTATTAAGTACCTGTTTATACTAAGCAATATAAAGATGAGGAATGATTCAGAGGTATTCATATTGGAAATATTTAATACCTATGCATAAAACTGAAATAAAATAATACCAATGATGAAAAAGAGGATAATGGCCTCAGACATCTTAGAAAAGTATGCAAATAACTAAAACCTGTGAAAATACCCAGATATGAGATTGTGAGGGATAGTACTGACAATGATCTCACTTGTACATGCCCCAATTACAGACATTCTCATTCACTCTTTTTAAAAATTATCCAGTGTCTTCTAAATGCCACATGCTTGCATACTAAGTACAGGCCCTGCATTTTCAGTCTTTAACCCACGACAGTATTGTTTAAATGGTAATGTCTTTAAATGGGTTCTGAGATAATTTCAAGTAAGGGGTACAATCTCAATGATTTACATAACAAAAATGTATTTGTTCTTCATGTGAAATCCATGGCAGGATTCTAGTTGGGTAGTTTACTATAGTTACTTGCTATCATTTAGATAAGCCTAAGGGACCTCGTTTCAGTAGTCTCAAAATCCATTCGTAAGCAAATTATTCTAGTTCCTGTTGATACAAATTAATCACAGCCTTCATTTCTTTGATGGATAATCTCTTTCCTCTCATGTGGGGACAGTGTTACTTTCATCAGGTTCTGCCATTACCTATCAATTATAATCTAGAACCAATGAGGGGAGACAGGGACATCTTTTCAGGGGAATAGGAATTATTTTTTTAGATTTTCATGATAAATGAAGCTTTTGTATAGTCTCCAGGCCATAGGAAACAGCTTTATTTTAGCGAGGGAAAGTAGGGATTTTTAATCTCATAGAGTTCAAATATATTCGGGAGTTTAAGTTATTATGCATTTATCTGCCTATATTAAAATAAATATTTCATGCACCCCATAAATATATGCATCTACTGTGTAGCCATAAAAATTGAAATTGACCAAAAAAAAAAAAAAAAACCGGGAGCTGGGCACAGTGGCTCATGCCTGTAATTCCAGCACTTTGGGAGGCTGGTAGGATAGATCACTTGAGGTACAGAGTTCGAGACCAGCCTGGCAAACATAGTGAAACATCTCTACTAAAAATACAAAAAAATTAGCCTGGCATGGTGGAACACACCTCTAGTCCCAGCTACTCGGGAGGTTGAGGCAGGTGAATTGCTTGAACCCAGGAGGCGGAGGATGCAGTGAGCATAGATGGTGCCAGGGCACTCCAGCCTGGGTGACAGAGTCAGACTTTGTCTCAATAAATAAATAAATAAATAAATAAATAAGAAAAGAAAAAAAAAGGCGGAGGGGGGTGGTTCACAGTTCTCAAACACATCCAGCCAAATGCCTCATCCTAGGCCTCAAAGGTCCTAATTCTTCTTTCTTATAGTCCTGACTTTTGAGTTGGAGACCTATAAGAGTTCATCATAATTCAGTCTCTCTTCAAATTCTGCACTTTTACTATGAAATATTTGGCCTGACTTTAATCGTAGCCTGTCCTTCAGTTATGGAAATTGAGGGTCTCCTTAAACACTGCTGCAAGTGTATTATAGCTTTCTCATGTTATAGCCCAAATTGATCATTTGCTTACCCGGATAGCTCATATTTTTTTCCTTTAGGGTTTCAAAATAGTTTGCAACAGGCAGACAACTCGACAGCTCTTATGATTACTATTTCTAGAGCTATTGCATAAGCCTGTGAATTCCTAAAATTATACTCCACCTTGATTCACCACAGGTCAGAGTTTTAGTAATTGTGATACTATAGCATATCACCATTTATCACTACTTCATCAAGGACATCCTCTTTAATATCTACTCAGAAAGTTATGCAGTTCTTCTAAGTCTATGCATGGCTGCTACTTCCTAGGAATATTTCCAGTATCAGTTGTTTTGAGATACATTTCTGAGCAATAAACTAAAAAAGCTTGGTATATTCTAATCTAGTAGTTACTTGTAGGGTAAAAGGTGAGTGGAAAAATGATAAAAGGTTGATGAAAACCAGTCTAGTGTGCTTTGTTTAGCAATTTACAACTCTAAGCAACTGAGATTTTTGAATTTGGATTTTGTAGTTACTTGCAGCCAAATGTAATCTTAACTAATAGAATCTGTTGTTTGCTATCAAGAGCTCTGACTGCTCAGGTACATTTATTGAGTTTTTTCTTTGTGACAGACACTGTGTTAAGTATTTTATACACACTGTTATTTGATCCCTTAATAGTCAATGGAAGTGCTGTTTTCTGTCATTTACAGAGGATGAATGTGACACTCAGAGGGACTGCCTCAGTTTCCCAAGTTTGCACATTTGTTAAGTGACACAACCACATTTTGAATTCATATCTGTCTGATTAAAAAATTGTATTGTTAATACTATGACACCTGGTATCTGATTCTACAATCAAACATTTATGCTTTTATTGATATGAAATTTGTATTGCTCTGGCTTAGATTATTTACATACCATTTACTATTAATACCATTTACTATTACTATTACTAGTAAATGCCATTTACTATTGTACCTCTCTCTTGCCTGAAAGCTTATCAAATACTAGATTGTAAAAATTATATCCCCTAACTCATCACTGTTCTTCCACAGGCAAACATTTTTAATTATTTGGTTTCTCTTTGTATTGTTGTTGTTAAGTTAATATAAGCATAATTTGTGTCTTCTAATAACTACTATCTGGAAAAAAAATAGAATATATCCTAGAGAGCCTTTCTATGTGTTATATCATGGGGTGATCAACTCACCTCTCTTGTGGAATATTTATTAAAACCACCATTATTTGAAGCTGTATCTTACTTTTGAATCACGTTGAATACATTGAATTTTTAACCTTATTATATATTAACTACCATTTAACTAGCTTTCTCTATTCTGAATGTATTATGTTGTCAATTTGAATGTGGAATCTTGCAGTTAACACTTTTATGTTGTAAATATTAATTAGCAGTTTTAGATCTACCAATATCTCTCTCAATCTTTAACCTATCAAACTTAGTCAAGAAACCATCAATATTTGTGTCTTCTCCAAGTAAAACAGTCTGTTATAACCTCACAAAATAATTATCAATTGAAACAGGCTAAATATAGCATAGTAGTTAAAATACCCAGGTTGAGATTAATTTTAAATTATTCTTGAGTGTTATAGTTTAAATAATGACTAAAATCCTATTAGACTGGCATGTAGCTCAGCACTCTTTCATAAAAATATCCCAGAAACCCTATCAAATAATTTGCTCAAATCCAGTTTCACTATCATTATTGTATTTCTAGAATAGAAATTGTATGCCAAATAGTGTTTTTTAAAAAGCATATATAGAAAGTAACTTATTGTTTTTTAGAAACCATACCTTCCTATAATAACTATAGATATGACTGATAAATTATCTAAAATATGCATCCTAAAATCTATCTGTGACTTATTTTAACATTACTGACAAATGTTCTATACTATTCACACTGGTGTTATTGGGAACCTAATCATTTGCCCATCTTTAGCTTTTTGATTCCTCTCTTGTTCTCCCTAGCTCCGTAATGATCACATTTTCCATTACTTAACCCCTAATCTATGAGTTCATACATTCAGATAAAGACGATGGGACTCATTTATAGTGATCAAGTCTCCTAGCAACTCTACAATTATTTGAAAATTCAGATTCCTCTTATTATGTTCATTTTCTCTATTCAGACAGAAAATACTGTTTCTGCATAAAAAAAGAAAAATGCAAAATAGCAAAAGGTAAATTTGAATCTATCTTTGTTGTCAATCAGTCCTGAGCATCATACTTATTATTTTTGGGGAATTTCCAGAAACATAAAAAAATTAAATTCAAATTATGGAAGCAATATATCATAAATGGAGAAAAATATCAAAATGAAGACATGTAATATTAAGACATCTCTAGGTATGTACGTACGTAGGCATGTATGAAATTATTATATAGCTTTACATTTATGCACAATGAGTAAATATTTAACATATAATTGGCATGTCTCTATAATATCTTTGTGACTTCCTGATGACCACATAGGGTTGTGTCGGGCACATGTACTATGATTTAATTAACTTTACATGTTTGTCTAGACATTTAGATTATTTCCAAAGACAAAATTTAAAAATAACACACTTAAATACAGATATTTATTTCAGATTCAGTTCAGAAAATTAATTAAAATTATGTTACTATCTAGCAGTAAAACTATCAAAAACTGGCTATCCTGTCATATATCTATAGTTTATTCGCAACTTTTTCAAATTGACAATGGTTTTTACTTTGAATTATAAAGTACTTAAAATGTCCTGTGCAGTTAGTGAACAACATTGCAGTTACATGCAACAGTCAGAGTAAGTTAACAGGCATTCAGTAGAACTTCAATATCTTAAATTGCAGTTTTTTTAAAAATTATATTTCTAAGTAATTTTCTTCTTTAGTTTGGAATATTTTAATGGGAATAAAAAAAGCATTTAATCCTAATAATCTGGAGTCCAAGTAAGCAAACTGAAATAATACTTTACATGTGTTTAATAAGTACTGCATATTTCTTTTCTTTCTTTCTTTCTTTTTTTTTTTTTTTTTTTTTTTTTTTTTTTTTTTTTTTTGAGAAGGAGTCTCGCACTGTCGCCCAGGCTGGAGTGCAGTGGCGCGATCTCTGCTCACTGCAAGCTCCGCCTCCCGGGTTCACGCCATTCTCCTGCTTCAAACTCCCGAGTAGCTGGGACTACAGGCGCCCGCCACTATGCCCCGCTAATTTTTTGTATTTTTAGTACAGACGGGGTTTCACCGCGTTAGCCAGGATGGTCTCGATCTCCTGACCTCGTGATCCGCCTGCCTGGGTCTCCCAAAGTGCTGAGATTACAGGCGTGAGCCACCGAACCCGGCCAGTACTACATATTTCTTAACTTTACAAAATATTTTCCTATGTAATCTGTGTCATATGTTTTTTCAAACAAATGACAGGTTTTTAATGGTCAATAACAGTAGATCTTGTCTTATTTGAGTAGGTGACTCTACATTTAAGAATAGCAGAAAGATACCCAACACATTAAAAAAACGGGAGTTTCAGGATCATCCCTTTGGACGTTTGTAAAGATGTATTTAGTCTTGGGTTGGCTAAAATTTAGTGCATTCCTATTTGACTTGCTTAACTTTGTTGCAGTGAATCTCAGTATGACCACCGAAATGATACCCACTTAAATATAAAAATGGGTATCAGGAAGTAGCATATTTTCAGAGACTGTGTTTGTTAAAATTGTGTAAGTTGTTAGGAGTGTGTGATTCTCTCAATACTAAATATAAATAAAGGGAATATGCTAGAGTATTAGATAAAGTAAGAAATCCAAAAATAGTCCCAGACTTCTGTAGTCTTCCTGGGAGTCTCTATTATCTAATTTCTGTTACCATGAACAACAGATTTTGGGACACAAATCTGGAAAGCCAATGCAAATACACAACAGTAATTAGTTGAAAGGATCGTAAAGCCAGACAAAGTTGAACGTCTTAAAAAACACAAATGGCACAGTCCCCTTGCTGAGATTGCCAAGATAATAACGATACCTTCAGTTAGAAAGCTACAAAATGAAAATGATTCCTAAATACTTCTTTGATTTTTACATTAATTATTTATCCATTGGCCACATCCAATGTTTAGACATTGTCACAACAACTGGAGATACAAAAATAACAAACTGAAACTAATTATTTTAGAGTCAGAGTCCCTAACATGAAGAAGTTTACCATTTAGTAAGGAAGATGTCAAAGTACACAATTACTGCAATAAAGTATGATACATGCACCTACAATTTGAAAGCAGACTGCCAAGAAACATATAGGTGGAGAACCTAAACAAGTATCTGGAAGTCAAGTAAAGCTGTTATGAGAAACTAGTGTCTAAGACAAGCTATACATTTTAATATTTATTTGGTGTGAAGAGAGAAAGTGTAGTAGACACTGAGGAAGTAACTTATGAATAGGTTGAAACCCAGGCAAGACATTTGGCGTCTCTGAGCGTTTTTCTGGTGTGTTGTAAGGGACTTATTCCATATAACTTTGGGTAATTACTTCTTGAACCAAATCTTCTGCCTGAACTTATATTAGTTATCTAGGTCTATTATTTATTTATTTATTCATTTATTTATTTGGTATAATTCTATTCTAAGACTGGAATTCAACAACCTCTCTAAACAACAAATCTCTGTGCTTATACTGGTGAAGTTAAATCACCCAAGTGTAACTTCCTCTTTACCCATTATTCATTAGGCTGACACTTAATGGAATTTTACATTGTTCTTAGAGAAATCTAGCCAGAAGAGTGGCTTTGAAAAAGATTGGTGAGAATAAGACTGTAATACAGAGAGCAGTGTGAAATGATAAAATTTGTTTGAGCACACTGGGAGTTAAAGTATTCATTTTAATAAATTAGAACTACCATTCCAAACATAGGTTGAAAGTAAATTTAAATTGCTTTAATTTATTCAAACCTTCTAAAATGGGATATGGATATGTAACATTAAATGAATGCGTTTTCAAAGGTTATTCATTATTAGCTTTCATCCTGACGTTTGCTCTATTTAATCACAGAAAATTAGAAAGATTCTATGTGACCCAGTTCAGAAAATATACCCAATAATAAGTTAAAAATAAAATTTGTTTCAAAGGCACTGAAAATATATAAGTTGGACTCTGCAAACTGCGGCCATTATTGTTTATAAATATCATTGCTTGGTGTTGAGCAAAGATGCTCTTTCACATGGAACAAAGACTTGTATGGTAGAAGTAAGTTCAATATTCTAACAAATAGAAACATATAATAAAAAGTAAGAATAAAGATATCCTCAGATATGTATTAATATTCTATTTTACTAGAGTTATGTACACCTTATGGTTATTTGTGGAAAGGAAAATGGCCTATAAAGTTGAAGAAAAAAGAATATGTCCCAAAGAGACCTGCTGTTGAAAGTCCATACCTAATAATTACATCAGGGGTGTCTATACATCTATATGCCTGTATTGTTAACCAGTTATAGGTTTCCATAATAAAATGAGCATGCACTTCAGTTCATTTTATGTAGCCACTGCATTTTATATACATTTCCTACTGATTCATAATATACATTGTTATAGAAAAAAGGGTCAGAGAATTCCTAAACAATTCCATATAATGTTGCTTTAATCTGCATATTGCAAAGTTGTTTTCTGTATTTAATGCCTCCTAACTAAATCTTTGCATATTCACATTTGAAACAAGGCAGAGATATTAACATGTTAATAAAACAAAATATTTATATTATCAAAGTTTAACAATGACTTTATGTTACTGTTACAATCAAAATATGCAACAAAATTCTAGAGCATGGGTTTTAACATACAATTTTAACAAAAATATTTTGGAAAATATGACTATTGTGAAATAACTTTATTACATATTTAAAATGCCATGATGCTGGCATAGGAATTTATTGACTTTTTATATTTTAGTGACTTACAGCAACAACAATTTATTCTGGGTGTGGCATGACACTGTAGAAAGTCCTCAAAACTAATCGGGCCAGGGGAAATAATGTTGGAAATGGATTTGAGGATTTTTTTCTCTCCCATATTCTAAACAGCTAGTAAGTCATCTTGTGAGCACTTAACTTAGATACCAAATATGGAAATCAAATAGTGCATTTGGCTTTCTTTTTACAGAAATTCAAAGGAGTGGGGTAAAATGAGTGCTTAAGATGAATGCTAAAGATGAAAAAGTCACCCATTATTCAGAAAAGGAGTGACTGGAAAGGTAGCACACTTGCAGAAAATAATTTCTTGTGTGGATCAAAACTAAATGTTGCTCTTTGAATGATCATATTATATTGTATGTATAGATTATTCAAATACAATAGAAAAACTTAAAAAAATGTGCAGGCTTTGGGGTCAATATACTATTCTGTTTTGTGACACAGCCTACTTTATACAGATCTGATTTCATGACACTATCCAAGTACCATTTTGAAGTAATCTTAGGAAAGGTTATTTTTCTAGGTAATCATTATGTCCTGTGTATTTAACCGAATCTACAGTCCATTATGTCATATAGAGTAGTGATCATTCTTGTTAAGATAGCTATATGATGGAATTACTGTTTTGCATTATAAATTAAGTGTTCAGTTGATCTGATGAAAGTTGATGAAGCCTCAGTAGAGACAATTCTACAGATTGTGTCTTGTAAGTTGAAAAGTATGTACTTAGTTCCAAATAAAACAAAATATTCACTAAATTAATTATGTACAAGTTCCATATTCATACCTTTGCTAAAACCTGAACTCAACCTGCTTTTATTTTTAAGACCACTACTCTGAGACTTTAAATGAAAGACAGCATTACAATAGAATTTCCCCATTCTGTATTATAGGGCATCTGCCTTCTTTGATAAAGCACTGTTCTATGTATATTCATATTTCAGTTTACTTTATTAGGTTACTTTAAACTTACGGATAACATCAAGTTATATTTTAAGTCAAAGTTTAAGAGTAGATGAATGCCCATTAGAAAAATAAGCACAAAATCTAAAATGGTTCTCAGATACAGAATTAAATCAATTAAACGATTGTAAGGCCAAATGATGTGTATGATATGTATAATATTATTTAAAAATGTGAACTTTTGTTATCCTAGCCAAATCCCTCTCAACTTATACTTTATAGATCACTGATATTATTGTCAACAGATATTTCCACAGCAAAGGACAATAAAGGATTACTCAATTTTGGGATAAATTCCAGAGTCTAGACATTACACAACTGATCTTATTCTATTAGAACAAAATACTAGTTTGTTCTGAAATATAAGGGTTTCATATAATATTCAATGTCAAAAGTATATGAATATAGGGACATTTAATCCAGAAGTAGCATTTAGGAAGGAAGATACATTTTTCCTAGAAACAGAAAATATATACTCAAACAACAAACAAATGTTTCAATACCTATTATTTAAAAACCACCTTTCTAGGTATAGGGAGAGATTAAAATAAAGAAAACATGTATAGAGCCTATACTCTTCAAAATCGTTTGGTTTGGATACTAATGACATAAATATAGGAAAAGTGAAATGTCAGTAAAAGATAATCACAAAGTACTGGGCAGAATAATGGTCTTAATCTTCACAAATAAGATCCCAGGCTCTGAATTACATGAAAAAAAGGATGTATCACACTGAAAGAAAACTGGTTTTGGCATTAACATTAGAAGAGAAAATGTACAGCTAGATAGCCTCATCTACTATCCAACATGCCACTTAGACAGACTAGCTGCACTCAACCTGTTTTTATTTTTAAGACCACTACTCCCAGACTTTAAATGAAAGACAGCATTTCAATAGAATTTCACCAGTCTGTATTATAGGGCATCCACCTTCTTTGCTAAAGCTCTGTTCTATTCATATTCATATTTCAGCAACTAAACTAGGTATTCATGTAAATGAAATAATTTTACTTAAATTGTCATCTAGAAAGTAATCCACTTTAATGAATACTATTAAAAATGTCCTTGCCTGTCCTCCTCTTCACAAATGATCTGTAAGGGAAAGAAAAATGAAATTTGAAATTCAGAGACACAGAGTTCAGCTTTCTCCTAAAAACTTGTCTGCAGTTGGGAATTTTAAATGCAAGATAAGAATACCACAGAGAATGGAGACAATACAAGCAAGAAAGAATATCTAAAGTGAAGAGCAAGGTTGGTGTGTCAAATGGCGAAAAGCAAAAATGTATTTTCTTTGCATTTGGCTTGGGGAAAACTCTCCATTTTCAGTCTCTCAAGGGTCAGAATCTTGATGAAAAGCTATACAATAAGAACTGCTAGGAACTATATCCTGGAGTGTAGTGATGATGTCTTAGGACTGCTGTACGTAACAGTCAACACGATTTTTGAAACACAGCATCTTGACCATGTTCAATTTATTTGATTATTAGAGTTCCAAGATATTGCCCAGTCTGAGGTGATCTCAGATTCTACTTTGCTTTAAAAATGTGCTATTATCAAGTTCCAAATTCATACCTTTGCTAAAACAGTTTCTCTGGACTTTGTGTACTTAAGAACCTGCCAACCTCTGGTAGACACCAGTGATGGCTTGACGTATCCTAGTAACCAAGTCTTAAATCTTTAAGTTTAATCCAAGCACCTTGTAAACAACTTCATATCATTAAAAGGTAATTTACAAAAAGACTAGAAGTACACAGACGTGGGGAGAAATTAATATATACTACTAAAATCCAGGAAAATAGCCTGGGTAGGGCTGAATGGGTAAAATAAGTATGTTCCTAAGATACAAAGCAGCAGGACACTTGGAGGATAACAGAGAACACTTGCTTTGCTTCTTGAAATCAACTTTTTTTTTGGTTAATCCCACAAATAGGTAAAACGTCTGACAATAGTCAGACATATCTAGCTGTTACACCTCTCTTGGCTCCAAAAAGCCTTTCTGCATTATCCCTTTCACATCTTTTTGTGTTATTTTCTGTATTCTCTGTATTCTTCTTAAATTATGTAAAAATGATATATCAAGTCTCCAAGTATTGCGTGCACCCAAAGAAAAGGCTTGCTCCAAAAAGCTGATGTTTGTCAATGATTACCTATTTTAGTTTATGCCATTCTAATAAGAAGTAATCACTTTGGCTTTAGATGCTAGCCTCTTGCATCAGTCTGCACTTAGGGCTCTGAGCTTGATCTTTCATAACTTTAGAAACAGATTTAGAAATTTTTTTTACCTTCTGAGAAAATAACTTTCTTTTAGATGGACAAGTGATACCAAATTGCTAATATTTCTGCCCCACTGAGTATCAAACCAATGGTCAAAGCTAAGTATTTCCTCCTAAAATATGTGTGTGTTTTGAAAGACAAGGGTCAGCATGGTAAAATAGTCATCAAACCAATGTGGCTGTTGCTTTTTCTGAAGAATAAAAAGCATTTTGGAAAAAAAATAGATGTCAATTAAAGATATTAGGTTGTGTCGTTTCTTATTTATTATTTTCCACCTTTGTTAACTATCATTCATAAGATAATATTTTTTTCTAGCAGTTTTGCCCATTTGTGGGATTAACAAAAAAATATTTGATTCCAGAAGCAAATCAAATGTTGCCCATTTTAAGCTCTTTCTTGGCCTCCTGAGTACGTGAGATTAGAGGTACCCACCACCATGCCCAGCTAATTTTTGTATTTTTAGTAGAGACAGGATTTCATCATGTTGGTCGGTCTGGTCTCCAACTCCTGACCTCGTGATCTGCCCGCCTCAACCTCCCAAAGTGCTGGGATTACAGGTGTGAACCACTGCGCCCAGCCCAGGCCAGGACTTCTATAAAAAATATTAAATTTAAGAGATTTAACTCAGTGTGTGTTTTTGTGTATATTATATATTATACACATATATACAACATGTGTGTATATATGTGTGTATTATCTGTCTATGTAATATATAACATAATATGTGTATATATAATATATAATATACACAAAATATATTATGAGGATATCTCTGTCATAGTATCCCTGTGAATAAAACTTGAGATTATCCATGTAATTATGTATATTATATGTATATAATATACACAAAATATATACAAAAATATACTATATTATATACATAATATACACAAACACACACATTATATATGCATTATATATACACAAACACACACACAGTGAAATACACAAATATATATAAATATACACAAATATATATGTATGGATATATGTACACATATATATTTAGATATGGATTATATATGTGTACATATATTTATATATTTATATATAATATCTATTTACATTGTATGTATCATATATTGTATGTATATTTATATTGTATTGTATGTTGTATGTATATATAGTGTGTGTATTATTATATACATATTTATATTTATATTGTATATATTATATATTGTATGCATATATAGTATGTATTTGAATAATTTTTTCTAGCAGTTTTACCCATTTGTGGGATTAACAAAATAGTTTGATTCCAGAAGCAAATCAAATGTTGCCCATTTTAAGCTCTTTCTCAGTCTCCTGAGTAAGTGAGATTACTCATATACATACACTGAGTATATGCATATATAATACATATATAAAAATATATGTGTGTATATTATATAATACATCTATAATACATCTATAAATAGATATATTTTATATATATACACACACGCAGAGGGAGAGGGAGACTTAAAACTTAATCAGGGTGTGTATTTTCAAATTAGCCATTGTCAAAAAACCAATAAATCTTAAGAATGAAAGCTTTAGATTCAGACTGCACAGGTTTATTCATGGTTCCACCACTCAATGTCTATACTATATCTAACAAGTCAAATGATTTCCCTTATTTAGATTTTCTCATCTGTAAATGAGGATATCTCTCTCATAATATCCCTGTGAATAAAACTTGAGATAAAACATGAAATTAATTACTTAGCACAAGGCTTGAAATAGTAAACTGTCTCTAAATCAATTATTGTTGATAATCAATATCATTACAATTTTTGAAGAAAGAAGATGCTGGCATTTCTAAATTTACATGACATTCTGGTTTCTTTTTGTGGCGGATGGGAAAGAAGTATAGTCTTTACTAAAGCTTTATTGCTGAGAATAGTAATATATATTATATATATAATATATATTATTAAATGGAGATCGAGACCATCCTGGCTAACGTGGTGAAACCCCGTCTCTACTAAAAAAATACAAAAAAACTAGCCGGGTGAGGTGGCGGGCGCCTGTAGTCCCAGCTACTCGGGAGGCTGAGGCAGGAGAATGGCATGAACCCAGGAGGCGGAGCTTGCAGTGAGCCGAAATCCCGCCACTGCACTCCAGCCTGGCTGACAGAGCAAGACTCCATCTCAAAAAAAAAAAAAACTTATATTATATTATATTATAATTATATATATTACATATATGTATTTGTTTTTAGCATTCTAGAGCTAAATTCTAGAGCTAACAAATACATATATATGTTTCTTTTATGTATTTGTTTTTTAAATTATACTTTAAATTCTAGGGTGCATGTGAGAACACTTGTACACAGGGAAGGGAATATTTCTGATACATTACAGCTTTAAAATAAAGTCAAATTTCCTATTATGTGCTGAAGTAAGAAAACTCTTTAATGTCTTGGGAACAAACACCCCTGACTGACAGTGGCTTTCTGGTCAATGTGCTGATAAAGATTGTGTTTCTGAAAAGGAGCTCAGTAGGAACCAGTGTAGGGATGGATTACGAATGTCTCCCATGGCAGAGTGATAAGTGGCAACACAAATTTGGTGTGTTTGCTGACTTTCTTCCAGACATGGTACTTCTTTCTTACTTTTTCCCATTCCAAGCCATTCTGATAGAAAAAGGTAAAAATTTTATTGAAAGCCACTTCTGCATATATTGAAAAAATTGTGTGATTTTTGTTTTCAGTTCTGTTTATGTGATGAATCACACTTACTAATTTGCATATGTTGAACCATCCTTGCATCACAGGAATAAATGCTATTTGATCTTGGTGCATTATCTTTTTGATGTGCTGCTGGATTTGGTTTTCTGGTATTCTGTTGAGGATTTTTGCATCCACATTCATAAGAGATATTGCTGTGAAGTTTTCTCTTTTATTTGTTGTATCTCCAGCAAGCAAATCCAGATGGATTCTGGAATAAATTTGATAAATTCAAGATTGAAAGAGATATTGGCAGACCTAAAACTACTAGTTAATATTTGCAACATAAAACAATGATAACGGCAAGATTCTACACCCAAGTCTAAAGCATGATCCATTCAGAATAAAGCTAGTAAAATGGTATTTAATATAAAAAGGTTAAAAATTAAATTTATTCAACATGATTCAAAAGTTGATATAGCTTCAAACAGTGTTTATTCTAATAAATATTCCACAAGAAAGGTGAGGTGATCATCTTATGATATACCACATAGAAAGACTATGTAGGAAATTTTGTATTTTGTTCTAGATAGTAGTTGTTAGAAGACACAATTTAAAGCATGCTTATATTTAGATAATAACAACAATAAACAAATAAACTAAATAATGTGTTTGCCTGTAGAATAACAGTGATGAGTTAGGGGATATAATTTTTATAATCTACAGTCTAGTATTTGATAAGTTTTCAGGTGAGAGAGAGGTACAATAGTAAATGGCATTGTATGAACACAAAGAATCTAAGCTAGAGCAATACAAATTTCATCTCAATAAAAGCATGATTTTTTTTGTTAATGTAGAATCATATATCAAGTGCTATAGTATTAAAGGTATGAATTGTTTTACTCAGACAGATATGAATTCAAGATGTGGTAGTGTCACTTAACAAATGTGTAACTTAAGGAAACTGAGGCAATCCTCTGAGCTTCAAATTCATATTCTGTAAAAGGCAGATAACAGCATTTCCATTGAACTATTAAGGGATCAAATAACAGTGTATATAAATATCTTAGCACAGTTCCTGTCACAAAAAAAAACAAAAACAAAAACAAAAAACTCAATAAATGTACCTGAGCAGTCAGAGCTCTTGATAGCAAACAACAAATTCTATGAGTTAAAATTACATTTGGCTGAAAGTGACTGCAAAATCCAAATTCAAGAATCTCAATTGATTAGAGTGGTAAATTGCTAAACAAAGCACATTACGTTGGCTTTCATCAAACTTTTACCACCTTTTACCTTACAAATAACTACTGCATTGGAACACAAAAACTTATTTCAGTCTTTTCCTGGGGAAATATATCTTAAAATAGCTGAGACTGGCAAATTCCTAGGAAGTAGAACCCATGCATGCATAGATTTAGCAGAATTGGATTACTTTTTTTTTTTTTTTTTTTTTTTTAGATGGAGTTTTCGCTCTTGTTGCCCAGGCTGGAGTGCCATGGTGCGATCTCAGCTCATTGCAACCTCCATCTCCCAAGTTCAAGTGATTGTCCTACCTCAGGCTCTGGAATAGCTGGGACTACAGGCATCTGCCACCACACCTAGCCAAATTTTGTATTTTTAGTAGAGACAGGGCTTCTCCATGTTGGTCAGGTTGGTCTCGAACTCCCGACCTCAGGTAGTCTGTCCGCCTCAGCTTCCCAAAGTGCTGAGATTGCAGGCATGAGCCACTGTGCCCAGCCAGAATTGGATAATTGGATTACTTTCTTAGCAGATTTTTCATTTTTTTGAGACAAAGTCTCACTCCGTCTCCCAGACTAGGGTGCAGCGGCACGATCTTGGCTCACTGCAACCTCCACATCCCAGGTTCAAGCAAATCTCCTGCATCAGCCTCCCAAATAGCTGGTATTACAAGTGCCTGCCACTGTACCCCACTCATTTTTGCAATATTTAGTAGAGATGGAGTTTTACCATGTTGACCAGGCTCATCCCAAACTCCTGACCTCAAGTTACCTGCCCATCACAAATCCCAAAATGCTAGGTTTACAGTCATGAGCCACTGGGCCCGGCCTACTTTCTGCGCAGATATTAATGAGGATTTCATGTCCCTGATGAAACAGCGATAAATGTTCGTATGCTATAGTATCAGAATTACTAAGATTGACCTGTGGTGAACCAAGGTGGAATACAGATTTTGAATACACTAGTTTATGCAATAGCTGTAGAAGCAGTGTTTAATGGGACCATAACTGAAGGACAGGCTGTGCTTAAAGTCAAACAAAACATTTCATATTAAATGTGCAAGAATTAGAAGGTAGACCAAATTATTAGTAACTATTGCAGATCTCCAACTCAAAAGTCAGGAAGATAATAAAGAAATAGGACCTTTGAGGCCTAGGATGGTGCATTCGGGCTGGATATGTTTGAGACTGTAAACCCGTAATTTTTTTTATTTCCATTTTTGTGGGTACATAGTAGGTATATATATTTATGGGGTACATGAGATATTTTAATACAGGCATATAAATGCATAATAATTTAAATCCCAAAATTAATATGAACACCCTGAGATTAAAATTCCTACTGTCTCTCGCTAAACTATAACTGCTTTCTGTAGCCTGAAGAAAGCTTCATTTAAGGTGAAAATCTGAAAAGATGATTCTTATCCCCCTGAAGACCTGCCTCTAACTCTCCTCATTGGTTCTAGACTACGATTGATAGAAAATGGCAGAACCTGATGAAAGTAATACTGTCCCCACATGGGAGGAAAGTGATTATTCATCAAATAACTGCAGGCTGTGGCTAATTTGTACCAACAGTAACTAGAATAATTTGCTTAGGAATGGATTTTGACACAATTGAAGCAAGGTCCCTTAGGCTTATCTAAAAGATAGCAAGTACAAAAACTACCCAACTAAGAATTCTGCCATGGGTTCTACATGAAGAACAAGTAAGTTTTTGTTTTATACATCATTGAGATTGTAACCCCTACTTGAAATTATCTCAGAACTAATTTAAAGACATTACCATTTAAACAATACTGTCACAGGTTAAAGACTGGAAATTCAAGGCCTGTATTTAACGTGCAAGCATGTGGTGTTTAGAAGACACTGGATACTTTTTTAAAAGAGTGAATAAGAATGCCTGTAATTGGGGCATGTGCAAGTGAGATCATCATCAGTACTATACCCCCACAACCTCATATCTGTGTATTTTCACAGGTTGTAGTTAATTATTTACCTCCTGAAGATGTCTGAAGCCATTACCCCTTTTTAAATAATTGAAATTGTTTTATTTTGGTTTTATGCATGTGTATTAATTATTTCCAACATGACTACCTCTGAATCATTCCTCATCTTTATATTGCTTAGTATAAATAGGTACTTAGTAAAGGTTTCTAGAACAATAAACATATTTTGAATTTCATTCAAACTTTGCTGTAAGAAGACATCTTGATTGTCCAACTACTGAACAAGATACAATTACTTCACATAGAAACTGAACACAATAATTATTCCCATTTTTGGACAGTATTTTATCTGTTCCTCTTATCCTATTTTATTTTTTTCAGAGTAATCAAAACCTAATGCATTTGATGGTTTAGATTTATCTCCACAGTGACCAATTACATACAGTCAAGAAAAGCATCTCCTGCTGAGAGACCGGATCATTACAAAGACAGGCATATTCCGAGCAGAACTTCAGACAGAAGGCATTGAGAATGAATGAAGAAATGACATAGACCCCATGATGAAGGAGGAAGAAGCTTGGAACCCTTCACAAAGCTTCTGAGCACCAGGACTTGCTCTTGGAGAATGGGTGAGTTAAACAGGTGAGGAGTGGCCCATTCTCACCATAGACCTCAGGATTCCAAGAAGCAGGAGGCCTCACCACCCCCATGGACACTTGAGCTGACAGGAATTACTACATGGAGTGGTGACAGGGACAGGGCTCCAACCAGTTTTGAACCCAGATGGTTTGCCACAGTGATGGCTGGAGTGGAGCATTGCCAGAAACATCCATCCCCCAAAACTCACCATGCTCCTCTAGATGGTTTTGCTTTGTTGATGGTTAAGACTTGGACAGAGCAGAGTGGTCTTGCACATGGAATGGGAACAGTCTGATCTGAACTTCCTCTTGACTGCTGGCCTCACCCTGGGTCCCTGCTTCGCTGTACCCACTTGCAGCACAGCCTTGGATGCTCAACCATGGCACATCTTGGGGACCACAACCATAGCTCCTTCACTGGCAGAACCCTCTAACCACTGAAGAGCTTTTAGCAGACAGGCCTCCACCAACATAAACTTACCCACAGCCTCACTCCACTCAAAAAGTCATACAAAAGATCAATGAAACCAGAATTTGGTTGTTTGAAGGATTAAATAAAATTGATAGACCATTAGTTAGACTAGTAAAGATAAAAAGGAAGAAGATCAAAATAAATACAATCAGAAAAAAACAAAGAACAAAAAACAACCCCAAAGAAATACAGACATCAGGAGCCATTATAAACAGCTTTATGCACACAAACCAGGCAACCTAGAAGAAATTGATAAATTCCTGGAAACACACAAACTCCAAAGATTGAACGAGATATAAATGAAAACCCTGAATGGACCAATAATGAGTTCCAAAATTTAACCAATAATAAAAAGCCTACCAACCAGAAAGAGCACTGGTCCAGACGGACTCAGCGTCATATTCTACCAGATTTATAAAGAAGAACTGGTACAAATGGTACTGAAATTGTTCCTCAAAAATAAGGAGGAGGGACTCCTCTCTAACACATTCTGTGATGCCCTCACTGTTCTTATACCAAAACCTGGCAGACACACAATCAAGAAAGAAAACTTCAGGCCAATATCCCTGAAGAACATCGACTCAAAAATCCTCAACAAAATACCATGTCCAGCAGTACATCAAAAAGTTAATCCACGACAATCAAGCAGAGTTTATTGTTGGGATGTGAGGTGGTTTAACATTCATAAATCAGTGAATGTGATTCATCACATAAACAGAATTTAAAATAAAAACCACATGATCATCTCAATAGATGCAGGAAACTTTTAATAAATTCAACATCCTTTCATGTCAAAAATTTTCAACAAACAGCACTGAAACCTCAAAATAATAAGAACCATCTATGACATACCCATTGCCAATATCATGATGAAAGGGCAAACACTTGGAATATTCCCCTTAAGGAACAGAACAAGATAAGGATGCCTATCTTTATGACTCCTATTCAGCTGGAAGTTCTAGCCAGAGCAATCAAGCAAGAGAAAGAAATAAAAGGCATCTACATAAGAAGAGAGAAAGTCAAATTATCTGTCTTCACAGATTATATCATTTTATACCTATAAAATTCCATAGTCTCTACCCAAAATCCTCACATATGATAAACAACTTCAGCAAACTTTTAGTACACAAAATCAATGTACAATAATTAGTAGCATTTCTACACACCAAAAACATCCGAGGTGAGAGCCAAATCAAGAATGTAATCCCATACACAATAGTCAACAAAAATGAAATAACTATGAAGATAGCAAGCAAGGAAGGTAAAAAAAAAAATCTACAGCAAGAATTGAAACATGCTGCTGACAGAAATCAAGAAAACACAAACAAATGAAAAACATATTCCATGCACACGGAGAGCAATAATGTTAAAATGGCCATACTGACCAAAGAAATCTGCAGATTCAATGGTATTTCTATCAAACTACCAATGATATTCTTCAGAGAATTAGGAAAGTCTATTCTGAAAGTCAGATGGAACCAAAAAAGGGCTTGAATAGCCAAACAAATCTTGTGCAAAAAGATTAAAGCCTTAGACATCACACTACCTGACTTCAAACTATCCTACAAGGTTACATTAACCAAAACAGCAGGTACTGGTACAAAAACATACCCATAGATCAGTGGAACAAATTAGACAACCAAGAAATAGAGCCACACACCTAAAACCATCTGATCTTCAACAAAGCTGACAAAAAAAGGCAGTGGGGACACAATTTCCTATTCAATAAATGATGCCAAGATCACTGATTAGCCAGAAGCAGAAGATTGAAATTTTACCCTATTTTTTTCATTTATAACCAACATCAACTTAAGATGGATTGAAGACTAAAATGTAAAACCTAGAACTATAGAAACCCTAGAAAAAACCCCAGGGGATACCATTGTGGACATGGCCCCGGGTAAAAATTCCATGACGAACGTTCCAAAAGGACTTGAAACAAAAACAAAAATTGGTAAGTGGGACCTAATTAAACTAAATAACTTCTGCATAGCAAAAAAAAAAAAAAAAACCTCTCAGAGTAAACATACAGCCTATGGAATAGGAAAAATATTTTCAAATTATGTATCCAACAAAGGTCTAATATCCAGAATCTATAAAGAATTTATTTATTTATTTATTTCTATTATACTTTAAGTTCTAGGGTACGTGTGCACAACGTGCAGGTTTGTTACATATGTATACATGTGCCATGTTGGTGTGCTGCACCCGTTAACTCATCATTTACATTAGGTATATCTCCTAATGCTATCCCTCCTCCCTCTCCTCACCCCATGACAAGCCCCAGTATGTGATGTTCCCCATCATTGTTCAGTTCCCACCTATGAGTGAGAACAAGCGGTGTTTGGTTTTCTGTCCATGTCATCGTTCGCTCAGAATGATGGTTTCCAGCTGCATCCATGTCCCTAAAGAAGACATGAACTCATTCTTTTTAATGGCTGCATAGTATTCCATGGTGTATATGTGCCACATTTTCTTAATCCAGTCTATTATTGATGGACATTTGGGTTAGTTCCAAGTCTTTGCTATTGTGAATAGTGCCGCAATAAACATACGTGTGCATGTGTCTTTACAGCAGCATGATTCATAATCCTTTGGGTATATACCCAATAATGGGATGGCTGGGTCAAATGGTATTTCTAGTTCTAGATCCTTGAGGAATTGCCACACTGTCTTACACAATGGTTGAACTAGTTTATACTCCCACCAACAGTGTAAAAGTGTTCCAATTTCTCCACATCCTCTCCAGCACCTGTGGTTTCCTGACTTTTTAATGATTACCATTTTTTTTGATGCTGATTCTTCTTTTTTTAAAGGCATAGGTCTTCATTTATTCATTTATTTATTTTAATTTTTTAAAATTATTATACCTTAAGTTCTAGGGTACGTGTGCACAACGTGCAGGTTTGTTACATATGTATACATGTGTCATGTTGGTGTCCTGCACCCAGTAACTCGTCATTTACATTAGGTATATCTCCTAATGCTATCCCTCCTTCCTCCCCCCACCCCACGACAGGCTCTGGTATGTGATGTTCCCTATCCTGTGTCCAAGTGTTCTCATTGTTCAATTCCCACTTATGAGTGAGAACAAACAGTGTTTAGTTTTCTGTCCTTGTGATAGTTTGTTCAGAATGATGGTTTCCAGCTTCATCCATGTCCCTAAAGAGGACACTAACTGATCCTTTTTTATGACTGCATAGTATTTCATGGTGTATGTATGCCACATTTTCTTAATCCAGTCTATTATTGATGGATATTTGGCTTGGTTCCAAGTCTTTGCTATTGTGAATAGTGCCACATTTGATCAACTGGAAGAAAGGGTATCTGATTGAAGATCAAAAGAAGAAAATGAAGTGAGAAGAGAAGTTTAGAGAAAAAAGAGTAAAAAGAAATGAACAAAGCCTTGAAGAAATATGGGAGTATATGAAAAGACCAAATCTACATCTGATTGGTGTACCTGAAAGTGATGGGGAGAATGGAACCAACCTGGAAAACACTCTTCAGGATATTATCCAGGCGAACATCCCCAACATACCAAGGCAGGCCAACATTCAAATCCAGGAAATCCAGAGAATGCCACAAAGATACTCCTCAAGAAGAGCAACTCCAAGACACATAATTGCCAGATTCACCAAAGTTGAAATGAAGGAAAAAATCTTAAGGGCAGCCAGAGAGAAAGGTCGGGTTACCCACAAAGGGAAGTCCATCAGACTAACAGCAGATCTCTCGGCAGAAACTCTACAAGCCAGAAGAGAGTGTGGCCCTATATCCAACATTCTGAAAGAAAAGAATTTTCAACCCAGAATTTCATATCTAGCCAAACTAAGTTTCATAAGTGAAGGAGAAATAATATCCTTTACAGACAAGCAAATGCTGAGAGATTTTGTCACCACCAGGACTGCCTTACAAGAGCTCCTGAAGGAAAAACTAAACATGGAAAGGAACAACCGGAACCAGCCACTGCAAAAACATGCCAAATTGTAAAGACCATTGATGCTAGGAAGAAACTGCATCAACTAACAAGCAAAATAACCAGCTAACATCATAATGACAGGATCAAATTCACACATAACAATATTAACCTTAAATGTAAATGGGCTAATGCTCCGATTAAAAGACACAGACGAGCAAATTGGATAAAGAGTGAAGACCCCATCAGTGTGCAGTAATCAAGAGACCCATCTCACGTGCAGATACATACATAGGCTCAAAATAAAGGGATAGAGGAAGATCTACCAAGCAAATGGAAAACAAACAAACAAAAAAAGCACGGGTTGCAAACCTAGTCTCTGATAAAACAGACTTTAAACCAACAAAGATCAAAAGAGACAAAGAAGGCTATTACATAATGGTAAAGGGATCAATTCAACAAGAAGAGCTAACTATCCTAAATATATATGCACCCAATACAGGAGCACCCAGATTCATAAAGCAAGTCCTTAGAGACCTACAAAGAGACTTAGACTCCCACACAATAACAATGGGAGACTTTAAAACCCCACTGTCAACATTAGACAGATCAACAAGACAGAAAGTTAACAAGGATATCCAGGAATTGAATTCAGATCTGCACCAAGCGTATCTGATAGACATCTACAGAACTCTCCACCCCAAATCAACAGAATATACATTATTCTCACCACCACCTCTCACTTATTCCAAAACTGACCACATGGTTGGAAGTAAAGCAATTCTTGGCAAATATAAAACAACAGAAATTATAACAAACTGTCTCTCAGACTACAGTGCAATCAAACTATAACTCGGGATTAAGAAACTCACTATCCCTGTTTGCAGATGACATGATTGTATATTTAGAAAACCCCACTGTCTGAGCCCAAAATCTCCTTAAGCTGATAAGCAACTTCAGCAAAGTCTCAGGATACAAAATCAATGTGCAAAAATCACAAGCATTATTACACAGCAGTAACAGACAGAGAGCCAAATCATGAATGAATTCCCATTCACAGTAACTTCAAAGAGAATAAAATACCTAGGAATCCAACTTACAAGGGATGTAAAGGACCTCTTCAAGGAGAACTACAAACCACTGCTCAGTAAAATAAAAGAGGACACAAACAAATGGAAGAACATACCATGCTCATGGATAGGAAGAATCAATATTGTGAAAATGGCCATACGGCCCAAGGTAATTTATAGATTCAATGCCATCCCCATCAAACTACCAATGAGTTTCTTCACAGAATTGGAAAAAATTGCTTTAAAGTTCATATGGAACCACAAAAGACCCTGCATTGCAAAGACAATCCTATGCCAAAAGAACAAAGCTGGAGGCATCATGCTACCTGACTTCAAATTATAATACAAGGCCACAGTAACCAAAACAGCATGGTACTGGTACCAAAACAGAGATATAGACCAATGGAACAGAACAGAGCCCTCAGAAATAATACCACACATCTACAGCCATCTGATCTTTGACAAACCTGAGAGAAACAAGAAATGGGGAAAGGATTCCCTATTTAATAAATGGTGCTGGGAAAATTGACTAGCCATAAGTAGAAAGCTGAAACTGGATCCTTTCATTACTCCTTATATGAAAATTAATTCAAGATGGATTAGAGACTTAAATGTTAGACCTAAAACCATAAAAACCCTAGAAGAAAAGCTAGGACATAGACATGGGCAAGGACTTCATGGCTAAAACATCAAAAGCAACAGCAACAAAAGCTTAAACTAAAGAGCTTCTGCACAGCAAAAGAAACTACCATAAGAGTGAACAGGCAACCTACAGGATGGGAGAAAGTTTTTGCAATCTACTCATCTGACAAAGGGCTAATATCCAGAACCTATAAAGAACTCAATCAAATTTACAAGAAAAAAAGAAACAACCCCATCAAAAAGTGGGCAAAGGATATGAACAGACACCTCTCAAAAGAAGACATTCATACAGCCAACAGACACATGAAAAAATGCTCATCATCACTTGCCATCAGAGTAATGCAAATCAAAACCACAATGAGATACCATCTCACACGAGTTAGAATGACAAACATTAAAAAATCAGGAAACAACAGGTCCTGGAGAGAATGTGGAGAAATAGGAACACTTTTACACTGTTGGTGGGACTGTAAACTAGTTCAATCATTGTGGAAAACAGTGTGGTGATTCCTCAAGGATCTAGAACTAGAAATACCATTTGACCCAGCTATCCCGTTACTGGGTATATACCCAAAGGATTATAAGTCATGCTGCTATAAAGACACATGCACACGTATGTTTATTGTGGCACTATTCACAATAGCAAAGACTTGGAATCAACCCAAATGTCCATCAGTGGCAGACTGGATTAAGAAAATGTGGCACATATACACCATGGAATACTATGCAGCCATAAAAAAGAATTAATTCGTGTCCTTTGTAGGGACATGGATGCAGCTGGAAACCATCATTCTGAGCAAACTATCACATGGACAGAAAACCAAATACTGCATGTTCTCACTCATAGGTGGGAATTGAACAATGAGATCACTTGGACACAGGAAGGGGAACATCACACACCGGGTCCTCTTGTGGGGAAGGGGAAGGGGTGAGGGATAGCATTAGGAGATATACCTAATGTAAATGATGAGTTAAGGTGCAGCATACCAACATGGCACATGTATACATATGTAACAAACCTGCACGTTGTGCACATGTACCCTAGAATTTAAGAGAGAGAGAGATATATATAAAGGTACATAAACTCTCAAAAAAAAAAAAAAAAAAAAGAAAGAAAAAGAAACTCACTCAAAACCACTCAATTACACGGAAACTGTACAACCTGCTCCTGAATGACTACTTGGTACATAACGAAATGAAGGCAGAAATTAAAATGTTCTTTGAAACTAATGAGAACAAAGACACAACATACCAGAATCTCTGGGACACATTTAAAGCAGTGTGTAGAGGGAAATTTATAGCACTAAATGCACACAACAGAAAGCAGGAAAGATCTAAAATTGACACCCTAACATCACAAAAGAACTAGAAAAGCAAGAACAAACACTTTCAAAAGCTAGCAGAAGGTAAGCAATAATTAAGATCAGAGAAGACCTGAAGGAGATAAAGACAAAAAAAAAAAAAAAAAAAAAAAAAAAAAAAAAAAAAACCCTTTAAAAAGTCAGTGAATTCAGAAGCTGCTTTTTTGAAAAGAGCAACAAAATGTATAGACCACTAAAAAGACTAATAAAGAAGAAAAGGGAGAAGAATCAAATAGATACAATAAAAAAATGATAAAGGGGATATCACCACCGATCCCACAGAGATATAAACTACCATCAGAGAATACTATAAACACCTCTACGCAAATAAACTAGAAAACCAAGAAGAAATGGATAAATTCCTGGACACATACACCCTCCCAATGCTAAACTAAAAAGAATTTGAATCCCTGAATAGACCAATAACAGGCTCTGAAATTGAGGCAATAATTAAGAGCCTACCAGCCAAAAAATGTCCAGAACCAGACGGATTCACAGTCGAATTCTACCAGAGGTACAAGGAGGAGCTGGTATCATTTCTTCTTAAATGATTTCAATCAATAGAAAAAGAGGGAATCCTCCCTAATTCATTTTATGAGGCCAGCATCATCCTGATACCAAAGCCTGGCAGAGACACAACAACAACAAAAGAGAATTTTAGAACAATATCCTTGATGAACATCAATGCAAAAATTCTCAATAAAATACTGGCAAACTGAACCCAGCAGCACATCAAAAAGCTTATCCAGCACAATCAAGTAGGCTTCATCCCTGGGATGCAAGGTTCATTCAACATATGCAAATCAATAAACATAATCCATCATATAAACAGAACCAAAGAAAAAAAACCACATGATTTTCTCAATAGATGCAGAAAAGGCCTTTGACAAAATTCAACAGTCCTTCATGTTAAAAACTCTCAATAAACTAGGTGTTGATGGGACGTACCTCAAAATAATCAGAGAAATGAGAATCAAAACCACAATGAGATACCACCTCACAGCAGTTAGAATGGCAATCATTAAAAAGTCAGGAAACCACAGGTACTGGAGAGGATGTGGAGAAATAGGAACACTTTTACACTGTTGGTGGGAGTGTAAACTAGTTCAACCATTGAGGAAGACAGTGTGGCAATTCCTCAAGGATTTAGAACTAGAAATACCATATGACCCAGCCATCCCATTACTGGGTATATACCCAAAGGATTATGATTCATGCTGCTATAAAGACCCATGCACGCATATAATGATCACCATTCTAACTGGTGTGAGATGGTATCTCATTATGGTTTGGATTTGCATTTCTCTGATAGCCAGTGATGATGAGCATTTTTTCTTGTGTCTGCTGGCTGCATAAATGTCTTCTTTTGAGAAATGTCTGTCCATATCCTTCACCCACTTTTTGATGGGGTTGTTTGATTTTTTCTTATAAATTTGTTTAAGTTCCTGGTAGATTCTGGATATTAGCCGTTTGTCCGATGGGTAGATTGTAAAAATTTTCTCCCATTCTGTAGGTTGCCTGTTCACTCTGACGGTAGTTTCTTTTGCTGTGCAGAAGCTCTTTAGTTTAATGAGATCCCATTTGTCAATTTTGACTTTTGTTGCCATTGCTTTCATTGTTTTAGCCATGAAATCCTTGCCCATGCCTATGTCCTGAATGGTATTGCCTAGGTTTTCTTCTAGGGTTTTTATGGTTTTAGGTCTAACGTTTAACTCTTTAATCCATGTTGAATTAATTTTTGTATAAGGTGTAAGGAAAGGATCCAGTTTCAGTCTTCTACATATGGGTATCCAGTTTTCCGAGCACCATTTATTAAGTAGGGAATCCTTTCCCCATTGCTTGTTTTTGTCAGGTTTGCCAAAGATCAGATGGTTGTAGATGTGTGGTATTATTTCTGAGGACTCTGTTCTGTTCCATTGGTCTATATGTCTGTTTTGGTACCGGTACCATACTGTTTTGGTTACTGTAGCCTTGTAGTATAGTTTGAAGTCAGGTAACGTGATGCTTCCAGCTTTGTTCTTTTGACTTAGGATTGTCTTGGCAATGTGGGCTCTTTTTTGGTTCCACATGAACTTCAAAGTAGTTTTTTCCAATTCTGTGAAGAAAGTCATTGGTACCTTGAAGAGGACGGCATTGAATCTTTAAATTACCTTGGGTAATATGGCCATTTTCACAATATTGATTCTTCCTATCCATGAGCATGGTATGTTCTTCCATTTTTGTCCTCTTTTATTTTACTGAGCAGTGGTTTGTAGTTCTCCTTGAAGAGGTCCTTTACATCCCTTGTAAGTTGGATTCCTAGGTATCTTATTCTCTTTGAAGCAATTGTGAAGGGGAGTTCACTCATAATTTGGCTCTCTGTTTGTCTGTTATTGGTGTATAGAAATGCTTGTGATTTTTGCACATTGATTTTGTATCCTGAGACTTTGCTGAAGTTGCTTATCAGCTTAAGGAGATTTTGGGCTTAGATGATGTGGTTACCTAAACATACAATCATGTCGTCTGCAAACAGGGACAATTTGATTTCCTCTTTACCTAATTGAATGCTGTTTATTTCTTTCTCCTGCCTGATTGCCCTGGCCAGAACTTCCAACACTATGCTGAATAAGAGTGGTGAGAGAGGGCATCCCTGTCTTGTGCCAGTTTTCAAAGGGAATGCTTCCAATTTTTGACCATTCAGTATGATATTGGCTGTGGGTTTGTCATAAATGGCTCTTACTATTTTGAGATAAGTCCCATAAATACCTAGTTTATTGAGAGTTTTTAGCATGAAGGGTTGTTGAATGTTGTCAAAGGACTTTTCTGCATCTATTGAGATAATCATGTGGTTTTTGGCTTTGGTTCTGTTTATATGACGGATTACGTTTATTGATTTGTATATGTTGAACCAGTCTTGCATTCCAGGGATGAAGCCCACTTGATCATGGTGGATAAGCTTTCTGATGTGCTGCTGGATTTGGTTTGCCAGTATTTTATTGAAGATTTTTGCATGGATGTTATCAGGGATATTGGTCTAAAATTCTCTTTTTTTGTTGTGTCTCTGTCAGGCTTTGTTATCAGTATGATGCTGGCCTCATAAAATTTAAACAAATTAACAGCAAAAACAAACCAACCCTTTAAAAAATGGACAAAGAACATGAACAGACATTTCTCAAATAAAGACATTGTGTGGCCAACAAGCAAAAAAAAAAAAAAAAAAAAATGTTCAGCATCACTGATCTTTAGAAAAATGTACATCAAAACCACAATGAGATACCATTTCACCAGTGAGAATGGCTAAAATGTCTAAAAATAACATGCTGGTGAAGATATGCAGTAAAGGGAGTACTTATACAACGTTGATGGGAACGTAATTTAGATTAGACACTGTGGAAAGAAGTTTTTTGAGATTTCTCAAAGAACTTCAAATAGAGCCACCATTTGACCCTGCAATCCCATTACTGGGTACAAACTCAAAAAAACCATAAGTTGTCCTACTGTAAAGGCATATGCCTGCATATGTTTTTTATGGAACTATTCACAACAGCAAAGACATGGACTCGATCTAAATGCCTATCAATGGTGGACTGAATAAAGGAAATGTGGTACTTATACATACATGAATGTGGTACTTATACATGAAGTATTACACAGCCATACAAAAGAATGTTATTGTGTCCTTTACAACAACATGGATGCACCTGGAGGCCATTATCCTAAGCAAATTAATGCAGGAACAGAAGACTAAATACCATATATTCTCACTGATAGGTGGGAGCTAAAAATTGAGTACACATAGGCACAAAAAGGGAGTAGTAGATACTGGGGCCTACTTGGCATGGAAGGGATGGAAGAGGGCAAGGATGGTTGTGAACCCTGAAAAACTGAGACAGGTCTTAGTTAATTTAGAAAGTTTACTTTGCGAAGGTTGAGGACACATGTCTGTGACACAACCTCAAGAGGTCCTGAGGACATGTGCCCAAAATAATCAGAGCACAGTTTGTTTTTATACATTCTAGGGAGACATGAGACATCAATCAACATATGCAAGGTGAATATTGGTTTGGTCTGGAAAGGTGGAACATCTCAAAGCAAAGGCAGGAAGACTCAAAGCAGGGACAAGACTTTCCAATCGTAGGTAGATAAGAGACAAATTGTTGCATTATTTTGAGTTTCTGATTAACCTCTACAACAGAGACAATCAGATATGCATTTATCTTAGTGAGCAGAGAGGTGATATTGAATAGAATTGGAGGTAGGTTGGCCCTAAGCAGTTCCCAGCTTGGCTTTTTACTTTAGTTTAGTGATTTGGTGGCACCAAGATTTATTTTCCTTTCACAAGATACTATGCCTATTATCTAGGTAAGGAGATAATCTGCATACCATACCTCTTTGACATGCAATTTGCCCATATAACAAAACTGCACATGTGACCTCTAAAGCTAAAATAAAATTTGGAGAGAAAAATGAAATATTAATCTCATATTTGTCTTTCTTCTACCCATAAGAATTTAAGTTATATGTAGACAGAGTGAATGTTTTAACTTTTTTATTCACTTTATTTCCCCAGAACCTAAAGCCAAGCCTAGAACAAAGCTAGCAATTTATAAATATTTGCTTAACTGACAAATGGCATCTAATATTACTTACATAGTTGCATTATCTTATTCTCACATTGCTATGTAGGACTTCCTGAGACTGAGTAATTCATAAAGGAAAGAGGTTTTATTGACTCACAGTTCCTCATGGCTAGGGAAGCCTCAGGAAACTTATAATTATGGCAGAAGGGGAAACAAACCATCCTTCTTCACATGATGGCAGGAAGGAGAAAGGCCAAGCAAAAAGTTGAAAAGCCCCTTATAAAACTATCACATCTTATAAGAACAGCAACATGGGGGTAACTGCCCCCATGATTCAATTACCTCCTATTGGGCCTCTCCCACCACATGTGGGGATTATAGAGACTATAATTCAAGATGAGACTTGGGTTGAGTCAAATCATATCAATAGGCATAGGAAAATAATATTATTATTCAAAATTATGCTGCAAATATTATGTTCCTTTAGTATTAAAACAATCATGGTGTAACAAAGGTAAGATATGGTACAGCTCCTACTTATAGAACAAAGTACTTATTCAAACTATGGCCACAACATGCTGGTTAACCACCCTAACCTCTGCACATACTACAGAAAACATTTTAATAGTTTTATTGAGCTAGAATTGAAATAAAACAAACTGTACATTTTTAGAGTAAAATTTGATAAATGTTTACATATTATCACACCTGTGAAACCATCAGTAAAATCAAGAACATGAACATATTACTCACCCCCAAAAGTTTTATCACTTTCTATCACTAAAATTAGTTTGCATTTAATAAGATTAGCTATCATTTATTAGTAGTAGTATTTTGCAATATCACAAGGCATTTATTTAGCTCACAAGTCTTCAAGTTATTTAAAGGCTGACTGATCAAGGCTTATCTTTTGTCTGTTTTACATGCTACTTATACTCCCTAAAAGAAAAATAAGTTGCCCAGGTATATTCATCCCCTGAAAATGACAGTGGTACAAAGCAAGAATCCCAAATACACAAGGAAGTTTTAAGCATTTGATCATATCATGCCATGAACATTCTCTTGTCTGAAACAAGTTTCATAGCCTATCTAAAAGTCAAGGAGTGGAAATATATACTTTCTTCTTTAGTGGAAGAAGCTGTGATGCTACCTGGCAACAGATTTTCATACAGGGATGTGGGGGGAATGTGAGAAGTGAGGAAATGTACAGTTAATATATTTTTATGTTAAACTCACATAATCAGACTTGTCTGTACAGATTACCTTGTTTGTCAGTGTGCTAAATGGTTAAATGTATATTTAATAAGCAATCACTGATCTGTAGTATGAAAGTAACATATACTTCTAATTATAATAAGTAGATAATTACCATAATGTGCTACACATCTTAATATGTTTTAAGAAAAATAATATAATATTTTACATTTTGAAAAGACATGACCATATTTTGATTAACTAAAATCAAGGCTCCAAACTTTATTGAAATTTTTGCTATTACATAGACATAAAATGCTAACTCATCATTATTTACTTATTTATATATTTACTTATTTATTTTATTCATTTGTTTAGTTTTTGAGACTGAGTTTCACTCTGTCTCCCAGGCTGGAGTGCAGTAGCACAGTCTCAGCTCACTGCAGCCTCCATCTCCTCGGTTCAAGCAATTCCTGTGTCTCAGCTTCTAGAATAGCTGGGATTAGAGGCACATGTATCAGCAAGCTTGGCTAATTTTTTTTATCTCTAGTAGACATGGAATTTTGCTTTGTTGGCCAGGCTAGTCTTGAACTCCTGGCCTCAAGTGATCCACCCACTGAGGCCGCCCAAAGTGTTGGGATTACAGGCATGAGCTACCTCGCTTAGCCAAAACTCATCATTATTTATATATTGTGTATTTTTTCTTTAGAATTCCTATGACACTATGAAAATTTCATATGTGTTTTATATAAGAAGAAAAACAAATTTGTAGAATGCAATCCAGGCCCTATTCACCTGCCCTAAGTCTATAATTTATCCTAAATGAAAAGCAGAGACAACAAACTGGTGACTAAAAGAGAGATTGGTATTCAAAGAATGTAAACCAAGAAATCAATTTTGGAGAAAATATTTAGAACAAAGGAAAACCTAAGGGATTAAGCCCAGATGTCCAGGATTGATGTATGTGTCCTATATAATCCTACTAGATCTGAATGTAAGTATAAGGCATGTTTTGGATATTGGTGTGATGACAGAAGTTCTTAGAATGGTATCAGATTTCACTCCATTTCTATCTTGCAGTCTATAGCTACTATGGCCAATACAGTGATTATTCCAAATTTGGCTATTTAGGATTTAAAATGGAGGTAGCCTGAATTGAGATGTGCTAAAAAAAGGTAAAAACCTGCTATATTTTGAAGAGAGGACCAAAAACTAATGCATAACATTGCACTAATATTTTACATTGCTTGTTATTTAAAATATAAATTTTAGATATACATTTAATTTCTAATATAGCTATGAGAAAATTTAAAATTTTATATCTAGCAGGCATTATATTTCTATTTGACAGTGATGACTAGAGAGTAGATTGACCTTCCAAAATTAAGTTTTCTCCTAAGTAATTCATTTAATTTCAGATGTATTTAACAAAAGTATAACTGAAAACATAAAAATATATACATAATAGTAGGCCCATATAAATTTTATGTTAAAAAAAGGAGGAAAATATATATATGCTGTATTTGAAACAGGAACATTTTTCCTCAAATTCTCATAATAATTGCATATAAAATAAAAATTAGGCATTTTCTTTTTTTGAAAGAAAATTATTTTTATTTTAAGTTCTGGGATGCATGTGCAGTATATGCAGGTTTGTTACATAGGTAAATGTGTGCCATGGTGGTTTGCTGCACCTATCAACCCATCACCTAGATATTAAGCCCAGCATGCATCAGCTATTTTTCCTGATGCTCTCCCTTCCATGACCTCAGACAGGCCACAGTGTGTGTTGTTCCCCTGTCTCCATGTGTTCTCACTGTTCAGTTCCCACTTATAAGTGAGAACATGCGAAGTTTGGTTTTCTGTTCCTGCATTAAATTGCTGAAGATAATGGCTTTGAGCTCCATCCATTTCCCTGCAAAGGACATGATCTCATTCCTTTTTATGGCTGCTAGTATTTCATGGTGCATATGAACGACATTTTCTTTATCCAGTCTATCAACGATGGGCATTTGGGTTGATTTCATGTCTTTGCTATTGTGAATAGTGCTGTAATGAACATACATGTGCATATATCTTTGTAATAGAATGATTTATATTGCAGAGGTACATACCCAGTAATGAGATTGCTGAGTCAAATTGTATTCCTGGTTCTAGATCTTTGAGAAATTGCCACACCTTCTTCCACAATGGTTGACCTACTTTACAGTTTTGCCAACAGTGTAAAAGCACTCCTATTTTTCTTCAACTTCACCAACACTTGTTGTTTATTGACTTTAATAATCGCCATTCTGACGGGCGTGAGATGGTATATCATTGTAGTTTGTGACATTGAGCTTTTTTTTTCATATGTTTGTTGGCTGCACAAATGTCTCCTTTTGAGAAGTGACTGTTCCTATCCTTTGCTCACTTTTTAATGGAGCTGTTTCATTTTTCTTGTAAGTTTGTTTAAGTTCCTTGTAGATTCTGGATATTAGATCTTTGTCAGTTGGATAGATTGAAAAATGTTCTCCCAGTCTGCAGGTTGCCTGTATATTCTGATGATAGTTTCTTTTGCTGTGCATAACCTCTTTAGTTTAATTATATATCATTTGTTACTTTTTTGCTTTTGTTGCAATTGCTTTTGATGTTTTTGTCATGAAATATTTGCCCATGCTTATCTCCTGAATGGTATTGCCCAGATTTTCTTCTAGGATAGTTATAGTTTTGCGTTTTACATTTAAGTCTTTCATCCATCTTGAGTTAATTTTTATACAGAGTGTAAGAAAGGAGTCCAGTTTCAATTTTCTGCATAGGGCTAGCCAGTTCTCCAAGTACCAGTTATTAAATAGGTAATCCTTTCCCCATTGCTTGTTTTTATCAAGTTTGTCAAATATCAGATTGTTGTAGATGTGTTGTCTTATTTCTGAGATCTCTATGCTGTTCCATTAGTCTATGTGTCTGTTTTTGTACCAGTACCATGCTGTTTTGGTTACTGTAGCCTTGTGGTATAGTTTGAAGTTGGATAGCATGTGATGTCTCCAGTTTTTGCCTAAGATTGACTTGGCTATATGAGCTCTTTTTTGGTTCCATATGAATATTAAAATAGTTTCTTCAAATTCTGTGAAGAATGTCAATGATAGTTTAATGGGAATAGCATTAAATCTATAAATTAATCTGGGCAGTAAGGTCATTTTCATGATATTGATTCTTCCTATCCATAAGCATGGAATATTTTTTCATTTGTTTGTGTCCTCTCCGATTTCCTTTAGCAATGTTGTGTAGTTCTCTTTGACCAGGTACTTTACTTCCCTTGTTAGCTGTATTCCCAGGTATTCTGTTCTCTTTGTAGCAATTGTGAATGGAGTTTCATTCATGATTTGGCTGCTTGTTCATTGGTGGTGTAGAAATGCTTGTGGATTTTGCCCATTCATTTTGTATCCTGAGACTTTCCTGAAGTTGCTTATCAGCTTAAGAAGCATTTGGGCTAAGACAATGGGATTTTCTAGATATAGGATTATGTCATCTGCAAACAAGGACAATTTCACTTTCTCTCTTCCCACTCGAATACCCTTTATTTCTTTCTCTTGCCCGATTGCCCTGCCAAGTTCTTCCAATACTATGCTGAATAGGAGTGGTAACAGAAGGCGTCCTTGTCTTGTGCCAGTTTTCAAGGGCAATGCTTCCAGATTTCAGTATGATATTGGCAATCAGTTTTTCATAAATGGCTCTTATTATTTTGAGGTGTGCTCCTTCGATACCTAGTTTATTGAGAGTTTTTAACATGCAGGGATGTTGAATTTTATTAAAGGCCTTTTTCTGCATCTACTGACATGTGATTTTTGCCTTTAGTTCTGTTTATTTGATGAATTATGTTTACTGATTTGTGTATGTTGAATCAGACTTGCATCTCCAGGGATAAAGCCAAATTGATCAGGTGGATAAACTTCTTGATGTGCTGCTGGATTTTGTTTGCCAGTATTTTATTGAGAATTTTTGCAACAATGTTCATCACGGGTATTGACCTGACGTTTTCTTTTTTTGTTGTATCTCAGGTTTTGGTTTCAGAATGATGCTTGCCTCAAAAAATGAGTTAGTGAGAAGTCCCTCCTTTTCAATTGTTTGGGATTGTTTCTGAAGAAAGGATATCAGCTCTTCTTTGTACCTCTGGTAAAATTCAGCTATAAATCCATCTGGTCCTGGGCTTTTATTGGTTGGTAAGCTATTTACTACTTCCTCAATTTCCGAACTTGTTATTGGTCTATTCAGGGATTCAATTTCTTCCTGTTCCAGTCTTGAGAAGGTGTAGGTGTCCAGGAATTTGTCCGTTTCTTCTGGATTTTCTAGTTTGTTTCCATTGAAGTGTTTATCATATTCTCTGATGGTTGTTTGTATTTCTATGGAGTCAGATATCCCCTTTGTCATTTTTTATTGTGTCTATTTGATTCTTCTCTCTTTTTTTGTATTAGTCTAGCTACTTATCTATTTTACTAACTTTCAGAAAATCAGCTCCTGAATTCACTGATTTATTAAAAGGTTTTTCATGCATCTATTTCCTTCAGTTCCATTCTGAACTTGGTTATTTCTTGTCTTCTGCCTGCTTTGGGATTTGTGTGCTTTTGGTTATCTAGTTCCTTTAGTTGCGATGTTAGGATGTCAATTTGAGATCTTTCTAGCTTTTTGATGTGGGTATCTGGTGCTAAAATTTCCCTCCTAACACTGCTTTAGTTGTGTCCCAGAGATTCTGATACGTTGTCTCCTTGTTCTCATTAGTTTCAAAGAACTTCTTTATTTCTGCCTTAATTTAATTCATTACTTATCCAGAATCCATCCAGGAACAGGTTTTTCAATCCATATAGTTGTGTGGTTTTGAGTGACTTTCTTAATCTTGAGTTTTAATTTGATTGTGCTGTGATCTGAGAGACTATTTTTTATGATTTTAATTATTTTGTATTTGCTGGGGAGTGAATTACCTTCAATTATGTGATCAATTTTAGATTAAGTGCCATGTGGTGTTAAGAAGAGTGTATATTCTGTTGTTTTGGGGTGGAGAGTTCTGTAGATATCTATCAGGTTCACTTGATCCACAGCTCAGTTCAAGTTCTAAAAATGTTTGTTAATTTTCTGTCTCAATGATCTGCCTAATATAGACGGTGGGGTTTTAAAGTCTCCCACTACCATTGTGTGGGAGTCTAAGTCTCTTTTTAGATCTTTAAGAATTTGTTTTATGAATCTGAGTGCTCCTGGATCATGGGTCTCTTGAATACAGCACACTGATTGATCTTGACTCCTTATCCAGCTTGCCATTCTGTGTTTTTTAATTAAAACATTTAGCTCATTTACATTTAAAGTTAATATGGTTATGTGTGAATTTGATCTTGTCATCATGATGCTAACTGGTTATTTTGCAGTTTTGTTTATATAGTTGCTTCCTAATGTCATTGGTCTGTGTACTTCAGTGTGTTTTTGTAGTGACTGGTAATGGTTTTTCCTTTCCATATTTAGTGCTTCCTTCAGGAGCTCTCCCAAAGCAGGCCTGGTGGTGACAAATTCCCTCAGCATTTGCTTATCTAGAAGATTTTATTTCTCCTTCATGTATAAAGCTTAGTTTGGCCAGATATGAAATTTTAAATTGGAAATTCTTTTCTTTAAAAATGTTGAATATTGGCTCCCAATCTCTTCTAACTTGTAGGGTTTCCACAGCTGTTAGTCTGATGGGTTTCCCTTTATAGATGACACGGACTTTCTCTCTGTCTGCCCTTAACATTTTTTCCTTCATTTAGACCTTAGAGAATCTGAAGATTATGTGTCATGGGGTTGATCTTCTCATGGAGTATCTTAGTGGTGTTCTCTGTATTTCCTGAATTTGAATGTTGGCCTGTCTTGCTAGGTTGGGGAAGTTCTTCTGGATGATATCCTAAAGTGTGTTTTCCAACTCAACTCCATTCTCCCCATCTGTTTCAAGTACCTGAATCAATTGTAGGTTTGCTCCTTTAACATAATTCTGCAGTTCTCAAAGGTTCTGTTCATTCTTTTTCATTCTTTTTTTCTCTAATCTTGTCTGCCTGCCTTATTTCACCAAGATAGTCCTTAAGCTCTGATATCCTTTTTTCTGCTCAGTCTACTAGATACTTGTGTTTGCAATGTGGAGTTCTTCCTGTCATGTTTTTTAGCTCCAGGTAATTTATTTTCCTATCTAAACTGGCTATTCCAGTTAACAGCTCCTATAGTGTTTTGTTATCATTCTTAACTTCTTTGAAATGGGTTAGAACATACTCCTTTAGCTCAGCGATGTTCATTTTTACCCATCTTCTGGAGACTAATTCTGTCAATTCATCCATCTCTGCCTCATCCCAGTTCTGTGCCCTTGCTGAAGACGTATTGCAGTCATTTGGAGGACAAGAGGCACCGTAGCTTTCTGAGTTTCCAGCTTTCTTGCATTGATTCTTTCTCATCTTCATTGGTTTATCTATCTTTGATCTTTAAGACTGCTGACCTTTCGATGGGGTTTTTGTGGGGTGTTGATTGTTGTTGTTGCTTTCCGTTTTTCTTTTAGCAATCAGGCCCCTCTTCTGTAAGGTTGACAGTGGTTTGGAGGTCTACTCCAGACCCTATTTGCCTGGGTCCCTCCTAACCCTGAAGGTATAACCAGTGGAGGCTGCAGAATAACAAAGATGGCAGCCTGCTTCTTCCTCTGGGAACTCTGTCTCAGAGGGGTACCAACATCATGCTGGCCAGAATGCTTCTTTTTTTTTTTTTTTTTTTTTTTTTTTTTTTTTGAGACGGAGTCTCGCTCTGTCGCCCAGGCTGGAGTGCTGTGGCCGGATCTCAGCTCACTGCAAGCTCTGCCTCCCGGGTTCCCGCCATTCTCCTGACTCAGCCTCCTGAGTAGCTGGGACTACAGGCGCCCGCCACCTCGCCCGGCTAGTTTTTTGTATTTTTTAGTAGAGACAGGGTTTCACCGTGTTAGCCAGGATGGTCTCGATCTCCTGACCTCGTGATCCACCCGTCTCGGCCTCCCAAAGTGCTGGGATTACAGGCTTGAGCCACCGCGCCCGGCCTCAGAATGCTTCTGTATGTGGTGTCTGGAGACCTCTGTTGGGAATGTCTCATCCAGTAAGGAGAAATGGGATCATGGACCCACTTAAATAAGCAGTCTGGCTGCCCCTTGGTAGGGCAGCTTTGCTGCACTGGGGGGAATCCCCCTCATCCAGGGTCCCTGACTCTCCACAGCCAGTAGGCAGAAAAGACTAAGATCTGCTGATCCACAGTACTGCAGCCACCTCTCCTCTCCAGGAGATCAGAGATCTATCCATAAATCCCTGGCTGGGGATGCTGAAAATCCTGCAGGGAGGCCCCACCTGGTGAGGAGGAATGGTTCAGGGTCCGGCTTAAATAAGCAGTCTGGCCACACACTGTCACAGCCACTGTGCTGCACTGTGTGGAATTGTTCCTGTTCCAAACTGCCCAGTCTCACTGGCACCAGCAGCAGGGGAAAATAGTGAACTGGAGCCACAGTGATGATGGCTGCCCCTCCCCCCGAGAACTCAGTCTTCTTTGGCAGCCTCCAGCTTGCTGAACTGGCCAACAGAGATTCCACATTTTCTCTATCTAATCCACTGTTGATGGGCACCTATGTTGATATCATGTCTTTGCTATTGCAAATAGTCCTGTAATGAACATACCAGGGCATGTGTCTTTTTGGTTAGAATGATTTCTTTTCCATATGTTTGTTGGTTACTTGGATGTCTTCTTGTGAAAAGTATCTTTTCCTGTCCTTCGCATACTTTTTAAGGTGGTTATTTGCTTTTTATTCTTTTTGAATTATTTAATTTCCTTATAGATTGTTGGTATTAGTCCCTTGTCAGATGTATAGTTTGCAAATATTTTTCCATTTTGTAAGTTGTCTGTTTACACTGTTGATATTTCTTTTGCTGTGCAGAAGCTTTTAAGTTTAATGAAGCCCACATTGTCAAATTTTGGGTTGTTGCCTTTTTTTTTTTTTTCAGGTCGTAGCCATAAATTATTTGCAGAAGCCAATGTCCAGAAGACTTTTTCTTAGATTTTCTTCTAGGATTCTTATAGTTTGAGGCCTTATGTTTAAAAGTTTAATCTATCTTGAGGTAATTTTTGTATATAGTGAAATATAGCTGTCCATTTTTATTCTTCTGCATGTGGCTAGCCAGCTATCCCAGCAGCATTTATTAAATAGGCTATCCTTTCTTCATTTATTCTTTTTGTCAACTTTGTAAAAGATCAGTTGCTGGTAGACATTTGGCTTTATTTCTGGGTTTTCTATTCTGTTCCATTTGTCTGTGTGTCTATTTTTGTACCAGTACCATACTATTTTGGTAATAGCCTTACAGTACAGTTTGAAGACAACTAGTGTGATATCTCCAACATTTTTCCTTTTACCTAGGATTGCTTTGACTATTTGGACATTTTTTTTGGTTCCATATGAATTTAGAATTGATTTTTTCATCATTTGAAACATGACATTGGTAATTTGATAGGAATGGCATCAAATTTGTAGATTGCTTTGGGGAATATGGACATTTCATCTATATTAATTCTTCCAATTAAGGACCATAGAATGTTTTTCTATTTGTGTATGACACCTATAATTTCTTTCATCAGCTTTTTGTAATTCTTCTTCTAGAGACATTTTACCTCCCTAGTTAGATGTATTCCTATGTATTTTTTTAATGGCTATTGTAAATTGCATTGTGTTTTTTATTTGGTTTTCTATGTAAACATTATTGGTGTATGGAAATGCTACTGATTTCTGTATATTAATTTTGTATCCTGAGACTCAACTGAAGTCACTTATCAAGCCTATGTGTCTTTTGGAGGGATCTTTAGGGTTTTCTTGGTATAAAATCATATTACCAGTGAGCAGAGATAATTTCACTTCCGCCTTTTTTTATTATTTGGGTATCTTTTATCTCTTTCTCTTGTCTGATTGCTCTGAGTTCCAGTAATATCTTGAATAGGAGTAGTGAGAGTGTATATCTTTGTCTTATTACAGTTCTCAGGGAGAAAGCTTCCAGTGCTTTTCTATTGAGTGTGATGTTGGATGTGGGCTTGTCATAGACGGTTTTTATTATTTTGAGATATGTGTCTTTGACACATAGTTGTTGAGGGTTTTTATCATAAAACAATGTTGGATTTTCTTGAAAGCTTTTTCAGCATCTATTAAAATGTTCATATGGTTTTTGTTTTTATTCTCTTTGTGTGGTTAATAATATGTATTGATTTGCATATATTGAACTATCCTTGCATATCAAGAATAAAGTTCATTTTATTGTGATAAATTATCTTTTTGATGTGCTATTAGATTAGGTTTGCTAGTATTTAGGTAAACATTTTCCATCTATGTTCATTAGAAATATTTGCCTGTAGTTTTCTTTGTTTGTGGTGTACTTGCCAGTTTTGGTATTAGGGTGATACTGACTTTGTGGTATGAGTCAAGGAGGAGTACCTCCTCCTTTTTTGCATAGTGTGGGTATCTATTAATATTTTTAGTGGAGGCCTCAGAAAGCTTACAATCATGACAGAAGGTTATGGGGAGTCAACATGTCACGTGGTGAGAGAGGGACCAAGGTGAGTGCAGGTTCCAGGTTCTTTTAAACAAACAGCTGTCATGTGAACTACCAGAGTGAGAATTCACTCATTACCATAGGGATGGCACCGAGCCATTCAAAAGGGATCCCCTCCAATAACCCAAATACCTCCCACTAGGCCGACTTCCAATATTGAAGGTCACATTTCAACTTGAGATTTGGAGGGGACACACATCCAAACTATATCATGGGTTAAGAGAAAAATGGATGGTTAATGAGGAGTGATTGCAAAGGACTGGAGAAGGTAAAAGGTAAGGAAATGAAAGCAGCTTTGAAGAAAGTTGCATGAATGTGAACTACTAAGGTTATTGCTTTTATATATGGCTCAACTAGCATTGCCCAGCAAGAGGTTAAGTCTTTATAGGAGTTAAGCAGGGCCAGGTACATAGAGTAAGAGCTTTGTTGTCCATATAACATATGTCCATATTACTTCCTAAAACCCAGGATTTTTGGCAGCCAGTGAATTTTCAGTTTATATATTCTACCGGAAAGTATACATAATATATATTCTGTATATATATATTCTACCTGAGGGGATATGTAATAACTCTGCTTGAATTACATATGCCACAAGAGCATTTTTAGAAGAGATATTTTTCCTTATAACTCAAATTGTATATAAGTATGTCTAAAAATTATGATTTCTGAAACTAAATAAACGGATTTTTAGTTGTCCAGAGGTTTGAAATAATGAACAGTTCTATCTGTTTTGATTATTGCAAAATTTCTTTCTGTTCAAACAAAATGTTTTGCTAGAATAGACAGGATGCAGGAATGATATTGTAACAAAGATAAACCCCCATAGATTCAGTAAATCTGTTCTACGTAAAAGTTTGTGAAATTATGCATTTGTGGCGAGGAATATTATGACATAAATGGTCCCTGGCATTTATGGAATGTTTTCTTTATGTGTGCCAGGCACTTTATGCTATCATCTGATTTCTGGTATTTTCCAGACACTCTCATACATTAACATAAACAAATTGAAATAAATGTTCTCTTTGCAAATTCTTAGATTTTGCATTCAGTATTTCAGCAGCTCCATTCTTGGTAAAGGACAAAACTATCTTAGTCAAGGCCAATCCTCATATAATTTCAATCAAATAACTAAGGAAATATAATATCTAACTACAGAACTATATGTCAAGCTTCAATGAAACAATACCACATATGGAACTCTGAGGAATGGACTTGTAAATACTTTATTCAACAGAACTGTTCACAATATGTTTGTTTATGTATGTGAATGAACATGTAAGACACTTCTTACATAAACTTAAACTAATAAAACTGCAGACTGCTGCCAGAACATTTAATCATGGGCAAAAGCTGTACTTACACTAAATATCTCAAAACTCATAGCTGCGCAGAATTCAGTTACTAGTGTTGAAATAACACTCCACATAGATTACCCACCACTCCAGTTTATCTGAACTAACAGATATCCAGGACATGGAACTCTCAGTGCTAAAACCAGGAAGGTCTTGGATCAGTTGGAACAAGTTGGTCATCCTGATGGTATAATATATAAGTCATGTGTCTCTTATGGAAATAGCTCCAAAATATTCCCTATAATTGTATTGAGAAACACTATTTATGCTTTATTTTGGTCTTTGTAAGATATTTTATATACTAAGCCTGAGCTACTTGATGATGTAAATAATTTGTTGTAAATATGCTCCAACACATATTGCTCCAAGAACAATGAATTTTTGGCATTCCAAGTCACTAATCAAATTAGAATAGTCATAACCTTTTCCCCCCAAAATAGAGTGAATTTTCTGCCACAAAATTATGAATTTAATTCCTTATAATTTCACTAAGAATGGAGTAAGAATGAGTTATTTGCAGAAATATACTAGAAACAGCTATGTATTTGATACTAGAAATCAGAATCAACAATTGATAGCTATAGCAACCTTTTATAGAAACCTCAATGCATTTACTACAGAAGCTTCCCTTTCCCTTGACATTTTGAGCGCTATTTTTTTCCTCAAATTTAAATAGAAAATTTTGTGTCATGTCTTGTGTTATGTATAGGTTAAGAAGTGATAAATAAGACATTCACTAAACTAGTATTTACAGATCCCCAGTACATCTCATTAGAATGTACACAATTTTGTGCTTGACACTTAGTAAATTATCTAATAGATAGGAAGCCCTCAATACATAGTTGTTCGTAAAATGAATGGTTTCCAAATGAAATAGAAAGTATTTGCTTCATCCGTCAAGAGCTTACAATTCCCCCAGGGAACCAAATGATCTACGAAAAGCATATTTTCCTCAACCTCAGCATTATTTACATTTTAGGTGAGGCAAGTATTTATTATTGTTGGCTGTCCAGTGCATATTACAATATTTAGCAACATCCTTGATATTGAGATCAGATGGTTGTAGATGTGTGGTATTATTTCTGAGGACTCTGTTCTGTTCCATTGGTCTATATGTCTGTTTTGGTACCGGTACCATACTGTTTTGGTTACTGTAGCCTTGTAGTATAGTTTGAAGTCAGGTAACGTGATGCTTCCAGCTTTGTTCTTTTGACTTAGGATTGTCTTGGCAATGTGGGCTCTTTTTTGGTTCCACATGAACTTCAAAGTAGTTTTTTCCAATTCTGTGAAGAAAGTCATTGGTACCTTGAAGAGGACGGCATTGAATCTTTAAATTACCTTGGGTAATATGGCCATTTTCACAATATTGATTCTTCCTATCCATGAGCATGGTATGTTCTTCCATTTTTGTCCTCTTTTATTTTACTGAGCAGTGGTTTGTAGTTCTCCTTGAAGAGGTCCTTTACATCCCTTGTAAGTTGGATTCCTAGGTATCTTATTCTCTTTGAAGCAATTGTGAAGGGGAGTTCACTCATAATTTGGCTCTCTGTTTGTCTGTTATTGGTGTATAGAAATGCTTGTGATTTTTGCACATTGATTTTGTATCCTGAGACTTTGCTGAAGTTGCTTATCAGCTTAAGGAGATTTTGGGCTTAGATGATGTGGTTACCTAAACATACAATCATGTCATCTGCAAACAGGGACAATTTGATTTCCTCTTTACCTAATTGAATGCTGTTTATTTCTTTCTCCTGCCTGATTGCCCTGGCCAGAACTTCCAACACTATGCTGAATAAGAGTGGTGAGAGAGGGCATCCCTGTCTTGTGCCAGTTTTCAAAGGGAATGCTTCCAATTTTTGACCATTCAGTATGATATTGGCTGTGGGTTTGTCATAAATGGCTCTTACTATTTTGAGATAAGTCCCATAAATACCTAGTTTATTGAGAGTTTTTAGCATGAAGGGTTGTTGAATGTTGTCAAAGGACTTTTCTGCATCTATTGAGATAATCATGTGGTTTTTGGCTTTGGTTCTGTTTATATGACGGATTACGTTTATTGATTTGTATATGTTGAACCAGTCTTGCATTCCAGGGATGAAGCCCACTTGATCATGGTGGATAAGCTTTCTGATGTGCTGCTGGATTTGGTTTGCCAGTATTTTATTGAAGATTTTTGCATGGATGTTATCAGGGATATTGGTCTAAAATTCTCTTTTTTTGTTGTGTCTCTGTCAGGCTTTGTTATCAGTATGATGCTGGCCTCATAAAATTTAAACAAATTAACAGCAAAAACAAACCAACCCTTTAAAAAATGGACAAAGAACATGAACAGACATTTCTCAAATAAAGACATTGTGTGGCCAACAAGCAAAAAAAAAAAAAAAAAAAAATGTTCAGCATCACTGATCTTTAGAAAAATGTACATCAAAACCACAATGAGATACCATTTCACCAGTGAGAATGGCTAAAATGTCTAAAAATAACATGCTGGTGAAGATATGCAGTAAAGGGAGTACTTATACAACGTTGATGGGAACGTAATTTAGATTAGACACTGTGGAAAGAAGTTTTTTGAGATTTCTCAAAGAACTTCAAATAGAGCCACCATTTGACCCTGCAATCCCATTACTGGGTACAAACTCAAAAAAACCATAAGTTGTCCTACTGTAAAGGCATATGCCTGCATATGTTTTTTATGGAACTATTCACAACAGCAAAGACATGGACTCGATCTAAATGCCTATCAATGGTGGACTGAATAAAGGAAATGTGGTACTTATACATACATGAATGTGGTACTTATACATGAAGTATTACACAGCCATACAAAAGAATGTTATTGTGTCCTTTACAACAACATGGATGCACCTGGAGGCCATTATCCTAAGCAAATTAATGCAGGAACAGAAGACTAAATACCATATATTCTCACTGATAGGTGGGAGCTAAAAATTGAGTACACATAGGCACAAAAAGGGAGTAGTAGATACTGGGGCCTACTTGGCATGGAAGGGATGGAAGAGGGCAAGGATGGTTGTGAACCCTGAAAAACTGAGACAGGTCTTAGTTAATTTAGAAAGTTTACTTTGCGAAGGTTGAGGACACATGTCTGTGACACAACCTCAAGAGGTCCTGAGGACATGTGCCCAAAATAATCAGAGCACAGTTTGTTTTTATACATTCTAGGGAGACATGAGACATCAATCAACATATGCAAGGTGAATATTGGTTTGGTCTGGAAAGGTGGAACATCTCAAAGCAAAGGCAGGAAGACTCAAAGCAGGGACAAGACTTTCCAATCGTAGGTAGATAAGAGACAAATTGTTGCATTATTTTGAGTTTCTGATTAACCTCTACAACAGAGACAATCAGATATGCATTTATCTTAGTGAGCAGAGAGGTGATATTGAATAGAATTGGAGGTAGGTTGGCCCTAAGCAGTTCCCAGCTTGGCTTTTTACTTTAGTTTAGTGATTTGGTGGCACCAAGATTTATTTTCCTTTCACAAGATACTATGCCTATTATCTAGGTAAGGAGATAATCTGCATACCATACCTCTTTGACATGCAATTTGCCCATATAACAAAACTGCACATGTGACCTCTAAAGCTAAAATAAAATTTGGAGAGAAAAATGAAATATTAATCTCATATTTGTCTTTCTTCTACCCATAAGAATTTAAGTTATATGTAGACAGAGTGAATGTTTTAACTTTTTTATTCACTTTATTTCCCCAGAACCTAAAGCCAAGCCTAGAACAAAGCTAGCAATTTATAAATATTTGCTTAACTGACAAATGGCATCTAATATTACTTACATAGTTGCATTATCTTATTCTCACATTGCTATGTAGGACTTCCTGAGACTGAGTAATTCATAAAGGAAAGAGGTTTTATTGACTCACAGTTCCTCATGGCTAGGGAAGCCTCAGGAAACTTATAATTATGGCAGAAGGGGAAACAAACCATCCTTCTTCACATGATGGCAGGAAGGAGAAAGGCCAAGCAAAAAGTTGAAAAGCCCCTTATAAAACTATCACATCTTATAAGAACAGCAACATGGGGGTAACTGCCCCCATGATTCAATTACCTCCTATTGGGCCTCTCCCACCACATGTGGGGATTATAGAGACTATAATTCAAGATGAGACTTGGGTTGAGTCAAATCATATCAATAGGCATAGGAAAATAATATTATTATTCAAAATTATGCTGCAAATATTATGTTCCTTTAGTATTAAAACAATCATGGTGTAACAAAGGTAAGATATGGTACAGCTCCTACTTATAGAACAAAGTACTTATTCAAACTATGGCCACAACATGCTGGTTAACCACCCTAACCTCTGCACATACTACAGAAAACATTTTAATAGTTTTATTGAGCTAGAATTGAAATAAAACAAACTGTACATTTTTAGAGTAAAATTTGATAAATGTTTACATATTATCACACCTGTGAAACCATCAGTAAAATCAAGAACATGAACATATTACTCACCCCCAAAAGTTTTATCACTTTCTATCACTAAAATTAGTTTGCATTTAATAAGATTAGCTATCATTTATTAGTAGTAGTATTTTGCAATATCACAAGGCATTTATTTAGCTCACAAGTCTTCAAGTTATTTAAAGGCTGACTGATCAAGGCTTATCTTTTGTCTGTTTTACATGCTACTTATACTCCCTAAAAGAAAAATAAGTTGCCCAGGTATATTCATCCCCTGAAAATGACAGTGGTACAAAGCAAGAATCCCAAATACACAAGGAAGTTTTAAGCATTTGATCATATCATGCCATGAACATTCTCTTGTCTGAAACAAGTTTCATAGCCTATCTAAAAGTCAAGGAGTGGAAATATATACTTTCTTCTTTAGTGGAAGAAGCTGTGATGCTACCTGGCAACAGATTTTCATACAGGGATGTGGGGGGAATGTGAGAAGTGAGGAAATGTACAGTTAATATATTTTTATGTTAAACTCACATAATCAGACTTGTCTGTACAGATTACCTTGTTTGTCAGTGTGCTAAATGGTTAAATGTATATTTAATAAGCAATCACTGATCTGTAGTATGAAAGTAACATATACTTCTAATTATAATAAGTAGATAATTACCATAATGTGCTACACATCTTAATATGTTTTAAGAAAAATAATATAATATTTTACATTTTGAAAAGACATGACCATATTTTGATTAACTAAAATCAAGGCTCCAAACTTTATTGAAATTTTTGCTATTACATAGACATAAAATGCTAACTCATCATTATTTACTTATTTATATATTTACTTATTTATTTTATTCATTTGTTTAGTTTTTGAGACTGAGTTTCACTCTGTCTCCCAGGCTGGAGTGCAGTAGCACAGTCTCAGCTCACTGCAGCCTCCATCTCCTCGGTTCAAGCAATTCCTGTGTCTCAGCTTCTAGAATAGCTGGGATTAGAGGCACATGTATCAGCAAGCTTGGCTAATTTTTTTTATCTCTAGTAGACATGGAATTTTGCTTTGTTGGCTAGGCTAGTCTTGAACTCCTGGCCTCAAGTGATCCACCCACTGAGGCCGCCCAAAGTGTTGGGATTACAGGCATGAGCTACCTCGCTTAGCCAAAACTCATCATTATTTATATATTGTGTATTTTTTCTTTAGAATTCCTATGACACTATGAAAATTTCATATGTGTTTTATATAAGAAGAAAAACAAATTTGTAGAATGCAATCCAGGCCCTATTCACCTGCCCTAAGTCTATAATTTATCCTAAATGAAAAGCAGAGACAACAAACTGGTGACTAAAAGAGAGATTGGTATTCAAAGAATGTAAACCAAGAAATCAATTTTGGAGAAAATATTTAGAACAAAGGAAAACCTAAGGGATTAAGCCCAGATGTCCAGGATTGATGTATGTGTCCTATATAATCCTACTAGATCTGAATGTAAGTATAAGGCATGTTTTGGATATTGGTGTGATGACAGAAGTTCTTAGAATGGTATCAGATTTCACTCCATTTCTATCTTGCAGTCTATAGCTACTATGGCCAATACAGTGATTATTCCAAATTTGGCTATTTAGGATTTAAAATGGAGGTAGCCTGAATTGAGATGTGCTAAAAAAAGGTAAAAACCTGCTATATTTTGAAGAGAGGACCAAAAACTAATGCATAACATTGCACTAATATTTTACATTGCTTGTTATTTAAAATATAAATTTTAGATATACATTTAATTTCTAATATAGCTATGAGAAAATTTAAAATTTTATATCTAGCAGGCATTATATTTCTATTTGACAGTGATGACTAGAGAGTAGATTGACCTTCCAAAATTAAGTTTTCTCCTAAGTAATTCATTTAATTTCAGATGTATTTAACAAAAGTATAACTGAAAACATAAAAATATATACATAATAGTAGGCCCATATAAATTTTATGTTAAAAAAAGGAGGAAAATATATATATGCTGTATTTGAAACAGGAACATTTTTCCTCAAATTCTCATAATAATTGCATATAAAATAAAAATTAGGCATTTTCTTTTTTTGAAAGAAAATTATTTTTATTTTAAGTTCTGGGATGCATGTGCAGTATATGCAGGTTTGTTACATAGGTAAATGTGTGCCATGGTGGTTTGCTGCACCTATCAACCCATCACCTAGATATTAAGCCCAGCATGCATCAGCTATTTTTCCTGATGCTCTCCCTTCCATGACCTCAGACAGGCCACAGTGTGTGTTGTTCCCCTGTCTCCATGTGTTCTCACTGTTCAGTTCCCACTTATAAGTGAGAACATGCGAAGTTTGGTTTTCTGTTCCTGCATTAAATTGCTGAAGATAATGGCTTTGAGCTCCATCCATTTCCCTGCAAAGGACATGATCTCATTCCTTTTTATGGCTGCTAGTATTTCATGGTGCATATGAACGACATTTTCTTTATCCAGTCTATCAACGATGGGCATTTGGGTTGATTTCATGTCTTTGCTATTGTGAATAGTGCTGTAATGAACATACATGTGCATATATCTTTGTAATAGAATGATTTATATTGCAGAGGTACATACCCAGTAATGAGATTGCTGAGTCAAATTGTATTCCTGGTTCTAGATCTTTGAGAAATTGCCACACCTTCTTCCACAATGGTTGACCTACTTTACAGTTTTGCCAACAGTGTAAAAGCACTCCTATTTTTCTTCAACTTCACCAACACTTGTTGTTTATTGACTTTAATAATCGCCATTCTGACGGGCGTGAGATGGTATATCATTGTAGTTTGTGACATTGAGCTTTTTTTTTCATATGTTTGTTGGCTGCACAAATGTCTCCTTTTGAGAAGTGACTGTTCCTATCCTTTGCTCACTTTTTAATGGAGCTGTTTCATTTTTCTTGTAAGTTTGTTTAAGTTCCTTGTAGATTCTGGATATTAGATCTTTGTCAGTTGGATAGATTGAAAAATGTTCTCCCAGTCTGCAGGTTGCCTGTATATTCTGATGATAGTTTCTTTTGCTGTGCATAACCTCTTTAGTTTAATTATATATCATTTGTTACTTTTTTGCTTTTGTTGCAATTGCTTTTGATGTTTTTGTCATGAAATATTTGCCCATGCTTATCTCCTGAATGGTATTGCCCAGATTTTCTTCTAGGATAGTTATAGTTTTGCGTTTTACATTTAAGTCTTTCATCCATCTTGAGTTAATTTTTATACAGAGTGTAAGAAAGGAGTCCAGTTTCAATTTTCTGCATAGGGCTAGCCAGTTCTCCAAGTACCAGTTATTAAATAGGTAATCCTTTCCCCATTGCTTGTTTTTATCAAGTTTGTCAAATATCAGATTGTTGTAGATGTGTTGTCTTATTTCTGAGATCTCTATGCTGTTCCATTAGTCTATGTGTCTGTTTTTGTACCAGTACCATGCTGTTTTGGTTACTGTAGCCTTGTGGTATAGTTTGAAGTTGGATAGCATGTGATGTCTCCAGTTTTTGCCTAAGATTGACTTGGCTATATGAGCTCTTTTTTGGTTCCATATGAATATTAAAATAGTTTCTTCAAATTCTGTGAAGAATGTCAATGATAGTTTAATGGGAATAGCATTAAATCTATAAATTAATCTGGGCAGTAAGGTCATTTTCATGATATTGATTCTTCCTATCCATAAGCATGGAATATTTTTTCATTTGTTTGTGTCCTCTCCGATTTCCTTTAGCAATGTTGTGTAGTTCTCTTTGACCAGGTACTTTACTTCCCTTGTTAGCTGTATTCCCAGGTATTCTGTTCTCTTTGTAGCAATTGTGAATGGAGTTTCATTCATGATTTGGCTGCTTGTTCATTGGTGGTGTAGAAATGCTTGTGGATTTTGCCCATTCATTTTGTATCCTGAGACTTTCCTGAAGTTGCTTATCAGCTTAAGAAGCATTTGGGCTAAGACAATGGGATTTTCTAGATATAGGATTATGTCATCTGCAAACAAGGACAATTTCACTTTCTCTCTTCCCACTCGAATACCCTTTATTTCTTTCTCTTGCCCGATTGCCCTGCCAAGTTCTTCCAATACTATGCTGAATAGGAGTGGTAACAGAAGGCGTCCTTGTCTTGTGCCAGTTTTCAAGGGCAATGCTTCCAGATTTCAGTATGATATTGGCAATCAGTTTTTCATAAATGGCTCTTATTATTTTGAGGTGTGCTCCTTCGATACCTAGTTTATTGAGAGTTTTTAACATGCAGGGATGTTGAATTTTATTAAAGGCCTTTTTCTGCATCTACTGACATGTGATTTTTGCCTTTAGTTCTGTTTATTTGATGAATTATGTTTACTGATTTGTGTATGTTGAATCAGACTTGCATCTCCAGGGATAAAGCCAAATTGATCAGGTGGATAAACTTCTTGATGTGCTGCTGGATTTTGTTTGCCAGTATTTTATTGAGAATTTTTGCAACAATGTTCATCACGGGTATTGACCTGACGTTTTCTTTTTTTGTTGTATCTCAGGTTTTGGTTTCAGAATGATGCTTGCCTCAAAAAATGAGTTAGTGAGAAGTCCCTCCTTTTCAATTGTTTGGGATTGTTTCTGAAGAAAGGATATCAGCTCTTCTTTGTACCTCTGGTAAAATTCAGCTATAAATCCATCTGGTCCTGGGCTTTTATTGGTTGGTAAGCTATTTACTACTTCCTCAATTTCCGAACTTGTTATTGGTCTATTCAGGGATTCAATTTCTTCCTGTTCCAGTCTTGAGAAGGTGTAGGTGTCCAGGAATTTGTCCGTTTCTTCTGGATTTTCTAGTTTGTTTCCATTGAAGTGTTTATCATATTCTCTGATGGTTGTTTGTATTTCTATGGAGTCAGATATCCCCTTTGTCATTTTTTATTGTGTCTATTTGATTCTTCTCTCTTTTTTTGTATTAGTCTAGCTACTTATCTATTTTACTAACTTTCAGAAAATCAGCTCCTGAATTCACTGATTTATTAAAAGGTTTTTCATGCATCTATTTCCTTCAGTTCCATTCTGAACTTGGTTATTTCTTGTCTTCTGCCTGCTTTGGGATTTGTGTGCTTTTGGTTATCTAGTTCCTTTAGTTGCGATGTTAGGATGTCAATTTGAGATCTTTCTAGCTTTTTGATGTGGGTATCTGGTGCTAAAATTTCCCTCCTAACACTGCTTTAGTTGTGTCCCAGAGATTCTGATACGTTGTCTCCTTGTTCTCATTAGTTTCAAAGAACTTCTTTATTTCTGCCTTAATTTAATTCATTACTTATCCAGAATCCATCCAGGAACAGGTTTTTCAATCCATATAGTTGTGTGGTTTTGAGTGACTTTCTTAATCTTGAGTTTTAATTTGATTGTGCTGTGATCTGAGAGACTATTTTTTATGATTTTAATTATTTTGTATTTGCTGGGGAGTGAATTACCTTCAATTATGTGATCAATTTTAGATTAAGTGCCATGTGGTGTTAAGAAGAGTGTATATTCTGTTGTTTTGGGGTGGAGAGTTCTGTAGATATCTATCAGGTTCACTTGATCCACAGCTCAGTTCAAGTTCTAAAAATGTTTGTTAATTTTCTGTCTCAATGATCTGCCTAATATAGACGGTGGGGTTTTAAAGTCTCCCACTACCATTGTGTGGGAGTCTAAGTCTCTTTTTAGATCTTTAAGAATTTGTTTTATGAATCTGAGTGCTCCTGGATCATGGGTCTCTTGAATACAGCACACTGATTGATCTTGACTCCTTATCCAGCTTGCCATTCTGTGTTTTTTAATTAAAACATTTAGCTCATTTACATTTAAAGTTAATATGGTTATGTGTGAATTTGATCTTGTCATCATGATGCTAACTGGTTATTTTGCAGTTTTGTTTATATAGTTGCTTCCTAATGTCATTGGTCTGTGTACTTCAGTGTGTTTTTGTAGTGACTGGTAATGGTTTTTCCTTTCCATATTTAGTGCTTCCTTCAGGAGCTCTCCCAAAGCAGGCCTGGTGGTGACAAATTCCCTCAGCATTTGCTTATCTAGAAGATTTTATTTCTCCTTCATGTATAAAGCTTAGTTTGGCCAGATATGAAATTTTAAATTGGAAATTCTTTTCTTTAAAAATGTTGAATATTGGCTCCCAATCTCTTCTAACTTGTAGGGTTTCCACAGCTGTTAGTCTGATGGGTTTCCCTTTATAGATGACACGGACTTTCTCTCTGTCTGCCCTTAACATTTTTTCCTTCATTTAGACCTTAGAGAATCTGAAGATTATGTGTCATGGGGTTGATCTTCTCATGGAGTATCTTAGTGGTGTTCTCTGTATTTCCTGAATTTGAATGTTGGCCTGTCTTGCTAGGTTGGGGAAGTTCTTCTGGATGATATCCTAAAGTGTGTTTTCCAACTCAACTCCATTCTCCCCATCTGTTTCAAGTACCTGAATCAATTGTAGGTTTGCTCCTTTAACATAATTCTGCAGTTCTCAAAGGTTCTGTTCATTCTTTTTCATTCTTTTTTTCTCTAATCTTGTCTGCCTGCCTTATTTCACCAAGATAGTCCTTAAGCTCTGATATCCTTTTTTCTGCTCAGTCTACTAGATACTTGTGTTTGCAATGTGGAGTTCTTCCTGTCATGTTTTTTAGCTCCAGGTAATTTATTTTCCTATCTAAACTGGCTATTCCAGTTAACAGCTCCTATAGTGTTTTGTTATCATTCTTAACTTCTTTGAAATGGGTTAGAACATACTCCTTTAGCTCAGCGATGTTCATTTTTACCCATCTTCTGGAGACTAATTCTGTCAATTCATCCATCTCTGCCTCATCCCAGTTCTGTGCCCTTGCTGAAGACGTATTGCAGTCATTTGGAGGACAAGAGGCACCGTAGCTTTCTGAGTTTCCAGCTTTCTTGCATTGATTCTTTCTCATCTTCATTGGTTTATCTATCTTTGATCTTTAAGACTGCTGACCTTTCGATGGGGTTTTTGTGGGGTGTTGATTGTTGTTGTTGCTTTCCGTTTTTCTTTTAGCAATCAGGCCCCTCTTCTGTAAGGTTGACAGTGGTTTGGAGGTCTACTCCAGACCCTATTTGCCTGGGTCCCTCCTAACCCTGAAGGTATAACCAGTGGAGGCTGCAGAATAACAAAGATGGCAGCCTGCTTCTTCCTCTGGGAACTCTGTCTCAGAGGGGTACCAACATCATGCTGGCCAGAATGCTTCTTTTTTTTTTTTTTTTTTGAGACGGAGTCTCGCTCTGTCGCCCAGGCTGGAGTGCTGTGGCCGGATCTCAGCTCACTGCAAGCTCTGCCTCCCGGGTTCCCGCCATTCTCCTGACTCAGCCTCCTGAGTAGCTGGGACTACAGGCGCCCGCCACCTCGCCCGGCTAGTTTTTTGTATTTTTTAGTAGAGACAGGGTTTCACCGTGTTAGCCAGGATGGTCTCGATCTCCTGACCTCGTGATCCACCCGTCTCGGCCTCCCAAAGTGCTGGGATTACAGGCTTGAGCCACCGCGCCCGGCCTCAGAATGCTTCTGTATGTGGTGTCTGGAGACCTCTGTTGGGAATGTCTCATCCAGTAAGGAGAAATGGGATCATGGACCCACTTAAATAAGCAGTCTGGCTGCCCCTTGGTAGGGCAGCTTTGCTGCACTGGGGGGAATCCCCCTCATCCAGGGTCCCTGACTCTCCACAGCCAGTAGGCAGAAAAGACTAAGATCTGCTGATCCACAGTACTGCAGCCACCTCTCCTCTCCAGGAGATCAGAGATCTATCCATAAATCCCTGGCTGGGGATGCTGAAAATCCTGCAGGGAGGCCCCACCTGGTGAGGAGGAATGGTTCAGGGTCCGGCTTAAATAAGCAGTCTGGCCACACACTGTCACAGCCACTGTGCTGCACTGTGTGGAATTGTTCCTGTTCCAAACTGCCCAGTCTCACTGGCACCAGCAGCAGGGGAAAATAGTGAACTGGAGCCACAGTGATGATGGCTGCCCCTCCCCCCGAGAACTCAGTCTTCTTTGGCAGCCTCCAGCTTGCTGAACTGGCCAACAGAGATTCCACATTTTCTCTATCTAATCCACTGTTGATGGGCACCTATGTTGATATCATGTCTTTGCTATTGCAAATAGTCCTGTAATGAACATACCAGGGCATGTGTCTTTTTGGTTAGAATGATTTCTTTTCCATATGTTTGTTGGTTACTTGGATGTCTTCTTGTGAAAAGTATCTTTTCCTGTCCTTCGCATACTTTTTAAGGTGGTTATTTGCTTTTTATTCTTTTTGAATTATTTAATTTCCTTATAGATTGTTGGTATTAGTCCCTTGTCAGATGTATAGTTTGCAAATATTTTTCCATTTTGTAAGTTGTCTGTTTACACTGTTGATATTTCTTTTGCTGTGCAGAAGCTTTTAAGTTTAATGAAGCCCACATTGTCAAATTTTGGGTTGTTGCCTTTTTTTTTTTTTTCAGGTCGTAGCCATAAATTATTTGCAGAAGCCAATGTCCAGAAGACTTTTTCTTAGATTTTCTTCTAGGATTCTTATAGTTTGAGGCCTTATGTTTAAAAGTTTAATCTATCTTGAGGTAATTTTTGTATATAGTGAAATATAGCTGTCCATTTTTATTCTTCTGCATGTGGCTAGCCAGCTATCCCAGCAGCATTTATTAAATAGGCTATCCTTTCTTCATTTATTCTTTTTGTCAACTTTGTAAAAGATCAGTTGCTGGTAGACATTTGGCTTTATTTCTGGGTTTTCTATTCTGTTCCATTTGTCTGTGTGTCTATTTTTGTACCAGTACCATACTATTTTGGTAATAGCCTTACAGTACAGTTTGAAGACAACTAGTGTGATATCTCCAACATTTTTCCTTTTACCTAGGATTGCTTTGACTATTTGGACATTTTTTTTGGTTCCATATGAATTTAGAATTGATTTTTTCATCATTTGAAACATGACATTGGTAATTTGATAGGAATGGCATCAAATTTGTAGATTGCTTTGGGGAATATGGACATTTCATCTATATTAATTCTTCCAATTAAGGACCATAGAATGTTTTTCTATTTGTGTATGACACCTATAATTTCTTTCATCAGCTTTTTGTAATTCTTCTTCTAGAGACATTTTACCTCCCTAGTTAGATGTATTCCTATGTATTTTTTTAATGGCTATTGTAAATTGCATTGTGTTTTTTATTTGGTTTTCTATGTAAACATTATTGGTGTATGGAAATGCTACTGATTTCTGTATATTAATTTTGTATCCTGAGACTCAACTGAAGTCACTTATCAAGCCTATGTGTCTTTTGGAGGGATCTTTAGGGTTTTCTTGGTATAAAATCATATTACCAGTGAGCAGAGATAATTTCACTTCCGCCTTTTTTTATTATTTGGGTATCTTTTATCTCTTTCTCTTGTCTGATTGCTCTGAGTTCCAGTAATATCTTGAATAGGAGTAGTGAGAGTGTATATCTTTGTCTTATTACAGTTCTCAGGGAGAAAGCTTCCAGTGCTTTTCTATTGAGTGTGATGTTGGATGTGGGCTTGTCATAGACGGTTTTTATTATTTTGAGATATGTGTCTTTGACACATAGTTGTTGAGGGTTTTTATCATAAAACAATGTTGGATTTTCTTGAAAGCTTTTTCAGCATCTATTAAAATGTTCATATGGTTTTTGTTTTTATTCTCTTTGTGTGGTTAATAATATGTATTGATTTGCATATATTGAACTATCCTTGCATATCAAGAATAAAGTTCATTTTATTGTGATAAATTATCTTTTTGATGTGCTATTAGATTAGGTTTGCTAGTATTTAGGTAAACATTTTCCATCTATGTTCATTAGAAATATTTGCCTGTAGTTTTCTTTGTTTGTGGTGTACTTGCCAGTTTTGGTATTAGGGTGATACTGACTTTGTGGTATGAGTCAAGGAGGAGTACCTCCTCCTTTTTTGCATAGTGTGGGTATCTATTAATATTTTTAGTGGAGGCCTCAGAAAGCTTACAATCATGACAGAAGGTTATGGGGAGTCAACATGTCACGTGGTGAGAGAGGGACCAAGGTGAGTGCAGGTTCCAGGTTCTTTTAAACAAACAGCTGTCATGTGAACTACCAGAGTGAGAATTCACTCATTACCATAGGGATGGCACCGAGCCATTCAAAAGGGATCCCCTCCAATAACCCAAATACCTCCCACTAGGCCGACTTCCAATATTGAAGGTCACATTTCAACTTGAGATTTGGAGGGGACACACATCCAAACTATATCATGGGTTAAGAGAAAAATGGATGGTTAATGAGGAGTGATTGCAAAGGACTGGAGAAGGTAAAAGGTAAGGAAATGAAAGCAGCTTTGAAGAAAGTTGCATGAATGTGAACTACTAAGGTTATTGCTTTTATATATGGCTCAACTAGCATTGCCCAGCAAGAGGTTAAGTCTTTATAGGAGTTAAGCAGGGCCAGGTACATAGAGTAAGAGCTTTGTTGTCCATATAACATATGTCCATATTACTTCCTAAAACCCAGGATTTTTGGCAGCCAGTGAATTTTCAGTTTATATATTCTACCGGAAAGTATACATAATATATATTCTGTATATATATATTCTACCTGAGGGGATATGTAATAACTCTGCTTGAATTACATATGCCACAAGAGCATTTTTAGAAGAGATATTTTTCCTTATAACTCAAATTGTATATAAGTATGTCTAAAAATTATGATTTCTGAAACTAAATAAACGGATTTTTAGTTGTCCAGAGGTTTGAAATAATGAACAGTTCTATCTGTTTTGATTATTGCAAAATTTCTTTCTGTTCAAACAAAATGTTTTGCTAGAATAGACAGGATGCAGGAATGATATTGTAACAAAGATAAACCCCCATAGATTCAGTAAATCTGTTCTACGTAAAAGTTTGTGAAATTATGCATTTGTGGCGAGGAATATTATGACATAAATGGTCCCTGGCATTTATGGAATGTTTTCTTTATGTGTGCCAGGCACTTTATGCTATCATCTGATTTCTGGTATTTTCCAGACACTCTCATACATTAACATAAACAAATTGAAATAAATGTTCTCTTTGCAAATTCTTAGATTTTGCATTCAGTATTTCAGCAGCTCCATTCTTGGTAAAGGACAAAACTATCTTAGTCAAGGCCAATCCTCATATAATTTCAATCAAATAACTAAGGAAATATAATATCTAACTACAGAACTATATGTCAAGCTTCAATGAAACAATACCACATATGGAACTCTGAGGAATGGACTTGTAAATACTTTATTCAACAGAACTGTTCACAATATGTTTGTTTATGTATGTGAATGAACATGTAAGACACTTCTTACATAAACTTAAACTAATAAAACTGCAGACTGCTGCCAGAACATTTAATCATGGGCAAAAGCTGTACTTACACTAAATATCTCAAAACTCATAGCTGCGCAGAATTCAGTTACTAGTGTTGAAATAACACTCCACATAGATTACCCACCACTCCAGTTTATCTGAACTAACAGATATCCAGGACATGGAACTCTCAGTGCTAAAACCAGGAAGGTCTTGGATCAGTTGGAACAAGTTGGTCATCCTGATGGTATAATATATAAGTCATGTGTCTCTTATGGAAATAGCTCCAAAATATTCCCTATAATTGTATTGAGAAACACTATTTATGCTTTATTTTGGTCTTTGTAAGATATTTTATATACTAAGCCTGAGCTACTTGATGATGTAAATAATTTGTTGTAAATATGCTCCAACACATATTGCTCCAAGAACAATGAATTTTTGGCATTCCAAGTCACTAATCAAATTAGAATAGTCATAACCTTTTCCCCCCAAAATAGAGTGAATTTTCTGCCACAAAATTATGAATTTAATTCCTTATAATTTCACTAAGAATGGAGTAAGAATGAGTTATTTGCAGAAATATACTAGAAACAGCTATGTATTTGATACTAGAAATCAGAATCAACAATTGATAGCTATAGCAACCTTTTATAGAAACCTCAATGCATTTACTACAGAAGCTTCCCTTTCCCTTGACATTTTGAGCGCTATTTTTTTCCTCAAATTTAAATAGAAAATTTTGTGTCATGTCTTGTGTTATGTATAGGTTAAGAAGTGATAAATAAGACATTCACTAAACTAGTATTTACAGATCCCCAGTACATCTCATTAGAATGTACACAATTTTGTGCTTGACACTTAGTAAATTATCTAATAGATAGGAAGCCCTCAATACATAGTTGTTCGTAAAATGAATGGTTTCCAAATGAAATAGAAAGTATTTGCTTCATCCGTCAAGAGCTTACAATTCCCCCAGGGAACCAAATGATCTACGAAAAGCATATTTTCCTCAACCTCAGCATTATTTACATTTTAGGTGAGGCAAGTATTTATTATTGTTGGCTGTCCAGTGCATATTACAATATTTAGCAACATCCTTGATATCTACTCATTAGATGCCAGTAGCCCCTGGTCTCTCACCCTGTTCTGAGAGCCTAAAGTATCTCCAGATATTTACCAAGTGTCTCATTTGTAAAATCACTGCAGGTTGAGAACAGGAGGTATAAAAATTAAATTATGAAAAACCTGAAATAATAAAGTTAGACTAAGAAGAGTTGTACTCTAGACAAGGACTGTGGCTCATGCCTGTAATACCAGGACTTTGGGAGGCTAAGGGAGAAGGAGCACTTGAGCCCAGGGATTCGGGACCAACATAGTAAGACTTCATCTCTACAAAAAATTACAAAAATTTAGTCAGGAGTGGTGGTGCATGCCTGTAGTCCAGCTACCCAGGAAGATGAGGTGGGAGGAAGGCTTGAGCACAGGAGGTCGAGGCTGCATCTTATTTGAGCTCTTCAATGACCACTGGCCTTTGAGAAGCAGTAAGTGGATAAAGTGATTAATCCATTTGTGGAGTCTGGAAAGAAATATTTCAAAACTACAGGTAATAAACAATTTAGTTCAAATATCTTCCAAGGCTGGGCAGGGGAATAATTTAGGTAAAACATCACTGCTTCTGTGGGGCCAAATTCAAAATTTATTTTGAAAAGGCAATATTTGAAAATGTCAAAATTATTCTTAAACCACTTTAGAAAATTAGTACTCTATAGACCAATACTCTATACCATCTGTTAATAAATCTAACACAGCCAGTGTGTTTTCTCTCTCCAGCATTCATACAGTTTAATCTTTCTACATGACATTTAATGTGAGCTTAAGAGGTATGCTGGATTTAAAAGTTAGAGTTACACTCTAGGGCATAAATGCTTTGAGTGGAAGAGTGAGTAGAAATACCAATGCTATTTAAAATGTTTTCATTTTTTAAAATTTTTTTCTTTTATTTTTATTTATGGCTTATGACAGTTTCATTTGGAGACATAATTTAAATACACCTTTTATGTCACTTTTAGTCATGAGATAAGAGAGCTGAAGAAAAGGCTATAATCTGGACAAAGGAAAACTATCAAAGCTATGAGTACAAAGTAGAATCTGAAGGAATTCCCAAAAGTTGGGAAGATGCTGCAGGCTGTTTTTTAATGCACTTGTGGGTTTAGCTAATATAAGAATGGAAACAGTGAGTTTCCAGATTCACTGAGAACAGTGATGACATAAGGTAAGTAGATAATTTGAGGGGGAAAAATAGTTGTATGAGCTGGAGAGCTTGCTGAAATTCTTTTGAATGACTTTAGAAGGAATTTATATTTAGGTTATAAAGAATGCATTTGAGTAAAACTATGAGCAAAAATAAGAGTAAGAATGACATGGCAACTTCCATGCAGGAGATACTATGTTGGTTATTTGGGGAAATGTACAAGTTCTGGAAGGTAGTTTAAAAGAAAAACTTTGTACTGGACACATATGAAAAATGGTAAGACATTTTATTTGAGCTATTCCTATAGGGGAAACAGAGTTCAGTATAGAACTCTGAGATCGATTCCAAACACAGCAAATACAGCTAGGGATTAATGGAGTGAAGGGATCACTGGATAGAAAATTATGAAGAGTGACTTTATTAGACATCAAGTGTAGGGAGATATTTACTAAACTCTCTTAACAGAATTATTGCTAAAGGCAGGCCAAAGACTTAGGTATCAAAGGTGGAGATGAGGATCTTGATCAGAAATCAAGGGTGGAAAGATTCTGGATAAAGATTATTAAAAACTGGGCTCAGCCGGCCAAGAATAAGCAGCAGACCAAGGTCAAGGCCTACAAAAAAATGAGTTCAGGGGAACTTGTCTAAATTTTAGTCAAGAAGAGAGTTCACATCAGTAGGATGGGACCTGATTACAGAACTTTTTCAGTTGGGAAGCTGCTTCAACTGTGCAACTACAGAAAAGTATTTCATTCTTTATTCTGATGGATATTTTTGTTCTTGAGTATCATTCTGAAAATTACACTTTCTCATTTATTTTCTTTATTTTTATCCATTTTACTCCTAATCTCTGTTTTTACACTGGATCTATGGCCTAGTGAAATACTGTATTTTATTCTTTTTATAAATGCCTTACTTCTGATATCCAAGCTACTCAACTCATTAACACCCACATTCTTACATCACAATCAGATTGAAGGTTTGCTTCTGCAAATGATGGGAGTAAGAATGACTATAATAAGAAATTGTGAGCAGTGATAGGCCACCACCGATTCTGAGCAATTATTAACATGAATTACATGAATATCAACATATTGTGTACTTTTTAGCTAAACTAAAAAAAAAAGTTTTCATGTTAAATTTATATGAATTCTTATTGCATAAAATTTAGAAATCTTGAACCACATTCCTAAAGCAGCACAATGGAAATAAGGCAGACGTTGACATTAGTAGATCTGAATTAATATTTTATTTAACAGAAATATTTACCCTTCAGGACACTGCACTAAAAAAAGATAGAAATATTGAGCCTGAAAAAAAATTAGAAAATTTAAAAATATTTTTGCCAAGAAGGAAATATATCATCTTATTGTTGCCCAATTAACACACACAGACACACACACACAATATTTCATATTTTGTTGCCCAGTTAACATATACATATATATGTATATATGTATGTGTATATATGTATGTGTATATATGTATGTGTATGTATATGTGTGTGTATATATATGTATATACATATATATAAAAAATGTAATTCAGAAAATTCAGGTATGCATTTTTAAATATGAAGTTGTTCATCCTCCCAGAATCACTGCCTCAAGATGTATCCTAGAAATATTTAAATTTACATCCTTGGAGAATTTCAATGCCTACATATTCAATATAAATAGAAAAGAAAAACAAATAAACAAATAGGAAAGAAATATTCACATATGGCCAGTCGCTGTGGCTCACGCCTGTAACCCCAGCACTTAGGGAGGCTGAGGCAGGCGGATCACCTGAGGTTGGGAGCTCGAGACTAGCCTGACCAACATGGAGAAACCTCGTCTCTATTAAAAATACAAAAACTAGCCAGGCGTGGTGGCACATGTCTGTAATCTCAGCTATTCGGGAGGCTGAGGCAGGAGAATCGCTTGAACCTGGGAGGTGGAGGTTGTGGTGAGCCAAGATTGCTCCATTGCACTCCAGCCTGGGCAACAACAGAGAAACTCCATCTCAAAAAAAAAAAATTCACATTCTACTCTGTCATTTGTTTGTATTTTACAATAAATTTTCTCTATAATACATAAAAATCACCTTTATTTTTAATTATTAAAATTATTTTATTAATATAGTATAATTTACATAATTAGGGCCTATAAATGCTCATTTTTTTTCAATTTTAAGGTAGTTACAATGCTTTAATGAATGTGCTACTACATAAACATTTGCACATTTGCACACATGCTCTAGAAGTGGAATTCTTACATCAAAGAAATGAAGATCTAAAACATTGATACACATCGTCGAATTTCATTAAAAATATTTATTTTACAGTCCCTCAGGGAATAAAATGTCACTTTTCCGAAAATTTTGCCAGCACACACTATCACTCTCTTAAATCTTTGAAAATGTGATAGCCAAATGCATCTGTATTGTATCAGTCAATTCTAATACTACTGTAACAAAATACTCAAGACTGGATAATTTAAAAAGGAAGGAGGTTTAATTGACTAACAGTTCTACTTGGCTGGGGAGGCCTCAGGAAACTTACAATCACGGCAGAAGGCCAAGAGGAAGTAAGGACCTTCTTCACATCGTGGCAAGAGAGAGAAGAGCCAGCAAAGGAGGAACTCGTCAAACAGTTATAAAACCTTCAGATCTTGTGAGAACCCACTCCCTATCATGAGAACAGGATGGGAGAAACTGTCCCCATTATCCAATTACCGTCCACCAGGTTCCTCCCTCAACACCTGGGGATTACAATTCAAGATGAGATTTGGGATGGGACACAGAGCATAACCATATCATGTATATATACAGTTTCATATTTATAGTTGAGTAATAAATATTATATCTAAAAAGGAAATTTTAGACATAGCATATATCTTGCTGGTATTACAAATTAAAAAAATAAAATATTTACAGAATATAGGTGAGAAGACATCTCAAATGTGATGACACCTATCTTCCTTAAAATATTGTGTGTATACCATTCTCTTTCATGAATTTAACAATGCCTTCTGGATGCATAGTGTATGCTGTAGTACAGAGAAGATAATAAAATAAAATAAAAGATATTTGTATGGATAACCTCTATAAACAAAGCCATTAGATGCTTTCCAAAATGAATGTGTCTTACAGAATCATACTCCACTCAGAATAAATTTATGATAAGTACTTATTACATTTTAAACATTAAACCACTACATTGGAAAACTTGTTGACAAACTGTTTAATTTTCACCAACTGACCTAACCTCTCTGGAAAATGAATTCTCTCAACTGCAAAGAAGGGTATTGAATATATGACAAAAAATTCCTTCTAGCAGAAAAATTACATTATCTAAAGTGTACTTTTCCTGCAGTATATCAAAAAAAAGTTAGCATAATATTTCTAGATATTTAGCAACTATGTAGCAACACTAATATAAAATATTAATAGATAATATTAAGAATACAAAGTCATGTGATTTATAGTATAGCCATTAAAGTCTCACAGTCTCTACTGAGATTCATTTTTAAGTTTTTCTTCGCTTTTACAAAGTATATATGTATTAATTTTTCAATCATATATTAATTTCTGCAAAATTAATACTGAACAAAAGATTGAATAATTTAACATCTTATACCACAGTAGAAAATAAATAAACTATGAATATATGCATCGTAGATGAGTACGAAAAATAATTGTAGATAAATATAAAATTCCCAGATGGCTAAATAATATACAGTATATTTTATAAGCTAAAAACTTAAACAATATAATATAAATAAGTATTTGTAATATAGTTAGACAAGTAACCAGAAAATTTTATTACAAAACTCTAGAAAATGCCTACTTATCTATGTGAAATAAAGGATTGAAATAAATGAGAAGCAAAGATAGATACAATACTATTAATGAAAATTCATTCTTCAGTAAAAACTTTTTTCTATGGAGATTTATTTTATTGTTATATTTTAAAAGATAAAACTATGCTTAGAGTCTTTTGGAGATATCAACAATTTTCTATTAAAAAGAAAATAATTGGAAACCAACAACACTAAAAACACATAAAAATACCATTTCCACTATATGTTTATCTAATTTTAAATAATTCTGCTAAGATACATGTAAGATCTATGTGAAAAAATACATAAAGGTAAGAAATGTATAAATATTTATTGGTGGACTTTAAAAAGGAAATAATGACTATGCTTTATATTTTAAGAGTATATTATTGCAGAGATGCCAATGTGTTGTAAAGATGCCAATGTGTTGTAAAGAGATGCCAATGTGTTGTAAAGATCCTTATGTGTTGTAAAGATTAAGTCAAATTCTAAAATCAGGTTTATTTTTTGTAAACAAAAGACAATCTCATTCTAATATTTATATGGAAGAATAATGAGAAAAGTAATAGACAAGAACATCCTACACAAAAAAATAGAGAGAGGCACATGCCCTGCTAGATAAATTAGATTATTATTCATATTATTCAATTATATATATACACACAACTTATTATTCACTTATAATAAAACTGTAATAATATTTATTGTGTATATAAAATGTCAAACACTGCTATGATTTAAATGCTTTTTATCTCTTAAACTCATGTTGAAATGTAATGAGGCCTTTAACAGGTGATTAGGCCATGAAGACTCTGCCCTCATGAACAGACTAATGCCTTTATCATGGGAGTGGGTCCATTATTAAAAAACAAGTTTGGCCATCTTTTGCTCTCTCTGCCCCATTCTTGTCCTTTCATCTTTCTCCATGATATGATGCAGCGAGATGGCCCTCACCAGATGCCAATCCCTCAATCTTTGACTTCTCAGATAGCAGAACTATGAGAAATAAATTTCTATTGGTTATAAACTACCCAGTCTTGAGTATTCTTTTATAGCAACACAAAACAAACTAAGACAAACATACATGTGCACACACACACAAACATACACACACAATTATACAATTCTGTTGCTCACTAAGTCATGAACAACACATTTTATTAATCATGTAGACAAATATAATACAAAGTGCAAACTCTAGCATAAGCATATAATTAGCTATATAACAAAGCTATATTTGTAAGAGTATTAATGGCAGAGCAGTTAGAAAACAAGAGGCCATTCAAAAAGCACATATTGAAGAAATCATCGACTAAACACGTAGAAGTAAAGAAAATTAAATCTCTATTTTACATACTACCCAGATACCAACGCTGAAATGATAGATATTTTGGAATTATTAAAGACATCAAAACAGCTACTAAAACCAAGTTCCATGAACTAACAGCAAACATTCTTGAATTAACTGTGGAGAGAAAAGTTATCAGTCAAAAAACAGAGGCCAAAAAAAAAAAAAAAAAAAAAAAAAAACCAGCTAAATGCTTTAAAACTGAAAATAAAATAACCCAGAAACAAAACAAACAAAACTAGTCAACAGAGAAAAGAATCGGTAATGTTAAAATCTGTAGAAATTGTTTAACCTGAGAAATAATCAGCAAAGACTATGAAATAAATAGAACTTTAAGGTTTTGACACAATGCTATTATTAGATTCCTTGAAAAAAGAAGACGAAAGTATTAATACGCAAACATTAAATAATGACTGAAAACTTCCCAAATTTAGTGAAAAACATATATTTTAAAATGAAAAAGTTTAGCAAACTTCAAACAGGATGGACTCAAAGAGAATCATGGAAAAATGCATCATAAATCACAGAACACCAAAAATAAAGAAAAATACCTTGAAAACAACCAAAGACAAAAGCACATTACATATAGGTAAACAACTATTCAAAATCTTGAGGATTCTCATCAGAAACCATGGCGGCCAACAGACAGTTGAAAGATATTTCAAAGTGTTGAAAGAAAAGGACTGTCAAGATAGAATTCCATATCCAGTCAAAATATCCTTTAGAAATAAATGAAAAAGTGCATTCTCCTATGAAAAAAGAGTAAGAAAGTTGCCAGTATAACTGCTCTGAAATAAATGTAAAGGCAGATCTTCAGCTAGAAGGGAAAAATAACAGAGACAAATGTGAACCCCCCAAAATAAAGAAAAAGCAACAGAAATTGTACATTTCTGGGTGAATTTAATATGCTTATTTTCTCTTGTTAAAATGTGCTTGCTTTCTCTAGTTAAAATCTTGTTAAATTACAGTAATACTAACTGTAAATAAACTTTGAAAAGTTATATATGCATATTATAAACACAATGTAACCACAATTTACGAAGAAATGCAGATTTACTAAATCAATAGATAAAATGAAATACTAAAAAAGTAATTCAATAATAAAACAGAAGGTAGAAAAGATAATTCAGAGAAATAAAGGAGGGAGACACAAAACAGACCATAAAATTGTAGACTCAGAGTAGACTATTTTTGTTCATTTCACGTTTGTTTGTTTGTTTTGTCTTTCATTTTCTAAGCCAGGTTGCACTCACATCTGCCAATAAAACTTAATCATTTTCAGTTTCTGGGACCTGGCCAAAACAGTTCAGAAGCACTCAATCAGCATGAGGTTATGACAGCACTTGAGTAGAGCTGGGTTAATTTGTACTCTAATCCTCCAAGTCCATGAAAAGTATCAAAAAGTGAGTTACAGCAAGTTCCTTTAGGGTTGAGTCACGCTTACTTTTATCTGGAAAGCCATTCTGTTTCACAGCCTACACTGAAATCTCTCCACTTATACACCATTACAAATCTCAAACTGTGTATCTTTGAATATAATTAATAATAGCACTCAGATTTGTTACATAATAAATAAATAAATAAATAAATAAATAAAATAGTGCTTAGATTTGCAAACTTTTTCCTTTAGTCTTTCACCACAGTCCATGGCATTATAGGTTAAGAGAGGATATGGGTCAGACTGCCTGGGAATATACTAATTATGTGACCTAAGGCAAATACTTAAATTCTCAAAGCTTCAGTTCTCTCATCCCCAAAGTGGAACAAAGTATAACTTCTATCTGATTTCTTGATAACAGGATGACATAAATAATAGATTTAAAATGATCAGCAGAGTGACTGGAACATAGTGAGTGTTTAGTAAATGTTATTTATAAATTTTATGACAAAGAAACTCAGGAACAGTGAGTCTAAGACACATACCTAGACAAAAATGGAATTGTTTCTAACTCAGATTTTCTTAGGTTTAATCGTAGTTATTATATTTTTTTTCTGCTTAATCCTCACACTTAATCATTATTTGTACTCTCACAATTTTCAGGTACTGAATAATCTCATAGTTTAAACCACCAACTGCAAAATTGCATTGATGGTGCCAAAAAATCTCAGATCCACACATACGAGTTGTGCACTGTCGGGTAAATTACTTAAAGTCATGCTTCCTAGGTTGCTTTGTCTACAAAATGTGGCTCATGTTAACTATGCATTTATGGGAATTAAGAGAGAGAGAGAGAGTGTGTGTGTTTGTGTGCGTGTGCACATGTGTGTGTGCATATAGTTTGGAATAGTACCTAGCATTTTGAATAATACAAAAAATGGCAACTGTTTTATTATTATTATTTATCTTTTATTTTAGATTTGTGGCCAGTGTTTGCAGCTATGTAACATATTCACTGAAAGCAGAAATTATATCTTATACTTTTCATTACTCACTCATTACTCTTAATACTGTTGATTACAAACTAATCACTAAATATTTATTGATCTGCATTAAGAACTTGATTAACTAGTTATTGAACAGTTCATCATACATAAGGACAATAGATCTGGAAATATTTATTTTTACTTCTTAACCCTAAGGAAATCATAGGATGGTCTTAAAATCATTTCTTAGATCTATATCTGTGTCAAATTATTGGCCCTTAAAATCAATATTCTATTTCTTTGAATTCCAACATTAAAACTTCGTCCCAATGCTATTTCACAATTCACTTTTCAGTCTTGTTCAGAGTCTCATTCCCTGAAATTACATTACATCAATTCTGTAAAATTAAGTAACACATTCCTCTAAAATTGTCTAATTTGCTATTAAGAGTGAGGAAAGCTAAGGAATAAAAGAAATGCCTTTCTTGAGAATGTACACAATAGAGAATAGTAAGTTTAAATAAATAAATGTCCTTCTAATTTCACATACATACATACATATACACACATGCACACACATGTACATGCAGGAAAGATTTTTCTATAAGAAATTAAATTATAGTCACTTTTTTTTCTGCAAGAAACAGCTCCTTTGAGAGCTCTTAGTGGTGAAGTTGTTAAAGTGCAAAAACTAAAGTTATATCTCACAACAGAGACTGGATGTTGTTAAAGCCCAGAATGAATTATTTGCTCCTGGCGGCTATTTCTTACAGGTGGAATAAGAGCTTCTCAAAAGCTTAACAAGAAACCTTCCAAAAGTGGTGAACTTGGGCAAGTTCATATGCTGCGACTCCAGAGGAAAACAGAGAAATATTGAAAGGAAAGCCTTAAGCTGTAAAATCACCTGCCAGAGCAAAAATCTTTTCTATCATTGCAAATAGAAAAGCAAAGCAAGCTCATTTTTCCCCCGTTTATGATTGCATTCACTTGGAGAAAGCAAGGGAATATAGGGGCTTAGAAAATTAGAGTATTGGTCTTATTAAAATAACATTTAGGTGGAAGAAAATGTCTTTACCTTGAAAAATGCAGTGATCATAACCTAAGAAAACATTAAGTATCTATTTTCCTTGGGGGAAGAGAAACATATGCTTATAAAAAGGTGGCTTGACACTTGAGAGGAAAAAAAAAAAGAGTAACAACCTAGGCAACAATTCCATCAAACACTTATAAGAGAAATATGTCTAATTTTTGCTGTAACTCTCAAAGACACACACATTACTTTTACATGCTCTGTGACACAATTAGACAAAGCCAAAACATCTAAATCAGGAGGGATAGGTTAGTCAATAAATATCAAACCAAATCTTAATATAAGGTAAACAGTGAAGAGCACTTGGAGGGAAACACAAATCTGTAAAGTTAGGGACTTTAGTTTTCCACACAAGTTTTCTAATACTTTCCAGTGCTATAGCATTATACATATATACACACACATACACACATATATACACACACATATATGTACACACACACATATATATAGTATTTTTCTCAAAATAATGGAGACAATTATCTTTCTTCTCACTTTGCCCTAACTGGACAGCACTTTTTCCCCTTTCTATACATCTATCACTAGCATTATGAGCAATTACTTTATCTTTCTGAAACATGGCATATGCAATCTAAAAATCTCACAGAAAGGTAAGTGAAATGATATGAAAAAACGTGTTTTGTTAAAAATTCCTTGGACTAGCATCTTATGTTTAAAATAAGGATTTTCGTTGTTGTTCCTCATAGAAGTATATCTCAACATATCCCCAATTCATGCTTCCACAAATATCATAGGCTGCAATACGAACTGTCAGTGAAGTTGTATTGCTTTTTAGTGTCAATTTTTCTCTTTCCTCTTTACAGCTCACAAGACTTTGCTGTGGGTTGTCCTTTTATAAATTTTGCACCTGGATGGACAACTTCTTCTTCCTTATCATAACCACTGTTTGTCAGAAATCAGAACTGTATAAACATGGTATTACTTTAAATGGCTCTTGGTGTGTCTGACAAGAGCCAAACTACTTATTCTCTCATATTTTATCTCCTGTTCTGGAAGAATAAAAGAAAGCTTTCACTCTCAGTCAGTGTCAGTTTCTGCAGTACATATTCACTGAATTTATTCTTTTTCCAGGATAACTTTTCCAAATTAAAACAAAAAGTTTATTTCACTCTACCTACACTAGGCATAATATTATTTAATAAGTCTTCAATATTTTTCAGGCTTTAGTCTGACAACATGATACCTAAGCATGCTGGTTCTTTAAGTGATTCTAATTATTTACCATAATGTATGCTTTAAAGCATGTCATCTATTAAGAATTATGGAAAGATGTTTCTTAAAGAGAGCAGAAATGAGATAAAATGAGAAAATTATTGCATGACCTTTTCTTCTTGGCCAATTCATTCAATAAATATTTACTTATTGACTCAATTATAACATATAGTATGTTAAAAATTTGCCATATAAATGTGAAGAAGTTATAATAAAAACATCAATTAGCTGATGCTTTTATGGGGAGTAAGACATAAGAGGAAATATTTTCTAAGTAGAGGATGGAATGGGAATGGTAGCTATGAACGAAATTCCGTGTGAGTATTAGGTTTGGGAACACTTTCAGAAGGTAAATAAAATGTTCACCCAGCAATAGAACAGCAAAACATCTCACATTCCACATCTCTGCAGTGGCTGTGAGAATGGCGGCCCCGGTTCTTCCTGTGGCTCGCGGATGCTGCAGGGGACAATATAGACCTTGGTATCAAGAAACTTTGGTTGTATTTGACCTGTCTGGTAGCTCTTTGAGGAATCAGCTCAGGGACTTGCCTTTGTTGTCACAATCTGATTCTAAAGTTTATGTGGAAAAGTAAAAGACTCGGACTAGCCAACGCAAAACTAATGAGCAAGAACAAGGATGGAGGACTCATCTGATTTAAGGACTTACCATAAAGCCCAGACATGACTTACACAACATATAAAGAATATCTGACAATGAAGCAAAGGCAATTCAATAAAAATGAGTCTTTCGAACAATTGGTGCTAGAACAATTGAACCTCTGTCTGCAGAAAAATAAACCTAGACACAAGCCTTACACGTTTCACGAAAATTAACTCAAAATGTATTGTAGATCTAAATGTAAGATGCAAAGCTGTAACTTCTAAAAGAAAACATGGGAGAAAATTTATGTAACTGTGAGTTTAATTATATAGCACCACAAGTGTGATTCATGAAAGAAAAAACATAGAAAGTAGACTTTATAAAATTTTTAAAAATTATACTTTGAAAAGACACTGTTAAGAGATTGAAAGACAAGCCACAGACTGAGGAACAAAAAGCGTTTTTTATACTCATATCTGGCAAAAGACTTGAATACAAAATATACAACTATTAAAACACACAATAAGAAAAAAATGTTAATGGGCAAGAGACCTGACCTCAGCAATGATTTTCGTACTGCAAATAGGGATATAAAAAAATTAAGCTCAACATCATCTATAATTAAGGGATCTCAAGTCAAGACAATAAGTTACCACTATGCCTATTAGAATGAACATTTAAAAATTGACAATACCAATTACTAGCAAGAATGTGGACCAAAAGAAATTTCAATTAATTGCTGATGGCAGTGCAAAATGGTACAGCCATTTTTGAAAACCATTTGTTAACGTCTTACAAAGCTAGACATAGTCTTATCAGATAATCCAGCAATCATGCCCCATGATTTTTTTCTTAATTTTACTTTAAGTTCTGAGATACATGTGCTGAATGTGCAGGTTTGTTACAAAGGTATACATGTGCCACTTTGGTTCGCTGCACCTATCAACCCATCATCCAGGTTTTAAGACATGCGTGCATTAGGTATTTGTCCTAATGCTCTCCTTCGCCTTTCCCCTGGCCTCTGACAGGCCCCAGTGTGTGATGTTCCCCTACTTGTGTCCATGTGTTCTCATAGTTCAACTCCCACTTGTGAATGAGAACCTGTGGGTTTGGTTTTCTGTTCCTGTGTTAGTTTGCCAACGATGATGGTTTCCAGCTTCATCCAGGTCACTGCAAAGGACATGAACTCATTCTTTTTTATGGCTGCATGCTCCATGATTTTCACGAACTGATTTGAAAACTTACATTTACAGCAAAAGCTGCAAGTAAATACTTAGAGCAGTTTTATTCATATGGGCAAATGAGGAAGCCAACAAGATTTCCTTCAATAAGTGAATGAATAAAAAATGTATGATGCATCTGTAGAACTGATATTATTAAGTGATAAAATGAAGGGAAATATGAATCCAAAAAAGACATGTTTGAATTTTAAATGCATATTTCTATATGAAAAAAGTCAGTTTGAAAAGGCTACGTATTGGATAATTACAATGGTTTGACATACTGGAAAAGCCAAAACTATGACAATAGACAAAAGGTGAATGGATGCCAGGGTTTGTAATTTTTCTGTGAATCTCTAGCTATTCTAAAATAAAAATGTTATTGAAAAAATTAGAAGTTTTGTATTATATCGAGAGTTTTCTGTTAGGAATGGAAAAAAGTGTCTATGGTAATCAAGCCTACCATTTTGTTGGAAGTTCATGGTTTCAATGCATATCATTCAAGTGTTCAGTTTTTGGATTAAAAGACTCTTCAGCTCTTCCAAGTAAAAATGTGGACATAGTTGATGGAAGTAAGATGTTAATAAAATAGTCATTATTATCTGAGTCTTTTAAGTCTACTTGAATAAATCAACTGAAAACTAGCTAAACTTTGGAAAAGGGAGATGAAAACTGACAGTATAATATTCTGAGCAAACATATTATTGTAAGAAGAAAGGAATATGTATTGATTTAGATAAGGGAGTGTTATTTCAGAGAAAATGAGAGATATTAATATTTTCTTTTAATAGTAGGACTTCTGCAGGAAGAAAATATTTTTATAATTTGACTCAGTAAAAAAAGACATAAAAAAGAAGTACAGAATTGGCAAACTGGCATGTGTTCACAAATGATAAACCTTTCCTTGCATCTCATTTTACCTGGAGGTAGTTCTGATGGGATGTTGCATGTATAAATGAGGTAATTCATAGTTAGAGATAAAATAATGGGAATATATAATAAACTGCATCTTTACATATATACTTTTATTCACTACAATTTTATTTTTAAATAGTCTTTGGAGGGGGTAAGAAATACAGGTAAAGATTAATATTTATTGATATTTTAAGTATTTGGCTAAGTTATTCAAAGTAGTATTAAAAGGAAAAACTATTACATTGGTTATTGGAAGATAAAACCAAATTAAATTATATACTGTGGCCTCAAGATTGAAATTAGCTAAATACATATTAGAAGAAGGTTTTTTTTGGATAAAATGTCCTTTGCCCATATAAATGATAATATAATAAAATAAGTATCAGGGCAATTAACTAAACAGTAATAATTATTGACTGATCATATGCAAAATAAAAATTTCATCTTTTACCAAAACTTTAGACAGGATTTTGGGAGGAAATTGTAAAGAGCAAAAAATGTAATCCCAATAGGATGAACACAGCTTGTAAATAAAGTATTGTTTTGAGTTTGTTTTCGTAAGATATTTTTGGATGTAATAAAGATTTACTGCTTACAATATAAAGAAAACAAACAGTCTTGTGGGTCTTTGTTAGCACAATTATTCCTTTTGTCCATCTTATTATATGGAAAGGAATATTGTCTGAAAAAAATATAGAAATTACTCAGTACTTGGTCTTTGTGAATTGTCAAAGCGTCAGAGTAAATATTGGAGAAGTTATATTGCTTAAGTTCTTGTCTCTGCTTCCTGCTTTTGTCAAGAGGGTCAGGTCCCCTTCACAAGAGGACTATAAGCATAGAGCAAGAGGTCAACAAGCGATAATTCTAGGTTTTAGTTTAAAGAACACAGAAGAAATAGTTCATGAGCTTAGGAAAATTGGAGAAGTATACTTCAAGCAACTTGGGTTTCTGAAGCTCTTTTTTAGAAAATCAATAGCAATATCAGGCAGTCTAACACTAAGAGAAATTTCTAAAGCATTTATGGAATTTTATATCTTTCAATAGAGAGCTTTGATTTTAAGTCTCTGTCCCATTGATGCAACGTATTGATTTTCTTCCCATTGTTCATGAGGCTGCTTTATTTTTATAAGGACACTACTACGGTATGTCTATCAATTCAGAAGGAAAAAGGTAAATATACAAATTATTGCCCAGAAAAACTTCACTCTGTAAAAATATAAAGAATATAATATATGTTTTCACACTTTATGTCTACTCTATATATTTGTGACTCATAAAGCATTGTGTGGTCTGGAAATCATTACTTTTATTGTTGTTTTAGGATCAATAGCAAGCAAGACACACTAGTATAAGAAAAGAGTGTCTAGAAATTAAAGGCATGTTTCTTGCCCTAAGTTCTGCCCTTCTCTTCATCTTTTAATTAATTTTGATGCAATAAATAGTAATTCTTCATGTATAATTTAAATTGTTAATATATTTTTGACACCCTATGTGAAAAAAGATTAACAAGCACCTGGACTAAATCACTCCTATTTTATAAACCCAGAACCACAGAATACATTTCTTTGGGACTTACTTATTCTTAGTCACTATTCCTAAGAACTAAGAAATGTTGACTGAGTTCTACCCTATGTCCTGTCTCACATTCCTGTTCTACTTTCTTATGACCAGTCTGAGACTGTAATATGTTTTCTACTAACTAGCAGATGGTAAAGACAGCCTTGCTTTTAACTTGAGCATCCTGTTCTCTGGTGGTCTTTCACTAGCACCTTTAACTTTCTGCTGACATTGGTTATCTCTCTTAAAAGAGGTGTGGTGTAAAGATAATGAAGGTCATATATGCAATGACCATAGCTTCAAAACCTAGTCTTGGCATTTAAAAGTTTTAATTTTGCCTAGAAGTGTCAGATGAGTTATATTTCTTCATGTTGACTTTCTACTTTTATGTAGTGATTAAATGAGTTCAGTTTTGAAGGAGTAAATATTTTATGGAATTGTCCAATTTATATAGTTTATTAAAATAATGTTTCTATATTTGGGCATATATAAAGCTTTTAGATGTTCTTATTAATTGAAGTATGAAAGTGAAGGCATATTTTAAGGCACTTTTTAATTTTAAATGGTACAATGTTTTCAAATGACAAAAGGATAAAGAGAAAAAATGTTCATAAATATCTCAACTAGAAATAATAATTATAAATGATAGATTTTGTTGACATATTTACTTGTTTAGATGACACAAATCTGGAAACATTGAATATATATTTTTGTAAATGGCTATTTTCACTTAACAATATATTGTATTACATGTCAGTAAAACGGTTTCTGAATCTTATTTTAATTACAATTTTAAATTTATATGGATATTACATACTTTCTATAACTCTTATATATTTCTAGGCACTTAATTCATTCTCAAGTTTCCACTTTAAATAATAAAGCTGCAATATATTTGGTTTACATAAAAGGTACCCAACTTCTCTGATAATTTTGATGTTATTATGGACAAAATGATGTTTTCCAAAATTCATATATTAAAGAAGAAACCAAAACTTCTGATACTTTGAGATTGTACTAGCCTCAAGAAACATGAGAAAATAAATTTTTAATTTTTAAGCCATTCATTCTGTGGTATTTTGTTCTAGTATCCCTAAGAGTCTAATACAGGTGTATTTCCAGAAATATAGTCACCACATCAGTGCTTAGGAACTCTGAAATTTTAGATTCACATTCACATTTTTCTCTCCATTGAAAAGGCTGAAAGTTCCTGCTTTATTATGCCCTCACAAACCGTAGTTAATAATGTGTTAAAAAGCAAAAATAGAGGGAACGGAGGGAGGTAGGGATGAGGAAATAGACTGATAGAGGGAAGAGAAAAAACAAAGGTAGAGTTTTAACAATGAACAGAGACAGAAAGTTGTTTGGCATGAATTCTATCTTTCATCTGATAAATTAATTCCATTTAATTTATTAAATAAATATATTTTATTAATAGTATGGCCCAAAGCATTATTTTTCCTAATGTTAAAAACATGCAATAACTACTGGCTGCTCATCAATAGAATATAGGGCAAGGATTTATGCAGATTTCAGTCCCTAATAATTACAAACTGCAGAATTTTTAGAGGACCTCAGAAAGGTAATAAATATTATGTGACTTTTTAATATAAATTTTAGCAGGCAAACAAGCAATATTTACCTGTTCAAGGATAACCAGTGGAAAATAAATGCGTATGAACAGAATGCCTTGCTTTGTATTGTACTGAATTATAAGCAGTACTTTCCCAACACTACAAGAATTTGATAAATTTTCACACCTACATTTTTGTGAAAAAACCTGTGATGGAAGGCAATGAAGTAGTAGAGAATAGGGGAAATTAACTAGCCAAGAGTAGGACTTCTGTGATAGAAGATGTTTTTAAAAATATAAACAAACTTTAAATTTTTGTAAAATAATTAATATTGCTGTTTCTCATTTTCCCGGTATGTCTCTCAAATGTCATTGGTTTTGCAATTTCAAACTAAACTTGGTAATTAAATTTTATGCTGACAATGTAATACAACTCCTAATTTTACAAAATCAATAATAGAGTAGACATATTTTAGTGAGTCTTTGAATTTCAAAAGGCTTGCTTAGGGGAGGATCTCTTTATAGTCAAAAAATGATAAATGCTGTTAATCATTTATCATTTAATTTAATATTGTTAATTTAATATTATGTTACACAAACTCATTTTCCTACGTGTCATGGGGATAACTAGAAGATACTGCACTGATATTAACAATATGATAGTCCTGAGACATGTTTATGATATGATTTTTTCTTCATAGACACAATAAGGCAATTAATTTTGATTTTTAAAGTGACACTATGCCCAAGAGTAAGAATTGCATATATTTTTGTCACTTTCCAAAGTGAAATAAGATTTCCAATGAAAAATGTTAATTTACACTGTTATTGCTTTAAATAACTGCATTAAGTTTTAATTATACATACCCTGAAGCTATAGGATAGATTGCATCACCTGTGTTTTTTGTCTTTAATAATATGCTTATGCTACAACTATACATAACATACTCTTTACAGCTATATAGAAAATTTATGTATTTTATAAACATCTTGTAAATATTTTACATGAAATATTTTTACATCATGGTGATACATGAAAAGGACCTCATAACCAAATAAATTTTAGAAAATCCCAGACAAAAATAAGTTAATCATTTTTTTCTTGAAGAAATTCTCAGAATCACCAATTTGTTAAATTTCATTGGAAATCCCCAAAGAAGGGATAGACATTTCAATATTTGCCAAAGGTCAGACTGATAATATCAATAATTATAGGTTGGGGCAAAAGTAATTGTGGTTTTTGCTATTAAAAGTAATGACAAAACCCGCAGTTACTGCTGCACCAACTTAATATCAGATGAGATTCTGGTCCTAAGGCATTTAAAGCAGTGTTCTATTTACATTGCCTAGGACATAGCTCTAAGTTCTACAGTTCTGTATTCGCTCGCATTGTTATTATTGTGGTTTTGACCCTACTTACTTTATTGCTGCACTATTACGACAGTTCTGCAAACATTCGCCTCTACTGAAATAAATTATCCCCATGAACTATCTTTCTAAAATTAGATCGTATCAAATAGGCTTTGAAATCTTGAACGAATTTTCTCAGTTTAACATTTAACATCACGGCAACATGCATCTATTATCTTTAGCAGTAATATCTACACATACTTTACCCTTAACAGACCCTATATGTGGTCCTTATGTTCATTAATGTTTCTCTAATGGCACAATAAACTTTCATGCATTTGTGATTTTGTTCAGAAACACCACTACCTCACTTGTATTCTCATATTTTAAGGGTTAGTTGAAACGTAACTTAGTAATATCTTTAGTTTAATTTCTCCTTTTGAAGTTAATTGATTTCTCAAATGTGTTCTTCTAGTAGTTTATACTTACATTTATCATATAAAGTACCACAGAGGTACATGTGTCTCTCTTAGTGCACTATAGCAGTATACCAGCCAGGAGATATATTTCAGGGAAAAGTGGTGTCTTCAAAAGACACCTAGTTCATGTGGTATATTTTTTAATATGTTGCAAAAGCATATTCCTTACCTCTAAATTCTAGTTTCACCCGCTATCATCTGCTATAAATTGATAGGAGACTGCTATCAATAGAAAGCAAATTTTGGCTGAGTAGTTGTAGTAGAAAGATTTGGATTTAGAGTGAGGGGATGAAGAATAAATCAGAGTGAAGTTATGATCATACTAGTTGGTTTACTTATTAGATGCTTACTGATTGTTAAGCATCTTGCTAAGCACTCTATATACACTATCATGTTTATTTCATGATATAGTTCATATTTATGAAGGATAGAAACACAAGAGGGAAGTAATAAAAAATGAGATAAAAAGGCATTTTATTTAAACTTCAGAATGTTTCCCAATCCAGGTCCTACATTCACATAGCAATATGCATTTTGAACTTACTATGCTAATAACTAGAAATGCAAAAATGAATAAGTACCATGTCAACTTTCATAGAGCATGCGAACTAGTATTAAATGAACTGTTGTAAAAGATGTCCACAAAAATGCCATGAATGCCATGAATGACGATAGAATTCTGACCATTAGACTTGAATTGTGTCCTTCTCCAAAAATAAAAAATATACTGATATTCTCGACACCAGTACCTCACAGTGTAATCTTATTTGGAAGTAAGGTCATTGCAGATATAACTAGCTAAGTAAAAATGAAATGTAAGTGGAGTAGGGTGACTACTTAATGCAATATATTTGATGCTCTAATAAGAAGATGAGAAGAAACACAGGGACACAGCACATAAAGGGACAACACCATGTGACAAAGGAGGTGGAAATTGAAGCTCTGAAGCTGCAAGCTAAGAAACAAAGGATCTCTAGCAAATCACCAGGGGCCTGAAAGAAATGAGAGAGAGTTCTCCCCTATGGGTTTCAGAGAAACCATGACCCTGCTGATACCTTGATTTCAGGATTAAAGTACTTCCAGAACTGTGAGAAAATATTAATAAATTTTTGTTTTCCTTTGTCATTTGATTTGGAGTATTTTATTACAGCATACCTAGAAAACTAATATGCTCACATAAAAATGACAATTTCCATATTTGAGCTAGCTTATGAAATATTACTAAAGCAGTAATATTAGTTTTCTTTGAAAATAGACATTGGCATCAGAAGACAGGTGGAGAGCAATTCGTGAAGCAAGTAACTAATTTGTCTGGCAGATTTTTGTTCATTTACAGATTTTTTTCTAATTTATATTTTAAGTTCAGGAGTACATGTGCAGGTTTGTTACACAGGCAAACTTGTGTCATGGAAGTTTGTTTTACAGATTATTTAATCACCTAGGTATTAAGCCTAGTATTCATTAGTTATATTTTGTGATCCTCTCCATCCTTGCACCCTCTGCGCTCTGATAGGACCCAGTGTGTTATTCCCCTCCATGTGTCCACGTGTTCTCATCACTTAGCTCCCACTTATAAGTGAGAGCATGCAGCACTTGGTTTTCTGTTCTTGTGTTAGCTTGCTAAGGATAATGGCCACCAGCTCCATTCATATCCCTGCAAAGGACATGATCTTGATTTTTTGTTTGTTTGTTTGTTTGTTTTGTTTTGTTTGATTGTTTTATGGTGGCATTGCATTCCATTGTTTATATGTACCAGATTTTGTTTATCCAGTGTATCATTGATATACATTTAGGTTAATTCTATGTCTTTGCTATTGAGAATAGTATGACAATAAAGATGTGTGTGCATTTGTCTTTATAATAGAATGATTTATATTCCTTTGGATATATAGCCAGTAATGAGATTGCTGGGTCAAATGGTATTTCTTTTTGTTGTTGCTGTTGTTGTTGTTGTTTGAGACAGAGTTTTGCTCTTGTTGCCCAGGCTGGAGTGCAATGATGCAATCTTGGTTCACTGCAACCTCTGCTTCCGAGGTTCAAGCGATTCTCCTGCCTCCGCCTCCCAAAGTAGCTGAGATTACAGGTGCCCACCACTATGCCCAGCTAATTTTTTTTTGTATTTTTAGTTGAGACAGGGTTTCACCATGTTGGCCAGGCTGGTCTTGAACTCCTGACCTTAGGTGATCCACCCACCTTGGCCTCCCAAAGTGCTTGGATTACAGGTGTGAGCCACGGTGTCTGGCCAGTATTTCTGTCTTTAAGTCTTTGAGAAATCACTACACTGTCACACTGTCTTCCATAATGGCTGAACTAATTTACACTCCCACCAATATAAGCATTCCTTTTTCTTCACAACCTTGCCAGCATCTATTATTTTTTGACTTTTTGATAACAGTCATTCTGACTGGTGTGAGATAGTATCTCATTATGGTTTTGATTTGCATTTCTCTAATGATCAGTGATGTTGAGCTTTTATCATGTTATTGTTAACTGTTTTCTTTATTTTCTAGAAAGAGCAACTCTATTAATGTATAATGTATAACAACTCCATTACAACAGATAAGAGATCACATAGCATATGTCATAAAGAACATTTGCTGTGCCTCTTGTTTGTTTGATGATTTTTCAGGCAATCTAGCATTAACAATGAAATTATATTACAGTAATTGACTGTATAGATTTTCTTTCTCATCTTATTACAATCTTAATGGTTATTGACATAGAATATGTCCTTTAACTACAACATTATACATCAACCAAAAATCAGCTTGGGCACTAAAAGGCATATTGAATTCCAAGGACTCAGCACCATGTATCAGCTCTGTCGGTAATTACAAAATGTTCTACTTATCAAAACACTCAGCAATTGAGATATGTAAGTCCTGTGTTATAGATCTTTCCCCAAAATGTCTACTTAGACCTCTACATCTTCCATTTCTTTGGAATGCTTATGTAAGTAGAGATTATTTTGTTCTGACTTTTATTGTTTAGGAGTATTTTTTATCTGTATTGTCTTACTCGCCAAAAAAAAAAAAAAAAAAAAAAAGAGAAAACATGTTTTGCTGCAATTTGCTTTACCCAAAATGTGAAAGCATATTTTAGAAAAACTGTAACAGAAATAAAATTAAGATGCAAAAAGTAGATTTTTTGGAGGTGGTTAATTTTGTTGCTTCATGTAACAAGTTTAAAGATTTTGTGCTATTCAAGCAATTTCAGGGATCAGTCCATTTTAGAAAATGATATACTCTTATTTATTGTTTTTAGTTTAATAATCTGTTATACTTTTGAGAAGCAGTGTTATCAGTATTTCATTGTTTTTGACTACCTGGCTGATATATTTATTAGAGTGTTGCAAATCTTACTCCTTCTCTTCTCAATACTCTCATTGATTTGTATGTACCAGCTAGTTGTCTTTCTATCTTAGTAATCAGAATTTCTGTAGTATGTTTTCTTTCCTATAGTTTCAGCTATATTAGAATATTTAAACACTGCTTTATGAGATTCAGTCTGTGAAGCTTTTAGAGACTTTTGCTTTTTAAACTAAAAAGTATGTGTTTTATTTATCTTGCCATTAATCAATGCAAGCACATATGGTAAGTATTCATGGGCACCTACTTGCTTGATAACTTTTATACAATTATTAGACTCAAATTGACATTTTGTGTCATTTTGCCTTTTTATTTATGCTTTATATTAACCTTTTGCTTTTCAGTATGATTTGTTTATTAGAGATCTGCTTACATTACTGGATAGCCTTAGTATATTTTATCTGTCAGTTCTTAAGCAATCAAGTAACCATGATGAAACAGGAAACAAATTATTTTAATAGCATAGTATCACACTCTTTTTTGAATAAAATTTTATAGTATCTTTGATAAAAAAAAAAAGTGCTATCTGCTCTTTAGTCATCCCCAATGTGCCACTAGGAAAATTAAAACCTGCCATATTCAGGAAATAGCATAATTCAGAAACTTTAAATTTCTTTCCATACGATGATGACATACAGAAAAGTTCTTTCTTGCTTTATTTGAGTATTGCTTTAGTTTTGGGTATGATGTGCATTGTACACTCTGGTATGGTTTATCAATACCAGTTATTTAAGGCAATATATACGACAAAGAAACTGGATATACGCTTGTGGTAGTATATGATGTCAAGGTTTATTCATTTATATAATCTCACTTAGCTTTCTAATTGCTACACTATGTGTTGAATATAGAAGTGAAAATACAGTTCAAAGACTTTTTGTCAAGTTTAATTTGACTAATTTATATGATTGGTGTAGAACATTTCCATCATCCCAAAGAGTTCTGTCATTTCAGTCAGTCCTTTACCCCTGCCCTATGGTCCCTACTTTCTAGCACTTTGTTTTTTCCCTTTCTAGAATTTATAGAAAGTGAATCAAACTGTGTTTGGTGTTTTGTATCCGAAATTCTTGACTCAGAGTAATGTGCTTGAGAGACATCTATTTTGTTATATGTCAGTCATATATAACATATAACATCTATATGTTATATGTTGTCAGTATGTTATTCTTATTTATTCCTGAACAGAATTAATTATTTCATTGGTTGCCTGGAATATATATATATATATATATATATATATATATATATATATATATATAAAATATATATATATACACACACTATATTTATTATTAAACATACATGTATCTTTCAAATCATCTGTGATAATTCTAAGGAAATATTTTATAGACCTCTTTATGTGACTTCCTTTAATATTTTCTGTAAATATGTTTGCTGAAAATATTTTATGTTAGACAAATATATTCCTATTTAATGGATTGCATGCTATATTTTGAAGAAAAATATTTCAACACTATTTTGTAAGAATATTAATGAAATAATGAAACATTGGCACAGTGACATTTACAAAATAATGTATCATTATTTTGTACCCTAGTCTAACATTAAACATAATAAAATTGTTTAAATTAATTAGAAATTCTTGTTTTCACCTATAGTAAAAATGTAAGTAACATTCTTTATTACTAGGAGATAAATTCAATGAATCTGTTTTTATTTGAATATATAATTACAATCTTGTCATAAATACTCAGCAGGCTTAGATTGTCATGCTATATGGCTGAGCAATTTTAAAAAATGGTTTTACAAGGATAAACTGATAATACTGAAATTCCTATCTGTAAGTGTATAATGGTATCTCCACTATCTAACGCACTAAATGTGTGTAATTCTTCTAAATTGTAGGAAATTTTTTTACTAAAAAGACTTCGACCCTATAAGACAATATCCTCTGGGAAAATGCAAATGATTTTTTTCCCCAAGTAAAATATAGAAGTTTCACAGGATACTAACTAGCTTTTACTTTACATACAATGTTTTTAAACTTCAATATTTGAGTTTTCAAATTTCACTAAATTAAAGAGAGAGAGCTCAATGCAACAGCAAACAAACTGAAAAATGTATGAAGTAACTTATTAAAGAAAATCAAGAAACTAAAGTTCTACATAACTTTGACACAAGAATTCCTATGTAATTTGAGATTGTTTAGCATGTTATTAATCAGTAAGGCTCATATTACTACTCTCAGGGTATTACTTAATTCCTTACTGTTACAAAATTATATATGTATGTAATAATGAGTCATAAATATAAAAATAAACATAGCAAGGCATCATTGTAATACATCTCTAAAAAGGGTATAATATTTTTGGAAAATTCTTATGACAAAAAGACAAATTTTCTTGCACAGAAGAAGTAACATTTACTTATGTGTCATTCTGAAAAACTATCAGAAAAAATATGAATATACATATATGTTTTTATATGAGCAAAGCATTAGAGAAGAAATGGCTGGCTTTCAATGTTCATATTGGTAGAGTGAAGCTATATAATTCTCACAGTTTCCATACTAACAAAAGATTATCAAATTATTAACTTCTTTATATCATTAAAATTTATAAAACTAATAAATCAGGTCCTGGCTTATTTTTTGCGGTTAATTCATATATGTGTGTGTGTGTGTGTGTATGTATATATATATTTCTGTTTCTATATCCAAATTAAATTGCAGAAGTGGATTTGTCAGATAAATCATAATTCTCCAGATAGAGAAACTGTCTTCTTGTAAATATTTTAACTCAATATCTAAGATTTTCTGATTTTCTTATTTCCCTGATTTTTTCAATGTTTTTATATATATATATAAAACTATATATATATATATATTTGTTTGTAGAGTATTATCATTTCTAGTGCTCTTTTTCCAAATCTGCTTTAAAAATGTATAGTGATTTATAGCTGATGAATTGAGACATTTTTGTTTTAGTTTGGTCTTGCCTTATCCTAGTTGTTATTTTTAGATACTCAACCTACTTTCATTGATAGCTTACAGCAGAATAGTCAGAAACATCCAACCTATAATATTTTAAATTTACATTTCTCATTGATTTCGTGCTAATGTACTGAATTAATGTTTGTTGGATTTATTCATACTTTTCAACTTATGCCATTCAGTGAACAGCTACTACATATAAATTTTATAAACTCTATATAGCAAAAGTAGGGCCTCCTCATGTAAGATCAAAGAGAGATACAGAAAATTTTGTCACAATAGTGCCTCCAAATTTCTTGGGATTTATGACGAAATATGAAGTCATTATAGTTGATATTTACAGCATTTTTTGTTCTTACACTGAAGGAAACACATATAATTATTTTGTTTCTTGTCATTTCCCATGTTTACTAAAAGATACATCCCAAATTTTATTTAAATAAATTTCCTTCAAAATGTAGGGTCACAGGGACTGTACTTGTATAAAGAGAATATGCTCTTAAGAGTTAGTCTTCTGCAGCTAATCATTTTTATATAAAAAGTGATGAGAATTTTTCCAGGAGCTTTTATGCAACTGAGAATCCAGACTGTGACTGTATATGTGAGAATGTGGCAAAAAATAATCTCCACTCAATGTCTTTTATATCTTGGAACTGATTCTTAACAATAAAACCTCATTTAACATGCTTTGTGAGCAACACTATCCAGTGATTTAGAATTTATTTTCTATTTCAAATGGTTGCTTAATGCTTATTAGGAGAGTTCTAAAACGCTGTAGACTCCTAGCATACAATCTTCAGGGCAAGGTACTTATTAGGAGAGGTCTAAGATGTTGTAGAATCCCAGTATACAATCTTCTGGACAGGAAGACCGTGGCTGGGGTATCAAGTAATCCAAACTGCCAATTGGGACTGTATTGTTCCTTGCTCACTTCCTTCATGTTTATTTAATTCACTGACTTCATTTCTCCAGTCTGTCATCTAATACTTTGTCCACCTGTTTTACTTCACTTTTGCACCCTGCCTTAAGTTGCCCAGTACCCACCAATGAGAAACACAAGTGAATCCCTTTCACTTCAGTATCCTTTATGAGCATTGACTCTGGAGAGAGGGCCTGTCTTGATTTAGAAATGACCTAAAGACTTCCAAGGTGTGATGAATCTGCGAAGCCTCAAACCTGTCTTTTACTCCGAATGCTATTGCGTTAGCTCAGAATACGCAATGTCAAGCTTAAAGTTCTTCAATAATTAAAGACATAATTTCAAGAAAATAAAGACAATAAACAACTAGATGAAGGGAAAACCCAATTCCCACTACAATGCTTCGTAGTGGTCATGCTAACTGGAGTAGGATGATATCAAATTGTGGTTTCGGTTTTGATTTTTTGATGATTCCTGATGTTGAGCATCTTCCATATAGCTGTTGGACATTTGTATATATTCTTTTCAGAAATACCTATTTAGATCACTTGCAGACTCTTTAGTGGGATTGTTTGAAATTTTTCTGGTGAGTTGTTTGAGTATTTTTTACATTCTGGTTACCAGTTTTTTGGTGGTGAATATTTTGCAAATATTTTCTCCCATTCAACAGTTTGTCTCTTTACTATGTTGGTTATTTCCTTTCTAGTGCAGAAACTTTTGAGTTTAATATAGTTTTAATTGCCTATTTTTGTTTGTTTGTCTGTGCTCTAGAGCATCTTAGCTATAAAATGTTTGCTTAGACCAATGGTCTGGAGTGTTTTCCCTATGTTTTCTTCTAGTAGTTTTAATGTTCACAGGTGATATATATCAGTCTTTAAACCAGTTTGATATGGATTTTTGTATAGATGAAATGTAGGAGTCCAGTTTCATTCTTATGCATATGGGTATACAGTTTTCCAAGTAACATTTATTTTTATTTTTGAGATGGAGTCTTGCTCTGTCACCCAGGCTGGAGCGCAGTGGCACAATCTCAGCTCACTGAAACCTCTGCCTTAGCCTCCCGAGTAGCTGGGATTACAGGCACCTGCCACCATGCCCGGCTTAATTTTTGTACTTTTAGTAGAGATAGGTTTTCAACGTGTTGGCCAGGCAGGTCTTGAACTCATGACCTCAAGTGATTTGCCTGCTTCAGCCTCCCGAAGTGCTGGGATCCAAGTAACATTTATTGAGTGTCCTTTTCCCAGTGTATGTCCTTGGTGCCTTAGTTGTAAATCAGTTGGCTTTTAAAACTGGTTTATTTCTGGGTTTTATATTTTGTTCCATTAGTTTGTGTCTGTTTTTATACCAATACCATGCTATTTTAGTTCCTATATCCTTGCAACATATTTTGAAGTCAGATAGTGTGATGCCTCTAGCTTTGTTCCTTTTGCTCAGGATTGACTTGGCTATTTATGTTCCTCTTTTTCATTTTAGGATTGTTTTGTTTGTTCTAATTCTGTGAAGAATGGCATTGGTATTTTGATAGGAATTGCATTGAATCTGTAGATTTCTTTGAGAAACATGGTTTTTTTACTACATTAATTATTCTGATATATGAGCATGGTATGTCATTTTGCTTTTTGTGTCGTCTCCAGTTTCTTTCATTAGTGATTTATAGTTTTCCTTGTAAAGATGTTTTACCTCCTTGGTAAAATCTTTTTCTAGGTATTTTATTTAGTGGTAGCTATTTCAAATGGTATTACCTTTTTGTTTTTTTTGTTTTCAGCTAGTTTGTCATTGGTGTACAAAAATGCTACTAATTTTCGCATGTTGATTTTGTATCCTGTGAGTTTACTAAATTTGTTTTTCAGTTGCAAAAGCTTTCTAGAGGAGTCTAGAGTTTTCTAGATATAAGATCAGGACATCTGCAAAAAGGATACCTTGATTTCCTATTTTCCAATTTGGATGTTTTTATTTATTTCTCTTGCTTGATTGTTCTGACTTCCATTACTATGTTGAATAGTAATGTCATTCTTGTCTTATTCTAGTTCTTAGATGAAAGGCTTTAAGCTTTTTCCAATTCAGTATAATGCTAGCTGTAGATTTATCATATATGGCCTTTATTATATTGAGGTATTTTTTCCTATGCCAAGATATTTGAACATTTTTATCATAAAACAATGTTGAATGTTATGGAATGATTTTTTCGGCATCTATTGAGATAGTTTTTTGTCCTTCATTCTACTGATGACTGTCTTTCATTCTATTATGTTTATTAATTTGTGTATGTTGAACTAATCTTGCATCCCTGGGATAAATCCTACTTTATCATGATAAATGATTTTTTGATGTACTGTTGTATTTGGTTTCCTACTATTTTGTTGAGAACTTTTCTGTCTATCCTCATTAAAAATATTGGCCTGTAGTTTTCCTTTCTTGTTGAGTTCTTTTCTGATTTTGGTATCAGGGCAATGCTAGCATCATAGAATGATTTGGAAGAATTCTGTCTTCTACTTATTGGAATAGTTTGAGAATTAGTATAAATTCCTCTGTTAAAGTTTGGTAGGATTAGGCAGTGAGGCCATCAAGTCCTGGGCTTCTCTTTGTTGGCAGACTTTTTACTGCTGTTCAAACTTGTTACTCATTTTGGTATGTTCAAGCTTTCTATTTCTTTCAGATTCCTTCTTGGTAGATTGAATGTGACCAGGAACTTATCCATTTCCTCTGGGATTTCCAGTTTTTTAGCGTATACTTCTTCATAATAGTCTCTAATGAATTTTTGTATTTCTGTGATACCCATTGTAATGTCCCCTTTTTCTTTCTAATTTTGTTTATTTGGGTCTTTTTTTTTTTCTTCATTAGACAAGCTAATGGTTTATTGATTTTGTTTACCTTAAAAAAAAAACCTTTTTATTTTCTTGATCCTTTGTATTAATTTTTTAGTCTCTACTTTATTTTGTACTGCCCTGAACTTTGTTGTTTCCTACAACAAATTTGAGTTTGTGCTTTTGTAATTCCTTGAGATGCACTGTTGGATTGTTTCTTTGAAATCTTTCCACTTTTATGGTGTAGACATTTATTACTGTGAACTCCCATATTGGCATTGCCTTTTCTGTGTCCAATAAGTTTTAATATTGTGTATTTTGTGTTTCCGTTTTCATTGTTTCAAGGAATATTTCCTTGTTAATTTCTTCCTTAACCCAATAGTCATTCAGAAGCATGTTGTTTAGTTTTTATGTAGTTGATAGGTTTCCAAAGTTGGTAGGTTTCCAAAGTTGATAGGTTTCCAAAGAGTTCCTCTTAGTATTGAACTCTCTAACATATGGCATATTCTGGAAAATGTCACATGGGCTAAGGAGAAGAATGTGTGTTCTGAGGTCTTGAAAAAAAAGTTCTGTAAATATATCCTAGGTCTATTTGGTCTAATGTGCAGTTTAAATCCAGTGTTTCTTTCTTAATTTTCTGTCTAGATGGTTTTCTAATGCTGAGAGCGAAGTGCTGAAGTACTCAAATATTATTATATTGGAGTCTCCCTTGAGGTCTACTAATATCTGCCTCATATATCTAGGTGCTCCAGTATTAGGTGCATATACATTTAGAATTGCTATATCTTCCTGCTAAGTTGATCCCTTTATCATTATATCATGATATTCTTTATCTTTTTTTTACTGTTTTGACTTAAAGTCTGTCTTATATGTATAACTACTCCTGCTTGTTCTTGTTTTCTGTTGCATGAAATATCTTTTTCCATCCCTTTCTGTCTATGTGTGTCTTTACAAGTGATATAGGTTTCTTAGAGGAATCATATAGTTGGGTCATTTTTTTAAATCCATTGAGCAAGTCTATAACTTTTAAGTGGAAATTTTATTCCATTTACATTCAAGGTTGTTGTTGTTATGTAGGGGCTTATTACTGTCATTTTATTAATTGATTTCAGGTTGTTTTGTATAGCGTTTGTTTTTGTTTTGTATAGTGAATGTTTTCTCCATCAGATTTTATACATTTGTGTGCTGCCATGGTATTAGATAGCATCTTTTTCCTTCTAGGTTATGACTCCTTTAAGCATTTCTTGTGCTATTAGTCTAGTATGAATTTACTCAGGTTTTACATGTCTGGGAAATACTTTATTTTTCCTCCATTCATAAAGAATAACTTTGCTGGGTACACTATTCTTAACTAATTGTCTTAAAATGTTAGTACTTGAAATATATTATTTTATTCTTACCTGGCCTGTAGCTTTTCTGCTGAGAAATCTGCTGTTCATCTGATGGGAGTTTCTTTATCAGTGATTAGACACTTTTTCTCGTGGCTTTTAGAATTATCTGTCATTGAATTTTGACCGTTTGATTATAAAGTACTGTGAAGTAGACATTCTTGAATTTTATCTGTTTGGAGATATCTGCCCTTCCTGTAGCTGGGTGTCTAAATCTCATGCTAGACTTGTGAAGTTTTCTGCTACTATTTTGTAATATAAGTTTTCTATCCCTTTAACTTTTCCTTTGCCTCTGAGACACCATAAATATTTGTTCACATTATATTGTCTCATATGTAATGTAGGCTTCGTTATTTTTCTCTTTTTTTTTCTGACTGGGCAATTTCAAAAGACCAGTTCTGAAGGTCTGAGATTATTTCTTATGCTTGATCTAGTATGCTGTTGAAGTTTTCAATAGTATTTTTAATTTCTTCCAATGAATTATTTAGTTTCAAATTTTCTTTTTTAGTTTTTCATGACATCTCTTTGACAAACTTCTCATTCATATCCTGAATTCTTTTTCTGATTTATTTGAATTGCTTATCTTTTACTCTGTATCTTACTGAGCTTTTTCAATAACATTATTTTGAATTCTTTTAGGTATTCCACACACTATATTTATTTTTTCTGAATCTCCCTGATTTATTAGGGTTTTTTATTTTCCTTTCTTTTTAACACTAACAACTTCAGATTCCTACTTTCCAAAATTATAAATGGACATATCTTATTGTAAGGTTTATGGGCTTTTATAAGCATTACCATGATGTTGTCAGTAAATTTTAGTTTTAACATTGCTATTTACTGATGTAAAATTATATTTTTCAAAGTTAGCCTTTCTTATAATACCAAACTTATACATAAAACAAAAATTTAAATATTTGAAATTTGTAAATTAAAATACTCTGAGTTAGATAAAAAATCTTCTTATAACCATTACCTGAATTTAAAATTAAAATTGCAGAAATTCAACAGCCATGGAACTATATTTGCTTTAGCAAATGCTTCCCATAAAGTTTCCAGGTCACACTTACAAAAATCTTTAAATCTCTCTACAAATGTTTCAAAACCTCATATACTTTCCTGTAAAAGGTTATAATGTTTAGTTTTTAAGGTCTATAAATATTACTTCTATTTTAAGCAAAAAAGGTTTGGAGATTTTTTCTCGTATTACATCAGTAATGAAGTATTTTTAAATAATAAAATATGTACTTTGTTTTTTTTTCAACAATGCCTTTTTCAAAAATTAAGACAGAGACATTATTTACGGTGGTACTGGAAAGAATGAATATGATTATCGGGATAGTTTCAATAACATACTATTTCTAATTCCTTAAAAAGTGAGCACACCAGGCCGGGTGTTGTGGCTCACACTTATAATCCCAGCACTTTGGGAGGCTGACACAGGTGGATCACCTGACGCCAGGAGTTCAAGACCAGCCTGGTCAATATGGAGAAATTCTGTCTCTACTAAAAATACAAAAAATTAGCCAGGCGTGGTGGTGGTGGCTGGCACCTGTAATTCCAGTTACTTGGGAGGCCAAGGCAAGAGAATTGCTTGAACCCAGGATGTGGAGGTTGCAGTGAGCGGAGATCACGCCATTGCACTGCAGCCTGGGCAACAGAGTGAGACTCTGTCTCAAACAAACAAACAAACAAAAAAACAAAACGAAACAAAACCAAAAAAAAAGAAAACACTAAGCATTACCACAAAGAAGACCATGTATATCTATATCATAAGTTCTTCCTTGATTCCTATTAGAAAAGTCAATTATTTTGCAAGGTGACCTCCTATAAATGGGCTATCATTGTATTTGCCTTAGAGGGTGTGGTAGGAAAGGAATCATTAAAGGAAAGCATGATGCATTTGATCTTACACTGTAGGGAATGAATCTCCTTTATCCTAAGACCTATGAAGCCATGCTCACATTCTTTATCTTTGAATTGTTTGCGTCTGTGCAGGATCTTTTGTTTTTAGGATTAACATGAAAAATACGAATTTGTTTTGTGAAGTTACAGCCTTTTGTACAACAATTATGCAGAATTTAGACCCTGGGCCACCTGAGAAGAAAGGCATGTATTCTAAATGAGTTACCTAATTCTTTCTGTTAATATCCCCCTAAAATATGAGCAGATTTGAGCTCTGATTTATAGATCTCATAGATAATATTCTTATTTTCAAAAAAGAAATCTTGAACATCATATTAGCCACAAATGGAATTTGTCCTCCTGTTGTTTCCTATGTAGTTCAGTGTCATAAAATAAGAAAGGTCTTATTGGCACTCTCTGTGACTCTGGGACACTCAAAGGGAAAATAATAAAATCTATAGTGATGAGCAAGTTCCATGACATAGTCTTAAGAAAAAAAACCTAGTTATTATTCATAACTATATATGAAGTCATGGATCTAACACCATTAATGCATGAACCATTTCTACCACCAGTGTCCCACATGGGATCCTATATGGCTCCCTACATATATACTATTAATAAAAAATATATTTTGTCTTCTAAAAGCAAAAAAAAAAACATATTTAATATGTGATTATTTTCTTACCATAAGTACGTAAAAGATAATAAAAGTACCAAGGCGAGTTATTGTTCAACAAACACAGAATTTCACGTTTCTGAGATTAAAAATTTCTAAAGATCTGTGTATATAGTTAGCACAGGTAGGTATCAATATAACTCGTCCATGTTCTTATAGTTTTACTCTACAAGTGTAAAACCCTAGGTATTATACTCAATGAATACGTATTTATGCTATTTTTTTTAAAGTTGATAACAAAATAACATAACATCTTTCAACAAATGAGAAAAATAAAGACAATTAAAATTCCGAATTATACAGTATGAGGAAGTGCTGCCTGCCTTAAATTTCTAGAATTTTTACATGGTCTTTGGCTCACATTTTTTGGTAATTGTCCTATTTCTTTTTTTAAATTTCTTGGTCAGTGTGTACTGTGTTAGTGCTGCAGTAAAGAAGTCCACAAACTGGGTAGCTTAAACAACGGAAATTTATTCTCATACTTCTGAAGGTTAGAATTCTAAGACTGAGGAATTGGCAGGGTTGGTTCCTTCTGAAAGGTGTTAGGAGAATCTGTTTCATGCCCCTCTCCTAGCTTCTGGTGGTTAAATGTTCACTGTTCATTTCACCTCTCATTTTCCCCTTATAAGGAAGATGACTAGGTCATCTTGAAGAGCTAAAATAGTCATGTGGACTATTGATGAGTCTTAGTAGACTGGGGTAAACATCATTTAACAGACATTAAACAAATGTCTGTACTGTCTTATGGAGAAAAAAACTCCTGCATTTCAATGTAGACTCCTATTCATGACTAATTTCATAAGCCAACTCTGGCATGCAGTGGTAGCCTTCACGTCAGAAACAATATCCTTTCCTCTGTGCCAGTCTATGTTGATGGATGGCTTGCCTTGTCCATATGATCCAAGCAATGAGAGGAGCAATCTAGGTGTTACTTGTTCAATCAGCACTGAGATTTTAATCAGTCTCATGAAAGAATGAGATTTTATATTTATGGAGCATCGGTTTCCAACACACATGTAAGTATACTATAATTGTCCTTTGTAATTCAGAGAAACATGAATCCACAACACACATGTAAGTATATTATAACTGCCCTTTGTAATTCAGCGAAACATGAATCCACTTGGACAGCATGGAAAGTTTACTACAGCCTATAAAAAGGCCACCTCGCTAAACCTCAGCTGAGCACCAGCACACACACACAAAAATACTGTAATATTTTCACTTTTTCCTTTCTTTTTAAACGTAAAAAGAAGAAAAAAAGTCACATTTCTACCAAATATAAGGTCGTATAATAGCCTTTATGAGCTATTGACTCAATAAAATAATTCCTGAATTTAAAATAACATATGAAAATGCCATAAATACTGGACCTGAAGAAAATATACTGGAAGTAATTTGTTTTGGAATATACAACCCCTGAGATATGCCCTGTTCTAGTATATCTGTAGTACTTCTTCTAGATTCCAAGTCTCCTCTTGCTATTATCAATAACTCAGTAGGCCACTGGGAATTTGCAGACATTAAGATACGTAGTTTCTACTATTTTCCTAATTTCCTGCCCTAGTGATCCTTTACTAAGTTACTGCCCAATATTCTTTATATTCTACCCCACCAATGTCTTTTAATATAATAATACAATAAGTTAAATTATTTGTGCATTACTTGACTAGCTTCAGCCATTATGAGAAATCGTTAAATAAAATGGGACTAGAAGGTCTTATCTTGGCCCTATTACTTATTCGCTATCTGGAATAAATAAATAAGACATCCTGAACTTCATTTTCTTTCTCTGAAGAATGGAGATAATAACTATTTCTTTGTAAAATTCTTACAATTATTAACATAAATATAAAATGAAACAGAGTATCAAAGATATGTGTAAACAGTAAAATGTGAAGTAAATAGGTAACATAAGTAGGTGATACTATAGGCTGGCAATTACAGACTGATTTCTGGGCTTCTAGGGAGGTATTTTTTACTTGAAAAAATAAGAAAAGAAAAGAAAATAGACAAGAATTTCTCATCCTTAGCCTTGGGAGCTTGTCTTCTGCAATGCAATAAATCTACAGGTTTCAAAATAAATCACCATTGTTGCTGTGTCGAGGCTGATATTTGCATAAGGCCTCTGCCTTGGGTTAGCCTAGAACTACAGCATAGGCAAGCACCACAGCTCCCTAACTCTCAGGGTCCATATAAAGCTAACTACTGTGGGATCTGTTCTGCCATCTTTGTTTCTTTAACTTTGCCTTCAGGATGCCAACAGTGATCCCCAATGATTTATTTGTCTTGTAGTATTACTTGTTATTGAGTGGATGGTTAAGGATATAAAAATTCTTTTTTCTCATTTTGAGAGGTTTTATTTTCTCCCACAGCCATCATTATTAAGGTGTCAAATGCTGTACTGAGTAATATTAAAACCACAATCTCATCTATTCCTTATTACTTTAATCATATAACATAGTGATTATTATAATTCATATTTTACCAATGAGAAAGCTAAGGCACAGATGAATTCAATCACTTATGTGGCTAATAATGCTAGAGCAGGTTTGGAATGTGAACATCAAACTCCAGGGTTTAAGCTCTTAACGTTATCATGTTGTTTAATATTTTCCAAGATAATCACTGACAGTAAGTCTGTTCCCAAATTATTTGTTTATGATTGTCAGGAATAAAATGCTAGGTAAAAATACTATACTAAAAGACATCATCTACTCATTAATTTTACCTCATTTCTCAGATTTAGGGCCTTAATATTTCCCCTTAGTAAAATTATTTTTTTAGTAATTTATATGAACCTCTTTAGAGTTAATGTCATGTATTTTAATAGCAACAGTAGATCAAAATCATTGACTACTTAGAAATAATGGAGAAATTTTAAATTAAATTTAAATCTTAAGTGTCCAATGTTGTCACAAATGAGAGATATATCTACCTTAATTATGAAGTCTGTTAAATTACTCTCAATTGGAAGACTATCTAGCAATTTGTTTCCGAATCAATTGGTCACAAGAGCTTATTTGAGCTGCCTAAAAGTCAGTGTAACATTACTGGAATAATTTTAACTCTGTTTCCATAGCAATAGTTTTGTATGCAAGATAATGCCATCAAGATCCAGGTGCTTGTAGTTTTTGTTGTTTATAGAAATTAGTGTTACCTATGAACAAATCACGTGTCTGAAATACTTGAGTTTTTATGTAAAAAATCAAAGCACTATCTTATTTTAATATGTTATATCGTTCTCTTCTTGAATAGGATCATTATGTTGAATCATATAAGTTAATTCTTCTTTGCTTTACTTGATGTTGTTTTTATCTGAAGTGCAATAAGCATCATTAGAAAAAATTATTCTATAGACACTGGTATTGAAGACTAGGTGAATTATACAACTCTAAATATGATACAGAAAGTGTGAATAGATTGAAACATTTCACAACAAATAGCATATTTGAAAAGAATGTGAAGATTTGATGTGAAGCTCAATGTGAGTCACATTGAAAGATAAATTATCTTCACTACTCCTGTCCTCTATCTTTAATGAAGGTATTCTATCCTAAGAACAGAAAGGTAGACTCCTCAAATTGTACTAGTCAAATCATGGCTTAAGTATGATGTTCACTTTTAGCTCTATTCTGAGACGAACTAAAGAAATGTAATTAAGGGAGTTAATTGTCAAATATCTTAAACAGCTCAAATGTTAAAGAAATGGAACAGGTGTAGGTTAGGGGTGAAAATATACAACAAGGGATTTGAAGATCATAGCTGTCTTCAAATTATTGAGGACTTGCTCTTTGTGTCTTTTGAGCCCAGATAGAGTCTCCATTAGTTACATGAAATTATACGGAAGTAATTTTTGACACCAAACAAGACTCCGATTTTTTACTTCCTCTTCTATAAGTACTTCACTGGATCATTATATAAATTCTGACCTTTAAAACTCCAACATATTTAATAAATATATATCTATTTTAAAAAATCGTTTTTTTTTTTAATAGATGAGTGAGTTGTGGTTCAGAGAGGAGAGGTAACTTGCCAAAGTTCACACAGCTCCCAGTTGGAGTTTAGCTTGTACTGCCTGTGCCACGTTTCCTTCTTCGTCCCAAGCTACCTCCCTATAGGCTTTTATACTCTGAGGAATGTTATATGGACGATACTGGTATTTTTTTCTTCTTAAGTTTACAAAAGAAATTAAAAGCCTTTTGGATTGCCTCAGTTTTCAATAAAACTCCTTCTCTATTTAATATTAATTGTTTGAAAATATAAAGCATACACTTTTTATAACCAAATTAGGAATATTGATTTTAAAAATGCTCAAATTTCCTTACAATATATAGTAGGTGTCCGCAACCCTTGGGCCGCAGAGTTGCTCCATGCTTCAGACTGGTAGCTTTCTGTGGCCTGTTAGGAAGGGCACAGTAGGAGGTGAGCAGAAGGTTAGCTAGCATTACCACCTGAGCTCACCTCCAATCAGATCAGCTGGCATTAGATTCTCATAGGAGCAAGAATCCTATTGGGAACTGTGCATGAGAGGCATGTAGGTTGCACTCTCTTTATCAGAATCTAACTAATGCCTGACGATATGAGGTGAAATAGTTTCATCCCGAAACTACCCCCCACCCCGACTCTGTCTATAGAAAAACAATCTCCCACAAAACCTGGTGCCAAAAAGATTGGGGACCACTGATATATATGGTTCCAACTATTGGAAGCCATGAATTAAGAGACTGGTTGAAGTTCACTAGGCGTTCTTTGCTTCTAAGGCAGGTACTGTGTCTCTTTAAATTATGCTTATATAATGATTTTACAAAGGGTTAAGTAACTGAATATTTAGTTCTATTTTTAAATATAATGGGTTTATGTTCATTTCTACATTGTTCCTTTTATGAAATGCATGGCTTTCCAAAATCATGCATTTTGTTTTCAGATTTTCTGTGTCACAAAAACCTGAGTTTATTTCTTTGTCTATTTTAAGTAAGAGTCTGCAAACTAATTCTAAATATTTCTGTACTTGCCCAGAAAATCTATAGTCAATATTTGCTCAAATAAACAAACAAATTAAAACAGCCTCTCATATCCAATGCAGCATGTATTCATGACTGTTCTTCAAAGTTCCTAGGTCAATTCTTAAGTTAATTGTTATAAGCAATATAATGGGTGTGTGTGTGTGTGTGTGTGTGTGTGTGTGTGTTTGTGTGTGTGTGGTAAAATAGGTAGGGTTTAAGGAAGTAAAAGAAACATAGGGTTAAAACTATCTTGATCCAAAAAGAGCAACTCAGCCAGCTTCAGACAAACTGATTTTTCGTATTGCTATTGTTGATTGATTAGTAGGATCAACTTTACTTGGATAGTTCTTTTATAAAAGGGTGGCTAGTTATACAAACAAAGGTTGTGTTTTAAACTCATGACTCTAAATATGATCCTCGACTCTCTGATTTAGAGTGAGCTCAAGTTACTAATCCAATAATGCACTTGACTGTGAAAACATCTCATGCAATTCCAAATAAAATAATATGACATTACTATGCAAATATATTGTCTAAATTATGTGATGTGGTATCCCTGCATAGCTCTGACCTAAATGGATTGAAAAAACTGGGAAAATAGTAAACTGATTTAATGATATGACTATAGGATCAGTATATGTATGTATATAGAATTAGTTTTGAAAATGCAAAACTATTGGAGGATCAACACTGAATAACATAATAATACCCCTGTACTAAGTAATATTTATTCTGAGCACTTGTCTGGTCTTGATAAGATATACTTCAAGGCCCTAGGGTACTTAGAAAACAAAATATATTGCATATTCCATATAAAATAAATCCATGTATTCCAGATATCTTACCTGCCATATAAATTAAGCCACAAGTTATCTTTAAGTGTTTGAATACAAAATACTCATATTTAGAACTACTAATAAAATAGGTTATAAAAAATATAAATTTTTATGTTACTTTTAACTATTAAAGACTTCATATTAGCTCTTATCCCGATGGTTGAAAATAAGGTCCATAATTTTACTGGAAAAAATAGTAAAAATAAAAACATATATATTGTCATCCCAAATGATAGCAGTCTTCAAGAATAAATACATAAAAAACATTCTGATGTGTTTTATTTAGATACGTATATGCTGTACCTAAAGGTGGATCCATAGCAAATGAGAGAACCTGTTATAATTACAATGAGAACATACTTTTACAGTAAAAAGTATCTTTGGAAATCACTGGCTGGCTAATTTTCATTTTCTTTACATCTAAATTAAACTATGTATGGTAACTATGTATGGCAATTAACATCCCTTTTTTTGTGGTAGGCAAAATTCTAAAATGTCTCTCATGATTTGTATACCCAGGCATTTCTCCCTTGATTATGTTATCACACTTGGCAAAAATGATTTTCCAAATGTAATCAAGGTCATTTGCCAATTAATCTTAAAATGAGGAAATTATATGAGTAGGGCTAACCTAATCACATGACCCTTTCTATAGAAGAGGATCTGGTCTTCAACTATGACTCACACTGATCCCACAATAGTCTTTCTGTGACGCACATCTAATCTTCTGCATATAACCTTTCCATGTTAATTATAGCTTTCAGAATAAGATTCAAAGATATTTGTTTATCACACATAACAGTTCATAATTTTCTTTTATTCTTTTTAGACTCATCTTCTGTTATTCCTCCAAACACATTATTTTTTTTTTCAGGTATACTTAGTACTTGAATTTTGGAAGACATTTTTGTTTCACAATTCTGTGTTTTATGTTTCAATATGTTTGCTCCTTCTCCTACTACTCCCGTAGTCATTTTTCTTCTATACTATAAATGTCAGTTTACTTATCCCTCTATGTCATTTGATAGTGACTGAGTTCTTTGAGGATGCCTACTGTCAAGCAACAGTTTGATACCTTGTGATCTACTTTATCACATATTTGAAGAGTCAGAAAAAAAAGAGAGGCAATAAGAAAAACTAGTATTTATATAAGGCTTTGCATCATGCCAGGTGTTTTCACTTTGCATAATTGGTAATTTGAAAGAGAGATTAAAGCAAAGTATCAATGCAGCTCTGAAAAGAAACCAAAATAATATTAATGCAGCTGATGGACATTGACTTAAGCCTTGAAAGGGAAATAAATTTTTTAGTAAAGTGAATGATATTCTAGGACATAAACCAAGCTACTGATTCAGGTAGGCACAGATTGTGGTTAGGGAATAGAAATATAAATTCTATTTTGTTAGGCATTTACATACGCAGTATTGAGAAACAATGGAAGAAAGTAAATAGATTTAGGTCATGATGTATAATACTTTTAGGAACAACTAGCAAAATCTATAATTAATTCTAAAAGCAATAGGGAGTCAGTGAAGATTACTTTTGACTTTTTGAGACTAATTCTCTGTTTAAGAAAATTATCTAAAATTCTCTTTTATCACCCAAAAATAAGATTTATCAATATCCAACTTTGAAATTTTATTTACAAGTAAGACTATTCCAAATTAGTAAGGGAATATATAAAATAGTTGTGTTTTCTGTTAGCCCCACTAACACATTATAAGAAACTTGGATGTATCTTTTATCTTTTTTCCCCAAATCACCTAGCACACTGTCGTATTCAGATAAGATGATCAATAAACATTTTCTACATTCAACATTCCTATGGTTTGCTAGTCATCAAAATATTAGCATTTAACAAAATACACTCAGTTCAGAAATGTAATGAAATCCAGCTTACTCCTGTTTTTTATGTTTTCCCAAGGGACTCCAGAATCTTGTAGATATCTGAATAATTACTGTAATATCAACTGTCAGTCTTTATAATTAAGAAATATGCATACATAGGATTTTTTCCTGTTTTCATTTCTTGATATATGTAGTACTTATTAAGGAGTCTGTGTTCAAGGAACAACTCAGAGTTAGACCTATACTTACGAAATACTGCCATTCAGATTTACCTTACGATTTTATACATTTAATCTATTTAAGCTGTTTTGTACATTTATGCTTCTACCAAACAATTCCAACAGTTTTCTATTGTGTGTACCAGCTTACAGACTCTTTAGAAAAGAGTTCCTATATTGCTGCATTCTGTTATCCCTATAGGTATTTTTTGTATTTCTTCTACCTATATGTACTGCTGTTTCTGTTAGTAGGCTGGAAGAATGACAACTTTGTGCATCAAAGCTATGCAGGGAAGTTGGTAGTGCTCTTTTACAGTTAACATAATTCTTGCTGTTTTTCCAGTCCTCTGTCCTCTAGGCTGTGTTGCATACATAATGATACAAGACTGGAGGACACCAATAGCATCTACAAATGACAAGATACTTTCAGATGAAGCTTAATTCCAAAAAATTTAAATAGTTCTCCACATGTAGATTATGTAAACTTTCAGGAGGTAAGCATTGCTTCAATAACTGACCTCATTAATACAATTGCCATTATCAACAGATTAAATTAAAAAATAATCAAGCCAAAAGAAATTTCTTGAGCATCTTTTATTGCGTGAAGTACTTTTTGGGGCAACTAGGGTAAAATACATTTAAAAATATACATAGATATACATATTTTCTGGATTGTGGCTAAGATTATTTTCAAATTATCACTACTGTGTCTTTACATCTTTTTATTTTTCCACTTCCACATTTCTTGTGGTTAAAGCTTGTATATTTAAGAGAGTTCCGTTTAATTTGTTGTAGATGTAACACAGAAAAGAAAGTCATAGGTAGACTTTTTGTCTATTCATCAGTTATATCTCCAGCACTGGATTAACAGGCTAATGGGTATAAATGAACCTCCCAGGAGGATATGCAGGCCATGTTAACCAGTGCTGAGGGGAACATGAAAAGTAAATGAATGTATTCTTGCCCTCATGGTGCCTATGCTTTACCTGACTCTTACTTGTTACTCTTCTAAACTAGAATGGAATACTTAATTTGAGGTGGTTCATTACTTATTTAAACTAGGTACCTTTGAGTCCAATATACTCATTTTATAGAAGATAAATCATTTTCTCATTTATAGATGGAAGTGGTGGCAGAAAAATGGAAGTGTAGCTAATTACTAAAGGCAATCTATTAGGCATTCAGTTTGTTGCCTAGATTGTAGATTCTAGATCTAGATTCTACAATCACCCACAGTCTATTTGTAAATAACTCAAAAATGAAACAACTCAAGGAAAACCAAATCAAAGTGTATTTTGTATAATATAAGTAAGTGCTACTGTCGAATATGTGTAGCCTGGAGTATTTGAGAAAGAGTGTAGGTTTCCTTTCTGAGCTGCGCTCCATAATATCCTTTCTGAGCTACATTTCATAGTCATCTGGCAACCACAATGATATCTTTATGAGAAACACTAGGTGTTTGCATGACATTTAGTTTGAATTCAAAAAATGAAATTTCTTGAAAGAAGTTTTTGTCATGCTTGGAAGCTCAGTGAGTGATAGAGTCTGATATGAGCAGTTAGGGTAGCTGGCTATTATGAGAATTTCTGTTTTCAGTTAACTTATTGCCATCATCTGCTTCCTAAACTCATTTGCAGTCACCAGCTGTCAAAGGGAGGTTTTACATTTAGCAATAAGAAGCATGCATCTGGACACCAGATTTCTTGTAGTCTTTAGAGACATCTGTCATATCCTCTTTAGAAAAGAGAATAATCAGCTCAGTTTGAGTTGTACAATTTTTTCAGAATATTTATTATGAATGTACTTTATGTATTTATATGTGTATGTTTGTATATGTCTATATTATGTATCTACACATATGTGTGCCTATTTATTTTCAGATAAATTCAGAATTCATATTTTTTTATTATTCTTAGAAAAGAGTTATCGACATTTTTAAAGATAGAGATTGCTATGTATAAATGGCTATCTAAAAGTATAGTCTATTTATTGATTGTCTTTCATTTAGGAATAATGAGTTAATCAGCACTGTAAATTTTCTGTGTAATTGAAGGTAAAATATTTAATGTCAACTTCTTTAACAATTTTAAGTTACTTTCAATGGAGAACACATTATAGTAGATTCTTGATGTTTTCAGGGAAGAGATCTTAATACAACTGTGGTTCCTATTATTTGTCACCACTGTGATAAATGTTAGTATATCTAATGTGATAGGCTATATTCTAGATCATTTTTTCCATACATAGTAAATAAAGAAAAACAGTGCAGCACTGAGTTGTAGATGTGAGTTGTGCCTGGATTTTTTCTTTTGCTCTGCCTCTTACTTTACATATTGATCTTTTATTACATTTTGTGATTCAGCAAAATGCTAAACAGTTACATAATATTGATCTTCATGCTCACTCTTAATCAATTTCACAAATGTTAAAAGCAAAAGAATTACTCTGGCAAATTTGAGTTTCTTTTTAATCATTTCTTATTTTTCATAAGTTTGAGGTTACAAGGACATAACCTCTAAATTAGTAAAATGTATTTGCCCCAAACACATTGATTGAACATTTTCAAAATGTGGGTCATTTGTGGAAAACCAGGGCTAAAGATTATAGCATTCGAAATATATTCCTAAAGGATACAGCATTCTGAAAAGAAATTCAGTGTAAGGTGATCTGATAGGCATGTGTATTACTAAATTATAATTATCTAAAATCATATTTTTGAGTCTTTCATGGGAGCCAAAAATAAGTTTAAAATGTGCTTGGTAATGCATCAAGTAACAATAAATATTTATTAAATAGGGTTATTAAAGCTTCATCATATTGATTAATAGAATGACTTTTAGAGTCAAATGGACATAACTTTACATTTTGAATCAATATTCACTTGCTGTATAACATTGAAAATACTAAATAATTTTTCGGATTATCGGTTTTCTCATGTAAAAATGGGAATATAATTGTATTTTCAAAATTTCAAAGTCTTTAAAGGGTGCCTGGTGCATTATCAAAACCTTCAACACTCTAAAATCTGTTAACAAAATTGTGTATGTGTACAAAATTATGCTAATTTATGAGAAAATTATGTAAAAGTACTAGAAAAGTAGCCTAATCTTGAAAACCTCATAATCTGATGAAGGTAAAATTTATGTATAAGATATAATTTATCATATGTTTGGGAAACATATGGAATGAAATAATAAAAACTTAGCATCTGCCTTTCTGCATGTCTAGAATGGCCTAATCTTCATCTTTGTTGGTCTACTAGTGTGCTATTTGTAACCTGTTAAGAGGTTTTTTCTCAAACCAAAGACATATTAAGAGAGGCCTCAAAAAATGAAAAAGAGTAGGGGTATATGATTTCCCTACAATCTTTCCTGTTTATAATGCTTTATCCTAACTCCCTGTGGAAGCCAGTGATGCTAATCAATTTTCAAAGTGAACATTAATGCAAGATATCACTATTCCATAAAATTTGAGCAACAATCGACTTTTGATCCATCCTCACTGGCCAGCAATTAGATGTACAATATAACGATGTGTTTTGAATGATCAAAGAATAGGGGGGCGTGGTGGCTTACTTCTGTAATCCTAGCACTTTGGGAGGCCGAAGCAGGTGGATCACTTGTGGTCAAGAATTTGAGACCAGCCTGGCCAACAGAGTGAAACCTGTCTATATTTAAAAAAAAAAAAAAAAAAAAAATTAGCCAGGTGTGGTGGCACACGCCTGTAATCTCAGCTACTCGGGAGGCTGAGACAGAAGAATTGTGTGAACCTGGGAGGTGGAGGTTGCAGTGTGCCTTCAGCCTGGGTGAAAGAGCAAGACTCTGTCTCAAAACTAAAACTAAAAATAAAAATAAAAAATAACCCCCCCCCAAAAAAAACAGCATAAGAGACCAGCTATCATTTTTAGAACTGGCCTTTAACATGTGCAGAATCCATAAAAACTCCATAAAAACTCTCCCAAATAAATAGGAAAAATCACAATATTTATTAGGTCAGCCCCTGTTTCCTTTCTTGTTTCACTCCAGAGGCTTCTGCCAAATGATCAATAACCACAGAATACTGAAAGATGGGGATGCTCGATAAAATTTTGACACTGTCAAGGTTAATCAAGCTGGTATTAATTCCTATTTGACATGCAAAATGTTACTATTGATATAAATTAAAAGTACTTAATCTTTCATTTAGGCAAAAAGTAAAATTAGGGTTTTGTTTTCATTAAACCCATTAAACAGAAAAAGGCAAATTTTGTCAACAGTAAGGGGTTATGTAAAATATTGAAATCCTCCTTTGATTTAAAAACAGGTGTATCAATGAGGTACTGAGTAGTTGGAGCATGAGCATGAGAGTCTTAAAATAACATAAGAATTTAAACTTTATTGAACGTATTTGGAATAAATTGTGGTGCCCTAGAGGAGACAGTAAGTTATTCCACACCCAAAGGCAAAGATATGTGAGGTAGAGAGAAAGGAGAGTTGTTAATAAAAATGATGAAAATTATGATATTGTAACATACTGCATTATTTCAATGAATTTATGCTGTGGACATTAAGAGTTGAGGTTTTGCCAACATAACTGGCTGAATCTAAAAACAAATTCAGAATTCTTTAATTCAGATTTTTTTTTTTAGATGAAGTCCCCCCCGTCACCCAGGCTGGAGTGTAATGGTGTGATCTCAGCTCATTGTAACCTCCAACTCCCGGGTTCAAGTGATTCTCTTGCCTCAGCCTTCAGAATACCTGGGATTACAGGTGACTGCCACCATGCCTGGCTAATATTTTTTGTATTTTTAGTAGAGATGGGGTTTCACCATGTTGGCCAGGCTGGTCTCAAACTCCTGACCTCAGGGGATCTGCCCGCGTTGGCCTCCCAAAGTGTTGGGATTAGAGGCATGAGCCACCATGCCCATGCCCAGAATTCTAATTAAAGTCTACTGTTGATTTTCATACACAAAATCTACCTTATAGTGCTGGCTGAAAGCAGTGTTTTAGTGTGAATATGATAAGCAAAGAGGGCGAGGAAATAAAATAGTAACATATCCATGTCTCTTTAAAAATTCTGGATTTAACAATTCATATTTGAAAATAATTGACTATATCAGAAAGTATTTATTTACTGACTTACTGTTCACTTTTCTATTTAAATTGCTTACTTCTCATCTCAATTTCCTTCAGCTCAGCTCTGACTCTGGTTGTTTCTTCTCTTCTAGCTTTGGGGTTGGTGTCCTCTTATTTTTCTAGTTTCTCTAACTAGCTGTGATGTTAGGTTGTTAATTTGAGATTTTTGTATTTTTGATGTGGACGTTTAGCACTAATAATATCTCTTTAATACTGCTTTATCTGTGTCCCAGAGATTCTGGTATGTTGTATTTTTGTTCCCATTCGTTTCAAATAATTTATTGATTTCTGCCATAACTTCACTGTTTACTCAAAAGTCATTTGGGAGCAAGCTGTTTAATTGCCATGTAATTTTATGGTTTGGAACAATATTCTGAGTATTGATTTTTATTTTTATTTTACTGTTGTCCAAGAATGTGTTTGGTATGATTTCAGTTTTTTTTTAAAGTTTGCTTAGGATTGTTTTATGGTCAATTGTGTAGTAGATTTTAGAATATGTGTCATGTGCAAATAAAGAGAAAGTATATTCTGTTTTCAGGGGGTGGAGAGTTCTCTAGATGTCTGTTAGACCCATTGGGTCAAATGTCAAGTTCACGTCCTGAATATCTATATTAGTTTTATGTCTTTGTCTAATACTGTCAGGGGGGTGTTGGACATCTCCCAACATTATTGTCTGTTGTCTAAATTTATTCATAGATCTCTAAGAACTTGATTTATCAATCTGAGTGCTGCCTGATTGGGTGCATATATATCTAGGATAGTTAGATCTTGCTGAATTGAACCCTTTCCCATGATGTAATGCCTTTCTTTGTTTTTTGTTTTTTTTTTTTTGAGGCGGAGTCTCGCTCTGTCGCCCAGGCTGGAGTGCAGTGGCGCGATCTCGGCTCACTGCAAGCTCCGCCTGCCGGGTTCCCGCCATTCTCCTGCCTCAGCCTCCCAAGTAGCTGTGACTACAGGCGCCGCCACCACGCCCGGCTAATTTTTTTGTATTTTTAGTAGAGACGGGGTTTCATTGTGTTAGCCAGGATGGTCTCGATCTCCTGACCTCGTGATCTGCCCGTCTCGGCCTCCCAAAGTGCTGGGATTACAGGCTTGAGCCACAGCGCCCGGCCTCTTTGTATTTTTTTGCCTGTCATTGGTTTAAAGTCTCTTTTCCTTGAAATTAGAATAGCAACCCTTGCTTTTTTTTTTTTTTTTTTTTTTTTTTTTCCTATTTGCCTGGTAGAGTTTTCTCTATTCCTTTACTTTGAGACTATGGGTGCCATTGCTTGTAATATGGATCTCTTGTAGACAGCATACAGTTGGTCCTTGACTCTTTATACAACTTGACACTCTGTGCCTTTTAATTGGGGCATTTACACCATTTGTGTTCAAGGTCAATATGAACCATGTATCAATATGTATCAATATGATATATGTAGGTTTGATTCTGTCATTAAGTTATTAGCTAGTTATCATGCAGACTTGATTATATGATTGCTTTAAACTGTCAGAGGTCCATGCACTTAAGGTTGTTTTTGTGGTGGCTGGCAATGGTCTTTTCTCTCCACAGTTGCATAGTTAGCACTCCCTTAAGGACCTCTTGTAAGGCAGGTCTAGTGGTAATGAATTCCCTTAGCATTTGCTTGTCTAAAAAGGATCTTATTTCTCCTTCACTTATGAATCTTAGTTTGGCTGGATATGAAATTCTTTGTTGGAATTTATTTTATTTAAGAATGCTAAATATAGGCCCCAATCTCTTCTGGTTTGTAGGGTTTCTGCTGAAAGATCTGCTATTAGCCTGACGGGGGTCCCTTTGTAGGTGGCCTGCCCCCTTTTCTCTGGCTGCCTTTAACATTTTTTCTTTCATTTCCACCTTGGAGTATCTGAAGACTGTGTGTCTTGTTCCTATCCAACATAATATTGAAAGTCCTAGCTAGAGCAATTAGGCAAGAGAAAGAAATGAAAGACATTCAAATAGGAAGAGAGGAAGTCAAACTATCTTTGTTGGAAGACTATATGATTCTATTTCTAGAAAGACTTATAGTCCCTGCCCAACATCCCCTAGATCTGATAAACAACTTCAGCAAAATTTCGGGATACAAAATCAATGTACAAAAATTAGTAGCATTAGCATTTCTATACTTCAACACCATTCAAGCTGTGAGCCAAATTAACATTCACAATAAGCACAAAAAGAATAAAATACCTAAGAATACAGCTAACCAGAGAGATGAAAGAACTCTACAATGAGAATTACAAAACACTGCTCAAAGAAATCAAAGATGACACAAACAAATGGAAAAATATTCCATGCTCATTGGTAGGAAGAGTCAATATTGCTAAAATGGCCATACTGTCCAAAATAATTTACGAATTAAATGCTATCCCTATCAAACTACCAATGACATTATACACAAAAATAGAAAAAAAACTATTTAAAAATGCATATAGAAACAGAAAAGAGCTCAAATAGCCAAGGCATTCCTAAGCAAGAAGAACAAAATTGGACATATGGCATTACCCATTTTCAAACTATACTACCAGGCTACAGTAACCAAAATAGCATCATACTGTTTGGTTCAACCAATAGAACAGATATTGACCAATAGAACAGAATAGAGAATGAAGAAATAAAGCTACACACCTACAACCATCTGATCTTTAACAAGTTTGACAAAAACTAACAATAAAGAATGGACTCACTTTATTGTTGTTGTTATTTGTTTGTTTTTTTGTTTTTCTTTTAACTTTAAGTTCTGGGGTACATGTGCAGATGTGCAGGCTTGTTATATAGGTAAATGTGTTCCTCGGTGGTTTGCTGCATGGATCAACCCATCACTCTTAATAAATGATGCTGGAATAACTGGTTAGCCATATTCTGAAGATTGAAGCTGGACTTCTTCTTCATATCATATACAAAAATCAACACAAGATGAACTAAGTATTTAAATGCATATAACTATAAAAGCCGTTGAAGATAATCTAGTAAATACCATTCTGGATATGGATCCTGGCAAAAATTTCATGATGAAGATACCAAAAGCAATTGCAACAAAAACAAAAAATGACAAATGGGATCTAACTAAACTAAAGATGTTCTTCACAGCAAAGCAGACCAAAAACAGAGTAAATAGACAACCTATAGAATGGGAGAAAATATTTGCAAAGTATGCATTTAACAAAGGTCTAATATCCAGAATGTGTAAGGAACTTAAATAAATTAAGAAGCAAAAATCAACCCCATTAAAAAGTTGACATAGGACATGAACAACCACTTTTCAAAAGAAGACATACATGTGGCCAACAAGCATATGAGAAAATGCTCATCATCACTAATCATTAGAGAAATGCACATCAGAACCAAAATGAGATACCATCCCACACCAGTCAGAATGGCTATGATTAAAAAGTCAAAAAATAACAGATGCTAGCAAGGTTGTAGAGAAAAGGGAATGGTTATACTCTGCCGGTTTAAATGTAAATTAGTTCAGCCATTGTGGAAAGTAGTGTGGCAATTGATCAAAGAAATTGAAACAAGAGTACCATTTGACCTAGCAACCTTATTATTTGGTATTTAGCCAAAGGAGTATAAATCATTCTACCACAAAGACACATGCACACATATCTTCAGTACCACACTATTTACAATAGAAAAGTCATGGAAGTAAACTAAATGCCCATCAATGGTAGACTGGATAAAGTAAATGTGGCACATATACACCATGGAATATTATGCAGCCATAAAAAGAATGAGATCATGTCCTTTGCAGCAATATGGATAGAAGTGGAGGCCATACTCCTAAGCAAACTAATTCAGGAGCAGAAAACTAAATATCCTATGTTGTTATTTATAAGTGGGAGCTAATCATTGGGTGCACATAGACATAAAGAAGGGAACAATAGACACCAGGACCTACTTGAAGTGGAAGTTGGGAGGAGGGAGGGGATCGAAAAACTACCTATCAGATATTACGCTTATTATTTGGGTGACAAAATAATCTGTACACCAAAACCCTATGACACACAATTTACTTATATCTGCACACATACCCCTGAACCCAAAATAAAAGTTAGAAAATTAAACATTAAAAAATAAATAATTCAAAAATTAAAATTAAAATTAAAATTAAATAGTTTACTTCTCAAAAGAAGAAGCATTTTCCCTCACCCTTTGAAGTGTAGAATACTCCTTATATTCCAAAAAGTAATCATGTTGCCAGTTGAAGTCACTCACGCCATTCCTTTCAAACAACCTCAACATTTAGGGACCATGAGTGGCCTTATACCTCACTGTTGCAAGTAAATTAATAAAATATAATGGAAATCAAATAGTCTTTGAAATCAGGTAAATTTGGGTCTGTATCCCAGTTGAGACAGTCACTGTGTGTGTAACTTAGAAAAGTAATTTGCCAAGTGTATACAAGCATGAATGCAAATTGTGTAGCATAGTTCTGCTTATATAGTAATTCATAAAATGTAACTGGCCTTATTTTTTTTAACTACTAAATGACCCCGGTTTTTGTGTCTAACACTCTAACTCAGTATTAGGACAGAATTCATGTTTATAGCTTCAATATAATTAGTGGAAATCCTTATCTTCTTCCTAGTTCTTTTCAGGCTAATTCTGTGGGTTGCTGGATTCTGGTTCCCTTATGCCCTGCAACCTTATGGCTTCGTGCTGTATGTGAACTTCTCACTTGGAACAATGGATGACTTGACTGCTCTCTGCTGCCTGAACAACTTCTACCATCAAGATGAAGCTTCTCAGCTATGACAAGTTATTTAATATATGATGTCCTATGTTCCTCATCTTTGCACTGGAAATAATGCTATCAACTCAGTAAGTTGTTTCAAGTTAAAGATTTATCCACCAAATATTTCTCACAGTGTCTGACACATACCGAGTATTCAAAATATGGTAGTTATAATTACTTTATTCTTATACATAAATAAATATTGTAATATTTCTAAATCAAGTTCATACCCCATACATCCCTTTTTTCCTTGAGCTTTAGATGTTGTAGCTACCATCATAAAAGCTAACCCCACATTTCCATAATTTTCTTTAGGCCCTTATTCCACTCGGTTTACCTCTTTCTCCTACTTATTCCTACATATTTGTAGAACTTACAGAATATCTTATACTCTAATTTATCTTAGTAAAGCAATGTGCTTTGCATATTTGACATTGCTGTATAATTTTGATGATACAATAGAGATGCCCCAGGTCAGTGAGATTTTGTCCCACCCTAGAAGAATCTGAATGTATTAAAAATAATTTAACTGTAAATGATACCTTAGAGCCTAACTTGAAAATCAATTTTCTCTTAAGTTTAAATTATATGAAAGACTTAGAATATTCTACCCACAACTTCTAATATATTCATCTTCATGTATTCTTTTCTACTCTTTTGTAGCTGACTATATTCAATCCCTGGTGTTCTTTTTATTTTAATTTTTTTTTTTTTTTTTTTTTTTGAGACAGAGTCTCGCTCTGTCACCCAGACTGGACAGGCCGGAGTGCAGTGGCACACGGTCTCTGCTCACTGCAAGCTCTGCCTCCCAGATTCACACCATTCTACTGCCTCAGCCTCCCAAGTAGCTGGGACTACAGGTGCCCACCACCACGCCCAGCTAAGTTTTTGCATTTTTTTTTAGTGGAGACGGGGTTTCACTATGTTAGCCAGGATGATCTTGATCTTCTGACCTCGTGATCCGCCTGCCTCAGCCTCCCGAAGTGCTGGGATTACAGGTGTGAGCCACTGTGCCCAGCCCAATCCCTGGAGTTCTAAGAGAAATCTTACTCCAAGACAATGTAGAGAAGTAATACCCTAAATATCTGTAGTTCTCTGATTCGGTTTATCATAAAATATCTGAAATATTTTAGCATTTGTCCTACACAGGCCTAGATTTTGTGGTAACAAAGTACTTTCATTAATCCTTTTAATATTTCTCTTTGCCAGAATGCTTGATCAAAAGTATTGGTTATCTGCTGTCAGCTGTTTTCCCCAATTCATGCAGTACTGACAAAGAAGAATTTGGAATTAAATACCAGAGAAGGGTTCTATTCCACCTAGAGGGCACAGTTTTCTGACAATATTTTTGACATTCTAATTGGGTTATCAGCGTGTGATTGTAAATAATAAATGAAACTAATAATATTTAAATACAAAGGTATTTAAAGTAATGAAAGCAAAAGTCTAATGTATATCTTTCATTCTTTTTTCATAGCTGAGATAATAAATACGTTTTGTATCAAAATAATTCGATATAAAAAGTAATTTTTTTTTTTTTTTTTTTTTTTTTTTTTTGAGACAGAGTCTCACTCTGTCCCCCAGGCTGGAGTGCAGTGGTGCGATCTCAGCTCACTGCAAGTTCTGCCTCCCGGTTTCACGCCATTCTCCTGACTCAGCCTCCCAAGTAGCTGGGACTACAGGCGCCCGCCACCACTCCCGGCTAATTTTTTTGTATTTTTAGTAGAGACAGGGTTTCACCGTGTTAGCCAGGATGGTTTCGATCTCCCGACCTCGTGATCCGTGCACTTCGGCCTCCCAAAGTGCTGGGATTACACGCATGAGCCACCGCGCTCGGCCAGTAATTATTCTTATATATCATTAATCAAGATCATATGAATTATAACAAATCAATACTTAGAAATATAATATTAAAATGCAGCAGCCTTAAAACCTATTGACCCAATGGATATTACCTACAAGTCTAGCTTTGTACAAACCCATTCAGAATGCTCCAGCTACACAGTGAAATATTTTATGTCAATCAAATTATGTTAATGTGATAGAACATGATATGGACTTTTAAGAAAAAAAAGATCCAATACAAAACTGTTATATGTTTGGCCCTCACCCCTATGATCACAAATCCCAGAAGTTCAAGAAAATTTGGCCAACTGAAGTAAATTGTAAATTGTGTTTACACTGTCACAAAGGTGGCATCACTATAGCTAAGACACAAAGTATTCTCTGTGTATTGTCAAGATTATCCTGAAATATGATAATTTTTAAAGGTTTTCAGGACATATCTATTTATCTAATATTATATATATTTAAATAAAACATCTACACTATTTTCATATATACCTTAATTTTCTCTGCTATGTGTTGAATTCTGTCATGTAAAAAAGATACACTAAAATTGTAACCCCCAGGACCTTAGAATGTGAACTTATTTGAAAATGGAATCATCACAGAGGTAATCTGGTTGAAATGAGCTCATTAGGATAGGTCCTAATCCAATATGACTGGGCTACTTATAGAAAAGATAAAATTTGGACACAGATAGACACATAGAGGGAAGATGATGAAGATACACAGAGAGAATGCCACTGAAGATGGAGGTAGAGATTGCAATTATGTTGCTGCAAACCAAGGAACATCTGGGATTGCCAGAAGCAGGAAGAGGCAAAGAAGTAACCTTCTCTACAGGTTAGAGGGAGCATGGCCCATCATCCCTTGATTTCACACTTCCAGCCTTTAGAACTATGAAACAAAACTTTTCCCTTATTCTAAGACATCTAATGTATAATATTTGCTACTGCAGCCATAGGAAGCTATACCTTCTTTCGTTCACTTTTTAAAATGTTATTGTTCTCTTTCAACTTCTTTGACACCATGTCTATTCCTTTATAGCTAAAGTCAATGATTAATTAAAGAATAATATCTCTTTCTAAGTGTAAAGTTGTGTTCTAACCTTCTTACATACATTAATTTATGTAATTCTTACAACAACTCTGTGAAGTAAATATTATTATTTTGCTTTTTACATATGAGAAAGCAGAATTGCAGGAAGGTTAAATCATTTCCTCAAGTAAAAACACAAAATTATTTTTGGTTAAGTAACTTTCATTTGTCTGTCTTTTGTATTTACGCTGATTTTACTTTGCTCAATATGTTAGAAAACACTCAAGAATAAATGTGATTTACATTGAATCTGGGTTGCTTAATCAAAGCAGTTACAATTTCTTAGGCATAAATATCCAGACATAGGAAGTTCCACAATCTTCTTATAGTTCACATTGCTCTCTTGCTCAAAAAAAAAAAAAAAAAAATTGTTTTTGTTTGAGGGTCTACTGAAGAGAATTGAGGAAGAAAATAAACACTATTTTCTATTCAATAGGCTGTATTTTTCTGCCCTTCCTATGTTCTGATATGTCCAGGACAGAATTGTGAAGAAAGCAGCAAAGGCTTCCTCAGTGCGTGCTTAGTGTATGTCTTTATGCATTATGTTAAATTTACCAATCAATTCAGAATAGAATTGAAATAAAACATTTTATCCATTTCACTTACTCATTTTCAAGAGATGCTAAAATAATATTTTATAGTGAACCAGTGTGGTCGAAAACACTCTTTTTATATAGCTTTCACACATGAGTAATGATTTAGAACCTATCAAAATTTGTTTCAATTAATAATTGCATTCAACGTGGGTTTACAAATCATTTACAAAAGTTTTTCAATACTGTACAGAATCTGAGATTTTTGCCCTACATTCAAACAAGAATTTAATCTGCCACAATATCAAGAATGTTGGCAGAAGACTAAGACTTCTGTGTTAGAGGCAAAGGACTTGATTACTCCCAGAAATAGCAATAGTCAGAATATTAACGTTTTCTTGTGCTGTTTGTTGAAGCCTTAATTCCCATAGGGCTACATGAAAAAAAAAATAATAATAGGTGCCTATACAGTGGGTTATATTACCAGAGAGGAACACTAAAATCAAGGATCATGGATGTTTTGTAATGAACAGTAAACATGCTGTACCTTTGCCCTGAAGGGAGATTACATCTCTATCATCCAAAACTGTAAGCAAACATGCCCTTTACTGTAGAAAAAGACATCATCTGTGTCTTCCATGGACAGTCTCCATGGAAACATCTTTGAAAAAAGAGTTAAGAAAGAAACATTTATTTCCTCTGCTTGAAAGGCATGCAGAAACCCAGGAAGCTTATGAATAGTTTTCTCCCATAAAAAGGCATGCAATTAACTCTTTCCAAGTGATCATTGAAAATAAATTATTTAGCTCACTTATGGATACTTAGTAATATATTCAGTTAAATCCATAAACAATTCTGGAATCAATACCAATAATGCCAACAAAAAAAATGCCTAACAGGAGGGTTTAGTCCATTTTTGCTGCTATAACAAAATATGGAGTGGGTAATTTATAAAGAGCAGAAACTTATTTCTCACAGTTCTGGGAGCTAGGAAGTCCAAGATCAAGGCCTTCACAGGATTTGCTGTCTAATAAGGGCTAATCTTTGCTTCTAAATTGGTTTCTTGGGAGGAGAGGAATGCTGTTCCTCACATAGTAGAAGGCAGGAGAGCAAGCAAACTGAACACTTTAAGAAGATTCTTTCACTAAATCTTTAATTATATTCACAAGAGTAGGAGCTCTAGTGACCTAATTACTTCTTAAAGCCATACCTCTTAATATGCTTACATTGGCCATTAAGCTTGAACACCTAAATATTAGAGACAACACATTCAAACTACAGCAAAGGGTAAGAATTGGGAAGCAAAACAAGACTACATGATAAACAACAGATGAGGAAAAGGGAGCAGCAAATTGAATGAACATCCGGTGGTTGCCACTGGGTCTTCCACTTATAGTCCATGTGTAGTTAAGAGGGATAGGAACTACACTTTCACTGGAAATGACTAAAAACTAGACAAATAAATTAAACAATTGTTATCAGACATTGTACATCAGGTGATGTGGGGTGGAGATTTCTGGGGAAGAGAATAATAATGAAGTGATCCTTATGATTGCTTCACCTTACTGCCTAGAGATAGTCTGCAGGCTGTGACTCAGGGTAATGGAACACCAAGCTCCGAAGTTCCTTTGAATTGAGGAGATGGCACAAGAAAACCAGGGAGGTACAAAGTAACATGAAGAAATTGTTTCTGGTGGAGATAGATATGTTTGTTTCATGCATTGTGATGATTATTTCATGGATATATAGATATATAAACACTAACTGTACACTTTAAATAAGTGTAATTAATTTTATTCCATACAGCTTTAAATATAATGATGAAAATTATACAAACAGTTTATGTGATTAGTTTGGAAATGGTGATAGTGGCAGTAGAAAGACAAATTCCTAGGCAGGCAGGGATGGGTCTTCAATGAAACCTGACCTTCAATCCAAAGACAGCCTGAAGCCTGAAAACTGAGCCACCAGTTCCGGATGGAGTCCAGGACCCGAGTGAGAACTTCCTCCCTGCCTTTTAGCTAATCAAATGGTGCTTTTTATAGGCCCACCCACAGACTCATTACATAGACAAAAGGGTTTTATTTTGTAAGATTTAAAATTAAAATTAAAATTAAAATTTATTTATTACATTTCACTTTTAAATGATCTTTAAGATTATATATGTGTATATATCTACATGTCTTGCTTTAGATTACATACACACACCACACACACACACACACACACACACACACACACACAAAATGGACTGTTTGTGTGCCCCCTAAAATTCATATGCTGGAGCCCTAATCACCAATGCAATAGATTTGGAGATGTAGCCTTTGGAAGGTAATTAAGTTTAGATGAAGTCATGAGAGTAGATCCCCATGATGGGATTACTAACCTTATAAAAAGAAGAGATATGAGATCTCTCTGCATGCATGCTTCAAGGAAAGGCTATGTGAGGACATAATCTGAAAGAAGGCCATCACCAAGAAACCAGCCATGATGGCATTCTATCAGACTTTCAGATTCCAGAACCATGAGGAATAAATGTTTGCTGTTTAAGCTACCCAGTCGATAGTACTTGTTACAGCAACCCTAATTGACCAAGACAGTATACTTTTAAACTAAATTTAGATTTAAAAATATTTGCTTTATCCTGATAAAAGTCATTTTAATGGGATTGTCATGGTGGCTTTAGCAAAAGGACAAAACTCATATAGATGTATTATGGAATTTCTGAAGTACTGTACTATGAGGGACTTTGACAATTTGTAAGTAGGTATTAAAAATGTGGAATTTCTGTCCTATGTGAAATTATATCAGACAACCTTTGCTTACACTTATAATACATGAGTGAGGTTAAAACTCCTCATAATACACTGGTATTGGAGCCTAAGAAAGCATGATTCCTGTGATTCATCTGGGCTTAGACCGAATTTTTATGGTTGTTATTTACCATCTCCCTTAATTACATATAATTATGCTGTATTGTGTTTTAACAAATGACACCTGACACATCACAGGACAAAAGTTATAAAGATCTGGGTCACTGGAGCTGAGTAGGGTAGACTCAGCTGCATGTGATGGTAAGAAGTCTCAGTTCAGCCAAAAAAAAAAAAAAAAAAAAAAAAAAAAACAGAAACAAAAAACCAATGTTCAAACCTTCAGTTTACAATAGCAGGTGGTAGCACTTACCCAAATATGGGCAGAACACGGTGACAATGCATCCAAAAGTAAATGGGCCAAAACTTACTAAATATAGCATCAAAACTCTGAATAAAAATAGTAAAGCTCCAGCCTAGCCCTTTCAAATAAGTGAGGCTGTAAAATCTTTACAACGACCCATTTCTGATTTTGTTTTGTTTTGTTTTGTTTCACCAAGGGGACTGTACAGAAGTTCATTTAGCAATGGTAGACTCAGCACTAGCTTGTCACTAATTTCTTTGATGTCAGTGTTTTTCAATACTTTTGCCCCAGGTGAGAATAACTTTTAGAACTAAGATAGGATGAAACAGAGTATGGTACCAAACCATGCATGGCTGGGGGAATCAAGACGGTAAAATGAGTGAAATTGTTCTCAAATTTCAGGTGTTGAACAATTGCTTGGAATACATTGTAAGAATTCAAACTCCCATTCCTACCCCTTTTTGAAGTCTGACTCACTAGATCTAAACTGGCACCCAGGAAACTGTATTTAAAGAAGTTTGTTGCATAATTTGAAGACCATATTTTGGCAAATGTGGTCAGTGGTTAGGAGGTAGACTTTGAAATCAGGCAGCCTTCATGATTGAGTCCTAAACTGTCATACCTTAGCTATGTAAATATAAGCAGAACATGATACTGAAACTAAGTTTTCAGTAAAAGTAGGTAATTACCTTATCTCAAAAAGTTTTGGTGAGGAGTAAATGTAAATTATTAAGAACAGAGCATGATACATATTTACTTGTAATAACAGCTCTCTTACTAAGTTATTAAAGAACTAAGGATATGGCAAAGCCTGATAAAAATCGGTAGTGAAATAATTATAAAATATTCCATCCTCATTCTGATTGGTGGGGCAAATTTTAACATTTAGTTCAAAAAACATTAATACGGCTGGGCGCGGTGGCTCAAGCCTGTAATCCCAGCACTTTGGGAGGCCGAGATGGGCGGATCACGAGGTCAGGAGATCGAGACCATCCTGGCTAACACGGTGAAACCCCGTCTCTACTAAGAAATACAAAAAATAGCCGGGCGAGGTGGCAGCGCCTGTAGTCCCAGCTACTCGGGAGGCTGAGGCCGGAGAATGGCGTGAACCCAGGAGGCGGAGCTTGCAGTGAGCTGAGATCTGGCCACTGCACTCCAGCCTGGGCTACAGAGCGAGACTCCGTCTCAAAAAAAAAAAAAAAAAAAAAAAAAAAAAAAAAAAAAAAAAAAAAAAAAAAAAAGATGTATTATATATAATGAATCAAGGGGGGTTAGCAAACTTGGGTGAGAGGGGTAGCAAATAGGGAACTCTTAGACAAATAGTTTAGATTTTTCTGAGAATGGCGCATTAAGGAAATTGTGTTTATAGCTAAAGATGTAAACAAAATTATTTTAGTGAAACAACTGTTTAAAAAATGAATTTGAAAGAAAATTTTAAAGAAGATGATATATTAAAAAATTTGCCTCATGAAGAAAATAGAAAAGTTCTAAATGTTTTATAAAATAAAAATTAGTATTTTATAGATGTTCTTTGTATTCATTTCCTAGAGAATGAAAGCCAAACTTAAACTAGCATGCAATTATGCAAATTATTCTAAGAATTCTGAAAAATTCCGTAATAAGTAAACAAAATAGAAAGAATTCTCTGACTACATATAATCAAACATTTACAAGTTTTTGAAAATAAAAATTGAATTGTTAGTATACTGAGTATATTTGTAAAAATTGTAATACTTCAAATAACTTTAGTTTTTAAACAGAACTGATGATGAAAGTTTTTATTTATTTTAATCATGTGTCATGGAATTGATGAGATCAAACTTGTATATTTTTTATTAAGGTAGGTTTCATTGTCAGCAAGTTTTTAATCTATAGTCAATGTAAGTTGATAAGTTTTTCAGGGTCACTAAAAAAGTTTCACTGAAATACCACTGAAGACAAGATATACTTCTATATCTTGGTCTTTCTCATCTTATCCTTCTTCTTACCTCAGCTTTTTCTCTATTACTTGTGGCATAATTGCCACTTAATATTTACTTCAAATAATGTGTGCAAAAATATTGCCAATGCTAATGTAGTGTTTATTATTTTACTTCTCTGTGTTTCTAAATCCTTCAAAGTAGTAAACTTTGCCAAGCAACAAAGAAATTTTGTTTCCCAAGTAAAACAATAATAATAATAAACACTTGGGGATAAAAGATTCATTTCAGTTGGTTCCAAGTCTTTGTTATCATAAATAGTGCTGCAATAAACATATGTGTGCATGTGTCTTTATAGTAAAATGATTTATAATCCTTTGGATATATATCCAGTAATGGGATTGCTGGGTCATATGGTATTTCTGGTTCTAGATCCCAGATCATAAAGTAAATTTTTTTTTAAAAAATTCATTTCATCAAATATATGATATAGAGTTTGAAATAAAAATTATAATGAATATAAATTTAGGTAAGTGAAAACAAATGGACTGTATTTTTTAAGTAGCCTTTATTTTTCATAGCAGTTTTAGTTTCATAGCAAAATTGAGCAGAGAAGATACTAAGACTTTTATTTTTCTTTCTCAGTAAGAGAATAAACTGACATACTTATACAATTAGCCATATACATACATTCAAGTTCTTTCCTCTATTCTTTGCTCATTTTATCTCCTGGGTAAGTGTTACTTTTTCTATCACTTATCCCCTCATAATTCTTGGTGATTTAAGTCTTCATATCAATGACACTTCTATATCTTAGTCTTTCTCATCTTATCCTTCTTCTTACCTCAGCTATTTATTATCATAAGTATACCTCTACTTTAAAAAAATAAACATTTAAAAAAAATTTTAATGACAAGTAAAAATTGTATATATTTATGGAGTACAATATGATGTTTTCATATATGTGTACACTGTGGGATGGTTAAATCAAGCTGTGTAATATAGGCATTATCTCAAATACTTATTTTTTGTGGTAAGCACAGTTAAAATCTACTCATTTAGAAGCTGGATAACACTATGGTAATAATCTAAACTAAATCTCAGTAGCTTACCACAGCAAAATATTATTTCTTGTTCTCATGCAATTTCATTGATCCAAGATTCTCCAGGGAATCTTCCTCTACATAGTGGCTCACCATTCTAGAACACTACATCTTGTAGCGTGTCTTTTTTTTTTTTTTTTTTTCTTCAACATGATACTTCAGGTTTTGCTGTATCAGGGAAACAAAGCATAGAGAATTGGTTTATAAAGACTTCTGCCCAGAAGTCATATTGCTCTCAATTCATTGGCCACACAAATCACATGGCCATGACTATCTCCAAGAGGAGACTTTTTAATAATCTTTTCTTGGTCAAAACTATTCTCTCATTGAATTCAGTTCTTAGGCTACAATGTACCTGCACCTATACAGCATAACAGAGCAAACAGGTCTAATATTAGACCTATTTCATTGCCATGAACCTCAGACAGGCTCTTAGTGCCAACAGACAATCTTACTACATTTTCATGGTCCAATAATTCTTAACTCTCCTAGACAACACCTTCAGACTTTGTCTTCTCAAATCTCCATCACATCCGTTCAGTTCTTATTCTCAGCGGATAAACCATCCATCCCCCAGGACAACATTTTTTTTCCTTTTCTTGCAGAGTACAACACACATAATATAAATATGTGAAAAGCTGGTGGCATTTTGTATTCACCAGAAAAAATAAAAGCCAGCAGAAGAGGCATCTCATTAGTACCTACCACACCAGCCTCTCCTCTACTGTATCTCCTTCATTACCAACTTCTTTTTCAATGAGTTTTCCTTTTCTCTCCTATCTTTAAAGGTTGTACTCCTTCTAGTTTTTGTAATTATTTTTTCCTTTTTTCTGTGCTCATTCCCTCTACTCTAATGGTTACAAATAAGATCTATTTACAGAAGCAACCAAAATTTATATTTCCAGTCTGAACATCATCTGTGATCTCCAGACTTGTGAATGCAACTGCCTAATTATCCCCTTGAATTTCTATTTGGCATTGCAAACCTAATCCATCCAAAATTAAACACCTGATATCTGGTTCAGATCTCCATTCCAAAGTATTCTTCCACCACTCAGTATTAGGTAACTCTATCTTCCCAGTTCCTCAGAACAAAAGACTTTGGAGATCTCCTTGACATATCACTTTCTCCGACACTCTGCATCTAATCAATAAGGAAACAATGTTGGCTCTACCTTCAAACTCTATCCATAAACTCACCATTTATCTCCATTTCTGTCACCAACACCTTGACCCAAATCATAACCTCCTATAAAATTTTCCTCCTTCATCCTGTTATCCTCAGGTTGATTTTACATATAGAAGTCAAAATCATTCTCTTGAAATGTAAATCAGATAATGTTATTCAAAACTCTACTGTGACAGGCATCTCTCTCAGAGTAATAGGTAAAGCCCTCATAATGGCCTACAAAGTCCTATACGATCAAGTTGCATATGTTACTATTTCTCACATTTCTAACTCTGCATCATCCCCACTAGTTTTCATAAGTTTCTCAAATGCACTAAAATCTCTTCCATATAGTCCTTTGTACTTGCTTTTATCTTGGCCTGTAATATTTATTCCCATATATCCAAATGCCTCACTTATTCACTTTCTTCAGGTCTTTGTACTAATGTTGCTTTATCAGCGCAGCATTCTCTGACTCTATTTAAATATTTTTCTAACCAAAACCACAAACAATGATACTCCCCTTTATCCCATTGGTACCACGTGGTCTTCCTCTCTGCTGTATTTTTATTCATAGCACTTTTGCCATTATATTTCATTTATTGGTTTGTTTCAGCATCTGCACTAGAATGTAATCAAAGGAATACTGGAAGAGAAGAAGACAAATTCTGAACACATAACTACCAATGAGAGTTTAGGTTAATGAGATCCTAGTGTTAATAGATGATAGAAGACATGAAATAAGTGTGTAAAATATGAAAGAAAAATATCATAGTTTTACAATTGTATCTTGGTTCAATATTTGTCTACTGAAATTCATTTTTAAAGTTGTAAATCATGCACAAAATGTTGTAAAAGAAAATGGAATCTAAAGTCCAATATTATGGTGCACTAATACTTAGTCTTTTTTTATACAGTTTCCTCCATTTTGTAGTATTTATTTAGGCACAAGAAATTTGGAACAAAGCTTTGTAGCAAAGCTTTCTGGCAATTTGAAAAACAATGTGAGTTTGTAGAAAAGAAAACCTGGCATTTTCTGTGTCTGACTTCATTAACAATTCTGAGAGCAGTCTTTCATCTGAATTATTTTTATAAATTGCTACTGGGAAAAGTACTTGCTATTGTGCTTGTGATTGCCAAGCAAGCACATCCCTAGATGCGGTGTAAACGAGCAGAGTAGAATTTAAAACAAAGTTGATGTGAATCAAACGTGCCAAACTTATGCTCAGCCAAGGAGGCCCCCATTCATGCAGCGCAATCTGGTCTATCATCATTTGGCGGGGAGACCTCACATTCCTCCACACCTGGCTTTTGCTGATGATAACAAGCCAGATTCTTCTCAGCAGGACCATTCCTTGCTGAGCAGCTAGAAAGAAAAATGTTCAGTGGGTAAATTTATATTTGGGGTTTCCAAAAGTACCTCAATGTGCTTTAAAAGTTTTAAGAAAAACATTTTACATTCTAAAGATAAAATCTTAAGCGTCAATACATGACTCGTGGATCATATGGAGTCAGAGGAAAATATCATCTTCTGCCCTTAAATATCATACTTCATAGATTCTCAGAATTTTGGGGGTAATTCTACCAAATGTCTGATTCCCCACAGTGGAGTCAGCCTTTCTGAGCTAAATAATTTTATTGTAGTTATGCTAGAAATGTGTGATAGGAACTAAAGGGTTCCATTTTCTGGAGGAAAATTCAAGGGAAGAAATCCGAGGGTGTATGTTCTTATTTCTCCTAAGGTCAAAGGTGAGAACTGAGTTTAACATAACAACAAGAAAGAATCCACTTTTCCTCACACACACAAAAAAATAAGTTTCAAGAAGATACCTAGGAAAGTAATAGTTCTACTGTTAGCAATTCTATTAAGTTATATGACTAAGTACTGAATATTCAGCTTTTTAAAGAACAACTTCTTTTCTATTTAGACTTGATTGGAACGCACAGCATAGGAAGAAAAAACAAACTAATACACTAACGTCAGTCTTGAGTTTAAATACTCGCTTCGTCACTTAGCCATTTTGAAGAGGATAGTTAATATCTGAGCCTCAGCTTCCCTATCTTTAAGATAAATTATCAAAATTTAAACTATTGACAAATAAAATAGATGAAATGTACTTAACATAGTATATGTTTCATAGAAGTAGCTATTAGCGTGCATTAATTAATATTAGTAATGCTATTGGTAATTTCTAGTTATTAAGACAAAAATAAAGAATGGTGAATGTTGCATATTACCTTACAGGATCATTATTTACAGGATGAATAAGACAGAAGAAAATAAGAAGGAGCACAATAATTAGTAGCCTGGGAGTTTTCCACAGGAAACAAACATTTGTATATTCTTATTCCTGCACTTGCATGGCCTTAGTTTCCCATGTCCTCCAACTCCTCTTTCTGTTCACTCCACTCCCTGATCTCTTTTAAAATGTTGTTATTGATCTTATTTGAAAATGTAATTTTTGAAATTAATTGGTCTATCAGCACAATTTTCAATATAAAACATTTACAAATGCACAAAAGCAAGACAAAATAGCATTATTACTAGCTTGCAAATATGAGTTAAAGAGACAAATTTTAAAACTCATGGTTGAAAGTCCCATTTGAGCTTCATATGACACATTACATCATGAAAGTATAGAATGACCCTGAAAATTAAGAGTGACCTTGAATTTTCAAAAATAAGTAAATAAAAAAAAATCTAAAGACAATGTTTTTCCTAACAGTATACTTGAAAAAAGTTTCCTGTGAAAAAGTTTTATTTGTAGGTAGAAATTCTGGCCTGTATGGTAAAGTGTTCTTATAGAGTTTGGAAAAATCTTACTGACATAATTATGTGTTTTATTTCTCACAGTTGAGAGACAAGAAATTGGCTAGCAAAAATTTCTCACCCAATAATTCATAATGTGTACACATTTCACATTCCAATTCTCCATAAAAAAAACTCAATGACATGTAAATGTTTAATGTTAATTGCCTGGGGACTTTTTGTACAGTTCTTCAGGATTATGGGTTTTTTGAATATTGTGATTTATTTTGAGCTATTCTTATAATTCCACTGAAATTTTCAGTAAGACATAGTTTACAAAAAAATAAAAATAAAAAATAAGTCCAGGTGCAGTGGCTAATACCTGTAATACCAGGATTTGGGAGGCCTAGGTGGCAGATCACTTGAGCTCAGGAATTCCAGATCAGCCTGGGTAGCATGAAGAAAGTGTCTCTACCAAAAACACAAAAATTAGCCCAGTGTGATGGCACACACCTGTAGTCCCAGCTACTCACAAAGCTGAGGTGGGAGCACTGCTTGAGCCCAGGAGGCAGAGGTTGCAGTGAGACGAGATCATGCCACTGAACTCCAGCCTGAGCCACAGTGAGACTCTCTCTCAAAAAAAAAAAAAAAAAAAAAAAAAAAAAGTGGGACTACATTTTCAGATACCTACAAAAATAGAGGAAAGGCTGTTCTTATCAATGTTAGGAATTACAATCCCACCAAGAATAATGACGTTCTGGTGTTAAAGGTCTTATCCAGTCCCAGATTTCAATTTACAACTCTTGCTTAGTTAAATCTTTACAAATTCAGATTGACTCTTGAAAGAATAGGCCATCTATGCCACTGAAGTTATAAACTGTTCTTAGCTCTGTCTCTATTCAACTGTGCGGTGATAGAAGGTTATTATCTTTGACATTTATATCTTAGTTTGCTTATCCATCAGATAAAATGTCTCTAAGATACTCCAGCACTTAAATTCCAAGACCTTCTGAACCTGAGAATTGGAACATTCACTATCAAGGACAAACAACCCTTTAGGAGTGTGATATGTCAGTGAGAGCAGCTGCCTCCACAGTGATGAGTGCAGATGTGGAGAGATGACCTCCATCTGGAAGTTCAGCAGGTCATCTTCCCAACAGAGCCCTTTCTAAATAGTTGTTTGTGTGCATTTCTCACTAGCCTCCCTTAGCAACCCTTGAACATAAAGGTCAAGGAAAGACACACTTGAACCATCCAGTTCCACTGCCAGGCAACCAAGGCAAGGGTATCACTAGAGAAGGATGAAAGACAAGCTTGACAGCCACAGTCTGAGATTGTCTAGGCTAAAGCAACTGCATCGACCTCCTCCAGTCACAAGGGGCTTAATTTAAGAAAAGATTCTCTTCTGTTTCTTCCTGTCAGCTCTTTTATCCTATCATATTTATTACTTTCAATATGCCACCTGGTGCCATGTGAAGTATTGGAGGAATGTCAAAACATAGACTAGATAAATTCTGTCAAATCAAGTGGGCCATAGTGCAGGATAATTTTCTGGGTGGATTTTTGTCAACCTAGTTCCCTACTCTTTCTCGCTTGTATTTCCCAAGAATAACTGCTGAATGTGCAAAGACTGCAAAATCCTGAGTAGGGAGGAACTGGCTGGAATAGCCTGCACTCGGTTCCAGTCCTCATTAGAAACAAGCTATCCTTCATCATTTTAGCCTAATGTTTCGTGTTACTCCAGGGCATAAAACTCAGGACAAACTGCTTTCAGGAGTCTTTCAGCTGTGGTACAAGTAAGACACATACACACAATACCCCTTCCACCCCGGAGCAATTTTTCTGTTCCTTGGAAGGCCAGCTTGCAATAAATCCTAAGCTATTTTCCCTTGATGCCTACCTGTAAGTAATAAGCTCACCTCATGTAACTTGTTTTGTGTGGGTGTGTCATCTTTCCAGATTCAGACAAACTGGCCACAGTGAACTGCACACACCAGACCACTGGTTGACCACAAAACATTATTATAGCTATATATATGAGAGAAACCTGGGAGAAACACACTACGCCAGCTCTTGTCTCAAAGTACATGCATAATCTGACCATTTATCACCACCTCCAATGTTACTCTCCTAATTGATGCAACCCACTACATTTTATTCTCCACATGGCAGCTACGCAGTCTTTTAAAATGAGTCAGACCATGCCATTCCCTTGTTTAAAATCCTTCCCGGCTTCCTAACTCACTCAGAATAAAATCCAAATTTCTTACCATAGACTGTAAAGCTACTATATGACCTGGACCTGAACTTCCTTTCAGACTTCATTTCTTCTCTCCCTCTTCCTTACACTTTCTGCTCTAACCATTATGCTCTTCTAACTATCCCACAAAGACATGAAATACTCTTCTGTCTCAACGCATTGCAGCAATACGTCCTCCCTCCAAGACTCTATTCCCTTGGCTTTCTGCCTGCCGTGTCTGTTTTTGTGTATGCTCAGATGTCACCTAATCAGTGCTAACCACCTATCTAACCTAAGTCCTTTTATTTTCTTCTTTTACCTTTACCTTCATTTTTTTTTCTTCATAGGATTCCATGACATTATATTCCCTATTTTCTGATTGCTCAGTCTCATAATTCACCGGATTTGGTTTCATCATTGGATACCAAGTGCTAAGAACAAAACATGGAACTCATTAAGCACTGACTTTGCTCTAAGAACAAATGAATTTATTGTTGGCATCTTTAATGTATTTAAGTAAATCAAAACAACAGTAACTTGGTGATATGAATCACTGGCCCAAACTATCAACACTATAAGCATGTTTTTTAAGTAGGGATGAAGTTAAGAAATACCACAACCAAATTTTAAAATGTGAAACAAATAGACATGAAATTCAAGTAAGGTAAAAGGCTGGTTCTTAAGCTGCAGACTCAATTACATATGGGCCAACCGCTCTCTTTACTGCTTTTCATCACTTAATTAAGCATTTTTCTGAGATGATGGAGATGATGATAATAATGTTATTATTTTATAAGGAGAAAATCCCTAGATATTTAGCTCCTCAAATTAGAAAACACATGAAGTAAAATTGTTCAAATAAGAGTATTTTGTTTATCACTCAGAAAGTTGATTGCAAATACACATATCCTTTCATATTCACTTGCCTTCAGTATTTCTTGTGGGTTTTTTCCCCTAGAAAGATCTGTAATTTTAGAGGAAAAGTGAACTAAACTCTGAGTTACAGAGAATAAATCTCTGTGTGTTTTTTTTGTTTGTTTGTTTGTTTGTTTGTTTTTACCAGGATCCATTTCCTTGTATTGCCAGTCATCAGCTGAGATTAAATGCCTGAAGGTTTTCCATCTATGAAACTGGACAGAAAGCAATTATTTTTACCTACTTATTTGTTAAGTTCAGAGTTTCCACAAAAAAGACTGATAATTGCATAATTTAATATCACATAATCAACAATAGCCTGGGTTGCATCTGAGGTTCTCTAGCCATTGGTTTCAAACAAATTTTGGTGAAAATCTATACCCAGCTACTTGTTCTTGGTGAATTTAGCATTATTGTTTACTTTTGTGATGCTAGAAATCTCAATCTACCTCAAAAGTATAGTTAATGCACTGGAATGCATTAGGATGTAAAGGATGTAAAATAAAGTATAACCTCCTTGTTAGTTTTATTTAAAATAAATGACTTTTCATCCCAGTGAGTTTTTATTAATTTGTCTAAAGAATGGTGTGATAGTACTAAAAATAACCATATGCCCGTATGTACTCATATCTTTTCTATACATATCAATTATTTCCTAATGCAAGGACCTGCAGTTCTATGATGAGCGATGGCTCTTTCAGCCCAAGGAAGTTTTCTTGGCACATGTGCAAAGCAGTTTCAAGTTGCTAAAATGATGATGCCCTTGAAAGCAACCAGAGATGATCCAGGTTCCTTATGCTTCAGTTAGAAGAATTCTGTCATACATTGTTTCCACTGAGTCTCAAAAGGGTTTTAGAATCAGTTACCCATGGAAGTGGCACACTCACGTGTATTTATACTCTGTCCAAACTACCCAATTTTTCAGTGTTGTTCAAGATTGCCTCCAAAATAAACTACTCAAACTCAAATTTATGTATCAGGGTCTCATTTGTTGGGACCTAAACTAAGACAGTTGCTGTCACATGTGGTCCTAAAAATCAGAGTTTTAGGTGGGGAATATGGCATCTTTCAACAACATGCTAACAGAATGATCACTGCCTGGACAATGATAAGTTGCCTAGTATTAACCCATGATATGTTATAAAAATAAATTTCTAAGATACATTTAAACTGGGATAAAGTATTGTCTTAGGAATTCACATTTGTAACCTTATGTAAAATACATTTTGCAAAATTCATAAACTTTCACCTATTTTTGAATTATTTTATTCAAATTTAAATAGACTCTTCAATGTTTTCATTATTCTTCAGCTATGTTTTTTCTCCATTATTATTAAAACTCATGAGCAGAGAAAGTAATATAAATTAACTACCATATATATGAAAATGTGAAATAGAGAAATTTTTGAAGAAACGAAAGATAATGGCATTGTATCTTTGAATAGCACATGGAAATGTTACATAAATAGCAATGCACATTAGACATCTATAAACTATAACAATTTTCAGTTATGTGTAAATTATAAGCCAATAAGAGAGGATATTAACAAAAAGAAAGTTTTTAGGCCATTACTCAATAGTATTATATTTTTATCTTTAGTAAACTGAGTATTTATAGAATTTTGTTTGCTTTTTGAAATCATTTCAGGTATATTTTGTTCTTTACTTCTCATGTCATGATCGCTAAATAGAGAAGACACTCCTTCCCTATTGAGGTTGAAATTGCTCTTCATTGCTCTTTTCCTTTCCTGTTTTATTACATTTTAGCAAAGGTGGGTTTTTTCTTTAAGGTTCTTATATCTCTTTTTATTAAAAACTTGTACCATGTTTTCCTAGGAATGAATCAAAGTATATCTGAGCTGTATCTTGTAATGTTACACTCCAAAGATCCTTCCTGCCAGCAATTCCCTCCAGGAAAACTCCCAGAGATGTGATCTATTTTACCTTCAGGGTAAAGTTTTCAGACAACGTGTACCATTTTCTGAAAGATTTGGGTATACACATTTGTTTAAGAGTCTAATTCTGTTGTCTTAAGCTGTAATAATTCACCCTAGTGCCTCCTTTGCTATTTCTGTAGAGGATTTCTGGTAACCTAATTCAAAATGTTTCAGATGGATATGCTTCTAAGTTATATCTTGTTCTCTTTATACTATGATACCTAGATTCAAAATTTAATAACTATCTGATTATAGAATCATGAAGAGTTAGATATATAAGGGCCTTTAGAAATAATTTAATTCAACACTCTCATTTTATAGTTGAACTGACTGAGTCCCAAATATATCAGTGTTGGTTATCACCAGGCTTAGAACATGAGCCCATGTTTCTCAAAAGCCAATTTGCTACTCTCTGCACTAAAATGTGCTGACTTCAGTATAAAATGCTGACTTTATTCATGGAAAGAGAACTGTGCATATATTAATCATTAATTTTAATGGTGCAATCATATATACCCACTCAATGTTGAAAACATGGAAGAGATCCCTTGGCTGGAAAACAAGAAAAGTTAGCTCTTACTATACAAGCTTGTGTTCTGTTGTCATGAACTTATATAGGATAGCTCTCAAGGCATTTATATTTGAAAATTTCCTTTGCATCCTTAGGAGTCCTTGATTGTAAGAAAAACATATAAACTTTAGATTTTAACAGAAGAAAAATGTAGTGGTAAACAAAAGGCAGTTGATAAGAATGTGTGTGTGTGTGTGTGTGTGTGTGTGTGTGTGTGTGTGTGTGTTTGATTTTTGTTCCTAGTGGTGGCAGCTGGGGAAAGTGTTTAAGGAAGACATAAGCCAAGACTACCCTCAATGTTAACATTCAAATATTATTTTTCAAGTCGTACACGTAAAAGTGTACATGGCTTTTGACAGGTCATGTTATGCACCATTCATGGAAAAATGTATAAAATGCTGTTTGGACTCACCAGATTACATAGGACAGCACCATGTAGTAGGTTTAAAACACATATTAACTTATGTACTAAAAAGTGAAAATATAGATTATTTTTATAATTACTGACTTTGCAAGATAAAAAGAAAATAAAAAGACAGTATACTTAAAGAAGTAGAGCATAATAGGACTATAAAACTCTACTCAATGCTTACTTGCTAATGGATGTTTTCTTGGATGACAACTTTCTTCCTGTGATGCAGCTAAGCAGAGCACTGGGGGTCTTGAGACACACTTCTACAATTGAGTAGTTCTGGTTAATCACAGAATGTAATAGAATGGGGTCACAGATGCTAAGGAAAGGGAACACAAGTGAATGAATTTACTTGAAGAAAGCTAAAATTAGAGAACACAAAGAGGTAGCAGTTGTGTTAATAACACAAAGGTAAAAGTAATTCAAGAGAGAGTGATGTCAACAAAGCGTTTGACCAAGAAAGTCCAGGCCCTTATCTCCCTCACTTAAACATTATAACACACGCCCACAAACAACCTGTAAGACTGAATCATAAAAAAACTAGAAAACCTGAATAGATATGTAACTAGTAGGTTAATTGAATCAATAAGCAAAATTTCCCAAAAATAAAAATCTCAGGATCAGATGGCTTCACTAGTGAATTTTAAGAAACATTTAAAGAATTAACATCAAGCATTCCCAAACTCCTTCAAAAAATTGAAGATGTGGGAACACTCTCTAACTTATTTTATGAGGCTAACAATACCATGATATCAAAGGCAAAGTCATTAAAAGAAAAAAATACAAAATTACAGACCAGTATTCCTCATGAATATTGACACAAAAATCCTCAACAAAATACTAGCAAATCAAATTCAAGAGCATATTAAGAGGATTATTCACAATGATTAAATGAAATTTACTACTAGGGTGAAGGACAGTTCAACAAATAAAATCAATCAATGAAACACACTACATTAACAGAAAGAATTGACATTAACAGAATATCAGTTGATGAAGGAAGACAGAATTATTTCTTATCTATTGACAGAATTAAATACAACGCACTTGCATGACAAAAACACTGAACAAACTAAAATCTGAAGAAGACTGCCTCAACACAATAAAGGCGATATATCAAAAGCATTTAGTTAACATCATCCTCAGTGTTGAAAGATGAATAACTTTTCCTCTAAGATCACAGACAAGGCAAGGATGCCACTGCTTTTATTAAACACAATATTGAAAGACCTAGCCAGAGCAATTAGGCAAGAAAAGTAAATAAAATCCTTTCAAATTGAAAAAGAATAAATATAATTATCTTTGATCCCAGCTGACATCATCTCAAATGTAGGAAATCCTAGAAATTCCACAAGGGAAAAACATTAGAATTAATATAATGGATTCAGCAAAGTTGCAGGATACAAAAATCAAACTCCCAAAACAGTGGTATTTCTACATACTAACAATGCATAATTTAAAAAGGAAATTAAGAAAACAATTTCATTTACAACAGCATCAAAATGAATAAAATACTTAGGAAAAAGCTTAAGCAAAAAGGCAAAAGACTGGTACATTGAAAACTACAAAAACCTGCCAAAAGAAATTAAAGATACAAGTGGAAAGACATCCCCTGTTTATGGACTAGAAAATAACATTTTTAGGATGTCAATACTACCCAAAGTAATCTACATATTCACTGCAATCCCTATCAAAATAACAATTGCATTACATAAAATAAAAACATAAAAATTCATCCTAAAATTTGTATGAAATTTCAATGCACCCCAAATAGACAAAATAGCCTTGAAAAAGAAGAAAAAAATCAAAGGACTCATACTTCCTTATTTTAAAAATTACTACAAAGGTACAGTAATCAGGGTCATGCACATTGGCTAATGTCTGTAATCCCAGCACTTTGGGAGGTTAAGGTGGGAGGATCACTTGAGGCTAATAGTTCAAGACCAGCCTGGGCAACATAGTGAGATCTTGTCTCTACAAAATAATTTAAAAAATAGTTGAGTGTGGATGCACGTGACGGTAGTCTAGCTACTTGGGAGGCTGAGGCAACAGGACTGCTTGAGCCCAGGATGTTCAGGTTGGTGTGAGCCAAGATCTTGCAACTGCATTCCAGCCTGGGTGACAGAGTAAGACCCCATCTCAAAAAACAAATAAACAAACAAACAAAAAAACCCCAAAAAAACCAAAAAAACAAAAGAAGAAGAAGAAGAAGAAGAAGAAGAAGAAGAAGAAGAAGAAAAAGAAGAAGAAAAGCTACAATCAAAAGAGTATGCTACTAAAGGCAGACATCTTAATCAATGAAAAAAAAAAAAAAATACAGACCACAGGTGGAAAAAACAAAAAAACCTTTGCATATGTGGCCAAATTATTTTCAACGAGGGCATTAAACCATTCAATGAGGAAAGGATTTGTCTCTTCAACACATGGTACGAGGAGAAGTGAATATTTATATGCAAAATAATTAACTCTTACCTTATGCCATATGCAAAAATTAACTCAAAAATGGATCAAAGACCTAAATTTAAGAAATAAAACATGATACTTTTGGAAGAATACATAGAGGGAAACTTTATTGCATTTGATTTTGCAAAGAGTTATTGGGTATTACACTAAAAGTAAGGTAACAAAAGATAAATGTAGACATATTAAATTTCTTCAAAATTTTAAATTTTTATGTATTAATGACATAATTAATGAAGTCAGCAGATAACCCACAGAAGGGGAGAAAGTATTTACTATCATATATTTAATAAAATATTAATATTCAGAATATATATAGAAATCCTACAACTGAAAAACACAAACAAAACTAATTAAAATATGAGCAAAGGACTTGAATAGACATGTTTTTCAAGAAATGAACATCACTGATGGAAAAGGAAATGCAAATTGAAACCACAATGAGGGAATCACTTCACATTCATTAGGTCTATTATTATCAAAATAACAAAAAATAAAAAGTGTTGATGAGAATGTGGATTTATTGCAACTCTTGTACATTTCTGGTGGGAATCTAAAATGGTACCTCCACTGTAGAAAATAGTATTAAATTTAGAATTTCCATATAATCCAGTAATTTCACTTTGGTTCATCTACACAAAATAATTCAAAGCAGGGACTCATACAGATATTTGTATACCATAGGCACAACAGCACCAAAAGGTGGATGAAAGGCTAAATAAAATATGGTATATACACACAATGTGTTATTTTCAATGTTAAAAAATAAGGAAACTACTTGACATGCTACAACATGGTTGAACCTTGAGGACATAATGCAAAATGAAATAGTTTAGGCACAAAAAACCAAGTATTGTATGATCCCACTTTTACGAGGTACCTAGAACAGTCAAATTCCTAGAAATTAGATGGTAGTTGCCAGTGCCTAGAGGAGAAAGGAATGACGTGCTTTGTTTAATGTGTATGAAGTTTCAATTTGTGAAGATGATAATAGTTCTGGGGCTGGATGGTGATGGTTGCTCTATAACAATGTGAATGCACTTAATGCCACTGAACTCTGCACCTAAAAATAGTTAAAATGTAAGTTTTGGTAATATTTTGTTCAAATATATAAACATATACACATATATATCTTTCTGCAATAAAAATTGCATCTATATCTTTTAGAATGTCACACTGTTGTTGGGAATGAGACACCCTTACTCATTTGGAGATCATTGTGAAAGCCCCATCGATCTGTCCTTACACATTTCTAGTTTTGACTGTATCCTGACAGAGTGCCTGATGAATTCAGTCCATGCCACTGACATATAGGTTAAAAAGTATAAGAAGAACAAACATCATCATACATTGCAAAGAAATAATTTTGGATACCTACTATGCAATAGCTGCTGTATTTGGCAGTAATAATAAATGGAAAAAGAAGACAAAGTTTTAGCACTAAATTAGAAATGTAAATAATACTTACAATAAAATTTGGTGAGTGCTAAACTCACACATTGTATGCTCAGATGCAGTGGAAATCTTCACACTTTGTCCTGAGATATGCTGAAGACAACTGATAAATGCATTGTTTTTTTAAGGATCTGTCAAAGTGCTAAAATGTATTTTGTATTTTTAAGATAAACATTATAAAGTTGTGATAGTTTCCCTATCTATAAAACATCTTATTGCTGATACATATCTACCCCATTACATTGTTATAAAAACAACTAATGAAAATAATGGATATGATACAGTATCAATTAGGAAGAGATGCAATCAAGACATTTCTTATCAAAAAGTTTTTTTTGCATTTGCACTGCTAACAGGTATTGCTATAGCAACTCAATTATTTTGAAATATTCAGAGATTACATTCAAACATCATACTATTGAAAATCAACATTTTCACTTTTATTATTTATCATACTTTTAAAATAAAAATAACACTTGAGATTCCTTTGTTCAATTTTTCCAAAAGACAATATTATAAATTATTGTCTATAGGTAAACAGAATATTCAACAACAATGAGTTTAGGGAAAAAAATAAGGAAAACCACCCCCAAACCTCACCATCCTATACAGACAGTTCTTATCCCCATGTGTATATGTTTGATTGGGTAAGGGTGAAGGGCAGAAAGAGGCTGGGGAAAGTAATTACAAAGTATATATTACAATACAAAAAATGAGAAGTGGCTTCTAGAAATTTGAAATTTGAAAGCAGGTAAAAGTAAATCACTGTGGAGTCTTTAATATAAACTTTACATTTCAAACATGAAAGCTTCAAGAGGAGGATCCAAAATAACAACATTGAATCATAATACTGTAAGTTTTTTTTAAACCAATTTTATAACCATTTATGATGGTGGTTCACTCACCTTCTCATAAGTTCTTCAGGGTTCAGGAAACTGACAAACAGGTAAGAGATAGTCATGCAAGTGATATGAGAAGAAAAAAGGGGTGGCACAAATGCTGATATAAATGTGTATAATTAAATGACTCATAGCAGGAAAAATGCAGCAACCGAGTAAACAATTTCCCAAAGAAAGTACAAGAACAAAATATTCTAGACTCAGAGTGACAATTAGAAGTTTCACTGATTTACATACAGGTTGAAGCTGAGCATATTATAAACCTAACAAACAAAACTTTTATCTGGTCAGGGATCAAAGAATTCATTAGTCATGGTAAGACTCATGTTTAGAGAGTTTATAAACATTGGGTATCTTTCAAATGATTCAAACTGTTCAGTCTTCCTAAGAACATAAGAATACTTTGACTTACCATATATTTTAAACTATAAATAGCTCAGCAATCAATTTTTCAAATCAATATGTCTTGGGATTTAAGCACAGAATATTTGAGACTGAAGGAATAGTGAGTAAAGCACTATATGGTAACACATTTTTGCACCTTTAATGTGGGAAATGGAGAATTTAAGGCAACAAGCATTCCTGACTTTGACAAAAATCCGTCTTAAAGTGGAAATTCCAGTTGAAAATTGCGTGTGCCTATAATTTTTTTTTTTAATACTGAAGGTAAAGATCTTTCAAACAGTAGCTTTTCCTAGCCCAACACGTGTTTAATTATTATCAACAATAGTTAGAGGTTTTCCTCAAATATTGGCTTACGGAAATCAGGATAGTGTTCAGAATGTTTAAACTCTCTGATATCACAACCTCAATATTTCAGTGACTTCATATAATCATAATGTTGTTTTTCTGTTTCCCACATCTCACTCACAGTAATCCAACACAGTTATCCTTACTTAAACCATTTTCTTCCAAGTGACAAGGATCCAGTCTCTCTCCATTTTGTGACTCTACCTTCCTCATGCTCCTCAGTGTCCTGTCCAATTAGTCAGTAGACAGAAAAAGAATGGAAGATGGAATGTGGGAGGATTTCATGAGCTGGAGTTGAAAGTGGTATATATCATTTCTTCCCACACTCTTTTAGCTATAATCCAGTGATATGGTTTCATCTAATCCCAAAGGAGGATAGCGACTGTCACTGAGCTCTGTGTTTGGTGAATAGCCAGTAAATTGGGCAATTTATCTTTTCATAGATAAGGATTTCTATTTTCTGAGTTTATTTCTTATGGGAACAAAACAAGATTTTATACTCACTTTATCTAACGTCATCTGCTTTTCAGGCGTGTGTGTGTGTGTGTGTGTGTGTATGTGTGTGCGCGTGCGCGCAAGCATGTGTGAGTTTAATAAAAATATTACTTTGCTAAAACTCTCTAAAGCAGAAGTTTGTTTTCACTCTACCATTACTATCTTTTCAGCATCATCTTTCTGCCTCAGGGTGCACATCTTTTCTGACTTCAGACTTAGGCCAGAACTCAGTGCTCCCATCACTATATCATACCCAGCTCTTCCTAGTATAACAGTACTTTAAACTCCTTTCTGGATGTCCAGTCCTATTCAGAATGTACATGTCTATTGTTGCATAGTTTTAAGTATCATCTTGTGAGTTGTTAATATGCTAAAGTCTTAATGAGTAATAGTATAGGGTTTCTCAGAAAATGGTCCCTAAATCCACTACATCAGAATAACCTGAGGCATTTGTTAACTTTTGAAAATCTAAACCAGGAATTGAGAATTGCAATCTCCCAGAGATGACTGAAACCTGCATTTAAAAAACCACTTCCAAGTGGCTCTATTGCATGTCAAATTTTAAGAACTAAAAGCTCAGTGGTACTATCTTCCAAGATAACACATTTTGATTATTACAGTGACCTTCATATAATTTCATATAACCACATAACAAATGTTATATAAACCTCAACTGAGATCAAGTAAAACAAGTACACTGTTCTCCTCACAAAACTTAAATATTATTCAACTAAGACAAACACCCAAGAGACAAACATCTCTTGAATTCAAAGACAGTACGAAATGTGAATGCTGCTCCTAATACAAAATTTAAAAATGAACCAGGCTGCCATTTAGATTCTTTACAAATAAACAGGAAACTCAGGTAAAAAATAGCAAACAGCTGATAGCAATCAGAACTGCAACTAAGTTAGATGAGTTTCCTGTAGCTTCCAGGTGTCTTTTTAATGGAAATAAATGACTCCTTAAAAAATAAAGCAAAATAAATTAAATTATGAAGAGAAGGATGCCTGACAACAGTTTAGAATATATGTAAATGAATATATATTTTTAATATATTTGACACTTTAAGATACCTAGCTAGATAAACCAAACCAGGTCATCAAACAGCTTTATAACCTATGTTTACAAGATAAAAATTAAGGTAACATTTTTAACAGACAGTATTATTTTATTGAAAAGAACTTTAATGAAGATGTTTTTCTTAAATAACACCTTTCTTATTGGAGACTAAGTTTTCTAGAAATACATAAAATGCAATGCAAAGGCCTAAATCATTTCATTATTTAAATAGAAAACAAAAGGTATGCCTTGAGGGGCATGGAACCCCATGGTTTCAGTTTGTGTACTATACAAAATATATGCAGTACGTAATGATGATTGTTAGAATTACCTGAATATTTATTAGACCTTCCTTTTTGTTGTGATAACATTTCTTTACTACTTCTACTCTTTCATATCACCACCACCACCACCACTGCCACCACACCAAGAGTTAGATTTAGCTAGTTAGTTCCTGAAAATTCTTGAGATGGGGGTAGATACAGGAGTGAAGTGGGTAAAAGAGAAAACCTCTTCTTATAATACCAATGAAACTTTGTATAAATCAAATACAATTTTTATTATTACTTCCTCAAAAGAATTACAGCACCCTCCTGCTACTGCCAAGGATGACATAGGCACCTAATGTATGGCACTTTTTCTCTTTAAATTCCAAGAATCTGAATACTGTTGAACATAATTGTTAAAATTAAAGTTATTAATAGAGTCTTGTTGAAAAACTGTGATTTTGCTAATTAATGTGAAATAGATTAGTATTCTTCAATACAAACATTTTGTATTATTCTTTATTAATACAAACATTTAATACAAATTCATTATGGATGAGTTTTTTTTCCATATTTTCAATTCTTAGTCTCTGAAGCCTTGATAAGGAGGCTGTTACTCAGGCACAAGTGATTTTGCATTGCTGAAAATGCTTTCCAATGTTCTTAGGAAGCCATGAGTCTTCAGTGACTTATATACCGAAAAGCACTGAGCTGTGGGTTGGATGGTTCATCACTTTCCAGTAGATGTGTTTTTGATTGCTAACTGTGACCATCCACGAATACTAGTGCCATTTAACTACTTTGGGAATTATTTTAGTGGCTAGCATGTATAGCTATTCATAATTATGATAACTGTATTTTTAAGTAGTGACTTATGTTTAACTAGAGGCATTTAAGCATTTAGAAATAGAAGCTCCATTCTGGTGCCACTCCAATGTTCCTTTAGTGTATCTAATTGCCTAAATGGATTTCAGCTCTTTAGCTGCTGTCATTATAGCAAGCTCCAATAATAAGCAATGGTTACTCAGGGAAATGTGTTTACTTCGGGAGGATGGAAGCATTTGCACTGCTTTCTAAATGTGAATTCTGCCCAGAACTCATAAATGTGCTCATCAATGGTGTGACTTCTTTGATAGCTCTATTTCAATATACTAAATTGCACCTGGAGATTATTTGACAAGGTAGGAAAGAAAACTTCAACAGGTTTCCATGGCTTCAGGGTGAAGACTTTGAATCCCTATAGTCATCAGGGTAAAGATAAAGTCCTTGTGAACTCACTATTCCCATTTCCTTCTTTCCATCTTCTGCTCCAAACTCTGCTTGGCCACTTGCATTCCTGATTCTATCAGTCTCTCACTTCCTTTATTTCACTTATGTTTCCCCTGCTTAGTATTACAGATTACCCTTGGTGCTGCCAAAACATCCTGCTTCTTAGTCTTTGAAAATGATAAACATTGTTTTAATAGAATTATTTTTCATAATTTTTTTTCTTTCCTGACTCTAAATTTAAACTCAAAGAAGGTAGGACTATTGAGTTTTTTCTTTTTAAAAGATTCTTAGAACTTATGTTCAGCACATAGCTGACATTCAATAAATGTTTGATGAAATCTGCCTCTGGATAATTTCATCTATTTGAAGCTAAGCTTAAGAGGCAGCTATTTGTAAAATATTCCCTAATACTATACAATGAACATTTACTAAGTAAGTATATTTAATGTTGAAGGTACTGATATATGTTCATTTGTGGATGCAAAGATGTTATGTCCCTGTGTACAGGAATTAGGAGAGCAAGTGGTTAATGGCAGGGTCTGAATCTGAAAAATATCATAATATCCTTCAAGTAGTCACTTACTTCTTCCATCTTATTTCCATTCTCCCTGGCTACGTTATGTATGTATATATGTATAAAGACATACTGAGAGACAGGACTAGCTGGATTTCCTAGGCTGACTAACAATTTTTAAGCCTAGCTGGGGAAGGTGACTGCACCACCCTTTAAACAGGAGGCTTGTAACTCAGCTCACACCCAACCAATTAGGTAGTAGAGAGCTCACTAAAATACCAATTAGGCTAAAAACAGGAGATAAAGAAATAATCAAATCATCTATTGCCTGAGAGCACAGAGGGAGGGACAGTGGGATATAAACCCCAGGTATTCGAGCTGGGAGTGGGCAGTCCCATTTGATTCCCCTCCCATTGTATGGGAGCTGTTTTCACTCTATTAAATCTTGCAACTGCACACTCTTCTGGTCCCTGTTTGTTCCGGCTCCAGCTGAGCTTTCGCTCACTGTCTACCACTGCTGAATGCGGCTGTTGCAGACTTGATGCTAACTTATACCCCTCCAGATCTGGCAGGGTGTCTGCTGCCCTCCTGATCCAGCGAGGCACCCATTGCTGCTCCCCGATTCAGGCTAAAGGCTCACCATTGTTCCTGCACAGCTAAGTACCTGGGTTCGTCCTAATTCAGCTGAACACTAATAGCTGGGTTTCACGGTTCTCTTCCGTGACCCACAGCTTCTAATAGAGTTATAACACTCACCACAAGCCGCAAGGTACCATTCCTTGGAATCCCTGAGGCCAAGAACCCCAAGTCAGAGAACAAAAGGCCCGCCACCATCTTGGGAGCTTGAAGAACAAAGATCCCCTGTAACAATACCACATACACAGACATGTTCTATATTTTTATGATTGAATTTCTCTAGTGAATTTATCATTTCTTTCCTTTTCCTCTTATTTCCCTGTTGAAAACATACTGAAACAAAGTTATGCTTTGTAATTATTAACAGAATTTTCAAGCTAGAAACCCATGTATCTTCCCTCACAGTCTATTATCTTTATGAAGTAACAGAATGAACCTACCAGAGATAATGCTATACTTCAATAAATAAATTATTTCAAATTACTTTTATCTAACCCTCTTACATATGGAGACTGTGGACAGGCTTGTATCCCCAAAGAGAAGTATTTTTCCTCAAATGCCCATATAAAAAATAAATTATTGTTCAATGATTAGTGATAAGTATGAATATTTAATATTACTGCTTTTTAACTAGACTAATAAAATTGACATTTACTGTTTGGTTATTAAGATTAGACCCAGTTTTACAATAAAATTTCATATATTGGATAACCTGGAGAATCTACAGAATATTTTAAACAATTCATTTTTTCAGAAAACAAATTATTTCACTTCATGTTATTTTTTTATAGTACATATAAACAGAATGTTTGCACTAAACTATATTTTTTACATTTATTTAAAAAATTTTAGTGATAACCTTATCTAATAGTCCTATCACTTTCTGAAAGCATGATCCTGAATTTTCTCTGGTTTCATCAAACATGATTTTAGGTATATAGTAATCTACCACCATAAACAATCAACTTCTACATTTGGGTATAATTACTACATAATGCATGATGAAATGAATTACACACACCTTGGATAGTGTTTCCTAAAGTTCATCTGACAATTTAAAATTTAGAAATGCGTACAAATATGGCATCCAAAATCTAGTCTTTGTATATTACAGAGGTCTATGAAGGTTTTTTGCTTTTTCATAATTTTGATAACAGTTATAAATTTAAGGACATAATGAATTTATGACGGTTTTAAATGGGTCTCAAAACAATCTAGGATAGTCAGGGTTTCAAGAGCAAATTGTATCAGTGGGGCATGTTTGTTAATTAACGAATTACAAAACCAAATAGCAAGTTCCTCACAGTCCAATGTTCTATCTATAAAAAGGGTCATTTAAAAACTGGACTGGGAATAATAATGAAATAAAATTATTTAATTTCACACTCTATTCATATCTCAGAACTTATATATAAAAGAGACAAATAAAGAGGCTCAAAGAAGAGATATAAACATTCAATACAATTTATAGAAATTCTATAAGACAGGAATGTGGTGTATTAACCTCAGAAAGGCTCTACAGTAGAAGAAAATTAACATTTTGTGAAAATAGTTACGGCATTTTCAGAGTTAGCAGAAACTTCTCAGAAGTTATCACTAACACACTTTGTAGATATTTTATTCCCTTTTGGAAAAACAAGCTCATAAAAACAATACTTCAATAAAATACATACGTCTAGTATTGTATGACTATATACTGGTAGCACAGGGAAGAAAGCCATTTATTTTTAGAGATATTCAAAACCCTCACTGATCACCACTGCTGCAAAAAGTACAAGTTTAGCACTATAAGGAATAAAGAGCAGAGGAAAATCCCCATCTTGTTATGGCAGGGGAGAATATTAGAAATGAAACCTTAGTTTTATAAATTTCAAAACTGTACAGACAGAATGTGCAGTATTAGCTTTGCTGACACTATCTGGGATAATAAGAATATTTACTTGATAGGAATAAGTCACATAAATATAGAAGACCTTAATAATTTTAGGGGGGGTACCTTTGAACAAGTTTTATATCTCTCATGTTGTTTTTTAGAAACTCAGCCTAGTAACTGGTTAGATAAAAATGGTCAGAAATACTGAATGCAATGTGTTAAATGATTTTCAATGTTTAGAACTCTGTCAGAAAAAAATAGTATTTTGGAAAAAATGGATGTAATAGAAAAGTCATAATATAGAAGTAAAATTTTTTTTGTGGGTTACCTCTGTGAAATCTCATACAAACCTCCAAGACACACTAAAAATCTGGAATACCTCATATATGCATTGTGTTCCTTTTTCATTTTTGTCAACCATTTACATTTTCACCAATGTCTGTGGATCTACCCTCTATCAGGATTTTTCTTGAACCTGTGGGTTTAGTGATGAACAAAAATGATAAAGTCTCTTCCCTGTAAGAACATGTATAATGACTACGCATATACATAAGCCCATATGTAACTAGTAAATTTTAAGGAACAATATTCACAAGTGTCATACCATTTGAAGCAAATTGAATAAAAGCACAGTGAAATTACAAAATTTGGTGGATTAAAAATAACAGAAAATTATCTTAAATCCATTAAGGAACTAAACACCATTCCCAATACGTTTGAGAGGCAAAAGCAACAAAAGAAACTTTCTTGATTTAAAATGAAATCAATACTAAAATTATAATCTATTTAGAAATAATGAATGGCCTATGTATTAAAATATATGAATTATTCTCAGAGTGGTGGTCAAATAAAAATGTAAATATGTAAATGCATTTGTTGGAATATAGAACATATATGTATTATCAAATATTAATTTTTAAAAATCCTACAAATATTAAAAAAGCAGAAGGGAATAATAAAGACAAAAAATAATTAAAATGTATTAAAAGCAACATTAAAGAAAATAATGCCAACACCTGTACTTTTGAAAGACATATATAGTAGAAAAGAAGCCTCTGGGAAATACTAATAAGAAAAAAAACAAACAACAGGAATGAAAAATGGGATAGCACATAGATATAAAAAACATTACAAACATTCATTTTAACATTTCTAAGCGTTATACAGGTAATGCCCACAGGCTATTGACAGAAGTGAACACAAATTCTCTCAATGTTTGTATCAGGCCATAACGGTATAATTCAGGAAAAATAGGCAGCTCAAAGTAAAACTACATGAACTATATTAAACAGGGAGTATGAGATAGGCCAAAAAAGTTATATATTAAGAACCTTTCCAAAAAAGAAAACGAAGTGTCCATATATTAAGATAATTAAAAAAAGCTCATATGTATACCTACTGTATAGTCAAATACATTAAAAATTAAAAAAAATTAAAGCTCAAAATGTAAGCCAGAAGAAAATATCCAAAAGCAGTAGTAAATTGAGATCTAATACAACTTAATGAAATGAAAATTAAAAATCAAAAATTAAGAAATGGATGAAAAAACAATAGCTTGGGTATACAAAGTTAAAATAGACTTAGGAAAAGTATCTAGAATGCAATCTAAAGAGAAAGAGCAACGGTAACTACAAAAGAAAATTTGCATGACATGAAGAAAAAAGTTAGAAAATTTAATTGCTGTCTAATTGGCATCTTAGAAGAAGCTAATACACAAGAGGTGTCTTTTTAAACAGATAAAGCTGAAAATATTCCAGAATTGTTGAAAGAGTGGCAATTTAGAAAGCACAGTTAATTGCAAGTCGAATGAATGAATACATAAGTAAACCAGAGTCCCAAACTATTCACAATATAGTAAAAGTATAGAGCACTAAATACAGGTGTTATAAGCACCAAGTTGGTAAAAAAAAATTATAGGAAGGGCTTTTAAACTGACATTTGACTTCTCATCAAGGACCAAAACCAGATGACCAAAGAATCAGTGAGTTAATCTTCAGTGTGTTAAGTCACTACCAAGCATTCTCTACATAATAAAAACATTTCTCAAGAATGAGGATGAAATAAAAATATTTTCATAGTAAAATTTAAAGTATTATACAGTCTACAAACTCTAAGGGAATTTCTGAGACATTTATTTCAGCTGGAAAAAGTATTCCACATGACTCTGAAATGTAAAAATAATGTGGGCAAAAATAGTAAATAAATTAGTAATAAAGCATTGACTGTATAAAATAATTTAAAAAATTAATTTATGAGAATACGAACAGGCTAGAAGTAATAAACTGGACAAAAATACCTTAATAGTTTAGAGTGGGATGATCTGTCAATGGTTACAGCTGTTTAGGCTTCATTTATTAAGAAAAGGATCAAGAGTCTTTAATTAATTCTTTACCTTACTTGAGACATTGCTAACTATGAAAGCTAAACTAGCAGGTCTAAATGAGACTTTCTAAACAAACAACCAAAAAAAGCATGAAAAAACAATAAAAAATTAAAAGGCATGAAAGGGATAAAAAACCAAGAAAAAGCAAATAAAAAATTGACACAACTAGAAAATCATAAAGACAAATGTGAAACTGTTTTTTTTTTTTAAAATAACCCTTTAAATGCAATATACAAGTGGTAAATATAAAGAAAGGTTGAAACTAAAAAAGGATTGAAATTCAAGAGAAAGGATGTCAAGCAAAGGGTAACCAAAAGAAGTGACAAAGTTATATTAAAATTAAAACTATTAGTCTTCAAGGCTAAACACGTTAGCCTATAGATGAAGCAGGCTACCACACAAAGGTAAGAGTTCAGTTCTGAAGAAAAATATAAATGTAAATTTACATATACCTTAATAAAGGAGCTGCAAAATATGTAAGAAAATGGAACTATAAAGAGAAATGAACAAATCCACTATCATAGTTGGAGACTTGAACACACCTCTCTCAGGTGATACTCAGACAACAAAAAATTAAGTATATAGAAGATATAAATTGAAACAAAAATTGCAAACATAATCTAATAGAAAATACTGCATACAATCTAAAACGCATTCTTTCCAAAACTATGTAAAACATTAAAGATCACTACATTGAGGCTATAATTCACTCACCAAATTTCAAAGTTTGTTAAATAGATGACATTCTCTATAAACTTAGATTATCTTCCCACAATCAATAGAAGACCAAATTATTTTTCAAAGAAATTTATGAATCAATGAAATAATTATAACAGAATATAGAAAATGCTATGAATTGAATGATTGTGAAAATAAAGGAAGTCAGAAGAAATGTATAGCCTTAAATATTTATTTGAGAAAACAAATATTCAAGTACATGAGTTGATCATCTGATAAAAATAAGAGTTTACAAAATAAGAGTTTACAAAAAAGGTACATCTTCTCCATCTGAAAACAGAAAGTAGGAAACGATCAAGGTATCACTAGAGGTCAATGAAACAAAACATACAATAGTGGATGACAAAAGCCAATCTCTGAATCTTTGAAAAGAATATTATAAATGAACATCTGAAACCAGTGATCAAGAAATGTTTTAAGGCACAAAAAGACACTAAGAATGTTAACACTAGGCTATACAACCTAAAACAGTCAGATGAGCTCACTGTTACAGCTCTGGTTCACAGCAAGAACCTTAGCACAAAGAAAGGACTCAACAAACATTTGGATCCATGAATAAAATTTGGATTAGTGAATAAATTATCTTCCCACATATAACCACCTGCCTAAAGCAATCTCCTCCTCCTTGAATTAAATTCAGCATGTCTGCATCATAGGGGGAAGCAACCCCTGAGGCCCAAGGCCAGTACCCCCTCCCCATCTCCACACCCTGTGTTCAAACCAGTCCCAGCTCCTGTCATGTTATTGGCTTCTGAGTATCTGTACTAATAGTTCTTCCTGCCAGCATATGAAGATGAACAAATACGCAACTGAGAGAGATCCAGGGCTTTTAATCCACAGATGCCAGAGCTTGCTGGGATGTAGTCAGCAATCAGGCTGAACTCAGGAGTTCACAGTCTTTCCTGGAATGATGGTTGGGGGTGGTGAGGGAAGTCAGAGGCCTGGGGAAGAAGACAGGGGTTAGCTCTGGGTGGGCTGAGCAAGGGAATGAGGTGTTAAACTGTAACATAAGCTCTTTCCTGTTCCCACCATCCATCTGCTCCATGGGTAGCAGAGCTCAGATGCACAGAGAGGCTTTCCCTCTTTCCACACTTGCATCCAGGGACACCAAGGCCTAAGTTGGGTCTGACCTATTCTAGGATCTTTCTCCATGCTGTTGTCCTCCAGGAAGTCATGGCAAATTTGCATCTCCAGCAGGTTGTAGGCTGACAGCCTTGGAGAAATACAGTATAGACAGTGGGTAAGGCCAGTCTCGCAGCTTCTGTCTCCACCTGCCTGCCCATGCCCACCTGTTCCATCTCTCACTTACCTTGAAGGACACACCAGCATCTCTCCCCATAGTGTCTCCTGTACTCTGCTCCTGGGGTCGAGTCAGCTGCTGGGGTTTATCATCTGGAAGATTCTCTGCCTCAGCTTCAGCCTCAGGGAACAACAGCTTACCCTGCAGGGTATACAGAAGCTGGAGGAAGGTCTGGTACCTGTAAAGAGGAGGTAAGAGTGAAGGAAAGGAATCTCAGCTGGACCATTCTGAATCCGCAACCCATGCTCCCAACCTTACCTCTGCAGCTTGTCCTGCTCCTGTTCTGCCTGCTGCTTCAGGTTTCCAAGTTTCTGAAACACCCCCTCAAGCTCCTGCTGAGTCCCTGTCTTACGCTCCCTCACCTCTGCAGAAACTTTTGCCAGATGCTGCAGATGCTTCTCCTGCCAGGAGTGAGTGTGCAGACATTATGCATCAGATGTTGAGGTCTTAGAACCATCCCTCCAACCCCTCCAGCCTACACCCAGCTCAGGGCTCAGGCTCAATGATGAAAAGAGGGACTCTATTCACTTCAGAGTAGAGTAGGGGCCTAGAGAAAAGGAAAGATCAGAATGAGCTGTTCTAGGGTGAGGCATTCTTGGAGGGAAGGGGCACAAAGGTGATAACACTTATTTAACTTGCTATGTGCCAGGTACTATTTTAAGCCCTTGCTGTAATGATCATTTAATCATCTTAATAACTCTCTAGAGTAGGTGGTATTATTGCCTCCATTTTAGATAAAGAAACAGAAAGTTAGGTGACTTGCCCAAGGTCATGCAGTGGTAAGTGGTGATACTGAGATTCAAGCCCATGTTGGTATTTATATTATAGTGCCTCAAAGGAAGAAGCAAAACGAAGGTTTTCTAGACAGGGGACACAGTCCATACGATGGCATGGTGGTGGGAAGGGATATTCTCCTAGGAGGATGAACCTACCTGTTGTAGTTGCCACTGGTTCTGGGCTGCTCTGCGTTTCTCCATTGCCACTTGTTTCTGCAGACAAGCAAGGGAGAGGGACCAGGAGAAGAAGTCTATTTTTTCTGGCTGGAATTTTGGGAGATTGCAAGCTGGCACAACTCAGCTTGCTCACTCTTTCCCTCTTCCTATCTGACTGCCCTTCCCTCCCTGTACTCAGGACCCCTGGGTGTACCTTGGCCTGGAGCTGCTCAAAGGCTTCCTGGAGTTGTGTCCGCTTCCTCTGGGCTTCCTCCATCTGAGTCAGGGCCTTGGTGAGGCCAATTTTGATGGCCTCTACGTGCTCCCTGTAGGTGGCCTTCAGCTCTTTCCATTGTTCCTTAGCTGCAATTGCCTTCTGTCCTGAGATGAGCCACCAGGAATGAGAACATGAGTGAGGGTGGCCTGCTAGCCTGCCTCCTTGCAACACTGGGCCTCCTTCCCATCAGCCAAATGGGAGACCTATCTGAAATCCTCCTTCCTTCCCCACTCAGGCCAGATGCTACTCCAATCCCCTGCCTACTCACGGCTGGTGTCTTCAGAAGCCAAGGGGTCCAGACCCTTAGCAGTGTCCTCCTGAGCCAGGATGTTCTGCAGGAAGTCCACTACCTGAAGCTGGCTGCAGAGCAGCTTGTCTTTCTTCTGGGAGTCCTGCTCAGAGGGAGGGCAGAGACAGGGAACGTCCTTACCTCCTTACAGGTTTCCTTAAAGTCTGCTCTCTGCCAATGCTGCCCTGTATCTCAATAAGAGGAGCCAGGACCAGACCCTGGCTTCTGAAAGGCTCGCTCTCATCTTGTACATACCACCACAAACTCAACCAGGATCTTGGCTGGCAGTTCTGCCTCCTCCTGCAAGCCTACAGGTTCCAGGATGCCTGCCACCTCAGCCAGGACCCTGGAGGGGTAAGGAAACAGAGGAAATTGCAGCTTCTTGTGATGCTAGTTCTACAGTTCTTGTGTGTACACAAATGTGGATGTGTATATCAGTATGTATACTACTGAGAGTCTTGCCTTGACCAGAGTTTACACAAGGGCCTGAAGGGCCTACAGCCTGCAACGAGGAATGGAGTGCACGGAGGGCATACAGTGATAATACGTGCCCAAAGGAAAATCAGCAGGGTTAGTAGATAAGGAGTTTGAGAAAAACGCTGAGATTTTAAATAGGGAGTGTCTCACTGAAGAGAAACCATTTGAGTCAAGATGTCAAGGAAGCCAGGGAGATATGCATGAAAGGGGAAGAATGCTGGGCCTTGGGATCCCTCCTGGCAGTGAGCACCAGCCTTGGGGCAGGGTCTTGGAAAAGCTGAGAAAGGACTCAGGGCAGAGGGCTGGATGCCTGGCTCGACTCTAGGGTTTTTCATTATTAGGGACTGGAGAAGTCTACGGGGGGGCAGGGATGGGGATGAGAAGTGATTGGGAATGCGTCGTGTTGGGACAAGAAGACAGAAGTAAAACAGTCTCCTAGAGCACATCCTGTGGAGTATGTATATGTGGGGAGCGGCGAACGGTCCCCTAAAGGCCGTACTCCTGGAGCAGGCAACAGTCACCTCAGCAACCTAAGACGGGACTGCGGTGAGGATCAATTCACGGCAGGGTCGAACCTCAAAAGCTGTACAAGGTCGAGGGCAGCAATCATTACACATAGGGGCCCACAAGGTCCTCCCAGGCCCGCCCCCAGCTACCACTTGGCCGCAAACACTTACTCTAGGGCTGCAGCTTCCGCCTCTGTCTCCGCCGCCTCCATCCTTCTAGGCGCCGCGTTCAGCCGCCTTCCCACAATCCCTAGGTATATTTTGAATTCACAGTCGACTTCGCGCCGGGGCAGGCGATTGGCTGCAGGGATTAGTGGGCGGGCACCAACGACCATTGTGCGCTCTAATTGGCAGGCGCAGATTCGCACGTTGGCGTGCCTCGCTGCTTGGCGCAAGCGCGCTTATGGCTAGGCGCGCACGGGTTCTGCGCCTGCGCGCTAGACCGTACGCGGTGCCAGAGACTGTAAGCGGAGCTTGAATTCGGCCGCGCGCTGTGAAGTTCTTGCTCTACTGGAAAGAGGGAAAGTACTTCCTTGAGTTTGCGTTTTAGGGGACACTTACAGCATTGACACTTTATTTAAAATATTTACTACTGCTGTAGAAAAAAAAAAAACCCGAAAAACAGTGGGGCTGTTTCTAAGACGCTGGGAATCAGTAAAGAAGAATAGTGATCCGGGAGATACAGGAAGCAAATGATCTGAGCTCAAAAAGCGAGCTGCTTTCAGAGATACTAATATTTTATAGAAGAGATGCAGGAGAGTGAACTCAAGCAGAGCCCAGCGGATTGCCTGCGTTGGCAAAATAGAACTGATATTCTTGGGAAACCAAGGTAGGTAATGTTCTTTGCAGAGTACAGGAGAAAGAGAACTGCTCAGAGAGAACTCGGTATTCATTCACCTGAGTACTGAGCAGTATGTGTCTCAATAAACTAGCCAAAAGATTTTTAAAGGTATCAGGACATGGCCGGGTGCAGTGGCTCACACCTGTAATCCCAGCACTTTGGGAGGCCGAGGCAGGTGAATTACGAGGTCAGGAGTTCGAGACCAGCCTGGCCAACATGGTGAAACCCCGTCTCTACTAAAAGTACAAAAAAAAAAAAAAAATTAGCTGGGCGTGGTGGCGGGCGCCTGTAATCCCGGCTACTCGGGAACCTGAGGCAGGAGAATTGCTTGAACTCGGGAGGCTGAGGTTGCAGTTAGCCGAAATTGCGCCACTGCACTACAGCCCTAGTGACAGTGTGAGACTCCGTCTCAAAAAAAAAGAAAAAAAAAAAAAAGAGGACATTACGGAGGGTCTGAAATAGTCACTTTTTCCACTAACCAGGCTGGAAAACTTCATAGTCCATTGGACGTTGGATAGAGTACACAAAAAAAGTATTGATTTAGTAGTTGTTTATTATTTAGTAGGCAGTAATTAGTCCTAGCTGATCAGTGCTCTAGTGCCATCTAACTCTTAAAAGTAAGACCCAAATGGATCAAACTTAACAAACCATGACAGATGACAAGACCAAACTTCAGTAGTATTTATAGAAATAGAAAAATGTTCACAAACCAGTTAAAGTGCAATTTACATATGTCATGCAATGAAAAATTACCAAGCTTGCAAAAAGAAAAAGAAAAAAAAAACACATAATGAGGAGAAAAATCAATTGCTGATCAGAACTGAAGTAATGTTAGAATCAACAGGCAAGGACATTAAAACAGTTATTGTAACTATATCCCCTATCTTCAAAAAAGATTATCAGAACTATAATGAAAAAGGTAAGTGGTGGTAAAGATGTAAAGAAAGTGGAATTCTCATGTTGATGATGGGAATGTAAAATGGTGCATAGACTTTGAACATAGGGTTACCATATGAGTCACAGTTTCACTCCTAGTGATATATCTAAGACAGATAAAAACATGGAGACACAAAAGTACACAAACATCCATAGCAGCATTATTCACAAAAGCTGAAAGGTAAAAACAACCCAAAGGTCCATTAACTGGTGAGTGAAAACACATACTTTCATTCAATGAAGTATTAATCAGTAATAAAGAGAACTTTATTACATGCTAAATAACGGTTACTGCATGCTAAAATATGAACGAACCTTGAAAATATACTAAGTGAAAGAAGCTAATTATAAAAGACCACATAATATCTTATTTCATTTATGTTAAATGTCTGGATTTGACAAATCTGTAGCAACAGAAAGTAAATTTATGTAGTGCTTGTCCAGGGCTGGGAATTGGTGGGAATAAGAGGTTGAGAGAGTATGGGGAGGGACTGCAAATGGATATAGTGTTTCTTTTAAAGGGGTAAATAAAATGTTCTATAATTAAGTTATGGTGAAGGTTGCACAATTCTATACAGAAAACCACTAAATTTACACTTTACTGCTGTCATAAAAGCTGTTAAAAAAAGTTAATCAAAGACACAAAGCTTGTAATAAAGACCTAAATCAAACTTGTAGAGATGAAAACTACAATGTGATAGATGGAATGAGATGGTATTAATAGTATGTTACACATTGCGGAATGAAAGTGAAACATAGGTCTAGAGAAACTACCCAAAATGAATCACAGAATATTAAAAAATGAAAATAAAGTAACATGAACTAATCAGTGGTGAGCTGTGAGACAACTTCTAACAGCCTAATATACTTGAAAGTGGAGTCTCAGAGAGAGAGGCAAGGGGAGAGGACAAGAAAACATAAGTAATAAAGACCAAAAAATTTGAAATGTGATGAAAATGTAATTCATATATTCAAGAAGCTTCACAAATCTCAAAGAAATATTAAGAAAATTACATCAAGTTACACCATAATTCATAACCTAAAACCATTGATAAAAAATTCTAAAGTAATTAGGGGTGTTGGGGCACATGTTACATAGAAACAAATAGCAGGATTACAGGAAATTTCTTTTTGGAACAATGCAAGCAAGACAATAGAGTAACATCTTTCAAATACTGTAAGAATCAAAAAAGTCAACCTTGATTTCTATTTCCAGCAAACAGCTTTCAAAAATGAAGGCTAACTAGGCCAGGCGTGGTAACTCACGCTTATAATCCCAGCACTTTGGAAAGCCAAGGTGGGCGGATCACGAGGTCAGGAGATCGGAGATCGAGACTATTCTGGCTAACACTGTGAAACCGCACCCCCCTCCCCCGCCCATCTCCACTAAAAATACAACAATTAGCCAGGCCTGGTGGCAGGCACCTGTAGTCCCAGCTACTCAGGAGGCTGACTCAGGAGAATGGCATGAACCCGGGAGGCGGAGGTTGCAGTGAGCCGAGATCACGCCACAGCACTCTAGCCTGGGCCACACAGCAAGACTTCACCTCAGAAATAAAGAAATAAAGTAAGTAAGAAAGAAATAGAAATAAAAATAAAAAGACTATCTAAAGACATTCTTAAACACACAAGCATGGAAGGCAATTTTCAGCATAAGATCCCACACTACAAGAAACATGGAAGAAGTTTTTCAGGCTGAATGAAAATGGCATTAGCTTCAAATCTGAATGTATACAAAAGAGTGAAATGGGCCGGGCGCGGTGGCTCAAGCCTGTAATCCCAGCACTTTGGGAGGCCCAGGCAGCTGGATCACGAGGTCAGGAGATCGAGACCATCCTGGCTAACACGGTGAAACCCCGTCTCTACTAAAAAATACAAAAAAACTAGCCGGGCGAGGTGGCGGGCGCCTGTAGTCCCAGCTACTCGGGAGGCTGAGGCAGGAGAATGGCGTAAACCCGGGAGACAGCTTGCAGTGAGCTGAGATCTGGCCACTGCACTCCAGCCTGGGTGACAGAATGAGACTCCGTCTCAAAAAAAAAAAAAAAAAAAAAGTGAAATGTGGTCCTGGCTACTTAGAAGTCTGAGGTGGGACGATCACTTGAGCCCAGTATAAAGCTGTGATGAGTTGGTCATGCCATTGCACTTCAGCCTGGGTAACAGAATGAGACCCTATCTTTAAAGAAAAAAAAAATTGTGATGTGGGTTTTATAGCATATGTAAAAGTAAAATGTAGCACAAAGTGTGGGAGAGAAGAAATAAAAGTAAATTTATATGCTTGTACAGTTTCTCTGAAGGTTGTGTATCAGTTGAAGGTGAACTGATGAGTTAAAACTGTGCAGTAGAGTCTCTGAAGCAATAGTGCCAACACACCTTAGAGGGGCTACCAATGAGTCATTTCCTTGTGTGATTTCTTTCTAGTGCAGACAGAAATTGTGACCAATAGAATACAATAAAGGTGATGGGATGTCATTCTATTGATTAGGTTGTTTATTAGGCAGAGGGGATATCATTCCACTCATGCCTCCATTTTCATGTATAGCAGAAGCTTAGCAGACTGCATTAAAAAAAAGAGGGATTCTCCTTCTGGCCTGGAAGAAGCATGCAACCATGTTGTAAATTGCCTGTGGTAAGTATCACATGGCAAGGAACTGTGAGTGGCCTTTAGGACCTGTAAATAGATCTGAGCTGATGGCAATGAGTAGATGGGGCCCTCAGTCAAACAGCCCTGAGCCGATTACGTTTCTACAAACAATCAAATAAAAAATAACGCTACTCAGTTAACATCTTGATTGAAAACTTAAGAGACCTTGAGCAGAATGCAAAACTTTGACCCAGTGAAACTGTCTTAAAATGTTGACTTATAGAAACTGTGAGATAATAAATGTGTTTTTTAAGATTCTAAATTGTGATAATTTGTTACACAGCAATAGAAAACTATTACAAACTTCTAAAACAAATTGTAGCTAAGAAATCAATAAAGGAGATAAAATAGAATATAAACAACTAATCCAAAAGAAGGCAGAAAAAGTGAAGACGAACAAAGAAAAAAATGAAGGGAATAGAAAACAAATAGCAAAATGTTAGGGGTAAGCCTAAGCATATTTGTTATCACCATTAAATGTAAATATCTTAACTATACCATTGAAAGGAAGAGATTATTAGATTGCATACAACAGCAAAATTGTGTTAAGTACACTAAATATAAAAAAAAAAAGATGGAAAAAATATTCCATGCTTATATTGGTTAGATGAATGCTGAATAATTATACATTTGTATATTTATATATATTTATATAATATACATTTATATATAGTATTTATATATTTATATAATACATATTTTTATATAGTATTTATACACATTTATATATGATATTTATATGTATTTATACATATTTATGATATTTACATATGTATTTATATTTATATATATATATTTATATATAATATTTATATTTTTTTTAGGCAAAAGGCTATCACCAGAAGTAAGAAAGTGATATTATCATGATAAAGGGGTCAATCATGTGAACTTAATCATAAGTGTTTTTGTACACCTAATATGAGACCATGAAAATACATGAATCAAAAACTGAACTGCAAGGAGAAATAGATAAATCCATAGTCATTGTTGAGATTTCAGTAAGCCACTTATAATAATTTATAGAACACTGAACCTAACAGCAGAATAGTCATGCTTTTCCAGTGTATACCCAACAATGAAGTCCATATTATGGGTCATAAAATTAGCCTGAACAATTATAAATGAATAGTACAATACACAATATTTAGGTTTTTTGTTTGTAAATGATCTAAATAGCCTCCTATATGCATTGAATGTGATGATGTATGCTAATATTGCAGTCTTTTTCTTTGACTTAATTAACTCCTAATTTATCTTTAGATTTCTGCTCAGATTTTTCAGACACGAAATAGATTTTTGCTCAGATTTTTCAGACACGATCAAACCTTCCTTCACCTATATGCCTATATCAGACCTCCTTACTATAGCCTCACAAAGCTCTACAGACTTTTTCTGTTGTCACAGTTGCATTTTACATCTGCTTGTAGAATTATTTGAGTGAATCTCTTATTTTCTAATAAGCTTATTGAGGATAAAAGTTATTTTTTGTTAATAGTTGATAGTAATAATAATTTGTTCTATGCATATTAGGGACAATTTATGCAAGGCTACAGTAGGCCACTTTAAGGATATTGGTTTTATATAAATGTGGTAGAAATCTATTGAAAGTTTATTCATAATTAGATGGCAAGTCAGGTTTTAGTATTGCAAAGTTAAGCCTCAATCATGGGTGGAAAAATAAAAGGTTGAAAAATGTTATTATTCCAGTGGCCTTAGTAAAAGGTGAAAACATTTTTGGATTCTATAATAAGTAACTTGGCACTAAAGATACAAATAGCTCAATATATTTACGTAAAATAATTCATAGGTTTTATTATTCATTGGATACGTTGGAGTTACTAAACTATGTATAAAATATATTACTTCAGTTTCTGATGGTGCAACTGGATGAACTGTGATGCAATTTATTTAGTGATTCCTGGAAGATAATTCTATTTGACAAATGACAGAGGAAGATCTTCAACTTGATTTTGTTGACCTACCTATTTGAAGTGTTTTAGCTATTCATGTGTATATTTTTAAAAGACACTTGGATGTGTCTTGAATGGACAAGGAGGTTTAGGGCTTGGAAAAATGTGAGAACTGGAAATATATATTTGATCAACACAAATATATAGGCAATTGAAACTGTGGCCATCAGTGGCATTCCCTATGCTGACTATAGAGTGAAAAAGAAAAGAATGCTGGAATCAGTATAGTTGAGTAACTGACATATTGTGGATTTGTAGAAAACAGATGAGTTTCTAGTATCAGAGAAGTACCTACAGTGACAGAAGCATTAAAATAAATAAATTGAGATGTGTAATACAGACAATTCTTAGAAAAATTTTCAGCAATTTTTCATTTGCCAACGTTTTAATGCTCTCCATTGCAATTTGTATTGTATGTATACTTCTGATTTAGTGAAAAACGTTTTTCTTATGCATTCCATAAAGAATCTTCTTGCTGAACTAGTAAGAGTTCTTTCTGCTTGATATGTCTATTTTTTAACACTGTCTACCTATTTTACATTTATGATACAGTAGAGAAATGACACTTGCTAAAATGCACATTTTGACTAAAGTGGCAGGGATTGGCTTTATGTGTGAGAGTTTAGATCCCTTTGATCTATTTATCACAAATTCCTATGAAGATACTGCCTTTTGAATAAGATACTTTCCAAATATATCAATGACATCACTGTTAACATCTAAATTTAAATAGTGTTTGGTTAAACTGAAGACCAAACCGTTCAAGGATAAAACAACAAATTGCAAGTCAAAATGACATGCTACAAGGTGAAGTTGGAAAATAGGACTTTAAACATCATACTGCATAAATTTGCCAACTCTGTTTCCCCCTCCACTTGGCTCTGATTGGGAGAGATCTGGCCTAAAATTCTAGTGAAAATAACAGTAGATCAATTAAAAAGTTTGAATCTAAGTCGTACTTCTTTCTGTGTTGTCCAATATGCAGCTTTTATTGTTTAGCACATACGAAATGGCTCTGAAAATAGTTGCATTATCACTTAAATAGAATATCCGACTATATTGTTAAAATATATGAAGTGAGCATGGAGGCAAATTCATGTAGATTTATAGAACATTAAGCAAATATAAATAAGCAGATAAAACATATGTTTGCATTTGTCTATAGGCAGAACTCCTCCAGTACTTAATAAAACATCAAAACCAACATCATACTTTTGGAATCTATTTTTATTGCATAGAAACTTCTGTTTGCTGTGTTTATCTTTCTCAGGATTGTTTTAGGAATCGAAGCTATATTTCCAGATCATCACTTCCTTGAGGCAAGATCATCTAAATGAGTCATGGAAACCCAATAAATAAAACATTATATAAAAATACGTATGTATGTTAATATATACATATGTTCCCTGCCTCTCTCTCTCTCTCTACCCAATCTACATATATCTTTGCATGCATGTGAATATCTTACATTGTAAACATTATCTAAAAAGTAATATCTTGAAATTCAGTTAATTATCTCCTTGAATTTTAACACTAGCCTTTTTTTCTGAACAGAATCTCTGATTGTTTGCTTCCTATGTCACATTTATTCACAGGTAGCTAAAATGTAATTTTATTGTGATGTTTATTAACTTAGAGGCTTAAACAATAATGGCTTAAATAAAGCACATGTGCTATAATTATTTCAAAGGATGCCTAAAAATGCACCTGTAGAAATCAGTTCACTTTGTATATGTATAGCAAAACATCATATTGTACACCTTAAATATATACAGTAAAATATTTCATGTGCTGTGTGTTATAATTGTCAAAAATATTTCTTCTACCTTCCTAAATGGAATATTTCTACATTTATATCACATCCATTAACTGATGGATGTTTTTCCACTATTTCTTAAATATTCTCCAAGCAGTCTTTTTTTTTTTTTTTTTTTTTTTTGAGACGGAGTCTCGCTCTGCCACCCAGGCTGGAGTGCAGTGGCTGGATCTCAGCTCACTGCAAGCTCCGCCTCCCGGGTTCACGCCATTCTCCTGCCTCAGCCTCCCGAATAGCTGGGACTACAGGCGCCCACCACCTCGCCCGGCTAATTTTTTTTTTTTTTATTTTTTAGTAGAGACGGGGTTCACCGTGTTAGCCAGGATGGTCTCGATCTCCTGACCTCGTGATCCGCCAGTCTTGGCCTCCCAAAGTGCTGGGATTACAGGCTTGAGCCACCGTGCCCAGCTTCAGTCTTAAAACTTACATAATTTAACCTGCTGAATTTTTTTTAAAAGATACTTTTGGTCTTAGTAACTTTTGAAAAACATTTTTCCATAACTAGACAAAATGATAAAATTTAAAAAACAAATTTGGGCCAGGTGCGGTGACCCACATGTGTAATCCCAGCACTTTGAGAGGCCAAGGTGGGCGGATCACAAGGTCAGGAAATCGAGACCATCCTGGCGAACACAGTGAAACCCCGTCTCTACTAAAAATACAAAAAAAATTAGCCAGGCGTGGTGGTGGGCGCCTGTAGTCCCAGCTACTTGGGAGGCTGAGGCAGGAAAATGGCATGAACCCAGGGAGTGGAGCTTGCAGTAAACGGAGATCACATCACTGCACTCCAGCCTTGGTGACAGAGTGAGACTCCATCTCAAAAAACAAACAAACAAACTTGATAAATATTTCTTTGGTTTGGGTGTTTGAATGCATTAAAGCAAGTTTTATATTTGATCACAACTTCTACACAGTAAACTTATATGGCAGATAATAAAAAAAGTGTTCATTAGGGACTCAGACTCTTGATGAGCAAAATACTTTTGCTTTAATAAACTAATGAATATATTTTTTCTGATTTTATTGTGTGTTTTCAGTGTTGCTTTGGGAATAAGGAATCCCCATTATTTAACCTACATTTTAAAACAGTTTTATAAAAGTAGAAATTACATGCCTAAAATGTATTGATTATAAGTATAAAATTTAGTGATTTATTACACTGATAGAATTTTGCAATCAGTTGTAAGACATTTCTAGCACCCTGGAGAGATCCATTTTGTCTCTTTGCAGTGAATTGCAGTTCCTACTCCCTGGTCCAGAAAAAAACAATGATACAGTTTTTGTCTATAGACTGGCCTCTTATGCACATTCAGGAAGTACACAATATGTAGGTTTTTGCATCTTTTTTCTTTCCTTTAGCACAGTGTTTCTGAGGATCATCTATGTTGTAGTATACATCAATATTGTATTCCTGTCTATTGATGAATATATTCCATTATGTGTATATACAAGATACAGTTTACTTGTTCACCAGTTGATAGAAATTGTATTGTTCCAGTTATTGACTTTTATAAATAATGCTGCTATGAACTTTCCCTTAAAAGTTTTTATGTGGGCTAGGAGCGTGACTTATGACTGTAATCCCAGCTCTTTGGGAGGCTGAGACCAGAAGAGGCCAGAAGTTCAAAACCAGCCTGAGCAACATAGCAAGACTCTGTCTTTACAAAAAATACAACACTTAGCTGTGTGTGCTGGTATGCACCTATAGTCCAAGCTACTTGGGAGGCTGATGCAGGATGTTTGCTTGAGCCCAGAAATTCAAGGTTGCAGTGACCCCTGATTGTGTGAGGTGGAAATTTAAGAAAGAAAGGAGAATGAAATTAGAAAGAATAAGGTTTCTGTATTCAGCTGACTCATCTGCAAGGCAGTGACAGGCAAAAGCTAGACCTAGGCAAAAGTTCTGATAACATTATCTAAGAAGCCAGGGCTCAAAGGAATGTGCTTTGGAGACTCTCCCAACACTCCTTTAACATAAGGAGAAGAAAAACAAATTTTCTCTAATGATATGAGTAAACCTATGAGTTTATGGATTCCTATTCTCTGCAACTAGTAACATCAAGTATTCTGTTTTATCTAAGTGGCAGAGAAGATCATAGGAAGCCTGAGCAGGCCTGAACTACAGCCACCTAGGTGCCATAGCAAAAGTTATGAGATAAGCCCCTACAAGGCACTTGAGTAAAACCTAGATAACAGTCATCTAGGCCACATAGCAAGATGTCGTATATAATCCTGAGTTATGCACCTGACACAATTTGATTAACTTTGTTCTGCTTCTACACACTTCTTTCATGCCACTACACTTCACACCACTGTAAGCTTGCTTCAAACTAGCCAACCTCCTTTTTTAAGTGTGTATAAAAGCCAAGACCTGACTTTTTTCTTAGTCCAGTTTTTAGATGTTAAGTACGCTAGGTCTGAGTGCATTCACTAAAGATCCTCCTTTATTCACCCCGTAATCTTTCTAGTCCTTCTGATTCCCGCAACAGTGCACTGCCCTCCAACCTGATTGAAAAAGAAAGTGCCTATCTGAAAAAGAAAAAAAAAAAAAGAGTGAACAGATGTTGACATTTCCCTTGAGTAGATAGCTAGATATGATATAGCTGAGTTGAAAGATAAATATATGTTTTGACTTTTCACGGAAGTGCCGAGGTATTTTCTAGAGTGCTACCATTTTACAGTCCCACCTACTATATACGAAGGTTTCAATTTGTTCATAACTTTACATGGTGTGTTCAGTAATTTTGATTGTAAACATTCTAGTGTGTCTAAGGTGGTATTTCGTTGTGATTTTATTGTGCATTTCCCCCCTGACTAATTATATTGGCCATATTTTCATATGTTTATTATCATCTGCCTATCCTCTTGAATGAAATGTCCATTCAGATACTTTGCCCATTTTGCAAAAAGGAGGTTGTTTTCTTACTATTGAGTTGTAAGAGTTATTTCTACTCTACATAGAAGTATTTTTTAATCAGATACATCATTTGCAAAATGTTTTTTCCCAGTCTGTGACTTGTTTTTTCATTTTCTGAAATGTCTTTTAGGCTATTAAGAACATTTTGCCAAACTGAAGTTATGGAATGTTTTTTCGGTATTTTCTTCTCAATTTTTTATTTTTATTTTTTATTTTTTTAGTTTTTAGCTCTGACATTTAATATCTTTGAGCTAATATTTGTGTACGGTATAAGGTAAAAGCCTAAATTCATCATTGTGTATGTGGATATTCAATTTCTGCAGCATGCTTGTTGAAAGACTATTCTTTCCTCACTTAATTGCCTTGACCCCGGTTTTCAAAAATCAATGGGCCATATAAGTTACTGCAATTTCAAATCTTCTCTTCTAGACAGTTGTTCCCAACACAAAGAAATATCAAATGTTATAGGTGATGAATATCCTAAGTATCCTGATTTGATTGTTACACATGTATCAGAATATCACAACCTCATACATATGTACAATTATTATGTATCAATAAAAATAAAATTTTAAAAATCAGTTATCCATAAATGTATTTTGGTGTCTGTAGTCTCAACTCTGATTCACTGATTAGTATTCCTGTTCTTTAGGCAGCACCACATTGTTTTGATTATTGCTACTTTATAGTACATTAAGAAATTGGGAAATGTGAGTTTTCCAACTTTTCCATTGACAAAAATATCTGGGTTATTCTGAGTAATTTGCGTTTTCATAAACATTTTAGGAAGGACTTGTCAATTTCTGCTAAAAATCCTGCTGGGACTTTTTTTTAGAGATTAAATTTAATTAGATTGGAAGATATAAGTTACGGTTCTTTTTCTTTGTTTTTAAAATTTTTAATTTGCATTTTCACTTCTATATGGTATTTAAAAGCTTGGCTGCCAATAATTTACAGATAATATTTAACGTTCTTACTGCGTAAGACACTGAACCAATGTTACCCCCAAGTGTCCCCAGGAATTGTCTGGAATTGGTGAGACTGAACGCTAGGTTGTTAAGCTCTTCTTTATCTACATAAGTATCTAAAATACACATATACACATGGAAAAGTTAGACTTTTAGAAAAAAATGCCTACTCAGATAACAGTTTGACACAATAACCTCACCTTGTTTAAAAGGAAGTAGGCACAAAGTGTAAATATTTTATTCTCAGTAAGATTATATTGACAGAACTAGATATTTTTCTGTGAAACAATTAGGTGATTTTTTTTCCTTAATAAAAATTTAAACAAAACTCTGTTCTGCAGATTTCAAGTACTAATTATCACAGTGCTTTGAAAAAGGCAACAGCAAGTACAAAACTGAGATGCATATTTTGTACGTTCAGAAAAGGACCAGTTTCTCTTTTAACCTGGCATCTTATGGATTGCGTGACCAAAATTCACATGTATCAATCCAACAGCACTATATTAGGCTTTCAAAAATGCATATTTTCTCATTTAGTTGCCACAAAGAAAACTCTCTCAATTGACTTTTATTATTCCAAATCAATAGAAAGGAAACAGAAGCTCACTAAAGATAACTTACTAAAGCCACAGAGGTGGGAAGTGGCAAATATAAATCTGAGTCAAATCTGTGTCACATCAAAGTCTGCTGTATTACATGTGCCAATTGGAGTTAGACCCGAGAGGTTTTAGTACAAATAGTCTTTGAAATACCCTTCCTCACAGCACTCCAATTACCAGTGTTTTCAGTATTTTTTATTTTCAACCAATAGAAAATATTTTTTATTTTCTAAATGTGTTTTGTAGGAAATTTGACTGGGACAAAGAATGACCAAAGGCCAACCTTAGCTAAAGGAGACTTTTATTTATTTATTTATTTTGATCAGAGAAAATGAATTTTCCCCTGAAGATGCTTATCATCAGATTTCTTACAGCACAATTCGTGGCAAAATGCAAAGAGCCTTGTCTTTGGAACAAGAGATTGAAGTTCAAATACCTAGCACATTTGTAACCTTGGATAATTTTCTTAGTAATTCAGTTTTATTATTTATTACATCATGATTATAGTGATAACTTTTTTTTTTTTTTTTTGAGATGAAGTTTCACTCGTCATCCAGGCTGGAATGCAATGGCGCAATCTCGGCTTACTACAACCTCCACCTTCCAGGTTCAAGCAATTTTCCTGCCTCAGCCTCCCGAGTAACTGGGATTACAGGCCCCTGTCACCAAACCTGGCAATTTTTTGTATTTTTAATAGAGATAGGGTTTTGCCATGTTGGCCAGGCTGGTCTTGAAGTCCTGACCTCAGGTAATCCACCCGCTTTGGCCTCCCAAACTGCTGGGATTACAGGTGTCAGCCCCCACACCCAGCCTAGAATATTTCTTACGAGAAACCATAAAAGTTAATTTTTGAAAATGCCTCAACTGAAGTTTGACACATAGTGGATGTTATTAACATTTTTGTTTCTGTTTTCATCAGTTTCTTTTGCAGGTCATATTTACATAAAGCCAGAACATTAAAAATTGCAGAAATCATTTGGGAATATGTTTTCATGTAAGAACTTAATAAATGCTAAAAAGTATACAACAAGGATTAGTTTTCCAATACACTATCTCTTTCAAATGCATTTTTACTATAATTTACAATCTTTACCTTTCACCGTTTCCTATTATTCATTTTTCGATGTCAACTTCCTCAGTAAACTTAAAACTCTAATTTATAGTTTCAGTAAAATAATAATTAAGAAATACCATTCTAGAAGCTTAAAATTTAGCTTAGAAAGCTGGTACTACTCTTCTGTGAACTATGATTCTGAGAGTCAACAGTGGTGTTAGCTACTGCTGTACTTGCCGGAATTTTCAGATCAAGATACTGCATTTTGTTTTAGGAGGGATCTTCATGTTTAGCATTTAAATTGCAGATCATAAGGTAATTCTTGCCTTGGTTTGCTAGTTCCAGATGGGTAGATTCTGACTTTACACACTGTTCAATTCCCTATTTTAGTCTGTCATTTCTCTAACAATGCTCAGCATCCATGCAATTTGGACACAGACCATCAGAACTAAATTGCAATGCCCTCATGAGAAAGGGTTTCTCACTAGGAGCAAATGCACACGAAACCTTTTGGATTTTTTCTAATCATGACTTAGCCCTACAGCTTCTTCCTTTTTGTTTTATGTTAGTAATAAACCAAACCACCATGAAAAGTGCCTGAAAGCTAAAGGGATTATTTTAAAGTCGCAAACTTATTTTTACATACTTGTTGCACTTACAATCATGTTTGGGTTGTTTTTATTGCCTCAGCCTAATTTTCAAGGGAGATCATTTCACCCTATCTATATAAACTCTTTCCATTTAAGAAGAGTTATCTATTATTCAGAGCTCAGGTTGAACACAAAGTTGATTTGGTTTGCCACTCAATAGCTATCAAGATTCACCCCAGGACAGCCAGTATTTCATAGGTGCACAAAGTGAGTGGTTTGGAAAAATCACTAAACTAATAAGAACAATCTGAGGATTATTCCCCATTTTACTCAAATCCATCTATTCTATAATATTGCAATGTTGCCATAGATGTTACTAATCCATTCAAAATTTTTTGTTTAAAAGTGTTTATGAGGAAATGTCATAAATCCTCAGGTAACTTTGTATTGCCATTGAAGAAAATACATTAAAAAACAAATTATGTGTTGCCTTTTCCCCCATTCATATATCTCTCTATCTTATTAATACTCTATGTCCAAAACCAATATAATTTGAACAATTAGTTTTCCAGGTAATTAAAATTTGTAAAATCATGGTAATTACAGTATTGGTTTTCATTATTTCATTGCCACAATGTGCTGTGCCATTTAAAAGTAGTGATATACTGGCATTTTTCTCAGTTCTTTTGTTGATTTTTAATATCTAGATACGAATTTTTATTGAGATATACAAAGATATTTATTCCCTATCTTAAGATTTTAAATCAAAGATGCATTACAAATCCTCTACTCGTTAAAATTCTTCCAAGTATTATACTTTTACAATTATATTTGCCTGGGTTTCTATTGAAATTAAGCATTTTTTCTTAATTATGTTAATGATTTGTGTTTTTCTAGGAGCTAATAGGTCATCTATCTGGATATAGGCCTTCCTTAGGGAACAGTCTTAGCATGAGTATTTAGGGACTATTAAAGATATCTGAAGTACATAAATAAAACCTTCTTTGTGAAATGTCTCATTAAATCTTTGGCCGATTTTTTAAAATGGGGTTTGACTTTCTATTGTAATTATTATAATACTTACAAGTATTTTTTATGTATTCTGGACACAAGACTGTTGTCAGATGTACAGTTTGCAAAAATTTTGTCTTTGTCACAAACATTTTAATTTTCTTAATGATATCTTACCAAAAGAAAATTTTTAAAAAGTAGTCGTAGTCCATTATATCAAATATACATTTTATGATTTTTACTTTTATGCATATCATCTTAGAAATATTTGTCTAAGCCAAGGCCACAAACATTTTTCTTAAATATTTCTGGCAGAAAGTTTATGTTTTCCACTCAAATATTTATATTTATGATCAATATCAGGTAAATTTTTGATGTAGCATGAGATAGATGTTGAGGCTCATTTTTAATATTACTGTACATTTGAGCACCATTTTTTGAAATATATTTCACTTTTGAATTAGTTTGACATTTTAGTCAAAAATAACATTGACTATATCTAAGTAGATGTATTTTTGGAGTTTCTCTTTTGTTTCATTTATGTATATGTTTATTCTTATGCTAATACCAGAGTCTTAATTACTGTATTTTAATATTAATTCTTGTAGTGGGTTAGTTTATATCCTCTAGCTTTGTTCATTTTTCAAAATATTTTTGGCTTTTTTTGTCATTTCCATTTCCATTTCCACTTTATAATTAACATCACATTTTACAACAGATTTCCTTAGTTTTGGTTTGAGTTTCCATTTAAATCTATAAAGGCGGTGAGAATGGTCACCTTAACAGTTTTGAATCATCTAATTTATGAACATAGATAACTCTCAAATCATAAATATGTTCTTGGCCTTTTGTCTGCAACATGTTGTAGATAAAGTTGTACAGATTTATTTATATTTTATTTCTCTTTTAACTAGTTTTAATAATTTATATCCTTCAAGACTTTATTTTCTTTAAATTGTCAAAATTGTTAGAATAAAGTGTTCACAAGGGTTAAATTATAATCTTTCCATTTATTTTCTTATTGATTGATTGAAATGGAGTTAGCACTTGTTGTCCAAGGTGGAGTACAATGGCACTATCTCAGCTCACTGCAACCTCCGCCTCCAGCTTCAAGTGATTCTCCTTCCTTAGCCTCTCGAGTAGCTGGGATTGCAGGCATGCACCACTAGGTCCGGCTAATTTTGTATTTTTGGTAGAGATATTTTCTCCATGTTGGTCAGGCTGGTCTCGAAGTCCCGACCTCAGGTGATCCGCCCGCCTCAGCCTCCCAAAGTGCTGGGATTACAGGCATGAGCCACTGCACCTGGCCTTCGATTTCTTGAGGATCTGTAGTAATTTATCCTCTCTTATTTCTGGTAGTCTCTTTCTCTGTCTCTGTCTCTGTATCTCTCTCTCTCTCTTTCTCTTTCTCTCTCTCTTTCTCCTTTCTTTCCTCTCTCTTTTTCTCTTAACTAGTCCAGCTTGAGTTGTATTCCTTTGTAGATTTTCTTTTTCAGAAATAACTTTGGGCTTATTGTTTCTCTATAAATGTTTTCTGTTTTCAATAACACTGATTTATGTTTGTATCTCTATTATTAATATTTTCTGGCATGTTGTATAAGTGCAAAATCAAAACTATTGGTTGATGATATCATTCTATCATCCATATTTTATGTCATGTCATTCTACCAATTGTTGAAAACAGAATGGTGAAACTTCCCACTATATTTGTGGATTTGTCTATTTCTCATTTCAGTTCTATCTGTATTTTTGTCACATAGGTTGAAGCCTTGGAGTTTGGTTCATACACGTATAATATTGCTATATGTTCTTGATGTTTTTTTTTTTATTTTTAATTATAAGGTAATGCCCATATTTTCTCCTAGTAATTTTTTTTTTTGTTCCAAGGCCTAACTTTATAATGCTAATGTAGGCACTGCTTCAATTTTTATTAATATATGCAGAATATATTCTTTTTGCATAATTTTTCTTTTAATCTTTGTGTTGCTATTTTGAGTTTCTTAAAAAGAACATATAGTTGGTTATGGTTTTTTTTAAATCTACTCTGTCAAATCTTGTCTGTTAATATGCATGTTTAGACATTTTAACATTTAGAGTATATTATGTGTATGTATTTGTTATATATCAGTTTACATAAGTGAGGTTTGTTGATGTCTATGTATTAACAGTGATGGAATTTTGAGCTACATAATTCCATTTAGTTATTTTGTATAACTTGTATATTTGCTGAGATCTTCTATTTTCGTATGTTTCAAGAGAATTTGTAGTTGGTTTCTAAAGCAGTTTTATGATAGTGGTTTTAAAATTCTCCCCCAAATGACTCCAATTCATCTCCATATTGTCATTCCTTATCTTTCTCACTAAATTTTAGTTATCTTGCTTCTTAGTATAATGAATGATGTTTTATTGTATCCTGGACATTTTGGTTATTCTGTTAGGTAATTCTTTTTTCTATCTACGTCTTCTGTTTTATCAGGAAGTTAGTTTAAGTTTAATGATGTGTCAGTTCTGTTCTACTTCTGTGAGCTTTCATTCTCATAAAGGTTAGTTCCCGAACCCTTTCAGTCTTATTCTTGGCTGCTCTATTTTCTCATGTTGCTGGAGCTCCTCCTGCTGAATGCCCCCAACCAGTGCTATCTGCAGGATCACTGGACAGTCTTCTGGGGTGAAGCTGGAAGCTACTGAATCTTGCCTTTTTATGCTACTGGGTGGAAGCCAAGGAGACACAGGGCTTTGCTATTGTTGTAGCTGTGAGCAGATGGGGCCACTCTCAGGGCCCTGGATCCAGAATGGGGATTGAATAACTTGGGCTTTACTTCTGCAGCTGCTGGGAGACCATAACACCCACCTGGCCTGAGTCATGGAGCAAAGGCTGAGATGGCTGAGGATTCATTGTTTCACTGCTGTTAATGAATTTGATCATTAACAGAGGCTTCCTTTGTGGAAAATTCTTAGCAATCCCCATTAGGTCTCTTGGCTTCTACTCTGCCTGGCTTTTGGTCAGAAAGAGCAAGTTTTTCCCCTTTTTTCTTCTATGCCTATTGGTTGTTCCTTGCTGCAGGCCTTTCCAATACCTGCAATATAGAGAAAATAAAAAAGAAATCTCAGGGAACTCATCACATTATTATTTCTCAAGTCCTGTAGTCTCTAGCCTGTCTGCCTTCTTTTCAGCTTTCAGAATCGTTTTATTGTTGTCTATTAAATAATTTGCAGAGTATAGAATTATACTTAGAGAAGAGGAACAGAAAAAAGTGAATCAACACCATCTTCTTTCTGAAACTTTATTTATAACTGTCATTATAGCATATTTTTATATCATTCAAAATTAGCAGTGATCCTAGAACATAATAAGTGCTTGGAAAGTAAAATTATAAGTAAATGAATTAACAAGTTAAGTGGTTGCCTAAATAAAAGGAAAGAAGAAAGAAAGGAAAGAAGAAGAAAAGAATGAAGAAGAAAATAGGAAAGGAAAGAAAGATTGTTGTTGTCAATGGACTATTCTAATAACAATATTATATATTGGAAAAGACACCAGCCTTACTTGTGTTACTAGCCAATTCATAATTTTGGTAATGAATTTAAGTTTTATAAACACATTTTTTAATTTATAAAAGAAAAGGCTCTGATGAAAATTTGTTGTCCCTTTCAGTCACGTATGTTCTGGGTCTTAAACAGTCTCTGAAAGCCATAATGGATGCTCCATTTAAAAGTGGTTTGCTATTAAGCTTATGGTTGTAGCTTCTGGGGCAGCATGCAAGCCCTGTGACACAGCTGTGCACTAGTAGGAAACAGCAGCAAGTCAATTGAATTGGTGTAAAACAATAGGGGATTCTGTACATTTTTTTCAAGAAATGGCATATGTAGGGCATGAGTCAAAGAGGTTGAGCTGCCAAAAAATGAAGAGCTCAACAGAGCTTTCACCTGTGAGCAGCTGGTCACACACTTTTGGTTTGCCAAATATGTTCACACGTTGAGAGAAACCCACCCAGTGGCTATTATCTTTGAACATCAAGGACAAATGTGTCATGGTTAATGCCTATCCAACTGTTAATGCAGTCTGTGCTTTTATTGGAACTTCTGTTCCCAGTTTAAAGGATATAACTAATATACTCTGCCTTGTTGATATTCCATTAGTACCTAACCTTTTTATGTAAGAAGTCACTAGGGATATGTTGAGGGTGCATATGTTTATTCTCTTGACCCCCAAACTTAACTAATGAACTTATATAAAGAGTGTTAAATTTTGAAATTCAGAATAAAATTGTCAGTAAAAGTATAAATGTGTCATTAAAACATTTTGCTAGAGGCATAGCTATGTACACCGTCCTTCATATATATATATAGTATGCTTCATGAGTATATATGACACTATGGTTGCTCTTCAGATGCAAGTTGGAAGACTGTTCAGGGTTAATATTTTGAGAGCTTTCTGTAATCCCTTCCCCAAAGATAAGTAGAGCTTTCTAAAATGTAAATCTGATTGTATATTTTCGTTGCTTTATTAAGTCTTTCCATGCATATTTATTAAACATCTAGCGTGTGCAACACGTTGTACTAATGTGGAGAATATGGTACAGAGTTTGAATAAAACAGATATAAAAGTTACAGTCTATTAGGTGAATGCTTGAAAGACCAAACTGTCTAAACATTTTTTTAATCCCTACATGATAATGACTGTTTATGACTTTTAAAAATATTTTCCTATTTATTTTCCCCTCCTCACTTTCCCATTTTTCTCTACCTATATCCCCCTACCCTAAAGTAAAACTTGCTTTTGGTTGCCCTTAACCTTTCTCATATGCTCTTCCTTTTGACTGAAATATCATGTCATCAAAACCTGCATACTTATGTGAAAAATACCACTCATTTTCCATCCCTTGCTTTGATATCAGTTCTTCTGAAAGTTCTTTCCTGGTGATCCTGACAGCCATTGGACATTAGCTACATGCTGCTTCTCTATTTTCCCATACCACTCCCTGTATACTGTCTTACAATGGCTCTTATTACGCAGTTGTAAACAATATTATGTAGCCATATTTAGGTTTTCATGGATTTAGAACATTTTAAAACATGTTGTCAATTGTGGTAAAATATGTAACATGAAATCTACCTTTTAAACTGTTTACATGTACAGTATATAATTGTTAACTATATGAACATGGTTGTATAGCAGGTCTGTAGATATTTTTCATCTTTCAGGACTCAAGCTCTATACTTACTGAACAGCAAATTCTCATTTCCCCTCTCCTCCTAACCCTAGTCAACCACAATCCCACTTTCTGTTTCTAAGAGTTTGAGACTTTAGATACCTTACATAAATGGAATCATTAAATATTTGTGTTTCTGTGACCATTTTATTTCACGTAGTATTATGTGTCAATGTTCATTCATATGATGACATATGAAAATATTCTCTCAGTTTTTAAGAAGTAGATAATATACCACTGTGTGTCATTTTCTTTATCCATTCATCCATCAATAGACATTTAGATCCTTTTCAACTCTTGGCTACTGTGAATAATGCTGCAATGAACATTAAAGTGCAGATATATTCCATTCAAGGTTCTGATTTCAATTCTTTTGGACAAATATCTGGAAGTACAAAGGCTGAATCATATGGTAGCTCTGCTATTTAATTTCTTTGGAGAAACTCCATAATGTTTTCTGTAGCAGCTGGACCAGTATGAATTCCCACTGACAGACTTCTAATTTCTCCACATCCTCATCAACACTTGTTATTTATGACATTTTCCCTTTTGTATTTTATTTTTATAATGACCATACCTGTTGAGGTATGAGATGATAAATTATTATGGTTTTATTTAGATTTCCATGATGATTAGTGGTACTGAGCATCTTTTTATATGCTGATTGGCCATTTGTATTTCTTCTTTGGAGAAGTGTCTATTGAAATTCTTTGTCCTTTTTTTAATTGGATCATTTGTTTTTGTGTTGGGTTATTGGAGCACCTCATGTATTTTGGTATTAACCCCTATATCAGATATTTGCATTCCATACATTGGCTTTTCACTTTGCTGACTGTTTTCTTATCAGTGCAGAAACCTTTTAAGTTTAATTTATTCCCACTTGTCTGTTTTGCTTTAGTTACTTGTGTTTTTGGTGTTATATCTAATAAATTATTGACATAACCAATGTTATAAAGATTTTCCCTTCCATTTTCTTCTAGCAATTTTAAAATTCCAGATCTTACACTTAAGTCTTTAATCCATTTTCATCTGACTTTTGTGTAGTTTGTAAGATAGAGGTCCACTTTTATTTTGCATGTGGATATCTAGTTTTTCCAACACCATTTGTTAAAGAGGCTATCATTTCCTCATCGTGTAGTTTTGGCACCTTTGTCTGGGATCATTTGATTGTATAGACTTTGGGTTATTTCTAGGGACTCTATTCTGTTTCATTGGTCTAAATTTCTGTCCTTATGCCAGTTTCACGTTGACTTGGTTACTTTAGTTTTGTAATAGGTTTTGAAGCCACAAATTGTGAGGCCTCCAGCTTAGTTCTTTCTCAAGATTTTTTTTTTTGTTTATCTGACTATTCAGGGACTTTTCTGGTTCCATATGAATTATAGAATTGTTTTCTCTATTTCTGAAGAAAAAAATGCTGTTGAGATTTTTATTGGGATAACATTCAATCTGTAGAACACTTTGGGTTGTATGAAAATATTAACAAGATTAGATTTTCCAGTCCAAGAACATGAAGTGCCTTTCCATTTACTTGCATATTCTATAATTTATTTTAGCAAAGTTTTGTAGTTTTCAGTGTACAAGTCTTTTACCTCCTTGGTTAAGTTTATTCCAAAGTATTTTATAAATCTTGATACAATTATAAATGGAATTATTTCCTGAGTTTTCTTTTCAAATTGTTTAGTTGGTATAAATAAACACCACTCATTTTTGTGTTATTTGTACACTGTAGCCTTGCTGAATTTATTAGTTGTAACAATTTTTGTGTGGAATCGTTAGGAATTTCTTCATATATGATTATGTCATCTGTGAACAGAGATAATTTTATTCTTACTTTCTGATTTGGGTTTATTTATTTATTTTTCTTGCCACATTTCTCTTTCTAGGACTTCCAGTACTATGTTAAATAGAAGTGGTGATAGAGGACACCCTTGTCTTATTCCTAACCTTAGAGGAAGAGCTGTACGTTTTGCACCATTGAAGATGATGTTACTGTAGGATTTTCATATATGGCTTTTATATATGTTGAGGTTTTTCCTCATCTATTGATATAATCATGTGTTTTCATTTTTAATTCTGTTCATGTGCTGACTCACATTTATTGATTTGTGTACATTAAACCAAACTTGCATCCCAAGAATGAAGCCTACTTGGTCACAGAAAATTAACTTTTTCATGTGCAGTTTAATTTGGTTGGCTAATATTTTGTTAAGGATTTTTACATCTATGTTCATCAGGAATATTGGCCTATAGTTTCTATTGTTGTTGTTTGTGTCTTTGCCAGGTTTTTGTATCAGGGTGATGATGGCTTCATAGAATGAGTTAGGGAGTAGTCCCTCCATCTTGATTTTTGGGTAATAGTTTCAGTAGAATTGGTACCAACTCTTCTTTGTATGTCTAACAGAATTTGACTGTGAATCCTTCTGATCTGGTGCTTTTTTCTGGCCTGTAGAGTTTTTATTACTAGTTAAATCCCAGGCTTGATATTGGTCTGTTCATTGGTTCAATTTCTTCCTGATTTAATCTTGGGAGATTGTATGTTTCCAAAATTTATTCATTTTCTCTAGTTTTTCTAGTTTGTGTTCATAGAGGTGTTCATAATAGTCTCTGAGAAACTTTTGTATTTCTGTAGGATCAGTTGTAATGTCACCTTTGTCATTTCTGATTGTTCTTATTTATATCTTCTCTTTTTTGTTAATCTAGCTAGAGGTCTATCAATCTTGTTTATCCTTTGAAAAACACAACTTTTGGTTTCATTGACTCTGTATAGATTTTCATTGACTCTTTGTATGGATAAAATCAGTTCTGCTCTGATTTTAATTATTGCTTTTCTTCTCCTAGCTTAGGGGTGAGTTTGTTGTTGTTTTTATAGTTCTTCTAGATTTGATGTTAGATTGTTAATGTGACATCTTTCTACTTTTTGAGGTTAGCGTTAGTGCTATAAACATTCCTTTTAACACTGCTTCTCTGCATCCCAGAGATTTTGGTATGTTGTGTCTCTGTTTTCATTTATTTCAAATATTTTTTATTCTGCTTTGATGTTATTTGTTGGCCTAAAAGTCACTCAGGAGTGAGTTGTTTAATTTCCATGTATTTGTGTGATTTTGAGCTATCTTGGTATTGCTCACTGTTTTTATTCCACTGTGGTTCCAGCGTATGGTTGGTATGATTTTCTTTTTTTCTAATTTACTGAGACTTGATTTATTGTCAAGCATGTGGTTGATCTTGGAGTAGGTTCTTTGTGCAGATGATAAGAATCTGTATAATGTGGTTGAGGAGCAGAACATTCTGTACATGTCTACTAGATCCAATTTGTCTAGTTACAATTTTGAGTCTAGAAATTTTTGGTAGTTTCAGCCTCAATAATCTGTCTAACGCTGTCAGCAGGGTGTTAAAGTCCCTGATTATTATTGTGTGGCTACCTAATTCTTTTCATAGGCCTAGAAGTACATGTTTTATGAATCTGGGTACTCCAACATTGGGTACATATATAAATTTATGATAATTAAGTCTTCTTATTCAATTGAAATATTTTTCGTTATGTAATGCCATTCTTTGTCCTTTTTTACTGTAGTTGATTTAAAGTCTGTTTTTTTCTGATATGAGAATAGTGACTCCTGCTCTTTTTTTTTTCATTTGCATGGTAAATCTTTCTCCAATGCTCTACTTTCAGCCCATGTGTGTCATTACCTGTGAGATGGGTCTCTTGAAGAGAGCAATTAGATAGGTTTTGTTTTTTTATTCACCTTGCCACTCTGTGGCTTTTAAGTGGGGCATTTAGATTGTTCACATATTAGGTAATATTGGTATGTGAGGTTTTGATCCTATCATAAAGTTGTTAGCTTGCTGCTTTGCAGTTTCTACTGTGTGGTGGCTTTACAGGGTCTTCAGGCTATGTACCTAGGTTTGTTTTTGTGGTAGTGGTTATTGTTCTTTTGTTTCCATGTTTAGAACTCCCTTAAGGTTGTCCTGTAACACTCGACTTGTGGCAATGAAAACTTTTAGCACTTGCTTTTCTGGAAAAGATTTTTATTTCACCTTCTCCTATGAAGCTTACTTTGGCAGGATATGAAATTTTTGGTTGGAATTTCTTTTCTTTAAGAAGGCTGAAAATAGGCCCTCAATTTTTCCTGGCCTGTAAGGTTTCTGCTGAGTTGGCCACTTTTAGCCTGATGGGACTCCTTTTGTATGTGATCTGAAATGTTTCCCTAGCTTCCTTTTAACAATTTTTCTATGGCAGTGACCTTGGATAGTCCAGTGACCCTATGCCTTGATGATGTTCCTTTTGTATAGTATCTCACAAAGGTTCTCTGGATTTCTTGTATATGGATATCTAACTCTCTGGCCAGATTAACGAAGTTTCCTGAATTACTTCCTCAAATATATTTTCCAGGTTGTTTAATTTTTCTCCTTCTCTCTTACGAATGCCAATAATTTGTAGGTTTGGTCACTTTACTTAATCTCATATTTCTCAGAAACCTTGTTCATTTTTAAAAATTCTTTTGTAGTGTTAGCATATACCACTAAAAACTTACATCTTTTACTACTTTTACTTTCGCTGCGTCTCATGTATTTTGATATGTTCTGTTTCCAATTGGTTATCCCAAAATATTTTCTAATTTCACTTTTGATTTCTTCCTTGTCCCGTTGGTTGTTTGAGAGTGTATTATTTAATTTCCATGTATGTGGCTTTTTTAGGATGATTTTTTGCTATCGATTTGTAGTTTCACTCGATTCTGGTTGGAAGATACACTTAGCATAATTTAAAACTTTAAAAATTTGTTAGAACTTGTTTCGTGACCTATCAAATAATTAATCCTGTAAAACGTTCTGTGTATGCTTGACAAAACTGTGTACTGTCTTGCTTTTTGGTAAAGTATTCTCTATATGTTCATAAGATTCATTTACTCTATATTTTATTAATGTCCTCTGTTTCCTTATTGAATTTTTATCTATATGTTCATCAGTTTTTTAAAGTAGGGTTTAGAAATTGTCTATTATTTTTGTGTTGCTCTCTATTTCTCCCTTTAGTTCTTTCACTATTTAAAAAATGCATGTTTGGGTCCTCTGATATTGGATGCATATATATTTATAATTATTTTATTTTCCTGGTGAATGGACCATTTCATGATTATATAATGTTATTATTTGTGTTTTATGACAGTTTTTATTTAAGGTCAATTTTATCTGATTTAGTGTGCTCACTCACCCCATACTCTTTTTGTTACTATTTTCATGGAATATTTTGTACCATTTTAATAGACTCCTTCTAAGTCTTTCATAATGCACATATTGTTCCACTTGATGGTATACCAGAAGTCCCACTTTGTATGTGTATATGTGTATATGTATGTATGTATTTATTTATTTTTGTACCTGTGACTGGATAATTTCAAATTACCTTTCTTTTAGCTTGCAGGTTTTTTCTTCTGCTTGATTAAGTCTGGAGTTGAACCTCTCTATGAAATTTTTTATTTCAGTTACTGTGTTCTTAGGCTTTAAAATTTGTGATTTTTCAAAAACAAAATTTGTCTCTTGTTTGATATTCTCATTCATTGTTTGTTTGCTAAGCCCATTGGGCATCTCTACAACAGTTACTTTGAATTCTTTGTCAGGTAATTAATATGCCTCAATTTTTCTTAGGATCAGTTTCTGGAGATTCATTTCGTTCCTTTGATTAGATCATGTTTTCTGTTTTACTGTATGCCTTGTAATTTTGTGTTGGGACCCACACATTTGAAATAACAGCCACCTCTTCCATTCTTTCTGGTTTCATACTAGGAAACACATATGCAATCAGACTGGCTAAAGATGCTAGCAGCCTTTCTAGTCTTTTCTGGGGATGTGTCTTCTCTGGGATTGTGCATGCAAATTAACAATTAGAAGTTTTCCTTTTTTCTTTTTCAGGAGATTGTATTATCTTGGACCTTCTGGTGTCTATCTCTGGTATTGCAAGTTGTTTGACTAAGTCCACTGCTGAGCTGTTTTATACTCAGCATACCCCTAGGTATCTAAGGTATGCTTGTTCTGTCAGTGCTCTGAGTCAGGTGAGGCTGAAATCAGTCCCTCTCACAGCTCACTGAAAAACTATGCAATTAGATACATATTCCACTCTTTTCTTTCCCTCCCAGGGGAGAAGCCATTACTTAGTCTCTTAATCCTGAAGTAGTGAATTGTGCTGGTTTTTGTCTGTGGTTTTTGTGTTTCTTTGTGTGGTTTTCATTGTGTTCTCATGCTATCTATCACAAGCCACTGAGCTCTCTTGTTCTCTATGTCCCAAAGCATTCAAGGTATGATGGTTACCCATTAGTGCTCTGAATCACATGAGACAGAAATTAGTCCCTCAGACAGCACACCAAAAATTTGGAACATTCTACTCTTCCTTTTACTTTCTGAGAGAAGCCAGAAGTTGGTGTCTTTCTCCCAGTTATGCCAGACTTGGAGAGAAGCTGACACGGTCAAAATGGCTTTTCGTACCCATTTCAATGTGTTTGTTTTTGGTTTAGAGCTTGCATCACCCTGATTTCAAGAATTCTTTATAAGCATGTTCTCACTCATAGGTGGGAACTGAACAATGAGATCACTTGGACTTAGGAAGGGGAACATCACACACCGGGGCCTATCATGGGGAGGGAGGAGGGGGGAGGGAATGCATTGGGAGTTATACCTGATGTAAATGACGAGTTGATGGGTGCAGCACACCAACATGGCACAAGTATACATATGTAACAAACCTGCACGTTATGCACATGTACCCTACAACTTAAAGTATAATAATAATAAATAAATTTAAAAAAAAAAAAAAGATTTTTTGGACCATATGTTGTTTTAAGTTGGAGTTTTGGTGGAGAAACAAGATTTATGGATTACTATTCAGCTATCTTGCTGACATCACTTCTGGGTTTTGATCATCTTGTGCAGCATAGGTATCATAGAGTTGGTATTCAACAAATATCTATAGAATCTGAATAAACTACTGTCAATTCAGGCTTATAATATTAAACTTGCTTCAAAATGACATCAAAATGCTTAGCTTTGTGAAGACATACATGGCCTTGGCAGAGTTCATTTGTCTTCAAGACTATGGGCTTCAGGGCATAGTGTCCATGTGTATTCAACCAATAAAATAACAAAGCCGTAAGTAATGCTAATAGAATTTTCTTCAATGATGGACATGTTTATTTCTGCTATCCAAAAAGATTGCTAGAAGCCATATGTGACTTGTGAGCACTTGAAATGTGGCTAGTGTGACTGATAGAATTTTAAATTAAACTTAAATTTAATTTTTTGATGACCAAATTTTAAATAAGTACATGTGGCTAATCATTACCATGCTGGACAGTGCAACTCTAAAAAACTTAAAAGCTGTTATGTCTCTAAAAACGTATTTTGAAAATACTTATGCTACAGCATTCTCTCTTTTCTCGTTGTGAGAAGGAACCTACAGTCATGCCATATCATTGTATTGACTTGTTGATAAGTTTCTGCCTGCTCCCAGACGCAGTTTTTGTTTTGTTTTGTTTGTTTTTTTCTTTATTCTTTTTTTTTTTTTATTTTGGACATTTTCTTGGCTGTACTTATGCATCCATAAAACAGGTAATGACTCAATTTTATTGTTAATGTTATTACTTCATGGTATTTAAAAATTATGTCAAATAAATAGTATGCATTTATTTAGATCAAATAATACTACAAATTTTAAAAAAGATGTGAGATATTTTTCTAGCCACCACTTTATCCCACTCCTGAGTTATGCTCCTTTGAAACAACTACTTTGAACTTTTACAGCTATTTCTCCTAATATTTTCCTTCGTACATGTAAAATATGATTAAACCTATTTTTCAGATTTAAAGAATATTCTATATCCATGTATGGCAGATAAGGATCCAAATCTCTTTTATTACCCCACTGTCCACACACACACACATTCTCTCTCTCTCTCACACACACTCACATAATATAGTCATGTTGTAATTTTAGTCAAACTAAATTTTGAAAATGTACATGCATAAATTTATGCAAATAATGTTTACAACTGAGGCAGAATTTGGGGGAGAAAATGTCTATCATTTACACTTGATTTTCTCCTTCATGTGAGCACTCCTGCTTCCTTTTTGCCTCTTCTCCTTATTCAATCCAGAGAAGCTGGGGTTATCAATCTAATTAATGAATTTGGTAGAAACAACAGGAAGATCTGACTTATGCCTCTTTCTCTCATGTCTTCCCATTAAAAATTAATTTGCTTATGAATTGCTAATTCTATAGAATTCAGCATTGGATCTTGATCAATTAAATGGGGGTCATAGGCTTTGGCAAAGTTTTAGGGTCTGGAAAACTTCTAACAGCTATACAGTGATATAATTTGGCTCTGTGTCCCCATCCAGATCTCATCTCAAATTGTAATCCCCGTATTTCCAGGGAGGGACCTGGTGGGAAGTGATTGGATCGTGGGAGCAGTTTCCCCCATGATAGTCTCATGACAGTGAGTAAGTTCTCATGAGATCTGATGGTGTAAAAGTGTGTGGCTTTCTTCTCTCTCTCCCCCCACCGCCCTCTTTCTCTGTCTCTCTCCTGTTGCCATGTAAGACATGCCTTGTTTATCCCTTTGCCCTCTGCCATGATTTTAAATTTCTTGAGGCCTTTCCAGAAGCAGAAGCCTGTGCAGCCCACAGAATAGTGAGTCAATTAAGCTTCTTTTCTTAATTTATAACTCTGTCTCAGGTATGTCTTTATAGAAGTGTGAGAATGAACCTATACACTGGCACGCAGTGAGTTCTTAATATAAGTTACTAATGTTATTATCTGTGTATAAATTATACAATAAGAAGAACAGTTCAGATTTCTTTACATTATACTCTTCATGTTACTCAAAATGCCATGGTAATTTTGGGCAGAAATGTATTAACATCATCCATTAAAATGGCTAGGGTAAAAGATATGAACAGACACTTCTAAAAAGAAGACATTCATGCAGCCGACAAACATACGAAAAAATGCTCATCATCACTGGTCATTAGAGAGCTGCAAATCAAAACCACTATAAGATACCATCTCACGCCAGTCAGAATGGTGATCATTAAAAAGTAAGGAAACAACAGATGCTGGAGAGGATGTAGAGAAATAGGAATGCTTTCACACTGTTTCTTGGGAGTGTAAATTAGTTCAACCATTGTGAAAGACAGTGTGGCAATTCCTCAAGGATCCAGAACTAGAAATACCATTTTACCCAGCCATCCCATTACTGGGTATATACCCAAAGGATTATAAGTCATGCTACTATAATGACACATGCACACATATGTTTATTGAGGCACTATTCACAATAGCAAAGACTTGGAACCAACCCAAATGTTCATCCATGATAGACTGCATAAAGAAAATGTGGTATACACCATGGAATACTATGCGGCCATAAAAAAGGATGAGTTTATGTGCTGTGCAGGGACATGGATGAAGCTGGAAACCATAATTCTCAGCAAACTAATGCAAGAACAGAAGACCAAATACTGCATGTTCTCACTCATAAGTGGGAGTTGAACAACAAGAACACGTAGACACAGGGAGGGGGACATCACACCCTGGGACGAGCAGGCGGTTAAGGAAGGGATAGCATTAGGAGAAATACCTAATGTAGGTGATGGGTTGATGGTTGCAGCAAACCACCATGACACATGTATACATATGTAACAAAACTGCACGTTCTGCACATGTACCCCAGAACTTAAAGCAGCATCATCATCATAATAAAACAATTTATACCGATTAAAAAAATGTTATCTCACACCAGATACAGAGAAAAAATGAGCAGCCTCCAATCCTATTTAGGAAGGAGGTAAGACATAAATAAACAAAATATGGACTAAATGAAATATAACTTAATCAATCTCCCTAGATACATTTTCCAACACACCTGCAATCTATTAGGTAAAAAAAAAAATGGCTGAGATGACTGATAGTAACATATATGTGGATAGTCCAAGAGTACTGACCCTAAATTAGAGTTGTAGTCACTGCTATTATAAACAGTATTTTATAATAATTTTTTAAGTCCATACTGTTTTGGACGGAATTATCTCCCCCCAAAATTCATATGTTAAAGTCCTTAATCCCAATATGACTGTATTTGGACATAGGGACTTTAAGGAGGTAATTGAAGTTACATGGGTCCCTAATCCAGTAAGACTACTGTTCTTACAGTAATAAGAAAAACTAGGAATACATGCACACAGAAAAGACCAAGACCATGTGAAAACACAGCAAGAAGGTGGCAGTCTGCAAGCCTAGAAGAGTGATCCCAGCAGAAAACAACCATGCCAGCACCTTGATCTTGGACATTCAGGCTTCAGAAGAGTGGGAAAATAAATTTCTTTTGCTTAAGCCACCCAAATCTGTGGCATTTTTTATGGCAGTCCAAGAAGATTAGTACACACATTTTATCAATTGGAAATACAACAGGATTCCATAACTTTGAACCATCCAAAATTATTTAATCATTGTACTGGAGGTCACATTCCTTTATTTAATAATTGATTAGATCACTTTTACTCTTCCTAGAACCATTTTTGTGTCATGCTTTATTTGTTCGTTGGGAATGAAATTTTGTTTCCTATTATAAATACTGGAATGCTTTTATCTCATTTCCCTGTCTAGAAAAATGAATCATGGACAGATATTAACACTAAACAATACTTTGGGCAAATAATTGTTTGTGTTTTAAGAGTGAGGGCCATAAATTGCATTAATAACTTCACTCTATTAATCAGTGCCTCTTTTCATTATAAAATAAATACATGTACACACACATTAAATTACTCTATTGAGGGAAGGAAAGGCATTTGGATATGTGTTTGTGCATGTGGGGTAGTTATTAAACAAATTAAAAGAATTAGAACATTTTTAAATTTTAAAAATATATAATGCCATATTTAACAGTTATGAAACTATGCTCTGTTTCTCATGAAAAATATGTGTAAGTATACAAAAATGAATATAATAATTGCAGAATGAATAAAAAGGGAGAATAAGAAATATATGTGAGCATTTCTCTTTCCTAAAAACTTACACAGAGAAGTTCACTGTCTAATTAACCATTGCTGAATGACTGGATTTGTAATCCAAGGGATGTTCTCTGTATCACTGGTGAAAGTAAGTGGAACTCGAACAATGTGCCACAAATTTGAAAAACCATAAGACTTAGTTTTTGGTTGCTATAACAAATTATTATAAACTGGGTAGTTTATAAACAACAACTTACTTCTCACATTTTAGGAGGTTGACAAGTCCAAGATGAAGATGCGGTAGATTAGGTATCTGGTGAGGGCCTGCTTACTGGTTCTTGGACAGTGATCTTTTTGCCCCTGTTTTCACGTGTTGGAAACTGGGAATGAGCTCCTTTAGTCCTCTTTTATAAAGGCACTAGTTCCATTCATGAGGCTCAGCTCTTATGACCTAATCATCTCCCAAAGGCCCCAAATTCCAAATGGAAATTTGTAATTTCCATTTCAGAGGCAAGAACCAGAGCTGTCAAGTGACTTAGATATGGGAACACAGCTAACAAGTCATCACTTAGGATTTAGAATGCCTGTTTTCTTTTTCCATGTTGCTGCTTATTCAGTGAGTGGTTTTTCCCACTTTATACTGTATTCATATGTAGTAACCCTATTTGTGAGCTTCGGGGAATAGTTATGTGCTGAATAAACACTTATGCAAGTTTACATTAATCACATTATTTTTCAACTGTATGTTCCATTCTTTCTCAAAAAAATAAAGATGGTACATTTTTACCAAATCTAAGTGACATGGTCAGTCATTAATTAGTAAAAAAAAATTCTCAAACACACAAAATCCTTCCTTTTTAAAAATAGGATATTAGTTCTACTTTACAAAGCTAATAGCTATAGCTTCTCTAGAGACAAGTCCAACTGCCCAACGTGCGGCAAAGTTATAATGAAAAGATAACTTTTAAAATGTACCTCATTAGTCTTTAGTATATATCTATGAAGGAGGTAACTGTTGGCTTAAAATGTGTATAGGATGAGAACTTGAAAAAAATAGAGGTAATGTCAATATTCAAAATGTTACAATTTATACATTAAATAGAGATTTGGGCTGGAAATAATAATTTGGAAATTATGTAGATTAAATTAAAAATATTTTATACAAAACATCTTTGCCAACATTCTCAGGTTTTTCATTTGTAATATTTTCTGAAAGAAACAAAATGAAATAAAATGACTATAAATACTGGAGTAAAATAATTTTTTAGAAACAATAATTTCCATTATAGTATACTAATTACTACCATAGTAATATCCACACTTTAAAAATTTTTCCATTTTGATAACTGAAAAATATTTTATTTTTGAAATTTACATTTACTTGAGGTAAATTACTTTCAACATATGATTTAATGCCCAAACTGGCATGAAAAGGAAAAGTAGAAAAAACATTTGTAAAGTTTCAAATATTTTTTTCTAGTGCTTTAGTTTTTAGGAAGCTAATGGAAAATACATCCTACAAAAATGAGAAAGCAAATTACAAGAGAAGAAAAATTCTTAAAATATGGATCTCAACAAAAGATATTTGAATGGTAAATTTGGATAAATAGACGGTCTTCAGAAAAATGTCCAAGTCATAGTTGTCTCTCCTGTGCTATCACTCTTTCACTGTGAGAAGCCCCTGGGATTTAGAATCTTTCTAGAGTGGAAGGAGTTAGAGAAAAATCTTGAGTTGGCTGCAGAAATTTACAAATAAATGGGATTAATCCAAACTGTCAGATTTTTTTTTTATGTTTGACAGAATAAAAATGTGTTGTAAAAGCAATGCAGTTATAGTAATAAAGTTACATATTTCAATATTTGTGTTTATTTTCTAGAAAAATATATATCAGGTCCTATATTAGTGTTCTCCTGAGGAACAGAACCCTTTATATATACAAAGAGATTTATTATAAGAAACTAGACCATATGATTATGGAGGCTGGAAAGTCCAAAATCTGAATCGTGAGCTGAACCAGCAGGCTTGAGACCCAGAAGAGCTGGTGTTTCAGTTTCATCTGAAAACTGGCAAGCGGAAACCTAGGAAAGCTGATGTGCAGATGAAGTCTGAGAAGGTGGTCTTTGTGTTCCATTTAAGCCTTCAGCTGATTGGATGAGGTCCATCCAAATTATGAAGGCCAGTCTGCTTACTCAAAGATCACCAATTTAAATGGTAATCTCTACCATCTCACACCAGTCAGAATGGCTATTATTAAAAAGTAAAAAGACAACAGATGCTGGTGAGGCTGGGGAGAAAATTGCATGCTCATACACTGTTGGTTTAAATATAAGTTAATTCAGCCATTGTGGAAAGCAGTGTGGAGATTTCTCAAAGAACTTAAACTAGAACTACCATTCGACTTAGCAATCCCATTGTTGGCTATAAACCCAAAGAAAAGTAAATTGTTATACCATTAAGATACATACACTCATATGTTTATCACTGCCCCATTCATAGTAGCAAAGACATGGAATTAAACTAAGTGCCCATCAATGGATATATTGGATAAAGAAAATGGGGTACATATACACCATGGAATACTATTCAGTCTTAAAAAGAATGAAATCATGTCCTTTGCATTAAATGAATAGAGCTGGAGGCCATAATCCTAGGAGAATTAACACAGGAAAAGAAAACTACACAGTACATGTTTTTATTTATAAATGAGAGTTAAACATTGAGTACTCATGGACATAAACATGGGAACAATAGACGCTGCTGACTACCAGTGGGGTGAAGGAAGGAGGGAGATGTGGGTTGTAAAACTACCTATTTTACTATATGCACCATCTGGGTGCAATATACCTATATAACAAACCTGCATGTGTACTCTGTGTATCTAAAATAATAGTTCAAATTTAAAAAATTATAAAAAAAGAATAAATAAATAAATGTTTATCTCATCCAAATACACCCTCCGAATTGACAACTAAAATTAACTACCATTGATCCTTTGTTCAAATAATTGTATGGAATGTTTTCAGAGATGAAACATGGGTGATGCTAAAGCTGATTCTTTTTTGTTGTTGTTTTTCTTTTTTTTGGTGCAGTGATGCAATCTTCGCTCAGTACAACCTCCATCTCCTGGGCTCAAGGGATCCTCCTGTCTCTGATTCTTCAGTAGCTGGGACTACAGGTGTGTGCCACCACATCCAGCTAAGTTTTGTATCTTTTTGTAGAGATAGGGTTTTGCCATGTTGCCCAGGCTGGGCTCAAACTCCTGGGCTCAAGCCTATACTGAAAGGTAGAAATTTATGAAGAAAGGGATAAGCATGAAAACATAGATCCTTTTAACTTCTAGGTTTGTGTTAGAACTACTTGTTAATGACAGTAACACTTCTGATTACATTGTGGGCTAGGCTCTTATTCTGGAATTATCCATATTCATTTTCAGTCACCAGGCTTGAGAGTCTGTAAGCAAAACTAACTTCATATGCAGTGAATATGAGGCACGTGTTCCATCTTCTATTACCATAAAATTAATCTCCTTAGATTTGCCACAGTGGAGTTTCAAATCCTAAAATTGCACTCAGTAATATATAAAATGCTGCTGTGCTTATAATTTCACCATCTTATGTTTAGCTACAATTGGAAATGAGGCCTACTAGAAGTACATAATCAATTTAGTAAATTTATCTTTGCTTCCTTAGACAATTTCCTTTGAAATCAAACACTTGTGGAAATGTTGATTACTTGAATGGCATAAGAATGGCACATTTTTCTGAGTGCTTCATTTTTCTATTTCTCTCATTTTCACACAGAATACTTTAGTCTTTCCTCAAGGGGGGAAAACTGTTATGCAATAAATGAGACAGGCTTTGAAACTTCAAAGCACTCATACATGTTTTCCGTGATTTTATGAAAAGTCTAATAGGTTTTCTTGATGCAGAATACAATTTTAAGAAACAAATAAAAATAAAATAAATAGCTAAATAAAATGAGAGTGAGAGAGAGAGAGAGAGGAAGTTCTGTATCCTAGGAAACCCCACAGAGGTATCACCTTCTTGCCATGATATAAGATAGCTTAGTGAGTGTCACATTGCAAGATAAAATTGAGCCATCATATATGGAACATCTTACCGAGGCGGGTGGGTCACCTGACATCAGGAGTTCGAGACCACCCTGGTCAACAGGGCAAAACCCCGTCTCCACGAAACATACAAAAAAAAAAAAAATTATCCAGGCGTGTTGGTGGGCACCTGTAATCCCAGCTACTCAGGAGGTTGAGGCAGGAGAATCGCTTGAACCGGGAGGTGGAGGTTGCAGTGAGCCAAGATCATGCCACTGTACTCCAGCTTGGGTAACAGAGCGAGACTCCATCTCAAAAAAAAAAAAAAAAAAGAAAACTCATCCTTTAATATATTATGCATAATTATGCTTGTAGTGGAGTGAGAGGATAAAGACATATTTTATATATATATATATATAAAAGCATATATATAAAATACGTATAATTTATGCATATATAATTTCTTTATATATATAATTAAATTACCTTTACATAGAGTTTCTTCTGCCTCTGTTTGGGTTTCTGTGTAATCCAAGGGTGCCTGGTCAATCTTTCACAGACAGTAATCTTAAGCATAAGTGAGCTGCTTAGAGTACTTTGATACTCTTAGTGAAGCAGTTCATTATTTGTATTAAAGTAAATGTACCATAGACAGAATAATCACCTCCCAAAGATGTTCAAGTCTTAACCCAGAGCCTGTGAATATGTTTTCTTACATGGCAAAATGATTTCTCATGTGTGATTACATTAAGGATCTTGAAATGAGAGACTATTCTGGATTACCCACGTGAGTCTAATGTAATCATAAGGATTCTTATAAGAGAAGCACAGGAAGGTCATAGTTGGAGAGAAAATGTAAAGATGAAAGCAGAGGTCAGATAATTGAAGGTACTATACTGCTGACATTGCACATGGAATATGGGATCATGAGCCAAGGAGTGCAGGCAGCCTCCAGAAGCAGGAAGAAGAAAGGATATGTATTTTCCTTGAAAGCCTCAGAAGGAACCCAACCTTGTTAACACCTTGATTTTATCTCTTTGAAACCCATTTAGGATGTCTGACCTCCAGAACCATAGAATAAGTTTGTGTTGTTTTAACCCATAATGTTAGTCATAATTGCAATTATGAGCAATTTCAATTATGAGCAATCTTAGAGCAATTTCATATGTCTCAGTCTATTTGGGTTGCTCTAACAAAATACCCTAAACTGGGCAATTTAGAAACATGAGAAATGTATTTCTCACAGTGTTGGATGGGAGGTCCAAGATCAAGGCACTAACAGATTCAGTGTCTGGTAATGACCTGCTCCCTGCTTCATAAATGGTGGCTTCTGTCTGTGTCCTTACACGGTGGAAGGGGGCAAGGCAGCTTTATGGTACCTCTTTCATAAGGACATTGATAAAACACAGTACATCCTCATGACCTAATTATCTCCCAAAGGCACACCTCCTAATATCATCACATTCATGATTATGTTTCAACATTATAAATTTTGGGGGAACATAAACAGTTCATGCATTGCAAGCAGCAACAGGACTCTTATACAAAGAGTCACCCTGCATTTCATGATACTTGAATTATGAGCTATGAACACTTTACAATATTTTTCTTTACTTCCTTTAATCACTTCTAATAAAAATACCAAGTACATAAACTGAAATCAAAAGAATAAGAAAACATTTATCAAACATTCAATAAATATTTACTGAGCAAAAACTAAATTTCAGGGACTTAAAGGTCCTGGAAATAAATGTAAGGGTAAATGATATTAAAACTATAAGGCTCTGTTTCAGAGCAGAGGCTGGAGAATGCAATTCATTATGGATCTTTAGGCACAACAGAGCTAAGAGAGTTATAGGATCAGATTCATGTGTTTCACATGGTGAAATCTGTGAAAGGGCTCAGAAGAGGTTATCTTTAGAAGTATCTATAATTCAAGTTAACAGCCTTCAAAGGTTTCAATAGCAGCTAAACCTCATTCATCATTTCAGGGAGAAATAAATCTACTTCAGTTCGTCTCATACAATTATTCCAAGGATTGCCTGTGAGTTGTCAATTTTTTCTTTGTGTGTATTAGCAAAGTTTTCTCTTTAGTTTTAGGATGGGTTATACAAAAGCATCCAAGAATGCCACTGCTTCTAGTTGGCCATCTAGGCTCTGCCCCTTCCTTGCACTTACACAAAAATTAACTCAAACTACTAGTTTGAATCACCAGCAAAATAGTGAAATAACTGATTTTATAAAAGTCACATCAAGATCAGGCCAATTTTTAAAATAAGCAATCAGTTGTACAGTTTTAAAACCTTCATTGTTTGCTCATTACTGTATAGGTGTGTGCTCTTGGAATATATACAAGTGTGTACTCTTAGGATATATCTGTCTCCTCATTGTGTCTCCAAAATTATTCATATGCTGCTTGCAATAGTGCCTAACTTTAAAATGGCATGTATGATTATTTAGAATATACACTTTATGTTATTTGATTCTCTCAGTTTTTTTACAGAAATTATGAAAATAATTGTAATTTTTAAAATTTTTCATCAGGGTAAACTTCAAACTCATAAAAAATTGTTTCATCACCTTAAGAATTGTCAACTCAGGGCCAATCTTAATGCATCTGTACTTCTGTATTGATTCATTTTAAAGCAAATGTCTTCCATTTTTATCTGTAATTTACCGTGATGCAAGTATGTAGCATGTATCTTCTAAAAGACAAGAATGTTTTAAATAGACATAGGAATAATCTAATATCTGAAAAAAGTTACTTAACTTCAAGTAATTTGTCAATAGATATCTCAGAATTTGTGTATTTCATGTAACCTTACATAAGTGCTGAACGTTAGATTGTCTCCTATATTTATGAGAAAAATATTTTTAAAGAGATGGATCAGTTTTTTGGAAAGAATATTTCTTAGATGGTATACATTTCCATCAGAAAACACATAACATCTGGTTGTCTCTGTTTATGTGTTGTTGATAGCCATTGATGATATTTCTAGGGGCCAATATGTTGTTGGAAGTTGGATTATGGAGATACTCTATTTCTACCATTTCTCATAAAGAAGTAATTGGCATAATTTTATAATTTTTTTCTTATCAATTATTTATTTGAATTGAGGTACAGTTTTTATAGTAAGGAGAGAGAACCTCTTTGATTCTTTTCTTTTATTACCCAGTATTTAATATCATGAGTTAGTTACCTATTATTCTCTAATTGGAACCATTGATTATTTTTTGTTTGGTTTTGGTTTGTTTGTTTAGTTGGTGTTGGCTTTTGATATCATTATGTACTCATAAATTTAAATATGTTTGATAAATTTCAATCGATTGCAGTTATCATTCTTATTGATGGTCAAATGATCTCAACTGTATCCAGGGAGAAACTCTTCAAATTGGTCTCTAGGACTTTTTAACATGACACTAGTCGTCTCATATCACTTTTGCTATCTGATTCTATAAGATGTTATAGCAACATCTTGTATACTTTCTAACCCATACCTCAATCAGCCATTCTCCAAGGATACCTGATTGATTTCTTTTGATAGAAAATTGTGTTCAGATTCCAGAATGTAAATGTCTAGTGGACACATTGGAAATGAATTGTTCATTATTTCTAGATGTTTTTCAGTGGATATTTTATTCATTTCCTATTGCCACTATAACAAATTACCACCGACATAGTGACGTAAAACAATGCAGATTTTACTCTCCTACAGTTCCGGAATTCAGATGTCTAACATAGGTTGGCAGGGTTATGTTCCTTCTAGAGGGTGTAGCGGGTAATCTGTTACCCTGTTTTCTTGTGTTTCCAACACAAATATTTCTGAAAACATATTTAGAATAAAATTGAACTGAAATAATAATTTATTAAAGAAAATTTCTCCAAAACATATTCGTGGGGTTTTTGTTTGTTTGTTTGTTTTTGTTTTTATAGATTTGTAAGTGGTTTTCTTGAATATTTTAGAACAAACTCACTGGTAGCTTATTCATGTTGTATTTTTTTTTTTTTTGAAAAAGGAATTATTATTTTTTATTTTTTTATTTTTTTATTTTTATTTTTATTTTATTATTATTATTATACTTTAAGTTCTAGGGTACATGTGCATAACATGCAGGTTTGTTACATATGTATACTTGTGCCATGTTGGTGTGCTGCACCCATCAACTCGTCAGCACCCATCAATTCGTCATTTACATCAGGTATAACTCCCAATGCAATCCCTCCCCCCGCCCCCTCCCCGTGATAGGCCCCGGTGTGTGATGTCCCCCTTCCCGAGTCCAAGTGATCTCATTATTCAGTTCCCACCTATGAGTGAGAACATGCGGTGTTTGGTTTTCTGTTCTTGTGATAGTTTGCTAAGAATGATGGTTTCCAGCTGCATCCATGTCCCTACAAAGGACACAAACTCATCCTTTATGATGGCTGCATAGTATTCCATGGTGTATATGTGCCACATTTTCTTAATCCAGTCTGTCACTGGTGGACATTTGGGTTGATTCCAAGTCTTTGCTATTGTGAATAGTGCCGCAATAAACATACGTGTGCATGTGTCTTTATAGCAGCATGATTTATAATCCTTTAGGTATATACCCAGTAATGGGATGGCTGGGTCATATGGTACATCTAGTTCCAGATCCTTGAGGAATCGCCATACTGTTTTCCATAATGGTTGAACTAGTTTACAATCCCACCAACAGTGTAAAAGTGTTCCTATTTCTCCACATCCTCTCCAGCACCTGTTGTTTCCTGACTTTTTAATGATCGCCATTCTAACTGGTGTGAGATGGTATCTCATTGTGGTTTTGATTTGCATTTCTCTGATGGCCAGTGATGATGAGCATTTTTTCATGTGTCTGTTGGCTGTATGAATGTCTTCTTTTGAGAAATGTCTGTTCATATCCTTTGCCCACTTTTTGATGGGGTTGTTTGTTTTTTTCTTGTAAATTTGTTTGAGTTCTTTGTAGGTTCTGGATATTAGCCCTTTGTCAGATGAGTAGATTGCAAACATTTTCTCCCATTCTGTAGGTTGCCTGTTCACTCTGACGGTAGTTTCTTTTGCTGTGCAGAAGCTCTTTAGTTTAATGAGATCCCATTTGTCAATTTTGGCTTTTGCTGCCGTTGCTTTTGGTGTTTTAGACATGAAGTCTTTGCCCATGCCAATGTCCTGAATGGTACTACCTAGGTTTTCCTCTAGGGTTTTTATGGTGTTAGGTCTAACATTTAAGTCTCTAATCCATCTTGAATTAATTTTCGTATAAGGAGTAAGGAAAGGATCCAGTTTCAGCTTTGTACTTATGGCTAGCCAATTTTCCCAGCACCATTTATTAAATAGGGAATCCTTTCCCCATTTCGTGTTTCTCTCAGGTTTGTCAAAGATCAGATGGCTGTAGATGTGTGGTATTATTTCTGAGGACTCTGTTCTGTTCCATTGGTCTATATCTCTGTTTTGGTACCAGTACCATGCTGTTTTGGTTACTGTAGCCTTGTAGTATAGTTTGAAGTCAGCTAGCATGATGCCTCCAGCTTTGTTCTTTTGACTTAGGATTGTCTTGGCAATGCGGGCTCTTTTTTGGTTCCGTATGAACTTTAAAGCAGTTTTTTCCAATTCTGTGAAGAAACTCATTGGTAGCTTGATGGGGATGGCATTGAATCTATAAATAACCTTGGGCAGTATGGCCATTTTCATGACATTGATTCTTCCTATCCATGAGCATGGTATGTTCTTCCATTTGTTTGTGTCCTCTTTTATTTCACTGAGCAGTGGTTTGTAGTTCTCCTTGAAGAGGTCCTTTATATCCCTTGTAAGTTGGATTCCTAGGTATTTTATTCTCTTTGAAGCAATTGTGAATGGAAGTTCATTCATGATTTGGCTCTCTGTTTGTCTGTTACTGGTGTATAAGAATGCTTGTGATTTTTGCACATTAATTTTGTATCCTGAGACTTTGCTGAAGTTGCTTATCAGCTTAAGGTGATATTGGGTTGAGACAATGGGGTTTTCTAAATATACAATCATGTCATCTGCAAAGAGGGACAATTTGACTTCTTCTTTTCCTAACTGAATACCCTTGATTTCTTTCTCTTGCCTAATTGCCCTAGCCAGAACTTCCAACACTATGTTGAATAGGAGTGGTGAGAGAGGGCATCCCTGTCTTGTGCCAGTTTTCAAAGGGAATTTTTCCAGTTTTTGCCCATTCAGTATGATATTGGCTGTGGGTTTGTCATAAATAGCTCTTATTATTTTGAGGTACATTCCATCAATACCGAATTTATTGAGTGTTTTTAGCATGAAGGGCTGTTGAATTTTGTCAAAAGCCTTTTCTGCATCTATTGAGATAATCCTGTGGTTCTTGTCTTTGGTTCTGTTTATATGCTGGATTATGTTTATTGATTTGCGAATGTTGAACCAGCCTTGCATCCCAGGGATGAAGCCCACTTGATCATGGTGGATAAGCTTTTTGATGTGCTGCTAAATCCAGTTTGCCAGTATTTTATTGAGGATTTTTGCATCGATGTTCATCAGGGATATTGGTCTAAAGTTCTCTTTTTTTGTTGTGTCTCTGCCAGGCTTTGGTATCAGGATGATGTTGGCCTCATAAAATGAGTTAGGGAGGATTCCCTCTTTTTCTATTGCTTGGAATAGTTTCAGAAGGAATGGTACCAGCTCCTCCTTGTACCTCTGGTAGAATTCAGCTGTGAATCCATCTGGTCCTGGACTTTTTTTGGTTGGTAGGCTAGTAATTATTGCCTCAATTTCAGAGCCTACTATTGGTCTATTCAGGGATTCAACTTCTTCCTGGTTTAGTCTTGGAAGAGTGTAAGTGTCCAGGAAATTATCCATTTCTTCTAGATTTTCCAGTTTATTTGCGTAGAGGTGTTTATAGTATTCTCTGATGGTAGTTTGTATTTCTGTGGGGTCAGTGGTGATATCCCCTTTATCATTTTTTATTGCATCTATTTGATTCTTCCCTCTTTTCTTCTTTATTAGTCTTGCTAGCGGTCTGTCAATTTTGTTGGTCTTTTCAAAAAACCAACTCTTGGATTCATTGATTTTTTGGAGGGTTTTTTGTGTCTCTATCTCCTTCAGTACTGCTCTGATCTTAGTTATTTCTTGCCTTCTGCTAGCTTTTGAATGTGTTTGCTCTTGCTTCTCTAGTTCTTTTAATTGCGATGTTAGAGTGTCAATTTTAGATATTTCCTGCTTTCTCTTGTGGGCATTTAGTGCTATGAATTTCCCTCTACACACTGCTTTAAATGTGTCCCAGAGATTCTGGTCTGTTGTATCTTTGTTCTCATTGGTTTCAAAGAACATCTTTATTTCTGCCTTCATTTGGTTATGTACCCAGTAGTCATTCAGGAGCAGGTTCTTCAGTTTCCATGTAGTTGAGCGGTTTTGATTGAGTTTCTTAGTCTTGAGTTCTAGTTTGATTGCACTGTGGTCCGAGAGACAGTTTGTTATAATTTCTGTTCTTGTACATTTGCTGAGGAGAGCTTTACTTCCAATTATGTGGTCAATTTTGGAGTAACTGTGATGTGGTGCTGAGAAGAATGTATATTCTGTTGATTTGGGGTGGAGAGTTCTATAGATGTCTATTAGGTCTGCTTGCTGAAGAGATGAGTTCAATTCCTGGATATCCTTGTTAACTTTCTGTCTCGTTGATCTGTCTAATGTTGACAGTGGAGTGTTGAAGTCTCCCATTATTATTGTATGGGAGTCTAAGTCTCTTTGTAAGTCTCTAAGGACTTGCTTTATGAATCTGGGTGCTCCTGTATTGGGTGCATATATATTTAGGATAGTTAGCTCTTCCTGTTGAATTGATCCCTTTACCATTATGTAATGGCCTTCTTTGTCTCTTTTGATCTTTGATGGTTTAAAGTCTGTTTTATCAGAGACTAGGTTTGCAACCCCCACTTTTTTTTGCTCTCCATTTGCTTGGTAAATCTTCCTCCATCCCTTTATTTTGAGCCTATGTATGTCTCTGCGTGTGAGATGGGTCTCCTGAATACAGCAGACTGATGGGTCTTGACTCTTTATCCAGTTTGCCAGTCTGTGTCTTTTAATTGGAGCATTTAGTCCATTTACATTTAAGGTTAAGATTGTTATGTGTGAACTTGATCCTGCCATTATGATATTAACTGGTTATTTTGCTCGTTAGTTGATGCAGTTTCTTCCTAGCCTCGATGGTCTTTACATTTTGGCATGTTTTTGCAATGGCTGGTACCAGTTGTTCCTTTCCATGTTGAGTGCTTCCTTCAGGGTCTCTTGTAAGGCAGGCCTAGGGGTGACAAAGTCTCTAAGCATTTGCTTATCTGTAAAGGATTTTATTTCTCCTTCACTTATGAAACTTAGTGTGGCTGGATATGAAATTCTGGGTTTAAAATTCTTTTCTTTAAGAATGTTGAATATTGGCCCCCACTCTCTTCTGGCTTGGAGAGTTTCTGCCGAGAGATCTGCTGTTAGTCTGATGGGCTTCCCTTTGTGGGTAACCCGACCTTTCTCTCTGGCTGCCCTTAAGATTTTTTCCTTCATTTCAACTTTGGTGAATCTGGCAATTATGTGTCTTGGAGTTGCTCTTCTCGAGGAGTATCTTTGTGGCGTTCTCTGTATTTCCTGGATTTGAATGTTGGCCTGCCCTACTAGGTTGGGGAAGTTCTCCTGGATGATATCCTGAAGAGTGTTTTCCAACTTGGTTCCATTTTCCCCCTCACTTTCAGGCACCCCAATCAGACGTAGATTTGGTCTTTTTACATAATCCCATACTTCTTGCAGGCTTTGTTCATTTCTTTTTCTTCTTTGTTCTTTTGGTTTCTCTTCTCGCTTCATTTCATTCATTTGATCCTTCATCGCTGATACTCTTTCTTCCAGTTGATCGAGTCCGTTACTGAAGCTTGTGCATTTGTCACGTATTTCTCGTGTCATGGTTTTCATCTCTTTCATTTCGTTTATGACCTTCTCTGTATTAATTACTCTAGCTATCAATTCTTCCATTTTTTTTTTCAAGATTTTTAGTTTCTTTGCGCTGGGTACATAATTCCTCCTTTAGCTCGGAGAAGTTTGATGGACTGAAGCCTTCTTCTCTCATCTCGTCAAAGTCATTCTCCGTCCAGCTTTGATCCGTTGCTGGCGATGAGCTGCGCTCCTTTGCCAGGGGAGAAGCGCTCTTATTTTTTGAATTTCCAGCTTTTCTGCCCTGCTTTTTCCCCATCTTTGTGGTTTTATCTGTCTCTGGTCTTTGATGATGGTGACGTACTGATGGGGTTTTGGTGTAGATGTCCTTCCTGTTTGATGGTTTTCCTTCTAACAGTCAGGACCCTCAGCTGTAGGTCCGTTGGAGATTGCTTGAGGTCCACTCCAGACCCTGTTTGCCTGGGTATCAGCAGCAGCGGCTGCAGAAGATGGAATATTGCTGAACAGCAAGTGTACCTGTCTGATTCTTGCTTTGGAAGCTTCTTCTCAGGGGTGTACTCCACCCTGTGAGGTGTGGGGTGTCAGACTGCCCCTAGTGGGGGATGTCTCCCAGTTAGGCTACTCAGGGGTCAGGGACCCACTTGAGCAGGGAGTCTGTCCCTTCTCAGATCTCAACCTCCGTGTTGGGAGATCCACTGCTCTCTTCAAAGCTGTCAGACAGAGTCGTTTGCGTCTGCAGAGGTTTCTGCTGCTTTTGTTGTTGTTTACTGTGCCCTGTCCCCAGACGTGGAGTCTACAGAGACAGGCAGATTTGAGCTGCTGTGAGCTCCACCCAGTTGGAGCTTCCCAGCAGCTTTGTTTACCTACTTAAGCCTCAGCAATGGTGGGTGCCCCTCCCCCAACCTCGCTGCTGCCCTGCCGGTAGATCACAGACTGCTGTGCTAGCAATGAGGGAGGCTCCGTGGGCGTGGAGCCCTCCTGGCCAGGTTTGGGATATAATCTCCTGGTTTGCCCGTCTGCTTAAAGTGCAGTATTCGGGTGGGAGTTACCCTATTTTCCAGGTGTTGTGTGTCTCAGTTCCCCTGGCTAGCAAAAGGGATTCCCTTCCCCCTTGCGCTTCCCAGGTGAGGCGATGCCTTGTCCGGCACTCCCTAGTGAGATGAACCCAGTACCTCAGTTGAAAATGCAGAAATCACAGGTCTTCTGTGTCGCTCTCACTGGGAGTTGGAGACTGGAGCTGTTCCTATTCGGCCATCTTCGTTGTATTGTTAAATTTAGGAAGTTAGAGCAGGTGTGGTGGCCCATTCCTGTAATTCCAGCAGTTTGGGAGGCCACTTTGAGGGGATTTTTTGAGGCCAGGAGTTTGAGACTATCTTGGGCAATTTAATGAGATCCTTTCATTATAAAAAACACAAAAATTACAAAAATTTTTGGGGTATAGCGGCACCGGATTGGGAGGATCCCTTGGGCCTAGGAGGTTGAGGTTGCAGTGAGATATGATCATATCACTGCACTCCAGCCTGGGTGACAGAATTATGCTCTGTCTCAAAAAAAAAATAAGAAAAAGAAAATGAAAAAGAAAATTAAAATAATTTAATGTAGAGAATTAAATTATAATAAGATAAAACATAGTATTTTGTTATGAATTTATTTTGATGACATTTTGTTATGAATTCATTTTGATGAGGTGCATTTATTATTCAGCTAGATTGAAAATATAAATTAATATAAATAAAAATTATTAAAATACTAAATCTATTTTCTGATTTTAGATAAGTTGAATAATATTAATTTTTTTCATGAATTTCTTTGTGGACTTCATTGTAATGGTTACTTCTGTTCATGATCTAGAAAACTGACTTCATCTTATAATTGCCATGTTTATCTTCTTTCCTCTGTTGAGACTTTATCCCTACATAGAACTCAGCCTATTATCTTGAATTCTCCCTTCCCATAATCAAAACCAAACCAAACCATTTGCCAGTCATGTAAGTTCTTTTCAGCCTTTACCTCTCCTTCCTCACTTTGATTTAACTCTGAAGGACTCAGAGGTGTTTCTGTACCTGCAGCTTTTAATGAAGAATTCAAAAACAGCAGGAGGTGTACTCATCATGTGTTGGAATGCCATATGATTTAGCTTGATGCCTGTACTTAAGTTAGACACTTACCCACGCATCCCTTAATATCTACCAACATATTTTTTTTTCTGACTTCATTAATTTCTTTATGTTCTTCAAAACTCAATTCCATTATTTTACTCTGCTGGAGGAGTTTATTCTCCGTTTTCTGCTAAGCTTAGAACTTTTATTTATATATTTGGTCTCATTAATGCCTCTCATAAAAGAAAGACCTATCTAGCTATACTTGTTTTATTGATTTCAATAATTAGAAAGACTATAAAGAACTTCCAAATTTGGGGGTTTTATTTTCTCTTTCCCCTTCCATCTATTTGTACATATAGAGCAGACAGGTTTATAAGTTTATATATATGTAGATATGAATTTTAGCCACCCACACTTTAAAATTAGTTTGAAAGGTTGTACACCTGAGGGATGCAGTGGTTCATGGATGATGACTACAGTTTGTGTATGTTACTTTGTTTATGAGTGTGTGTATTTTGTCTTCTTTAGTGACTGACTATTGCTTTGTGAAAACATAAATATTGTAAACAAAAGTTAAAAACAAAATTATCTAGAATTTTGTAGGATTTTTATTTTGGAGCTTACTTCTTTTCTGAATTCTCCTTTTGTTCTCTATTTTAAAGCTAAATGTAATATTCTGTTTTTCTAATTTTTTAAATTCGGAGTTCTTAGAAGATATATTTTCAATTATTAATACACTTTAACTTTTTGTATACTAAACATACTATTTTGTAATCTATCACTATTCAGCAATTTTGTATATTTATATTTATGTTACTTATATTGTTTAGCAACTTTTGCTAAATACTTATCGTTTTATATTGAGATTATCTCCAGATTTTTATTTATTATTATAATGGTGCATAGAATTCTTGCTTAAATATGAACTCACAATACAATAAAGAAGAGGAAAAATGAAGGAAAAAATCTACCTGAAAAAAATTTAAGAGAGATGACCAACATTGAACACATTGTCATTTTTTGGCCATTTGGGGTGGCATCATCACACAAGAGGCAAAGCCAAAGAATAGGATGAAAGTTCAGGTAAGCCATCCAGAGAAATGGACTACATAGAATTCAAGGGTTACAGCAAGACAGTGATTCAAGTCAGTTAAAAGGAAGAAAAACAATACAGGAGGTACAATGAAAATTTCAAAGGGCAGGCAGCAGAGCCTGTGCTGAATGGTTATATTCTTCGTTTCATCAAAAAGAAATGAGCTGCTTCTTAGAGAATAGGCTTCCCAAGTTTGAAAACCAAGCCTGCTATTCTTCCTCAAATCACTACAAAAGGCAAATCCCCGTTAAGACTGTTGGGACCTAATTTGTTTCCTGATGTTTAAAGATGGCTCATAGATGTCTGATATAATAAATGTGAGTGGAAATTTGAGTAGGATAGGAGGATGATTTCCTAACTGCTAAAGGAAAAAGAGAAAACAGTATTCCTTTTTCTTTTCTGTATTCTAAAAAAAAAAAAAAAGAAAAAAAAAAAGGATACATGTGCAAAACATGCAGGTTTGTTACCTAGGTCTACATGTGCCATGTGGTTTGCTGCATGTATTGACCCATCCTCTAAGTTCCCTCCATTCAACCCCAGCCTGCAACGGGCACTGGTACGTGTTTTTCCCCTCTTTGTGTCCATGTGTTCTCAACGTTCAACTCCCACTTATGAGTGAGAACATGTGATGTTTGGTTTTCTGTTCCTGTGTTAGTTTGCGGAGGATGATGGCTTCCAGCTTCATCCATATCCCTGCAAAGTTCAGGATCTCATTCCTTTTTATGACTGCATAGTATTCCATGCTGTGTATCTACCACGTTTTCTTTATCCAGTCTATCATTGATGGGCACTTGGATTGGTTCCAAGTCCTTGCTATTGTAAATAGTGCTGCAATAAACATACAGGTGCATGTGTCTTTATAGTAAAATGATTTATATTCCTTTGGTTATACACCCAGTAATGGGATTACTGGGTCAAATGGTATTTCTGGTTCTAGATGCTTGAGGAATCACCATACTGTCTTCCACAATGGTTGAACTAATTTTCATTCCCACCAACAGAGTAAAAGTGTTCCTATTTCTCCACAGCTTCACCAGCATCTATTGTTTCCTAATTTTGTAATAATTGCCATTCTGACTGGTGTGAGATGGTATCTCATTGTTGTTTTGATTTGCATTTCTCTGATGAACAGTGATGTTGAGCTTTTTTCATATGTTTGTTGACTGTGTAAATGTCTTCTTTTGAGAAGTGTCTGTTCATATCCTTTGCCCATTTTTGGTGGGGTTGTTTGATTTTTTTCTTGTAAACATGTTTAAGTTTCTTGTAAATTCTGGATATTAGACCTGTGTCAGATGGGTAGATAACAAAAATTTTCTCCCATTCTGTAGATTGCCTGTTCACTCTGATGATAGTTTGTTTTGCTGTGCAGACACTCTTTAGTTTAATTAGATCTCATTTGTCAGTTTTGGCTTTTGTTGCAATTGCTTTTGGCATTTTCATCATGAAATCTTTGCCCATTCCTATGTCCTGAATGGTATTGCCTAGGTTTTCTTCTAGGGTTTATATGGTTTTGGGTTTTACATTTAGGTCTTTAAACCATCTTGAGTTAATTTTTGTGTAAGTGTAAGGAAGGGGCAGAGCCAAGATGGCCAACTAGAAGCAGTGGCATTCGGAGGCTCCCATGAAAACAAACAAACAAAAAAAACAAAAAAAGAAAACCTTAGTAAGCGTGTGAATCCTTCACCAGCAACCAAGGTGTCCAGGTTCTCTTATCAAAATTGACTAGGAAGCTAGCGTGACTCCCGGAAGGAAGGAAGAACAGTGTGGTGCAGGGGCCCACCTGAGAGCGACAGGAGGAAGGGGAACCCCCTCCCCCCAGCCAAGGGAGGCAGTGAGTGAGCGTGCTACCCAGTTGGAGAAACTGTGTTTTTTCCACATAACTGTGCAACTCATGGATCGGAAGATCCCACTCTCAAACCCACGTCACCGGGACCTAGTGTCCCAACCCTGGAATGTGCAGATTCTTACAGCCTCTTAGCTGGAATCTGCTTATGCTTAGGGAACTCCTGGCTAGGAGGGGTGTCCAATACCAGCAGCAGCTGCCTGCTGTCTAAGCCATTTGAACTCCTTGGGGGAGGGGCAGCAGTCAGCACTGGGACTGGCAACTGCCTAATAAACTAAACTCCCTGGGCGGGGGAAGGGCAGCACCCATTTCTATAGCTCCAGGCTGCACTTTTCCCCTGGTGGAATCAGGGAGGCTGGATGGCTGGGTCCCAAGACTTGTCCCCACAGCCCAACACACTGGCTGTGGCAGTCTGCAGCCAGAATGCCTCTTCAGGCCTAAACCTGACCCATTCTTGCTCATTGTGTGGTGCTTCCCTGCAGTATCTCCAATACCTGCAGCTAGAGGCTCAGGGACAGAATTCAGATCTCCCTGGGCCTAAGCCCCTAGTGGGAGTGGTGGCTGCAGTCTCTACAGACCAGCAGATTTAGGCTATCCTTCTGGTAGTTCTGAGGAATCCGGGCAGCCCAGACAAGTGGGTTTCTGCCTAGCAAAGCACAACCCCTCCACCAAGGAACAAAGGGTCCTGTTCTCCATGCCACCCTACTGGGTGAGACCTCCAACAGGATCTGCCAGACACCCTATATGGGAGTGATCCTACTGGCATCAGGTGGGTGCCCCTTGAGGTCAGTGGTCCCCCAAAAAAGAGCAGGCACCCATCTTTGCTGTTCTCCAGCCTCCTTGAGTGACATCTCCAGGGACTGGAGCAAATCAGATGAATAGGCCCTAAAGTGAACCCACAGCAAACTGCAGCAGCCTTACAGAAAAGGGACCTGACTATTGAAAGAAAAACAAGCAGAAAGCGGCAACAATGGCACCACCAGCAATAACAAAAAAGGCCTCCACAAAAACCCCATCCAAGGGTCAGCAGCCTCAAAGACCAAAACTAGACAAACTCATGAAAATGAGAAAGAATCAATGAAAAAATGCTGAAAACCCAAAAGGCCAGAATGTGTCTTTTTCTCCAAATGATCGCAATGTCTCTCCATCAAGGGAACAGAACTGGACAGGGGATCAGATGGGCGAATTGATGGAAGTAGGCTTCAGAATATGGGTATTCCTCAAAATATTAGCCGGACATGGTAGCACATGCCTGTGGTCCCAGCTACTTGGGAGGCTGAGGCAGGAGAATCACCTGAACTGGGGAGGCAGGGGTTGCAGTGATGAGATCGCGCCACTGCACTCCAGCCTGGGCGACAGAGCGAGACTCTGTCTCAAAAAAAAAAAAAAAAAAAAAAGTATTCCTTTTTCTTATTCAAAAATACAGCATAGTAAGAGTAAGAGGGATATTTTTTTCTGTGTGTTTCAATTTTAATTGGGGCCCAAAAGTTAAAAGCAAATTTTCATGTAGTCTAAAGAGAAGTGTCTGATTATGCAAATAGTTCATGCGAAGGAATTCAAAACAGGGTATGCAAAACAGTCCATATAGTACATCCCCAGATAAGTAAGATAGTTGGACAAGATTAGAGAGAAAGGGGAGCTTTCAGCTCCCGCCATACCCCACATCCAAGCCATGAGAAAGCAGCTTCAAAAGAGCTATTTGATGAACCTGATATGAGTCCTCTGGAGCTAGTAGAAGCTACAGGTTTTTGCCTGACTCTTGCCTTGAAAAGCTAAAGGGCATGAGGCTGGATGGAGCTGCCTCTGGTGGGAGATTGAGAAGAAAGGACGGTGGTGATCTGCACTTTCAAGTTGGAAGAATAAAAGTGCAAAGTTCCTGAGGGGACAGAAGAAAGCTGTGAAGTTTAAAGCATATTCAAAGTGACCCCAGCCAAGGGGATGACTGGCAGGGTATCATGTCTCCCCAAAATAAAGCTATTTTGAAACATATTGAAATAGAAATTGAGAGGGAAATCTAACAAGGTCAGTAAAAGTTTGCACTTTGGCCTGTCTCATGGAAGTGCCGAGAGGTGTCCTGAAGAACACATAGCACTAGTACCAAAATACAAAGTTATAGTCTTATAAGCCCTTTACACTCTTTACCTCTCCTCCCCTGCTTTGGTTTAACCCAAACAGTGCCAGAAGCAAGACAGGGAGTGGAGAAGGAGGATGCAGGAAGGAGGCAGAGTGTAGGCAGAAATATTATGCAACTTTGCGGCTCCTTCATCTTCAAGTTTTCCATATCAGGTTAATTAGCCAAATTCAATCTTGAACATTAAATCAACAAAGGTGTTAAAATTTTATTCATATACCAAACGAGGCTTTTGAAAATGCCAAAAAATAAAAGGGGGAATGATTGTTCACCTGTGAGAGCAAGATTGATATTCATTTCTTTTGTGTTATTAGTAGCAGTATTGGCTATTTTTTTCTTTTTTTAATGAAGTCTTCCGTAGTGGCTGAAAAGTGCTCTACTGTTCTAGCCACACCAGGAACTTCTCTGAGATATTCTGGGTACCCCATACCCTAACCACGATTTTGCAACTACTGTTTTAGTGCTTGGTGTAGGAGGGACTCCCCAGCATCACAGTCCTGTTGATTGACTGGTTAGTGCCCATGTTGAACATGTTATTAAATATTCAACTATTACCCAGACCAGAAAAATTGCCTGAAAAGCTGTAGGATCATGTGATAGAATGATGAGAAACAATATTTATTTTGCTGATTGCATGTCAGCAAATCCAGCTCATCTAAAAAATGGCTTTAACAGTAAAAATTACACGTTATTGATTCTACATTGTATAACCTGCTTTTAGGCATTAGGTAATATGTTTCCTAGCAGTTTTCTGGAGTAAGCATTATCAAACCTATTTTACACATGAGAAAACTGGGGCTCAGAAAGTAAATTGTTCCAAGTTAACAAAACTAGTAAGTGGATGAGCTTGATTTTCAAACACAAGTGTGCCTCCAAAGCCCATTCTTTCACTTTTCATATATTGCCTCTGATTCAGTCTGCTGGATTTTTTGCTTCCATTTTTATTACTTGTGCATAACGAATTTTTTTCCTCTGGTTTGCTTTCCTTTACACTAATAAGAACTGCAAGAAAAGTGTTTCTTTTTATTTGATTGTGCTTTTTTTTTTTTTTTTTTTTTGGCAAACGTGTTGGAAATTAGTCTGGGAAAATCTGATGTGAAGGAAGTAAAACATTCTCCTTTTATAAGTTTATTTTTTCAAAGTGAACTTCTGTAGAGGTGGTTTTAATTTATCTTCATAGTAACCTACTTTTTTGCAGAAACTAACAAAGTTGAGAACATCATTAACAACCACATTATGAGGCTTATCAACCCTCAGTGTAAAATATGTAATAGAGTAGACATGAAATGTATGCTAATTATTATAGTTATAGCTATTAATTCTTGATATTGCTGAGAAAATTAGTTTCAAGTTCCCATTTTCAAATATTTCCTGTTGCACAGAATGTTAAAAATATTTTCGTAGGTTACCATCTACTAAAATAATTTAGTTAAATTTATATTTCTTATTGTTGATTCACAAAGTAAATATATTTTTAAAATAAATGAACAAGAAAATAAGCAATTATTGGCAACAATGAATGTAAAAAAATTTACTTGTTCATTCTATGTATAAAATCCTATCATCTGAAGGTGAAGAGACACATTTGGAAGCTACAAACACCAAGAACAAGACTGGGGCAGTTGAAAATTAAAACCACACAGAAGGCCCAGTATGACATTTTAGATGTTAACTGGAATACAATTCATTTTAGATTGGATGGCCATTGTAAATCCAGCTCACTGTATGATCTGCAATTTATATTGAGATGAAGCAGAAATAATTTTTCTGCCTCAGCTTCTTGGTTTTTAATATAATGTTTCACAGATGTCTGACCTTTGGTTTTAATATGATAATGTGGCTTCCTCCCAACAAAGACCTAAAAGCTGATTGTCACAACAGAACTTGTTTTTGAAAGGAGAATTATACCAGATTGTGTACCAAAAGAAATGCTATGATTTTTCTTTTTAAATTCTTGATACATCAAATTTAGTTGTTCTCAGGGGTATTTCAAGATTAGTAGGCAAATATAAAAGATAGGTTTTGTTAAAGCAGAAATTATTATTATTAGTTTTTAGTTAGTTGATTGAGAGAAATGTTCAATTCTCCTTTGGAGGAACATTCATTCTTTATTACTGTTGTCACTTTGTCTTAGAGCTTTATTGTATACACCATTGTTGTCACATGATGTCATTGCTCCTTTTTTGTCAATGCTATTTCTATGTACTATCATTTGTATTCAAATCAAATGTTTTTTCTTGTTTTTAATATTTTTTTTAAAATTTATTTTTAAGTTATGTCGGTGCATAGTAGTTGTACATATGTGTGGGGTACATGAGATAGTTTGATAAAGGCATACAATGTGTAATAACCACATCAAGGTAAATGGGGTAACAATCACCTCAAACGTTTATCTTTTCTTGTGTTAAAAAACAATCTAATTATGCTTTTTTAGTTATTTTATAATGTACAATAAATTATTATTCACTGTAGTCACCCTGTTATGCTATCAAATACTAGATCTTGTTCATTCTATCTAACTATGATTTTGTACTCATTCACTTTCTCTTCTCCCTCTCGGAAACCCTTCCGAGTCTCTGGTAACCATCATTCTACTTTCTCTCTCCATGAGTTTAATTGTATTAATTTTTAGCTCCCACAAATAAGTGATTAAATGAAAAGTTTGTATTTCTGTGCCAGACTCATTTCACTTTTTTCCTGTTTTCCTTGTAGTGAAGGTGTTTTTCTCTGGTGATGTATTTTAATTTCTTGCTTTTTATTGTTTGTGTATCTGTTACATGTTTTTTAATTTGAGGTTACCACGAGGCTTTCTAATAATGTCTTACAACCCATTATTTTATTTTTTTAAAATTTTTTAAAATTATACTTTAAGTTCTAGGGTACATGTGCATAATAACATGCAGGTTTGTTACATATGTATACTTGTGCCATGTTGGTGTGCTGCACCCATCAACTCATCAGCACCCATCAACTGGTCATTTACATCAGGTATAACTCCCAATGCAATCCCTCCCCCCTCCCCCCTCCCCCATCCCCATAATAGGCCCTGGCCCCAGGTGAGTTCAGAGATGCTGTCTGATAGCCAGAGTCTGGAATTGGAAACCCTAGGAATCTAACTGGTGCTATATTCTACTGTGGCTCAGTTGGCACCCAAGCCACCAGACAAAATCCTTCCCACTCTTTCCTCCCCTTTTCACAAGTAGAGGAGTCTCTCTCCATGGCCAACACTGCCCCAGGCCCACGACAAGTACTGCCTAGATACCACCAGTGTTCACTCAAGGCCCAAGGGCTCTTCAGTCAGCTTGTTGTAAATGCTGCCAGGCCTGGGATTCTCCCTTCAGGGCAGTGGGCTCCCCTCTCACTCAGGGCAGGTCTAGAAATGCTGTCCACGAGGCAAGGCCTGGAATCAGGGATCCTAAGTGCCCACTGGTTGCCTTAGCCCACTGTGGCCAAGCTGGTATCTAAACTGATTTTTGAAGGTGCTGTTTTGTTGGATTTTGTGTTCTTATGAAGGTGCTGTTGTTCAATTTGTTGTTCTTGTAGGGAGAATGATCAGTGAAAGCTTCCATTTTGGTCATCTTGCTCCACCTCCTCTCCTAATTGTTACTAGTTGTTTTCACACTCTTATCTACATCTCTGACTCTCTAATTCAGATGACTTTCTGAGCTTCATTGATATTTTTTCTAGCCTTTTCCTTATAGATTTCTGAATTTATGACAGCAGGAAGATGGACAAAGCCATTTTCTATTAGTTTGATAGCTTTTTTCCAACTGGAACTAACCACTATCTTCACACAAATGAGTGAGAAGTTTTTGGAATATCTTTAAATCTTTAAGAACATTTTTATTGTTGGTAATTATATATTTGAACCCTTACAGTATTACTTTTTGAGTGTGGTTCAATTATCTATTCTTGTTTCTCCATAATTACTTGTTAAATGTTTCTGGGCTGGGCATGGTGGCTCATGCTTATAATCTCAGCACTTTGGAAGGCTGATGCAGAAGGATTGCTTGAACTTAGAAGTTTGAGACCAGCCTGGGCAACATGGCAAAACCCTGTCTCTACAAAACACACAAAAATTAGTCAAGAATGGTGGCATGTGCCTGTAGTCCCAGCTACTTGGGAGGCTGAGGTTGAAGGATCTCTTGATCCTTCCTTGAGCCCAGGAGATCAAGGCTGCAATGAGCTATGATTATGCCATTGCACTCCAGCCTGAGTGACAGAGTGAGAACCTGTCTCCAAAAGGGGAAAAAAAAAAAAAAGTTTCTGGTGCTAGGCAAGGATCGCAAGTCTTTACACTAGTTCTACAACTGTTAAGTCATCGTTTGCCATAAATCAAAATTCTCGCCTTGATATTTGTTTTCCCATCCATTATTTTATGGGCAATTCCCTCTGAACCCATTATTGGTTATTTCAATTCCTTTCTTATCTATTCAGATGTATTTTGCCTTGACACTAGAAAATGTTTCCTTGCCTATAAAGATCTCTTCTTTTTCTTTTTTATCCAATAGCGATTATAGAACTCAAAAGCCAGCTGTCATTGAAAAGTGGCCAGATCATACAGTTTTTCATTTTTCCTGCAGCCAGATGCTCTCAATTGACTCTTCCTAGAAGCCTGAATCTGCTAGTTCTTCAAGTCATTTGACTAAGTGGCCATTTCTGCACATCTCTCCTTGGACTTGTATTAACTGCCTCCTGTGTGCCCACCTTCTCCATTTCTAACTGGCTTCACACTTTTTCCTCCTGTCTGATATCTTAATGCTACCCTTCCCTTCTCCTGTAGTACCTGAATAGCTTTGATCTGCAAGATGCTCTAACATTTCATCTGGCATAAATTCCAATCCTTATTTATGCTGCTATGTATGTCTTCCCCCTCCAATCTTACTCTTAAGAACTCTATTATTTCAGAACCCAAACAATATGTTGTACTAGCCATTCTGTTTCTTTTATCACAGATCCTCTTGACTAGCTTTTGTCCAGAATTTACTTAAATATATAAATGAAAGGTGCTGTTTCTTTTCAATATCTTCCTCTTTTATATTCCTCAGCCAAACTCGTCTCCATATTTTCATTTAAGCACTTCTTATTCTTAATGTTCTGTACCAAATTATCATCATTTTTCTCTGACTGACTGATGATACATCACCGTTTCTCATCAGCATTCATCCGTCCCGTAATACTTCATCTTCGTACTTTGAGTTGGTTCACTTAATAACTAGATTGTCCCTGTGGTTTACATTCCAATTATTTCGTCTCCATTTCCTTAATGTTGTCTACATTTCACGTTATTTCTCTCTGATTTTCTTTTTTCTTTTCCTTTTTTTTTTTTTTTTTTTTTTTTTGGTGTATGACAGATTTCCTTACTGCAGTATTTCTCTTCTCAAATTTATTTTACTTGAGAAGTAAAATATTCTTACTCTTCAGTAAGGTTTTTTTTTTCCCCCATTTTATATCAATTCTGCCTTTTATGTGAAATCCTACTATCTGTTGTTTTATAACTCGTGTTTGTTATGCAGATGACAATTATCATTATATATCTTCAAAACACCATGTAGGTACTTCTCTTCTAAATTCAATACAATTTGTAGAATCATGACATATGTTGGGGATGAAGATGCAAATAATTTAGTACTCCCCTAAGGGAGCTCATGGTACATTGGGATTACAAGAGAATAAACAACATATTTTGCTATATTTTAATGAGCATTTAGACCAGGATTGTCCAATCTTTTGGCGTCCCTGGGTCACATTGGAAGAACTGTCTTGGGCCACACATAAAATACACTAACACTAACAGTAGCTGTTGGGCTAAAAAAATGCAAAAAACAAAATCTCATAATGTTTTAAGAAATTTTACAAATTTGTGTTGAGGTGCATTCAAAGCCATCCTGGGCCACATGTGGCCAATAGGCCACAGGTTAGAAAAACTTGGTTTAGACAGAGGTACGCAGAGTAGGCTGTGGGAACCCAGAAGAAAAACATTTAATCCAGTCAGAGAGAAAAGTGCCTGGTGAATTAGTTGGTTCCCTGAGGACAGAGTCTGTAAGTGCCTTGTTCACTGTTCTTTTCCTGTTCTAGTACTTCTGTATGCATATGGAGGGCACATATAAAATATTTAGTGAGGAAATGAGGAAGTAAAATGGCACATATGTAGATTTCTGGAACATGCTTAAGATGGCTGCAACGTTACCAAATCAGGGATAGAAAAGCCACTGAGGACCCAGGAAACCACAAGGAGTTGACCTGACAGGTTTGTAGATGCAGGCAGTTCATCTCAAGATGAAAGCAGTTCAAAACTCATAGGTGATCAGAGGCCACTAAATGCTTTGAAGTAGGAAAATGACATGATCTGACATATGTTTTAGAAAAATAATTCTGACTGGCAATATGAAAAATAGATTTGAGTGGTAGAGAGTACAGAGGCGGGTGTGAGGAAGTCCTTTAGGTGTCGCAGCTAAGACAGTGGTGATCAAATGGACTGGATGCAAAATAAGCAACAATCTCCCTCATTCTGAGTGAGACAATGAACTAGTAGAAAGGAAATGAACTTCTAGATTCATTGTCCCTCTAAGTGACTTTTTCTGAATCAAAGAGGGTTTGACATATTATTTGGGAAATATGCCAGATGAAGATTCTGTTTCCTCACCCCTGTTCCACAAACCCAGACACTCCAAATTTCCATTTTACATACCATACAGGTAAAAGAGACAGTAGTTGCCGTATTCAAGGGTAGGATTACATGTCTCTGAGATTTTTCTTCCCACTTCTAACTAGGGTAAATGCTGGTATTTCACTTTCTTTTTTTTAGAGGTAATCATGTCTAATCCCCACCCATTGTCCAAGGGGTCTTTTCACCAAGGCCTTTCCCATTTCTATCCAGCCATTTGATCTCACCAAACTTCATTGGTAGATTTCTACAAGAGGTTTTCATTATACTTGTATCAATTAATAGAATTCTGCTAATCAACATCAATTGCTAATTTAAAATGAAATGAATATATTCAGAATTATCTACTCTAACTTAAACGTATGTTTCAGATAGTTATTCTATGTATAGTTGTTGCCAGCTATCAATTAAATGTTAATTGACTTCCAATCCTTCCAGATATTTAACTCCCTAAATTTGGAAGGGGGTTAGAGTATTGTAATATCTACTTTCAACTCTAACGCAGTGAACTCTGGACTATAGCTACTGTATGTGAGTGTAATTCTTCTCTCACCATAGAGACTCTGATAAGGTTCATTTATTTTCTCTTTAAAAATGTAGTAAAAGGAGTGGGATATTCTTCAAAGGAAATAAACGAATAAATATGATATTTGTTATTAACAAACTGATGTTTGAACAATTCATCCAGACTGTAAGAATTAACTACTAACATAGCAATAAATCTCTCTTGATTGAATACTATATTTGCAGGGAATAGAAAAATCAATTTTATCACTGAAAATACATTTGGATGTAAGATCAACATAATTTTTGAATCAGCCATTTCCTTACTCTGTCTCCAGAGAAGCTGAGATCAAAATTTACATATTATTAACTATTTAAAATAAATAAACCAAAAGGAAACTCTTGAGATTTGCTTCTGGGAAGATGGTGACAGAATTTCAGATACTTAAAAATGTAAATATTTGCTTTTATCTTCTTATAGAAATCCTAAGAGTATTCCATTTCTAGGCTGTTGTAAATAAAAAAAAAATATGCCACCAAGTTTTTCTCAAGAAAATATGCAACCATGTCTCTCTGTTTTCAGTGTGTTTCTTTTCAGCAAGTATAAACAAACAAGCTTACTCTGATAGAAAATGCATCTGTTTTCTAATCAAACAAAGAGAGAAAGCTGAAAGTGCTGATGGGCACCATCCGTGAATGGTTGTTAGGATGCTATGATATGCCTACCTGAGGGGAAAAACACAGATAATAAAGAAAAGGAGAAAAGCTACTAAGTTACAAGTAGATTTCAGATTAAGATGCCACTCAGAATAGTTCTCAACATGCCACAAGTGTTAGGACAACAGAATAGGTATACAAAGAGGAGACAATTGCCTCTCTCAATGGTACCCTTATATTTACTTTGCTCTGTGCAGTTTTCATTTACTAATGTTGTCTTAATGTCCTGACATAACTAAGCAATTGTCCCTCCTCTTTTCTCCTTTAAAGAATCTCACATTTAGACAAATTCTATGATCACTTTAACTATGTATAATAATGCAGTAAAGTTACTTGATAACTTTAGCTTTACATCAATAACTCTGATTTTCTAACCCTAAAATTTGATACCTAGCATGAAAGATAGTCACTTCAACAAAGTATTTGGTTTGAGAGGGTTAAATATTGTGCTATTCTGGAATATTGACTATTTAAGAAAAGGCACTTGAAAAATAGCAGGTGTAAGAAAAACATTTTGATCTTTAGACTGTTTCTTAAAAGCAGAAGATGAAATTACTGTGTGAAAGAAACCCTTTCTATACTTGACATATGTAGCATCCATGTCCTCAAGGACAAGAAGTTGAAATTAAGAGAATTCAGCAGAGACTTTGCTAGGATAACTCATCTTTTAAACTTCCACATATTTTAGTCATGTTTTCACTGTTTAGTATTCTTTGTCCAATTTAGTATGTAAGTAACTGGCTCTGGTTCTTCTGATCTTCATTTCTTTATGAGGGTTCCCGAGCTTTATAAAACCTTTCTTATGTCAGTGTAATTCTTGGACCCAACTAGAAACTGAAGAGGATAGAAGTGGAAGTTTTCTGCCCGTATAGCCTCTTTTTGACCTCTCATTCAAACATGCTCTGGCATTCAATACTCTCAAATAAGGAACTCAAAATTACACTATCAATCTCACTATGAAAGTCCTCAGGAATATTACTGCAAAATCTGAAGAATATCTTGAAAAGAACACACTGGGAAACAGCATACCTCTATAGATTTCAAGACATAGAAGGAAGGATAGCCAAAATGCATTTCAGTGATCTTTTCCTTGGTCAACTCAAAGTATATTTATTTATATCTATAGTACTGAAAAAAAAGTCGGATACTTTTTGCTAAAATCGAGAGCTCACTAGGCCATTTAGTCTGCCATCTTCTCTCTTAAAATTTTCTCTAGTCCTAATTAGTTCTTCCTTTCAAGTGTTTCAGACTTCTAATTATAAGAAATGGCTTTCACCTCATTATTGGCACTTTAAGGTTTCTGCACCATGACTCAAGTTGCAATTGTTTAAAAAAACATCCAAAAGGAACTTTCTAGCCAAAATTTCCTTTTCTTCTCTGAATTTCTAATTCTATTTCTACAGTAGACCACGAATGGCATCCTAATCCCAGAGTATTAAAATATTAAGAAAACCAATATCTTCTGTTGCATTTTTCATTTTCATTATTTTTGATCTTCTGGATTTTCAATTCTTTATTCTAGAAAGTGATAAATATATAAACTTCAACCTTAGTCATACAGATTTCTAAGTCATTGCTTGTTCCTGAATACCAATGTCCTAACAAGCTCTCACTCTACCTCAGTGTCCAGTAAGTACAAATCAACATTTGTAACCATTGTTCTGCACATATCCTAGTGATACTGATGAATAATTCAAGGCTGAAGAAACTGTTTTTATATTTTCTAATTATATAATTTTATGTTATCTGCTGTCAAATCTATCTGGAAATACATGGGCAGCCTTAAAAATACTTATGCTAAGAAAAGTTTCATAAATAATTTGGCAATTACGTTTTCTGTGTTTACTTGTCTATTTTCATGGGTTCAGTAAGTGCAGCGAACAGCTTTTTAAAAATCCTTGCTTTAATATGTTATTTTATAGTTACATTAATGAATCAATATACAATTGAAATATTATAAAATCCATGAACAACCACATGGTTACCCACACGATTAATGTTACTTAAATATGTATATACACACATATGTGTGTGTGTGTGTGTGTGTGTGTGTTTGTGTGTGCAGGAAGTAGAGAAAGCTGGTGCTGGCTAAACCAGAAGCTAATAATTTTAAAACAAGTAATGGCAAAGTGTGTATTCATCCTGTTATTTCCTTTTAAACTCTTGTAAAAATCTTTTCCATCACAGCTCCTTAATTTTCTGTGCTCTCTTCCAAATAGTAGATAATATTATTTATGGATTGAGGCTATTTGTGAATATGAGCATTGTGTTGTGTGTCTGATACTGGAAGTCTGGTTATAATACCTAAGATCAGGAAAGATGCATATTTAAAATCCGAACAGTAAACGGTCAGTCTTTTCTTTAGGGAAAATGCTTCTAGTGCAGACATGCATAGATTTATGAATTATTACAAAAGACACATTAAGGTATCAATTCTAGAAATTTTCATTGTGATGTATTACTCATCCTAATTTTTATTTTTCAAAGTTTTGCATGTCAAGTCTAAACAGAAAACATACGTTGTTAGGATGTATCATTTGTAGGAATGGGTAGAATTAGTAAAGAATCTGATATAACCTATACAGTTGAATAAAATCTTTATACCAGCGATAGCAGTACTACAAAAGATTAATATGCTTTAAGCTTCAGTGACTCTAAGGAGAAATATATCAAGTTAGACTCTAAGCAAACAATTTTATAGCAGAAAATAACTTTGGAGAGATCAAAATTGCTACTGAATTAAAATTGCAAATTTTGCTAAATTATCTACTCCAGTTTGTACTCTAGTGTAAAATACTTAGATTTTCTTCTTTATTTTAACTCCATATCCAAGACACATCTACACAGAAGAACTATATATGAAAGTTCTTTTTCTTCAGATATGCCAATGTCTTTTTCACTTCAGGGTCTTTGCACATACTGTTATTTATCTTGAACACTCAGACCATTACATTACTACCTACTTTTCATCATTTAGCTCAAGTGACACCTCCTGAGGTAGGCCTTTCCTCATTACTCTATTAAACATTACTCTATTAAACTCTATTCCTCTTCACTCCTGTCAGAGAAGATTAAATCTGCATTATCTGAGAAAACTGTGATGGCTTCCCCTGAGGCAGTTGTCATGCAAGATCATGCTGATTTTCCTTAGGACTCACCCTCACCACCCTTTTTCCTTCTAGAACTATAACTAGACTCACATCACAGCAGTCCCCTAGAGGTGAGGTACAAAGTGTGACCCAGGAGTTACACTACACTCAAAGATAACTACTTGAGTTTTCTAATTTATCCATAAATAGTGAATATGTGTGAGAATGGATAGTGAAAATGTGGGATAGTGGTGGAAGGAATATGAAGTTAGGTCTGGCTGAATTTACTGATATAGGCTTTCTAAGCAGAGAACCTGCCAATTTAACGTGGCAGCTTGAAGAGATAGGAAGAACTCTTAACAATTTGATTGGTTGGCTGAAACATAGGTCAAAATGGGATTCACAAATGGTATACAGCAATTTGGAAATGCTGGATCTGCCTTGGTTTAATGTAGACAAGGGGTTTGAAATGCTTAGGAAGATGGGAATGTTAGAGTGAATTTGTGATTCAAGATATATTCACCCACACTGGAAGCGGCCAGAAGACATACCTTTCATCATGACTGTGGAAAATATATTTGTGAGGGGAAACCTAGCATCCTTGAAGAGTTCTGTGGTCACTCTTGTCTGTAGTCATGCCTTATAATGGGAATCACAGTCACTGAATTGGAAAACCTAAATGCAGTGGAAGTAACTGGATCCTGGGGGCAGCAGGGGCCAAGTTATGGTGTTCAACCACAAAGGCAAGGTGGGCTTGGACAGCAGAGTCAAAGCAGCAGTTAAAATCATCTGACTTTTGCAGAACTGTGGTCTCAGCTAGTTGATTTTGGTGTTCCTAGAAGTGAAATAGTTAGGAACCCTACTAAATTACTACTTAATCTGTGTAAGCAGAAAAGTTGTAGGTCAGGTGCACAAAAATCTAACCTGAATCATAGGGAGGGAGAGTCATAATCCATCAATTAATTCCCAGATTTGAGCCAGTTGGCAGACCCAGAATCCCTTAAATGAAGGGTAGGCTGGTATTCTTAGAAGAAACCCAGGTACGCTGCTAAAACATTTATACTGTTAATCTTTCTCCAAGTCTTCCTCAATAAACCTATGGTCTTCTACCAGAGTAACTCTACATTTGGAAAAAGAAAGTAATCAGATCTTTCAGGGACTACTGGACACTGGCTCTGAACTGTCACTAATTCCAGGAGACCCAAACAGTCACTAAGGTCCACAGTCAGAGTAGGGGCTTTGGGAAGTCAGGTGAGCAAAGGTTTAGCTCATGTTTATCTTACTATGGATCCAGTGGCTTCCCAAACCCATCCTTTGGTTATTTATTCAGTTCTGAAATGCATAATTGGAATACATATATTCAGCAGCTGGCCGAATCTCCATATTGGTTTTCTTACCTGTGGACCGAGGACTATTACGGTAAAAAGGGCCACGTGGAAGCCACTATAACTGCTTAGGAAACTAGGAAAACAAAAATGAAAAGAAACACAAATACAAAAGAAAAACTGCAATTTCTAAGGAATTGTCTAGATTAGTGCCACCATCAAGGATTTGAAAGATGTAGGGGTTGTGATCCCAACCACATACCCATGAGGCCTGTGGAGAAAAAAAAAAAAAAAAAAAAAAGTGGATCTTGGAGAATGACAGTGATTTTTGAAAACTCCAAGTAATGACTTTAATTACTGCTGGTATACCAAATGTGGTTTCATTGCTTGAGCAAACTAACACATCTCCTGATCCTGGTATGCAGGTATTTATATTGCAAATAAATTTTTATCCATCCTTGTCAATTATAACCACCTGAAGTATTTTGCTTTCAGGGGACAAGACCAGCAATACACCTTAATGTTCCACCTAGACATATATCAACTCTCCATCACTATGTCATAATTTAGTTTTCAAGCATCTTGATTGTCTTTCCCTTCCACAAGATATCACACTTGTACGTTACATTATGTTGATTGGACTTAGAGACCGGAATTAGCCACCAATCTAGACTTATTGTTAAGACATTTGTGTGTCAGAGGATGGGAAATAAATGTGAAAAATATTCAGGAGTCTTCTACCTCAGTGAAATTTTTAGGGCAGAAGTGGTATAGGGTATGTCAAGATATTCCTTTTAACGTAAAGGATCAACTGCACCTGGCCCCTAAAACCAAAAAAAAAAAAAAAAAAAAAAAAAAAAAAAAAAAAAAAAAGAAGAAGCACAATGACTACTGTGTCTTTTTGGACACTAAAGATAAAGATAATGTTTTTCTCATTTGGATGTGTTACAGTAACTTATTTACCAGATGTCACCAAAAGCTGCGAGTTTGGGATGAGGCTCAAAATAAGAGAAGGTTCTATAGCAGATCCAGGTTGCTGTGTAAGCTCCTCTGCCACTTGGGTCATTTAATTCAGCAGATCCAATGATGTTTGAAGTATCAGAGATGTTTGGAGCATTTGGAAGGCCCTTAGGATTTTGGTGAATCCTAAGGTAAACCACAGTGAAGCCTTTTAGGATTTTGGAGCAAAGCCCTTCCATCCTCTATGGATAATTACTACCATTTCGAGAAATAGCTATTGGCCTGCTACTGTGACTTAGTAGAGATTGAACACTTAATCATGGGCCACCAAGTTACCATGTGACCTGAGATGCCTATTATCAACTGGGCATTGTGTGATTCACCAAGTCAGAAAATTAAGTGTGCACCTCTTTATTAAGTAGAAGTGATATATACATGATTGGGTCCAAACAAGCCCTGAAGTCTCTACCAAGTTACATGAAGTAGCCTAAATGCTCATAATTCCTGTGCCTGCTACTCATCCTTCTCTCTCCAATCTTATACGTGTGGCTTCATATAATCAGTTGATAGAGGAAAATAAAACTCGGACTTAATTTACAGATGATTCTGCACTATGTGGTAGTGCACACTACATGTCTACCACTCAAAAGTAGACATTTGTACACTATACCCCTTTTCTGGTACAACCTTTTAGGACAGTAGTGAAGGGAAACTCTCCCAGTGGACAGAACTTTGAGAAGTGCATCTGGTTAGTTACTTTGCTTGGAAGGAGAAATGGCCAGACTATTGATTATATACTACTTCATGACCTTTGCCAATGGTTTGCCTCGATGGTCAACCGGGAAGTATCATGATAGAAAAGTTGGTGACAAGAAAATTTAGGGAACAAGTATGTAGACAGACCTCTGTGAATGGGAGAACAATGTAATGTTTTGTCCTATGTGTATATTCACCAAAAGGTAGCATCATCAAAGGAATATTTCACTAATCAAGTGGGTAGGATGAACTGTTCAGTTGAAACCATTCAGCCTCTTTCCCCAGTCACTCCCTTCATTGTCCATGAACAAAGCCGTCATAATTGTAGAGATGGGGGTTACACATGGAATCAGCAATATGAACTTCCACTCACCAAACCTGACTTGATTGCTCAGTCTAGCAGTAGCAGAGGACACATTGAGCCCCTGATACAGTGCCATTCCTTGGAGTAATCAGCTGGCTGCCTGGGGACATGCTGATTACATTGAATGAATTTCATCATGGAAGTAGAATTTTGTTCTTACAGGAATAGACACTATGAATATGGATTGCCTTCCCTGCATGCAGTGCTTCTTCCCAAATTACCATGACAGACTTATAAATGCCTTATACAGTATCACAATATACCACACACCATTGCTTGTAATCAAACAACTCACTCCCTAGCAATAGATGTCAGCAATGGGCCCATGGTTATGGGATCCAATGGTCTTACCATATTTCCCATGACCCTGAAACAATTGGATTCATAGAATGGTATAACAGCCTATTAAAAACTCTGCTGCAGCACCAGGTAGGTGGCAATATCTTGCAGAACTGGGACAAATTCATAAAGCTATATATGTTCCGAATCAGCGTTCAATATATGGTGCTGTTTTTACCGTAGCAGAATTCTTGGCTCCAGGAATCAAGGAGTGTAAATGAGAGTGACAGAATTCACTATTACCTATCTGTAGTGACTCCGTAGCGAGATGGTTGCTTCCTGTTTTCATGACTTTATCATATAATATGAGATGTACTGACTTTGTTTCACAGTATTTAATGCTAATTTTATATCATAGTATTTAAGTTAGGGGATATCGAGAAGAGTGAACATTATTCAAGAACTTTGCTTCCTCTTTCTGGGAAGGAATTAGTGCAATTTTTGGTTGTATACAGGATAGTTGTATCCTCTCAGGCAGAATTATGACCTTGCTATTGTCTTTATTTGAAAATTAAATATGGTTTTAAAAGATACATATCGGTGCCATATTGACAAGGAATAAACTTACAATAGCTGATTTTATGTGTTGACTTGACTAAGCCATGGGGTGCCCAGATATGCAGACAAATATTATTGGTGTATCTGCAAGGATGTTCTAGATGAGATTGATATTTAAATTCATAGAGTGAGTAAAGCAGATTGTTCTCTCTAAAGTAGGTAGTCCTTATCCAGTCAATTGAAGACCTGAATAGCACAAAAAAGTTGATTAAGGGAGGACTCCTCTTGCCTGGCTACCTGAGTTGGGCCATTGGTCTTTTCTTGCTTTTATTTTTATTTTTTTATTTTTATTTTTTTATTATACTTTAAGTTCTAGGGTACATGAGCACAACGTGCAGATTTGTTACATATGTATACATGTGCCATGTTGGTGTGCTGCACCCATTAACTCGTCATTTACATTAGGTATATCTCCTAATGCTATCCCTCCCCTCTCCCCCCTCCCCACAATAGGACCCGGTGTGTGATGTTCCCCTTCCTGTGTCCAAGTGATCTCATTGTTCAATTCCCACCTATGAGTGAGAACATGTGGTATTTGGTTTTCTGTTCTTGCGATAGTTTGCTGAGAATGATGGTTTCCAGCTGCATCCATATCCCTACAAATGACATGAACTCATCCTTTTTTATGGCTGCATAGTACTCCATGGTGTATATGTGCCACATTTTCTTAATCCAGTCTGTCACTGATGAACATTTGGGTCGATTCCAAGTCTTTGCTATTGTGAATAGTGCAGCAATAAACATAAATTCAAGTGGAAACATGAGCTTTTTTTGGGTATTGAGCTTGCCAGCTTTTGGGCTGAAGCTTACACTATCAGTTCTCCTGGTTCTCATGCTTTTGGACTCAAACTGGAACTAAACTTCAGCTTTTCTGTGTCTCCAGCTTGCCAACTGCAGATATTGAGACTTTTCAGCCTCCATAATAATGTGAGCCAATTTCTTGTAATCCCTTTCTCTCTCAATATTGACATTCCATATAATAATACATCAGATGCCTAAGTGCTTTGGATAGTCATAAGCCTTTTCTCCTATACCTCCCTAATTAGAAATGCCTGCTGTTAGGAGTTTTCTTAAGCTTTCCAACTTGCTCCTTCCATTTTATAAGAATAATAGTCTATTTAGGAACACTATTATCAAATCCCTCAATATTGAGGGAGAGAGAGAGACACACAGAGAGAGAGAGAGCGAGCGAGCTATATACAGCTAAGATCGTCATGGAATGGACATGATAACTCTATTACTCAACGTTATCTAGAGAAACATGTGATGAGAGAGAAATGATAAGAAATTGGCTCATCCTTATAGAGGCTGAGAAGTCTCAATATCTGCAGTTGGCAAACTGGAGACACAGGAGAGATGAAATGTAGTTCCAGTTTGAGACCAAACGCATGAGAACCAGGAGAGCTGGTAGAGTAAGATTCAGTCCAAAAGCTGGCAGGCTCAATACCCAAGAAAAGACAATATTTCTATTTGAAACATTGAAAAAGATCCCTCTCTTAATCAGCTTTATTTGTGCTATTCACCTCTTCAATTGATTGGATAAGGGCTACCTACACTAGAGAGAACCATCTGCTTTCCTCACTCCATGATTTTAAATATTAATCTTATCTAGAACATCCTTGCAGATACGCTTAATAACATTTGTCAGCATATCTGGGCACCCCAAAGCCTAGTCAAATCAACACATAAAATTTGCTCTTATAAGTTCATCCCTTGTCAACGTGGCACCCATGTATCTCACTAAACCATACTTAACTCTCAAATAAAGAAAATAGCAAGGTCATAATTCTGCCTGATGTGATACAACTATCCTGTGGCAACCAAAAATGCACTAACCCCTTCCCTAGAAGAGGAAGCAAAGTCCTTGACTAGATGAGGGCTACCTACATTGAATATACATGAATATGTATATATACACATTTTTTCTGTTCTCTACATAACTTTGACAAATACAGTCATCATGTCCATTCCCTGACTATCTTAGCTGAAACAGAGACTATCAGTCAATGCTCGTATTGCCCCCTATTTGTTTATTCAATGTACTTGATAAAATCCAAAAAATATGAATTTACTTATTATTTGTCTACATCAAATATAAGGTAATCATTATGGAAGTAAGTACTTTGTATCTGTTTTTACATCACAGAATAGATTGCATAACATAAAAGCGATGCTCAATAATTACTTGTTAACCTAGTTTTGATTAAAACATTCCATAGACTTCAAAATGTTCTATTTTTGCATATATGTACCCTTTGTTTTTATAAATACATAAATAATATTAACTTAAAAATAATGGATGTAATGGCTTTGAAAATTCTGAGATTCGGCTGGGCACGGTGGCTCACGCCTGTAATCCCAGCACTTTGGGAGGCCGAGGCGGGCAGATCACGAGGTCAGGAGATCAAGACCACCCTGGCTAACACGGTGAAACCCCATCTCTACTAAAAATACAAAAAATTAGCCGGATGTGGTGGTGGGCGCCTGTTGTTCTAGATACTCTGGAGGCTGACGCAGGAGAATGGCATGAACCCGGGAGATGGAGCTTGCAGTGAGCCCAGATGGCGCCCTGCACTCCAGTCTGTGCAACAGAGTGAGACTCCATCTCAAAAAAAAAAAAAAAAAAAAAAAAAAAAAAAAAAAGAAAAAAGAAAATTCTGAGATTCACCAGATGGCAAATGATGCTAAAATCAATAAATGACTTTCAAGCAAAGATAGAATCCAGGGCACTGTCGGGAAAGTATGGTCCAAAATTGTAGCCAAAAAGATAACTTTAAAATTTTCCGTATGTTACAGAAAGATCAAAGGTGGTGCTTTGGAATGCCATTTAGTTAGACAAACAGTCCTCTAAAATATAAAGTATATGATATACAGATAACTCAATCGAACAATAGGACCTGCATGAAGTCACAGCATTGCTCTACAGCCTTCTCAACAAAAGTTCAAGAAAGAGAAGAGCATATTTCTGAAAAGGTTACTGAATTAGCCTTTGTGTATGAGTGAATCTCAGTAAGATTCACAGTAAACCTACAAAAATTTGAAGTTAAATTACATATGTAAAACTATTGATAATTTAAACTGACTAAGCCAGAGCCATTTTAAAGTGGGCCACCCAAACTTCTTTAAGCAGATAGCAGGCTGAGTAAACTAGTCAGACTTAAATATGTTCTAACTTTTATGAAAAAGGAGGAGTATTTCAAATGATAGAACTGAAACCAGACAGTGGAATCAAGAAATATAAAGTCATTAATGGATAGGAGTAGGATTAAATCCTCATCAAAAAAAGAAAAAAAATTAACATTTCCCCAGCTATATTTCAGAACTCTCATTGACTGCTGACTTCTGTATGTCTCTCTTTTTCCTCTATTAAATCAGAGGGCCTATGATGATTATTCTATGCCTGTCTCATCATTTTATAGTGGATGTGTGAAAGATAGGTAAGGTAAGTTGTTTCTTTAGCTTCAAAGGTCTTCAAATCAAGACAAACCATACTCAAGGAGTTGTATTTGCAGCTAGACCTGATTTAAATGACAAGATTCTAGACTTCATGCTAATGCTGTAATAAGATGAAGCTTTGGTAGAGTTAAGGATACAATTAGTGAGGTGTGCGCATTACTCGGAGCCAGAGAGCAATCTACAGTAACTGTTCTCTAAGAAGGTATACTTCTCCTGGTATACATGCACTGGTATGGTTTCCTCCCACAATGTACCAGGGTTCATCTATATGACCAGTAGAATATGCCAGTAGTGATGTATGTCATTTCTAAGATGAGATTTTGTGGCACTCAAGGGTCAGCTTTCTGGGAAACACAGGGTTTGGGATTTGAATATGTAACAAACCTGCACGTTGTGCACATGTACCCTAACACCTAAAGTATAATTAAAAAATAATAATAATAATTTGGAATTATACATAAAAAAAGAAAATTTAGAAACTGAAGCAACTTTTATTCTGATAGTCACATGCTCTCATTACTGATTCTTTCTATATATTTCTGATAATAATTGATTTAAATATCTTCTTATTCTCACCATACAAGTTTTTCATATTTTACTATTGGCAATGATTTTAACTACTACAGAAGTGGTCTATTGATCTATCTGCCTATTTATCTATGTCTCTATAAGTGCATAAATGCATGTGGGGGAAGTGTATGTATATGTGTGCTTGTAAGTTCATGGATGAATTACAAAGTTTTCATATGGGCATTGCAGTTTAATCAGGAATTAGCTAATTTAATTTTGGACCTTTTAACCCCTCTTTTACTATGAAAAGATCCACATTTTCATTTTCATATATTCTCTTTCTCCCTCTCTGTCACACATGTGCGTTCGCGCGCGTTCGCGCGCACGCACCCCCCCACACACACACCATACTCTTAACAATTCTTCATTTGTGTAGATTTGTGTATTGCCCCCTTCTTGGTTTTGTGTCTGTAAACTATGTACTTAAATATTGAATTAATTTAATTGTGTTCCCCCTCTATAATTTCCATATATACTTTACCTTTGAACAACATACGTTTGAACAGCATGGGTTCACAGATACATGGATTTTCTTCTGCCTCTGCCATCCCTGAGACAGCAAGATCAATCCCTCCTCTTCTTGTGCCTCAGCCTCCTCAGTATGAAGATGGTGAGGATGAAGACCTTTATGATGATCTATTTCCATTCGGTGAATAGTGAAGATCTTATAATTCTCTTAATAACATTTTCTCTAGCTTACTTTATTGTGAGAATGAAGTGTATAATATATATAACATGTACAACATATGTTAGTTAATTGTTTATGTTATTGGAAAGGCTTCTGATCAACAGTAGACTATTATTACATTAACAGAAGTTGAAGTCAAAAGTGATACAGTGATTTTTGACTTCATAGGGGTCAGCAGCCTAACCACTGTGTTGTTCAAGGGTTAACTGAAAATGCACTGGATTGCATGAACATAAGATAATAATGAGACCTTATTGCTTTCCAATTGAGGTAGGTCAATTTAAATTCTTCATAATATCTGCTGTTAATAGATTTGCCCAGTAACCTTTTATATCAAATAAGTTCTAAGTTTTATTTCACATTTTTATCTCGGTTTCTAAATGTGCCATTATTACATTGGATTTAGGAGCAAAATCCATTATAATCTGTTCTAACAAGAAGATCGATTTTTGGTAGTCTCTTAAACTTCCTATTGGGAGATTATGCTCCTTGAGGATAAGATTCATATTGTAACAATTTTCTATATCCTCCACAATGTTTTGCAGATTCAATAAGTATTTAATAAATTGAATTAAATTTGCCTGTACTCTTATAAATCATGCTCTCATACATCAACCTTCTAATTCTCAATTCTTCTAAAACATAGAAAAAATTGTCAATATAAAAACGCAGGAAATAAGATTTTAACCATTTCTGTCATTCAAAATATGATTCATTCTTTCTTATACAACTACGTTTGTCAGCATTCTTGCCATTGGACTGTCTAGCTCTTGAGTCTGTTATATCATGGCTTGTTGTTACAGAAAGTAAAGTTTGGAAAAAAGAAGCAGTTACGTAAAGCAATATTAGAAAATCCTTGAGTTTCTCTTAAAAACTCAGCGATGTCTTCTACATGTTTTTTTATTTCATATAGATTAAGTTTGAGAGTTGTGTAATAATTTCATGAGTGTATCGTTCAGAGAGCCCTTTGAAGGCCTATTTAATCCAACTAAGACTATTTTTTTTCTTGTTTTAATACCATTAAACTTATTCTCTCTTTGATAATAACTGAGGAAAGAGAGAAAGGCATTCCATGTAATACATCAGATGCCTAAGTGCTTTGGATAGTCATAAGCCTTTCCTCCTATAGCTTCCTAATTAGAAATGCCTGCTCTTCGAAGTTTTCTTAAGCTTTCCAACTTGCTCCTTCCATTTTATAAGAATAATAGTCTATTTAGGAAGACTATTATCAAATAAAAATCAGAACCATCAGTGGATACCTATTTTAGCCTTGGGATTTATATCACAATTCCCTAAGACTTTATATTTCCAGAAAAGAAGATCCGGCCACTGCACTCGAGCCTGGGTGACAGAGCGAGACTCCGTCTCAAAAAAAAAAAAAAAAAAAAAAAGAAATTCAAACTAAAGGTCACAATTACAATTATTATGGTAATTCTGATAAGATGTGCATTTTAACTAAAAGAGGTTCCCACTATTTTTTTTCTTCTTTCTACTTTTCAGTAATCCTTGGGACTGTAGTAAGAGTGTGCAATACTCTTATGGTGTATTTTTAGTTTAAAATCTGAGTATATATAATTACCACTTGGTAGATATTGTCCAAAATCACTTTTGAATCCAAGTGTTTTTACCCTCATAGAATTTTTTTTTAAAGGAGTATTTGCTTGTTTCTATTATACTGTAACTATGGGAGCTACTAGGAGGTCTTTTAAATTTCACCAACAAGTAGGCAGAATGGGGACTAACTGAAGGGTTGATGGGCTTAAAGAAAATAAATAACCTAACAAAGCCACCAGGTTAATGGCAAAACCAACAGCAGGAACCAAGTCACTTTACTTGAGATTAGTGGATACCAAAATGTGCTTTCTCTGAAGCAGCACTTTACAAGGAAATATGAAAATCCACCTTTGTTGTCCTTCAGCTAAAGGGAATAAAATTGTGTACTTTCCGTAATTTTAACCTTGTTATAACAGATGCTACATGAACTCAAGGGGAACTCTGACTGCCTTGAGAGCTGAATAAAATGCATCCCACCATCCATTGCTGCTGCATTAGGGCATTAAAAAGAGAGACAGAAGGAAGAGGAGAGAGAGGCACAAGTTCAACAGTGTGAGGGACTCGGACACAATGGGAGGGAGAAAGAAATAAATGTCTGAATGTCATTGAAAGAACAGAAAATGAAGGCATATGTAAGAGGCTTGCTAAAGCTATGGGACCTCAGAAGCCTATTTGTAAGAAATACAATTTAGAATAGGGAACTTGTAATACAGTACCTGACCTTTATTTCCTTTCTTGCCTCGAACTTGTCAAAACCTTTGATCGATTTTGCTATGAACATGAATTACTGCTACAATATTTAGTTTAACTACATGAATTTCTTAAAGCAGTAATACAGTGCTACAGCATAGCTTAACATTGTTTAAGTAATATTGCTTATATTTAAGTCATTTCTAAGGGACCTATGCAAACACAGTCTGGAGATCTATTTATGATATATTTCCAAGGCTAAAAACAAAAAAAATGCTATTAATTCATAAAAGTCAAAAAGCCATGCATTGTGGTTTTACAGGGACTTCTATTTCTAAAGATGATTGTTGCATGAGGGTATCTGCCTTTATGAAGGGAAATGTATAGATTTTAACTAACTCTGTATTATAATGTTTATGTTTTGAAAAAGAAAATCATGTTTCTGCACTAAAAAATAAATTCCCAATAAAACCTTTAAACTTAACATTTAGAACAGGGACAGACACTTCTTTTTTTAAAAAATTTATTTATTTATTATTATTATTATACTTTAAGTTCTAGGGTACATGTGCATAACGCGCAGGTTTGTTACATATGTATACTTGTGCCATGTTGGTGTGCTGCACCCATCAACTCGATTTTTTTTTTAATTTATTTATTTATTATTATTAATATACTTTAAGTTCTAGGGTACATGTGCATAACGTGCAGGTTTGTTACATATGTATACTAGGGACAGACACTTCTTTTGTTTCCTAAGTGTTCTGTTGTTCTTGCTGTTTAGTTTTAAATAATTTTTTAGAAGTTTTATTGATGTGTAATTAATATAAAAATTGTATACCTTTAATATATTCACCTTGATGAGTTTGGACATGTGTGCATACACCAATACCATCATCACAACCAAGGTATTGAACATACTTATTCACTTCCAAAAATTTTCTTCTGTTATTTTTTAGTGGTGGTAGTATATTTTTAAGAATTCAGCCTTTGAGCAGGGTACTAAGGACCTTCAACAGCAAATGAGAAAGTAAATGAACTAAGTCCATATAAAGGGTTAGATCTCAGTGAGATATTCAAGTTATGAGCAAATCCTCAAGAGGCTTGTAAACTGACTGTGGGTTTCCAGTTTGATTATCTATAGATAAGCCTTCATTTGCTCATTCATCTATTCATTTACATATCCATTCATTCATTCTCAAGAAGAGGTATTTGTCCATATCTCACTATGTGGATGAACAGGTGGTCAGTTCTCACTTCTTTTGCTGTTAAGTGTACTAAAATGTTCACCCTTGAGCTCCAGGATGATATTTTCTCTCACTTTGCTTCATTACCAAGGTGGCTATCAAGATTCCCTCCCCTACCTTCTTTTTTCCTTTTTTTAAATGTTTAAGAGCTGGAGTTAATTTCTTGACTCCTTTAGTAGCACATGAAGATATATACCACTCAAGGTCTGTTGGATTAAACTGTTAAATTTGTCAGCTAGCTAATGTTTTCTCAGAACCAGACAAATTAAACAGATTGAATTGTTGAAATTATTTCAAAGACAAACAATCATCGAATGGAAATAAACTACAGAAAGTAGGGAACTTGAGTAACTAAATCTCCTAGGAAATATTTACAGCAGATGGTAAAGTATCCAGTCTCGTTGTTATAAATGAATTTCAAAGAATCTCAGAGCAGCTTTACAAAATTTTACTGCACTAACAAATGGCAGCCAACCTCTGTAGTGAACACAAAATACTCTACCATCCTTTCTACCTCCTTAAATTAAGCCAATTTATGCTTACACAGAAAATTTGTCTGTGGAAAACACTGCTTAGAATATGCAAGCATATTAATCTGGAAGCCACAAGAGAAGCTTGCTTCAGAAAACTTCTTAATATTTTTCTTGTAAATTATTCTTTTACGCTGATCACATTACAATATTACCAAGTTATCATAATGTATTTTCTTTACTCCCAGAGCAAGATAAGACTCTAGTTGTTGCTAGGAACTCTGCGTTGTCTAAATATGCGTTCACATTCTCCAACAGTGATTCTGGAATCGTACCCACAAATGAGATCACTGCTGTCAGATCACTGGGATTAAAACTCAACCTCTCTACTACTACTAATTCTATCATTATTTTCTGCAATATTGGGTCATAGAATCAACAAAGAATGTATTACTGGGTTAGACATATGTATTTACTTATGCAATTAGTAATACAATTCTTCACTCATTCCTAGATTTGAATCCCAGGTGCTCTGCATAGCAGCTGTATAGTCTTGGACAAGTTGCTTAATCTCTGTACCTTGATTTCCTCATTTGTACTTCAATGTTCTTATGTGGTAAATGTAAAATTACTTAACTCAGAGCTATGAGGTCAGTTTTATCTGAGAGAATCCAGAAAAAAATACTTAGCACACATTTCCTAGCATTCAACATGCATAATAGGTACTCAAGAAAATTTCAGATCTCTGTACGTGATTAATATTTGAGTATTTAATATATTAAATATAATGTCTGAAAATGCATGTCTTTATGTGACTGTACCTCTCATTGCACTTGGTATAGTGTTGTGAATATATTTGTCATTTGTATGTTCTTTCTACCATGCAATTCTTCCACTCCAATTAGCATACTATATTGGAAAACAATTGAGTGCTTGCTTTATGTTTTACTAAATTTATACGGAACTACATTGATACTTCCTTGCCTTCAGATGCTGGGACTCACTGGCTGCTTTCTAGTTCTCAGGAGTCTCTACGTAACTCTGTCCTTTACACTTGCCCTGCACCATCATCCTCAGCCCTAGACAAAGACAACATCATTTTTTAAAACCTTCAAATATATCTGCAATTCACTGTATGAATGTTCTCATTCTATCAAAACCCTGGACTTCACTAACTCAATGGAGCAATATAGGATGATAAAGTAGTTTATATGAAAGTCATAGCAAACTTGCTTTGGTTATTCATCCAAACGTATGTTTTTAAAGGATGAGGCTTTTTTCTGAAACAAAATTATAATTTGAAATTTCAAATAATGTGACTAATAGATTATGAATTCATTTCCAAATATAGAAATAATTAAAACACTGGGGCTATAGAAAAGTGAGTGCTGTATCTATTATTTTCTTACATTAATTTTATCCTAGCTGCCAGAATTTAGTATTTTTAATATCAACTGAGAGATTTAAGGCTATTATAATTTTCCTATCTTGATTTTCCTCTTCTATTTATAACTCACTTAAAGTAATTTGATAGTATACACTGTGATGTGTCCCCATGTATCAAACATTTAAAAAATGTATTTGGAACCAAAGCAAAGATAGATTTTACTAATACCACAGAGGTATAATCTGCTGCTATTTCTTGATCAGAAGTAAACAAGTTGACTTCAAAGCAGTTGATCTAATTTTCTTCACCGTTCATTCAATGGTATTTTTTGATTATTACAGAATATATTGAATTCAATAACAATAAGTCCTTTTCTTTTCTTCTTTTTTTTTTTTTTTTTTCCAGAAATGGTTTCTCTCTGTTGCTGAGGCTGCAGTGCAGTAGCATGATCTCGATTCACTGCAGCCTCTGCCTCCTGCGCTCAAGAAATCCTTCTACCTAGCCTCCTGAGTAGCTGGGACTACAGGTGAGCACCACCATGTCCACCTATATAGTTTTTGTATTTTTTGTATTTTTTTTTTTTTTGGTAGAGATGGAGTTTCACTGTGTTGCCTAGGCTGGTCTCAAACTCCTGGGCTTACACCATTCTCCCCCCTCAGCCTCCCAAAATTCTGGGATTACAGGTGTAAGCCACTGCACCCAGCTGAGAAGACTTTTTATTATAAATTGTTCCTATTGTTTTATTTATTTGGTTTGCTTGTTGGTTTTCAAGGTAAGTTTGACATATAAGGTGGTATAATGTTTAACGGTCAAGTTATAGAGATAGCTTGATTGAAGTTCAAATCCAGAGCCAAGTTACTTACACTCTCTAAGGACCTGTTTTTTCCCTTATAAAATTAAAATAAAGTGGATAGCCACTTCATAGGTTTGTAATAAGAATTAATATGATAATGCTGTCACACAGTTGCAAAGAGACACTAAAACTTGGCCCTGCCAAAAAATATTAGCTATTGCCATTAGAATTGTTCTCCTTAATACCTAAGGCATTTGCTGACAATCAGGTTACTCATCATGTCCTTCCAGGAAAATAAATAAATAAATAAATAAATAAATGTTTAAAACTTAGGAACTACTTTTAAAATTTAATTTTCAGACCTGACATAACACAGCTGAGGAAGAAAGATGTTAGCTGATTGGGGACAGATGGAGAGATCATTAATGGTATAATAGTGTGAGAATGTGAAGCACGATAGGATATGATATTAGTCATACAGATTGTAAATACATGTCAAAACTATATTTATCATTCATTTAATTAAAATTCAACCTTGTTTTCTTCAAAGAAGAAATTATACCTTTCACTCTACCTATTTAACTCTGGAAAATTTTACAAATTGAGCATGACATTTTTCAGTATGAATTCCTGTATTTCAGCTACCCTCCTAACTTTGCCTTTGGCATGATGAGCAGAAAAAAAAAAAAAAGAAACAGAATAATTAGTTCTGGAATATGAAAAGTGTCCATGAAGAGGAGTAGTCTTGAGAAGTAGGGAACAGGATGAAGTCATTAGGGGACAGAAGGGTAGGAGGGAGTGGGACTAGACAAGCTCTGAACTCTGCATGCACACATAGCAGTCTAAAATAGTCATCCAGCATACAGACTCTAGGTCAAGATAACCAAGATGAATTACAACTTCTCCACAAGCAACATGACTTTGGGTAAAATATTTAACTTTTCTGTGTCTTAGTTTCTTCAACTGATAAATAAAAATGATGGTCATATCTACTTCATAAAATTGTGATAACTAAACTGTTTAATACATGTGATGAATAGTGTGTGGCATTTAGCTTAACAATAAGACATTTCATGAAAATATTAGCTACTTTTGTTAGCTAGCAGCTCACAGTTGTGCCTAAAGCTGACCCCATATCTAGGATTAGGTTTTGAAAGAATTCATCATCATCAGAAGTAGGTCTGGAAGTTATAAAGGAAAGCTTAAAGAAACAGACATAGGTGTTGCACATATCAGAAAGCCAATACTGAGCCCAGGGAGATGGCACCTATCCCCTTTGGGCATGTAATTCAGTTCCCTGATACAGTATACTGTCTTTATTACAAAGGTCCCAAGGCAAACTTTTTAATAATTGTGATCCCACTCAATAGTCATGTTCACTTACTTTATAGGTACATTTGTGGCATATTTTACAATGTGAGGTTGAGTGCATTTCACTTAAAAACCAAAGGCATATAATGACAATATGTTATGGAGGAAAATTATTGATTTTTGTAAATAGGCAGATCTTGTTTTTATTCTAGTTCCATCACTTACTAACTTTGTGATATGGACAATTTATATCCTATCTGAACCTGTGTTTCCTCTACAGTATGAGATAATTTCTACTTTGAAGGATTGTTATGAGGGTTAAATATAAGTTATTTTCTTGTTTATGATGTTGGTATATACTACTTCCATGCATGATAGTTAATTTTATGAATAAGATTTTAATAGTAAGCCATAGAAAAATATAATGTAAGACTGATTCTTAGAATCTATCAAAACAGGTTGTAAAAATGACTTAAAGAAACATCTAGCATGGCAGTGACTAACATTTTGAAAAGCTTTATTTTTCCATTGAGAACCATAGCCCTACACAGTGTCTGTGCTTCAGCGTTCCTCTTGTCAGGAAGGATAATATCTATGATGCATTGACTAACTCTAATGAAAATTTTTATTCTTAAGACACAAAATATTTTCTAGCACAGTACATAAGGTCTTTGTGCTCATGTCAGCATTGGAGATAAATTTCTGGGAAAGAAGTAGAGAAACTGCTCATTTCTATAGACATCAAAACACCAAAGTAAAAGTGAAAATAAAGGAACACAAAAGACTTTTTCTTTTTAAATGCCTAAGCTGAAAAGTATACCTACCAGGAAACATCCAACTCACGAATTACTTTAAATATGTTTTCGAAACAGTGTGCTTGTTTTATAACAACAGATTCATGCTATTTACCTGATATTCCCCAGTGGTTGCTCTGTGGAGCTCAGTACCATCCTTGGAGACCATAGGCAATAAAAAGCACTTCTTCTGCACCAGTAAGACAAAAACAAACTGACTACTTCTCACGTAAGCCTTGGAGGGCTTCCCTCAGTGGGCTTAGTGATCAGCAAATCATGTCAAATAAGCCTTTTAGTTATTTTTGACATAATAGTGTTCCTGGCAGGCAGTACTTAAGAATTCCCAGGTTATTATCCTTAACATAAATTCAATATACTCTCTTTTATTAAAAGTCAAACTGTTTATTCACAGTAGTTCTTAGGTCTACATTTCATTTTACACATATATGTGGATGTAATAGCTTTTTCCTTAGAACTTTTAAAAAACAGAATTCAGTAAAAGTCCTATATTTATATTTTCTATGTGCCAAGAACAGATAACCATCATAAATGTGAGCCAGATTTGAATTGACGAGCTGAAATTAGGAGGAATTGAAAAACACCTGAAATAAATGTTCAAGTAATGAAGGGGAAAGTTTACTTTAGAATTAGTGTATCAAAAATGAGAAAATTGGCTGGGCACCCTGGCTCACACCTATAATCCCAGCCTTTTGGGAGGCTGAGGCATGCGAATCACCTGAGGTCAGGAGTTCGGGACCTGCCTGGCCAACATGGTGAAACCCTGTAGGATGCTTCTTCTTGTCCAAAATGCAAAAATTAGCTGGACATGGTGGTACATGCCTGTGGTCCCAGCTACTCAGGAGGCTGAGGCAGGAGAATTGCTTGAACCCAGAAGGCGGAGGTTGCAGTGAGCTGAGATCATGCCACTGCACTCCAACCTGGGCAGCAGAGTGGGACTCCATTAAAGAAAAAAAAAAAGTAAATAAATAAATAAGTAAAATTTTTAAAAAGTCATTGCTGTGTTTATTTTTTTAAAAATAATAGTTTCAAAATGTATACATGTAAAATGTAACTGGGAATACTTCGTATCTGTTTGTAGCCCAAGATTAAGTTTATTCTCAATTGCTAGGAGGTTTGCACAATAGAGTACATATTTACTTTAATCTGTATGACAAAAAGCCTCATTGTCATTGTGACTATGTCATCATTATCACATTCGAATCTCCTGATTATAACCTGCACAGATGGTCTATCTATGGGGCTCTGCGATAAGAAACTTGCTGTCAGTCTACAGAGGAAGCCGTTTTCACTTCCAGATAGTTCTGGATATTTGAAAGTATTTGCTGATTTAGAGTCAAATTATGTCTTGCTGTAACATCCATAATTTCTGAACTTACATTTGAGATAAACCAAGATTAGACTAAACCATGCCTTCAAATGACAGACTCTCAAAAATATGATGCAGTTTATGTGCCCAAACTATCCTATCTTGCCATTTTCCTCCATTGTTTAGGAAAAACATGGCCCTAGTTTTGTTAGCCACACTTGACAATATTATTTTAAACCACTATGTCATTTGGATGTCCTATAGTTGAACAGTCTTTAGTGTCTTCCTGTTAAAATATGCATAAAAACTGCATGTCCAGTATAGTATACCTGGAGAAAAACATAGCTCTCATTAACCTTGTCTAGACGTTAAACTTATAAGAGAAAATCTTTATTTTCCTTATATCCAAATTACTCTGCTAAATTGTTTTTAGGCATGATTAATAAACCTTTACTGTAAAGGGAAAGGGTCTAAGATTTTAGGTTTTGTGGGCCATATAATCTCTATACAACTATTTGTCTCTGCTATTGCAGTGAGAAAACATTTATAGACAATACACAAATGAATGAGTGTGTCCATGCTGCAATAAAACTTTATTTCCGAAACCAGTCTGTTGGCTGGATAAGGCTTGCAGGCCATAATTTGCCAACCCTTGGTTTACAGCCTAGCTAGATAAACACTGCTTGTTGTAGTCAAAGCTTGCTTTTTAAAACATATATCTCTCATCCTAGCATTGTCATTATGTGTGTATGTGGTTTATTTTTAAATATGTAATATTTAAGGGTCTTTCCTATTTAGTTCTATTGACTAAAAGCTGTTTCATAATTATAATGCACAGACTCTATATAGGTTTTTATTTTGCCATTCAACCTATTAGATAATCCTTATAATTTTGTTTTATTTTTCATGTGTTTGACAGATGAACATATCTACAGCACTGATGAAAATGTTACCAGAATATAAACAAAAATGAATTTTTCAGGTTAAAACAATTTTTTTTAGTAATATATATCTATTAACCATTAAATAATTTACCAAATTATTCCATTACCTAATCCGTATTGCTTCTTCTTGTCCAAAAGAATATAGTAAGGTACATTACCAAATACATACTTCTGACTTTAGTGGGCATTTAATGTATTATTAGAGGATCCTGATATCTGTATTTTTTAAAGAAATTAAATTCATTCTTAATGATTATACTTTCTTCATCTAACACTATAATATTAACAACATTTGGAAAAACGTCTAATAATTAACAGTAGATTTACAGAGCATTTTTCAATAATTTTCTAAAATTATCGGAAAAATTTGGCCAGAATCACTGTAAAATTCACATCTGAGCTTATGGAAGCCAACTTTATTCCACTCTAAAATGACAAAATTTTGTATTTTTAATTTTATCTTTTAAAGTGTTTTAACATAAGGGTAGTGGAAGACCTTACTAAAGGTAGCTTAGATAGTAACAGATTTGTCATCTCAGCTAACACAAAGGCCATAGACGGGGCAGATCTACAGGATGCAAAACCTTTCCTTTTTCTCACCTCATAGTAGCCATATGTCTACTGCAATTCTCTGGTTTCCTGTGCTTACAAAATGCCCTTTAGTTAAAAATAAAAATAAAGAGAAAGAGAGAAAGAAAGAAAGAGAAAGAAGAAGGAAAAAACATAGAGAAAGAAAATAATTTATTCACGTGTTTATTTAAATTAAGAAAGACGTGCATTTTCCTAGACCTCCCTGTGATGACTAATTTCATGTGTCAGTTTTACTGGGCTAAGGGTTGCTCACAGAGCTGATAAAACATTATTTCTGAGAGTATCTGTGTTTCCAGAGAAATTAGCATTTGAATAGGTAGACTGAGTAAAGAAGATCATCCTCACCAATATCTATGGGCATCCTTCAATCTATTCAGAGCCCAAATAGAACAAAAAGGCAGAGGAAGGTTGAATTTAATCTGTCTTCTTGAGCTGGGACATCCATCTTCTCTTGTCCTCCAATATTGGAACACCTGTTTCTCAAGCTTTTTGGCTTAGGTTGAACTATATCATCAACTGGGCCTCCATCTTGCAGGCAGGAGATTGTGGAACTTCACAGCCTCAACATCCTTGTGAGCCAATTCCTCCCAAGAATTATCTTCCTCTAGCAACTCTATCTCTATCTCTATCTCTATCTCTATCTCTATCTCTATCTCTATCTCTATCTCTATCTCCACCTCATCTGCACCTGTATCTCTGTCTCATCTATATCTATCTCTATTATCTGTATCTTTATCTCCTCTATCTCTATGTCTACCCCTATGTCTACATCTATCTTAGTTACCTATCTCAGTTATGGTTCCGTTTCTCCGTAGAACCTTAACAAATATAGTCCCCTAATAGGCCTTATCGTACAACTCACTTATTAGCTTATCATGATTATAACCAAGTTCATGACTTCAAAGGAATATTAAATTTTACACTAAGATTTGGCTAGCCAACCTCTTCGAGCCAAATCTGGCCCCGCACCTCACTTAGTATAGCAAGCAAACTAAATGTAGATTATATATTTTTTATTCATTGAAAAAGATCCAAAGAATAACTTATCATAACATGCTAAAATTATATTAAATTTAAATTTTGATATACAAATAAAATTTTATGAAAACACAATTATATTTATTCATTTACATTTACATTCTTTGTCTATGGCTACTTTTACACTAATGCAGCAGAGTTTGTTAGTTGAGACAGAAACTGGCTGATAAAGACCAATATTTTTACAATATGACCCTTTACAAAAAAAAAATAATTGACCCTTGGTTTAGACTGATCAATAATCCTATGGGAGGATTTTATTGATTTTCATTTGTAGCCAACCACGCACTTTTTTTTTTTCTTGGCTAGGATAAATTTAGAACATCTATGTCCTTCCTTAAAACAGGCTCACATACTTGAAAGTCTGATTCTCTCATAACTATATTTTTTTCTCTGCTGTTAAAATTTGAGGTCATTCTCTTCAGAAATAGAGTAATGAAATAGAAACTAAGTAGTCCCATTTTTCTTTTGTCATTTATGAGGGCCTATACCACCTAGTGGTGGCTTAGTATGTATTAATAACCATGTCACTAAGAAAAACTGCTGTATTTTTAGTTTGCTTAATTTAGTGGTGTTGAATATTTCCTCTGACCAATTTTGGCCTATGAACGTGATTTATTTGAATTCAAAGTTGGGAGGAGATGAGCACTGTGTGCTCCTATGAGAAGTTCCATCTGGTTCAAACATAAACACTATTAATATCACTTTGCTCTAGACATGTGATTCCCCTCGATAATGCTTCTTGCATTACCACAGTATAAAAGTTACAATCCTTATTATTTTTAAAAAACTCAATTTGTATAGGACTCTTGATAATATTTTAATGTATACACATTTTATAATGATTTTTATTGATACTATTGTTTCTTCTTTTATACATTTTTTGTTGTCCTTTTTGTTTATTTATATAGTCAGTTTTCACATTAAATGGGAGAAAAACTGGCATTGCTCAATTGACACCCAGGGAAATTCTGTGTGCCAGATATCATATTATATTTCTTTTAATGCTCTAAACAATGTTGTGAGGTAAGTGTTATCTCTGATTTGCACATGAAGAAACATATTCCCAGATTAATAAATTATCCAGTTTCACATAGGGAATAAATTGTAGCACAGGAGTTCTAGATAGATAGATCTGTATGACTTCACAGAGTGAAATGGACAGATAACAATTCACTTTCCAGGACAAATCACAGGACAATGGATATCAGAAGAAATGATGAGACCAGGATAACATTGGATGTTTTGTATATAAAAAACTTATTTGGGCAACAAAAAAGAATATAAAGCCACTGAAGCAAAATATATGTTATCAAATTTAAAAGAAAATATGCTACTGGTAGGTCATGGCTGCATTATATAAAACATTTCATTTCACATAAAGTATTAACACTACACTATGACTATGAGTTAATATTAAAAAAAATTGACCACATAGGAAATAGGAGAAAAAAGTAACAACACTGTGGAAAGCAAAGAAAATGACTGCAAGATGCAGCTATCACCACCATCTCTACAAGGAGGCCACATAGGGGCCTAGATGAACAAAGGGAAGCTTAGATGAACAAAGGGAAGAGACTGGAGTTACCAAAATTTGTAAACTCAGAGTAAAAGCCTTCCTGAGCTGAGGCTAGACCTCTGAGGAAGAGATATGTTCCAACTGCTGCTATTACCTCTGAAGAGGCACTTTCTGGGTCTCTGAAAAAATTGGTAAACTGAAACAATTACTGCTTCTAGGGCAAGGGGATGTTCTTGGGAGAATATTGGCAAGGACAGCAAACAAACAGGAAAAGGAGATATATTCTTCCATGCTCTTGCCTTTCTGTGTTTCTCTGTACCTCCCAATAGCAGAACGTAGCAGGATCCCACTTGAAGGAACTTGGAAAACGTAGCTTGCTAATCCCCATCACAGCATCAGAGCAAATTTATTGCAGAGAATTGTGGCTAAAGATGAAGATTATTAGTAAATCAATTTGCTTACCTAATTTTTAATCTGTATTGATTTCTTATAACATAAATATCTGTGATTATAGAGATCTCAGTATTTTTTTTTTCTTCTGTAGCAGCATTTCAATCTTTTTTGAAGTTCTACCTCTCTTTCACACCATGTGAGAGCAATTGACCTAATCATCATGGGCAGTGCTTACAATATGTCTCAACCTGTCCAAAATAAAGATGCTACCCCATTAACCACATGGTTTATTTTGTAATATGCTCACGATTTAACCTAGTCTAATGAGAAACTTAACTAGAAAATTTGTTGAAATTATTGAGTAAAATAATGTTAATTTTCTGAAAAAGTAGCTTAGCTAGTAAGATACAAACTCACTGCTACTAGTGGCCAACTTGATGTGGAACAATACTGAGAATATTTCTTCAGGTAATCCTGCAAGAAATGTATGCAAAACAGAAAAGAGAAAGTTACAATGAGAAATTTCTTACATACTATATTCAGTAGAGCCTGAGGGTAACTCTAAATCTAGATACTTAATAAGAATACTATTGACAATAAATAATACTCGTATAGCAAATACTATGTGCTAAGCATTATTTCATGTACTTTATAAGATTAATGTATCTAATACTCACAAGGACTCTATGAGATAGATATTATTGTCCAATTTTATATATAAGAAAACTGAAGTAAAGATAAAGTGACTTGTCCAAAGTCACATAGCTAGTTAATAACGTAACTAAAATAAATGCTCTTTCCCACATTAGTATATAGTCTGATGTGCTTCAGTTATGAGAATCAATGCTTTTCATTTTAATTTATGACCACTGAGTTTTGTTGTATTTGTTTTTTACAACCTGCAAATAAAATGCCCTGACAAATTATATTCTCTCAGACAATCATCTTTCTTTTGTTTGCAATCAACATTTTACATATATTCACTTATTATGTATCACCCTTTGATTTCTCAAAATTTATTTAGGGGTATATAAATATTTTGCTACTACTGGAATTAGCCAAAATTTAAGGTTAAATTTTCAAACATGTCATTGCCCTCATCATACTGTAGCAAGAATTACTAATCAATGATACACTAAGGACTAAAGTCAAGTCCTAGAAAAATCTCATAGTTAAAATATTAAATAATATTAAGTGATACAATTTGGTCCCAAGTACATATTTCTGAAGAAAATATATTTTTCTTATGAAAAGTTCTATAATATTTGATAAATCGAGATATTCCATTTCCATCAGTTGAGAATATGGTTTCTTGTGTTTTACTATTCCTGGCACATCAAGTTTTTCCTCACATTAAGATAAGAAATGTTTCAGCATGTGCTTATTTTGTTTTTGAATAGAATGGTGCATGGCTGTTTCAGCTCTCATAATTTTTTAAGCCATTAATTTTATCTCAGGCCTTTTTTGCATTCCATACCTTCCTGCATACTAATTAGGCATGCAAATTTCTCTTAAAATCACATTTCCTTACCAGTCCAAATCAATTCATTCTTCCCCATCATACATATTCCTCTTCTATTACCTCAGAAACAAGTTAATAAAATACTTTACTTTTATCATTTATTTATGATTGTAAAGTAATGATACAATAGATTTAGATCCTCATTTTAGCCATCATTTAATCATGATTATGTAGGCTCTAAGAGTTCAACGGTTTCAATGCCTATCTCTGTCACTTGCGTGGATTCCGTTAATAGAGTGAATTCAAAAGTATTCATGTAAACTATATCAAGCACAAACTTAGTTTTTTTTTCTATTATATTAGATTGTATGTCAACTATGAACATTTGGTGAGGACCAGTACTTTCATATCAAAGCTACCACTATGAAGAGATGCAATCTGAACCCCAGGGATGAGACAGGAAGATACCAGGATATGGTCACTCCATACTGTTCTCAAAATATTTACATCCCTACCCTGTATTCCATCATATACTTTATTCCCCATTGCCAAGATTTTATAAATCAGTGAAAAGAGATGCCCTTTTCCCAGGATCACCCAAGGAATCTTGGGCTCCTCAGTCAAAAAGTACTTTGAAGTCTCAGTATAGATTAAAGACTGAATAAATGACTGTGCCTGTATTCCAAGATTCCACTAAAATGAAAGTAAATATATAAAAATGGTATAAATCTTCAATTCAGAAGAGAATGGAAGGGAAACATCAATACAGTAAGATTTTGGTAAATATCTGATAGGCAGAAAGAATAGGGATACCCAATAAAGCGGTCCAGAGACATGCTTAGCCTAGAGTATATGTTAAGTAGGATATAACTAAAAAGGATCTAGTAAAAAAACCAGAGTGTCTTCTCAACCAATAGCTAGCTAATAAGGAGATAGGAATTAAAAATTTAAATTTGAGGCTGCACAAACCACTATGGCACATGCTTACCTATGTAACAAACCAGTATATCCTGCACATGTACCACTGAACTTAAAATTTGGAAAAAATTAAAAATAAAAGTAAGTAAATATAACTGTATATAGAAGATATAAAGGAATACACACACACACACACACACACACACACAAATACATACTAAAATGCTAGAATTTCTGTATACCTGGCTGGATAAAAAGAAGTACAAAGTTTTCTAATTTCTGGCAGTTGGTAACCCTCATCATTAGTGAAGCTGAAACAATAAAAAGCTCCAGACTGAATATAGAGTTGTCAACTATCTTTTTTTTCTCTCCATAAACAAAGAACAAAACTTGGTAGAAAAAAGTCTCTAAACTAAATTGTAGACACAGAAACATCTGAATGTATATTCAACCTATAAAGCAAGAATTGGGTGTTAAGAAAAAAAAATAACTGAACACAAAGAACTTTCCAGAAACTGTAAAAATTGCATTAAAGTATTTCAAAAACAGTAATAGATAACAGTATTGTTAAAACATAGAAAATCATACAAAATATAAATGAATGATCAATTCAGAAGGTTCAATGTAAAACTATAAAGTGTCATTTGGAAAAGAGAAAACATAAGTAGAAATCATAACAAAAATACATAAAATTACTAAAACTAAAGTGCATGAGTTTTCAGACTGAATATGTCCCTCAAATGATCAAGACAAAAACTCTTGCCCAATCAAAAATTTGAGAAATTACAGAATATTAAGCATAAAAGGAAGCCCCCGAACAGTTCCAGAGAGAAAAACTGGGAATTTCACCTTGAGTAATTTTTGAATGAGTTTATATGGTCCAAACTTCTCATAAGAATTACTAAATAGTCTGAGTTGATTAAAATATACATGTATTCTGTGTGCTAAATGAATAGCAGAATGTTAGATCAAATTTTAACATAATATAAAACAAGTCAGTAATGAAACGGTATACAACCCACAGAGATAGGTAAAACTTGAGGAGGCATTTTACAAAAGAAGAAACACAGATGGCAATGAACATATAAAAAGAGGCTTCACTTCATAGATAATTAAGAACTCAATATTACAAATCCAGTAATTTTAAAATATACCTGCATATTCTTCAATATATCTCCCAATGAAAGGGATCTGTATTCCTACTCTTCCATCTGGGCTGGTTTGTGATTTATGCAATGGAATGTGACAAAAGTGATGCTATGTATTTTCTAGGCCAGGTGATAAAGTGCCAGGAAGTTTTCACTTTGTTTACTGATACACTAGCTCTCAGAGTCTTTAGCTTTCATGTAAGAAGTCAGAGTAAACCTGAGAGCACCATGCTGTGAGGAATTCCAAGCTACACAAAGAAAAGAACACTCAAAGGCACCCTGGCCAACTCCCAACTGTGCCTAACATTTGTGTTATTTCAGCACAGATGCCTTACATGTGTGTGAAGAAATGTTCACATGATTCTAGCCCTAAGGTGTTCAATTTGTGGTGGGCTCATTGAGTCTTTTCAACTAAGTTTTCAGCCATCGTAGAGCAGAGATAAGACATCCCCAGTGAGCTCTAAATTCCTGAACCCCAAATGTTTGAGCATAATAAAATACTTATTGATATATGATGCTAAACTTTGGAGTGGTTTTCTTTGAACTGATAAATAGAACAGAATTTGGTAACTGAAAGAAGTTTGCTGTTAAAACAAAATGTAAAACATAGAGTGCTGATTATTGGACTGGGCCTTAGTGAAGCATAATGAAGTTTAAGGAGGCTGTTGGTAAAGTTCTGAAGTAAAATGTAGAAAATAACTATGGAATTCTAGAGAAATGGGAGCTCTTGTCAAGTTGTGGAAGACATTTATTTGTGGTGATGTGGAAAATAACAGAAAGTATAGTAGTCCGTTTGTATCCATGGTGTTTCAAGGTATCCCCCACCATGTGGATACCAAAAACCTGCTGATGCTAAAGTCCCTCAAATAAAATGGTGTAGTATTTGTGCATAATCTGTGCATATCCTCCATATACTTTAAATCATTTTTAGATTGCTTATAATACCTAACACATTAAATGCTATGTAAATAGCTATTATACTATATTGTTTAGGGAATAATGAAAAGAAAATATATGTACATGTTCAGTGCAGGCACAATCATCCACTTTTTTTCTCAATATTTTTGTTCCATGTTTGGTTGAACCTATGGATGTGGAACCTATAAATATGGAGGGTCGACTGTACCTAATAATGTTGCCGACTTAGCTAAAGACATTTTTGAATAGAATGTTGAAAATGCAATCTGGTTTATTCTATCTTTCTGTAATAAAATGAAATAATACATAAATTAATTAAAGAAAAAAATATTTATATTTCAGGTAGAATTTAGAGAAAAAATGTATAGCACCCAGAACAGTTAGCCATTACAGGGTTCTCAAAGTAAGAAAGGACAGTAGAATCATTAGTTGCCATTAATGAGAGAATCAAAGACTGTATACTACACACTAGTTAATTGTAATTAATTTTTCAAATGGCAATCAAAAAGTTAATTCTCAGTTTCAACACAAACTAAGAATTAATACTCAGTTACACACAATGTTATATCGGGCTTTGCCTAATGTTATAATGTATTTTTTGAAAAATGTTATAGCTCTAAGCCACCAGAGCAGGTTTCCATTTTGAGAGCCCAGCCCACACCAGACTGCATCCTGCCCTGGGGCCCAATAGCCTCTGAATCTCCACATTCCTGGAATCCCATTGACATCATCCTCCTACAGCTGGCACCACTGCTGGCCACTGCCACTCAGGCCAAAGTACAAGCCACTGGCAATGACTCTGCTGCTCCCAGCAGTGTAGCCACCACACATTTACAAGCACCTTGAGGACAGGCTACTTTGCCCACAGTTGCCTTCTGGGAGCAAAGCACCCTATGCTTATGCTATGGATGCTGTCACTAAAAGCTACCCCACCCTTCCTAGTAGCAGGACAAAAGCACAGCCACTGCATTCCCAACCTGAGAATTTCACCAGGAGCCTAGGATTACCATGTCCATAACTACGCCATGGGTAGCACCTGCAAGGAGGCGTGAGAACTGATCCAGCTGGCCCAGTTTTGCTCCCCAACACTGGTCCCCACACATGCTGTCTGAGGGACTGGGAATAGCCCAGCTATGGCTAGCTTCATTGGCACATGAGAAATCCTCCTGGATCCATAAGGTTGAGCCCATCCAACCTGGCAATACCACCACAGCTGGAACCAATCCAAATGTACCACATATGGGCCTGCATACTGGCCTAATCCTCTTGTTGCAGCCACCACTAACATCAGTTTGAATTGCATGGAAGCCAGAGAATTGTCCCACCACTGCTACTGCCAGCTTTTATACCATGCCCACTGCCCAAGGGTCCAAGTACCCACTCACTAGCCCAGCCCAACATTGCCACTACTGGCACCTACACAAACCTCATTACAGTCCAAGAAAGGACCTACCTAATCCTATTACAACTGTGCCAGCATATGCCACCAAACAGCACAAGGAAAGTCACATTTAACCTGCTGCTGCCATCACTGGGAACCAATGACTGGCCCATCTGGCATCCTCATCCCCAGGAAAACTTCACCACAGCCTCCACTAATAACCATAACCTAAGACGATGAATACATCACAAACACCACTGATGCTCTTTACAGCTGAAGAAATCATGCAGAGACACGTTACTGCACACACAAAGACTCAAAGCCAAAGGGCCCTAACCAACAAATGGTACATACAACTTCAGGGAAAAATGCTTCACAATGAAAGCATGTTCTGAAAATTGAAAGAAGCGATTGTTACAACAGATATGCATATATCAACATAAGGACACAAGAAAAGTTAAAAAGCAAGGAAATATGACACTTCCAAAGAACACAATAATTTTCCAGCATAAAGAAAATTCGTAAGGTTCAGTGAAAATAAACCTTATGAAATCTTAGAATGAGAATTCAAAATCATGATTTTTTAAGTGTAGTGAGATACAAGAGAACAAAGACAAACAATACAAACAAATGAGAAAAAACAATTCAGGTTACTGAAAAATTACCAAAGAGATAGATATCACACACAAAAGAAGTAAACAAAACTTCTGGAACTGAATAATTCCTTGAATGAAATACAAAGTATGTTCAAAAGCATTAATAATAGACTAAATCAAGCAGAAAAGAAAATACCAGAATTTGAAGGCATGACTTTTGAAATAACTCGGTCATACAAAAATTTTTTAAAAAGGATAAAACAGTATGAATATGAATATAGCCTGTGGGATATATGTGGCACCAGAAAGTGGCCAAATGTTACAGGTTTTGGTGTCCCAAAAAGTGAAGCAAACATGGAAGGGATAGACAAGTTATTCAATGAAATAATCTCTGAAAACTTCCCAAGCCTAGCATTACATTTAGACATCCCACTTATATGTGGGAGCTAAAAAAGTTAATCTCATAAAGATAAAGAGGTTAATGATAAATGTCAGAGGTTGGGAAGGGTGTGTGGGTGGAGGCGGTGATGAATAGATATTATTTAGTGGGTACAAACATGTTGCTAGATAGAAGAAATAATTTCCAATGTTCAATATCACAGTAGGATGACTATAGTTAACAACAGTGTATTGTATATTTCAAAATAGCTGTAAGAGAGAACTTGAAATGTTCCCAACACATAGAAATGATGCATACCCTTGAGGTGATGGATACCCCAAATACTCTGACTCGATGATTATACATTCTACACATGTAACAAAATATCATATATGAGCATGCATACTTATAAGTATGCATACCATGTATCATGTAAAAAATTTAAAAAGTTATCATTGTTTTAATATAGATGACCAAATACAAAATACATATAGATAAAATCTAAGAACTATATTTAAATATAAGAAAGCTAAAATAATTACATGTAGGTGAATATTTGGTTAAACAGTTAAAAAAAAAAAAAAAAGAAGTAGGAGGCGGGGGAAAAGCTTGCATGTGAATACTTTCTTAGGTAGCTCAGGAGTGTTTTCTAAGAGCAGTGTCTATAAACCAAGTACTCATGAGTCCATACAGTACAAATTAGAATTCTCACATAAAAACATCCCTTGTTTATAAATAGAGAACCTCATTCTCTCAAGGGCCTTTATGAGTTGGCTTTGTTGCTACCAACAAGCCTACAAGTTGGATTACTTTTCCTGATCCTTCTATAACAAAGCAAGATGAGACCCACTGACAGGGAGCAGAATGGGGCAATAGATATTTTAAGAAACCAAAAGAAGTAATCCCTGAGGTAATGAACCTTAGGTGGTGCACAATTGTTTTTGAATAGGTAGAATTATATGTAGCATAAATGGATTCTTCCTCTGTAAAGCAGAACCAGAAACGATGTGGAATGAATAATTGCCGGGATTCAATGCTAGAAATGGCTGCATTGAGTATTATATTTTATTCGTCATTGATGGAACTAAATGAAATGGAATGGTGCTAAGTCAGAAATATTTTTCAGGTATTTTCCCCTAGGGATAAGCTTGTATCAAATCATGTTGAAGTCTCTTTCAGGTCTAAATTATTTGATACTAATAGTTGTGGAAAAGAGCAGTAAAAAAAAATTCAATAAATAATAATTAACTATTGAACAATGTGGTTGATAGAGAAACTGCCAGTTAGTTAAATATGTTTTCTAATGAAATAACTGCTTTATATAAATATATTGACAAGAGACCTTGTAACATTATTTGTAATACAGAAACAATTTCTCCTTTAGCTATGATTCAGTAGAGAACTATTAAGTAGAAAGAATTGAATAGCATGTAATGTTTCTGTAACAGTAGGGGTAATTAGGGAAAACGAAAGACAGATGTACGAGATTAATCAAATTACCAAAACAATCACCTCAGGAAAACATGCACACGAACAACAAAGTTAATGGATATTTACCAATAATAGCATTATACAACTATTCTAGATGTACATTCCAACTTTAATATAAAAAGAACAATTAAGTACTGTTCCCTCATCATTAAACAGCTTTAGCTTTATATATGCATCATATGATTTCTATTAAAGCTGTATCTACTGTTTATCATTTCAACAAATTAGGACTTGGGATGGCAATCTGACTGGACAGGAGATTCAGAATTATCAGTTTTATTGTTTTAATTTATTTTCTAATAATCAGTACTCTTTCTACCTCTTTTAAGATCAGTGTTGTTAATTATCATAACCTAGAAATCATTGTCACTTGAACTCTGATTTTCTGCATAGAGGTGAACAAAGAATATGTCAGTTTTGTATGCGCCTGTGGTTATTTTTACTACTGTATTTTTTATTTTTTTGCTTTATGACTCTCCTCCAACTTTCAACATTTTTCGTTAATATAGTTAATGACATATCTATTTCCATGACTTCCAAGAATCAGTCCTTAAATTTATATGTTATGTCTGTATTTATTTTGTAAATTATTGATTTCTTCTAAGTGTAGGTTTTTTCCCCAATGCATTGGAATGCTTCTAAAATTAATTTATTTTCATTACATATACACATCTATATACATATAGATATATAAAGGACATTGTTATATAGCACATATGTGCGCATAGCATAAAATTATGTTAAATTGAAATTTAACATAAATATCTTCTTCATATTACTATTACTATTTTGAGATGGAATCTCGCTCTGTCGCCAAGGCTGGAGTGAAACGGTAAGATATCAGCTCACTGCAGTCTCTGCCTCCTGAGTTCAAGTGATTCTCATGTCTCAGCCTCCCGAGTATCTGGGATTACAAGTAAGCAACAATACCCCCAGCTAATTTTGAATTTTTAGTAGAGACGGGGCTTCACCATATTGTCCAGACTGGTCTCGAACTCCTGACCTCAAGTGATCCACCCACCTCAGCCTCCCAAAAGTGCGGAGATTACAGGTGTGAGCCACTGTGCCCAACCACTATCTCATTATTTTGATACATTGATATAGCCCATTTACATTAATTGTTGTTATAGGCATGTTATATCCTAGTTATACTTGAATATTTTACGTTGTAGTTTTAAGTATTTTGTTTCACTTAAGTATGCTATTAAATTTTATCTATTTCATGGCATTTTCTTTCTGTTTTTTAAAAATAATATGATATCCATTTTTGTTCTACTGGTTAGTTTGTAACTATAATTTGAATCTTTTATCTTCCTAATACTCTCTATATTAGAAAGTAGCTCTCTATACTTATGTCTTTTCTTTTTGTTAAATAATTGCTTCTTTGAAAAACTTGCTACTATAAATTATTTAAGATTTATTTTGACAAATTATTTCCAAATTAATGATATTAATTTAAAAATAATCATATGTAATTGAGGCAGTTGGTCTATAATACCCATAGCTGCATTATGTATTACTGGTGGTATCCATTTTACAGTCTTATAAATTGCATTAATTTGGCTTTATCAGGTTATTAATGGGGCATTTTTTTCCTTCACTTTAAGAGTAAAATGTGATATTAACTCAGAAGTAACACAAAAGTGGAGTTATAGCCTGGCTTGGTAATATGCTACCTCTGTGATTTTGAATTTGTCACTCTAGTCACAAACTTCAATATTAGATGTGTTGAAAATAATGTCAGCTACTTTATAGGGTTGTTAAAATTATAACATAATGCTGGTAAGTGATATGCATAGCTATGCATATGGTATATATTTTGTTCTCAGAGGATGGCTATTATTTTAATAACTTTACTGCTATTTTTATGCTATTGCCTTTATTACTATTATTTTTTATGTCATTCACTATTTGTCTTTCTTGTCTTGAGAAATATTATGTTCCTTATTCTGTCAGGCTATCATATTGGGATTCTTTGTATTGATTGCTACAATTTATTATCACATTATCAAAATTTTTATATTTACAACACACACTTTTTTCTCCTCCCTTTTAATTTCATTTGGCTATTGTCTGAACCACATGTTAAAATTTTATATAAGCTATTAGACTAATGTTTACATTTTTCTTTTTTATTATCTTAAGATCATATGCACATTTATAAAATCTCATCATTTAAACAGCCCGTAAAAATCTCCCACTCTATACACAAAAATGTGTTTCACTAGGTATATGTTCTCCGAGATAAAGAGACAGAGGCCAGGCAAGGTCGCTCACGCCTGTAATCCCAGCACTTTGGGAGGCTGAGATAGGCAGATCACTTGAGGTTAGGAGTTGAGACCAGCCTGACCAACATGGTGAAACCCTGTCTCTACTAAAAATACAAAAATTAGCCAGGCATGGTGGCAGGCGACTGTAATCCCAGCTACTCAGGAGGCTGAGGCAGGAGAATCGCTTGAAACAGGGAGGCAGAGGTTGAAGTGAGCCAAGATCACACCACTGCACTCCAGCCTGGATGACAAAGTTAGACTTCATCTAAATAAAATAAAATAAAACCCAAAAATTTAAAAAAGAGACTGTTCGAGCCTTCTTTACAGTAAGGTGGCTCTATGACTATGTTGTAAAAAATGGTTTAGAAATTATATATCAGTATACAATTTATATATATATGTTTAGAAATTATATATCAGTATACAAATTATAACCACTTAAGAAAAAGAGTATGTTTTTCCTTCTCATCAATCACTGCCTTTTGGCTGAAAGGCAGATTTGAAGGTGGCAGCCTTATTGGGCCACAAAATAAAACTGCATACTGAGAATGGGAGAGCAACAAAATAGGAACCCATGTCTCTGATGACTGTGGAGCTGACTTCTCCTAAATTTTACATATAAAAATAAATATTTATCTTGTTCAACTACTTTCATTTGGGGACTCTTTAAACAGAAACTACCACAGTCTAATGTAAGAATAGCTATATCTATTTAGGTGTTAAAGTGTTCATACAGGATTGTAAGGAATTATCTGCAGATAATTTTCTGCTAGCATAAGTTTAGGGGCCTAGGAGTTGATTTAGAAATGAAGAAATCATAGAATTTAGGGATAAGCACTTGTTTTATTTATAAATAAAATCCCCTCAAGTCTTAGTAGGCTTCTTCTGGTTATTTTGCTTTAATCATTTCTGTGTTCAAGATCCCAAGCCAAACATCTCCTTTAGACATAGTTTAGACACTGAAAGTTCATTTTATTTTATTTGTTGCCTATTCTACTTTTTCCCTCAACAGACGTTAGCTCAAGGCCATCTGAAATAAAGAAAAAAGGTTGGAGTGGGAAGACACACATTTTTCCATATAATAAGCTGATCTCCTGGCTACAATTAGAGCTGTACTTCTTGCAAGCTCTCTTTCTCTCTCTACATTATTATAGCCTCTCAAGAATTTATCAATTCTGCGAACACACTAATTTTTTTGTATGTCCTGTTGTGTGTCATCCAATATGTCTAGAATTTCTTCTATTATACTTCAGATTGTCATTTCATAATTAGCTAGCATGTCACTTCCTGAGAAGCCTAGTCTGAGTCCTCCAGAAGTATTAGGAGATGTTAACATACCATGTAAGGAAGTGAACTTTAGGGACAAGCAGCCTGAATTTTAATTCCAGTTCTGGCACATGTGTGACTAAGCTATAATCTCTGTATCTTACTTTCTTCTCTTACAAAATATGGTTGAATCTAATATTACCTATGGAAGAAGACTGAATTAGATAATGCATAAAGTAAATTGTTGAACACAGATTGTGTATGTATATATGCATGGGGGATACATATATATGTGTGTGTTTACATGTGTTTATATACATACATATGTATATGTGTGTGTGTATTTCTCATGCTTAAAATGTTGGATATTTTTGGCAACTAATTAGAAACTCCAGTCTATGGACTTTCATAAATATATATATATGGTCTAGCAATTCTCAAATTATGTTATATATGTTGTAGTTATATGACTATATAGTTTTTTGCTCACTAGTCTATTAGACTTGCATATGGTGATAGAAGGGAGACACTCAATAATTATTCAATTGTTGAATGTATGAAGGTAGCATAGCAATCAAAGTTAACTCTCAACTCATGGATTTTCCAATGCTGGGATAGGCATCCCTTTATGGTTGCATAAGCCGACATACATTTGTTTACTTTTCTTAGAGATTTATCTTTGGCTAGAGAATAGGGAGATAAAGTGAAAATAAAGCAAAGTAGGTAGATTTACTTATTCTTACATGAAAAATTCTCATTCTTCATATCATCATATTGAAAGTTATAAAATATTCATGAATTTGAATTTGGTTAGCAATACTTCATTGTATCTCTGCTACTCTTCGAAGACCACCTAGCTGTAGAAGCTGTCGGTTTATGTCAGCAGGGAGCAACCTCGTCATACTGATCTGCTCAATGCATGTCAAGCAATTTGGCCTTTTATCAAAATAAATATTCGAGAAAATAGCAAGCAATATTATTATAATCAGTTAAGGATGTAACCAATAAGGAAGGTGAAAACTATTCCTGAAGTTAACACCAATTATGACACAAAAATGCACTAATCTTAAAACAAAGTTAAATTTCATATTCTCATAATTAAAACCTCCACCCTTCAAAAACGTAATTAAATAAATAAGAAAACTCAAGCAAGATGGTCAACTAGATGCAGCCAGGAACAGCTTCTCTCACCTAAAGACACTAGACCGTCAAGTAGACTGACACACACTGAACAGATCTTCAGAAAGGAGGCTTTAAGAGTGAAGAGAGGGACTGGGTGCAGTGGCTCATGCCTGTAATCTCAGCACTTTGGGAGGCTGAGGCGGGCGGATCACGATGCTAGGAGATCGAGACCATCCTGGCTAACACGGTGAAACCCCATCTCTGCTACAAATACAGAAATTGGCCAGGCGTGGTGGCAGGAGCCTGTAGTCCCAGCTACTCGCGAGGCTGAGACAGGAGAATGCTGTGAACCCGGGAAGCGGAGCTTGCAGTGAGCCGAGTTCCTGCCACTGCACTCCAGCCTGGGAGACAGAGCGAGACTCTGCCTCAAAAAAAAAAAAAAAAAGGTGAAGACAGGGAAGACACAGAACCTGGGCTTAAAGGAGAGGAAACTGGAAATCCTGCAGAGGGTTGCTGAGGGCCAGGATTTGTTCCTGGCCCTGAGTTGCTTGTAGGAAAGGGGTGAGTGAAATAGGCATAGAGTGGCAAACTCTTAATAAGCATAGAGTGGCAAACTCTTACTATGAACCTCCAGCATCCTAGCTGTGGGAGACCCCATGACCCCGACAAACATCTGAGTTGGCAGGGAGAACTGAATGGAGAGTTTGCAGAGACAGAACTCCAGACTGCATGGAGCCTGGAGGGTTTGGCATGGCATAATGGCTTCAGTGGAGCATGGCCATGGGCGCCCAAACCTGAAAGTGCGCCATATTTCTCTAGGCAACTCTAGCTTTTGTTGGCTGCCAGATCTGAACAGAGAAGGGTTGTCTTGGAAGTAGGATAGGGCCAGTCTTATCTGAGCACCCCAGTGTCTGCTGGCGTCTCCCAGGGCCTCTGTCTACCTGGCTGCATCTTCTTATAGCGCAGTGTCAGCTGCCCAACTGAAGCACTTGCTAAGGCCCACTGACATCTACAGTTCTTTCACCAGCAAATCTCACCTAATCTTCAGAGAGCTTTTGTTAATAGACCCCTGATAGTGCACACCCATCCACAGTCTCCGCCTGCTGGTGCGCACCTGCCCACAGTCTTTCCTTGCTGGTATGTAGTCACCAGCAGCCTCCCGCTTCCACCTCGCCGGTGTGCATGCATATGTGAACTCCCCAGCACCCCACCAGTGCACACACAAGCTGGGCTGACTATTGCCCCACTAGAACACATTTACTAGGAGCCCCCACTGAAGTGTTGTTGTCAGCAGACTGAGAACACGTTGGCCCCAGCAGTGCTGCAGATGCTTAACCTCAAAGGGTCAAAATAAAAAGCTGCAGGCCTGTTTCTAACTCACTAGGCACATTGCCCAGGAGTGCTGAGCTGAGCATTGGCCCACTGAAAGCATCCTGAAATGAACCCAATCAACTAAACCCAACTTATACCACAGTCAAATCCTCAAGGGCATCAAACAATATAAAAGCAAAAGCCCCAATTCAAAAACAACAGACTTAAATATTAAAGGAACATCAATCCACACAGATGAGAAAGGACCAGCACAAGAACTCTGGCAACTCTAAAAGATAGAATGTCTTCTTTCCTCCAGATGACCACACTAGCTCCCCAGGAATGATTCTTAACAAAGCTGAAATAGCTGACATGACTGACATAGAATTCAGAATCTGGATGGCAAGGAAGCCAAACCTACTGAAATTATTGCAAGAAATCAAAGAGGAAGGAGTGTTCCCTAAGTCATTCTATGAGGTCGGCATCATTCTAATACCAAAACCTGTCAGAGATACAATAACAAAAGAAAACTACAGGCCAATATTCCTAATGAACATAGGTGCAAAAATCCTCAATCAAATACTAGCAAAGCAAATCCAGCAGTTCACCGTGATCAAGTAGGCTTTATTCCTGAGAGTCAAGGTTGTTTCAACATAGGTAAGTCAATAAATGATTCATCACATAAACAGAACCAAAAACAAAAAACATATGATAATCTCAATAGACACAGAAAAGGCTTTCAATACAATTCAACATCTTCAGGTTAAAAACCCTCAACAAACTAGGCATCAAAGGAACATACCTCAAAATATTAACATCTGTTAATGACAAATTCACAACCAATACTGTAATGAATGGGCAAAAGCTGGAAGCATTCACATTGAGAATTGGAACAAGACAAGATGCCCGCTGTCACTCCTCCTGTTTAACATAGTACTAGAAGTCCTAGCCAGAGCAATCAGGCAAGAGAAAGAAATAAAATGCATCCAAATTGGAAGAAAGAAAGTCAAACTCTCTTCCCAGATGATATGATTCCACACTTAGAAAATTCCATAGTCTCTGCCCAAAAGCTACTAGAACTGATAAATTCAGTAAAGGTTCAGGATGTGAAATCAATGTACAAATGTCAGTAGCATTTCTATACACCAATGATGTCCAAACTGGAAGTCAAATCAAGAATGCAATCCCATTTGCCATAGTCACATAAAGAATAAAATACCTAGGAATATAGCTAACCAGTGAGGTAAAACATCTCTACAGTGAGAATTACAAAACACTGCTGAAAGAAATCAGAGATGATACAAACAATTGGAAAAAACATTCCATGGTCATGGATAGGAAGAATCAATATTGTTAAAATCAAAGTTGTTAAAGACAATTTACAGATTCAATGCTATTTTTATCAAACTACCAAAATCATTTTTCACAGAATTGGATTAAAACTATTTTAAAATTCATATAGAACCAAGAGAGAGTCCAAGTAACCTAAAGAACCATAAGCAAAGGATGAAGCCAGAGGCATCTCACTACCCAACTTCAAAGTATACTACAAGACTATAGTAACCAAAACAACATGGTATTGGTACAAAAACAGACATACAGACCAAAGGAACACCTTAGAGAACCAGAAATACAGCTGCACACCTACAATCATCTGATCTTCAATAAGGTCAACAATCACGAACAATAGGGAAAGGATTCCTTATTTAATAAATGTTCCTGGGGTAACTGTCTAGCCATATGCGGAAGATTGAAACTGGACCACTTGCTTTCACCGTATACAGAACTCAACTCAAGATGAATTAAAGACTTCCTTTGTAACACACTGGATTTTAAAGCTTTCTATCTCTTAATGGGTACACTTTTCTGCTTCCTGTTTTATTATTTTATTTTCTATTAATATTCCATTGCTTTTTCCCTTCTGATTTTGTGAGAACTTGCTATAGTCCAGTAGCCCTTCTCTATAATCTAATAATAATATGATTATTTAGAAAGATGAGTTCTAACTATTCTTCTTGGCTATTTGGGTAGCTAAACAGAAATTTACAACATACATATATACATACACACACAATGGTACTATTTTTTTCCCAGAAAAAGCTGTGACTTTTTTCCTTTTGTTAATTGAAGAGGAAAATCGCCATTTTTACATATGTCTCAAACAAATTAAATGCAAATTTAATTTGGGTAATTAAATTTGTATTTGGGTAATTTGCAGAGACAATGTTTCATCAAGATTTCCTGAACAGGAAACAACTCTTAAAAATTTTAGTCTCATAAATGGGCTGCGAATTTATCTTGCACTTCATTTTAATGCAAACCTTCATTCAAATCTAATATGCATAAGACACAGTTTTAATATTGTAGTTCCCCAAGCCAAAATGCATAGTGTCTCTACATTCAAGAAATTCAGTAATATGATCTCAACCATTACATTTTGTTGATAATTATTTTCCTGCTGTTTTCCATATAAACCCGAACAAGCTGTCTCTCCTACTTTCTTAAGCTTGATCTATCCCCTTCACTCTGCCTAGAGCACTCTTTGTCCATCTCCTGTTTACCTGTGCAATCCTCCCTTTCGTTGTCAACTCAATGCCTTAGTTCTCTAAGTACTTTTTAAATCCTAAAACCTGGAAAGGAATATACCTAAACAGCTAAGGTTATAAATGTGATATGGGTACCCAGAAGTACTTCTGTCACTCCTTTATTAGAAGCTTATTTTCTAAATTCTCAAACCCAAATGTAGGCATCCACTTTACTTTAAAAACAGAAAAGTCAGTAGGTTTGAAAAAAGAAGCCAATCAGTGTGAGAGGTAAGCAACAGGTGAATGGCCTCACGAACACAATCCATTTTTTAAAACACACCATGTTCTGTTTCTGTCTGAACAATCACATATCCCATCCCAATCAAGTAGAAATAAATATTACTGCTAAATTATGAATATGATAACTGCAGAGAACTATTCATTATCTATTGTCTGGCATCTTCTGTGTTTTACTCAAAGATAATTTTTAAAAATCAAACCAACCTTGTTAAAAATATACAAGATATCTAAATGTATTGTAGTCACTTTTTAAAAGTCACATAAAAAGAGAGCTACCATTAAGCCTTCAAAAAAATTAAAACATATGTTGGGATGCAAAAGGTACCAGTATTTTAGTCTGGCAGGAGTGTTTTTGTCAAGAATGAACTCCTGACTGATAAAGAAAAATTGCTCTGGGTCATTTCAACATCACTAGAGCCCTAACTACAAATTTAAAAAAAAAAGTTATTCTAATTATATTTAAATAACTTTCATAGACAGCTTAAATCCTAACATCTTGCATAGGTTTCTGAGGCGTGCATTCTCTACAGATGCCCCTTACATTCATTTACATTTTAACTTGCAGCCATTTTATACCTCCACATGATGGCAGGCCTTTGCAAGAAACCACTCTAAATGTTTCATGTACCAAACGGGGGTGAGTAAAATTCTCCAGTTTATGAATGTGATACCTGCATATGCAGCCACAAAAATAATGAATGAGATTTGATTATTCTAATATAATTTCTAAGATGAAAATTTTAGACCCATTCAAAATGAAAGTACATATACATAAAATATTTTGCATATAAATTCCGGTGATTCCTATGCTTTAAGAAGCCATGGGGTACTCACCATGATGACTTTAAAACAAATGGTCCCAAGTTTCTTCATATTTTTTCCCTTTGAGAGATGGAGGTCAATGTCAATCTCCCTAAATCTAGGTGGCCTGTGATTTATTTGTAGCCAAAAGAACCTGGCAGGAGTGACAATGCATGGCTAGCTCATAATAGTTGGTTTATCTTTCACTTTATTTGCTGGAAAACTCATATTTGAAGTCCTGAACCACTGCCTAAGAAGCCCATCTAATGCAAAGCCACCATACTGTGAGAAAGCCAGTCCACTTGGAGAGGCCATCTGTCGGTTTTCTGGTTGGCAGTCCTGGTCTTTGAGTCCTCCTAGTCTTGGTGCCAGGCATAGGAATGAATAAATCCTCAGACGTTTCCAGCCTTGAGCAATCAAGAAACTTCTAGGTTTTGAACATTTTCAGCAGAAGAATCATGGGGCAGAGATAAGGAGCTCCTGTTGTATCATTTCTAAATTTCTAACCAGCATACCCGTGAACAAATATGCAATGGGCTTTTGTTCATTTGTTTGTTTTGCTTTGTTATTTGTTTGTTTTTCTATCTAACTAAATTTGGGGTAATTTGCTATGTAGAAATGATAATAACACCAACCTGTGCTAAAAACCTTATGTCTACAGAGAACAGGACTCTAGAAACACTGAGTTTGGCTGAACTCAGCTGGTCACCTAAGGGATTGAGAACAGAAACATTTTTGATATTCTGTCTATGCCTGGAAATGCAGATTTATGAAAATGAACTAAAATTTTAAAAACTCGGTTCACCAAGTTGGCATGTGACAGCCTCAACTGTGACCTTTTAAAAGATATACAGAAATTCTAAATAAAAAGACATAAAATAATCATTAAAAGCAAAAAAAAAAAAAAAAGTAGTACAGTTAATCTTCAGAGATCATACATTTGGAAATCCCTTTCCCAGTGATCATACTATTTCACCTCCTAGATTTGGCACTTAGCCAAGATATTTTCCTTGTACTGATCAGGATACATTAGGCTTGGGTGTGAAACTATATTAATCATTACTGTCTTTGTGGCATAACATAAAAAGGTTCATGTATTTTCATAATGGAGATTTAATGCATGTCTGGTGGTTTTGGAGGGTAGGGAAATTTTTCTGTTTAGTCATTCCATAATCAGACGGAAAGGGCTCTTTCATCTTCTAGTAGCTCCGTCATTGAAGACATGCATCTCTGCATTTTGATGAGAAAATATAAAAAAGAATTTAAGAATTATGTGAGATATTTTAGGGTCCAATCTTGAATGAATCTTAGAAAATATTTGCATATATATTTTTGGAACCCCCAGATAAAGTCTACAATTTGACTATAAAACAAGCTGGAAATATAACCTTTCTGTGTATGCAGAAAAAAAGAAAAAAAGGTCATGCATTTGGATGAGCACCTAACAATGACTTGTCAAATCCTGCTGAAAGCTAAATTCTGATATTTTATCAGTTTTTTTACTCTACATCTCTTTTGGGTGTCTGGCAAATCTGACTCTAGACAATATTCATTTTTGGACCTTTTGTGATATGAATGGCCTATTATATTAAGGAATAGGTGATAATTAAATTGAAAGAACAAAACAAAATTTATCAGAAATTATGGGAGATAAGTTTAAAAATAAAAACACAATATTCTTTGATTCAAAGTAAAAATTTCACCCCATTTGGTATATTTTTTGACCAAAGGACATAAGGGAAAGACAAGAAGTATAATTCATTGTGTCATAAAGGTAATATGGCAGGGCACGGTGGCTCACACCTGTAATCCCAGCACTTTGGGAGGCTGAGGCAGGTGGATCACCTGGGGTCAGGAGATCGAGACTAGGCTGGCCAACATAGTGAAACCCCATCTCTACTAAAACTACAAAAATTATCCAGGCGTGGTAGCAGGCACATGCAATCCCAGCTACTTGGGAGGCTGAGATGGGAGAATCAGTTAAACCTGGGGGACAAAGGTTGCAGTGAACCAAGACCGTGCCATTGCACTCTAGCCTGAGCAACAGGAGTGAAACCCCATCTCAATCAATCAATCAATAAAAATAAACAAATAAAGGTGTAATACATTTGGGCAAACATAAAGTGAAGCAATTAGCACAAAAGCAATTTTTTTGTCACTGTAATATGTAAATTCTGTGTTCTAAGACAGTACAATTCGTAATATTCTAAAGTCTCTGTTTTTAGTATGGAAAATGATACACAATTAATTCTTCTGGTTAAACGTGTATTTAATTATTTCTAATAGTATTATTTCTCAACAAAATCAAAGTAATTACTGATTGGTCTGTTTAAACACTCTGGATGGATCTACAACTATGTAATAATCCCATTCATCAAAATTATTAACATCATTTTTCCCTATAGAAATGTTCTTAGTGGAGTAAAGATGTTGTTTATTCTTCAGAACTATTCTCTTAACAAGAGTGTAGTGACAACTGGTATTTAAATAATATCAAAATACATGAATAATAACAGAGAAACTACCCAGTCATAATTTTTTTCTTTCTTCTAAGAGTAGCTCCTATTGAAATAGTCACCACTCAGATAAAAATTATATAATCTGGAAAAGATGTTAAAAAAGAGAGCAACAATATGAAGGAGCTGGAGAGAAACTTAAAGCAGGCAGAAACTGGAGGGAGATGGAGCCTGAAGAAAGGAATTGGGCCAATTTATACTTGTGTTTGTAACTTTTTGCCTAAAAACACTTGGCAGGCTAGGAGGTGAGAGACAGTGAGTAGAGGTGTATTCAAACAAAAAGTTATAGTCTTTCTAGCCTTAGGAATCAGAGAATAGATTTTAGTACTTCTTGCTTGGCTGGAAAATGATAGAGGATATAAGATTTGTGGTTACAAGCTTTTTCACCTGAAAGAACATACTTAGCTTCGGGAGTTGTGGGAGTGAGGAAGGCCACTGTACCAGGAATATAGAATAATAAGTAAATGTTCATGATTATCAATATTATTAATATTATATTATTGGTTCCATTTATCTATCACGAAATGTCAGCCAGGCACTGATAGACATTTAAAAGAGATAAGTTACATACAAAAATATTTATAATGTAGTAGGGCAGAATATAATGCTAATTTTTATTTTTGAACATAATACAAAACAGATACAGAAAATCCCAAAAAGCAAATTTATAGCTTAATAATTATTAAAATGTGTAGTCATTCTTGTAGCCACCACCCAGTAAAAACAGAACTCCACCAGACACCAACGAAACTTAAAGTAGTTACATCCCAAGTACAAGCCCTGCCTCCTCCCATAAATAACCATCACCTGACTTTCAGGGTCACCACTACCTTGTATTTATTTCATAGTTTATTATCTTTTAAGCCCCTTTATTTTATACATCTCCCCTTAACCATTATTTTCCCTTACATTTAATCTGTTAAAGAACCCAGAGCATTTGATGTATATAAATTTACAGAGAAACATCTGTGTTCTCTGCAAATTGGGAGCTGAAAGCATAAATGTGGCCAGACTATTGCATTCTTTTATCAAGAGAAATCTGATGTCTGCTCTCTCTTTTTTTGATGTTAGCTGTTGTTCAAGTGTCATACCTACGTCCATGATTTCATTTGGATTTGCAGAATAGTGATATTCTAAGTCTTTTAAAGATAAACCATATTGGAGATCAGTTAAATAGTGAGAACAAATTTTATTCAGTAATATGCTATTGCAGTAGAGAAAAAAGTCCAGCATGACCTGAATTCAACTTTGATTTTTATACATGTGACTGGGCATTTTAAAGATAGAATGAAGGAATGAGGAGGTGGGAGAAAGAGAAGAGGTGCTCAATAGTCAGGAATGTTAAGCATTGTTAAAAGCCAAAGCAGGAAGTGGGCATTGATCTATGTGAAATTCATCTGGATTTGCTAACTGGCACTTATTGATGTTATGTTTCTACCACCTTAAACGCCAGAGCCTAGGAGCCAGGGTCCCAATCTTCAGGTACTAATTGGAATAAACTTTAATTTCTTTTCCCAGCCTTTGAGGAAGACTGGTGTCATCCTAGAGTTGCAGCCCTGAGATTTTAGAAACTATGTTCGTGTTTTGTTCTAGTCTTTATAGACCAAGACTGAAGGTTAGTTGAAAAATGGTTCAGAGGAGCCTGGCTTGAGTCAGGTGAAGGAGAAACTCTTTGTCATCTCTTTTCATTTATTAGTAAATGTAAAGGAACAATTCTCCTAATCTGCTATTTGATTATCCAGTGGTACCAAATTCATATAAAAAGGGAAGAGCTTTATCTTTCAGGTATAGGTTTTCTAAATAAATACTTTTTCTTAATTATCTTTCAAATTATAATAATCCCCTTCATATGAGGTTTCAATTTCTGTGGTCTGTTACCTGGTCAGCCATGGTCTGAAAATATTAAATGGAAAATTCCAGAAATAAACAATTCATAAGTTTTAAATTGTGTGTTGTTCTGAGTAGTGCAATGAAATCTAGCACCATCCCACTCAGGCCCACTAAGATACAAATCATCTCTTCACCCAGCATATCTAGGCTGTATATGCTACTACTCCATTAGTTACATAGTAACCCTTTTACTTATCAGGTAAGCTGTTGTGGTATCACAGTGCTTGTGTTCATGTAGCTCTTATTTTGCTCAATAATGGTCCCAAAGTGCAAGAGTAATGTTGGCATATTGCTATAACTATCCTGTTTTATTATTGTTATTGTTTGTCTTTATGCCTAATTTATGCATTAAGCTTTACCATAAGCATGTGGGCCTATGAAAAAGCAGTATATATGAGGTTTGATACTATCCACAATTTCAGGCATCCAGCAGGTCTTGGAACATGTCCTTTGCAAATAAGAAGAGACTATTGTTATTTAAAAAATATATTATTGTGAATTCACTCATTTAAACCTCTTTGGTGGGTTTCAATAAATTTTTATCATCATCCTTTTTGAATATTAAATTGTTCCAATTTTTTCCAATAGGTTCTTCTTAGAGTTATAAATTCTTTGTGGAAATTAATATTTGGATTATATACATAAAGATTAAAAGTAGTATTTGGGTTTTGTTTTTGAAAAATAGCCAAGTTGTTCTGTACCCAAACAAAAAACTTTTAAATCATTAAAATACACTGTTAACTCTTTATACTGTGTGTGTTTGTACATGTGTGTGCATACATGTGTTTGTGTATGCATATTTGTTGATGAGTATATGTGCACATGCATATGTGTTCCTGTATTTGTGTTTGGAGAAACTGGTCTCTCTTTCCAGAATTATCTGCCACTGACCTCAGTGTGGCTTTATCATATTTCTTTCCTTTTAATGTTTTAAATATTCATTCCAAGATCTTCTGACTTAAACCTCTGCTACCAGGAAAGTTAATGATGATTTAATTTCCTTCCCCTTATAAATAACTACCTAGTTATTATATTTGGCTAGTCATCTAGAGAAAATAATTGAAATTCCAGTATCTTGTATTACAGTGAGTATTGGTTTTCTGTTTTGATATTTTCAAGTACTGTATATGATATGATCATTCTACATGTAGTTTCATATCATTCTATATATAGTTTTATATACTTTTAGGAAGCTTCTAAGTTTTTGTTTATTTCTAGTTTGTTCTATTTTGTGAAATTGCTTTTCTGTTTCAGAGACTCCTGTTATTCATGTTAGATATCTTTCCTCCAATCTAATTTTTATCACTTTCTTTTAAATGTGTTTTAACAAATTTTTTTTCTTTATTTTATTTTACTTTCGGTCTACCTTATAACCTTCTGTTTTTCTTAAGGCATTAGCTGTTGTTTATTCACTCAAGTGTTTCTTGTGTTTTACAGTTTGTTTATGAAATGATTTATTTTTCTCTTCTAATTATTTCCTGAACTATATCACTTCAAATGTGTGTGTCTTCTAATTTTGATATATGATAGCTTCTATGTGTTACCTTTATTTTTAATGTTTCTTTAGTTTGTTTTGAAATAAAAATTACAGTTTTGAGGTTTGCTCTGATCATGTCTTTTCTGCCATGCTTTTATTTTTCATATTATTTTTTATTGTAATGATCTGGTATTGTATTTGATTTTTCTGCTGCTTAATTTTTTGTAATGAATTTTCCTGAATGTTTAGAAGAATACGTGATTTACAGTAACCTTCCTAACAGAGCTAGATCCCTCTTCCATTGTTTTATTGTAAAATAAAACAAACAAACAAACAACAACAACAAAAACAATGGTATCTTGTTTTTGAGATTTCCTGACTCTGTCCTATTTCCCTGCTTTCATTTGCAACTTCTGTTTCCACCATCTTCTCCCCCATACACTCAATTTTGATTCCATTCTTGACAATTCCTCTTCAGTTTTGACCCTAAACTGGAAGGGAACTTTGGTAAGTCAGTTTAGAGAGTTAACAAGCAAGAACTACTCTAGCCTTCAGTATTACCATGTGTCTTGTTAGAATCATTTGTTATCGGAAATGACAAATATTTTCACCTCTCTAGTTTTGGCTGATTTTCTCAGATTGGTCCATCCAACCTTCTAGTGATTGCCTTATTGGTAATTTGGAATCCTACATCTCAGGATCCCCAGATTCCTTGCTGTTTCCTGTCATTTATTCTGAGCAGATGCAGGTACGAGCCTCTTTGTTGCCCTTGGTATTTTACATTTTTATTAGTGTTTTGGACATAGTAGAGATATCTTGACACCTCTGTTGTAGGTGTTTCTATTTGGTTTTGGTTCTGATATTTAAATGTCCTCTCTGTCTTTATAGAGGTATTCAAATGAGATGTGAAATCTATGCTGACACTGCCATCTTTCCCTCTAGAAAGTGTATCAGTACTAACCAGCAAATGCCTGGCCTAGTGCTTGGCTTATAGAGACTTAATAAAATATTTATTGACTCCACAAATGGAATTGATATATAAAATCATTGATATACAAATAACTTTCTAAGTATTTGGTTACAAAACCACGTTCTCCTTTATGTTACTTGAATAGGAGATGGTGAGTCTCACCCTGTCATCAGTTTGATTTACTGTAGGATGACTATGCAATTTGTCTTACAAAACAAATGTACTTGGGTGTGAACTAGAATACATGTAATAACTGTACTAGGGTAACAGGTGAAAATAAACAAATAAGGACATATCATCCCCCTATTTATACTTAAGTCTTTTTTCTTAACCTGTTCAAGGAAGATCACATATACTCCCCAAGAGCACAATAGTCACCTCTCCAAATGTGAAGGTTTCTTATCTCACAATTAAAATTCTTTAAAATACATGAATTAATTTGGAAGCACAGGGAACAATAAATTCCCAAGTGTGGTGATAAGACAGACTAATAGGGATAGATTATATTAGATTTTAAGATTTACATTTAATTTCAAATTTTGTCAAATACCACATGTGGAACAATACTATCTGCAAGAAATATATCAAAATAAGAATAAGAAATAGGTCCTATGAATAGTGTCTATTGACCTGTTCCTGAGACACACTTAGGCAAGGCAGAATGAGAAGACTGGCAAAGACCGACTACGTATGTAGAATATAACCGAAAAACTAACTGTGCTGCATCATCTATTTTACTGACAAGGAAATACCTAGTGGAGGTGTAGTACTAATATCAGAACTCAATCTATTAGAATAAATATTTTAGAAATCATCAATCCAAGCAAAAATATACAGTCCCAAAGTATCAATGTGGTGCCTGGACTGTCTACCATCTCATATGAACATTTATGTTTGTAAGTAAATGTTCATAATGTAAATAACATTTATGTTATTCTAATGTGTTTCTGTGCTTTTTAGCTCATAAAATAGTTGCTATTATATATTTAATTTTATCTCTAAGAAAATATATAATACTTGGTAACAATTTCTTTACCAAAAACTCAACGAAGAATATTTCTAAAAAATACAAATTTTAAAAATCAGCTTTCAGCAACTATAATTTAAATTCACCTAAATAATTTAATAGTGAAAATCCTACTTATATTAAGTACTAAGATCTGAAGAGTTAATTTGTAGCAAGAACCTTATAAAAAAAATTTATTCTTGAATTTGTAGTCTTAAGCAAATGAAAATAATGAACATGTACACTGTTTTCCCTTCTATATTTGTATTTTCTTGGAGTTAAAATATACACAAGTACTAAAACAGTAGGCATTGCTCCTTATTTTAAACTTTTATCTTGGATTATGTAGATACTCTTTCATGATATTATTTGTAAATTTAGACCACCTATGTATCCTTCCAGGGTATATTTTATGGACGATACTTGACTATATTATTTTTCTTATATAGAAAGAAAAATAATATGCCTTACTGGCATAATTATGTCAATATTCTCATGATAGATAATTTGGAAAAAATATATCTATATATGTATATATAGAGAATTTCTAGGACTCTCTAACTTTCTCCTTTTGTTTTTCTTTTGATAAATGAAGGCACATTCAATCTGACTTTCTTCTTCAAGAAACTCTGCTGTACAGTGTGTTACACCTTAGCTTTGCTCTTTGAAGCTTCTTTCACGTTACTAGGCCACAAATCAGTGTTTTGCATTACATTTATCCCTACTGGCATAGTGAAGTGCTCACAAATGGGCTCCTCAATCTTAATCAGAATGTTTTGGAGCTCAGCCAGAATCACCCACTTGAAGCCCTTTGGCCATAAGAGGCGGTGATGACCACTCATCCTCCTTTTCACTCATGACTGTGAAATGGATAGGTTGTCCAAAAACAGAGTTTGCCATCACATCTGTATCATTTAAAAGTGATATATCTATTGCTATAATGTGTGTGTATGTGGCAGGGGACTTCTACTCAGTGTATGACCTTTTAATTATTGCAGGGAAATTATTGCACTCCCAACTGTTGGCCAGGTGGCTTAATTATGCTAAATGAGCTTTATTCTTAGAGTTTATTTACTCATGACATTTGAATATTGTGGTGGAAGAACCCTTCCTGTAATCGAAAACGTATTTTACTTTGTTCTATGAAGCCTACAAGGGACAGAGGAAGCAGTAGAATTCTCCTTTTACAATGTAGGAATTCACAACAATATTTAGATTAGCTCATCCAAGTACAATGAGATCTTTGATATAACAAAACAAGAGTTTTCCTATTGTCTATGAATAAAACCTGATAATAAAAAGCCAAAGTCAACAATGACAATAGACTTATTCTCTACCATACCTATCAACACAAATATATACACTCAGATATGCACACAGTCTCATATATTCTCATATACTCTGGAATAATTATGTCAATACTATCATGATAACACATAATATGTTATTCAATTATGTATATAATTATATATAACAAATAATATATATATATATCTCTCCAAATCATTTCTCATATATATAATATACAGAAAGAGAGATATTCCAGGACTCTATAATTTTCTCCTTTTGTACTGTTTGGCTTACAAAGACTTAATAAAATATTTATTGAATCCACAACATAATTGATGTATACATTAATTCACATACAAATAATTGTCTAATAATTAAAAGCAAACTGTCTCCTAACAGCACATCTCTGTTAGTTATATATTGCTGTTTCAAAAGTTCCACAGAACTTAGAGCTGTATAACAAACATTTACTATCTCATAGTTTCTTTGGATCAGGAATCTGGAAATGTACGGATCTTCTTCCTTAGGATTTCTCACATGCTTAAATTGAGGTGGTGGCTGCATGATAGTGACTCCACAGCTTATCTGGGAAAGGATTCATTTCCAAGATCAAATGGTCATTGGCAGTATTTAATTTCTTATTGGCTGTTGGACTGAGGTCCTCAGTTCTTAGCTTGCTCTTGGATAAAGGCTGACCAAAATTCCTTGCCAGGCAGGTTCTCCAACACGGCAGCTTGTATCAAGACAAGAAGGCAAAAGAGTTTGCTAGCAATATGAGGTCATAATCCTTTGTAACATAATCATAGAAGAGAAGGGATATTGCATCAACCTTTTCATGTTCTATGCTTAAAGAAATCCACTAGGTTCAGCCCAACCTCAAGGAGCTGGGGAGTTACACAAGGGTGTGATTATCTGGAGGTAGAGATCACAGGGGCGGTTTTATTTTTAATTTTTAAGGCAATAGAGTTTTACTAGACCCTCTTTTGGAATTAAAAAGGAAAATATTAGGCTCCCACATTTTTAAGCATTAAAATTTAGACCAGCAGAGGGGGCGCTCAAGATGGCTGAATAGGAACAGCTCCAGCCTCCAGCTCCCAGCGTGAACGACACAGAAGACAGGTGATTTCTGCATTTTCAACAGAGGTACCAGGTTCACCTCACTGGGGTGTGTCGGACAGTTGGTGCTGATCAGCTAGTGCAGCCCGACCAGTGAGAGCTGAAGCAGGGCCAGGCATTGCCTCACCAGGCAAGTGCAAGGGGGAAGGGAATTCCTTTTCCTAGCCAAGGGAAACTGAGACACACAACACCTGGAAAATCGGGTTACTCTCCCATAATACTGCACTTTACCAAGGGTCTTAGCAAACAGCACACCAGGATATTATATCCCACACTTGGCCCAGAGGGTCCCACACCCACAGAACCTCCCTCATTGCTAGCACAGCAGTCTGAGATCTAACTGCAAGGTGGCAGCAAAGCTGGAGGAGGGGCAACCACCATTGCTGAGGCTTAAGTAGGTAAACAAAGCTGCTGGGAAGCTCGAATTGGGTGGAGCCCACCGCAGCCCAAGGAAGCCTGACTGCCTCTGTAGACTCCACCTCTGAGGACAGGGCATAGCTAAACAAAAAGCAGCAGAAACCTCTGCAGATGTAAATGTCCGTGTCTGATGGCTTTGAAGAGAGCAGTGGTTCTCCCAGCACACAGACTGAGATCTGAGAATGGACAGACTGCCTGCTCAAGTGGGTCCCTGACCCCTGAGAAGCCTAACTGGGAGACATCCCCCACTAGGTGCAGACCGACACCTCACACCTCACACGGCTGGGTACACCTCTGAGACAAAGCTTCCAGAGCAAGAATCAGACAGCAACACTCGCCCTTCAGCAATATTCTATCTTCTGCAGCCTCCACTGCTGATACACAGGCAAACAGGGTCTGGAGTGGACCTCAAGCAAACTCCAACAGACCTGCAGCTGAGGGTCCTGACTGTTAGAAGGAAAATTAACTAACAGAAAGGACATCCACACCAAAACCCCATCAGTGTGTCACCGTCATCAAAGACCAAAGGCAGATAAAACTACAAAGATGGGGAAAAAGCAGTGCAGAAAAGCTGGAAATTCAAAAAATCAGAGTGCATCTCCCCCTCCAAAGGAACACAGCTCATCACCAGCAATGGAACAAAGCTAGACAGAGAATGACTTTGACAAGTTGAGAGAAGAAGGCTTCAGTCGATCAAACTTCTCAGAGCTAAAGGAGGAACTACGTACCTAGCACAAATAAACTAAAAACTTTGAAAAAAGAATGGAAGAAGGGACAACTAAAATAACCAATGCAGAGAAGTCCATAAGCTAACTGATAGAGATGAAAACCATGACATGAGAACCACATGACAAATGCACAAGCTTCAGTAAACAACTCGATCAACTGGAAGAAAGAGTATCAGTGATTGAAGATCAAATGAATGAAATGAAGCAAGGAGAGAAGGTTAGATAAAAAAGAGTAAAAAGAAATGAACAAAGTCCCCAAGAAATATGGGGTTATGTGAAAAAGACCAAATCTACGTCTGATTGGTGTGCCTGAAAGTGATGGGGAGAATGGAACCAAGTTAGAAAACACTCTGCAGGGTATCATGCACAAGAATTTCCCCAACCTAGAAAGGCAGGCCAACATTCAAATTTGGGGAATACAGAGAAATCCACAAAGATACTCCTCGAGAAGAGCAACTCCAAGACACATAATTGTCAGATTCACCAAAGTTGAAATGAGGAAAAAATGTTAAAGGCAGCCAGAGAGAAAGGTCGGGATACGCACAAAGGGAAGCCCATCAGACTAACAGCAGATCTCTTGGTAGAAACTCTACAAGCCAGAAGAGAGTGGGGGCCAATATTCCACATTCTTAAAGAAAATAATTTTCAATGCAGAATTTCATATCCAGCTAAACTAAGTTTCATAAGTGAAGGAGAAATAAAATTCTTTAGACAAGCAAACGCTTAGAGATTTTGTCACCATCAGGCCTGCCCTACAAGAGATCCTGAAAGAAGCACTAAACATGGAAAGGAACAACTGGTACCAGCCATTACAAAAACATGCCAAAATATAAAGACCATTGATGCTAGGAAGAAACTGCATCAACTAATGAGCAAAATAACCAGCTAATATCATAATGACAGGATCAAGTTCACACATAACAATATTAACCATAAATGTAAATGGACTAAATGGTTCAATTAAAGGACACAGACTGGCAAATTCGATAAAGAGTCAAGACCCATCGGTCTGCTGTATTCAGGAGACCCATCACACATGCAGAGACACACATAGGCTCAAAATAAAGGGATGGAGGAAGATGTACCAAGCAAATGGAAAACAAAAAAAAGCAGGGGTTGCAATCCTAGTCTCTGGTAAAACAGACTTCAAACCATCAAATATCAAAAGAGACAAAGAAGGCCATTACATAATGGCAAAGGGATCAATTAATAAGGAAGAGCTAACTATCCTAAATATATATGCACCCAATACAGGAGCACCCAGATTCATAAAGCAAGTCCTTAGAGACTTACAGAGAGACTTAGATTCCCATACAATAATAATGCGAGACTTTAACACCCCACAGTCAACATTAGACAGATCAACGAGACAGAAAGTTAACAAGGATATCCAGGAATTGAACTCAACTCTGCACCATGCGGACATCTACAGAACTCTCAACAGCAACAAAAGCCAAAATAGACAAATGGGGTCTAATTAAACTAAAAAGCTTCTGCACAGCAAAATAAACTACCATCAGAGTGAACAGGCAACCTACAGAATGAGAGAAAATTTTTGCAATCTACTCATCTGACAAAGGGTTAATATCCAGCACCTACAAAGAACTCAATCAAATTTACAAGAAAAAACAACCCCATTAAAAAGTGGGCAAAGGATATGAACAGACACTTCTCGAAAGAAGACATTCATACAGCCAACAGACACATGAAAAAATGCTCATCATCACTCACCATCAGAGAAATGCAAATCAAAACCGCAATGAGATACCACCTCACACCAGTTAGAATGGCAATCATTAAAAAATCAGGAAACAACAGGTGCTGGAGAGGATGTGGAGAAATAGGAATGCTTTTACACTGTTGGTGGGACTCTAAACTGGTTCAACCATTGTGGAAAACAGTATGGCATTTCCTCAAGGTTCTAGAACTAGAAATACCATTTGACCCAGTCATCCCATTCCTGGGTATATACCCAAAGGATTATAAATCATGCTACACACGTATGTTTATTGCGGCACTATTCACAATAGCAAAGACTTGGCGTCAACCCAAATGTCCATCAGTGACAGGCTCGATTAAGAAAATGTGGTACATATGCACCATGGAATACTATGCAGCCATGAAAAAGGATGAGTTCGTGTCCTTTGTAGGGACATGGATGCAGCTGGAAACCATCATTCTCAGCAAACTATCGCAAGAACAGAAAACCAAACACCGCATGATCTCACTCATAGGTGGGAATTGAACAGTGAGATCACTTGGACACGGGAAGGGGAGCATTTCACACTGGGGTCTATTGTGGGGAGGGGGCAAGGTGAGGGATAGCATTAGGAGATATACCTAATGTAAATGACGAGTTGATGGGTGCAGCACACCAACATGGCACATGTATACATATGTAACAAACCTGCACGCTGTGCACATGTACCCTAGAACTTAAAGTATAATAAAAAAAAAGAAAGAAACATAATAAGAAGCTGTATTCTTAAATTTTACATAAAAATTTCCGTTAAAATAAAATAAAATTTAGACCACTGTCTCGGCCTGAGTAGTGTCATTGCTTAGATACAGTGAATATGGAGACCTCAAGGGACTGAACTTCATAAGACCATAAAAGTCTAATCCTGGTCCTTTCACTAATAGGCTGTGTGACCTTGAACAAATCGTTCCAACTATATGACTCAATTTCCTCATGATTAAAAAAAAAAAAAGAAATAATTATCCTTGACCTTCCCCAGGTACTAGTATGTGGAGATAGAACATGCACCCGGAAAGATTGATGAGGATGTAGAGAAACTGATACCTTCATACACTGCTAGTGGGAATGTTAAATGACATAGTTGCTGTAGAAAAAGTTGCTGTTGATGTAGAGAAATTGAAACCCTCATCCACTGCTAGTGGGAATGTAAAATAGCATAGCTGCTGTGGTAAAAGGTCTGGCAGTTCCCCAAAAATTAAACACAGAGTTACTATATGACCTAGCAATTTCATGCCTATATATTAGGTTGGTGTAAAAGTAATTGTGGTTTCTACCATTAAAAGTAATGGCAAAACCACAATTACTTTTGCACCTTTTTCCCCAAAGAAATGAAGAAATACATTCACATAAAACTTGTACAAATTCATAGCATCATTATTCTTAATAGCCAGAAAATAGAAACACTCCAAATGTTAATCAACTGATGAATGGATAAAAAAATGGGGTCTATCCATCCATACAATGAAATATTGCTCAGCCATAAAAATGAATGACGAACCATGCTTAACTAGGATGACCCTATAAAACATTATTCTTAGTGAAAGAAGCCAGTCACAAAAGACTGTGTTGTATTATTTCATATATAGGAAAAGTCCAGAAGAACTCAATCTTATTTAGAAAGTAGATTCATGATTGCCTAGAACTAGGGGAGTTGGGGATGGGGGAAGTAGGGGAACGATAACTAAAGAGTCCGAAGTTTCTTTTGGGATGATGGCACTGTTGTAAAATTAATTGTAATTCTGTGAATTGATTGTGGTTCTGTGAATTTACTGAAAATCATAGAATTGTACGCTAGAAATGAGTAAAGTATATGGTATGTTAATTATATCTCAATAAAACTATTATTAACCTCCTCTCCCCTTTCTAGGGGAGGTTTTAGAGATCTGTTTTTCACACTGATTAAAGGAAAGTACTTGCTAAGAGCTGGACAAGTCAATTCTGTAATCATTGACTCATTACCCATTTTGACTAATTGAATTTTCAGAAACAGATACTGAGATGGAGTTTAGGAAGTAAAATGTTCATTAAAGGGATGCATCAGACTGGAGCTAAAGAGCTGTGACTATGGAATATAAAATTAAATTTTGATTGTATTCTATTATATCCGGTCCTTTCATATGGAGTAAGACTTTGATGTAGTCACCTGAAATGCATAGATATCTAATGGTGAAATTCAAATGTGTTTTGTTTCTTAAATTTCTGATAAAAGGTTCAACTTCAACACGAAAGTTCCAGAACCAATTGAAATTAAATATAGGTAAAGAAATAGCCGTTTTCCTTCACTTCTTCATAAGTATCTTCATTAGTTCTTCATTAATATCTCTCCCCTTGTCTAATTGGAATGTTGTTTTTAATTTTAATAGTCTCTTACAAAACTCAGTATTATTGTTTCAGATATGGGAGTTATAATCCTGGCACATGCTAGTATTATGACAAAAAATTAAATGAAACAATATATGCGGAATGTCTGGGTCAGAGCAGGTGCTCTTATTAATACAGGAAGGATAGCGACAGATACCTCAGCAATTTGTTGAGGTTCAATGCCATTTTAGGGATAATCTGAAACACCTTTTTAGTCTGTTTCAGTATACAGAGGCAGGAAAACAGTCACATACAGAATATACTTGGAAAAATTGCCAACTCTACCTCTGAGTTAGGTAGAGAAAGAACTTCCAAGATTGTTTCTAATACTACAATACAGGAAGCAGACTAGCTTATAAACATATTATTGAATAAAGAAAAGATATCTCCTTTAGGTACAAAATATATTTTATCCTTTTAAGATCCAATAAGAACATAGGCTTCAGTAATGTAAACTGTGTTATATTTTGAAATATCTAAGCTACATTTCTCTATAATAGTATCTTTTATTACATTTTGCCTGAAACTGCATGCCAAATTATTTAAACTTAAAGCAGCATGTGAAAGACCGCATTTGCCTAGCACTATTTTTTTCCTCCAGAGATAAGTATAAAATGATATGTGATGGTCTATTTTATGCTTATTCTATTATAAAAGCACTAAAATATGAAAGTAGAGAAAAAGAAAGCAATATCTGATCACTTTTCCCTGGCATGCCCACCACCTTATGGTATTAATAAAACTGAAAATCCCCAAAAGTAGTACCAGTCTTTGTTTTTATGTTTACCTTAAAAAAGCTGTGAAACTGAACTCTACTTCTAACAGAGTAGTCCTAAATATGAGGGAAATTTTTTAATATGTCAAATTGTCCTACTGATATTTATACTTAGAAAAAATGCAATGTAGAATAAAGATAATTAATGCTATTATTTCCTCTTCATTGCCTTCTGCTTAAGTATATACCATTACATGACATTTTAACACAATTATTCACAATAAAATGTGATGATTTCCATTCAAAATTATAACCAAATTGACACCATTATAATTAACCAAATGAGCCCACTACCTGTCCATCTGTTGGTAAAAGTAAAGGGAATTGACAAGATCTCGAAGAAGTCAGTCACTGTGAAAGTCATGCTACTGCCCTTCCATTATTACTTTTTCCACACTGGCATCCATTAAGTGATTCCATATTTGATGTGTATATTATATCTACTACACACTGTGCTTGACACTGGATGGGAAGCAAAGATTAGGTTTTATAACTTCACCTCACCTCACCTCATCCATTCATGAAGATTGGAGAAGAATTTAATACTGGAATATCATACAGCATAATATAATTGCCATTGAAGAAGTTTATAGAAATGACACTTGGGATTCCAAAAGAGTAAAACAATCCATTGTAAGAATTAGAAAGTTTTTGTGGAGAAGATAGGATTTAGACTGGACTTGGAATGAGTGGAGAGAGTTTCAGTTTCTGGGGAAAAGATGATAGGCAGTTTAGCAGAAAAGGAGTAAGCAAAAGCATGGAGTGCATGTTGTGGTTTGCTTAGGAACTAGCATGCATCATACAGAGCAGAACCATAGGAAACGAGACCAAGTATGGGTGTGGAAGGCAAGATAATTGGTTTCAAGTATCTTTCTCAAAGTAGTGGGAAATCAGAATAAATAATTCAAACAATTTACAAAAACAAGAGAGCCTTGTAAAGTTTTGTTAATAGGGGAATGTTGATTTTGGTAACCAGCCTCCAAGATACCCTACAATGATTCTAGCTTACTGGTATACATACAGTTTTATGGTACCCTCCCCAACTTCATAGTGTACTACAATTTTGTCTTTGTAACTAACTGAATATGGCAGAAGTGATATATACCCCCTCCAAGATTAGATTATAAAACATACTATGATTTCAATCTTGCTCTCTCTCTTTCATTTTTTGTCTCCCTCGCTCTTCCCTCATACTTGGGAAGCCATGTCATAAACTCTATGGAGAGGCACACATGATAAAGAACAGAAGCCTCCTGCCAAAAGTCATGCAGCTAAGATTGAAAGCACATCTTCTAGCTGCAATCAAGTCTGACACACTATAGCCCACTTAACATCTTGATTGCAACCACATGAGAGACCCTGAACTATAACTGCCCTGCAAAATTTCTCCCAGATTTCTGAGTCTCAGAAACTATATGAATATAAATGTGTGTTGTTTTTAGGGTGACAAATTTGAAGATTATTTGTTATGCAACAATAAACGACTACCACAAAGATGGATGAATTTAACACTATTAAGTTATTCATATGGCAGTAGAATTCTGGGTAGATTAAGAGAGAAAGCCACAATAAATGAGAAGACCAATGTTAGTAATGTACTATGTACTTTTTATACATTTCCTCATTTAGTGACCCAGGTAATCTTTTAAGAGATATGCTATTTCTATTTTATTTTATTTTGCACGATTACATTTAACTTTTATTTTGGGTTCAGGGATACATGTGCAGGTTTGCTACCTGGGTAAACTACATGTCATGAGGGTTTGGTGTAAAGATTATTTCATCATCCAGGGAATAAGCATAGTACCTAGTAGGTAGGTTTTCAATCCTCACCCTCTTCCCATCCTCCACCTTCAAGTAGGCCCTGGTGTCTTTTGTTTCTTCTTTGTGTTCATATGTACTCAATGTTTAGTTGCCACTTACAAGGGAGGACATGTGATGATTAGTTTTCTGTTCCTGTGTTAGTTTGCTTTGAATAATGGCCTCCAGCTCCATCCATGTTGCTGCAAAAACATGATCTCATTCTTTTTTATGGTTGTGTAGTATTACATGGTGTATATGTACCACATTTTCTTTATCCAGTCTACCATTGATGGGCATCTTTGCTATTGTGAATACAACTGCAATAAACATACACATGCATGTATCTTTAAAGTAGAATGATTTATATTATTTGGGGTATATTCTTCCTAATGGGATTGCTGGCTCAAAAGATAATCCTGTTTTAAGTTCTGTGAGAAATTGCCAAACTGTTTTCCACAATGGCTGAACTAATTTACATTCCCACAAGCAGGGTATATGCATTGTCTTTCCTCTGCAACCTTGCCCGTATCTGCTTTTTTTTTTTTTTTTTTTAATAGCCATTTTGACTGATGTGAAGTGGCATCTCATTGTGGTTTTGATTTGCATTTTTCGAATGATTAGTGATAGTGAGAATTTTTTCATATGCTTGTTGGCCATGTGTATGTCTTCTTTTGAAAACTGATTATGGGATTTCTGAGTTGAATGGTAATTCTGTTTTAAGATCCTTGAGAAATTACCAAACTGCTTTCCACAATGGCTGAACTAATTTACATTCCCAGAATGTCCTTATGTCCAGAATGGTATTTCCTAGGTTATCTTCCAGGGATTTTATAGTTGTAGGTTTTATATACCTCTTGAATTGATTTTTGTATATGGTGAAAGGAAGGGGTCCCATTTCAATTTTCTGCATATGGCTAGCCAGTTATCGCAGAATCACTTACTGAATAGGGAGTGCTTTCCCCATTGCTTGTTTTGTCCACGTTGTCAAAGATCAGGATGGTTGTAGGTGTGTGACATGATTTCATGGCTCTCTATTCTGTTCCATTGGTCTATGTGTCTGCTTTTGTACCACTAGCAGGCTGTTTTGGTTATTGTAGCCTTACAGTACAGTTTGAAGTCAGGTAATTGTGATGCTTCCAGTGTTGTCCTTTTTCCTTTAGGTTGCCTTTGTTACTTGGGTTCATTTTTGGTTTCGTATAAATTTTAAAATGGACTTTTCTAGTTCTGTGAAGAATGCTATTGTTAGTTTAATAGGAATCGCATTAAATCTAAAATTGCTTTGGTAAGTATGCCCATTTTAACAATATTGATTCTTTCTATCCATGATCATACAATGTTTTTCTATTTGTTTGTGTCAACTCTGACCTCTATGAGCAGTGTTCTGTAATTCTGATTGTAGAGTATTTCACTTCCCTTGTTAGCTGTATTGATAGGTATTTTATTCTTTTTCATGGCTATTGTTAATGGGATTACATTATTGATTGGCTATCAGCTTGATGTTGGTGTACAGGAATGCTACTGATTTTTGTACATTGATATTGTATTCTGAAACTTTGGTGAAGTTTTCTATCAGATCAGGGAGCTTTTGGGCAGAGACTATGAAGTTCTCTAAGTAAAGAATCATATTTTCTACAGGGCTGCATGTTCTAACTCTGAGGAGGTGGTATTGGTCCCCTGACTTTGTTCGCTGGCCCCTCATGGTTGGGAACCTTTCTAACTCTGTGGAGCTGGCATTGGTCCCCAAGAGTGGTTCTCTGACCCCTCAAGGTTGGGAACCTACTTTGCTGGCAGGATCTAGGTGTTCCAAGACTGTTGGCGACAGCACTACAATGAGTTGTACAAGCCAAAACCCTTCATTGAGCAGTGGCAGTGAGATCCATGTCTGTCTGCTTGTATCAACAACAGTGGCAGCGTGGTGGGGTATACACTCATTGGCTGGGGTAGGGCACTGGTCGACCAGGGGCTGCCAGCCTCTTTGTGGGCATTGACAGCAGCAGTGACAGTGCTGGAGGAGGGATGGGGCTGGAGTCACTGGGGTTCATGTGAACATTTGCACCTGCAGCTTTATTTTATATTTCTATCTTATAAAAACTTAAATCTTTAAGCCACTTGCCCAAGATCACATAGCTACTAGTAATGAGTCAAAATTTAAACCTTTACCTGTCTATATAAATAAAAGTTGGTTGAATGAATGAATAACTACATGGGTAGACATTTTATGAGTTGTTTAATTTCCTTGTAGTACATTTTCTTGCCTTAAAGAAAATTTGGAAAAATTCCAAATTAATCTTAAGAACACTCTTGTTTTGGGACTTCTCTCATAAACAGAATCAAAGAAAAGTTCCCACAGAAATATATAATTTGTCACACTTCACTGGTATAGATGTAGTTAAACATTTCATAGTACAAGTATTTGTAAACTCTATTTTAAACTACCCTGTCTGGACTATTACGTATGAGTGATTTCTGGGAAGTGCTTGCTTCTGACCTCTTTTGAGGTTTCAAGTAATAATACCCATTAAAAAACAAAGTTTAGACTCTGGAACTTGGATTCACTTCAATATAGTTAAAATATCATAGCTATGAGATCCAAGGAAGGGTGGAATAATCACTCGAATGGAGGAAAAGAAAAATGAGAGAAAAAAGCATCAGCAGCAAACAACAGTAACATCAATAAAACTCAATTTATAGCATAAAAATGCAGCTAAAAAATACTAAGATAAACCATAATACTTCAGTGTGATACAACAACAGATTTTTTAAAGGTGTATTTTAAGAGGCAATGTAGCTTCATGACTAAGAGCACAGATGCCATAACAGACCTGCCCCTTGTGGACACATGACCTTGGGTGGTTACTTATCCTACATGCAACATCTCAAAATGGGGGTGATAATTATTCTTAATGCATAGTGTTGTTAAGAAAATTAAATGTCAAAATATGCATATTGTTTTAAAGAGTGTCTAGCATTAACTATTAAAAACATATTTATCATCACTAGTATTATTTTGTTTAATTTCTAAGTCACCAGATCCTAATAGGAATGTAAAAAATATGCAAAATAATAGCAGGAAGGGGAGTAGGGAGGCAGCATTTTTCAGGGGAGCTCTGTTGGTTTTGCCTTAGGTAACATAAGTGCAAATGATGCTTGAGGGATATACAGATTTGTGTGATAATAAATTTCCTCCAAAGAAGAAAATAGCAAGTCTACCAGTTAGATTTTATAAATGCCCATCAATGATAATCAGTATATCAGTATAACTCCAAGAAAAAAGATGAAAGCAATTGTCCCTTAAATTTCACACTGTAGGTACCTCACTTGGTTTACCCTACTTCTGGCCTTTTGATATAAAGATGCAAAGAAAACACATAGTGGATCTCTGGGAATTCCCAACTGTTAGAACATCCTGCTGTTCTCTAAAGGAGCCGTGAAGACAAATCCTTGTGAATAATTTCATGCCCTGGTGTTTTCTGTACATTTTAAGGTTTATTTCAGGAATTTGTGGAAATTGAAAAAATGACAGTTGGTACATGCTGCTTGCATTATATTTTAAGAAATCTTCCCCGCTTTTGCGACATTTGCTAGACATAATGGATCTAAATATAACTGCCTGGACAAAGTGTTGAACTGCAGAGGTAACACACATGAGAATAATACTGCTACTCTAGACAGACTTCTCCCATTCTCCTATATTTTTTCATTAGTGATTTCCTTCAAAGTATTACTGATCAGTAATATCCAGTCTTGACTGCGAGGTATATATTTATCTTAAATGTCATAAATTATTGGAGAGGAAATTCTATTTTATTTAATACAAATAGTATTTTGTTCTATAGTTAAAACCAAATATATTGTTCTATTTCAACATTTTCATTAGGAAATTACCTTTTGAAGAACTGTTCAATCTAAAGGGACATAAAAAACTGAATGTTGCTTCACATGATAACTGTAAAACCAAAGAACAAGTAAAAGAGGTAGGCAAACCTTGAAGAAATATAAGGAGACACTTTCTAAACTTGGAGTTGGTAAGCAGTAAGAGTAAAATTAGCTCCCTTTTGCCAAACACATGCAATGCACCAAATACTGTGTTAAGAGCTTTGTTATCTTATTCCAACAGTTCAGAAACCTACATCATATGTATTAATTCTGTTTTTGTAGGAGTATTTTTCTCTTACAAATGGAAAAAAGTTAAGGCTTAAAGTAAATTATGTTTCTCCAAAGGCTTATTCTTTACATACTATATGCAGGGTACTACCAAAGCCACTGGGACAATGCACAACTTTATCTCCTATAGCTTAGATATACTGTATTAGACACATGGGGGTGAGAGGTGGGGAGGTCACTGACAACCAAAAAGAAAATTGATGACAAGAAAGTGGAGCTTCGTAAGATCAGTATGAAGAAATAATGGAAATAAAGAAATCCTGGGTTGAAGCTGGGCATTCCCAAGGCAGATGAATGATGAAGAAAGAATTTAAAAATTAAAAAAAGAACATCTATTTTTTTAATTTCAACAACAAAAGTGTTAATTGCAAGCATTGATTCAAAGACTGCACATGGCACCACACTAAGTATTTTGCATGCATTATTTCAGAAACATCATACCCTGTTGGTAGGTACTATTATTATTCTCACTTTGCCAGTGAAAAAAATGAGGTTTTTAAAATACAAGCTACACATCTAGCCTACCCAGTTAGTAAGTGATGAAGTCTAGTTTAAAGCCAGGTCTATTCATTTACAGAGCTTATCTATGCAGTCAATTATCAAGCTATATTCATTCTATTATTTTATATTCTTGCATTATTTTGATTTTCACAAAAACCTTATTAGATACACATTGATGAATGCAAAACATAAGACTCAGAAAGGTTAAGGAACAACTCTAGGTCACATGTCTAGTATTCAAACCCAAATTTGATTATATTGATGGTCAATGGTAAATGAAACATGCACTAAAAATTAAGTACTTTTAAAGCAAACAATTTCCCAAACAAAAGTACCTAATCTTTGTTATTTGGTGAAAGAATACTGTCAGTTTTAAACCACATAAAATACATTTTTGGGATGCTTCCAATACTGAACAGTTGTTTTTTTCCTACTAAGATCATTTTATATTTATCATCTGAGAGCTTATTGATGAGTTCAATGAGAACATCATTTATGAAATGAGATAATTGGTGAACATTTAGTTGTTTTTATTACAAAAGAAAAAAACATAAATAAAAGGCTTACACAGCAAATTATAACATGTTTCTCAAATTGATTTCATATTAATTATATTAATGATTTCCATCTGAGAGCCTGACACAGACTATCAACTCTGAATGGGCTTATCCTGCTTATTTCATATTGATCATTGTAATAAATATATCATTCCATTGCAAGAGCTTAGCATCAGTGCTAATCAGAATGTCACTGAGAATAAAAATAGAAAATGAAGAGATTATACTTGAGCAAAATGACAAGATTCAGCTGAGATCATAATAATCAATGAATAATAGTAGAAGACAGATAACACCCTTTGTTACTCTTGTAGGTGAGGATTTTTCTTGTATTCATCAGATGGATATTTTTTTTCTTTCTATTTTGGAACATGGAAGGATTGGAGAAGCTTGTACAGCACACTCTGCTGTGGCTGACAAATGGATCGAGAATTATCTTCCTATACCAGGATGTCAATTGGCTTAGACCATCTGTATTAATAGCAGTAAGTCTGACCAGAGATTGATGTAAACACTTCACCCAACATTTCCTTTACTTCTGCTTTTCTTATAGGTGTAGGACTTTTTTCCTTTCCTTGTTTTTGTAGTTAAATTAAAATATCAAGTTACATATTTCAAAATGAGGATATATTATATGTAACTTTAAAGTTCTTTTAAACAATTTAAAAATAAGGTTTAAAACAGAAAATAAGAGAAAGGGTTTTTCTTTATAAATTAATATTACCATATCCCAATACATCCAGGTTGTCATTTTCCCTCCTACAACTGTGGCAGACATGTAATGGACTTTTGTACTCATTTTCTTTTGAGGGTGGGCAAGGTAGTCACTTCCAAATTACTAACACTGGCTTGGTAAATGGATCTCATTTACCATCCATGCTCAAAGCGGTGCTGTTGTATTCAAAACACATACTTGTCCTGACATAATTACATAGCAAAATTTTGGGTTGTGAAATCTTAAGGTGAAAAACAGATACCAGTGAAATTTGAAAATCATATGGAATCACTAACTTTTTTTTTCTTTTTTTTTAGATGGAGTCTCACTCTGTAGCCCAGGTTAGAGTGCAGTGGTGTGATCTTGGCTCACTGTATCCTCTGCCTCCTGGGTTAAAGTGAGAATCACTAACTTTTTATATCAACTCAGAAGGTTTCCTTTTCTACATGCCAAACTAAACAAGTCTTATGACCCTTCCTATTGCTGAAACATAGATTCAAAGACAAAAACAAGAAACCAAACAAAAAAGAGAAACCTAGGTAGCTGCGGCAAACATTTTGCATGGGTATTCCATATACTGTAGGATTCAATGGCTTACTATCAACTATTTGGGCTGCTGAGGAATGAGAGGATATTTGAAAAGCAATATCTTCCAAAGTAGTCAATTATCAAATGCTTAATATTAAAACTAAGAAAATGTATAAAATGTAAGGCTCTGTAATAACTACCTGAAGCAAAAATGGACTTACAGATACACAAGGCAACAAACTATACTTCTACTAGAGTAGTTGAGGAAAATCAAGTGTAGCAGCAACAAAAACAGGCACCAATATCAGAAATGCCAATTTAAAAAATAATTTTTATAAATGAAGAGGTAAAAATGTATATACTTCTCCTTTCAAGAGTAAATTTAGCCTTTTCAGCAACTATTATTATTTTTCCTTCCTTTATAACTTTCTGGGTTATAAAAGACCATGGAATGTCATGGCCTCTATGTGATTGTCACGATCAGATTCTGCAGTTCAGACTGAGCAAGTACAAGTCAACAATTCCTCATGAACAATGATTATTTGAATACTGTATCTTACACAAATACCAGTAAAAGTAGAATTGGTATAACAAGCTGGTGGAAACCAAATTAGATAGAGAAATATGAAATTAGAATGAGAGTCTTGAAACCTGAAACCTGAGCAAGTACAAAAAAATTCGAGGTCTTTCTACAATTCCTAGTAATAGAAAGTCCTTTGGTTTCTTTCTTGTCATTTTAATTTAGAAAATATAACACTTGCAGTTATTAGTACTGACTCAGGAAAAACACTAAAATGATTTGAAATGTAGCTTCTCTTAAAAGTTCTATGATTTTAGATGAATTATTCAAATTTTCTGATTTTTAATTTATTTAGTTTTAGTGTGAGAAATAATAGTGCTTAACTCATAAGGTTGTTATAAGGGTTAAATGAGGTTAAGTATGGCACATGCTGAGCAAAATATCTGGCATATAATAAATGCTCAATAAATGTTAGCTGATAGAGATGTTAATACTTCTGTGCACAACTTGCACTAGCTTCTCCTCATTCTGTCTGATCCTACATACTCTCCCTCCTCATCCTCTTAGCTCTTGGAGTCGTGAATCTCTCCCGTAACTGTAATACGTTTTCAATCTTTTCTTCTGTCCTCAGTTTTCTCTGGTGACTCGGGCTCCCTTTGACATCTGTTTGTTTTGTGCCTTGTTCCACATTCAATCTCTCCTAGTTGCACACTGTTCCTAGATTGTCAACTACCCACATAGCTCCACTCCCTCCCTAGCAGGAATAGCCTATGTCTTCTCTTTCCCCACCTTGTGTGTGTATGGACATGGCCCTGATCCATGTCCATAGAACCTAGAACACAGATTATTTCATAGAAAGAACCACCATGAAGACAGAGGAGACTACTTATGGTGTAACAACTTAGTTAAAACAGAAAAAAAAAATATATTGAACTATGTTATAATAGCAACTGCAGCAATAAAATTTAAACCTGAAAATAGCAAATGTTAATTTGTCTCTTGCTTGAATTTCGTGGCCATCTTGGGATGGCAGAGGACTCTGCTTTATAGTGTTCTAATCAAGGATCCCGGCTGATAAAACATTCATATTTGGAACTTTAATTGTTTCCATGTTTAGAGTAAAGGAACTACAGACTGGTGCTGTTCCTATTCAGCCAGCTGGACCCCTTCCTTACACCTTTTACAAAAATCAACTCAAGATAGATCAAAGACTTAAATGTAAGTCCTAGGACCATAAAAATCCTAGAAGAAAACTGGGCAATACCATTCAGGACATAGGCATGGGCAAAGACTTCATGTTTAAAACACCAAAAGCAATGGCAACAAAAGCCAAAATTGACAAATAGGATCCAATTAAACTAAAGAGCTTCTACACAGCACAAGATACTATCATCAAAGAGAACAGGCAATCTACAGAATGGGAGAAAAATTTTACAATCTATCCATCTGACAAAGGGCTAATATCCAGAATCTACAAAGAACTTAACAAATTTACAAGAAAAAAACAACCCCATAAAAAAGTGGTCAAAGGATATGAACAGACACTTCTCAAAAGAAGACATTTATGCAGCCAACAAACATGAAAAAATGCTCATCATCACTATTAGAGAAATGCAAATCAAAAACCACAATGAGATACCATCTCATGCCAGTTAGAGTGGCGATCATTAAAAAGTCAGGAAACAACAGATGCTGGAGAGGTTGTGGAAAAATAGGAACGCTTTTACACTGTTGGTGGGAGTGTAAATTGGTTCAACCATTGTGGAAGACAGTGTGGCAGTTCCTCAGGGATCTGTAATTGGAAAGACCATTTGACCCAGCAATCCCATTACTGGGCATATACCCAAAGGATAATAAACCACTCTATTATATCGACACATGCACATGTATGTTTATTGTGGCATTATTCACTATAGCAAAGACTTGGAACCAACCCAAATGTCCATCAATGATAGACTAGATTAAGAAAATGTGGCACATATATACCATGGAATACTATGCAGCCATAAAAAAGGATGAGTTCATGTCCTTTGCAGAGACATGGATGAAGCTGGAAACCATCATTCTCAACAAACTACCACAAGATCATAAAACCAAACACCGCATGGTCTCACTCATAAGTGAGAGTTGAACAATGAGAACATATGGACTCAGGGAGGGGAACATCACTCACTGGGCCTATCGGGAGGTGTGGGGCCAGCGGAGGGATAACATTAGGAGAAATACCTAATGTAGCTGACGGGTTAATGGGTGCAGCAAACCACCAGGGTACATGTATACCTATGTAACAAAACTGCACATTCTGCACATGTAATCCAGAACTTAAAGTGTATATACACACACACACATATACACACATATATATATATATACACACACATATATATATCTCAGAGTAAAGGAGCATTCCTCACATACAAATAACACAAGACACTCCATCTTACATTTTATTAGTGAGAGCAAGTCGTAAGTCTGTGCCTAACTCCAAGGAATCTCAGAAGTTCTCTCCTACTATTTTGTCTAGAATAATAGTAAACAGCACTAATGACTACAAAATTACTAACCAACATAATATACTATGACTCCTGAGAGCATAAAATGTATTTTATGAATCTTTACATTCACTTCCTCAAACAAAAACTTTGCCATAGTTGCTATACAATAAATGCTTTGGTAATGACTAAATGATCTCATATACTGGATCATAAAAATGAATCCAAAGTTTTATTATGCTAACAGATGCAATATATAATGTTAATATCATTAACAGTTTTAGAAGAGCTTATTTACCCAGAATGTTTATGTACACATTCATTTTGCTTTGTAAATTAAAACAAATTAAAATTCTTCAAGTCTAACCCTGAGATTATTAATGTTTTTCTTCTGAATTATTGTACCATACAGTGTAATATAAAGCACTCTTGGGACTTTGCCAGAGTTTGCCATTGAGATCTTCCTCCAAAATTACTCTAGCTTTAAATTGCTTAACTTGCTATTGGAGAACATTCATATCCAAAGCTGTTAATCATAAGCACTATAGTAATATGAAGGCATTTAATGTTTTTTCCCTCTGTGGGAGATTAGGTGTCATGTTATCATACCATAATCATTACTTTGAGTGCACATTTTAATTCTCTTCTCTCCACCAATACACAACTCCTTCTAGGCTTGTAACATAACCTCTGTGTGCCTATTTCCATTTCTGGGGGAAGTTATTGTTATCGAATTTCTACTATGGCTAATTTAGTGGTTTTAGACTCATACTTGACCTGATAGAATGAGTCATGAATGAACAGAAACATGGTGAAAGTGCCATATGTGAATGTTGCAAATAATTAAGACTCAGTATTAATGAAGGGGAATTACCGTGCTATGCTATGAAAAGAAGCTTCGTGATTTAGAAATCCTGAGTATTGCTAAGTTATTATAAGAAAATAAGAACTGCAATGACAGAGAAAAACCAAAATACTTTTAAAAAAATTGTTACTAAAACATTTTATAGAAAATAAAAAATAAACACTTTTTAAATGCAAACTTTCTATGATCATCTCCATGTTCTAACCCTTTATTTTGATGATTTAATAGTTAAACATGATATACCTGTCACTTAAACAAAATTTCATTATCCCTTCTGAGTAATTAGGTTACAAACAAAGCAAAGAAAGCCAGCTAAACCATGAAAAAGTCTTACTATTCTGTCTCTTCACAACACTCTTTTTAAGCATTTGGAGGTAAGAAAAAGCTTTGCACAAGAAAAACTGGAAAATAAAATGTTTACTTTTTCCCTATTGCTTCCTCTTCTTCATTTATCTAATACTGGGTTCCTTCTTTTTCATTACTCTATAAAGTCCTGCATTCTGCTCATCTGCCACCAAAAAAAAAAAAAAAGTCACTTTTCCCATTAACATTTCCTCTTTTTTTCCTTTCTGTAGATTCTACTTCCCAAATTTGTCCAAAAGTTTAAAGGTTGTTTGATGGCTGTTTTCAGTTGTTACACTTTCCATACATGAATTTTACTAGGAAAATTTGCCATGTTAGTCTAAATATAAATAAAGATAAAGACATGTTCAATTGTGAATTTTTGTAATTCCGTGATTTCTAAGGATGAGGCTTCCAACTTGCAGGGTAAAACCCAAAAACTTTCACAATTATGAAGGATCTGGGAAGCAGAGAAAAGGGAACACTGAACAAGGCAGAAGCTACCTGGGTCTTATAATAAAGAGCTAAGCCAGAGAGAAATGAGGTAAGACACAAGGAATTATGGAGAAGCTTATAGCAGAGCAGTTGCTGTGAAATATTGAGAGAGAGAGAAAGAGAAAAGCAGAAAAGAGAGAGAGAAAAAGGAGAGAAGGTATCAGAAATCAAAGAGGGGACATCACTACAGATCCTTAAGGCATTAAAATATAATAATGAAACAAATGTGAACAACTATGGCAACAATTTTTCCATGGCATTTCTGTGGATACATATCTAAATATGTTTATACATATGTAGCTGTACTATATTTTTAGCTGTCCTAGAAAGCTACTAATATTTCTTCTTAATGGTTGTACCTTTTTATGCTTGTATCAGCTGCATGTGAAAGGTTTATTTGCCACACATCATTACCAAAACTTAGTGTTGTTAATCTGTCTAATTTTACCCTTTCTGATGAATGTGTACAGATATAGCATGGTGACTTTAATTTGTGTTTCTCTTATATTAATAACTTTGAGAGCTGCTTCATACATTTATTGGTAATTTGGATATCCTCTTCTGGCCTCTTGCTCATTGTCTGTTAGAGCGATGACTGTCTTTTCCTTCTTGATTTGTAGAAGTTTTTTTTTTTTTTTTTTTTTTAATGGTCATGCTACAAGTCCTTTGCTAATTATATTCAGTATTTTAAATATTTGCTAACTCTGTAAATTGCCTTTATATTCTCCAAATTGTGTCTTTTGATGAAAAGAAGTTTCTAATTTTAGTATACTTTATCAATGATTTTATTTATAGTTACTATTTTTTATATCCTGTTTAGGAAAGTTATGCCTATCTTAAAGTCATGAAAGTGGTAGAGTTCTTTTTTTTTACAGCTAAAAAACATATTGAATTGATTTTTGTTTATCATTATGAGAAAGGGGCTGATGTTAATATTTTGTTTCATCTTGACAATATTATTCCTTTTTGACTGCTCTGCAGGGCCACCATCATGACAAATTGTGTCCACATACATATAAAATTGTTTCTGGACTCTCTAATCTGTGCCACTGGTCTATGTTTCTATCCTCACACAATTGTCATAGCACTTTTTAAAACCGTATGTTTATAATGAAGCTTTGTGTTGGGTAGTTTAAGTGCTATAACTTTTTTCTCTTCAAAACTATGTTGATTATTATTTCTATATTTTTATATAAATTTAAGAATTAACATTTCAGTTTCTTCGGAAAAAAAACTAGGGATTTTTCTTGGAACTGCATTTAGCTTATAAATTGTATTTGGGGAAAGCAAATCTTTTTGATGATACTAAACCTTCAAACCCAAAAATGTTACATATTTTCCCTGTTTATTTAGATTTCTCTAATTTCAAATAATTAATCATAATAGTGGCCTAGCATCTCTTTTGGTAAAGTCATTCCAGATACTTAATAAGGAATTAGTACAACTTGCTAGAAGAGCAAAATTGTTGCTGAGGCATAAAGTATGAATAAGAGCCAGCTTGACAATAGACGGCATTGGAGGGGTGATCTGTGGTAGATATTCAAGCAGCTGATAGGGCTTGAAAACAAGAGAGACTGCGGAAAATTGGGACACACAATGCAAAGTTTCATTATAAATGAATGGTTTTAAAAAGTGCTATGATAATTGTGCAAAGATAGAAACATAGAACAGTGACACAGACTAGAGAGTTCAGAAACAATCTTATACATATGTGGACACAATTTGTCATGATAGTGGCCCCGCAGTGCAGTCAAAAAATAATTGGGAAACTGGGAGGGCTTTAGTATGACTGAAAAAGTAGCTTAATATGATCGATTATACTAATATGTATTATTTGGATACAACTATTTGGATATTTACTATTATTGCTTGACATGAAAAGCATTTACTAGAAAACATAATAACAATCCTTATCTCACACCCATAATCCCAACACTTTGGGAGGCCGAGATGGGTGGATCATGAGGTCAGGAGATCGAAACCATCCTGGCTAACATGGTGAAACGCCGTCTCTACTAAAAATACAAAAAAAAATTAGCCGGGCGTGGTGGTGGGCACCTGTAGTCCCAGCTACTCCAGAGGATGAGGCAGGAGAATGGTGTGAACCCGGGAGGCGGAGCTTGCAGTGAGCCGATATCACGCCACTGCACTCCAGCCTGGGCAACAGAGCAAGACGCCACCTCAAAAAAAATAAATAAATAAATAAAAATAAAAATAAAAAACAGAAAACAACAATCCTTATTTTTCTCAACGTAACAAGTTATTCAGTGAGAAACTGTCATTGCTAAGTGATGTATTTAGGCAATTTCTTCCCATAAAACTCCTGAATGTACCATCGTATTACTGTTTTAAGTTAAATAGTAAATTCATGAGCCCTATATACTTAATGTATTTCCCCACTTTCTCTTACTAAGAGACAGACAGTGCGACTTTGGGTCTCACGATAAGAGACTGTCTAACTTAACACCATATAATGTGTAAATACCATATGATACAGCATTTGCAAATAAATTTTAAAATATATAGAACACATTAAGATATTTCAACTTAACTGACTTATTGTATTAAATGTAACAGTGAGAAAAATGTTAAACCTTTGCTCTGAAGCCGATGTGCCTTATGTTACACAACTGCTCATTTCTTCATTATTTTGAAAAACAGGCAATAATACATATCTGTGAAATAAGAGCAACTGATAAACAAATGAATGTAGGGGCAGGGGGACAAGAACAAAATTTCAAAGGAATAAACATTTTGGAAATGTAGTGTAAAATCCTTGCCTTTGTCTTCAGTGTGAACACAAAGTTGCAGGAATCAAAATCACACAAATGAATAGGAGGCATGAAAAATGTTGGTGATAAAAGATACAAACATGGGGAAGGCAAGTTTGAGGTATTTTAGATTGGAAATATTTTAGAAGAAAGACTATAAAAGATGCAAATAATTTGCCATACATATTGAGAATGAAACTTAAAATGTCTTAGTGGAATGATATTTATGGAATATGGACTGCTGCTGAAACAAAGTCAACTTACCATTATTTTTTAATCAGCATTTGATATTGTTCTATCACATATATATGTTCTATATATATAGATATAATATATATAATATATATAGATATAATATAGATATAATATAGATATAATGGTTCTATCACAGCGTGATAGTAGCTTGAATTCATACAAGTCAACATTCATTGAAAGCTATTATGGTTGTTTAAGATTTTGTGAATTGCTGGAGCAGCTGACATTCTGTTTTCATCAAACGCTCGAAGCGGGTGGCAGTATGGTTTGATAAAATTACATAAACTTGGGGTAAACAGACCAGGGTTCCAACACCAGCTCCGATTCATATTACTTGTTTGGCCTTAGGCAAACTACATGGATTCTCCCAGTTTTCTTGTGAAATGAGAAAGTTCCTTTTAAACCTGTGAATGTATAATTTTTAAAACCTGATTGCAAATTTTATCTGTTTGTTCATGTAATGCAAGTACAGTTAGCAGGCTAAGAAATTAGTTATAATCTAGAGCTACTCTCTTTACAAACATGTAGAGGCCCTTTTCTGTGGAGGGGATTTCAGAGGACAGAACTATGAGAAAACCACACATTTGGAGCAGCAAGCTGCCTCGCTGAGAATGATTTAACTGTCACTTGTGCTACCTGATATGATTTAGTTGAAGACTAACGTAGCCCTTCTAATTTCAAAATCCTCTCTCATTGTCAAAAGTTAGTGTTTGCAGCATTTCATCAGTTAAGCCCAGCTCTCTTATAATTAGCAAGGCTGCAGATGGATGCCCATGCAGGACACCTTCGTCTGCTTATTCCAGCCTAGCACGCTGGGTATACACAAAGTCTGCTGGAGTCTGAGGTCCTTCCCAGGAAGTTAAGTGGAGCCATCTTCATTCTGCTAGCCTATCTTTCACAACAGGCACACACTGATTAAATGTTATTTCCATTTTATTTTTACTCCTTCTCACCTTGCTGGATCTATTTTACAGTTAAATCAACTTCACTGCTTTAGAAATTTTTATTAAAAACTAATCACACAAATAAATTCTTCCAGGGTCACTTTTTAAATTTTTAGCCTACTCTGAGATGTGACATATAATATTTTTAATACCAGTTATTTTATGTACATAATATTCCAACTCTAGGTTTTTTATAATCAGAAAAGATTTAGCAATATTCAGATTTCAGTTTATAATTCTAGTGTTTCTTAACCATTTTCTACCATTCTCAAAACAGTATATAGACAGTCAGCAATTTAATTAAAAATCCTATTTAGGAGAAACATTGAAAGTAGAAAGATTATCAGAATATAAGCCATTGAGGGATTAATATAAATGTAAATAAATCTTAAATAGAAAAAAGAAAGCCATGCAAAGAAATTTCACATTCTCAGTAGAGCTGAGATCAGCTGATTAGCTGATCTTGACAGCTTATCTCATGAGTACTGTCAGGATTTTTCACAAGGTACTTGAAATTGTTTTCATTTCTACATAAAAGATACAAATCAATTATCTTTATGCATCTGGATTTATAAAACACACTACTGGAATTATTGAAATTATTAGTCTCAGAAAAAAATTCATAATCAAATGTGCTTCAAACTATCATTTGTTGAAGATTAGCCATCTTTGAGATAGCTTTCAATAAATTTTTGAAAATGCCTGTAGGTGTCACAGAGAGCAGTTAAGGAAAAGGAGAAAGGAAAACAGGTTACATGTGCAATTTCACATTACCCAGCCATAACTTTTTTTTTTTTTTTTTTTTTTTTTTACTTATGAAATACGTCCTTGCTGAGGATGCATATTTTTGTGGTTGTTCTCTATAAAGGAGAAATCTAAGATTCTATTAACTATACATGAATACCTTCCTACACAACCTTGTCCATTTCTTTCTTACCTTTTAAATTCTCAGGGCAATGACAAACTCAGTGCGGGCTTTGGCAGTGGTCCACATAGCTCTTTCATTTTAGCATAGTTATTTGACTTTCTACTTATGAAAATAAGAAACGACTAACATTTGTAACTAAAAGCATTAATTACAGTATTTTTATGAGACGATAATTATACTAGATGATAAATAGTGGCCATGACATAAATCACATATCAAAAAATGTTATTGCATTCTATTTTTAAAGACTTTTTAATACTTTGAGAAAATGTTCATTAAATCTTAAATAAGACAATGGTGTACAATAATATGAACCTATTATCATAATACTATATACATGTGTAATATATTTTTTGTGAAACAGAGTATATATTAGATAAATTAAAATAAAATTATTAATTATAGCTATACTTTGATTTTATGAGTAATATGGGATTTTTAAATTGTATTTTCTAAGATTTCTACAATTTTATATATTAATTTTACAACTGCAAAGAAAAGAAAGCAATAAGCATCTCTGAGGCACTGGATAAGCCAGGTTTTTCAAGTCTCTACCCAGTATGTTGAGATTTTATCTATGTCAGCTTCTGGAGAAATTTTTAAAAATACAGATTCTAGAGCTCCTAGCACAGACTCATTTTAGCAATGATTACTGGCAACCGGTATTTAAGTAAAAATGTCCTGGAGATTCTGGGGTTAGCCAGATATAGGAAAGACAAGTCTAAGTAGCAAAGGCAGATGCTTAATGACCAAATCATTGAGAAGCATTGCCAGCAGGTGCCTAAGATAAGGTCTATTAGAAATGCCTAGGATTTCCTTGGTTGTTCAGGGTCTTTTATGGTTCTATACAAATTTTAAAATAGTGTTTTCTAGTTCTGTGAAGAATTTCATTGGTAGTTTGATAATAACAGCATTGAACCTGTAGATTGCTTTGGGCAGTAAACCATTTTAATGAAATTGATTCATCCTATCCATAAGCATTGGATGTTTTTCCATTTGTTTGTGTCCTTTCTGACTTCTTTGAATGTTGTTTTTAAATTTTCATTGTAGAGATCTTTCTCCTCCCTGGTTAGCTGTGTTCCTAGATATTTTATTCTTTTTGTGGCAATTGTGAATGTGATTGCTTTCCTGATTAGGCTCTTGGTTTGGCTGTTGGTGGTGTATAGGGAATGCTAGTGATTTTTTTACATTGATTGTGTATCCTGAAACTTTGCTGAAGTTGCTTATCAGCTGAAGGAGCTTTTGGGCCAAGACTATGGGGTTTTCTAGATATAGAATCATGTCATCTGCAAATAGGGATAGTTTGACTTCCTCTATTCCTATTTTGATGCCCTTTATTTCTTTTTCTTGCTTGATTGCTCTGGCTAGCACTTCCTAGATTATGTTGAATAGGAGTGGTGAGAGAGGGCCTCTTGTTTTGTGCCGGTTTTCAAGGGGAATCCTTCCAACTTTTGCCCATTCAATATGAGGTTGGCTGTGGGTTTGTCATAGATGGCTCTTATTATTTTGAGGTATGTTCCTTCAATACCTAGTTTATTGAGAGTTAGTAACATTAATAGGCTGTTATCTTTAGCAAACTAATGGAGGAATAGAAAACCAAATACTTACAAATCGGAGCTAAATTATGAGAACTCATGGTCACAAAGAAGGGAACAACAGACACTGGCATCTACTTAAAAGTGGAGGGTAGGAGGAGGGAGAAGAACAGGAAACAAAATTATTAGGTACTGAACGATGCACCTGGGTGATGAAATAGTTTGTACAACAAACGCCATGACATGAATTCACTTATGTAAAAACCTTCACATGGACCACCTAAAATAAAAGTGTTTTTTTTTTTTTTTTTTTTTAAATAAGTTCTAGGGTATATGTGCACAATGTGCAGGTTTGTTACATATGTACACATGTGCCATGTTGGTGTGCTGCACTCATTAACTCGTCATTTACATTAGGTATATCTCCTAATGCTATCCCTCCCCCTGCCCCCTCCCCACAATAGGCCCCGGTGTGTGATGTTCCCCTTCCTATGTGCAAGTGATCTCATTGTTCAAATCCTACCTATGAGTGACAACATGTGGTGTTTGGTTTTCTGTTCTTGCGATAGTTTGCTGAAAATGATGGTTTCCAACTGCATCCATGTCCCTAAAAAGGACATGAACTCATCATTTTTTATGGCTACATAGCATTCCATGGTATATATGTGTCACATTTTCTTAATCCAGTCTATCAATGATGAACTTTTGGGTTGATTTCAATTCTTTGCTATTGTAAATAGTGCTGCAATAAACATATGTGTGCATGTGTCTTTATAGCAGCCTGCTTTATAATCCTGTGGGTATATACACAGTAACGGGGTGGCTGGGTCAAATGGTATTTCTAGTTCTAGGTCCTTGAGGAATCGCCACACTGTTTTCCACAATGGTTGAACTAGTTTACAGTCCCACCAACAGTGTAAAAGTGTTCCTATTTCTCCACATCCTCTCCAGCACCTGTTGTTTCCTGACTTTTTAATGATCACCATTCTAACTGGTGTTTGATGGTATCTCATTGTGGTTTTGATTTGCATTTCTCTGATGGCCAGTGATGATGAGCATTATTTCGTGTGTCTGCTGGCTGCATACGTCTTCTTTTGAGAAGTGTCTGTTCATATCCTTTGCCCACTTTTTGATTTTTTTTTTTCTTGTAAATTTGTTTGAGTTATTTGTAGGTTCTGGATATTAGCCCTTTATCAGATGAGTATATTGCAAAAATTTTCTCCCATTCTGTAGGTTGCCTGTTCACTCTGATGGTAGTTTCTTTTGCTGTGCAGAAGCTCTTTAGTTTAATTAGATCCCATTTGTCAATTTTGGCTTTGGTTGCCATTGCTTTTGGTGTTTTAACATGAAGTCCTTGTCAATGCCTATGTCCTGAGTGGTACTGCTTAGGTTTTCTTCTAGGGTTTTTATGGTTTTAAGTCTACCATTTAAGTCTCTAATCCATCTTGAATTAATTTTTGTATAAGGTGTAAGGAAGTGATCCAGTTTCAGCTTTCTACTTATGGCTACCCAGTTTTCCCAGCACCGTTTATTAAATAGGGAATCCTTTCCCCATTTCTTGTTTTTGTCAGGTTTCTCAAAGATCAGATGGTTGTAGATGTGTGGTATTATTTCTGAGGGCTCCGTTCTGTTCTATTGGTCTATATCTCTGTTTTGGTACCAGTACCATGCTGTTTTGGTTACTGTAGCCTTGTAGTATAGTTTGAAGTCAGGTAATGTGATGTCTCCAGCTTTGTTCTTTTGGCTTAGGAATGTCTTAGCAATGCAGGCTCTTTTTTGGTTCCGTATGAATTTTAAAGTAGTTTTTTCCAATTCTGTGAAGAAAGTCATTGGTAGCTTAATGGGGATGGCATTGAATCTATAAATTACCTTGGGCAGTATAGCCATTTTCATGATATTGGTTCTTCCTATCCATGAGCATGGAATGTTCTTCCATTTGTTTGTGTCCTCTTATATTTCATTGAGCAGTGGTTTGTAGTTCTCCTTGAAGAAGTCCTTTACATCCCTTGTAAATTGGATTAGTAGGTATTTTATTATCTTTGAAGCTATTGTGAATGGGAGTTCCTTCATGATTTGGCTCTCTGTTTGTCTCTTATTGGTGTAAAAGAATGCTTGTGATTTTAGCACATAGATTTTGTATCCTGAAACTTTGCCGAAGTTGCTTATTAGCTTAAGGAAATCCTTCAAAAAATCAGTGAATCCAGGAGCTAGTTTTTTGAAAAGATCAACAAAATTAATAGACTTCTAGCAAGACTAATAAAGAAGAAAAGAGAAATAATCAAATAGATGCAATAAAAAATGATAAAGGGGTTATCACCACCAATCCCACAGAAATACAAACTACCATCAGAGAATCTTATAAAAACCTCTACACAAATAACCTAGAAAACCTAGAAGAAATGGATAAATTCCTGGACACATACACTTTCCCAAGACTAAACCAGGAAGAAGTTGAATCCCTGAATAGACCAATAACCAGGCTCTGATATTGAGGCAATAATTAATAGCCTACCAACCAAAAAAAGTCCAGGACCAGATGGATTCACAGCTGAATTCTACCAGAGGTACAAGGAGGAGCTGGTACCATTCCTTCTGAAACTATTCCAATCAATAGAAAAAGAGGGAATCCTCCCTAACTCATTTTATGAGGCCAACATCATCCTGATTCCAAAGCCTGGCAGAGACACAACAAAAAAAGAGAATTTTAGACCAATATCCCTGATGAACATCAATGCAAAAATCCTCAGTAAAATACTGGGAAATCGAATCCAGCAGCACATCAAAAAGCTTATCCACCATGATCAAGTGGGCTTCATCCCTGGGATGCAACACTGGTTCAGCATATGCAAATCAAAAAATGTAATCCAGCATATAAACAGAACCAAAGACAAAAACCACATGATTATCTCAATAGATGCAGAAAAGTTCTTTGACAAAATTCAACAGCCCTTCATGCTAAAAACTCTCAATAAATTCGGTATTGATGGAACGTATCTCAAAATAATAAGAGCTATTTATGACAAACCCACAGCCAATATCATACTGAATAAGTAAAAACTGGAAGCATTCCCTTTGAAAACTGGCACAAGACAGGGATGCCCTCTCTCATCACTCATATTCAACATTGTGTTGGAAGTTCTGCCCAAGACAATCAGACAAGAGAAAGAAATAAAGGGTATTCAATTAGGAAAAGAGGAAGTCAAATTGTCCCTGTTTGCAGATGACATGATTGTATATTTAGAAAACCCCATTGTCTCAGCCCAAAATCTCCTTAAGCTGATAAGAAACTTCAGCAAAATCTCAGGATACAAAATTTTAAATGATACCAATTTCCCTTTCTCCTAAACAATGTATCTTTTTACATGCAATGTATTAAGAAGTGCTGTCATGCTCTCCCCTTGTCTATGCAAATAATCAGAAACTATTTATAGATCTTTTGTTCCAGGAAGATGACAGATCAAGGTTTAAATCTTAAACATGTGAGTAGCAGCAAACTACTGTTTTCATTAGGCTAAATGGGAATTTTCAAAGTACAAGCACATAAACAGGAATTTAAAATTTCTGTTAAATTACAAAAATATTAGGTCATATAGCAATAATAGGAAGAAGAATGCTAATATTAAATACATGTGTACAAAATATTAAATATATGTTTACAAAAATTTCTATTAAGAAAGTTTCACTTATATATCCTTTTATTAATTTATCCCTGAATATTGATTGAATATTTATGTATTCTATGTGTAGTGACCTACACAGGTTAATCATGATAAATAAAGCAGGCAATATCCTTATGCTCACGGAAATTATAGTGCAGCAGAAATAAAAGATTCTTTAAAGTATCACAAGTAAATAATGATAAAATATAATGAGTGCAAGGAAGGAAAAGCACTACTTATTAGAAGTTTCAAGAGGAAGACCAAAAATTTAGGTTGAAAGTAAACAAAGTTTCCTAAATAAATTAGTAGGAATTACTTTTTAAAATATCAGGAGTGTATGTGTGCATGTGTGTATTTCAGGCAAGAGAACAAATACTCATTTAAGCCAGAAATTATTGTATTGCCTGAAAACCCAGACGTGAGTCTGACCATCTGGAAAAACTAAAATAATAAACAAAACAAAACAGAATAGTGAAGTTAGACCATCGCAAGAGACAAGAGGGACACAATAATAATGGTGTAAGCAGTTACCATACTGTGGCAAAATCTCATGGAATTTTAAATATATTTTCTCAATGTGGTAAGAAGCCATTGAAGATTTTTATTTAAGGATGATTTGACAGAACTCGCTAAACAATAATCAAATAATTTAGTGACTCATTCAAATCAATAGCAATCTAAAAACTATACTACTACCTCAAAAACACTTCCCTCTATGGCGGGGCACCAAACCAATAGCAATCTAAAAACTATACTACTACCTCAAAAACACTTCTCTCTATGGCGGGGCACCAACCCTAACCCAGAGAACAACCATGACATCTGTTTTTACCAGAAAGCTTTCTGGGTTTAACTTATCAACTACATCTGTAAACTGCATACTGATCTCTAGCCCTGGGGAGATTTCTGCAGAAAAGCAGGCTGTTAGCAAACATCTACAAATTCAGCTTTCTCAAAAAGCCTTTTTATTATAACTATTAGTCACAAAAGTCTGCTTGGTTGTCATTTCTTCTCCTATCTGTTTTAGAAGACCCTGAAATCAACCCTCTCAGAAAATACTGAGAACACTCAATGGTATCAGAAAAATTTTGAATGTCTTTGAGAACAGGTAGATGACACAGTCTCTACAACCAGTTCTTCCAGTGAATGTTGTCTGTGGAAAAACTATCTTATTATTTAAACTTTTGCAAAATAAATGCCATACACAGGTGTCCCCATCTCACTCTTAGTCCATAGTAAAACCACTGTAAAACATGGTTTGCATGTGTTTGCTGCTGAGTGGTATGTCCACCTGCTTCAGCACCAGTAGCATCTGCAGACCCAACAGGCTCCCATCATTTTGGACTCTTGTCATTTTTAGTACCATCTGGCAGCGTTTTTGCTGAAACACTTTTCTTGAAAACTTGGGCAGAGGGGTGGTCTTCACTGGGTTTTGATGGTGTTCATGTCATTATACAAAGGCCACATCAACATTTATTTTTCATGATAATCCTTTATCGATGTTTGGGTTATTTTGAGATGGCTGAAGTGCCTCCGAATTCCTAGAGGCCTTACAGTTTGATTGACAGGATTTGTGAAGCACACACTTCACCTCTTGAAAGGGTCCTCTGTGACTGAATACTGTGACATCTTGATCTTTCTCAGGTTTGAGACAAAGGTTGTATAGGTACACCCATTTTTCTATGCCACATTTGTGGAAACAATTTCTTAATTTTAACAGCCTTTGCCATAAGGAGAGGCCAAGAATTTTTAAAACCATCAGTCCTTAGGTCCTTTTGATTTAATAGTTCTTCCCTTAATTAACCTCTCTTCTTTCTCATTTTATTATAAGCAGCAAGAAGCAATCAGGATGGCACTTGCAACGTTTTGCTGAGGAATTTCTTTAGCTGTATAACAAGTTCAGCACTTACAAGTTCTGCTTTTCACATAACTTCAGGGGACAATTTTGCTAAGCTTTCTGCTACTGTTTAACAAGGATGTCCTTTTCTTTAGTTTTCAAAATATGTTCATCCATAACTTCAGAGTACTCATCGGCAGTATCCTCCAGGTCCAAATTTTCACCAGCCACTTGTTCAAGGTAATATGGGCTTTCTCTATCATTCTACTCAAAATTACTTAAGGATTTGTTTAAAAAGCACCCATATCCAAGCATCAAAATATATTTTAATTTTATATTGCTGCATAATAAATACCACAAAATTAACAGCTTAAAAATACATCTATTATCTCACAGTTTCTCGGGGTTTTGAGTCAGAGCACAGCTTAACTGGGTCTTCTGCTTCAGGCTTTCACAAGTCTGCAATCAAAGTGCCAGCAGGGACTACAGTTTCACGTGAGACAGCTGGTTATTTATTAAACTCACACGGTTGTTTGTGATCCTCACAGTTGTAAGACTGAGGCCCTTAGATCCGAGAGTTAAGTCACAGTTCTTTGTTGTGGTTGCCTCCCATAATATGGTGGTTTTCTTCATCAAGCCAATAAAGAGAGCAAGTCTGCTATAAGGGTGGAGAATTATAAAATGTCATGTAGTCACGAAAGTCTTGTACCATTACTTTTTCCATACTTTTTTAGTTAGGAACATGTCCCGGGTTCCTTCCACACTGAAAAGGAAGGGGTTATAAAAGGAAAGGAAAACCAGATGGTGGAGATCATAAGGATGACCTTAAACTGGTCCACCACACAGCTGTATCATGTAAGTGTTAATAGATCTTTTTTAAAAAATACAAGAAAAACAAGAGAATAAAACACTCAAGTACTTGTAAGCATAGTTATGAAAAGGTCTCATTTTGTCTGATTCAAAAACACATACTGATATGATTTGGCTGTGTCCCCACCCAAATCTCATCTTGAATTGTAACTCCCACATTTTCCATGTGTCATGGGAAGGACCCAGTAGGGGGGTAATTGAATCATGGGAGCAGGTCTTTCTCATGCTGTTCTCATGATAGTGAATACGTCTCAGAAGATCTGATGGTTTTATACAGAGGAGTTACCCTGAACGGGCTCTTTTTTTGCCTGCTGCAATCCATGTAAGACGTGACTTATTCCTCACCTTCCACCATGATTGTGAGGCCTTCCCAGCCACGTGGAACTGTAACTTTATTAAACTTCTTTCTTCTGTAAATTGCCCAGTCTTGGGGATATCTTTATCAGCAGTGTGAGAACAGACTAATACAGTAAATTTGTACCAGTAGAGTGGAGTGCTGCTGAAAAAAAATACTCAAAAATGTGGAGGCAACTTTGGAGCTGGGTAACAGGCAGAGTTTGAAACAGTGTGGAGGGCTCAGAAGAAGACAGGAAAATGTGGGAGAGTTTGTAACTTCCTAGAGGCTTGTTGAATCACTTTGCCCAAAATGTTGAATAATGATATGGAAAATAAAGTCCAGGCTGAGATGATCTCAGATAGAAATGAGGAACTTCTTGCGAACTGGAGCAAAGGTGACTCTGATATGTTTTAGCAAAGAGACTGGCAGCATTTTGCTCCTGCCCTAGAGATATGCAGAACTTTGAACTTGAGAGAGATGATTTAGGGTATCTGGCAGAAGAAATTTCTAAGCAGCAAAGCATTCAAGAACTGACTTGGGTGCTGTTAAAGGCGTTCAGTTTTTTTTTTTTTTTTAAATTTATTTATTATTATTATACTTTAAGTTGTAGGGTACATGTGCATAACGTGCAGGTTTGTTACATATGTATACTTGTGCCATGTTGGTGTGCTGCACCCATCAACTCGTCATTTACATCAGGTATAACTCCCAGTGCAATCCCTCCCCCCTCCCCCCTCCCCATGATAGGCCCCGGTGTGTGATGTTCCCCTTCCTGAGTCCAAGTGTTCTCATTGTTCAGTTCCCACCTATGAGTGAGAACATGCGGTGTTTGGTTTTCTGTTCTTGTGATAGTTTGCTAAGAATGATGGTTTCCAGCTGCATCCATGTCCCTACAAAGGACACAAACTCATCCTTTTTGATGGCTGCATAGTATTCCATGGTGTATATGTGCCACATTTTCTTAATCCAATCTGTCACTGATGGACATTTGGGTTGATTCCAAGTCTTTGCTATTGTGAATAGTGCTGCAATAAACATACGTGTGCATGTGTCTTTATAGCAGCATAATTTATAATCCTTTGGGTATATACCCAGTAATGGGATGGCTGGGTCATATGGTACATCTAGTTCTAGATCCTTGAGGAATCGCCATACTGTTTTCCATAATGGTTGAACTAATCCCACCAACAGTGTAAAAGTGTTCCTATTTCTCCACATCCTCTCCAGCACCTGTTGTTTCCTGACTTTTTAATGATTGCCATTCTAACTGGTGTGAGATGGTATCTCATTGTGGTTTTGATTTGCATTTCTCTGATGGCCAGTGATGATGAGCATTTTTTCATGTGTCTGTTGGCTGTATGAATGTCTTCTTTTGAGAAATGTCTGTTCATATCCTTTGCCAACTTTTTGATGGGGTTGTTTGTTTTCTTCTTGTAAATTTGTTTGAGTTCTTTGTAGGTTCTGGATATTAGCCCTTTGTCAGATGAGTAGATTGCAAAAATTTTCTCCCATTCTGTAGGTTGCCTGTTCACTCTGATGGTAGTTTCTTTTGCTGTGCAGAAGCTCTTTAGTTTAATGAGATCCCATTTGTCAATTTTGGCTTTTGCTGCCGTTGCTTTTGGTGTTTTAGACATGAAGTCTTTGCCCATGCCTATGTCCTGAATGGTACTACCTAGGTTTTCCTCTAGGATTTTTATGGTATTAGGTCTAACATTTAAGTCTCTAATCCATCTTGAGTTAATTTTCGTATAAGGAGTAAGGAAAGGATCCAGTTTCAGCTTTCTACTTATGGCTAGCCAATTTTCCCAGCACCATTTATTAAATAGGGAATCCTTTCCCCATTTCTTGTTTTTGTCAGGTTTGTCAAAGATCAGATGGCTGTAGATGTGTGGTATTATTTCTGAGGACTCTGTTCTGTTCCATTGGTCTATATCTCTGTTTTGGTACCAGTACCATGCTGTTTTGGTTACTGTAGCCTTGTAGTATAGTTTGAAGTCAGGTAGCGTGATGCCTCCAGCTTTGTTCTTTTGTCTTAGGATTGTCTTGGAGATGCGGGCTCTTTTTTGGTTCCATATGAACTTTAAAGCAGTTTTTTCCAATTCTGTGAAGAAACTCATTGGTAGCTTGATGGGGATGGCATTGAATCTATAAATTACCTTGGGCAGCATGGCCATTTTCACGATATTGATTCTTCCTATCCATGAGCATGGTATGTTCTTCCATTTGTTTGTGTCCTCTTTTATTTCCCTGAGCAGTGGTTTGTAGTTCTCCTTGAAGAGGTCCTTTACATCCCTTGTAAGTTGGATTCCTAGGTATTTTATTCTCTTTGAAGCAATTGTGAATGGAAGTTCATTCCTGATTTGGCTCTCTGTTTGTCTGTTACTGGTGTATAAGAATACTTGTGATTTTTGCACATTAATTTTGTATCCTGAGACTTTGCTGAAGTTGCTCATCAGCTTAAGGAGATTTTGGGCTGAGACAATGGGGTTTTCTAAATATACAATCATGTCATCTGCAAACAGGGACAATTTGACTTCTTCTTTTCCTAACTGAATACCCTTGATTTCTTTCTCTTGCCTAATTGCCCTAGCCAGAACTTCCAACACTATGTTGAATAGGAGTGGTGAGAGAGGGCATCCCTGTCTTGTGCCAGTTTTCAAAGGGAATTTTTCCAGTTTTTGCCCATTCAGTATGATATTGGCTGTGGGTTTGTCATAATCTAGAAGAAATGGATAATTTCCTGGACACTTACACTCTTCCAAGACTAAACCAGGAAGAAGTTGAATCCCTGAATAGACCAATAGCAGGCTCTGAAATTGAGGCAATAATTAAGAGCCTACCAACCAAAAAAAGTCCAGGACCAGATGGATTCACAGCTGAATTCTACCAGAGGTACAAGGAGGAGTTGGTACCATTCCTTCTGAAACTATTCCAATCAATAGAAAAAGAGGGAATCCTCCCTAACTCATTTTATGAGGCCAACATCATCCTGATACCAAAGCCTGGCAGAGACACAACCAAAAAAGAGAATTTTAGACCAATATCCCTGATGAACATCGATGCAAAAATCCTCAATAAAATACTGGCAAACCGGATTCAGCAACACATCAAAAAGCTTATCCACCATGATCAAGTGGGCTTCATCCCTGGGATGCAAGGCTGGTTCAACATTCACAAATCAATAAACATAATCCAGCATATAAACAGAACCAAAGACAAGAACCACATGATTATCTCAATAGATGCAGAAAAGGCTTTTGACAAAATTCAACAGCCCTTCATGCTAAAAACGCTCAATAAATTCGGTATTGATGGAACGTACCTCAAAGGCGTTCCGTTTTAAAAGGGAAACAGAGCATAGAAGTTCGAAAAATTTGCAGCCTGACAATGGGATAGGAAATAAAATCTCATTTTCTGAGGATAAATTCAAACCAGCTGAAGATATTTGCATAGGAAACAAGGAGTCAAATGTTAATCACCAAGATAATGGGGAAAATGTCACCAGAGCACCAGAGCATGTGAGAGACCTTTGTTTCAGCCCCTCATCACAGGCCCGGAGACTTAGGAGGAGAACATGGTTTTGTGGACAGGGCCCACTATTCCTCTGCTGTGGGCAGTCTAGAGACTTGGTGTCCTGCATCCCAGCTGCTCCAGCAGTGACTAAAAGGGGCCAAGGTACAGCTCAGGCCATGAATTAAAAGGGTGCAAACCTCAAGTCTTAGCAGCTTCCATATGGTGTTGAGCCTGCTGGTGCACAGAAGTCAAGAATTGGGGTTTGGAAACTTCCACCTAGGATTCAGAAGATGTATGGAAACACCTGGATGTCCAGGCAAAATTTACTGCAGGGGAAGGGCACTCATGGAGAACCTCTGCTAGGGCAGTGTTAAAGGGAAATGTGGGGTGGCAGCTCCCACACAGAGCCCCACTGGGGCACTGTCTAGTGGAGCTGTGAGAAGAGGGCCAGCATCCTCTAGACCCCAGAATAGTAGATCCGTCAACAGCTTGCACCATGCCCCTGGAAAAACCACAGACACTTAACACCAATGCATGAAAGCAGCCAAGAGGGAGGCTATACCCTGCAAAGCCACAGAGACAGACCTGCCCAAAACAATAGGAACCCACCTTTTGCATCGGTGTGACCCCAATGCCAGACAGGGAGTCAAAGGAGATCATTTTGGAACATTAAGATTTGACTGCCCTTTTGGCTTTTGGACTTGTATGGGGTCTGTAACCCCTTTGTTTTGATCAGTTTCTTCCATTTGGAATGACTGTATTTAGCCAATACCTGTACCCTCATTGTATCTAGGAAGTAACTAGCTTGCTTTAGATTTTACAGGCTCATGGGCAGTGTGATGGTTAATACTGAGTGTCACCTTGATTGGATTGAAGGATGAAAAGTGTTGATTCTGAGTGTGTCTGTGAGGGTGTTGCCAAAAGAGATTAACATTTGAGTCAGTGGGCTGGGAAAGGCAGACCCACCCTTAATTTGGGTGTGCACACTCTAGTCAGCTGCCAGCGTGATCGGAATAAAAGCAGGCAGAAGAAAGTGAAGAGATCAGACTGGCTTTCCCTCCCAGCCTACATCTTTCACCCATGCTGGATGCTTCCTACCCTTGAACATAGGACTCCAAGTTCTTCAGCTTTGGGACTCAGCCTGGCTTCCTTCCTCCTCACCTTGCAGATGGCCTATTGTGGGACCTTGTGATAATATAAGTTAACACTCCTTAATGAATTCCCCTTTATTAACGGGATATATATATATATATATCCTTTTAGTTCTGTCCTTCTAGAGAACCCTAATACAGGGGGAAGGGACTTGCCTTGTCTTAGATGAGACATTCGACTGTGGACTTTTGAGTTAAGGCTGAAATGAGTTAAGACTTTGAAGGACTGTTAGGAAGGCATGATTGGTTTTGATATGTGAGGACATGAGATTTGGGAGGGGCCAGGGGCAGAATCATATGGTTTGGCTGTTTCCTCACTCTAATCTCACCTTGAATTGTAACTCCCACAGTTTTCACATGTGGTGCGAGGGACCCAGTGGGATGTAATTGTATCACAAGGGCGAGTCTTTCTTGCGCTGTTCTCATGATGGTGAATAAGTCTCACAAGATCTGATGGTTTTATACAATGACATTCACCTCCACAAGCTCTCTTTTTGCCTGCTGCCATCCATGTAAGATGTGACTTGTTCCTCCTTCCCATCTGCCATTATTATGAGGCCTCCCCAGGCACGTGGAGTTATATGTCCATTAAACTTCTTTCTTTTGTAAATTGCCCAGTGTTGGGTATGTATCAGCAGCATGAGAACAGACTAATATACATATGTTTAAATTACTGCACTTAATCTCATGAATAGTTTGACTACCTTGAATACCAAGATTTAACAATGTAAAGTGACAAAAATAATACTTTTATGAAGATACTCTGAGTATTAAATGAGATCAATTCTATGCCTGGTCAGAAAAGAACTCATTAAATGCTAATAATTATGATGATTATCATAATTTAAAAATGTTCTCAAATTCTATATCAAGACTTAACAAAGTCTTGGTACAGGCATGACTTTCCTATATTATATCTAAGATCAACCTTGAGTTCATTATTACTCTATGGTCTTCTTTCATAGGAGATCCTGGCTTCCTTTCACTATTATGAGAGGATAAAGTGGAGACTTACTTTTTTATTCTTCACTCCCAGAGTTCCAAGGAAAGGGACCCTCACTAAGAATGTGAGCAAGATGTGATAGAAGAGTGTGGCCTGATAACAATTTACAGAATACTCCTTCCATGATTATATCCCCCTATTCTATTTGTTCTAAACACTTTAGATGCTAAACTACCTTGAGAATCAAGTACAAGAAAGGCCACAGATAAAATAGTCTGTCTTCCAAAGCTTTCAATATACATTTTAGTTTCTAATAGAGTCTGAATTAAGATTAGCAATAAACTCTCAGCTGGAAGCTGTTATATAGGTGGAAAATAGTGTTTACTTTAAATCCAAAGTCCTTACGGATTAAGAGATATCCATCAGAGTTCATTTTATAGTAATTTAGTCAAATGTTGAAATTAGTCTAAATTAATTAATTTTATTAAAAATCATTTAACAATAAGCCTTCAATATCTACTATATGAAAAGTATTTGTTGAATCTAAGAGGATAAATAGACCTGAATCATCGGTCCTGGCTTTAAGAAGTTGAAGTTCAAATAGGTAGGAAATTGAATGCAGGTAAATAACTTTAATATAAAATAAATGAGATTAATACCATAAAATATTATAGTTAAAATGCTACTGGAGTTCAGGGAGGAAGGTGAGGCTCCTACTGGGCAGGGCATTTCACTAAAAAGATGGTCTTTAAGCTGTGCAATGAAGAATAGATAAATACATTATAGCATATAACAATAAAGAATAAAATTGCAGATAGAGTGGACTTACAAACCAATTCTGAGTGGGAGAAGGACAGATTGTATACAGAGACTAGCAAGTAGTTCAATTTGACTATAATTTAGAATGTGAAAATAAGAATTGGAAAATATAAGAAGAATGGGGATATGTTAAAGAAGCATTAATTTCTAGATTCAGGTACTCAAAACATAATCTATAGAAGAAAGGAATTCATTTGAGCTTTTTTATTGTTTATTTATTTGTTTTATTTTTAGCATGTCTGATGGAATTAAAGGTCTGCAAAGCAAGACAAATTTGACAATGAGATTCAGAATGAATTGGAGGTCATAAATGGTGATACAGAAACCCATTGAAAACAAAACAAAAGAAAACAAAAACAAAAACAAAAAACAAATCTTTTAATAGCTTATATGAGAATTAGAGGACCCCAAATAAGAAAATAGCAGCAGAAATGACAAGATGGCAAGCAATTTTAACAATATAAAAGAGGCAAAATAAAGAGGGTTAAAAAATAAATTCAAGAACGATTTCAATAAGGTAAACCTGAGTGACTGGAAGGTATGTTATTATCTTATCTGAAATCGTGAAATCAGGGAAACTAATTGAGTTAAGTCCTGTTTTAATTTTTTTTTTCCAGGCAAACGAGGCTATGTATTCCATATCACACAAGTGTAGTTTGAGTTCATGTCATACAGAGCTCTGCTGATATGCTTGGGCTATTCTATGTGGTGGGGCAGAAGTCTTCGGGAGCAGTCTTACTGAGGTTTAGTTACAGAAAAGAAAACTGAAGTAGTGAGTGTATAAGACTAAATGAGACTGAAAGTGATCACTATGTGAGCAATGATGAAAACAGAGAAAAAAAAATGGCAAGGAATAAAACTTAGAAAATCCCCATATTTAAGAAGTGGAAGAATATAAGCAAGATAGTAATAAAATAAGAGAAGAAAAAAAACCCGCAAATTTAATACAGAAAGAAAAGACCTTTAGGAGTGGCCAGGAGGTACAAGAACTGAACAACCATCTGAACACAAGTATTGGTATACAAAAGATAAAAAAGTTAGAGTTTTTGGTTGGTTTCTTTTTTTTTTTTCTTATTCTGTTGATGCACTAAAGGATTTCAAAATGCAATGAACCATGAGTGTATTTATATATTAATATATTCAAGTAATCTGCTTTGGAATAGCTGAGTAACCCTAGGGATGTATAATTCTTTCAAATCATGCATACATATATAAGAGAATGGTCTTTAAGTATATATAAATATATGTCTATGTTATTTACAAGTTCTTGTATATTCTAATAGTTTCTTTACTTTCTACATACACAGTCATATCATCTGCAAGTAAATATACATTTAATCCTTCTACCACACAATTTACATTTTTTTGCCATGGCATTGGCTAGAACCTGCTAAACAGTTTTGAATAGCAATGAGGATAGCAACCAGCTAAGACCTCTTTCTGCTTTGAAGGAGAATAGTCTAGCAAGTAATTGTGACACGTAACATTAATAAAGGATTTTTTTTCTGTAGAAAACTATCATATTTTAGTAAATTTTCTTCTAGATACATGTATGTTTTCTAAAAACTCACAATCATTTCTTTGAAATTCCTTAATATTATTCTGTAGAATTATATAGCAAGATAAACATTTGATGCATTGTAGTAGGTTTATTTTTCCCTTCACTCTTGACATTACTTCATGATATTTCTCTTACTTAAGCAGGAGCGAAGTTGTTCTCTGCTTACAGCTTCAGAGAAAGCAGGACACAGCAGAATGTGAAAATCAATAAAGTCAATGCCATGCCCATGGGTTTTAAAAGTCCAAACCTTGAAGGACCCAGGGCATAAACAATAGATTTTAAAAAATAGATGAAGAGGCAAACTGCCTCACTGCCATATTAAATAAAAACTCGCAGGAAAAAAAGAAGTCTAAACTTGAGAGGGAACACTGAATTAGGTTCCAGTATCCTGATTTATCCCCATCCCTGGTCCAACTTGTATATTTGTGAAGAGGGAGAGGAGCCTGCAGGGCAGCAGGACACTGGAGTTCTGATCGTTCCAGAGTAGAGGATATTTGTTTCTGGCCTTTCTTGAGAGAGCAGTGGAACTCTAGATGTCCCCTTTGCCAGGCTGCAGACACAGCATGTAGGTGGTAGGTTGTGAGATAGCCTCCAAAGGTCAATGCCACCAAATGTCAGGCCCTGGTGTCATCCCATTCCCTTGAACATGGGCTGGATCTATAATTTCCTTTGGTCAAATGGAATATGGCACAATTAATAGCATGTCATTTCTGAAACTGTGGTTTCCACCTTGCCATCATTCTCCTTTCTTTTTCTGTTTCATCAAATTAGAGAAAGTTTGCTATCATGTGATGAGTGGTCCTATGGAGAAATTCACAGGGAAAGAAACTGGTCTCCGGCCAAGGTCAGCCAACAACCACATAAGATGGCTTGAGATAATTGCAGCCCTGGATAACACCTTGCTTGTAACCTTGTAAGAAAACTTGAGCCAGAGAAACAGGCCTGAATTCCTGAATCAATGGTGATACATGTGTTTGTCATTTTAATCCAGTAAGTTTTGACGTGATTTTTTTTTTTTTTTTTTTTTTTTACAAAGCAATAGAAAACTCATACTGAGAGCACTATGTAGGGTGATTCTGCAGAGAGATTTGAGATTGCTTCTCAACCCAGTTCAGTGATAGTAGAATAATACCGTATTTACCTGTCAATAGCTCTGAGAATATACAGTCTTTAAAAGCTGCGTAAATTTCATTTAGACCCAGAGTAACATGAGACCAATTAATGTAACCAAATATTTTCTGACCCTTGAGAGGAGAATGGCATTTACTGAGAGGAAGCTGAAACTTCAGAGACTGTGTACTAGGTTAAAAAAAAAAAAAAAAAAAAAAAAAAAAAAAAAAAAAAAAAAAAAAAGATTATCTACCAGTTAGTTATTTTGAGTAAAAAAAAGGGCAAGATGGCATAATCCATATATCCAAGGATTTAGTGTATTATGATAACAAAAACCAGATATTACCCCTCCTCTGTAAGCACTGTGACACATAGAGTGCTGACTCTGCTCTCCACCTCCAAGAACTTAGAACTGAAATGACTCAGATTAAATTTCTACCATCAAGTAGAATGTAAATAATGAAGCATGTTCAAGGCAATTAAAAAAATCACAAATGAATAAAGAAATGTAAGTTACATTTCACACATATTAGAATTTATTCACTGAGATTCAACTACAATAATAAAATAATTTTCTCCTATAATTTGTAAATAAAATAAACTGTATTAATAGTTCAATGCTGTTGAATTATCCTTACATTACTCAAATGAAGCTGACTTTGTCCTTTCCTGCCTTTGAATAATTATCATTTTAAACCCCCAAAACAATAACTACACGAATTATAAAATAATTATAAATAATTTCAGCAAGGAAAATACAGGGCCTTTATCTTAACCTGCTTTCTGTTGCTTATAACAGAATACTTGAATTGAAACTAGGTAATTTATAAAGAAAATAAATTTATTTTTTACAGTTATGAAGGCTGAGAAGCCCAAAGTCAAGAGATGAGGGCCTGGTGAGGGCTTTCCTACTGATGGGGACTCTGCAGTGTTCTGAGCTGACAAAGTGTATCACATGGAGAGAGGAATAAGCGTTCTATATCAGGTCTCTCTTTCTCCCCTTATAAAGCCAGTAATGCCACTCTCATAATAAGCCATTAATCAATGAATGGATTAATCTATTCATGAAGGCAGAGCCTAATCGTCTCTTAAAAGCCCCACCTCTCAATACTGTCATATTTCAACATAAGTTTTGGAGGGGACCAATATTCAAGCCACAGCAGTCTCTATTTAAAAAATAGTCTTTTTTTTTTTTTTTTCCTTTTAGAGACGGGGTTTTTCTATGTTGCCCATATTGGACTAGAATTCCTGGTCCAATAAAATTTGTATTGGTATAATTTTAGATTCACATGCAGTTATAAGAAATAATAGGAATATATCTTATATACCATTTACTTTACCATATTCCCCTAAATATAACATTGTACAAAAGTATAGTACAATATCACAACCAAGAGATCGACTTTGATACAATCCACCAGTCTTACTCAGGTTTCTCCTCTTTTACTTTTACTTGGATGTATGCATGTGTATTTAGTCCTATAGACTTTTATTACATGTGTACACAGATTAATGTATCCACAAACATAATCAAAATTCATTTTCACCAGCAATGTATGAGTGACACTATTTCTCCTCATCCTCATCAGCATTTATATTTTTAATTATTATTATTTTAGTCATTCTGAGAAGGGTGCAGTGATAGCTCCTTGTGACTTTAATTTGCATTTCCCTGATGGCTAATGATCCTGAACATCGTTTCATGCGATGATTTACCATCTGTATATCTTATTCAGTGAAAGGTATGGCCATGCCTTTTGCTCATTTTCTAATGAAAATGTGTGGTTCTTTTACTATGGAGTTTTGAGAATTCCTTGTGTATTCCAGCCACTAATCCTATGTTGGATATGTGGTTTGCAAATATTTCTCCAAATCTGCTTTTTGTCTTTTTATTTTCTTCATATGGTCTTTCCTGGTGACGACCTTACCTCTGCTGCCTTCTCTTATTAGGTTTGGGTAAGGAAGTACAGGACTTTAACTGTCTCCTTCTGTTGGGTGGGAGGACATAAAACACCGTGCTGCTGTGATTTCCCCCAAGTCCTTCCTTAGGTCTCAACCAGTATTCCTTCCTCTCAAAATCTCTTGAAGTTCACCTGTGATTTCCTCTTCCACTATTTCCAGTGTTTATAGTTGTACTATGTGAGGACAAACAGAGAAACATCATCTCCGGACTAGAACTATAAGCATTTTTGAAGAATATAAAACATGAACCAAAAAACTAGATGAACAAGGACATGAACGAGTGGCAACAATAAATATTGAATGATTATGGGCAGAAAAATAAGTGGTGTTGTATCAAGAGAGGAAATCAATTGGGGAAAGTAGAACTGGGAACATTATGGGCATATAATATTTTAAAGATAACTTCCCTCTCAAGCCAGTATTTTTCTGAACCATTGCCAACATTCCATTGCAAGATGTGGAAGATGCTATCTATATGGAAATTGTAGAGATTTGGCAGCCAAATAGGTCCCATTTCCTTTGTTTTTAACATGAGTTATACAACATTTAGGCATCATGGTTTTAGGAGAACGTTTCCTGCAATGACAAAATTACAGAAAAATTTCTATTCTGTAGTTGCTGAAATATCTGCTAGACAGTGACATGTACTACTTGCATATTCAAGAAAAAATAATGCTAAATTGTTATTCCTCCTCTGTCACCTAATATATAGGAATAATAAAGCATCCAAAATTATCTTGATTGGCTATTGTAGTATTAATAAACTCTTAGTGAACAGCATGCTATTAACAATTTAAAATGACAATTTGAATAGAGTCTTCTATGAAGATAATAATTGAGTAACTACCAGTTTGGAAATGTTATTAATATGTTGCCTATAAGGAAAAAAAAAGAGATATAGGTAAAAATAGAATTGTAAATGGCAATCCGTTATTGTTTACTAGAACTCTGAATCAGACTGAAAACTGTAAAATTCTATGTGTGTTCTGAAGTATGAGAAATTATTAAGGACTTCTGAGACTCAGCCAAATACAGCATTGGAACTGTTTTACATAGTAGATTTATAAATTGTAGATTATAGAAATAATCTCTCCACTTTCCAAAGACCTAAGGAGGAAAGGATGACTTTTTCATTCATAATAACGTTAACTAATATTTATAGTGAATTTCTTGAGTTCTCAGTGCTATCCTAAGCATAATTTTACATACATTTATTCATTTACTTCTATTAACTATATAAAGGGGTTACTCATCATTCTTTACATTTCCATTTGTGATTACTGAGGCCTAGAATGAATAATCTTCCCAAATCCTAAATATTGTTGCTCGACTACAAAGGGATTTAGGGGAACCAATAAACCATATAGAATTAGTTTTGGTCAGGCACAGAGTCTCATGCTTGTAATCCCAGCACTTTAGGAAGCCAAGGTGGGAGGACTACCTGAGGTCAGGAGTTCATGACCAGCCTGGCTAATGTGGTGAAACCGTGTCACTACTAATAATACAAAAAAAATTAGCTGGGCATGGTGGCAGGCGCCTGTAATCCCAACTACTCGGGAGGATAAGGCAGGAGAATCACTTGAACCCAGGAAGCAGAGGTTGCAGTGAGCCAAGATCATGCCATCGCACTCCAGCCTGGGCAACAAGAGCGAAACTTCGTCTGAAAAAAAAAAAAAAGGATTTTTTTTTCTTTGCTATTAGAACTAAAAGTAATTTTTAACTTACCTGGTGAAATTTTATTTATTTATTTATTTATTTGTCTGTTTGTTTGTTTTTCAAATATCTTGTTACATACTGTATTAGTTCATTTTCATGCTGCTGATAAAGACATACCCAAAACTGGGAACAAAAAGTGGTATAATTGGACTTACAGTTCACATGGCTCAAGGGGCCTCATAAACCTATCAGATCTTGTGAGACTTATTCACTATCATAAGAATAGCATGGGAAAGACCAGCCCCATGTTTCAATTACCTCCCCTTCGGTCCCTCCCACAACACGTGGGAATTCTGGGAGATACAATTCAAGTTGAGATTTGGGTAAGGAAACAGCCAAATCATATCATTTCAACCCTGGCCCCTCCAAATCTCATATCCTCACATTTAAAAACCAATCATGCCTTCCCAACTGTCCCCCAAAGTCTTAACTTATTTCAGATTAACCCAAAAGTCCACTGTCCAATGTCTCACATGAGACAAGGCAAGTACCTTCCACCTATGAGTCTGTAAAATCAAAAGCAAGCTAGTTACTTCCTAGATACAATGGGTGTATGGGTTTTGTGTAAATACACCCATTCCAAATGGGAGAAATTGACCCAAAAAAAGGGCGTACAGGGCCTGTGCAAATCTGAAATCCAGTGGGGCAGTCAAATTTTAGAGCTCCAAAATGATCTTCTTTGACTCCAGGTCTCACATCCAGGTCGCACTGATGCAAGAGATGGTTTCCATGGTCTTGGGCAGCTCCGCCTCTGTGACTTTTCAGGGTACAGTCTCCCTCCTTGCTGCTTTCATGGGCTGTCATTTAGTGTCTGCGACTTTTTCAGGCACATGGTGCAAGCTGCCACTGGATCTGCCATTCTGGGGTCTGGAGGATGGTGGCCCTCTTCTCATGACTCCACTAGGCAGTGCCTCAGTGGGGACTCTGTGTGGGGGCTCCAGTCTCACATTTACCTTCCACACTGCCCTAGCAGAGGTTCTGTGTGAGACCCCCACCCCTGTAGCAAACTTTTGCCTGGGCATCCAGGTGTTTCCATACATCTTCTGAAATCCAGGTGGAGGTTCCCACACCTCAATTCTTGACTTCTGTGCACCTGCAGGCTCAGCACCACAGGGAAGCTGCCAAAACTTGGGTCTTCCACCCTCTGAAGCCATAGCCCAGGCTCTACAATGGCCCCTTTCAGCCATGGCTGGAGCATCTGGGACACAGGGCACTAAGTTCCCAGGCTGCACAAAGCATGCGGACGCTGGGTACAGCTGAAAAAACACTTTTTACTCCTGGGTCTCTGGGACTGTGATGGGAGGGGCTTCCATGAATGTTTCTGACATGTCCTGGAGACATTGTCCCCATGGTCTTGGGGATTAACATTAGGCTCCTTGTTACTTATACAAATTCCTGCAGTGGGCTTGAATTTCTCCTCAAAAATAGGTTTTTCTTCTCTACTACATCGTGAGGCTGCAAATTTTCCGAACTTTTATGCTCTGTTTCCTTTTTAAAAGGGAATGCTTTTAATAGCACCCAAGTAAACTTTTGAGTGCTTTGATGCTTAGAAATTTCTCCCGCCAGATACACTAAATCATCTCTCTCAAAGTTCCACAAATCTCTAGGGCAGGGGAAGTATGCCACCAGTCTTTTTGCTAACACCTAGCAAGAATCACCTTTGCTTCCATTCCCAACAAGTCTCTCATCTCTATCCGAGACTACCTCAGCCTGGACCTTATTCTTTATATCACTATCAGCATTTTTGTCAAAGCCATTCACCAAGTGTGTAGAGGGTTCCAAACTCTCCCATTTTCCTGTCTTCTTCTGAGCCCTCCAAACTGTTCCAGCTTCTACCTGTTACTCAGTTCCAAAGTCACTTCCACATTTTCAGGTATCTTTTCAGCAATGCCCTGCTCTACTAGTACCAACTTGCTGTATTAGTTCATTTTCATGATGCTGATAAGACATACTTGAAACTGGGAACAAAAACATGTTTAATTGGATGTACAGTTCCACATGGTTGGGGATGCCTTGGAATCATGGCAGGAGGCAAAAGGCATTTCTTACATGGTGGTAACAAGGGAAAAATGAGGAAGAAGCAAAAGCGGAAACCCCTGATAAACCTGTCAGATCTCATGAGACTTATTCACTATCACCTGCATAACACATGAAGACCAGCCCCTATGATTCAGTTACCTCCCCCGGGGTCCCTCCCACAGTATGTGGGAATTCTGGGAAACACAATTCAAGTTGAGATTTGAGTGGGAACACAGCTAAACCATATCATATACCAATCTGGTGAAAATTTAAAAGTTAATACAATGTTCAACAGACACCAGATTATTAATTTGTTCATATGTAAGTATATGGATTTATTTTATTACATGCATAAATCAACTATTTTGTTGGCTTCATTATGCAACTCACATATACTTTCTTTTTTTTTTTTTTTTTTTTTTTTTTTGAGACGGAGTCTCGCTCTGTTGCCCAGACTGTAGTACAGTGGCTCGATCTCGGCTCACTGCAAGCTCCGCCTTTCGGGTTTACGCCATTCTCCTGCCTCAGCCTCCCGAGTAGCTGGGATTACAGGCGCCTGCCACCTCGCCCGGCCAATTTTTTGTATTTTTAGTAGAGACGGGGTTTCACTGTGTTAGCCAGGATGGTCTTGATTTCCTGACCTCGTGATCCGCCTGCTTCGGCCTCCCAAAGTGCTGGGATAACAAGCGTGAGCCACCGCGCCCCGCCGCATATACTTTCAAAGTGACTTTTCCTGATGTTCACTCTTTCCCTATTTTATTGGCCACAGAACTACTCAAATCAGAGTGGTTTCTAAACATCCCTTGCTAATAAACCCCTTCAAAAATATTAACACATTTACAGATTCCCTCATTTACACCTCACATGCAAATAAAATCATAGAATTACATGTGTTGATACGGTTTCAGATGGTATGCTAGTCCCCTAATGCTGCCACCAGATTAAAGAAAAAATCTCCATTTTCTTTTCTATTTTCTAATTTGTATCAGTCAGGTAACTCAAGTCACCAAATTTATACATTACCAACTAAACACCTATTTGATATTTAATGGCTAATCTGACATCCACCTAGTGTGGATATAGTTATGCAAGTTCTAAATATTTTAATTGGTTGTCTTAACTGATATTCTACAATGACCCTGGTCATTAAAAGTTCATGGTATGTGTTCCATAAATTATGGTATTCTTCCTCTTTATTTTGTAGGCTTTAATAGGTGTATCTCATGAAATATTAACATGAATAAGTTATGATAAATATGAACTAAAGAAATGTTGATATTATTACTAAAAAAGTGTCATTACTTAAAAAAGGAACCCTTTCAGTGCTGTCTTCAAGCGTGAAATTATTCCTCGAACCAAAATGGTTTGTGAACAGGACTGTCATGGTCTCCGTATGCTGAGGATGCCAATCAGACAAAAACACCCAGATGCTAATAGAACAGAGAGATCGCTCAAGGCCAAAGAGCTGAAGCTTTATGCAGATGTATTTGAGATCAGCAGGAAGGCAATCTGCCAGTATTCTGAAAAATCCATTGAAAGAAAGGTAATTCTTCTTTGGAAATCAATTTTAAAAGATACTGTACTAAAACCCTTATATTTGTGTTCTGAAGTGTGACAAATTATCAAGATCTGTGAAGACCCAGGCAAATTCTGCAATACAACAGTAATATTCTGCCTCTAATAAGAAAATAGGAAAAAGAAGCAGATAACTTAGGTAAGATTGTATTGAACCCAACAATATAGGGTACACAAGAGGAAAGAGAAGATATCTAGTTCTGGTGAGAACTGTTTCCTTAGTCATACAGGTTAAGGGTTATCATGAAAACCTTGGTGAGGAGGAACTGAAGACTGATGCCAAAATTTACTATATATCCTTGATAGGTCAGTAAAATGTAGATCATTGTTTTAATATAGAATTATCAACTTACTCTTCATAAATTCTTTACACATATTCTCAAAATCCAAAATTATAATTTTTTTCAAGTACTATCATGGGTAGAAGACAGCATCAAATATAGATAATAGGATTTAGTACTCAAATATGGACATTAGATAAGCACCTTATTTGTGAAATTATGTCTCAAAAAACCTTTATTCTTTATGCTTTGCTATATTTTAAAGTCTGCCTGAGTTGTGTTGAGTGTTGTATGTGGTAGGTATTTCCCCCTTTTCATACTAAGTTTATACCATACAACATTGCTGGTATTAAGACACACAAAAATACTCTCACTTTTTCTGAGTATATATTACATGTAAACACACGTATGAACATGTGTTTGACAGTCCTTGACTTACAAAATCACTGTTCAGTGGTAGGTAGGCCTATGTAAACCTTCCCCTAACGTTCAAGGAAGCTGAGAAGTGGAAGAAAGAGGCTAGCAAATCCAGTTTCTTACGAAGAAACATTTAATAGGGAATTATAAATGGAAGCCACATATGTGTCTCATGAAACAGTAAGACAAGATGGTGGGTCAATTCACCGTAATCCCACAGACCCAGAGTTTATATATTAACACCAAAGGGAAAGGATGATTCAGAATGCATGTGTAGGACAATTGGAGTATGGTAACATCAAGGTTGTTTGACCTAGGGGAAAGATTTACAGCAAATACCTGCTCTTACACAAATAACACTAGATAAATTAGAAAACATAGAGGCCTTCCTGGAATTGGGGCTCATCAGAAGTCAGCGTGGTAGATTAGCATCCAAGATGGGATTGCCTTAGCCTCTACTATTCAGCATTTTTTTTCTACCAATTAATATTATATTATTATTTACTAAGGTTAAGCTAACCAGCGCTCAAACATATATCACCAAACCAATTTTGGGGGAATTAGAATACTACATTGAAAAGAACATATCCAAAAATTCAAAAATTAACAATGACAAAAACAAAACAGAAAAACTAGTGCACATTAGTGAGTGGACATCTCTAAAGACTCTAAACATCACTGCCTTTACATTCTTAGCAAAATGGTCTTATATAAAATCAAAAGGAGTTTAATGGTCTTATATTTATAATCATTTTCCTCAGCATTTGTTTGTGTCTTTTAAAGAATTAACATATTTTTCTCTCTCTCTAAAAAAAATAATCTCCCTTGCATTTACATCATGGCATATTATGGCTTCACTTAATGGGTTTAGTAGCTGCATGAATTTAAGTGTTTGTATCAACTGGGGCCTAACGGTGGAAAATTCAATCAAATTTCAGTGAAGTAATCAAGTTCTACTGCTGTCATAGTTTCAGCATATTCCCAGTTGCACAATTATTCCAATTGACTCTAAAATGCAGGAACAAAACACCTCCATTTTGTAGCAATACATCAGTGGTTAATCAAAAGCAAAGGTGTTATTTTTCAGTCCTTTGAAAAATTAAAGTTATTCTTTGGTTAAGCTTTCTATTAATGTAGAGAGCACAATAACTTCAGTTAACAAATGACACTTCTTATAACACCAGATTCTTAGTTTATTGTATTTTTTCTTTTAAATTAAAAAAATCTAAAATGTTAAAATGTGCCTTTTCAGACAATGTATGATCAGTCCACTCTAGATTACATATTTACAAACAGATGATGTAAATAGTCCAACTCTCACGATTCTGAGAATGGGAATCTACTTCTTTTGTTGCTTTATAAGTGTTTTATTTGCAGATTGAAAGTACTGTGAACAAGAATATCAGTAACAGCCTAACTGTAATAAGAATTTTAATAATAATTATGTTAAAATTACATATATAATAATTAATACATACATAATATGTGTCCCATGCCAGGTACTATTCTAAACATTAATTTAATTCATTACCAATTTAATTCTGACAACAATTCCATTACATAAATAATTATAGAATTGCTATTTTACAGATGAGAGGCCCAGAAAGTCAAAATAATTTTCCCCAGGACAAACAGCTCATGAGAAGCAAAACCAGGATTTAACCTAGACAATCTAATGCTGTTCTGATGTAACATGTATTTGTTCAGCTTCTTTCTTCCTGTGAAAGTTAATTCCATATTACTCTGCTATTAGAATGTCATCAATTTGAGCCATTGTATTCCTAAGAGCTTTTCAAGAAAAGGTAATGAAAAATAGGCTAGCAAATTTTCTTTGATGTCAAGTATGAAATGCACATTGATTTCAGAGAATTTAGAATATTGTTAAAAATGAGCAAATATAAAAGGCATAAGTCATTTTTATGTGTCATGTTCTTGAGAGTAAGAATATTAAGAAAAGTGTGGTCTATTTTCTGTTTGAGAAATATTAAATTTGTTTGCACATATTGAAGAAGACAGATTTCAGATATGAAGGAGAAAGAGAAGGAAGATAAAAATTAAAAGATGAAAGTTTCTCATTACAAGGCTTTCCATTCTCATAATGGAATATTGTGATGAAGCTGGACAGCATGAAGATGATATTATACCATGTATTTGAGATCAAAAACAAGCAGTGATAGCACTAATATCATTTGAGGCTGTGCTGGTGACAAATGGAAAGCTATAATTTAAAAAAACCCTTGGATATACTTTTAACATGACTAAATGAAGTATTAGATTTCTATACACTATTTTGTCTTGTTGTCCATAGACGTTTTTTAAAAAAAATAAAATTAAGCCAATATTTTCCTGTGAATCCTATAGGCTTTCTAAAATACCACCCCTGGGAACAAAGTTTTTGCTGAAAAATCTTAACTTCTGAGTCTAAACCTTCTGCCAAGATGCATTCATTGTTTGGAAAATTAGTACTCAGGGAATATGTAGTGGACATCTGTTGACTTATTCTACTGAACACCCGTTTTCTCCTTCTTCTGTTAGAAGCAACTCCCACCTTAACTCTGCCTAATTACACACAGAAGCACACACGCATACATGTTTCTTTAGAACTGCTTCTTCCTATTTAATTCCATGTAATTCTCGTAGAACTTCTAATCACAGTATCATATGCAAAGGTCATGGTGAATGGCCCCAATGATTGGGTTTATTAAAAAAGCTGGCTGTTCTTTTTCGGGTTTACGTATATTGAATTGGAAAAATAAGTTTCTCCTCTATGAGACTGCTAAACTATAGTAATACAAACTTGGAGTTAACCATAGATATTTTCTCCCATCCTCCCACTTCATATGGAGGAAGAAAGAGTGCATTGCTTCCCTTAATTCTTGTGGTTTTGCATTACATGAATTAATAAATTTCCTTTTTAAAAAAATCACTTGGGTTTCTGTCACTTTTAAATAAAAGGAGGAAAGGGAGGAGAGATATGTGTTCCAATGACAGGTTATTGTAACTTCCCTGGACAATAGTGGTATTTTAATGACTATTAAATAGTTTCCTGATTAATGTACAGTCATAACAATAACATTGGGAAATATATTAAAATCACATTTACAACCACAACAAAAATAAACCCATGTATTAAGTTGCAATATAACAAAATAGGAGAGTTAAATCACTATTCTCTATCACTCTTTTTTTTTTAAATTATACTTTATGTTCTAGGGTACATGTGTACAACGTGCAGTTTTGTTACATATGTATACATGTGCCATGTTGGTGTGCTGCACCCATTAACTCGTCATTTACATTAGGTATATCTTCTAATGCTATCCCTCCCCATGACAGACTGGATTAAGAAAATGTGGCACTCTTCTTTATCTACAGTTTCATGTGTTTCATTTCCCAAAAAAAAAAAAAAAAAAAAAAAAAAGATTCTATGAATTCTACAAAATTTCAGGCATTTTCTACTATTCTGCAAACAGTGGAAAAATTTTTAGTGATACATCTTAACAATTTTTTACATCTCTACTCGAGCGCAGGTTTGAGTAGAGCATCTTAATATTTACTAAAAAATATGGGGTTAGAAAGGGCTTGAGGGATCCTAGAGCCATTCTAGCTAAAAAATCTTTTAATAAAATAGCCAGACTTAATCTGGCATTCCTGCCAACAAACACCTGAGAATAAGCTTTAGAAGTCTGTACAACTCAGGTTACACTACAGAACTTCCCAATCTGATTAAGAACATCATTCATACATATATTGATTTTCTCTGTCATGTGCCTCAGTAAACAGACTGTACTCTGAGACTAGGGACCCCTTGCAATCAACATTAGATAATATGGGACTGGCACAAGGAGGCACTTAATAAATTTTTGTATCATAAATAAGTCAAACTGCTTTAAGTTCTTTAATTTATCTAACAGAAAACATCTGAATTCCTTGTGTCACGACTTGTTTCTTCCTGTATATTAAAAAACTGGTTTCTAGGACACTGTGTCTTCTTTTCAATTACTTGTTTTATTAAGATGACATGTTAAAATTTAAGACTAGAAATGTACCATTCAACATACTTGTAGTACTCACCCACCACTGTGCAAGAAGCTGGCAGAGCGGGGTACAGGATAAAATAAGGATGAGGAGATGGCTCAGGCTTTAGTGAATGCACAATCCTGAACTTAGAATCATTATTGGTGTCCTACATAAGCCAATCTATTCTGACCTAGATATACTCCATAAAGCACAGCAAAAAATGAGCATTTCCTAACCATAGCCTCAGCCCTTAGAGAGTGATGATAGAATAATATCACCAATGAATTAAAAATCTGCCTAAAATTGAAGAGGCATACGCTGGATATTTGGAATAAATGAGATCACAAAGGTGCAGCCATATATTTGAGGATGAATGGGAATACAATTTTTTTTTGATGTAACTGGCTATGATGGAGGTCAGTTTGCTTGATTTGTGGGAAAATAACACTCTTCTTATTGCAGAAACTGTATTTCACTTAATGCAGGTACATTTTTAACTTTCACAAAGAAGTAGGACAATACATAGTTAGGTATTTTGTTTTTCAACACTCATTCCCCCCTTTACCACCTTTTTTTTTCCTTTAGAGAAAGACTGTTCTCCCATCCTCTGTCTGTGTCTTTGGACTATAAATAATACCACTTACTGATATGAGGATAAACACATGATTATTAAGGTTGGCAAATTGGAATGCCTCTACTCCTGACCACAATAATTGGTTTGGAAATGAGCATGTAGCCTAAACTATCTCAATAAGAATCAACCTCTAGTTTTGATTTTTTTTTTTTTTTATTTTAGAGATGGGACCTCACTATGTTCCCCAGGCTGGTCTTGAATTCCTGGCTTCAAACACTTCTGATACCTTGACCTTCCAGAGTGTTGAGATTACAGGCATGAGCCACTACGCTTGGCCAGCCCCACCTTTTGTCAGTACTGATGGTAAAGAAACATCACGTTATTCTCTGGTATAATATAAGGCTGGAGCTTCTTCTGAGTTGTTAGTCACTACAGGGAAAACTGCTTGAGAAGAATGAAAATTGTACAGAGAAAAGTACAACTAATAGGGAAGAGAGAGGAGAGAGACAGGAGGAAACGTATTAATGGAGAGACAGACAAAGAGAGACAGATTAAAAGAAAGAGATGATGTGCTAATGACATTGTTTGAGGCTCTGTTTCCAAAGGTGCCTCAGGAGACCTCCTTCTCTTCCTTTGAGCTTCTTATTTATGTAATAAACTCCTTTGCTGGTTTGGGAAAAATTGAGCCAATATTTCATGATTTGCTCCAATAAAAATCCTACCTAAACCAGATTGGCCAAGTGTTTTTAAAATTAAGCTTGAGACAATCATGAGTTGAGTTTTAGGGTTAGACTGGATCTAACAGGGGCTCAGGATCTGTCTCCACCTCCTTGGCTTGTGAGATCATAGAGACAATTACAAATTCCTAAAGAAGGCAAACTTGCTTGTACACGTGCGCGTGCGCGCGCGCACACACACACACACACACACACACAGAGTAATGACTAAACATTCGTTACAAAAAGAAAAGTATTTCACCCAATCAGAGATTAGTCAAGATATTAGTCAAATTAACATCTTGTGGAGAGTGGGGTAAGGGGAACTTACGGCTTCAGCTTGGTTTTCCAGAAGCACCAAGGAAGGATGAATTTTTCATTCAAACTAAAACACTTCTCAGAGTCAAAAAACATGCCAGTAATAATGACATCAGGACAACAAGGATGAATTAGAACTATCCTGGAGAAATCAAGGCATATTTATTCTACATAAAAGGAATGAAATTGAAGAGTGCAGAAAACACCATTTTTAGACCAAAAGTCTCAAGGTCAAATATTTAATTTGTCTTTAATTTTATTTGGCATATTGCTTTAAAACTCATAATTCGTTTTTGTATTTTAAAAATCGAGTTACATTTTTTATCTTAAATGAGGTTGTTTTGAAACTCAATAGACATATTCAGTTTTAAAACTACTGAGCTTTCTTTTCTTAATTTAAATCTAATTTTCATAGAAGAAAAGAAGGACCACAAAGACCTTATATAGTTCAAGTGAGACAGGAAAAAAAAAAAAAAATCAAAAGCACGAAAAGTGGCCAAGAGTATCTGTATATACTTAGCACTGAGTTTATTTATTGGCTGGAGGTCATCCTAGTACTTTCTTGAAGACTGAGGGCACCACCTGGAGGTAACATGGGTACATTGTTACGTATTGGCACAGATACTATGAGCCTTTGTAACAAGAACAATTTTGTGAGCATTTCCATCAAGAGAATTGATCACTGGGGATCTGGCAGGCTGCCTAGCTTATTATCCAGAGTAAACTCTGGTCATACTCTGATCCATTTAAATATTATGTCACCTTATAAAAAAATCTTGCAAACAAACCTTCAAGGATTTTGAGTTCTACTTAATTCATTAAAAAACAGCCTGGTGTAGACAGGGATTCAGAGATCTTTAAACATTAGTCCCAGGTCAATGACCACGGAGCTGTGTGATCTTGAGTAAATCACCTTATTTCTGAAATGTGTTTTCCTAAATTGAGGGACTTGTATTGGTGTAGCTGAGGTATTAAGAGCAATTACTCAGCAGTCACATATGAATTCAAACGGTGCATTCACCATACACCTGTGGAAAATTATCTACCCTGTTAAATCTTTGGTTTATCATCTGAAAAATGAGAAGAACATTAGTAACTATCTCATAAATTTATTGAAGGGATAACATGAGATGCTGAACTTATCACAGCATCTGGTATATATGAAGGACTCAGTAGCTTTAAAAAAACTTCCCATGACTCCTCCAAGCAGCAATATTGTAATATTAAACCTAGTGCTAAAAATAAATAACTGTAAAGCTAAAGTAAGTGAGATGTATCATTTATACAGCAATTGTATTTTCCAAAGTTTGCTATACCAATATACATCCTATCTTAAATGCTTGAAATACAACATTAACATCCCTCTATTTAGAGTCTAAATTTGCCCTCCTTTTTAATCGTGTAGACCAATATAGTATAGAGGAACTAATGCTAGATGACTTCCAAGGCTAGGTCTGAGAAGGCAATACACATTTCATCTGGTTCTCTCAGAACAAGCTTTATGGAACCTCTGAGCCAACATGTAAAAACTCTGGTTACCTGAATCATCCATGCTGCTGATAACCCATGGAAAAAACCACATGAAGACTGTACTGTCCAAGGAACCCCAATTGTTCTATTGTTCCAATCACCGGCTATTTTGGCTCTCCTACCATCAACTATTAGACATGTGAGTGAGCTTTCAGGTGGCGTTAGCCTCTGCTTTTGAATCCTCACACTTGAGACTCTGTGAAAAACAGGCAAGCTGCACCTATGAAATATTTCCCAAATTGAAGATACGTGCACAAACTAAAATATTGATATTTTAAGCCACTAATATTTAGAGTGGGTTGTTATGTAGTCATAGTAACCAGAATATCTAGGAGTTTAAATGTATCGTTTATATGCCCATTAACAGGAAAAAATTTCAGGCTCCTAAATTTAGAAATCGAACTCATTTTTCATCACTTATTCCTTTAATTGTGTGGTAAAGATGTGTAGACTATAAGACCCGGCACCCCTATGGATAAACATCTAGTGGTAGAGCAATCACAGTTAAACATATGAGCTCAAAAAAGCATCCAAGGAAGGCTTGCCTGCTTCTAATTTTTTCTGTGTCTTTATTCCATACTGATTAGTCTTGACAATAGAAATGATTTCAAACACCGTGTTCATTTTAAGTACAAAATATCCAAATGGACATATATATTTACTTTCTTCCTATACAATTCTTTAGACTAATGTTGTTTACTCAAAGTTATGAAGTTTTCTTTCTTTTTTTTTTAAATACAGATGTCATTTTTATTTTCTAAAATAAATACAGTGTTCCTGGTTCAGCAACATTAATTTCATAAGGAGCTGTTATTCCTCATATGATTTCATTATTTGGGCTGTTTATCTTATTATTAATATTGAAAATTATTTGAAATCCAATGCAAATTTTATAGCTACTTCTCCTGGCTCAACAATTTATAAGATCAAATTCAGGTACTTAGAAATTTAGTTCTTGAGGTTCTTACCCACCAGCTTCATCAAATCAGCATTGACTGCATATGTCACAGGTAAAGCATTGAATCTTTGCATGCATGACCTTCCACAGCACATCAGTCTCATTTCAAAGGACAGAATAGAAAATATGTATTAATAAAGAATATATGCTTTATCTTTGTTGTTAAATTCCCCTATTGAACACAACTAGTGATCACAAATTATATTTTAAAATTTAAAATGTAAATTAAAGGGTAAAATGCTGGTGCTTTGCAACAAACTTTTAAAAATTAAAGGTACAGGTTGTCTCAGAAGAGTAGAGGAGAAGCTAATCAAATATGATGCACTATTCATTTCAGTAAGTCATATTTGGAAGAGGAAGACAAGTTCTGAAACAAGCAATCTAAGTCATGTCAAGAAGGCTTTCCAGTCTCCTCTCATTTTGATTCTATTTCAATTATTTTTACTATTTCTTCTAAAGCTAATAGTTTCTAAATATATAATGCAGATTATTAAAAACAGTTTTCTTTTGTGTCTTTCTGCTTATGAATTATTGGACATCTAACCCAAATTTCATAGAGACCTAGAAAAATGAAACTATGGTGTCAGAGAAAAATCAAAATACCAGGAAAGTGGAGGAAACATAATTTAACTAGAGGCCATGGAGAGTTAAGTTTCTGGAGAAAACAAACAGACACTGATAAAAAGTTGTATTCTAAGGCTATGAAGTTATAACAATATAAATTAAATCATATTCAATTTATATACTGTGTTATGTACTGTGAAAGCTTTAAAGTAAGCCAGTTGATATTTAAACTTTTTCTAGATGGTATGAAATTAGTAAGTGCACAATTTAGGATTCACTAATGTTCTGAGACAGTCTTCTGGTTCTAGTGCTAAAACTAATTCAAAGTCTAATCTAAAGTTATTTAACCTTGCTAAATCCCATAATGTATACTAATTTATAAGGGGCTTGTATTTGGGCATATTTTACCAGGATAAAAGGAGGGGATGTAAGGGGAATCTGAATTCCCTAATATTTTGTGGACATGTAATATGGTGGTGAAGAAGGCCCTCACCAGAGCCTGACCATGCTGACAGTTGGATCTTGGACTTCTCGCCTCCAAAACTAAAACACAATAAAGGCTCAGGCCTATGTTGCCCCTGCCCCTTCTGCCCCCTGACTATCCTTAGTGTTCTCCCAGGTGGCCCTAAGTGGGGAGCCATGCCTCCTGTTTGTAGTGATGACACTGGCTTCCAGTACAAAGGAGTCCTTAGATAAGCCACCCACTATCCCTGAGAGAAGGAAGCATAGCTATTCACATGGAAGAATGATTTTTCCATGTTCTGAATTCTTAAAGCAGATTTTTCAAGTGAAATATTAAAAATTGTTCCTACCATGGCCAAAACCAAAATAGCTTGATTACATCTTCAAGGTGTCTGTGATTCCCAAAAGCTTAAGAACTACATAATTAAACAATTTAATAATCTCTTTTAGGACAAAGATTGGACATCTCAAATCTATCAGTTAAATTCAAACTATGTATGGCTACAGAGTATTCTGATTTTTAACTAAATGATGCAGTTAAATTCATTGATATAGAGTTGAGTCATGAGTAAAAATTAGAGATTTCAAAGAATTTACTGACAACTTCTCTAACTGATGTAAATGAAAGGAAATATACCATTCCACAATCTAGCTCATGGTGGTGTGCCATGAAACTTTTGGTCCAGCCACTCATCCACTCTGATTGTAAAAGACAATGAATATTGCAGGCTTGGATAAAAATGTATAAAATATGAATAGTGTTCAGCACCTTGTAATAATTTCAGTGGCTGTGAAATTTTTATCAGGAGGTTCACCTATACTTATAAAGGGGTTCAGGGTCACTGGGGTGCTGTCTTCCTTCATAGACACTGATCCCTGTGTGACTATTGAGATAAACATTGCCTTTAAGAGCTTTTGTGACTCTTTGATGAGTCTCTAATTTCAGTGATGTGTCCAAGCTGCTACCTGGTGACTAGTTCTGAAGATAAGGAATGCTGTAAAAGTAATGCTAATTGGCAAATAAAACACACAAATTTACCAAATGTTGATTTACAAAGAATTGATATTGCAGCATTTGGACTTTTTTTTTCAAGTATTATCTGATGCTGTTGTTCAAAGCAAAACTTGCAAGAAAAAACAGGCAAGAAAAATTGTATTTATGGTTATTACAATAGAGATAAAGGTAAGAACTCTAGGTTCAATTTTGCTGAAAAAAAGAACAGGAGAGTTTTTAAAAGCTAGGGTCAGGGAATCATAGACCATCTGAGTTTGTTAATTATCTTTCTCCAAAGGAAAAGTAAACTTTCTTTTAAATTTGTGACAGCATCTAGTTTTATAACTTGGAGCAGGGCAACCACCACAGCTAGAATTCTACTCTCCCCCAGAGACTGGGAGATAGGTACACTGTCTTTCTTGATGATTACATTACAATGAGATGACTCTCAGGTCCTTGAGAAAAACATCCTTGGGTTGTAAAATTGGCAGTAGGCTTTTAAGAAGATTTACATCTCAAAGAGGCAGAGAAAATTTCAAAAGTAAATGCTCTAAGAAAAGGAAGGTCAGGGCCTAGAGTCAGGAAGAAGCCTGCCTAAAAGTTTAGTCAAGCTGAGGGAAACACTAAGGCCACTACCAAATTTTCAAATGCACTTCACTTTTTTCATATGTCACAGAGTACCTGTCAATTCCAGAATCACTGACTGTACCACGCTGCCAATAAGAAGTGACCATTTCAGCTAAGTCATTCAAAAAATGATGACTACCAAGAGTATTATTTTTTAAAGGAGGTAATATGAAATTTATATTCTGCAATTTAGAGTAGATTTTCTTCCTGCCCAGCAATTTATCTTAGAATTTTCTTCAGGTATTTATGTTGTCCATTTTTAGTTGTTGTCCATTTCCTATTATTTCTAGAGTATATTTTAAATTAGTGCATGAATGTAGTCTAATTGTTATTTTAGTGTATTGTATTTATCAGAAAAAGGGCAGTCATTTCTCTTGACATTTTGTACAGAGCACCTATATGCTTACATATATTTTGTCTTGATTATAGTGTGTGATCTGCTCAATCAGCAAAATGCTCAGAATTGTCCATTGCTACACTTTGGAGTCCATCATCCCTTGAATGCACTGTTTCTGGGGCTTCCTTATTCATCCATTATCTATATCACTCACCCTGTGCCAAGAGCAATTATGAAACATGTTCTCTAGCCAACGACCTTGGTGCGAAAATAACCCCTTGACAGTGAATCTCTACATTAGTGGCAGTTACAAGGTGACTTCTCTCATTTCAACAATTAAGGGGACTTTATAACAGTCACATTTTCTCCCAGATGTACTGAACAAGAGTACTGAAAGAAAACATTTAGTGAGAGAAAATAAAGCATGAGAGATGCAGTTTTACCTGCAAAGGGAATAGTAATATTCTAGTCCACTTCTTCACAGCCCTGAACTTCAGATTATATTATTACCATTCCCAAGCAAAGAAGGAGGCCCTCATTGTTCAAATCCTAACTTCAAAACTATGATGTTAAAACTCTGCAGGCAGTACTCTGATTACATTGACAAAGCTGTATTTTCTTGACTCCCAACACTTAAACACTCTTTTGTAAATTTAGTTGCCCAGAAACAGATTCTGAAACAGATACTGGCATGTGGAGGTTTACTGGGGATGGCTTTCAGAACTACAAGTCTATAAAGCAGTGACAGAATCAGAATTGAGTAGAGGGAGGAGTTGAACTACTGTGGTATATTTTCAGCAGCGATATTGACAGAACTCAGAGAAATTCTAAACCTGGATGGTCTTCAGAGATGCCTTAGATTGAAGCAAGGGAGTCTGGGCTTTGGGCTCTCTTATTGATGAGTGCTTGAATGTTGACTATCATAGGAGGGGTTGATTGAGGTGACATTGAGCAAACAGCTGGCTTCCTTTGGGAAATTTGTGAGGGCCTATGTGCTACAAGTGAGGAGCAACTACCACTTTCAGCTCTCATGGGAATTAAGTCCTCAGTACTGAAAGGGGATCTGAGTGACACAGCACAGCATCCTCTTTAGTCCAGGCTTTGTACATCTTTGATTGACTTGCTTGATATAATACATTTATGCAAACTGGGAATAGTTTCACTAGAATTATGGTTTTTTTTTTCTTTTCTTTCTTTCTTTCCTTCTTTTTTTTTTTTTTTTTTTTTTTTTGACAGGGTGTCTCTCTGTTGTCAGGCTGGAGCATAGTGACACAATCGCCACTCATTATAGTTTTGACCTCCTGTGATCAAGTGATCCTCCTACCTTAGCTTCCCAAGTACTGATGTCTTGTATCCTAGAAAAACTTGCCAATCATTAGAGCAAAGTAAAGCTTCAGCAGCTGCAAATGAAATTCAACATCTTTCTCCTATAGTACCCATTCTAGATTCCCCTCACCTTCCATTAGTGCATCTGCTCATATAGTAGCTTACTCCACCACCCCTAAGAAATCTACACACCTCTGATCTTCATGCTCTTTTTCTTCACCTTCAAAAGTATTGAGGACTGTGCAAGAGATCCTGCACTGGATCATCTTGGTGCCAATTGTATACTTCACTGTCCCCAGTAGGTATTAACAGCTTTACCTCCTTGTAATGTTCTTCCCGATCTCTTGGCACAAGGAATACAAAGTTATTAGGTGTTTGTCATAACCCACAGTTTAATGTGAAACTTACTATGCCCCTGATATAATGACTTCCCTTCTGGAACGGAGACCACTGGACTAGGGTCTTGAGTAAAAGAAGTATAATTTTACTAAGTGCAATACCAGAAGTGATGGTAAGTGATAAGTTGCAAGGTCTCTTGAGGTCTGATCTCTGGAAATGCCAGGACATCATTTCTGCCACATTTTTAGTCAAAGCCTGTCACAGGTCATCCGATATTCAATGTGATGCAAAATAGGAGGTACCTGTTAGTGATGAGATAAACAAAGCCACATTGTAAGAGAGCATGGAAGGAATTGTAGCATCTTTTAGAGTACTCTATCACATTTAACCATTCAGATGATATATGTTGAACTAAAGCAAGGGCCTTTGTAGCCATATCATCCAGTCATTAGATGTGAGCTGCAGCCACATCTAATGAGGCATAACCTTGAGAAAGGTTGCTCTCTTTGGCTAAATGGAATTTCCAGAGTGACTCAGCTATGAGTCATCAGAAAGCAGAAATCCTGGCAGCCTGAGGAAGGAGTATTTCAGTCTTAAGGTGGAGATCTAGGCACCACATTTACAACACGCAACACACACACACACCACACACACAGAAACCCACTACACACTCTGATTTGTGCACTGTGCTAATATTGTACAGATGCAAGGATAGTCACTACTCAAGTTAAAAAAAATTATTAAATGGTTTAGTGTTCTCCTAACACACAAGGACATGTCAATTCACATATCCCAATCCTTCTTCATTCACTCCTTGGTTCTAGAAAACTTGCCTACCTATCTGTGAGCAAGACTTCAAGATTCAGCACAGAAGTTCCCTTGTCTGATGATCCAGCTAGAATAGAACCCTTCTATCCATATCCCTTGTATCATTGGTACCAGTAAAATTTTTATTAACCTTTAAATGTGTTTGCCTATGTCTCCAACCAGAAGTTAGACTTAAAAAAATGTTTATTATCTCACTCATATATTTTTAATCCTAGGATAGCATGGAGCTTGGCACAGAGCTGGTCTGGTGGACATACCCTAAAGAAGCCCCATGATCCCTGCCTTCTGTTATTTATGTCTGTGTGCAGTCTTCTCCCCTTCTAAGAAATAGAAGAACATGATTGATAGAATATCAACCCTGTGATTATGTTATGTTAGATGGAAAAGGCGAATGAAAAAAGTGAAGGGATATTTTATATTTGATTAAAATTAACTTTTAAAAACAATTTTTAAAGTTGTTTTTAATTTTTATGCATACATAATAGTTATACATATTTATGAAGTGCATGTGAGATTTTGATACAGTATACAATATTTAATTATCAAATCTTGTAAATGGGGTATCCATCACTACCAACATTTATCATATCTTTGGGGTGAGAACATGTTAAACCTTCTAACTAATTTGAAATATAAAATAGTTAATTATAGTCACCCTATTGTTCTACCAAACACTATATCTTATTCCATCCTTCCAAGTGTATTTTTGTAACCATTAACCAACTTCCCTCTATTTCCCCCCTCCCGACTACCCTTTCCAGCCTCGGGCACTACCCTTTCCAGCCTCGGGTAACCGTAATTCTTCTCTCTACCTCCATGAGTTCAATATTTTTAGCTTTCACATATGAGTGAGAATGTGTCTATTTGTCTTTCTGTACCTGGCTTATTTCATTTAATATAATGTCCTCCAGTTTCATCCATGTTTCTAAAATGGCATGATTTCATTTTTTTGGCTAAAGTATAGAATTATGTATATAATGTATATATATCACATTCTTTTAATTTATTCACTGATTGATGGACATAGGTTGATTCCATATCATGGATATTGTGAAATTGTGTTTCAAATAACATGAAAGTAAAGACGTCCCTTTGATATATCGATTTTCTTTTTTTGGTTATATACCTAGCAGGGGATTGGCTGGGTCATGTGGTAGTTTTATTTTATGTTTTTGAGGAAACACCATACTACTTTCCATAATGGCTGTACTACTTTACATTCGCCCCAACAATGTGTGAAGGCTTCCCTTTCACTGCATCTTTTCCCAGCATTTATCTTTTGACTTTTCACAATAGCCATTTTAACTGGGGTGAAATAATTTCTCATTGTTGTTTTGATTTGCATTTCTCTGATGTTAGTGATGTTGAGCATTTTTTTTTCACATACCTGTTGACTTTTAATGATTTGACTTTTAATCAGTCAAAAGAGATTTTCCTGAGTAGGCTGATCTATTCAGGTCAGCCTATAAAAGAACGTCTAAAGCTTTCCTGAAGTCAGAGACTTGAAGAATCAGAGACTTTTTCTCTTCATTCCTGACTCTGAAGAACAAGCTGCCCTTAATTCTCTAGCCAAAGGAAATGCATTTTGCCAGCAACTTAAAAGAGCCTAGAAATAGACCCTTCTCTTGTAGAATGTCAGAGAAAAGCTTACCGGGGGTAACACCTTGATTTTAGGCTTGTGAGACCCTTAGCAGAGAATCCAAATAAGGTGGACACAGACTGCCTAACCAGGGAAACTGTGAGATAATAAAGAGGTATTGTTTTAAGCCAAAAAAAAGTGTGTTAATGTGTTATATAGCAATAGAAAAATCAATAAAGGTGGCATCAGTAACTGTAAGATAAATATATAAAATTTAGATGCCATAAATTTATTACAATGGACAGTATGCCTTTCAATATATATATTTTAAGATATTGATATAGCCATAAAACTTGAAAGATGGTGCAATTTATCTAGTTCAAATATTTCTTCCTGTATACAAAGAAATCAATACCAAAAAATTAAGTGAAGTGTCTATGGATAAATTATTAGTAAAATTAGGATTTTAGCACATATTCATTAATAATTATTTCCACTCTGCCTATAACATCATGTTTGCTGTCTGTGTGAGAATGCACTTGAATTATCCTTAAAATGGTGAGCCCACTAAAATTATTTTATTATGTGTTTCTTTAGAGGTAATGTTTTCATTACTCTGGTATCCATTAAACACTCAACTTGTTTGTTTACTGAGTGCAAGGCATTAAATGAATTCCACTAAAATACACAAGAATATGTAAGTCACAGTATCTTATATTTCAGGAATTTTAAATTTATCTGGTGATATGGTTTGGCTGTGTCCCCACCCATATCTCACCTTGAATTGTAATAATCCCCATGTATCAAGGGCAGATCCATGTGGAGATATTTGAATTATGGAGGTGGTTTCCCCCATGCTGTTCTGGTAGTAGTGAATAAGTCTCATCACTATCTGATGGTTTTATAAGTGACAGTTCCCTGCATAAGCTCTTTCTTGCCTGCTGCCATGTAATACATTACTTTGCTCCTCCTTTGCCTTCCATCATGATTGTGAAGCCTTCTCAGCCATGTGGAACTGTGAGTCCATTAAACCTCTTTTTCTTTACAAATTACACAGTCTCAGATATGTTTCTATTGGTGGCATGAAAACAGACTAATACAGTAAATTGGTACCAGTGGCGGTATGCTGCTGTAAAGATACCCAGAAATGTGGAAGAGACTTTGGAACTGAGCAACAGACAGAGGTTGGAACAGTTTGGAGGGCTTAGAAGAAAATAGGAAAATGTGGGAAATCTTAGAACTTTCTAGAGATTTGGAGGGCTCAGAAGACAAGAAGATGTGGGAAAGTTTGGAACCTCCTAGAGATTTGTTAAATGACTTTGACCAAATTGCTGATGGTGATATGGATAATGAGGTCCAGACTGTGGTGATGATGGAGATGGAGATGAGGAACTTGTTGGGAACTAGAGTAAAGGTCACTCTTGCTATGCAAAGAGACTGGTGGCATAGTGCCCCTGCCCTAGAAATCTGTGGAACTTTGAACTTGAGAGAGATGATTAGGGTATCTGGGGGAAGAAGGAGACCTAGGAAGACAAAATGTTTTCCTGGGCAAGCTCCAGGACCCCCCTGCTGTGTGCAGCCTAGGCTACTTGGTGCTATGCGTCCCAGCCACTCCAACCGAGGCCAAAAGGGACAAAGGTTCAGCTTGGGCTATGTCTTAAGAGGGTGCAAGCCCCAAGCCTTGGCAGCTTTCATGTGATATTGAGTCTGCGGGTGCACAGAAGTCAAGAATTGAGGTTTGGGAACCTCCACCTAGATTTCAGAGGATGTATGAAAACGCCTGGGTATATAGGCAGAAGTTAGCTGCAGAGGCCAGGACCCTCATGGAGAACCTTTGCTAGGGCAGTGCAGAAGGAATATGTGGGGTTGGAGCTCTTACACAGAGTCCCCATTGGGACACTGCCTAATGGAGCTGTGAAAACAGGGCTACTGTCCTCCAGACCCCAGAATGGTAGATCCACTGACATCTTGCACTATGCACCTGGAAAAGCCACATACACTCAATGCCAGCTGAGCTAAGCAGCTGGGACGGGGGATATACCCTGCAATGCTACAGGGGTGTAGTTGCCAAGGCCATGGGAGCCCACCTGTTGCATCAGCATGACATGGATATGAGACATGAAATCAAAGGAGATCACTTTGAAACTTGATGTCTCATTGGCAGAAGGGACTTGCCTTGTTTCAAATGAGACTTTGGACTGTGGAATCTTGAGTTAATGCTGAAATGAGTTACAACTTTGAGAGACTGTTGGGAAGATATGATTGGTTTTGAAATGTGAGGACACCAGATCTGGGAGAGGCCAGGGGCAGAATGATATATTTTGGCTCTATCCCCACCCAAATCTCACCTTTTATTGTGATAATCCCCACGTGTCAAAGGTGGGGCCAGGTGGAGATAAGTGAATCATGGGGGCAGTTTCTCCCATATTGTTCTCATGACAGTGAATAAGTCTCACGAGATCTGATTATAAATGGGTGTCCTCCTGCACAAGCTCTCTCTTGCTTTCCACCATCTAAGACATGATTTTGCTCCTCGTTTGCCTTCTGCCATGATTGTGAGGCCTCCCCAGCCATGTGGAATTGTAAGTCAATTAAATCTCTCTTCTTTATAAATTACCCAGTCTCGGGTATGTCTTTATTAGCAGCATAAGAGCAGACTAATACAGCTGCTATCAAATAATATTTCTGCCTTATGATTTTTATTCTATTGTCTTTTTCTGGCTACAACCAAGGGATTGTGAAAGATCATTTGAGTGTATCTTAAGTAAGCAAGACATGTATACTCACGGTCATTCTCATGACATGAGCTTGTTACAGATGGCATGCTGTTTATTATTGTATCTATTGCTAATCCCCTCCATCTCACCCCTATTAAAAAAATCTGGTGGAAACATAGTTTATTTTCTTAAGCAGATACGAAAATTGACAAAAAATATTCTTTATTTTCCGAGTATTTCTCTGTGTTTTCTATAATTTTGTTTTCCCTTCTCTCTGCTCTTTCTAGTTTATTTTTTCTTGTAGAGTTAATGGGTATTTTTTTTCTAAATGTCATGAAAATTACTGACATTTTATTTTCTAATTTTGGAAATTTGGTATAGAAACACTTAGATAATATTTATGATAGAACAATGAAGTAGTATTTAATTTATATACACATTTTCTCAATTTTCTTACCTGTGTTTTTGTCGTATTAGCTTGAATCATCAGATATTATTATTAATCATAGCCTGTTTAAAATAAACTTGTTTTATCCATTCCACTACAGTATCCCAAAGATAACAAAGGTTGTTTTTTAAAATTAGCAGGCATAAGGGCATAAAGAGAAGAGAGATGTTGGAAAACTCACTTAGAAGAACAAGGCAGAAGTGAGAAAAATCATTGAAATATATGTAACATATACATAATCAACTCAGTTTAGTGAATGAGACTGCTACAATCATTGTTTTCATTTTAGAATGAAATATAACAAAATGAAAAGTCTAAACCAGTTCAAATTAAATTATAGTAGACCCACCTTGTCTGTGGAGGTGGGTCTTATCTGTGGGTCCCTGAAACTGTGGAGAGTACCAATCCCTGTATATACAATGTTGTTGTCTATACATATATACCTATGATAGTTTAATTTATGAATGAGTAACAGTAAGACATTAGCAACAACAATAATAAAATAGAACAATTATAACAGTATGCTAGCATCACTACTCTTGTGCTTTGGGACAATTATTAAGTAGAATCAGAGTTACTTGAACACAGCACTGATACAACTACAGTCAATCTGAAAACCAAGGAGGCTACTAAGTGACTCGCAGGTGAGTAGCATTTACAGTGTGGGTATGCTGGAGCAGGAAATGATTCACGTTTCCAGCGGAACAAAGTGGAATGATGGGAACTGCCAGAGTGGTGCACACTTTAAAAATCTATGAATTGTTTCTGAAATTCTGTATAAATTTATTTCTGGAATATTCCACTTAATATTTTTAGAGCATGGTTGACTGCAGTTAACTGCAACCACAGAAAACAAAACCACAGATTGGAGGAAATGATTGCACAAACATGGCAAAGTAGGTATGCAAAATAATTAGTTACATAACTGCTAGGCCTTATCCTTACTGTATGTAATAAACTAAATTTCACCTCATTAGAAAAATAAAGGCCTATGAAACGTAAACCAAAAAGTAACTGAGGCAGATTGCAATTGATTGGAGGTTTATTTTGCTAAGGTTGAAGATGCACCCAGGAAAAAGAAACAAATTAGAGTAAGATCTCTGACCTGTGCTTTTTCCAAAGATGGTTGTGGAAACTTCAATGAAAGGTTAAAAGCAAGCAGTAAGGGAAGAAGAAAAAATAAAGGAGAGAGGGTAGGCAATGAGGTAAGTGTTTATATTATTGTGAGACTTTGATTAGTGCTCAATCTACATTTTGCATGTGAAAAAGAAGGGAGTAAAGGAAAAAGTCAATTATGCTCTTGTCTTATACTCAGTAAATCTACATTTTGCATAGGATAAACTAAGCATGTAAGATTACAGGTATCTGCTTGCGAGCAAAAGGAAGGTAGTTTTTTTGTGTGACTTAGTTCCCAAGCTAAATTTTGCCCTTGACATAGCGAATTTGGAATACCAAGACTTTTTTTTTTTATTTCACAAACATCGCTATCTTAAAAGAAACATTATGTATAGATTCAAAATCTTTAATTCATACATCAGGTATGTAACATATTACCTTCTAGGTTATATTTTGGAACACTTACAAGCTAAATAAATATACAAATATACAGAAAAGTACTAGTGTAGTTAAATTCTAAGCAAGTGCTCATTGAGGAGCTTATGCTAATAATTTCAGTACAATGGGATATATATAATGATACCAGCAGCATAGATTTAGAATTAAAATAAAGAAATTAGTATAAACATTGATTAAAATATACAAAGGGAGCCAGGACAAGCTTCAGAGAAGTGATCAGAGAAAAAAAGTTCAAAGCTATCAGTTTTATGTCCTGTGATCATGAGAACCGATATAACAAGTTATTCCGTATTGATAATAGATTTTTCCTTCAGGCATAAGGACCTTTCTTTGACACAGGGGAGTGGGGAACACACCTGAATTATACCGATATATACAATAAAATATTATACAAAATATACAATAAAATATCTCATCAGAGTTTATTACTATGGAAACAGAATGATTTGAATGAACATTGCTTCATTCTTTTCCATAAAACTACTAACAAGATAAAACACGATATAAAAAATAACAAATAAGATTTGAAATTGTTCTAATATCAAAGTTGTTTATTTTATTTTCTAAAACTGTTGAATACCAGTAAATTGACCAGTTTTAATTAAAGTAAAAATAAATAAAATATTTTTATTATCTAGGATGATTTTTTAAAAATAGTACCAATTTTAACATTGAATCAGTTTTGATTTCATTAAACATTATTTGTCAAACTGGATTGTGTTCTATCCCTCTGTTTCTTCTCAGAGGCTACTGTCTTCAGATATGTTTTACCATCCACGTGATCCAAAGATAGAAGCACCAAGATTTTCTGTAATAAGTGGAAAATCATGTGCCCATAAGTCTATTTCTCTGTACCTGGTCTCTTATCAATAATATGAATTTTACATTAGAAATTGTTTTATAAAGTGGTATGAGTCTTCTTAAATTATAATGCTCTTTTTAATGTTTACCAAAATCATCACCAAGAGTAGTCACCTTCCAAAATTCATTGGTCCGACAAAAACACACTAGAGTGAAAGGCCTGCTCCCATCAGAGCTTGCAGATAGCTGAACATGTGCAGGTTTTCAGATGAGAATCAGCGGCATGCAGGGAGGGTGGTGCATCCCAACTCCACTGGGACAGAAGCTCCTGTGCTCAGTACCTTTCTAGACCTTGCCCTATGTATGCCTTCATTTGACTGCTTATTAATATTTTTATAGGCCGGGCGCGGTGGCTCACGTCTGTAATCCCAGCACTTTGGGAGGCCGAGACGGGCGGATCACGAGGTCAGGAGATCGAGACCATCCTGGCTAACACAGTGACACCCCGTCTGTACTAAAAATATAAAAAAAAATTAGCCGAGCGTGGTGGCGGGCGCCTGTAGTCCCAGCTACACGGGAGGCTGAGGCAGGAGAATGGCGTGAACCCGGGAAGCGGAGCTTGCAGCGCCACTGCACTCCAGCCTGGGCTACAGAGCGAGACTCCGTCTCAAAAAAAAAAAAAAAAAAAAAAAGAAATTGTAATAAGCTGGTTGATGTGAAAAAATTAGATTTTATGAACTGATTAACTTAAAGAAGTAAAAATTGTTAATATTATATAAATTAGCCTTAATTTGTCATAAGAGAGCACAATGTTCTTAAATAAATTAAAGAGACTTCCTAAATATTTCCAAAGTAGTTCAACAATTGAAGTATCTGTAAACACACAATCCAGGACTGTTGATCTTTCCATATATGCACAAACTTCATAATAATGTTGGAAAAATGAATTATTTTAAATTGGAAAATGTATAAGATTTCAAAAAGTTTCTGCACATCTGAAAATAATTGGTAAAGCACTAAAATATCAGCTAGAACCCGGGCCCTTACACTGTATGAGTTTAAAGAAGTAGATTCGTCTCTCAGTAATGAATTTGTTCCATTTTTTAAATGTTTGTAGTCTTGTTTGTGTAGCCTACTGGGCAAGTGTGCACTGTAAGTGAATATGACATATGGCAACACATTATACTATTGTCTCTCACACTGAGATAAAATATTCTGAAATCTACATATTATAAATAAAATAGGTATATATATTATATATGCACATACATTGTACATATATAATAAATATACATATATACTACACATATATAATTACACATATATAATAAATACATGTACATATATATTTAAATATTGTATATATATGTACATATACAATATTGTATACAATATTATGTATGTACTATATATAATATTATGTATTATACATTATGTAATATTGGAGATGTATGTATAATACATAATATTGTATACACATATAATATAGAATACATATGTGTATGTATAATAATATACATCATATATAACATATATTATATATAATATATATGATGTATATGTATGTATAATGTATACATTACAAAAAGTATATGTATATTATATATGTACATATTATGTATACTATATACATTAATATATGGCACGATTACAACTTCTTTATTCTCTACTTGGAAACCATTGAGAAGAGGAAATTTCTTTCTACTTGTTACCATCGTTCAAGAGAACAGCAAACTATATATTGAAGTAGGTAAAATAGACCTTCTGATACTAAATATGTACACGGTATGTCTATTTCCTTTTCTGCTCTTTGTTATGTGACCCTCCCTGTCCATCCCAAGTGTTGTGAGTTTTCTTGTATTTTCACTTTCCCAAATTTATTTCTTCCTGTACTTAAGCACTATATCGATGTATCATTATATGTAATCATTTCCCCTCAGTGATTTTATTTCTTTTAGTTTCTTAAGGGCATAATTTATACATTTCAAAAGATATATAAGCAAGCCTAGTGACTAAAATTTAATTAGTGCCATGCCAAAATTTATTTACTTTTTTGAGAAAATAATGAAGTCTTCAAATGGTACATTTTAGCTGATGTCATAGCCGTACAATAAATGCATGACGATTTTGCCATTAGACTAGGAGGAAATGCAGACAGTGTTGACCTAAATATAAAAATATTTTCACTTTACTTCTAAGGACAAAGTAATATTAAATAGTTATAATTAATATTATAACTGTATTTTAGCATAGATTTGTAATTGATGCAAAACCATTAACTTTTCCTTAAGTAGATATAAGTAAACAATTGTGAGGTACTTAATATTGGAGATGTATTTCCATTTGCAAGAGTAATGAAGTAATTACTTAACAGAAAGGAGCATTACTAGCCTGAGTAACAGTAGAATGTTTTCTTGAGATGCAGTAGTTTCAGTTATAGTTTCACAAATTTTTCATCTTTTTTATAAAAATACAATTCAAGACCACATTGTTATTTCATCATATGCTATTATTTTCTTAAATGATTTTTATGATTTTATACTATTTATAAAAATTCAAATGACACAAACATAGTGACATCCAACTAATTTTTGCCTTTGGCTCTAATTTAATATTTTTGCTGAATATTAATTTTTATACTTAAAAACAATAAGTTTTGCAGGTATTTCTTCTAACGTGAGTAAAGGGTTCTGCCCAATTAATATTTTTCCCTAATAGTCTGGGCAGTAACTTCGTATAAGTGAACAAGGCAACTGTGGTATTTCTCTCCAACTTCTTTTAGCATCTTTCCCTTTATTAGGGACAAACTTCAGAACATATCAATCTTGTCACTAAAAAACACGAATAAAGAGAGCAAAAAATTGTTACTTGTGTAACTGTATTTTACAGTAGCTCTAAAGAAACTGAAGAGATTGACACTGTAATTATGAAAATAAGTACAGTTCAGCTAACTGGTGCCTAAACTATTAGTCATTAAAATAAGAAAGAGACATATTATTTAGAGAAGTCTTACTAATTTGCTGATATTCAAATAATACCCAAGCCATATATACAACAGATTAACTGCTCTGTTTTATGCATCATAAAAGATTGCATTTCTTTTTTAAATATGCAGACTATATGAAAATTGTGATTTCTTACAAAAAATTGTAGTGGTAAAAAGTATATTTCATATATGTACTTATCTCTCTGTCCATCTACCTATACTCAAAAAAATGGATTTATTCAACCATATTTTCTGAAATAGCTCATCAAATTCATATTAGGTAGTCCCTTGCCTACGTGAATCAAATAGAAATTTGTGACAAATATGTGGATAAATGTTGATGTCATATTGAAATTCATATTTAAATTGATACTACTAATGTATTTTCTAAATGATAATGAATTAACATTACAGGTTGTGAAAGAAGGCAAGCTAAAGATGTAGTATAATTATTTATAAGGCTCTGGAAATTAAAATAGAACAAAAAATAATCTGGATTTTTTACAAATTCCTAACAACCCACACATTACATTCATTTTCTTTTGTTACCTGTCAAAGTTCAGCATGAAACTCATTAAAAGCAAAGAAGCACTTGGCATCTTTTCTAGTGACATGAAAAAGACTATAAAAATTTAATACTGTGGCACAATTTTACTTAACAGTCATCTACATTTTGGTTGCAAGTAAAAATGCTTTCAAGTGTATTAATATAGTGGAAGATAATTTTCCTAAACACATTTTGTTTAATTGTAATTCTGTGTTCAATAGCATAAGATAAATGGAGAACTTGTTATTTTCCTACTAAATAAGGGTTATGTACTTTAGTGTATATCTGTGGGTGTGCGTTTGTGTGTTGCATTTGTGTATATCTTGATTGTAAGTAGTAAAATCAGGGCATTGCTTGAGAAATCGTTATACCTGAGCCCAATTACCTGTTAATGGTGAGGCATATAAACACAATTTTCATGCAGGTTTTGTTTCTAACATTGATTGCCATTCCTGACTCTCCAATTTCACTTCTCTTTTTTTGCCGTTTTCTTTTCTTTTACCTCAATTTTCTGTTGAATAGTAACTCCAACATAGGATCTGGAACCACAGTATCTAGATGATCTGAGGGACTGGATGAAGAATGTCATGTAAGTGAGAAATTTGTTTTCCAATAGGCCAAAACTTTAGTATGTGTCATTTTTAAATGTAAACCAAATTGTGTCTGGGACAGGTTTCATTCAATTTAGAAGTTTATTTTGCCAAAGTTAAGGACATACCTGGAAAAAAATAAAGGAGCCCAAAAACCATAGGAACAATCTGGTCCCTACCTTTTTTCGAAGATGATTTTGAGGGCCTCAGTATTTAAAGGGGAAAAGCAGGCTGGAAGGGAAAGAGGAAGGTATGGTCCCGTACTGAGTCCATGTGTTGTTGCAAGAGAAAAGGAGCAGATACAGGAAGTCAATTATGTATTTGTCTCGCATTCAGTAAATTGACACTTGACATAAGGTAAAGTGAACATAGACCAAGCTACCTGCAGACAGATATATCTGGCCTTTTATCTGTAGCTATCTGCTTAGGAAGAAAGAAAAGCGAATTTCTTGCATGACTCAGCTTTCAGCCTAAGTTTTTGCTTTTGGCATAGTAAATTGGGATCCTGAGATTTTCTTTTCTTTTCACAGTAATAAGTTAAAATGTGTTTTCCTCCTTCTCAAAAAGTGCTGAACCAAATAACGTTAGTGGATAACTTGAGGAAAGTAAATATATCTAATAGAAAATTAACATAATATAGTTATTTAAAAAATAGACTGTGGAGTTACATATGGTTTTGCATTCTGGTTCTTCTCACTAATGGTGAATTGCCATCAATTCTACTACTTATCCTCTCAAAGTCTCAGCTTTATCTGTATAAAATGAAAATTATTCCTTTATTCAATAAACACTTTACAGCTTTAAATGGTAAAACTATGGTAGAGTCTACAATAACCAATTTCTACTTCACTGAACAGATTACACAATAGAACCAATATCCTACTTACTCATGATTAGTCCTTTCATAGGCTAATCTCTAGTAAATGCTCTCAATTCAGCTATCATAGGTCAATTCCATCTACTTTAAAATCTGTTTACACTTACTGTATTTGTGATTATAGTTACAACACTTGAGTGACTATATCTGTTATCTATTGCCATGATAATGTTGCATAATGAGCAACTTAAAACATTAGTGGTATAAAATAATAAATTCTTATTTGATTCATTGGGGTCTAACTGTGAGCTTGGTTGGAGTTTCTGACTCAATCAAACATTTGCAGTCAATTAACAGTTGGCTTACAGCTGTCCTCAAGTCAGTGGTTGGCTGACTGTCAGCTGGTCTAAAATGGCTACAGATGGCATAATTTGGGCAATATTGCCCTGCCTCGTGTCTATTTTTCATCTTCCTCCTGGCTACCTTGGGCATAGTTATGACCGAGTTGCACATGAAAACAAGAGTATGCAAGTGCTTCTTCAAGTCTCTGTTTGCGTCATATCTGCTGACATCACACTGGCCAAAGAAAATTATATAACCCACCAAGAAATCAGAACAAGGGAGCAACAACAGTTTTTGCAACAAAAGGAATGCATACAGGTATAGGTGAAGAACTGGGGCTACTTTTACAAACTACTATGGTTTACGGTCTAATAGTAGTTATTTTCTTGCATTCAAAATATGCACATCCTAACTCAGGATACTCATAGTCTCATCCAATCGTAATCAAGCTCAGAGTACGGAAACATAGGAACTGTATCAAGTCTGGATGTGACACCCCCAATATAGAGAGTTATGAACTAAATAGACAATGATGAAATAGGAATAGTATAAATACAGAACAAATTATCATGCAAAAGAGGAATGAATTGAAAACATTTAGCAGTCATTAGCTCTAATGTCTTGTGGGGTAAATGTTGCCATGTTCCTCTCATTATGGGATGGGAAATGTTGTTTAAGCCCCAGTTCTTCTCCATTCCCCCGTACGTTGTTCCGCAGCACTCTTGAATCTGTTTGTTGGAAGGGAGTTTCTTTGCAACATCATCCTCTTTGTTTATTTCTAAAAAAGTATTAGGAAATACGCCTTTTGCTTAACTTTCTCAATCTACTTTCTTTCCATAAAATGATGAGAAGCTTTCATAAATTTTAACCAATCTTAGTCTCTTAACATAGGCTCATTGTGCTTCTATATCAAGGTCTCAAAAATTCTTGACTATTAAAAAATGCTCTCAAGTTCTACTCGATGTGACAAAAGTTAACACAAGAGTTCTTTCCAGGACCCTTTCTCTAGATTGAATCACTACTAATTTTCACATGGTAATATACTGTAGAAAACACCCTTAATATTTCTTTTTTTCCAACTTTTATTTCAGGTTCAGGGGTACGTGTGCAGATTTGTTACGTGGGAAATTTGCATGTCCTGAGGTTTGGTGTAGAGATTATTTCATCACCTGGTAATGAGTATAGTACCTGATAGGTAGTCTTTCTATCACCCCCCTTCCCATTCTCCACCCTCAAGTGGGCCCAGGTGTCTATTGTTCCCCTCTTTGTGTTCACGTGTACTCAATGTTTAGCTTCCACTTGTGTGAGAATATGTACTATTTGGTTTTCTCTTCCCGCATTATTTAGCTTAGGATAATGGCCTCCAGCTCCATACATATTCCTGTAAAGGATGTGATCTCAATCTTTTTTATGGCTGCATAGTATTTCATGGTAAATATATACTCTATTTTCTTTTTACTCAATCCGCCATTGATGGGGATCTAGGTTGATTTCATTTCTTTGCTTTTTTTTTTTTTTTCTTGAGACAGAATTTGCTTTTGTTACCCAGGCTAAAGTGCAATAGTGTGATCTCAGCTCACCACAACCTCCACCTTCTGGGTTCAAGCAATTCTCCAGCCTCAGCCCCTCGAGTAGCTGGGATTACAGGCATGCACCACCATGCCTAGGTAATTTTGTATTTTTAGTAGAGCCGGGGTTTCACCATGTTGGTCAGGCTGGTTGCAAACTCCCGACCTCAGGTGATCTGCCCGCCTCGGCCTCCCAAAGTGATGGGATTACAGGCGTAAGCCACCGTGCCCGGCCTTCTTTGCTATTTTGAATAGTGCTGTGATTAGCATGCATGCATGTGTCTTTATGGTAGAACAAATCAATTTATATTCCTTTGGGTATATATCCAGTAATTGGATGGCTGGGTCAAATAGTATTTGTGTTTTAAGTTCTTTGAGATACCTCCAAACTGTTTTCCACAGTAGCTGAATTAATTTACATTTCCACTAGGAGCGTATAAGCATTTCCCTTTCTGTACATTACCAGCATCTGTTATTTTTTTACTTTTTAAAGCCATTCTGACTGGTGTCAGATGGTATCTTATAGGTTATTTTGATTTGCATTTCTCTAATGACTAGTGATGTTGAGCAGTTTTCTTATGTTTTTTGGCCATGTGTATGTCTTTAGAGAAGTGTCTGTTCATATCCCATTTTTAATGGGATTGTTTGGTTTTTGCTTAATTTGTTTAAGTTCCTTGGAGATTCTGGATTTTAGATCTTTGTTGGATGCATAGTTTGCAAAATTTTCTCCCATTCTGTAGGTTCTGTTTACTCTGTTGGTAGTGTATTTTGTTCTATAGAAGCTTTATAATTTAATTAAGTCTCATTTGTTAATTTTTGTTTTTGTTGCAATTGCTTTTGGAGTCTTCAGTGTTAAGTCTTTGCCAGGGCCTGTGGTATTTCTTAGGTTTTCTTCTAAGATTTTTATAGTTTTAGGTTTTGGTATCATTCTGATACCAAAACGTGGCAGAGACACAACAAAAACAAAACTTCAAACAAAACTTCCGGCCAGTATCTCTGATGGCCATAAATGCAAAAATCACCCCCTGCCCAAACTCTAGCAAATGCTTAATATTTCTACAGCCTATTGTATACAACTGAAATGTCCAACGTGGCACTGCGGTAATTCTTTCAAAGGTCTTAACAAAAAGTGTCATACCCAAACCTTTGGTTCTATTGTTAGCCTGAGGCTATGTCTTAGTTGGATATATTTTGTTATTGTTAAAGGCTAGATTAGAGAAACAGTTTTAATTATCATTCTAGTAAATCCCTGAATCTCTGTATTCCCTCTAAATTCTGCTTGTAAACTAGCCGTGTTTTTTCTTAGACTGTATCATTCTTTTATAAACTTACAGAGATTTTGTGAAAGCAAACCTATGTATTATTCTGCTTGGAAAACTGTTTACTTAGGCACTGAAGTTTACTAGATACTTTTGTATTTTTGAAGTTACTACAAGTGACTAGAAAACCATAATGTTCCACTCCACTTGACTAAATTTTAGATAGGTAACTTTCTGACTCTTGGCCCCCGTTCTCCTTTACCTTGGAATATTTATTTTAGCAAATTTGGAATTCAAAATTATTTCTGTGTTCCTTTGATATATAAATCTGTTATAAAGCTTCTTGCCAGTTTGACAATCCGAGAATGTCTTTCTCAGTGATCTACTAGCCATCCTTTGAAATTTAATCATTAAGGAAAATAGAGCCCATATATCCCAGTTTTTGTGGAAGAGTAGAAACCTAATGTCAGTGGTTTCCTCTCTCCCTGTTGTAGAACTACCTGCTGTCTTGAAGATAGAAGAAAAAGTACTTCTTTTGGTAAAGACAATTAGCAAACACACGTGGCTCACTATCCCCCGCCCCAACTCTTAGCACCTTTCTGGCTACTTGATCTGTGCTCTCTTCTCTGTTGGTGGTAAGAGTATCAGAATAAAATCAACTTATTTGGGGGCATCTTGTCAGGTGCAATTTTTTCTTTAACAGAGGTTAGAGTTTTCACAAACATTTAGCCACCACAGAATGTGATTAGTCATTTTATAGTCTCTTCGAATAGTTTTCTCACATTTTTCCTTCTACTTCACCATTTTTTCTTGCTTTTGGGTACCACTCAGGCATAATGCTTATGCAATTTTTTAGGTTTTATTTGTTTATTTTAATTGCCATTTGCTTTTGGCACTAAACTCTTCATCAACTGTATAGGACCACATTAATGATGGGTGAAAAACCACCTTGCAACCTCGTGGCATTTAACAATCAAGGTTTATTCATTTCATGGTTCACTAGGGTTCAGCTGAATTGGGCTGCTCTTGGCTAAATCTGGCTGAGCTCATTCATGTTTCTGTAATCAGCTCTGGTTTGGCCAGGTAGTTCTGTAAAGACTGTTGGCTTACATCATATGTGTAGAGGTCAGCTGTTTATCAGATTATTTAGAAAGACCTCAACATGTACTACAGAGACAATGTGTCCATGTGTCTTCCATTTTCTATCAGGTTAACCTTAGGCATGTTTCCACAGCCATTGCAGAGGTATGCAGAGGTAGTGCAGGCGAGTCTTAGAAGCACTTCAATTTTTATTTTTTTAGTTTTGCCTGTCACAACTGCTTATATGTCATATGACAAAGGAAAATACATGGTGGAATCCAGAGTTAGAGTGGGAAGCCTCTACATGATTACATTGTGTAAGGCAGGAATGTAGGGATTGGTGAAAATTGGGATATCAACATAATAAATCTAGCATAACAGTGCAAATCGATAAAAATATGTATTATAAAAATGACCAGATAAATGTTTCTTTGAATGCTGTGAAAGATTTAATAAAGATAATTTCCAAATAAAGATTATCTATTGAATTAAATAAAAAACAACAATTATAAAACATTGAGAATATGTATATAAACTTGAAGGAGACTTTTCTCATAGTAATTCCCAAATGACTTTCCATTCTTAATCATTTTATAGAGATTAAAAATGGCCATCAAGGAAGGTGACTTATAGATACAATTGACCTGAGGTAAAAACAAGGGAAAATCTAATTAGCAGATCCATATCGAATGAAATATTTTAGTAATATATCCAAAAAGTGGTGAATAAGTGATCTAGTTTTAAATATAATTTTTATGATGTAGAGTTTTTAAAAAAATTGTAGTTTGTTTAAATTGATTTTTATCTGCATGCACAAATGCATATGTGTCCTTATTTTAGTTATGAAGAGAGCTTCTACTGTGAAGTGTTAAGTACTGTGCTGGCATGTGATACGGACTCACTACACTGTGTGTTAGATTCTGAGAGTAATGTTTCTTTAAGATATCCACTGTCCTTCAGCACATTTAGGAGATTACTACAGATTTTCCTTTGTAAATTTTGATATAAAATTTTTGTACATGTGTTTACCTAAATGTGTAATCCTGTTCCTTAAATTTCTTTCCATTTAAATTCCCAACCCTTTTTGCTTAGTAATTACGTCTCAAGTTTAATCCCAGATCCTAATGTTACTTCAGCCTCTACCTTCAACCACTTGTAACTGCTTTTTCTTCAGCTTTCACAGTGTACTTGGAGCTCTTTTATGTTATTGAACTCTTTATTTCTCCTTATATTTTCATATGTCTCTGATGTTTATAAATTGAATGATGAGGAAAGACCTGATCTCTTGCCTAGTGTAATCAGGGCTTGGATAAAATAGCAATTCAACATAGCAGAGCATTGATGTGACCAGGTGGCTATATTGCATGTCCTATAGCTGATCAGGACATGAAATGGAGGTTTATAGGAAATCAACTTCTTTTCCTGGAAGGCACCTTGGAGTAGAGCAGCTTGAACTTAATGCTGACCTTTCTGGTCTCTTCATTGATCCCAAAAGGTGCCCTCTAAGCAAACTATCTCTTCTTTCAGCAATTCTGTATAATTTCTAATGGGGCTGGCTGAGATGTTATTTACTGATTTTGCTGAAGGAAAAGATTGTAGGGATACTACTGCCAAGGTAAAGATCATGCCTTTCTGAGGTAAACTGTGATGGCCATGTGTAAGAAAGACAAACAATAAAAACAGTGGGCTGTCTCTTGATGGCAATGGTTTAGCTACGCAGACATTCACAGCTACAATGTGAGAGCTAAAGCAAGGCTTACCTGAACCTGCAGCGTTATTTTCAAGTGGCTTCTAATTATCTCTGGCAAAGTCAGCCCCATGACTTGCTCAGCCTTGTGCCTCAGATCTGTTGTTGACAGTCAATTTCACTGGGAGACACCACAGCTCTAATAGGCAAAGCAATGTTGCTAATACAACCTGCAATAGCTATTTGGTCTTCTGAGGTAGATCCAGCTTGTTGGCAGATACAGGGAGAGTTACAAAGATAAGACTACCAAGAAGCACCAAATAAAATAAAGTAAACTGGGTAATGTTTCTCCTATGAAGACGCACTTTCAAGAGAGTATGCAGCTTACCCTCCTTCCCACAATTTTAAATGCTCTCTTCTTTCTAGGTGAGACATTTCCTAAAAAAGGTTTATTAATCTCTGCACTATTGACATTTTGGGCCAGAACATATTTTTTTTTTGTCATGATATGCTATTATAGGATGTTTAGCAGCATTCCTGGCCTCTATTCAGATCCAGTAACAGCCCCTATTATTATAACCAAGGTGTCCCCTGACATTGCCAAGTGTCCCTTCAGTGGAGACAAAAATCACCACCAGTTGAGAACCAGTATTCTAGAAACATTCTTACCATACCCTGTAGCCATGATAGTAACCTCACAGCAGGGTTCAAGAGGTCATTTAATTACCACCAGATTATCTCACCCTCATGGTCAAAAAGTAGTCATAAAATACTAATTTGCACTAGCACTAAGTTTACAAAAATTAGCACATTACCTATGGTAGAATTACAGCGATGGGACCCTTGTAGCACAGGACTTAGATAATTGGCCATCAACAACCAGGCAGAAGAAAGCAACAACTTCATGTGAGTGTTTCCTCATCCCTACCATGTGTAAGCCATATTTATAGGCCAAATGAGGAAGTCAGGATAGAAGAAAAAAAATGAAGATTCAGGGGGCATCTGATCCTATGGGTACGTGTTCTATTTCTAGCCCTAGATCCCTATATCACAGTTGTGTTACTCCTGTCATTTTCCCACTCATAAACTACTGGGATAACAGGCAGCTGAAAACAGATGGATTACCCTATAAGTAGTTTTTTCTATGTTTTTCTCCCCAAAGTGGAATACATTTGAAGGTGAGAGGTGGTATTATTAATACTTATTCTGAGACAACAGGTATAAATACTATGTTCCTGGAAAGGATGTTGTGGATGACCCTATCCAGTAAGGGAAAGCAGGCAGGCCCAGCCTTTCATAATTGACTTCCCCAAACTAGGCTAGGCCAGAAGGGTCCTGTTTTACACTTCTCTAAGGTCGGTAAGAGGATACAAAGACAAGCCATCTGATCCCGTGGGTACCTGTGCTTACTTATTAGATGCTTTTTTCTCTCTCTAAGGATATTATTGAAATATAAATTTTTTTTGTTTCTTCTTTCTCCTTCAAGTTGTTTTTTTCCCTTTTGTTTCATCTCTGACTTTGATATAGTAGCTCAATTAATAGTGTGGGGCGTTTTATCTGTCCTTATTTATGGGAGGGTCAGTTAAAAGTTAATTGGAGAGTCTCTGCCTATTGCTGGGTAAATTGTGGGATTTACTAGTATTGTTTGTTCATTAGGGAACACTTATGTTACTTCATGTAAGATTGTTTTTTCCCCTTTGGATGGTGATATCCTAGCCTCATCCACAATCAATGATATAATACTATATTCTAATACCTGCATGTTATAAGTCTGGCTGCTCTCTTTCCAGAAACCAAGTGAAAAGAGAGGGTGGGCACATAATCTTTGCAAGGTAAATTTAGATCAATTTCTCCCCTGTTTTTATTTTTTTTTTTCATTTTCCAAGACATTTTTTTGCCTTTCTATCATCTTTTTTCTTTGAAAAATATGTTTTATAAAAAGTCATTTTCTGTCACTAGTGAGATTTGGTGAATATGGAAGTAAAAGCATCATTTCAATCCACCTTGTTTATTCAGAAATCTTATCCTGATTTTCTTAAGGAAGAAGACACATTACAATAAATAAGAAATTGGAGGATTAAACTCTTCGTATTATAACAGTATCCCTCAGAAAGCCATCAGAACTGCATCCAGATATTTTTTACTACAGTGCCAAGTTACAAAATGAGGAACTATGATCAATTCAAGATGCTAACCTTCCAGTGAAACTCTATTAATACAAATCTACCTATTAGTCTGAAAGATTTCCCAGAAACCCTAGTAATATCAAACAGTCAGTAGATTTTTTTTTTTTTTTTACCGACACAGGTAAGCTCAATAGAGAGAAAAGCTTCAGTTACAGAAAGAGTGATTAAATCTCAGACCATTTGTATCACTACCTTGTAACTCATGAGGCACCAGCTGTTGACTCCAGTTTTATTGCTCATAAATGGAAGGGTATACATTAATATCCCTGCAGTATAAAATGCTCCCAAAGGTAGAGTAGAACTATCAGCGAATACATTTACATGAATTTCAAATTTTTTTAATTCAGTGTATGCAGACACTTTCTATGTATTATGTCTGACATATATTTTAAAATAACTTGATGTCTTGGTCAATGCTAATGTTTTTAAGCTGTGCATTTTATATTCTAAAATATTGTATTGTTAAGTCTCTAGCTACAGGAAAGAGAACATGAAACTGGTCTTCAGTTGTTCAGCATTTAAACAAAAACTTTTTTTCCTTTCAACTTATTCCTTTGATTTTAAGAAAGCATAACTCACTTATTCAATCCTTAGACCACACGTGTCAGATATTTCAAGTTATGCTTTTCTCTACTCTGTCATGTTAAACAACAATACTCCAATTAAGTATGGTGAAATATTAGAAGTGTGCTCCTGTTCTTACTTTTCCTCTGATAGGCTCTGACTGTTTGCATAAATAAACCATATAAATAAAAATGATGCCAAACAAAGGTATTTCTACTGCTTAAGTAAGTTAAGGGCAGTGGGAAAGTAGGAAGTCTCCATTAACCAAAAGCCTGAGGCTGATCAATCACAGGTTCCTGTCCTTTGCAGGGACATGGATGAAGCTGGAAACCATCATCCTCAGCAAACTAACACAGGAACAGAAAACCGAACATTGCATGTTCTCACTCATAAGTGGGAGTTAACAATGAGAACGCATGAACACAGGGAGGGAAACATCACACAGTGGGGCCTATTGGGGGGTTGGGGGAAAGGGAAGGGAGAGCATTAGGACAAATACCTAATGCATGTGGGGCTTAAAACTTAGATGATGGGTTGATAGGTGCAGCACATCACCATGGCACATGTATACCTATGTAAGGAACCTGCACGTTTCAGCAGGATTTCTCTTTCTTTTATTAGAGCACACATGTAGTGTAAATTCATTTTATTTTATGTAATAATTAAAAGGATCAAATAATAATAAAATATAATCTACAGATATAATATGTGCTCTTTAAAGGTTATGTGACCTAATGCCATTGCAAAAATGAACAAGTTCTTTTGGCATTGTATGATATCAATTCTGTTGAAACTATCCTTAATCAAGATGTAAAATATTAAGTGTTTTGATTTTTTAAACTTTGCTTTCTCCAAATATTGCTAAGAGACATCATTTCTAATGTTTCTAAACTAAGTAAACATAGAGTTAGAAATCACTCTTTACTTAGAAAATCCAGACTGATATATATGATATGCCTAGTCTCTAGCACCAGCACAATATCAGTTTTGGTAATGAAAAAGAAAGCCTGAAAAAAAATATGCATCTATAGGAATTTCAGACCTCAAAATGTATGTGCAAAAATAGATAATATTGTTTAAAAAGATGTCAGCATCTGATTTCCTGTAGTAATTTAGTGAGTAAATTGTTTTATTTCACCTGAAAATAATGATGGCATAAACCTCCTTTCTTATTTTTAATCACATTTAAATTGTTTCTGATTTTAGCATAACCATGTTCTTCAACAAACTTATGTTTCATCCTTAACTGATTAAGACTTGAGGGATTGTTGTCCGCATTGCATCAGTCCATTCTATTATCTCTTTAAAATTTCTACAGGTCAAAAAATATTTTGCATCCCTCATAAAAGTGATTTTACATTTAAATGCAATTCATTCTGCTAAAAACTAACCCTTGAATAAAGAGTGATTTTATCCTGATTGTAAATATAGGGCTACAGAATTGTGTAAATTACATACCTTACAGCATTTAAATTAAATGAAATACAGTGCTGCATAATACTATCCATCTACTCATAGTAAGATTATCTTTAATATTTTTTTTTTTTACCAAACTAAGCCCAATTATTTTTTCAAAATGTTTTAGTGCCAACAATATGGGGAAAAAATGAAAAGAACATAGTCTTCCAGAATAGATTATATCTTATAAATGTACATAAGCTGCTGCAATGTAGATTTTATAGAGAAATATAGATCTTATGCTATTACGAACATCAATTTACTTATATCAATTTTAGCTTTGTGCTTAAATAAATAATTTAAAACAATTTATTACCCTGCTACCCATTTAATTGACCTCTTTCCTATTGCTTACATCAAATTATATGCATTAAAAATGATAACTATTATTTAATTTGACATGATAATCGAATTACAGACAGTGTTCCCCACCACAGGATCAAGATTAGTTTTATAGATCATACATTTATAGATTTAATTTGATCACGATTGTAAAAAATGTTTGCAAGCAATTGACAGCAGAAAAACTCAAGGCAAATAAATCATCCTGAAATAATTTTGGCAAAGCTTTATTTTTTCCTAAATATTATTTCTCTTATAGAATCTGTTATCTTTGTTTGCAAAGAAAGGGTACTCATTTACACAAGTGCCTTTATGAGGATCATTTGAGATGTAAGTGGACAGAAAACCATCCCAGTAACTACACAGTTCAGTCTTTTGAAGAATAAAAATGTCATTTAAGATACAATAGAGTTTCAAGATCTCTAGTCTGACAGTGGCTCTGATTACTCAAAGTTCTAGCATTAGTTCCTTTAGAAGAAAACATTCATTGATCACTATTCTTGTGACCCACCATGGTGGATATTCAGTCACTTTTTGTCTCTAATCTATATATATCTTTGATGAGTAAAATTTTGGCATAAATAGTGAGGATTTATCATCTTATTATTCTCATCAAGTCCTTTAAATTTTTACTGGAGGTTGTAGTATGCCATCCCAAACCTCTTTTAGTACTTATATCCCCAGCTTCTGACCGTATTGGAAGCTAACAATGCTCAGCCGAATCCATCTCCAGGAATTATCATCAGTCAGGAAGATCTAATTTTTCCTGGGTCACTCCTTTCCAATCCCACTCTAACGATTGGTCTCTGCAGTAGTACAAAGGTCTGACTTTCTTCCTCAGGGAATAATTCCATTCTAAGTCTATAGCACCCTGTCAGATTAACTGAGGCTGTTCATCTTGCTGCATCTCAGTTCATCTCCTCTCTGTGTCCCATTATACTTCTTTCTTACAGATGTTGGTCCAGCACAAAAATCTCCTCATAGAGTCTATTTCCTAGAGAAGCCAATATAAGACCTTTGGTACTAGGAGTGCTCCAAGGTAGTAGATATTAAGGTGAGACTTTGGACATGGATCACCCACCAGCAGGCTGGTAATGAGGACATTATTATTGCTGAGGCAGGAAACATACTGGCGGGTGCAATGTCATATATTGGTGAAATATTAATGATAAAACTAAGATACTCAATGGTGTTGTTGGAGCAAACAATGGATCATAAATAGGTAGTGAAAGGTTGAAGATAACCACGTTTTAGGTAAAGTGTGAACATCATAGGAATTATATTGATGAAAAAACTACAGAGTGTGTAGCTTTTTTTTTATCCAGGATAAGATCTATGAAAACAGCTACTGCAGATGCTGAAACAAGAGAGGATGAAACAGGAAGTTAGATTAAATTATGGCCTTAATTATACAGTAACTTGCAATTGAATCTGGCAAATGTGTTATTTTCCATCCTTATAACAAAGGAGGACCAGAAGCATTTCACAATCTCATGAGACAGAAAACAGTGCATACATATGATATTAATCCAGGATTAGTTGGATTAATATCTCCTGCCCTCTGTCATAATATAGTCTCAATTGATATGGACAATCTATATAATCCACTAAATATCACATTAGTCAATAAGCAAGAATTGACAAGAAAATTGGAGGTAAGATTCGGTAAAACACGTTTGCTCCAGAACACAGGAGATGTAAATTTTTTTAAATTCAGGCTTCGCTTTCTATGTGACCTTTTTTTTTTTTTTTTTTTTTTTTTTTTTTTTTTTTTTGGCAATCCAGGTGTCTAGAGGATATGGGGCCATACACTCTGAAGTAAAAGAGAAATCATTGCATTTACATGTCATACCAATAAAAAAGAAATGCCACATCTGATAGTCATCTTCTGGTTCTGGAGGCAAGCAGCAGCATATTTCACACTTGTAAATAATACTGTACCACTTTTACATAAAAGACATAAAAGATTATCAGGTTTGAGTAGGACTCAAAATAGGAAAGGGCTTTAAGATCCAGATAATGATTCTCACAACCCTGTCATTTGATCAATATAACTGGACAGACATTAGAAATGTAACTTTTGTTTTTAGAATATTCTTTGTGAAGTTTATGGTAACCCTAGTATGAAAATCATGGTTTTGAACTTGTTGACTAATGGACCAGCTTTTAAAATATGTAACAAGTAATTGTACAGTGTACAAAAATATCTCTGATATGCTACAGGCCTGGCAGAGACAGAGAGTATGACTGAAGGACAGGAAGTGACCATGGGATCAGGACTGCCCCATCATAAGCCAGGTTCAGTCACAGCCAACAAATCAGAGGTAGAGCTGGCCCGACAAGAATCTATTTTATGGTGGAATTGGTATGTTTAAGATCAGATGCAAGCAGAAGAGGACACAAATACACTGTATGAGTAGGTAGCCCCCATGTCATCCACTACTGTCACGCTGGAGCTTCTTCCTCAGTTCAAATCTATGTCTCCATTGGGTTTCCTTATGAGTAACAAATAAAGAAGGAAAAAGATAAAGCTTGCTTAAGAGATGGGTTGCTCATCATAGAGTGCAAACTGATAAAGGACTGCTGCTGCACTAAAGCTAAAATCAGAAGTAGTCTTGAAGATCAATAGTTAGGAAAAAATCCTCCCAATAGGCACCATTTCACCCACTTTGTATAGAAAGATCAGGACAAGGTAAAAACATAGTCTGACTAATGAAAATGGTGAACAGCTTGGCTGGTTATTCCATAAGCCTAGAAAAAAATGGAATATTTAACATAGGAAGAAACAAGCTGATTAACTTATAGACGTGATCATAAAATGTGAGGATCTTTGAATCCCATGCTAATGTTCCCTAAATAGAATTCACTATGGAAGAGGCACTAAATAATCAAATAGACAGAATTACTAAGTCAGTTGACATCCTCTAGCATCTGCCATCAGCCTGTCTAGTTCTAGTACAATGGATGCATGCACTGAGTAATCATAGAGTCAGGGACAAAGGCTAAACATAGTTCCCAAACATGAGCTTTCATTTACCAAGGCTGATTTATCTAGATACGGTTGCATAACTATTCTGCCAGCCATAGGCCAATGCTGAACTCCTGACCTATAAACATACTTTGAAGGAATCAATTTCTTGGAGGAAGGTTGATCATATCAGGTTCATTCCACTTGAAAGACAAAGTGATTCGTGTTGATTACAACTGATTTCCATTATGGACATGAGTTTGCATTTGTTGGCTGCAGAACTTTGGTGAGAACTTTTCTATCCAAGAACTACAGAGTGTTTTGACCTACTGACATAGGATCCTGTATAATATTATCTTGAAACAAGGGATACACTACATAAAACATAAGATGAAGCCCTGAATACATAATCAAATCAACTGAATAAGTAACTAGTAAAGAACATCAATATTTGCCAACCTTCCCCAAAGTGTGAGAAGTCAGAGCTTAGCACCAGAGTATATTTATTGGACTTCATGGCTTGTTCCAGTGCTGGATGTGGTCCAAATGAGGGATTTCTGTTGTGCTTGAGTATCTGCAATAATCATGGGTAATATTATGACTTCAGGACTACAATACTGTGAACCATATTAGTCTAAGATAAATGACATGGAGAGATAGCTTTCTATTCCTTTCTCTTTTTAACCCCTTGACTAGTGTTGCCATCTACTCAGCTATGATCAGAGACTACTTCAAATTGTTCAACATTGCTTTGCAAAAGAAATTCCACCTAGCAGCAACAGCAGTTTTCCAGTTCTGCTTCTGCATGGGTGGCCCTGAGAGGAACACTTAAGTTGCACCATGCTTTGGTATGTTTTGAAAAGTGAATTGGAGAAAAGTGGGAGGGGTCTTTTGCTCACTTTCCAGAGGTGACCTCTGGAAAGGTCTTTTGTTAAAACCGGAGTCTTTGGTTAAAACCATGGCTAGTGGTCTTTCTGAAACAACTAATTACACAATGACAGACCTATATGCCTTTTTCAAATATGTAGAAATATATAACCAGGAACTAGGAATGCAACCAAGGGCACTTGGAAGGGTAATATGCCATATGATGCCAAATATTGATACATACAGGAGACAGAGAAATACTAGGCTGAAGAGGCAGGTTCCCTGGAAAATACCCCACCTTCAGGCCTGGAGAACTGTGGCCCTAAATGGGAACAGGTATTTGTGTTTTTGTGCCCCAAAACTTGCCTTTTGCCCTGCCATGTCCCCTATCCTATACCCATATAAACCCTGAATCCCAGGATCCAGGAGCAAATGAGCAGACGAGGAGATGGTGAGACAAGCAGATGAATGGCAGAATGGCTCAATAGAGAAAGACAGAAGAGGAGGAATGTTTGAACACTGAGAGGAGTTCAGCTGGGGTTGTTGGAGAGGAGTTTGGCTTCCAGATGGCCAAACTCCAGGGAAAGATCACCTTCCTACTCCATCCCCACTGTTGGCTCCCCATCCATCCTGCTGAGAGCCACCTCCACCACTCAGTGAAACAGAAAATCCCCCGCATTCATTCTTCAAATCTGTGTGTGTCCTGATTCTTCTGGGACTCTGGACGAGAGCTCAGGATACAGAAAGATGTCACACTGGCTCTCTGCCCTTGCAAAAAGGCAGAGGGTCCGCTGAGTTGGATTAATGCTGAAGCCATCTGTGGACAGCAAGGCTAAAACCGCACACTGTAACACATTCCCACTTGGGTTCCTGCACCTGTCCATCTACGTGCTCCCCTTCCCATAAGGTGTTTCAGCAGCGGTGGCCACTGAAGAGATGAGCCACACCCCTGCCAAACATCCTGTGAGGGGGGTCGGGAAACTCTCCTATTTCAGTATGGCTTTGGTGGTAAAAAGGCAATTGCAGAGAGTCAAGCTGATGGCTTGGCACTATCACTACTAATAAAATAATACTGTACTTTTCACAGTTTGGTGCAGAGAACGCTAAAGATTCTGTATTTCTGAACATATTTCAGCACTGTAATAAAGGTACCAGAAATAAAATTATTGGTAGACAATATGCTAAAATCTATTGAACCGAATTACACAATTACCCATAACGTTGCAGACACACTACAGGTTTGACACTAAAAAGGCCAAGGAAACTGTTGAGTGTTGAAGAGTTTGAGCAAAATAACTTACTTTTATCAGTGAAATGTGAGTGTTAATGACTGCATTGGAAAGCTTTTGTGAGACCTGAAACCATAAATCTCTTAAAAGAAAACAGGGTAAATGCTACTTGACATTGGTCTTGGCAATGATTTTTTTTTTTTTTTAACGTATGACACAAAAAACACAGGTAATGAAGGCAAAATAAACAAGTGAGATTGCTTCAAACTAAAAAGCTTCGGGACAGCAAAGGAAACAATCAATAAAATGAAGAGGCAAAGTACAAAATGGAAAGAAATATTTTCAAACTGTTTATCTGACAAATGGTTAATATCCAAAATATATAAAGAATTGCTACAACTTAAAAGTAAAAGAAAATAAATAACCTGATTAAAAGTGGGCAAAGAACCTGAATAGACATTTCTCTAGAGAAGACATAAAAATGACCAAAAGACATATGACAAAAAGTATAAAAAACATCAACGCTGATTACTGGGGAACTATAAATCAAAGCCACAATGAGATGTCACCTCACACTTTTTAGGATGACAAATACTTAAAAAAAAAAATAAGTGTTGGTGAGGATGTGGAGAAAAAAGAATCCATGTGCACTGTTGATAGAAAAGCATACTGGTACTGCTTTTATGGAAAACAGTATGAATGCTTCTCAAAAATTAAAAATAAAACTACTGTATTATCCAGCAATCCTACTTCTGGATATTCATTTAAAGGAAATGAAATCAAGATCTTGAAGAAATCTGCACTCTCATGTTCATCACAACACTATTTACGATAGTCAAAATATGAAAAAAAAAAACTAAATATCCACCAACAGATGAATGAATAAGGAATATGTGATATATACATACATTGAAATACTATTCAGTCCTAAAAAGAAGGAAATCCTGTCATTTACAACAGCATGAATGGACTTGAAGGACATTATGCTATGTAAAATAAGTCAATTTCAGAAAGACAATTACTATATGGAATCTAAAATTGTCAAATTCATTGAAGCAGTGAGTGAAGTGGTGGTTGACAAGAGCTGGAGTGAGGGGGGAATGGGTAGATGATGAAAAAAAGTGTTAGCAGTTTCAGTATGCAAGGTAAGCAAGTTCTGGAAATCTACACAGTATAGTCCCTATAGCTAACAATACTGATTTATGTACTTAAAATTTGCTAAGGGGGCAGATTTGTGTTAGGCGTTTTTGCCATTCACACACACACATACATACACAGCACACACACACAAAATAACAAAGGGGGTGAGAGAAAACTTTGGGAAGTGATGGTAGGTGCATGACCTTGATGTTGGTTATGGTTTCATGGTGTATATGTATTTCCAAACTGATCGAGCTTTATACATTAAATATGCACAGATTTTTGCATGGCAATCATACTTCAATAAAGTACTTTGAAAAAATAAAATATTTATAAAGTTTAAAGAGATAGTTATAAGTTAAAGCACATTAGTCCTCTTACTCTGGGAAATGTGCTAACAAATCCTTTCTCTTTATTGACAAATTTAATCTTATAATAAATTTCTAACTCCATTCCCCTGGAACCTGATTATAAAATGAAGTGTCGTCTTTGTTACAAGGCAATATTGATTATTTTAAAATGAACCCTAATTGGTAAAGTTTATCTGGAATGAGAGCACTATAAAAAATAAAATACCCAGTTGAGAGCTTTATGTTAGAATCTCCTTAGTAACATTGGAATAGAGAATATTCCTTATAATGATCCCTTAGTATCTATGTCTGTGGGATTGCTAAATAACTTTTGGTTCTTATTTGGAACATGGGCTTCTAGGCCAAGGTGACTCTACATCACACCCAACTGAGTTTCATTTACTAACTATTGAACTATAACATAAGGTGCCATAATATAACCCCAGGACTGCTCTATGGGCGGCTCTGAGTACTTCCACTAAGGAGAAATTCCTGCTGTTGCCCTGCTGTTGTGTTCTATTTTTTTCATCATGTATTATTCTAAATGAACCTGCTACTAAGTGTGGCCTACCCAAATCTCATGAGTCTGTATGTTTAAATAAGACTAAAATGAACCCCCTCCTATTAAGTATTGCATTCCTTTTCCAAATCATGCTGTGAATAGAAATAAGGATGTAATTTCTTGCATTGCAAGGTGACATGGGCTGGTGTCAACAGAAAGAACTACAGTAGCATGCTTCTTGAGAATGTTTCAGTCAATGAAGAACTGCTTATATGACTGTGGTCTCATAAGGTTATAATGGACCTGAAAAATTACTGTCACCTAGTGATGATGTAGCTGCTGCTAGGTTGTAGCTCAATTACTTTATTTTAGAAAATAAATTTAGTGTAGCCTAAGTGTATAGTGTTTGTAAAGTCTGCAGTAGTGTATAGTAATTCTCTATACTTTTACATTTACTCACCACTCACTCACTGACTCACCCAGAGCAACCTCCACTTCTGCAAGCTTCATTCATGGAAGTACTGTATATAGGTGTGCCATTTTTAGAATCTTTTATACTCACTTTCACAGTAAGCACACGGTAAAAAGATACTGTACTTTTACAGTTAAATGGCACACCTGTATACAGTATAAAGATTCTAAAAATGGCATACCTATATATGGTACTTCCTGGGGTTATATTATGGTACCTTATGCTATAGTTCAACAGTTACAAAATGAGACTCAGTTGGGTAGAATATAGAATCACCTTTGTGTGGAAGCCTATGTTCCAAATAAGAACCAAAATTAATTACAATCTATGCTTGCATACATTAATACTATTGTGTTCCAATTACCTACAGTATTCAGTATACTAATGTGCTATACAGGTTTGCAGCCTAGGAGCAATTGGCTACACTATAGGACCTAGGTGTTTAGTAGGCTATACCGTCTAGGTTTGTGTAAGTACACTATTTGGTTCACATAATGATGATATCATCTAAAGACACATTTCTCAGAATGCATCCACATTGCTGTATATATATGACTTATAAGTAAACCTAAGAGTAAATTTTCAACAATTGCCTGCTGAATTTGTACAGCAAAGTTGAAGTGTGATGGACCTCATATTCTTTAAGAAACTCTTCCCTTGGTTAAGAGTTTTATATCACTTGTTGCAAAATTGTACAGTAAGGGGTTCTACATACCTAAAATCAATGGTACACAGAACTTTGGGCATTTTATTATAATTGAAGACCCAAGTAAAATTAGAAGAGAAACTTTCAACCACTGTGTATTAGTCCATTTTCACACTGGTATAAATATACTACCCAAGAATGGGTAATTTATAAAGAAAAGAGGTTTAACTGACTCACAGTTTGGCATGGCTGGGGAGATCTCAGGAAGCTTACAGTCATGGCAGAAGGGAAAACAGGCACCTTCTTCACAAGGTAGCAGGAGAGAGACAATGTGTGGAAGAGCAACAGTCAAACACTTGTGAAATCATCAGATCTCATGAAAACTCACTCACGATCATGAGAATAGCATGGGGAAAACAGCCCTCATGATCCAGTCACCTCCCATCGGGTCCCTCCCTTGACACATGGATATTATGGGGATTACACTTTGAGATGAGAATTCAATGGGGACACAGAGCCAAACCATATCATTCTGCCTCTGGCCCCTCCCAAATCTCACATCCTTTTTAGATTTCAAAACCAATCATGCCTTTCCAACAGTCCCCCCAAATCTTTTCCTTTTACTTTATTATTTTTTTTAATTTATTCTACTTTGAGTTCCAGGATACATGTGCAGAATGTGCAGGTTTGTTACATAGGTATACATGTGCCATAGTGGTTTGCTGCACTTATTAACCCATCATCTAAGTTGTATGCCCCACATGCATTAGGTATTTTTTTCTAATGCTCTCCCTCCCCCTGCCCCTCACCTCCCGAGGGACCCCAGTGTGTTTTTCCCTCTCTGTGTCTGTGAGTTCTCATTATTCGACTCCCACTTACGAGTGAGAACATAAGGTGTTTGGTTTTCTGTTCCTGTATTAGTTTGCTGAGGATGGTGCATTCCAGCTTCATCCATGTCCCTGCAAAGGACATGATCTTATTCTTTTTTATGGCTGCATAGTATTCCATGGTGTATATGTACCACATATTTTTATCCAGTTTATCATTGATGGGCATTTTGGTTGATTCAATATATTTGCTATTGCAAAGAGGCTGCAATAAACATATGTGTATGTGTGTCTTTATAGTAGAATGATATATATTCCTTTTGGTATATACCAAATAATGGGATTGCTGGGTCAAATGGTATTTCTGGTTCTAGATGCTTGAGGAATCACCACACTGTTTTCCACAGCAGTTGAACTAATTTACATTCCCACCAACAGTGTAAAAGTGATCCTATTTCTCCACAGCCTCAAAAGCATGTATTGTTTCTTGACTTTTTAATAATCACTCTTCTGACTGGCATGAGATGGTATATTGTTTTGTTTTTCATTTCTCTAATGATCAATGATGCTGAGCTTTTCTTCATATGTTTGTTTGGCTGCATCAATGTCTTCTTTTGAGAAGTGTCTGTTCATAATTTTTGCCCACCGTTTGATTTTTTTTTTCTTCCTTTTAAATTTATTTAAGTTCCTTGTAGATTCTGGATATTGCACCTGCCAGATGGGTAGATTGCAAAAATTTTCTGTAATTCTGTAGGTTGTCTGTTCACTCTAATGCTAGTTTCTTTTGCTGTGTGGAGGCTTTTTTGTTTAATTAGATCCTATTTGTCAATTTTGGGTTTTGTTGCAGTTACTTTTGGTGTTTTCATCATGAAGTCTTTATCCATGCCTATGTCCTGAATGGTATTGCTCAGGTTTTCTGCTAGGATTTTTATGGTTTGGTGTTTTACATTTAAGTCTTTAATCTATCTTGAGATAATTTTTGTATAAGATGTAAGGAAGAGTCCAGTTTCTGTTTTCTGCATATGGCTAGCCAGTTTTCTTATCACCACTTTTTAAATAGGGAATCCATTTGCCACGGCTTGTTTTTGTCTGGTTTGTCAAAGATCAGATGATTGTAGATGTGCAGTCTTATTTCTCAGGCTCTGTTCTGTTTCATTGGTCTATATTTCTGTTTCCCCAAAGTCTTAACTCATTGCAGCATTAACCCAGAAGTCCAAGTTCAAAGTCTCATCTGAGACAAGGCAAGTCTCCTCTGCCTAGGAGCCTGTAAAATCAAAAGCAAGTTAGTTACTTCCAAGGTACAATGGGGGGACAAGCATTGGATAAATGCTGCCATTTTAAATGGGAGAAATTGGCCAAAACAAAGGGGCTACAAGCCCCATGTAAGTCTGAAATCCTATGGGACAGTCATTAATTCTTAAAGCTCCAATATAATCTCCTTTAACTCCATGTCTCACATCCAGGGCATGCTGATACAAAAGGTGGGCTCCCATGGCCTTGGGCAGCTAAGCCCCTGTAGCTTTGCAGGTACATTCCCCCATTCCCCATTTGCTTTCATGGCTGTCATTGAGTGTCTGCAGCTGTTCCAGGCATACGGTGTAAGCTGTTGGTGTATCTACCATTCTTGGATCTGGAGGATGGTGGTCCTCTTCTGGTAGCTCCGTTAGGCAGTGTCCCAGTGTGAACTCTGTACGGGGGCTTTGACCAAATATTTCCTTTCTTCACTGCCATAGCAGAAGTTCTCCATGAAGGCTCCACCCCTGCAGCAAACTTCTGCCTGAACATCGAGGTGTTTCCATACATCCTCTGAAATCTAGGCAGAGGTTTCCAAAGCTCTGTTGTCTTCAGTGCACCTGTAGGCCCAACACCACATAAAAACCACCAAAGTTTGGGGCTTACACCTTCTGAAGAAGTGGCCTGAGCTAGACCTTGGCCCCTTTTAGCCACAGCTGGAGGTGGAGGGGCTGGGAGACAGGGCACCAAGCCCAAAATCCCAAAGCTAATCTCTGCATTTGTGTACTAGATTTCACCTTCTGGCCTCTCTCCTTCACAGTCATATTTCCTATTTTACTAGTTATTCCTAATAGCATAACAACTTTTTGGAATATTTTTCATCTTCAAAAAAGAAAAAAAAAAAAAAAACTTTTTTTCACCTTAAATCCCAGAACAGCTACTGCTCAATTTCTACATTCCCTTTAAGAGTAAAATTTTGTGAATGGCTGCAACTAGCTAAGGATCACTGAGCCAACTGACATTCTCTTTACTATCTCAGAAGCTGTTCATGACCTCCTAAGTTTCCTGTGGCAATGAGGGCATTATCTGTCATACTTAATCTGTTACACCTAATCTGTCACACCTAATCTACCACTTCTTCTATATATTTGCTTCTGATGTAGGAGTCTGGTTTCCATATGGCTGTGATTTCTCCTGTTCCCAATATTTTCTGTATGGGTACCCAGGTGGCATGGCAGCTGAACTAAAACTAGGCTAAACTGACCTCTTGCTGTTAAAACGATCCTTTTCTTTCATGGGTTTTGTCTTTTCTCATCAGTGGACTCCAGAAATCATCCTCCCTAAAATGAGAAAAATCCCTTTCACATCCCACTCTGCCACTACCATAAAATAATACTGCCATAGGTTCCACATGTCTTAAAGATTTGAGTGATATGAGTCATCTCAGAGTTATAATCTCCTCCTCTGTGGCCTCTGTGTACAAGGTCCTTAGTAGTGAAACAATTAATATACTTCATATTATTATACTTTAAATAGTCTCTTCTCTATTACATGGACTCATTATTGTTTGATTAAGCTAATGTATCTCATCTCCCCTGAAGATAAAGTGCTTTGCATGAGCCCTTATGTAAATTGATAGGTAGGGCCTCCTCTATGAAAGCTTACACTTATCTGATTTTAAGGATATTAAAGTTTAGCTATAAATCTCTCTGTGTGTTGTGCTTGTTCGTAGGTATATTTTAGATCTGTAACCTATGGCCAAAGTATGTGTATGCCTTATGGAATGTTTGGTATAGTGAAATGTTGGCAGAAGATGCTTATGGAATGATAATAATTTAACATATTTTATTCTCAATTGGACAAAACAAATATAAGTGTGTGTGTGTATGAACTCAACAAACCACCTCCTTTCTCTGTCTCTCTTTCTCTTCCCCTCTCCACCCTGATACCTTTCTCTAAGTTTATATTGTAGAGAAAATGCTGAAACATCTGAAGGAAAACTGAAAACTTAGTCTTCATTACTCAATGTCATAAGTATTATACTCATGTCCCATCAGTAGAATGAACTTAAGGAAAATAAAATAATGTGACAGACGCACTAGAAAAATAAGGCACTGATATATTAGTCATCTCTCAATTCTGAGACTGCACAGAGAAATTCTTTTTGCTTTCTCAACAAAATAAAAGCATACATCTTCATGATAAACCCCCAAAAACTCAATTTGTCTTTTAATATTATTGAGATACAAAGTTAAACACATATTATTATTTCAAAACTGAAAGCAATTAAACCTAGATGTTATTTCCATTGAATTAAATAAGTTTTCCATACACATCCTTTTCAGAAGATTCTACTTGGCAAAAATGACTACATTTTGATGTGCTCTAGCCTGTCTTTATCTGTAACAGTAAGACAAAGAAAGGAAGAGAGAGATACAGACAGAGTAATATTGAGGAGAAAAATAAGATAAATTTTTTGAGTAGGGAAACCTATGAATGGTAAAAGAAGTTTTGGAGTAGGAAGATCTATTAATGAAAAGTGTCAAGAAAAGGGGACAAGGGAGCATGCAGATAATCCAAATCAGATGACTGATCAGAGCATTTTGTAGAGATATAAAGGTAATGATACTAAGGAACATAGCATAATATACACAATTTTTAAGTGCTTATTAGAGAACATCATGATATCCCATGAAAAATCATGGTAGCATCATGATAATATTGTGATTACATCTCCAGAGTTGGTTCCTTCCAGTGGGCTCTTGGTGTCATTGACTTTAAGAATGAAGCTGCAGACCTTCATGGTGAGTGTTACAGCTCTTAAAAATGGTGTGTCCAGTGTTTGTTCCTTCAGATGTGTCTGGAGTTACTTCCTTCTGGTGGGTTCGTGGTCTTGCTGACTTCAAGAATGAAGTCATGGACCTTTGCAGTGAGTGTTACAGCTCTTAAAAGTTGTGGAGACCCAAAAAGTGAGCAGCAGAAAGATTTATTGTGAAGAACGAAAGAACAAAGCTTCCATAGTGTGGAAGGTGTCCCGAGCAGGTTGCCACTGCTGGTTGGGGTGGCCAGATTTTATTCCCTTACTTGTTCCCACCTACATCCTGCTGATTGGTCCATCTTGCAGAATGCTGATTGGCCCATTTTACAGAGTGCTGATTGGTGTGTTTACAATTCTTTAGCTAGACACGGAATGCTCATTGGTGCATTTTTACAGAGTGCTGATTGGTGTGTTTACAACCCTTTAGCTAGACACAGAGTGCTGATTGGTGCATTTTTACAGAATGCTGATTGGTACATTTACAATCCTTTAGCTAGACAGAAAAGTTCTCCAAGTCTCCACTCGACCCAGGAAGTCCAGCTGGGTTCAGCTCTCAATCTCCCCTCTAATCAGGACACCCCAACTGCTCTTGGGAATTGGATGATGACAACTGTAGCTACTTCCTGCTGGATAGGGGCAACGAATGGGCCCTGCAGTTGTAGTGTCCTCCAGAGGGGAACTCTTTAGGCCAAAGGGCCAGTGTGTTGGTTCAGGTGTCCTCGGTAGAAGTTGTTAGTTTAGCTCATTTGGGATTCCATTTGTAAGACCTTCTGTAGCTTGATGGCCTCGATCCTAGGGGAAATAAATTTGACAAGGAAGTTAAAAATACAGGGTCTGAAGGTGAGTAATAGCAAGATGGCTGTCATGGAACATAGAAAGGGGAGAAACCATGTTACCCAACTCCAGAGGTTCATATAAGAGTTTGAAAGGCATTGTCTAATTTTAGAAGCCTTTTCTTGAGAGTCTTCCTTTCTAAGCCATGTGGAGGTCTAGGCCTTGGTGGTTTTGGAGAGTCACTGCTGGCAAAAACTCTATTTGGGATTGTAGAGTAAGGATAGATTTTGTTATTTCTTGAAAACTCTATGAGAAATCCTTTGAGAGTCTGTGGTAGTAAGATAATGAAGTAGATAAACCTGCTATTCTGATTCCTGTAGCAGTGGCCATTCCTAACCCTATAAGTAGGAGTATTAGTTGTATGGCTCTGTGCTGATGCTTGAGCTTTGAGGAGCACTGATAGGGTCTGATTTCCTGGGACAATGTTAATGTAGGGACTTAGGAAGACTAAGGTGCAGGTGCCAGTCCAGTTAGTGGGGAGGCAGATATAGGTTGACGTTCCCCATAAGAAGAATATGCCTTGGCTGGGTAGGCAGAACTGGTTGTGTATGTTAAAAAGGTGTGTGAGTTTGTTGTTTTCATTTTCTCATACTCCTAGAGTACCTGCCAAGGTAGCTCTGGTGAGAGGCTGGAAAGAGGTGTTGGGAGCAAACTGAGTGGCTCCCTGTGTTTTATTTTCCCATTGGATTAAAAACCATTTTGTATCTACTAGGAATCATTTGAAAGAGTGATTGAAAGAGGGGATGAGAAGGCATTCACTAGTGATGGGGGTGCTGCTGCAGGCGGTCTAGGGTGAATGGTCATGCAGGAAGTATGTTTGCCAATACAAAACCTGGACTGTTTGTTAAGCAGGGAGGAGGTGATGATTTTTGGAGTTCCTGAGAAACAGACAAGCCATTTGATTGGAGCTGTTTGGGTGACTCGGAGGTTACTATGATCAGTTGGGGCTTGAAGTTGTAGGTTGTAATTATACTGATGGAGTCTTCTAGCCTGATTTGGACTGGGTGGGCATTTTTCGCCCTTCTGAATTGTCCTTCCAATGCCCAGACTTCAGGGTTGATTCCCTCCTCAAGCAGGGGACTACAAATGGGTAACTTGTTCCCCATATTCTTGTAGATAATGGCTCCAGCTTTGGCTAATACTTCCCTCCCTAATAAGGCTGTGGGACTTTCAGGCATAACAAGAAAGACATGTGAAAAGAGCAAAGTCTCCCAATTACAACTGAGGGGGTGGGAGAAATACCGAGTTATGGGCCGTCCCAGGATTCCTCAGATGGTAACGGACCTTGAGGACAGATGTCCAGGACAAGACATTAACACAAAGAAAGCTGTGCCAGTGTCCAGGAGGAAGTCAATTTCATAGCCCTCAATGATTAAACGTATGAGGGGCTCAGTGACGGTGATGACATGAGCTGGCGCTTGCCCCAGGCACCATCAGTCCTGTTGTTGGATCATCTGGTTGGGGGCTTCTAGCCCAGAGAACCTTTGTCCTCTGGAGCAGTGCACCTTCCAGTGATTGCCTCGGCATAGTGGACATGGGCGAGGGGGCAGTTTGTTTCTTGTTGGACAATCTTTTTTAAAGCGTCCTTGCAAACCACACTGGTGACAAGTCATACCAGGTGATTGGCCTGCTCCATTTTCTGTCCTCACTGAACCACGAAGGTTTGTTTGTCCGAGAGCCATGACTAAGGCTATGGCCTTTCTCTGATCTTGCTTTTCCTTTTCGTCCTGTCCCTCTTGGTCCCTATTGTAGAACACCGAGGTTGCCAGGTTTAATAATGCCTCCAGATTTTGTTCAGGACCCAGGCCTCACTTTTGGAGCTTTCTCATGATATCTGTGGCTAATTGGATAATAAACCTATCTTTTATGATCAATTGGCCCTTGAGGGAGTTGGGTGACAGGGGAGTATATTTTCTTAAGGCCTCCCGTAGCCGCTCAAGGAAGGCAGAAGAATTTTCTTCCTTTCCCTGAGTTATGGTAGACATCATTGAATAATTCATGGGCTTTTTCCTAATTCTCCTTAGTCCTGCTGGAACACAGGTCAACAGATATTTGCAACTCCAGTCCCCATGATCTGAGTCAAGGTCCCAGTGGCAATCCATACTGGAGATGGCTTCCTGACCAGTAGGGAATTTGTCCCTTTTTTCGGCTGTCATTCTATCATTTACTTGACTAATATACCAGGTATCTCCAAACTCTTGGGCTGCAGCTAAAGCTGCATTCTTTTCATTAAAGGCCAGGATTTGATCTGACAACAGCATGACATCACTCCAAGTGAGATTGAAGGTTTGCCATAGACCCTGTAGGACATCTATGTACCTATCCTGATCATCTGAAAACTTCCCCAAGTCTACCTTGATCTGCTTTGAATCAGAGAGGGAGAAGGGGACATGTACCTAGGTTGGGCCAAATTCCCCTCCCCCTAAAGCTTAAAGGGAACATAACCAATAGTCCAGGGGGGTGGGGTGGGTTGTGGTCCCCTGGAGATTTCTTTGCTTGTTTTCTTCTTGGCAGGGGAGATTAGAAGAAGCTTATCATTAATAAGAAGGGGAGCTATAGGGAGGCTAGGATATGGGGGTAAGCTGAGAGGTCTTCTTGTGGGATGTAAATTGCAAGCTTTGCATAGTTGTGGATTCTCCTTCATTGAAAAGAAAGCTTGGACATAAGGTATTTCACACCATTTGCCTTCCCTCTTACAAAAAAGGTCAAGAGGCAGGATAGTATTGTAATTTATATTTTCCTCAGGTGGCCATTTTTCCCCATCAGAGAGAGAATATTGGGGCCAGGACATAGAGCAGAAAAAAAAAAAAAAAAAGAGCCACTTCTTTTTCAGAGTTTGTAGGTCAAGTTGGTTCAAATGGCTTAGTATACATTTCAGGGGTAAGCCTGATGCCTGAGTGTTTCCCATCTGAAAGGAACAAACACCCCGCCATTTTGGTTTTGTTTGTTTTCCCCTCCCCACCCAAGAGCCCGCAAACATCTGTGGACCCTGCTGATCGAAATAGTTGTGCTCACCAAAGCAGCAGCAGAAATCCCTCTTGCCCAAGAACCCGCAAAAGTCCCTGGACCCTGCTGACCAGAATAATTGCACTCACCGATACAGCAACAAAAACCCCTCTTGCCCAAGAACCCACAACAGTCCCAGGACCCTGTTGATTGGAATGGTTGTGCTCACTGATGCAGCAGCAGAAACCCTATTTTTCCTCTTAGACCACAAAGAGAAATAAGGAAGGTCAGATTTAGTGGCTTTTACTGACACATTCTTAAAAATCTGTTAGAGTCCTAAGCATGCTCCTGTTTGTATTGGGACCTTATCCCTGTCCTATAAAGATAGTACACCCCAAAAATGAAGTGGAGGACCATACCCTGAGGGAGGGAAGGGATATCCAGGGTTGGAAGACTGACACCTTTGTCCTTACTTCTCTTCATAAGAATAGGAAAAATATCATTTCTGAGGCTCCCCATATCCTAGCTTCAGGAATAGCTTTTGTTTGCTCTGCTAGTCTGAGGAGGAATCCTGAAATTCCAGATAGTTCTCCCCTACCAATAGGGCTTTGGACAAAAATTATGTCTTTCTCCCTGGTGAGTCTGGGTGCCTAAAGAAGGGAACAGAGTCCTGAAGTTTATACTAGAAATAATTCTTACAGAAGAAACTAGAAAAGCACAAGAGACAGGGAGTGGTTTTTAGAAGCAGAACTAGCCTCGGAGAAGAGAGGTGAGAGGAAGTTTGTCTGACAGGCATTAGGAACTAGGAGGCAAGGATCAGGACAGATAGGATAGATGGGAGAGTATCACTTGGGCGACATGATTTGAGAGTTCCACTCATGGCTACAGGGTCAACCAACTTTTTGTCAGGACCCCAGAGGTGAATGGCTTTCCTAGTCGCTTTTAGCTGGTCGACAGTTGCCTGGCATTTAGTCCCCAAATTCTAAGGAAAAATAGGACAGAATAGCAAGTGAAAGGGGTCTGATGGTACTCACTGCTTGGTGATAGTCCCATCTGGGTTGACAAGATGTGTCTGGAGTTGGTTCCTTCCAGTGGGTTCTTAGTCTCGCTGATTTCAAGAATGAATCCTCAGACCTTCACAGTGAGTATTACAGTTCTTAAAGATGGTATGTCCAGAGTTTCTTACTTCTGGTGGGTTCATGGTCTCACTGACCTCAAGAATGAAGCCGTGGATCCTTGTGGTAAGTGTTACAGCTCTTAAAGATGGTGCAGACCCTGAGAGTGAACAGCAGCAACATTTATTGTGAAGACAGAAAGAACAAAGCTTCCACAGCATGGAAGGGGACCCAAGCAGGTCGCTGCTGCTAGCTGGGGTGGCCAGCTTTTATTCCCTTATTTGTCCCCACCTATGTCCTGCTGATTGGTCCATATTGCAGAATGCTGATTGGTCCATTTTACAGAGTGCTGATTGGTGCATTTACAATCCTTTAGCTAGACACAGAGTGCTGGTTGGTGCGTTTTTACAGAGTGCTGATTGGTGCGTTTACAATCCTTTAGCTAGACACAGAGCACTGATTGGTGCATTTTTACAAAGTTCTGATTGGTGCATTTACAATCCTTTAGCTAGACAGAAGAGTTCTCCAAGTCCCCACTCGACCCAGGAAGTCCAGCTGACTTCACTTCTGTATTATATACATAAGCATATACCCTTTCTACATCTAGGAAATTATAATGGACACATTAGGTATGTATATAAAGCCTGCTTTCCCATAACTCACAAATCTTTACTTAACGCCAGAGCTTTAACAGAAATGGTTCTTCACATTTGCTCATTCACTGTGTCTCATTTCACTTTTCTTTATTAAAGATTCTATCTTTGAAGACTGCTCTTTCGAAATCAAATTTAAATGAAGTGAAATATTCTTGATAGCATATATTCCAACAGAGAAGTGATTTTTTAAATTCATTATTTTTTTGTAGAGGTGGGATCTTGCTATGTTGCCTAGGCTGGCCTCAAACTCTTGGCCTCAATAGATCCTCTCACCTCTGCCTCCCAAAGTGTAGGAATTAGAGGTGTGAGCCACTGTGTGTGACCAGAAGTTGTTATTTAAACCAAATATTCTAAGATCAATTAAATAAGATGTGAAACCTATAAACATTGAAGTTATAAGTTATTACATTGAAAATTTTTGACAAATAAAGCAAATCAATATATTGTGTAAAATTAACCAGCTATTTGACCTAGTGGAAAAGAGACTTTTAGAATTTAACAATCCTTGGTTCAAACCTTAGCTCTACCACTAATTGGATAGTTTCTAACCCTTTTTAAACTCTTGTTAGTTTTATCATCATATTCATCACTATATAAATTCTCATTTTTTCAGATGTCTAAAAGTTAAAACACTTTCATATTCTAGGGCCAAAAGCAATTAAAGACAATTTCAAAAATAATATTTATAGTATCTGGTGTTCTTATCAATTAGTAAAAATACAGAGGGAGAAAAACCTTTTCTTCATTTACAATTGTCACTCCACTGCAGATGCTGAGGAATCTATAACAGTTGCATGGCCAGTTCTAGTATGTAAAAAATAATGAGAAACCTACCAGGAACAAAAAGTAATGAACCCAGGACAAACGTGAGGACAAGCTTTAAACTTGCAAGGACTATTATGCTTCAAAATGGTGAGACAGTAGCTATTGAGGCCTAGTCACAAAATCCATCTTTTTACACTGACAGTTGTACATGCCCCTCTTATCTATAAATTGGGGATAATCATGCTGCCATGGAAAATGCATTTCAAAGACACTGTGATAACTCAACATATCATTATGCTATTACATTTGACTCACGGGCCTGATTACTGATACATGCAGTGTCAAAAACAGTTTTCTCATCTTGTTGCTAAATGAAAAATGAAAAATAAATATATTGCTATTAACATTCTCTACCAGTTCTGAAGTTGTCACATTTAACTGAGTCAACATTTCATCATCAGACCTATTTAAATCCTATTATCAAACAAGTGACCAGTGTTACAGAAACTGCTTTGTCCTTGCCTTTTAAGATTCTCTCATAAACAGGGCAATTAAATAGGCAGTTATTATTTTGGCCTTTTTGTTCTGATATGTCTTACTGAAAGGAATGTATATTCCATTATTTTCTCAGTTTTATAAATATATAATGTCTCCAAATTCTGTATGTAAATTTTCCTCATTATGAATGTGTCAGTTTTTTGAATCTGACTTGTTTTTCTTCATGCGTGCTGTATTAGGCTCTTCTGGCATTGCTATAAAGAAATATCTGAGAAGGGTAATTTATGAAGAAAAGAGGTTTAATTGTCTCACGATTCTGCAGGCAATACAGGAAGCATAGCAGCATTTGCTTCTGGGAAGGCCTCAGGAAGCTAACAATCATTACAGAAGACAAAGAGGTAGCAGGCACATCACATGGCAAAAGCAAAGGCAAGAGAGAGAGAGAGATGCCACACACTTTTAGACAGAGAGATATCATGAGAAGTCACTCACTACTGTGAGGACAGCACCAAGGGGATGGTGCTAAACCATTCATGAGAAATCCACCCCATGATCTAATCACCTCCCACTAGGCCCCACCTCCAGCACGGGGGATTACAATTCAACAAGAGATTTGGGTGGGGAAAATATCCAAAGTATATTACATGCCTTGTTTATGTTCTAATTCAGAGCCTCTCTCCCCAGTTTTGATCCCATATCTTAAGCTAGCGAGGTCCATTTGCATAGATTATGGGTGAATTTATGAGGAATGCCTCAGTTTTTACACCCTGTGTACTCTGATGTTCTGCTTCTTTCTTTCTTCTTATCTGCCATTGATATTTTTCTTGGAGATGATCATGATAGTTTTGTCTTCTTGCATTATTTAGACTTGTGAGCTAATCTTGGTTTTCCTAGATTTCTTTCTTCAGTATTCTAAAAAAAAAAAAAAAAAAAAAAAAAGTAGCTCTGTCTTCCTTTGGTAAATTTCCCTTTCTTAAATTTAAATATTAGAATGTAAGTCAGAGACATCATTTGCTCAGCACTCTTTACCATGACCATAGGGGATGATGAAAAAGTCCAAAGTACTTTTTTCTTTGCTAGGAAGTTCCTTCCCTCTATATTTGCATACACAAACCCACCATATTTTTCAAGTGCATTTAGTTTGTCTCCAACCACAAAACCACTGTGATGGTGATCCTAGCATAACGGTAACCAATCAACACTCTGCCCAGACTAAAATGTTATGCAAAGCTTTCAGACCAAGTACAAACTCTTGAACATGGCTAATCAGCTCTTCATGATCTACCTCCTGTTTATCTTACCAGTTGATGATAAGGTATTAGGGCTTGAAGCATTATTACTCTTTATGCAATTGCTTGAATGGTTACCTTCTTTTACATTTTTGTGTTTTTGCCAGTAATTCAAAGACATAACAAAGTTTTCTTTAGAACTACTATTTATTAGTTGAAGGCTCTATCCTTGGGAAATTATGCTTGGTGCCAGGATAAAAATGACCACTGATAAGACACAAATTCACCTCCAGAGGAAGAAGCTACCTTTGTGTTATGATGCATCATGCCCAAAACAAATCATAAATAATGGATAAAATTTTGATAAGTAGACAAGGGAGAAAGGTCATTCTTAGGGTGATGCAAAATAGCATGAGCTCTGATTTCAGAATTTCTGGTCCAATTGTTCTAGGATTGGTTGAGGTCTAAGAATTTGCATCTCTAACAAGTTATTGGGTGATATGGATGTGCTGATTGGAGAAGACCATGGGTTTCAAAGAGAAAACACAGAATCATCATGGTTGAACTGAGAATAATATAGTAGTCAATAGGCAGTATTCTTTAAATAAACAGTAAAGGAACAGACCATAAGTAACCCAAGTAATAGAAAACAGGGCTGAAAGGAAAGAAGGCACACCTTTCCCTTCCCCAGCCTTGTAAGCTAGATTCCATACTGGATACAATCTATTTGAATTTATATTTTTTACCATAATTGTTTGAAGAAGATTCATGGTATCTGAGAATTTTTTAAAAATACATATGTTTAGTTTATAGTTTTTTAACAGAGAAACATGATGCTCATTTAGAATAATAATGTGAATATTTTTAACTTTTAAATAAAATGTTCTAAAGCAGGAAGGGATATTATGGCAAACTTCTTTATTTTAAGGGTAGAAAAATAAAGATCAATATGTATACATTATTTGATGGAATCACTTTGCTATATAAAGAAAGAAAATTTAAGATTTAAGGTTTTTTTACACTCCCACCAACAGTGTAAAAGCATTCCTATTTCTCCACATCCTCTCCAGCATCTATTGTTTCCTGACTTTTTAGTGATCCCCATTCTAACTGGCATGAGATGGTATCTCATTGTGGTTTTGATTTACATTTCTCTAATGACCAGTGATGATGAGCTTTTTTGCATATGTTTTTTGGCCACATAAATGTCTTCTTTTGAGAAGTGTCTGTTCATATGCTTTGCCCAGTTTTTAATGGGGTTGTTTTTTTCTTGTAAATTTAAGTTCCTTGTAGATTCCCCAGAAATAAGAAAGCTTTTACACTGTTGGTGGGAATGTAAATTAGGTCAACCATTGTGGAAGACAGTGTGGTGATTCCTCAAGGATCTAGAAACAGAAATACCATTTGACCACCCAGCAATCCCATTACTGGGTATATACTCATAGAATTATAAATCATTCTACTGTAAAGACACATGCACATATATGTTTATTGCAGCACTATTCACAATAACAAAGCCTTGGAATCAACCTAAATGTCCATCAATGACAGACGGGATAAAGAAAATGTGGCACATATACATAATGGAATATATGCAGCCATAAAAAAGGATGAGTTCATGTTCTTTGCAGGGACATGGATGAAACTGGAAACCATCATTCACAGAAAACTAACACAGGAACAATCAAACACCACATGTTCTCATAAGTGGGAGTTGAATAATGAGAATACACGGACACAGGGAGGGGAACATCACACACCGGGGCCTATCTGGGGGTGCGGGACTAGGGGAGAGATAGCATTAGGAGAAATACCTAATGTAGATGACGGGTTGATGGGTGCACCCATCAACCACCGTAGCACGTGCATACCTATGTAACAAACCTGCAAGTTCTGCACATGTATCACAGAATATATATATATATACACACACACACACACACACACACATCTGTGTGTGTGTGTTTCTCCTGATGCAATATGAATTTGAGTATAAGATGGTTTGTAAACTATTTATAATTTTACCTCATGCTACTGGTTGAAGCTGAGACTCCTATTATTTCTACACATTTTTAATCCACCTACTTAAAACTTGAAGTTCCTATTTACTCATTTTCTTTGTTTCTAAAACTATTGATAAACTTGGCTTTTTCATACTTTTAAGTTCAGCTGTCAGTATTATTAGGACCACTACTAATGCTCAAATAAAGAACACAAGATGTAAACTATGAAACATTATATTATAAATAACTGTAGAAAGTTGACTTTTGTTCTTGTAAAGCAAATTGTCAGAGTGCACAAACAGATTCATTATTTTGTGATTTACTAGTTATATCTCATCCATCATTCTATAGTATCATGAATGAGTACCTACTGCAAATTGAGGCAGATGTAATTTTTTAAAATATCATTCTTTTATCTGTGATTCAAAAAAGGAATAATAATATCTCTTGGCAAATTTCCACTTAACTCTGAAGTACATAGAGGTTTTAACTCTTTTGAGACATAAAATCAATATAAACTGACCTTGAAAAATGAGAGAAACTCCTTAAAAGTAGTGACAAGATTTAGTATAGTGCTTCAGTTAGAAAGTATCCAAGATGCTATGGAACCAATATTCAACTTTTAGAGACACGAATGCTTAAACATTGCAATGAAGTCAACTTTGCAAAGCACATACAATATAATATATGAAAACATCAATGGCATAATATTTTAATTATTATATGAAATATCTGATTTATTAAAACAGTAGTTCTCCAAAATCTTCATTAACAACATATACTGGATATTTTCTTTCGCTTTCCAGATTCACTCTCCACCCTTCTTTATAATCCTCTGTGCCCCAACAGACAAACCACTATGAACTATGTCAGTGGACTCTCTTGCCTTGTGACCTTAGTTAAAATAAAAAGAGTCACTTTCAGGAGATGGACACTAGTCAGAGAGTGAGGGTGGGATATATGTTTTCAAAATTCCTTCCCTGCTGATTTGCTATTTCTCTATCAAGTTTCTGCTCCAGACAAGAGGCCATTCCCATATGGTTGTCCTCTCTGGATCTTGAAAATTACTCTTTTCCACATCCCAAATTGTTGTATGTGCTTCCACCATTGGTAAAACTTGTAGCACTATATTCTGTGGTGTCCCTAAATAGGACGTTAGTTAATTCTACTCTAGCTGCCTAACTTGAGGGTGATGTTTCCTATCAGAACATTGTTACTTCAACCATCCTCAATATCCCATAATAAAACCAATTCATAAGAACATAAATACTAATAGTAACATTTTGTATCAGTATAAATATTGAATAAATAATGAGATGAGTATGAATTTAACGTATGACCTCAGATTACTAAATAACTACCTGTGAATTTAAAAAATACACACATACTTAAAGTATGATTGCTTTGACATTATGTTACAACAAATTCACAGCTAGCAAATTACTAGTGAAGTTTTATTCCTTAAGAATTTTAAAATAATTTTGTGTATATCCATGTTAATGAAGGGTTAACATAATTACTAATAATTACAGTTTAAAAATACTGTTGCTGAAAAGACATATCTCTATCCACTATAGGAATAAGCAACTATCCATATGAGGTAAATATAGTTAATAAATATTACCTAATAATTATTTGTAATTTTGTAAAACAGAAGACAGCAATTGAAAATCACAACCAGTTCAAGTTTTATGATACAGTGAAAGCACATTACTGAAGTCACAATTGCAGGAGGTGCAAACATAATCATGAGTAGAAATTTAGCATTTTATAGCAATCAGATTTCTTACTAAAGTGTCACAAGAATTCTGATAAGATAGAAAATATAATTTATTCATATCATATTTACATTATTCTTACTGATTCATTTACTAAGTTACCAGTAAGTAGCTTTGAAACATGTTTAAATGAAATTCTATAGTGGTACATATTGGTAATTAGAATCTAGACATATGGGTTAGTGTTACATATTTTCAAGAATTATTCCAGGTGATTTTCATATACTACACATCGAAAAAAATTATCATACTTTTAATTTGACAATGTAATAAACATAAAGTATTTTTATGAGATTTCTAATTAACAAATTTTCATTACATGTGCAGCATTAGTGTTATATATTACTTTTATAAAAACTTAGTTTTACACTTAATATGAGAATCAGTATTTGTATTTGAGATATGTATATTTTTTAAAACACAGCTACTCCAGAAAAACTCTTAATATTCTTAGCAAAATCTACTCATTTTGAATTAAAATAGTAAAATAGTAAAATACAGTCGAAGGCCATATTGTAAAGTCATTTTAATATCTGCAAAGTATTGTGGCCAAATTTACACACATGCTTGCATTTGCACACACAGACACACACATATAATAACCTCCCTGCATATACACCAGGTACAGTAATTTAAAATTGAGACAACTGGAAGCAGAATTTTAAGGAAACTCAAAAGGCAATATCCCTTTCAAGATGAACTCAGAGAGCAGTGTCTGAAAGTTGTGGCAATGCAGGGAGTACTGACTCTTGCAAAGATTTTAAGAACTAACAATATCCTGTGCATGCATAATTCTTCCTTCTCAAGGCAAAGTAGCAACCACTTCATGAAAGTAGCAAGTACTTCATGAAATGTGCTACAAGAGGAGATCTTATTAGGACAGATAATTCCATAAGTAATAACCACACTTTATTCAGTAAGAGTCCTGATACTGTTTTGTCCAATCAACGTGTCTCATCATTTCATACTCCAAGTACTAGATAAACCCCAGACCCTGGTTGCCCAGGCCAAACCCCCAAATCTAAATCTGCATACTGCATGACTAAGGCTGGGGATGGGGTAGGGGTGGGAGATACCTAGTTTTCACCATTCCTATCTGTTCTAAATAACCACTTTCCCTATTCCCAGAAACACTGTGTCTCTCAAATGACAACCATTTCATTTGCATTTGATGTCTTCAGCTCTCTGTGCCAGTAGTTTTTCATAAGGTCACATTTCAGCTGATTGATCAATTTAGAGGGTGAGATGCACTGGATGTCTTGAATGGCTGACATCTTCTTGCCTCCATGATGGTCTTAGGGCCTCCCTTCCCCATATACTCTCTCTCCAAATTGTATCTCCAGTAGAATATCCAGATTTTTTTCATGGTAGTTCAGGGCTCCCCATAGTGCAAACGTGAAAGCTTCCATGTTGTCTTTTGTCTTAGGCAGAGAATTGAGACAGTATTGCTCTCCCCATACCCGAATAGTTCAAACAAGTCACAGGCCTAGCCTAGATACAAGGGAAGGTTCATTCTTAGGTTGTGAATGTCAAGAGATGTGGTCACTGGGAACCATCAGCATAACAGACTTCCAAACACACCGCCAAACCATCTAGTTAGCTAGATTTACCAAGTTCTACAAATGACCCCTGAATTTAAAAATATTTTAGTTTGACACACCCATTCTAACACTGTCAATGGAAACAAAAGAAACACAGTATCATTATGCAAACATATGGCCATTCAATGCCATCTTCCATTAATGAATTTGAGAGTGATCAGAGAAGAGGGAGTAGATACTAACTGTCCTGCCTGAGTTCATTTTCAATTCTATTTCAAGATTAGACTCCAACAAGACTATTAATATTTAATAATACTCCAAACATAACTTTATGGTGCCAAATTGACACACTCTTAATATACAAGGACCCAGATTTACAGGGATGGTCAAGAAATGAGATTTATAGTCTCTAAATATATGTAAAAATTAGGATCATTACTACATAGTAATTTACTAAAATAGTTGCCAGTGAAATAAAATGAATACAGTGATAAAAATAATTAGACAGGGGATCCTTGAATTTGTTTAACTAAATGATGTGATGTAGAATCTTGATAGAAATCAAACTCCTAAAATCATAGTTTCCTTTTCACTTATTAAAGAAACGAATACCATTGGAACAACTAATGTTCCTTTTCCTACAATGTAAATTGCACTTTTATTTTTGGGTTGATATCAGCTAGCTTTAGATGTGGGGGACTCCACATTGAAATATGTGAAACAAGTCAAATCTTATACATCAGTCAGTTCCCTGAGAAAGGAGCACCTGGATAATGAAGACAGGTTTTATGACAGACCTCTTGAGGTTTACCACTAAGAACAAAGCTAGTGACTGACTGGATAGGCCAGTGAGGTACTGCCTGGCTATATAGTAAGGGCAAGAGAAATATTGTTCTTAGAGAAGTCTCACTTGGAATCCAGAAAGGAGTATGGTGAGGTAAAGGGAAAAATGGGGAAATAGCGATGCTGTTTGATAACTGTCTTCACATAATTGTTGTCACATCTGCCACAGACTTTCTGTTTAAGTTTGGCTTTAATGCAGCTCAAATCCCCTATAGCCTGGCCTCTTTATGCTTTTCTGACAGACAGTCTTGTGAGTCACGTCTTTGCAATTTGTTTGCCTCTAACACTTAAACTGGGCAAATGGCAAAACCTAGGAGGGCCACACAGTGCCACGAGGACTTTTGACAGAGGGTCCTTGCATCCTCATTTCTGTTAGAGATCTTTAACATGAAATAGTGTAGTTCATAGTAAGATCAGGAAATTTCACTTTTTTATTTAAAAAATCTGCTTTCATGAACTCTCATGGATCAGTCCTAACACAATGACTCCTTAGTTTCCTAAAAGAGGCTAGATTCTTTGTTCTACTGTGCCCTTGTCAATAAGCAATGCCATTTACAAAATAATATATAAATAAATAGAATCTAAACATGAACAAAAGGGGTGAAAAGGAGTTGAATTTCAGGACTTGGGTCAATATTTTTTTCTGTTTATTTCTTTGCCAAGCACTATAATTCCATTGTACATATAAATGGGTCGTATTGGTGGATTACCGCTAAGAAAGACAAACAACAAAACAAAACAAAGCAAACACAAAAACAAGTAGAGTAGTTAACAGTCTGTTAGCTAAAGTTTTAACTCTCAAGTGGATCAATAAACTCCCAAGCCTTAGGAATAACTGTGCTTACAAAAATGTTCACATTCTCATCATCACATAATCAATACAATAAATAAACTGGTTGAAAAATCTGTTTCTGCCTATTTCCCTTCTTCCTACTCTGACTCCAGTGAAGGGCCCACTTCAGTGAGCTCAGCCATTGATCTTTCTATCTCTCATCCATTTCCCTTGTCACTGAATAGGTATAATTTTAAGATACATGTAGACACACACAACTTCCAGAGAATAAAATATACAAATACACACACACACACACACACACACACAATTTTATTATATATACAATTATATCTGCAAATGCACACATATATAATTGTGTATATTATCAGGTTTCTTACCTGATATGAAATGTGTTACTTAAAAATGTAGGTACACAATTATTGTCTCTTCATTGAAAAGTTTAATCCATAATTTTTCTGCCTTATTTCATTCAGGGGAATAAGGGACAAGAGATTTTGTCATTCTCTTCATTCTCTCTTGAAGTATTCCCTAAGGTAGAAGAGCAAATCAACATGTATGAACAAGTCACTATGCTGTAAGTCAGCACTCTTTCAAAGCACATTCTGTCTCTTTCTGGCTCCACTTTTACATGCTGCAAGTATTTAAGGCAGGCTGGCTGTCCCAATCCCTTTAGTGAACTGGATAAGTTGAGTTATATTCTCTCTAGGGATCTGGTCTTATTTCTCTCATTCTTTCTCCATAGGTACACCCAATTATTCCTTTACAAACATACAGAATGGGAAAGAGGGAATAGGAATAATTTAGTCTAAAATCTAAACTGTGATTTCTAACTCAATCATAAAAGTTATCATGAAAATACCAAGCTGGTGATCAACAACCAGTATTTTATTATTGTTTGGCTTCCCTGGAAGGAGGAGTAAATTACATATATGAGCTCTAGCAATGTTGGCTTTATTTAAATTTTATTAACTTCCATTTAAATAACATTCCAATAAAATAACTTAAAAATAATGATACAGAGATGGATGTATGGCAGGTAGTCTAGGTTACATTCTAGCAAGCATTTCTGCACTTCCTGCTTCTCAAGAGCCCTCAAGTTATGTTACTTATCAATTTGTATCCATTCCCAGCTCCAAAAGTAGAGGAGGACATAAATAATCAGAATATTCCACTGCCCTGGACAAGGGTGGCTACAGTATAGACATGAGTCTAAGATATTTCAATAAATACAAGTATTAGAACTTTGGGAGAGAATACTGGTACAAAGATACCCATGTCCAGAAGCTCATGGTAATCATCTTACAACTACAAGCACAGCCCCCTTTGCTAAAGTTCATATTGCAGAGTCAAGGCCAAGAGACATAAAGTAACTGAGCTATTGGTGACATTATTGAGTTGTTGAATCACGTCAAATACACCTCTAGGCTTTTCATGTATTTTGTATCTCTATCTATCTCTGTATCTACATTGCTTAACAGTTTGAGTCAACTTTTCTGTTATTTAACCAAGGCTATATAACTCATATAGCGTTTTTATGTTTTTCAGAGAAGATTTTAAAAAACAACATCTCAGATATTTTTCAGTCAGCATTTGTCTTTTCTCCCCATATTGCCCTCCTCCCACTTACATCTGTATTTCCCCAATGAGAACTGCAAGTGTATTATGTGGCTCTAACTGTGGCCATGGGAAGATTAAACCCGATGAACCTGAATGATATTTTTTTCTAACTGGAAATAAAGAGAGTTAATGGTAGTAGAAACTGAGAAGTATGAAGCTCAAGAGCTCTTGATAGTTGTATTTCCCACTACATAGATGAAACTGCTCACTGCTTGCAGAGCAATAAAGTGAAGTGAATACAAAGATAATTGCAAAGCTGAGGTTGGAGTGTTGAGCCCTCACAGAATCAAATCTATGTATTGACTGGTCCATGGGTTCTAATGACATCACCATTCTTCCCAGAGATGAGAGCAAAACAATTCTCACTTTGGGACTACGTTTCTATCATTTGAAACTGCAAAACTATTGACAAATATATTTTGAAGAATTTAAAAGATAATTATCTTTGAAATTATTAATTTCTTTCTTTTATTTCAATAGCTTTAGGGGTATAAGTGATTATTGGTTACAAGGATGAATTGTATAGTGGTGAAGTCTGAGATTTTACTGAACTGGTCATCTGAGTAGTGTACGTTGTACCCAATGCGTAGTTTCTTACCCCTCATCTCCCTCTCACTCTCCTCCTTCTCAGTCTCCAGTGTCCATTATATTACTCTGTATGCCTTGGTGTACCCAGTTTATCTCCTACTTATGTAAGTGAGAACGTGAGAACATGCAGAATGTGGGTTTCCATTCCTGAGTAACTTCGTTTAAAATAATGGCCTCCAGCTACATCCAGGTTGCTGCAAAAGATTTTAAAAAGAGATTATTTTGTTCTTTCTTATGGCTGATTAGTATTCCTATATATTCATATATATATTATTTATATATGTATATATAAGAATACATGTTGAATATATGTAATGCATATGTATATAATATGCATACATTATATTTAATACACTTATATACATATACAGTATATATATTTTTTATTTACCCACACACACACAACACATTTACTTTGTCAACTCTTGAGGATATATGTGACCTGTACTCAAGTCTCACAGCAGAAGATACCAGCACCAGCTCTGATGGCAAGGGAGTGACATAGACTCTGAGATTCTTTGGGTATAAATAGACTTAGTGTGTGGACTTTATCCAATGCCAGTTGTAGTAGTTAAGAACCGGTCATGTAGACAGACTCTGGACCTCCTGGTTAGCCAGCGTGATGCAGGCAATGATGATAGCTGAGGTCACACACAAATTTTCTCCTTCCTTGGCATTTTGTTATTGTGCCTGTGGATGCTGCAATGGACTGTGTCAGCCGGTCCCCAGACAAGAAATGGCCCTTGCAAAAGAACACCAACTGTGGTAGTAGCAGGAAGATTTGTGTCGCCTTAAGCTACCTCAGGGAGGTACTCTGCTCTCTCAGGCAATGGACAGGGCTATAGAACTCCCCAAAGTTTCTGTCCTTCGTGTTAAGTAAGCTACCAGGACGAGTGAAGGGGCAAAGTCAGCTGGGGCTGAGTCAGGCAAGTTCATGCTCTGAATGCCCATGTGCTGGTACAAGCAGCAGCCCCAGTGGGAATCAAAGGGCAGTCTTCTAGCCACAGGAAGGAGTGCAGCTGCCCCTCATGTATAGAAGAGTCCATATGGGGAGTGGAGAGTAGCAGGTGGCAGTAAGCTCCATCCAGCTTCCATGCACTTGGCAAGGCACGTCTCACACACACAGTGTTCCACTAGCAACAGCCAGCTAGGTTTCAAGGCAGTCTGTGCCCAGAACTTAATACTGACCCAGGCCATATTCCTTTCTCACTGAGACAGAAACTGTGGCTTTGAGGCCATGGCCTTTGTGGTCCCCTCACAAAGCAGGGCATCCAGCTCCTGTGTCTGTGGCTACAACATACTTCCCACTCATCGCTTGGTTCTGGCTAAGTGAGTTTGTCCCTGCTTGAGATTATATCACGCATCTCAGTTGTGAGCTTCTCTCAACCTGTGGCCACTTTCTGAGTTAACCGCCTTCCATGAGGAGGTCCCCTGTGAGGTAGGATCCGGAATGGCTGGCTACTTTCCATCCTTGCTGGAGTCTGGGAGAGCAAAGCATGGCCCGATGTTGTTCCTTCTCATACACTCCCTACTGCTCATTAAATCGGTTCCAATGCTGGGTAGGGTTAAGGCCTTCCCTGTTGGCCTGGATTGCCAAATTCCCCAGTGGGAGTGCATATCCCAGAGGCAGTTTCTCCTCCTCTTATGCTCTGGGGACTTACAGTATTCCACTTGTCTCACAGTGTATGCTGCAGCCTGCCACTTCCTTCAAAAGGACTGTGGTTTCTTTCAGTTTTCCCATTAAGTTCCTGTGTTGCTTCTTGAAAAATGAGTTCACAGCATGAGCCCCTACATGTTATTTTGTCTTGCCAAGTGGGAGAGGCATACTCACAGTGTTTCCAATCTGCCATGCTGAGGAAAAAATAATGTAATTCCTCTCTTTTCAAGTCACCGAAATATGACACCTAAAATTTACATTAGAAACTTCTCTCCTTTCTTTTAGTACAATTATTTAAATACTTAGATAATAAATTTTATGTATCCATACAGCTTTTTAATCCTCACATTTAGGGAAACAAATACATTTATATAAAGTAAATACTCATTCTCTAAATTTAATCTCAGGATTTTTTTTACAACTTTACAAGTTGTAAAGTACTCAAGAGATGTTCTTGTTATCTACAACATCAGCAGAAAACTCTGAAGTGAGTTACAAACTTGCAGGTGCAATAAGACTATCGATCACTATTCTGCACATAAACATCAAGTGTTTTCCAAGTGGCAGGTGAAAGCTTTTTTATAAAAAGGAATGTATACAAGAATGCTTTGCTGTGAGCATTGCATATAAAAGCATGAATAGCTTGGCAGAAAATCACAGAAAAATAGGCTAACACTTGGAAAAAGAGTGTTTTGGAGAGTGGATGTTTATTTACCTAATTCAGTTCCGCTTCTTAGACTTCTCAGACTGAAAAATAAAACAACCTTGATACAACATCTAACAGCCATTTCAATATCCAGTGGGGCAAGTGATTCTTATTCCTTCTTGTCACTTGCATATTCATCATATTTTAGAACTTTATTTTTTTCAAGAAATGATGAGTGTATATTTCTTGACCAAATATTTATATTGCACATGTATTCTTTTTTTATATCCACATTATTTGTCCACACTGAGTGAATGGCTCAATAGAGTGAGTTTTGATTACATAATTTACCATAAAAATTATTGAATAATGCAGAAACAAATGTAAAAACTGTCCTAGAATTCAGAAAATTAATGTAATACTTTAGTCTTTGGGAAAAAATGTTTAATCCTTTAAGCACTTTTTGGGAAAAAATTCTGAGACTAAAATCAAAGTTTACCCTTACTAACTGTACAATTTGAAAACTGAAGCCAACATAATTTCCTGTCTCTATGTCGGACAATATTGGAGCAGGGAATACTTTCCAATTAATAGGTTAACTAATATTGAGAATAAGCAAAGTCAACTAAGCTATTTGATTGAGAAAATACTTGCTTCTAAAAGATGAGACTGTGACCAACTGAAATAGCTTATTTAATAGGACAAATTGGTTGCTTGTCAATAATTGCTTCAAGACCCTTGCTTACTATGGCAAGTAATCTAAAACTTTTATGTTATAAACTAAAATTTCAACCAACTCTCTGTCTTGCAAAACTTTGTTTAAAATCACAAAGCCCAGGTTCCAATATCTTACAAATGATTTTCTTTGGTGTTTCACTTCTGTATAACACTACTAAGAAAACAAAATCAAGGTGATTTTCTTGTACTGCAGTAGGAGTAATAAATTTAACTTTGCTTATTCAACATTGTTGTTGCTGTTGTTTGGTTTGTTGATTGGTTTATCTGGATTTTGAGATTTTGCTTGTTGACAAACCTGGAGATGTCATTGATATCCAATACAAACACCCTTGCTACTATGGCCGAAGTCCTCAACTGAGAAAAGCATAGTCCTCTGAGGTGACTTAATCCTCATGCTTGGGAGTCACTTCTTTAGTGCTGAGGTCTTTCTTAGACATCTGTTTAAATATGACAGTGAGGTAGTCCTCATTCAGTCTGAATTCAAATTCATTTTTTTTTTAATTTTCTAGCTCAAACTATATTTTGCTTTGTAGGAAACAGAAACCTTTAGGAATACTTCAACTAATCTTATTTAAAAACTGTTCTCAGTGAAAAAATGCCTTCTTACTAGCCTTCCTGTCCGTTCTTATCACTTTATGCCTTGAGACTTTAAGAAAAAGTCAAAAGAAAGATGAGTCCATATTGGAGAAAACCTAAAGGACAGAAGAATTGAGAAATCCTTATCTGAATGGCATACTTGGGTAAACTTTGCCTTTGGTCATCTTTTCAAAAAAAAGTTAAGAATTTTTTTTTTTTTTCCAATCTCTTTATGTCCCTGGGAATAGCTTTGTTCCAACCCACAGAACTGGAGGATTTGTCAGGTTGGAGATGACTGGTCTTAGACCAGTTCTTGAAAAAAGAAGGTATATTAGTCTGTTTTCAGGCTGCTGATAAAGACAAACTGGAAACTGGGTGATTTATACAGGAAAAAGGGTTTAATAGACTTACAGTTCTACGTGACTAGGGGGGTCTCACAATCATGGCAGAAGGCAAGGAGGAGCCAGTCATGTCTTACATGGATGGTAGCAAGCAAATAAAAGCTTGTGCAGGGAAACTGCCCCTTACAAAACCATCAGATCTCATGATACTCGCTCACCTTGATGAGAACAGCATGGGAAAGACCTACCTCTGTGATTCAATTACCTCCCACTGGGTCCCTCCCACAACACATGGGAATTCAAGATGATATTTGGGAGGGGACACAGCCAAACTACATCAGGAGGTTTGCTTATGCAAACAGTTACTAATCTGTTACTAATCTGTTAGTTACAGTTACTAATCTCTTGTAAGGTATTGGTCATCTGCTTGATTCTCTAGGAAAAAAAAGAACTTTTAAACTCTAGTTTATATTTCTGTAACTAACATTATTTTTACTAAGAACAAAAAGAAATTGTCACTTTAAAATATCTTTTAACATAAATGAGATCTTTTGTGTGAAATATGAATTACCACAATTATGAAAGAAACACTCATAAGATTACCATTTGTCTAGGAGTATACTTTCTTCAGTGTGGGAGGCCACTCTCAGTTTCTGTACTTTGGAAATTAAAACAGTAACACTTTTTATTCTTACGGCTTGATGAAATTTTCTAGTGCCTAAAGTTTATTTCTTGCACTGGCTATTGGCCATAATAATTCTTTCTCCCTTTCTCTCTGTCTCTCCCTGTATGTGTGACAAAATATTTTCCCAAATTAATATCACCTTCCCTCTTTATTAGGGAATATGAATGGGCCTTTAATAGGTTTTGCTTCATATTCCCCCTTTATCCTTCTTCATACTTTCTCCATTCTCTTGGGAAATTCTGAAGACTAATTATTTATTAAATATTGTTTATTACATGAGCATTTTAGAAATTACAATCATAGTAAATAGAAAATTTTAGAAATTCTACTCCAGTTAAATAGTCATAATTTCTAAAATAAAAAGTAAAAAAGTATTTGCTTCTTTTGTGTTTGACCCTTACATCTGAAAAAGAATAGTTTAATTTGTAGCTTGGGCAAGGGTCTTGGTGCCTAGATAAGCAGAAATGTTAGACATACAGAAGTTTCAGGGGGCATACCAGAATGTTAATCTTGGAGATACGGATACAGAGATTTCTTTATACTAAAGAGTTGATGTAATATTCCTCATACATAAATGATGCTTTAGAAAAATTAGAGTGAATTAATTATAATACTCTTTCTTGTTTTATCACAATTTAAAAATGATTTTAAAACAATATTTTACTTTGTCCAACATTTGATTTGGATTTCAGACTAAATTGTAAATATATCTTTTAAAAAGTTACCTTTAAAAGTTTGTTTTATTGATCCAATGAATAAAATTTGTCAAAGTAATAAAAAGTGTAACTTGATATTCTTTCGTTTTCTATCTGCTAATATTTTCTTTTACCCAGAAAGAATAATGCATGTTAACTTATTTAAAATGATAATTAATATGAATGGTGTCCTTAAGGAGAAGGATATTACAGAGTTGTTGCTTCTCTCTCATACTATTTAGATAAATTAAAATGTCTTTAGACTTGGTTCACAGGAAAGAAAAATTGGGGGGCTTTCAGATAGTGAACCTTCCTAGTAATTCCTACTTATTTTATTATTTCTATTAAATAAACACAATAAAATGATTATAATTAAACATCTTCTTCTCCATACATTCATCCTCAAAGTGAAATTCTAGACAATTAAGTAGAGGCCTAATGTTACTGATTTGGAAAGAATCTTCTACTTAGCTATGAAAAAGTTGCTAACTACTAGCTTGTGGACCAACTGATCCATATATTATAATTGGTTACACAATGTTTTCAAATATTGAAAATTGTGCTGGGCGCGGTGGCTCAGGCCTGTACACTTCGGGAGGCCGAGGCGGGCGGATCATGAGGTCAGGAGATAGAGACCATCCTGGCTAACACGGTGAAACCCCGTCTCTACTAAACAAAATACAAAAAATTAGTCGGGCGTAGGGGCGGGCGCCTGTAGTCCCAGCTACTGGGGAGGCTGAGGCAGGAGAATGGCATGAAGCCGGGAAGCAGAGGCGGAGCTTGCAGTGAGCGGAGATCGCGCCACTGCACTCCAGCCTGGGTGACAGAGCCAGACTCTGCTCAAAAAAAAAAAAAAAAAAAAGAAAGAAAAAACTTATAAAAATAATTCCTGATTATTTAAAGAAATCTGTTGATCTTGCATGCCATTGAGAAATAGTCGGCTGAAGCTGAGTATATAGTAATAATTGATAATATACTGAATATTTGCTATAAATAAGACACTATTTTGAGCGCTTTACATATAATTTAAGTTTTACAATTGCACAAAAATAAATATTACTAATAGATCAATTGACAAAGGAAATTAAGACATAGAAAGTATTAACAGCTTTCTTACTGCCATATAGCTAGTAACTGTCAAGATTTAGTGGAGGAATTCTGACTTCAGAGTTTGTCCTCTTAACCACCCTGCTATACTGCTTCCTTAAGTCTGAGTAAATGTTTTTCAGTTGACTAGTCTCTATAGCTGTAGGGTAAGACAGTAGTCCCTGTCTCTTCTAGGTTACCTTCATGACTGCTTAGGTTTTGAAGTTTATTATTATTGATCAACTTTGAATAAAGTGAAATATATAATTCCATAGACACAGAATAAGCTCAATTAAATGAAGAAAGAAAAAAAAGACTATAAGTAAGGAAGTTCCTATTTCTATCATACTTACAAATACAGTACCTACAAATATTTCTATAGTACTTACAAAGTATTGTGACTTCCCATTAATGGTAGAAAGTTCTAGCTTAACAGTCAACCTCTAGTTCAGAATTACCATGTGACTTACTCATCTTATTTAATTTGCCACAACTAATCTCTATAGATAATTTCTTCATGGACAGATAATTTTCTCTCATTTCCTTGTTGCTTTCAAGTTGCAACTAAATTTTCTTTAAGTAAAGAATATTTCAGTAAATTGTAATGCAAAAATGTTTACTTATTTGTAAAAGATCTTTTCCATATCCCTATATTTCTGTATAGTATAAACAAAAGACATGACATGAGTTAAGATGCAATATAGCCCCTGTGTTTACTTTAAAATCTTTTGCTAAGACAATATTTTAACTATAGTCATTTATTGTTATTCGTAGTAATTATGCTTTATGAAGTCACCACAAACACAATTAACAAATACTGAACCATTGCTTCCATGTAAATACAGAGTTAGATACCCGTGAGGCTCTTGAAATAACATTTTTGTCAACTGATAAATGCATATTATGTATTACGTGGTTTCTGTTTAAAGATAACTTATTTAATATTTTTTTCATAGTACTCCTGTTGTCTATTTATTTATTTATTTATTTATTTTGTGAATTTCCATAGGTTATTGGGGAACAGGTGGTGTTTGGTTAAATGAGTAAGTTCTTTAGTGGTGATTTGTGAGATTTTGGTGCACCCATCACACGAGCAGTATTCACTGCATCCAATTTGTAATCTTTTATACCTCACCCCCTTCCCATCCCTGCCCACTGAGTCCAGAAAATCTATTGTGTCATACTTATGCCTTTGCATCCTCATAGCTTAGCTCCCACTTATGAGTGGGAATACACGAAGTATGGTTTTCCATTCACTTATAATAATAGTCTTCAACCTCATCCAGGTTGCTGCGGAATGCCATTAATTCCTTTTTATGGCTGAGTAGTATTCATATATATGTATGTGTGTTTGTGTGTGTGTGTGTGTGTGTGTGTGTGTGTGTATACATGTCACAGTTTCTGTATCTACTTATTGATTGATGGACATTTGGGTTGGTTCCACATTTTTGCATTTGCGAATTGTGCAGCTATAACATGAGTGTGAAATTATTTTTTTTCGTATAATGACTTCTTTTCCTCTGGGTAGATACGTAATAGTGGGATTGCTGGATCAAATGGTGTTCTTACTTTGAGTTTTTTAAGGGATCTCCACATGATTTTCCATAGTGGTTGCAGCAGTTTACATTCCCACCAGCAGTGTAGAAGTGTTCCCTGTTCCTTGCATCCACACCAATATCTATTATTTATTGATTTTTTTTTAAATTATGGCCATTCTTGCAGGAGTAAGGTGGTATCACATTGTGGTTCTCATTTGTATTTCTCTGATAATTGGTGATGTTGAGCATGTTTTAATATGTTTGTTGGCCATTTGTATATCTTCTTTTAAGACTTGTCTATTCTTGTTCTTTGCCCACTTTTGATGGAATTGTTTTTTCTTCCCAATTTGTTTGAGTTTGTTGTAGATTCTGGATATTAGTCCTTTGTCAGATGTATAGATTGTGAATATTTTCTCCCACTCTGTGGGTTACCTGTTTACTCTGCTTGAAAATGGACAACAGCACTATCACTCATGATTAAATGAAGTTTATTCAATACCATATTTTCTCCAAAACCAATATTACAGCCTTCTTTCACTTAGTAATACCAGACAGCACCTTAGCACTACAGTTGCGGGTCATCTTAAACAGCAGAATCACCAAAAAAAAGAGAATTAAAATGAAAAAAATGATATTAAATAGACTATGAAAATTACATTGTTTGCAGTATGAAAGCAAAACCAGAAGGCAAAGCATCACTACATTCAACCTCATGTGGGACTGTGTGCATCAGGTAACACACATTTTTCAGTGCTCTGCACATGTCTGCAAAAAACCTTGAAAGTACTGTGAGTATTGACTTTGGAGTTGCCAATAAATTTTGGTAATTAGACAAATTTGCAAATTCAGAGTTCATTAATAATGAAAATTGATTTATTTTACAAATTAACCTTTTAAATTCAAATAGTGATATCAGAGAAAACAGTCACTAAAGACATTTTTGTGCATTTTATTCACTTGAATTAGTAATGTTATAATTCATTTTTATTACACATTAAAATAGGGGTTGGGAACACTATTCTCACAACTACCGGCTGTAGCCCATCTGCATATATCTAGGCCACTGGAGACTTTCATAGAGTTCTTTCACATTATATTGTTTCACACAACAGTCCCTCCTCCCAACTTATTTAGCCCAGACCATTTGGTGTTTATCCTTTGCCTCATATTATTCTTGATTTATTCATTTAGTTGAATCTTATCTTTTCACCACTGTCTAAGCTTCTTGAGGTAATAGACTTGTTTTTAAAGAACATTTAATGAAGCGTTTGGCCGAACTGTTCATTGATCCCACTATATGGTGTAGTGTTCCTCTTTTTTCACATTCTTCTAGTTTTTTCTATCTCAAGCAACCTGTGTTCCTGTTATTGTCTATTTCCATCATCTGTGCACTCATTTACATGTTTTCAAAAGTGTATTCATTTTTCAAAATCTAACTGAAAGTACAAACGAAATATTGTTCTTAGTGTTCCCCAGTAACACTCTCAGGTTTAGAGGTCCCCTAAAGAAACTCACAGAACTCAGAAAAGCTCTTATACTTGTATTTATAGTTTATGACAATGAATGGGTATAGCATAAAATCAGGAAAGGAAAAGGGTATAATGGATAGAGTCCAAGAGAGACTTGCTATTTGTTTCTGGCTGTTCTTTCCAAGGGGAGTAGTATGAATCACTCTGAATTCTCTCAGCAATAATGTCTGATAACATATTTGCAGTATTGCCAACCAGGGAAGCTTATCCAAGTCTTCGTGTCCAATGTTTTATTGTGGGGTGGGAGAGAGGGTGCATGTAGACATGGTGTGCCCACATGGCTGACTTATTTACATAATCTTCAGCCTTTCCAGATTCCAAACTGATATGGTACTGTATGGTCCAATGTCTTCACCATACATCACATTGTTACCATAAACCTGGCTAATAATCTGGCTTAGCCCAAAGCCCCAGCTAAACAAAGAGAAGATATTCTAAGGGCTTATCTTCTAGATCCAGTTAAGGGTCAGACCTTTCTTTGGAATATGAAGATTTCAAAGAATTCAGGCTTGCTGAGTTAGTCTTTTACTATACACATGTAATGTACTCCATGAACCCTCCCACAACATCTCCAAACAGAAATAAATTATTCCACCTCTGAAGTCATACAGCACTTTATTTCTTTCTTCCACATCAGTTGTTTCCTTGTTGTAATGTAATTTGTTAAACTGAGGCTGTTATATGTCTAACTTGTGGAAGAAAAGAGAACAGCTAACTAATTGAACACGTTTTGATTTTCTGAGCATGCCTGTAGAGTAAGAACGAAATCTTACTCTTTCTCATCTAGAATATTACAGGGAGAGAGGATGATGAGGACTGTTCATAGAAAAGGGAATCAATATTAAAGACTTGACAGGTACTAAGGGAGGAATACTGGCTAATTGAGAAGTTTAAGCTGCTTTGTCTTCCCAACTAAATTTGAATAAAATCCACGTTAATTGCAGTACTTTTGAGAGGGGAGAGGAAAAAATACAACCTTCTGAGTAAGATAAGGTAGAGGTAATAATAATGAGCTAAGACTGCCGACCACGTTGATGCTACATGTAATGGTTCAAACAAGCTTATCTTCCCTCTGTAGATTCTTAATTCTGGACAGTAGACTCATGTTTGAAGGAATGTTTAATTTCTTACGCACACTATTAGTAAGGGTTCTCTAGAGCGACAGAACTAATAGGATAGATGTATATATAAAAGGGAGTTTATTAAGGATTATTGACTTGCACAATCACAAGGTGAGGTTCCACAATAGGCCATCTGAAAGCTGAGGAGCAAAGAATTCAGTCTGAGTCCCAAAACCCTAAAAGCAGGGAAGCTGAAAATGCAGCCTTCAGTGTGTGGCTGAAGATCCAAGAATCTCAAAGCTGAAGAACTTGGAGTCTGATGTTCAAAGTCAGGAAGCATCAGCATGGGAGAAACATGTAGGCTGGAAGACTAAGCCAGTCTAGTCTTTCTATGTTCTTCTGCCTGCTTTTATTTTGGCCACACTGGCACTGATTAGATTGTGCCCACCCAGATTGAAAGTGGGTCTGCCTTTCCCAGCCTACTGACTCAAATGTTAATCTCCTTTGGCAACACCCTCACAGACAACCCAGGAACAATACTTCACATCCTTCAATCCAATCAAACTGACAGTCAATAGTAACCATCACACATACTTAGCATATTTTTCAATTCACAACTTAATACCTAATTTTTTGTGTACTTAGCATGTGTTAGAAACTATTCTAATATTCTAAATACTTTATATGTGTTATATCACTTAATCTTGTGAGGTAGGTTTTCTTTTTTTTTTTTTTTAGGCACGGTACATATTTACAAATCCCACATCAAAACGTCACTTCTGCTTCACACCATGTATTGCATTTAGAACAGGAATTATGCTCAAATAATAAAGTGATCAGCAGTGAGTATTCTCTTCATTTCAGGTCACTCCTAAAGATGACTGTCATCAATTCATCAGATAGATTTTTTTTAGAAATCAATACACTGAGATAATTTAAGCAAGCTACTCAAAATCCAAAACCAGTAAGAGGCAGAGCACATATTTAGACTCGTGTGATCTGGCACCAGAGCTCATAATCTTAACTTTAAATAATACTGAGTTCTCTAATAGAACACCAGTTGCTGTATTAGTACAATGAATTAATATTTAGTATTTATCAAAAATCTGCTCAAATGTTGATATTTGGGTTAATTCCTGACCATTTCTGATGAAGTCATAAGGAAAATTTAAGCCTTCACTGTAGAATACTTTTATGTTAAAGATGAAACACTGGGCTAGAATGAGTTACTGGTTTGATTCAGAATCTGAACATATATTTTCTTCATTAGAGTTCGAATTTCAGCTTAAACAAATAGAATACATTCACCCTTTCCTTGTGGTCAACAAAAAGTCAAACGAGCAGTGAAAACTAAGTCATGATTCACTGTTCAGCTGAAACAAGAGACCTTCAGAAGGACCACCATTTTTCTGAATACTATCAATACTAACCTAGAAGTCAAAGTGGATTATTTGACTGTTTGATGCTGCTGGAGAACAACTGGTGGTAAACTCTGAAACATAGAAAATAGGTATAAATTATCTTCTTCCTTTTATAGTTGTCACACACTTAAATATTTATGAGGAATAAAAGATGAGAGCTGAATGTACCCAACAGACAAAAGAAATCAATTCAAGAAAGTAATGAAGCAAATACAAAGAAAGCAAAACAATTGATAGGAAGCAGGGAAGATTTGTTTTAGCTCTGCGGGACCAAAGTAATCAAAAAGAAAATAGCTCAGCTGGAAACAAAGGTGCTTTGTTTCTCCTGATTGAGTTGTCTTGTCAATAATAGACGTGGAAAACAGAGGAGAAGACCAAACATCTCATTTGATCCTACATTTGGTAAGGTGTGCATAAACTGGCAAATATAGTTTCCTAACAAGGACGAGACTATAAAGAAAACAAGCCCTAAATCTTAAAATCTTAAGATACTAGACTCAAAGAAAGCTTAGAACTCATTTGACTCATGTTGTTTACGATAGTTATCAATCTCCTGATCAAATGTTTTCTCATATGTCCATGCTCTTTAATAATTCTATTATAAATAGTTTTTAAAATATGATCTAAGATCAAAGTGCTGACAATTTCCAAATATTATTTTTTTCATAAAAATAAGTGTCACAAGTTCATAGAAGAGATAAACTTTGAAGATTTACAATCTGACCCATATAAGAAAAGAGCTCACAGGATATTTTTCAAAATAGAGTTAGGGGTTACAAGCGCAGTTTTGTTGCATGGATACCTGCATAGTGGTGAAATCTGGGCTTTTACCTGAATAATGAACATTGTACACAATAGCTATTTTTTAACCCTCATATTCCGCTCACCCTTCCACCTTTTAGAGTTTCCAGTGTCTATTATTTCGCTCAGAGAGACGATATTATTGTTACTGATCGGACAGTGCATTCTTGCTTGTGCCTCCTAAGAATGTGATAATGTAGAAGCTAGAAATTTGAGGAGAATGCCAAATGATCTGCTTTAACTCTGAAGATCTTCAGATAAAGTGGACTTACAGGACAATCCTCTCCACCCAGAAATCTCTGCTTTAATGAAAGGAATAAAGCAAGACAGTCAGTAGGTTGGTGCACAAGTAATGGCAAAACTGCAATTACTTGTGCACCAACCTAATAGTTCTTATCCAATCACTTACTATGACTGCTTAAATAATAAGGTAGGCAGTCCTTGCTGTAGGATCATTAGTAATCTGCCAGCTTTAGTACTGAGTGAAAACCATTGCCTTTTCTAGCTCTCATGTAATCTGCTTTCCCCACTCAATTTGACCAAACAACTCTGATTTTGACTTCTATTACTGAAACTGTGACCTTCCACATGGCTTGAACATCTGAACATTAAGTCCTACATTGTAAACAAAACCACATTATTTACAGTTCCTGTCCATTATGAGTAGTAAGTACATAAAAGCAAAACACAGCTTGCTTGTTGGACTACAAGTTTTCCCTTGTGGAAAACTGTGGTCTAAAAACTTGGCCATTCTTGACCTGAGATTGGTAACTCCTAACTTGAAGCAATCCATAATCTGGTCCTGACAATTTTTGAGTAAATGGAATAACTTCTTCTTTTTTCTTTTCTTTTTTTTTTTCTTTTTTCTTTTTTTCTGAGATGGGATCTCCCTCTGTCGCCCAGGCTGGAGTGCAGTAGTGCGATCTTGGCTCACTGCAAGTTCTGCCTCCCGGGTTCACACCATTCTCCTGCCTCAGTCTCCCGAGCTCCCAAGTAGCTGGCACCCACCACTATGCCTGGCTAATTTTTTGTATTTTTAGTAGAGACGGGATTTCACCATATTAGCCAGGATGATCTCGATTTATTGATCTTGTGATCCACCTGCCTCGGCCTCCCTAAGTGCTGGGATTACAGGCATGAGACATTGCATCTGGCCCTAACTTCCCTTAATTATAGTGATAATTAGACAATTCAATAAATGAGAGCAGTACTTCAGAACTGAAGAGTTGGAAACCGCAGAACCTTTGAGGTACCACAGAGTAAACACAAGTATGCATGGTGCTTACTAAAAAAATGCAGATTTAAAGTCCCTGGTTTGTACCTATTGAATACAATTATTCAAAGTCATTTTCAATAATTCACTTTCATATGAATGTTTCCTTATTTTTCCATTATCCCTGCTGTAAGCAGGACATAGCAGATTGTGAATTACCATAATGGAAAAATATTCTCTTCTATGAGTTAAACTAATTAAATCAACATATAGACAGTGGTAAAGGAACAGCTTATATACAGGAGCAGTTTTACTTCTATCAATCCATCTAAAGCATGTACACAGATAATGAAGGAGTTCAGCAGGACAAAAGTGGATGGCAACAGTGAATAGGGCTTAATATTGAATATAGGAGATAGGACCACATTGGTCACCAAAATGTTTCCACAGGTATATGACAGAGAGATTTCTTCAGGCTTCTCCGTGGTCTGAGTTAAAATATATCCAGTTATCCATTTGTCTTCACTGTCACTCCTCTCATATCAGCTAAATTTTTGATTACTAATAGATGTCATGGCTATCTTAATTTGGAGGTAGGAAGTCCTCTAGGAAGCACTATGACATTCTTCCCATTTAAAGCACATATCCTGCTCTGTAAATATGTGAACTGGGATGACTATAAATAAGCATTATCCATCAGCCTAGTGTGAATCTATCACTGAGCATCTGATTGTCCCTGGGCGAGTTGGTTTCTGACATAAAAGAGTGAGGATCTGACCTTGGTGTATAGAAGATGCACCACGTGGTGTCCATGGCAGCTAGTTGTCAGACTTCCCTCCTGTCACACTATGGACCACACAATATTCTTCAAAACATTTGTAATTAGCCTCCAACTGCCAATTTAAATCATTTTTCTTTGTATGTGACAATAGAGAGTAATACAGTCATCTTCAGTATCTGTGGTGGATTGGTTCCAGGGCCCCTATGGATACTAAAATCCAGGGAAGCTCAAATCCCTTATATAAAATGATACAGTACCTGCATGTAATCTGTGCACATTTTCCATCATACTTTAAATCATTGCTAGATTATGTATAATACCTAATACATTGCAAATGCTATGTAAATAGCTGTTATACTGTGCTGTTTAGAAAATAATATCAATTTTTAAAAGTCTATACCTGTACAGTGTAGGCCCATTTTTTTCCAAATATTTTTAATTTGTGGTTGGTTGAATCTATGGATGCAGAACGCACAAATACCAAAGGCTAATTGCATTTAAGATATAGCATAATAAGTGGTATGATATTTTTCCTCTCTCATTTTGAGTTTATTTATAAGAAAAATAGGGCTAATAATAGTACTCACTTCATAGGATAATTCGAAGGTAAGTGAGAGACAGATGTAGCACTTAGAAGAGTGCTTGATGATACATTAAGTATGCAACTAATTTTAGTTATAATTATCATGTTATATGACAATTACTGTTGTTCCACTATGACATGGGGTCAGGTAATTCATAGAGTAATGCTACCTTAACAGAATATATGAAAAGAGCCAGATAGTAGGAGCTTAAGCTAAGCATTGGTTTCATGCTACTAATTCATTGATTCTCTTACTTGACTCCTAGATACCAGATCTTTTGCCTGCTGCTCCTGACATCTGATAGTGACTCGATATTCACGAGATAGCCTGCTTATTATTTCCCAAGAAATGAACATCCTATAATAATCTCTAATTTACAAACTTAGAATTTTGACTATTGTTTAGATATCTTAGTCTTGGCTTTGTTGCTCCTACTTGAGATTGTCAAGATAGTTGGAGGATAATGGGTTAACCAGGTCAATGATGAATCTTTAGTTTTGGAGACTAAATAGGAAAGTCTTTAACTTATTCTTTGTAAAATCTACTACCTCCTTTTACTAATATGTTTAATACCCCTTCACTATTCATCAAGAACACTTTGGAAAGGTTCCATAGCTTTTGTTTAATTTTCATCTTGCCAAATCTCTTTCCCCCTGCTCTGATCAGCACAGGGTTGGAGATTTTCTTACTGGCTTTTATGGTATCCATTTGGGTTGGCTAGAAGTAAGAAAATACTTGAGTGTTTTTTTCCTCCCTGAAGATACTTGTTTCTCGCCAAACTTTGGGTTAGTGTTTTGCCTTTCAACATCAGCTTTCAGGTCATTTTAAGAAAACATAATTTTTCAATTCGTTCAGCATTTTTCTTGTTGTAAGGATAGGAAAGAGTTCATCTCAGATCTTTAGATCACCATATTAACATATAAAATTATGTCTTACCTTTTATTTAGTCTCTCTTTATAATGTATAGCATCACTAAAAGAATATGGTGTTTACATATGAAAACACATATAGGCCAATGAAACAGAACAGAAAATTCAGAAATAGCCCAACTGCATTTGAGAATTTAATACACAATAAAGTTATCAACTCAAATTTATGAGAAAAAGATGAACTGTCAATAATTAGTGTTAGGATAAGTAACGAAACAGAAAAAAATAACATAATCAAAGCACAATTTTGTTCTCCTCATGTGTTTGAATAAATTCCAAGTAGATTTAGAGATTTGCATTAAAAAAAAAAACTGCCACTTTGGGAGGCTGAGGCAGGCGGATCATGAGGTCAGGAGATCGAGACCATCCTGACTAACACAGTGAAACCCCGTCTCTACTAGAAATACAAAAAATTAGCTGGGCATGGTGGCAGGGGCCTGTAGTTCTAGCTACTCAAGAGGCTGGGGCAGGAGAATGGCATGAACCAGGGAGGCGGAGCTTGCAGTGAGCCGAGATCACACCACTGCACTCCAACCTGGGCGACAGAGTGAGACTCCATCTCAAAAAACAAACAAGCAAAAAAACAAAAACAAAAAAACAAAAAACAAAAAACTGCGTAAAGTAAAATTTTCACAAAATAGAATAAAAATCCCTGAAGGAACCCTATATAAACTGGGAGTTTAAAAATCTTGTAAGTATGGCTAAAAATAAGATATAATGAGGGAGAAAGATGAACAGATGTTATTATAAACCTAGTTTAGCTTAATAATTGTAATAGATAGATAATGGAAGCCAATTCACAGGATTAAACCTAAGAGAAATGTTTAGAAATTAAAATTTTTGAGGACTCTGAAAATATTCAAGATAATTGAAGGTAAATAGTAGTGGAAAATGTAATTAGAAAGAGACCTAATAAGTTTTAATAAGTAATTAGAAAGATTTACGCCTTGAAGTAGTATAGAAATCTGCAGCAGATTATATGCAATTTCAGCTTCATATGTATCTCTACTACAGTGGGAAGAAGAAAATGAAGAAAAACTTATTAAAATATGAATTTATCTTTTATTTCCTTTTCTTTGCAATTTATTATTATTATTTGAGACAGGTTCTTGCTCTGTCACCCAGGTTGGAGTACCATGGCATGATGTTGGCTCACCACAGCCTCCACCTCCTGGGCTTAAGTGATTCTCCCAACTCAGCCTCCCAAGTACTTGGGCCTACAGGCATGCACCACCACACCCTACTAATTTTGTCTATTTTTTTTATAGAGATGCAGTTTCACTGTATTGCCCAGGCTGGTCTTGAACTCCTGGATTCAAGCAATCCTCCTGCCTCTACCTCCCAGAGTCCTGGGATTAGAGGTGTGAGCCACTGTGTCTGGCTAAAATATGGATTCTAAAAGGTTAACATAAAATAAACAAACACAACTTTCTTACAAATATGAGAGGGAGAGTGTGTTTCAAAGATTTACTTAAGTAATTCATTTATGGAACACCTAGAAGGAAATGTTGGTTCAAAGGAGTGTAAGAGAAATAAAGTTATTAATACTGAAATAATAATGCCAAAATCAATCCAACACTGGGTAATGTTCCACAAAGCAACAAAACTGTGAACTTTGGGAATTATCTTTTCTTAAGGCATAAATTATTTGTATCTCTACAAGACAAAATCCATTTTATTTACTATTTCACAAATATTATTTGCGCCATTATCACTTTTCTACAAATTAGTATCAACCTTAACAGAATTGTAAAATATCCTATACAAAAACAAAATGTAAGTTAAGGAAAACTGCATAACCACCGACAAATTAATATTTGAATGGGACTGTTAGACCTACCCACTAAGCTCTAGTAAAACACTGAAAGGATACTCCATTATAATTTTGCTTATTTCCAAATTTTTGAAATTTGTGTTTTTTTAGCAGTCTATTTCAAGCATGAAAAATAATCAATAAATATGTAAACACTGTATCTGTTTTTCTACACTCCAAGCTTTAGGGTCTTTTCAAGAAGCAGCTCTTTGACCTATTTATATTTTAAGATATTGAATAGTATCAGTCTAATTATTGCTCTTGTGTATTTTGGCTTCTTCAAAAAATTATCATTTACAAGATAATTTAAAATTTGGAAAATAGATAAGTATTTTAAAATTATATTTGCATCTCCCTAGCATTTATTACTTTCAATATTATACTAAGAACATATATTTTTTATTTTAATATATTTTTCACAAGATCATATAAAATGTAATGGCATTTTGGGAAAAATACAAAGCACACCAAAGTCATAATACAGGATTTATTGCCTTTAATAAAAGTATTAACTACACTAATAGAATCATATTATTGCTGACTTAACGCATCTCTTATGAGCATCACACCAAAATACTTTATACTCAATAGAATGCTTAAATGCCTTAAGCACAGGAAAGATATTCAAAATGATAGCAGCTCTTTTAAAGGGCATACTTGTGAGGGGAAGAAGTGCAATGACTAAATATGGTTTAAAAATTTCCACTTTAAGTTAAGGACATGAAGATAAAGAAAACGTTGTGACTTTCTAACAAGTATGTAGAGGTTTAACATGTATATGTATACATTAAACATTTCATCAGTCTATATATGTGTATGTAGTATATAATAGTAGTAGACTACTGTATACATATGTATATAGACTGACCAAGTGTTCTGTAGCACTAATAAGCCAAGACAAAAAGGAATAAGATTAGGTAAAAACATCTTAATTATTCATTAGCTAAAATCCTAAATAAAAAAAGGAATGCATATCAATAGAGTGATTTGGATTTTTTGTTTTTGTTGTTGTTCTTGTTATGGCAGCAATTTTTAAAATAAAGATGACAAAGTACAAGCTAGGTTTGTTTAATCTATTTCATTGGTTATAATCAAACTTCAAATATCTCATTTTCAGTTTCTAGAGAACCAAGACATAGAGCCAAGCAGCTGGAAAGCGTATCATTGATCAAAGGAGGAATATAAATACCTATTTGGGAGCAAAGTATTTCCATTTTCCTAACAGACTTGTTTTTTCCCATTTCTTGGAAAACAGCATCTTCTCATCCTTGGCATAAACTTTCTCCAGGTCAAGATCAGAGAACGGACCTGTAGAAAAAGTAGTCCTACCAAAAGACTTTCCTTTGCCTTCATGACTTCCTCTTCAGACCACCAAAGTTAGGGGTTTCTGCAGGGAAACTGATAGCCAAAATTGTATATATTTAACTCCAGCACTATAATTGTACATTAAAAAGGATGGATTTACTTGATCATTAAACAATATTATTATTAGCTAAAGAAACATACACACACAGACACACACACATACATACACATGCACATGCACACACACACATCAAGTTTAGAAAAATGTGCAAAACAAGTTTTTGGGGTAGGCTTATTCATATTTTTCAAAACATACTGAATTCGTATTGGATGAAAGGCTTAGTAATAGTATCTGTAATCTGTTTATCCCCTTCCCTAGCTCTTCAGTTATTAAGATGGATTGTCAGCATTTCATTTTTATTAGGTTCCAATCTGGATGGCTCTGCTACTAGTGCATGCAGGTTTACATATGTATAGTTATGCATGTGTCATTGAACATTTGGGTACGGTTGTATAGATGTGTAGGTATTTGACTGTATGGTTATATGTGGAGATAGGGGAGTTTTGGGGGTGTGGGTGTGGGGAGGTAATGGGAAGTCCTATAGATGCTCCACTCTAGGTTGGTCCTTCACTTGAAATGCTACCTTTGCTTCACTTTCCCAGAAACATTCAATAGTAAGACAATCAAGGACATTATATCTATGCATATCAAAAACTTCAGCTAAGATCCCCAAAATTAGATTTTACTTCACCATTTCTGTCATAAAAGCCACCTCCAGCTCTTAGAATTTTGCTATTTCCAAAATCATTTTCAATTTTCCCTTCCTCAAGTGTTCTTGGTGAATTTTGTAGCCAAATAAGACAGTTACCAGTGAACCTACAGAGTAAGCAAGGAACAGCAAATGTAGAATTGGATGATGACTTCTCTGTAGGAACGGAGTTTGAATGTGTTCTAAAAGGTAGCCAAGTAGACCCAGAAGGGGCGGCCCATTATCATTTCCATATGAGCAAGATGGGGATAATAATTGATTTTAGGGCTATTGGTGTATACTTTGGTTCAAACAGTCTGATTTTAAAGCATTTTAGAATTCATATCCTATAAGTATAGAAAAATCAACAGAATGCCTGACTTGAGGAAAATATCAACTAAAAATTGGTAAAAGGAGAGTGAAGCCTCTATCTTTTACAGCTTGTTGGTTTTCCCCTTTCTTTTTTCACATTTATAATTTTTTTATTATTTATTTTGTGGGTACATAGTAGGTATATATATTCATGGAGTACATGACATGTTTTGATAGGCATGGAATAAATACTTGAGGAGATGGATACCCCATTCCCCATGATGTTTGCTTTCCCTTTCTAGGTGAACTTACCCTATGAAAACATTGAAAATCTTATTTTTTTTATCTCTTCCACTTTATGAATTCAGTCTATCTAGTAAACACACTCATATCAATATGTTAGAAACAATCAACACAAAACACATTACTGACAGCAGAATTTCGGTGCCTGCCTGTATGCTCTTTTTGAACATAAATGACATATTTGCCATGGATGAGGTTACTTGTGCAGAAGAATACCTTTTTAATTTGAAATAATATCTTCATCCTTTTGAGATAGAAAAAAAAATTTTTTTAAATGAGATTTTCGTTACTTGAAATTTTTTAACTAGAATTTTCCTATTATCTTGCTCCCATATTGGACAGGCATAGATTAGGTGAGTCAATCTGTCAGGGTTTGAATCCAGGCTTCTTCTTCTACTGTCCCTGTGACTTTGAGTACAAAATTATTTAATTAGAAGTCATTTAAACTTTTTTGTTTCTCAGCTTTCCTCAATGTAGAATGGATCTATGATAATGTCCTACAACATAGGGTTATTATGAGAATTAAATGTGACAATATTTGCAAAGAGCTTAGGACTCTGCCAAAAATATAGTGAAATGTACATAAGGGATTGATTAATAAAGTTTCAAATGACTGACTTGGAGCTGGCTAATTGTCAAAAATTTTTATAAATTTTGATGGTAAAAATACATTAGCATCACAATGTAAAACAAAAGGAAACTGTCTCAATAACTTCATTTAAAGAATGCTCTTCCTATAAAACTACTACAACTAAAATAAGAAATTGTGTATAATGCTGCTAAACTTCAACAGGGCATTGGAGTGGGAATCCAGAGGCTGGTGGCTAGTACAGTATTGATACTGGCTTAAAGGGGTAGGGTAGTGATGGGCAGAGAAGTGCGGCCTCCCTGGTGAGGGCTCCACCCTCAGTCCTGTGCCCACGGACCTAAGTAAGGACAGACACTTCTGTTTCCCGGCCCAAATACTGCATTTTCCAAGACCACCCTGGCCCACCATGCCCTCATCCTGTGCCTCCAAAAACCCTGAGAATCTAGCAGGAACAGACACAAGTGGATGGACAACAAGAGGAACACGCTGACAGAGGCCAGCATGCCGTGGATGGTGGAACAAAGTGGACTCCGAGGGAAATTCGGCCTAGGACAGTGGGAAGAGAGCCAGGACACTGAGTGGCAGGATTCCAGGGCACGACCACCTTCTGGCTCCCATCCATCTGCTGAGAGCTTCCAACACTCAAAAAAACCTTGTATTCATTTTCCAAGCCCACGTGTGATCCAATTTTTCTGCTACACTAGGGGAGGAACCCTGGGATGCAGAAAGCCCTCTGTCTTTGCAATAAGGCAGAAGGTGTAATTGAACTTATTAACACAAGCTACCTGCAGATGGCAAAGCTGAAAGAGCACACTGTACCACATGCCCACTGGGGTTTCAGAAGCTGTAAACACTTAATCCTGGACACTGCACTTGGGGTCGGAGCCTACACTCCTTAAGACCTACCCATCTGCCTGCTCCCCCTAGGAGTTTGAGCTGCAGAGCTCCTAAGAAGCAAGTCACACCTCATTGCACGCCCTGCAAGCTGGATAAGGGAAAACTCCTCCCGTTTCAGTATTGCTGCTGATCATCCAAGCTGCTCAGTAAGCCTTTTCAGCTTGCTAGATTTCAGCTGCTTTATCCTTAAAAGAAGGACAGTTATTCTTTTGAGAAAGTAAAAATATTTATAAGGCTAAATCACATAGAAATTATAGAAACTTCATTCTAAATATAACTTTAGAAAGCACATCATCCACACCAGTCTCCCCCATCCAAAATTAGAAGAAGAAAATCTAGAAAGAGAAAATAATTTGCCACAATTACCTGTAATACCATCTCTCCCCACCCCACCATGGGAGTGACACAGTTTATTAGTATTCACAACCCAGACTCTTGAGGTGGATTGCTGGAATCACTAGTTCATTCAAGAACATCTGAATCTAAGTTCATTATACAATGCTGTGCTTGTGGAAGGCCTACTTTTCTAACATCCATCCAAAGAGAAGTTTAAAATATTTAACTGGTAGAGAGTTTACGTTAAGGAAATAAAAACAGGGTTGCTACATGCACACAAAATGAAAAAGGAATATATTCTAGGAACCTAGTTTGGAATTAGATTAGTAAGATTTGCATTCGAATGAGGGTAGCTGGATTTTTCTCAGTGCTTTCATTATTTCCTCACCAACTTAAGGTCTAATACATATAGAAACTGCTGGATATTAAGGAGTTTCCTGTAGCCCCAAATTGCCTGTCATCAAATCAAAGCAGTTTTTACATAAGCAGATTGCCTTACAACAAGTGAAAATTTAAAGCATGATCTTTTGTTTAAATAACCTAGTAGATGAGCTAGTTTTTATGTAATTATTTGTACAATCGATAAATGTTTTAAAAATACATATTTAAGTTTTAAAGGCAAGGAGTAGGAAAATAAGCTATATTTAATTTAGTCTTGTAGTCTTTTACTTTCAGATTTAACTGTAGTTCAAAATTGTCTATCTAAAAATTTGTTTTTCTGTTTGATAAATTGATCAAGACATATTGAGCAAGAATAAATTGATGTACTATATGGAAAGCTTACATCACTAATATGTAAACAAGTGGATTGTGACTCAGTCAGTCTGAGTTCAGATTCTGTTTTCATAACTTACTAGTTCTATGCCTTTGAATGAATCACTTTACCTACCTTTGTCACAATTTCCTTACATGAAAAATGGGGATATTGCTAGAAATATTACAAGGGATAATGCATGCATATGAAACACCTATGAAGATCTGTGTCAGACATTTCATAGCTCTCAAAAAATGGTATCTATTATGTATACATGCATTAAACTTTTTAATAAAATATCAATATAGTCATAGAAATTAGAATTTATTAATTTTAAAATGTTTACTAGATTTCTACAATATTTTATTTTCTAAAAGTTATATGACCTTGCTCTTTGTTGGAGGGTCATGTATCTGTGGTTGTGATTCCAATAACTACTAGTCTGCTTGTAATAGCCATTCTGATAGATGTGAACAGTGTTGTGTATATATATATATATATTTGTTCTATTTAGCTATGGAATAAATCCAATTACTATTATTTCTACACATACTCTTTCTTGATTTTGTTTCCCATATTATTCAGGTGGCTTTTGCACTGAGAGCAAACACAGCTGACAGCATGGTCCACTCTTGCAGATGCAGCCCAGAGTATTTGTCTTCTGATGGGCTGGTGGTTAAAGGAGTAAGAGGAAGAGAATCTTTGAAGGGGCAAAGTGGTAAGGTACTGGCTTCATCACCACCTACAGAATTCAGTACTTTTCATCCTAGCCTACTGGGAGCATTAACTTGGGCACTTGTATGTATGTGCACACACTCACCTACCCGTGAATGCAACACTCTGTCATAGTGATCTAAGGGAAATTACGTTTTATAAGGAAAAGGCTACAGCAATTTTAGAATGTTATTTGAGTCAATTACAATATTTTCTTTCCTTTTCTTCCTTTAAGTGATTAGAAAGTAGTTGAATTAGTTGATACAATAGTAGAGCTGGAATAAAACATTTAAGCAGAGTTAACTTTAAAGGCAAATAGGATAAATGGATATCTGTGTGATATAAAAGACAAAATGAAGAATTATTTTTCCCAATTCATTCAGTATTATAATGGAAATTCCATCATCACAGTCTCATTCCCTGAATTTCCAGGAATAATCAAAATGTATAGGTTATTTAAATGGTAGAATGTGAAACCATTCTTCATATTTTTAGTGTGGGCAAGTTCAAGAAAAAAATTTACTGTCAAGATCAAGCTTTGTAGCAATGACAAACAGGATTAGGACTTATGAGAAGCAAATGTACCACTAAAGTCAAAGTCTGCCACTTCTAGATTACTTATGAAGGTTAGTTTCATAAGACACATAATGAGACCTATTGGGAATCTAGAATTCTTGGAAGAGGGGCTTGTAGTAAGAAGAGAATTTCTGAAGGTTAGAGAAAAGTAGCCATCTCCCAACTTTGCCATCTCTATCACTTACCTTTATATATAGGCTACTGCCTTTATATACAGTCTTTGTGTGTAAACTAAACATATAAGTATGGGGATATATTGTCCATATCTTTTTAGCAATCATAAAGTCAGGCACGTGATCTCTGATACCATTCAAGAGCAAGTGTAGAAAGGGAATTATTTTCATCATAAAAATAAAGTGTTACTACTACCATCACCCTGAGAGGGAAAACAGCTTGAATTGTCTTTCTTGAGAATTATTTCAAACACCTCTTGAAACATTAATGATATAATGTCTGATATAATAAAATCAATAAATGTCTGTGTTGGGAACTAGGAGGACTCAGGGAGCTACTTTTTCAGAAAAGTTAGCATGTCTCCTTAGTAAGACTTTATGTTTCATTGGGTTTACCCACATCATTGAGGCTTTGGAAAACATTGGCACATTTATTAATTAATAGATGATTTTAACTTAATTATTTTCAGTCTTTTTTTCACTTTCTTACTGACACTCCACTCACACCAGTAATTGAAACTAGAGTTCTAAAGGCTTTATTTCTGAGACAGGCTAAGAGAAGTCAAAGGACAGTGAAACTTAAGGCTTACAAGCAAGGAACCAAAGTATTTAAGGTTGAATTACTCGTTATTTTCACACACATTGAAGAAGATATTAAAACTTTACCAACTTACATTAAAAGAGAAAACATCTTTTAAAATGTAGTACCTATTTAATCATTATCTAAAGACTGGCCTGGTTTTTATGACTACAAATTTGATTATTCTGAAAGTCAACATATCAAACACTAGTTAATTTAAACAATTTATCATATGGTATTTCCTCCTAATAAGTCTCTTCCATATTTCTTTATTTTGAAACAAAATTTTTGGCATTTCAGCTAGCTATTACTTATTTATATTCTTTGATTATAACAAAGTTTTTTCTTATTTGGATTTATTTACTAATTTATGAAACTCATGAGCCAAATACCAAATATTGGATTATACAGAGCACCTGAAAATTTTTCTCTTATTGATCTAAAAGTCAATTAATTAGAAAGGATTTCGTTCCTGGATTATTTTTGAAATACCATGTAGCTCTTTCTCTCTAAAGAGGCACTTGACTGACAGAATCAGAGAGGTGGGTAATACCAGTCATGTTCAGACAAGACCTACTTGACTAGGATATATTCAGTGGCCTGGGAAGGTAATTCCTTTTCAGTGGGAAATCTGAAAAGAGACGGGAAGTGATCACAAAAGGAGATATTCTTCAAGTAATGTTGAAGAGCCTTCCAAATGAGAAAGAACTTTTCTCCTCAAAAGTCAATATCCTCCCAGGCCAGCAAAACAGAATTTTTACCTTGGTTTCTCAGATTTAAAACAACTATCATTCCAGTGTTTTTCTTTCTTCTTCTGTTTTCTTATTTCTCCCTTTTTATGTGACTTTTCAGTCCAGACCATAATATTCAAATGTTTAAATCTCTCAAAAACTTTTATTTTTTTCCTTTTGAATGAAATTTGTGTTTGTTTGTTTTTACAGTAATGCATTTTATAAACTATTGGCAAAGCAAAATTGTAGTATCAATAAAAGGGAAAATGCGTTTCCGGATTTCAGGGAAGGAAATTTAACTGTACTCAACCTTCAGTTTTGTTTTGTTTTGTTTTTTTTTCAAGGGCATATTATTAGCTTGAGAATGATCTTAGTTCTTGGCTTCTCTCCCTTTTCATGGATATGCTTACCTTTGGACAACTGTAATAGCCTAAAGATATCACATTACAAATGGAAGGATAAAAATGATTAAATATCCTCAACCAAAAGAAGGCAAGAGCATAAATTAAGATCTAAAAGGTTTCTAACTTCTGGTAAAGGCAAAATGGGTGATATTAGAATAACCCTCATGACTATAAAAATGATAAAACACTGGACAAAACTTGTATAAATCAAATGCAATACCTGTGTAAATGTAACATAATAAAACATTGCTACTGTTGGAAATAACGTAATTACTTCACTCTGTTATTATTATTGTTTCAATTTTAATGGTATCAAAGGCAAACCAGAACTGAAGGGATTTTGACCCTAGAAAGCAATATTTTTACTCATACAAGGTGAGATTTATGTTTATACAGTTTTTCTTCTGAAGGAACTGTTTTTTTCCGGCAACAAATTAAACTCACTTAGAAAGCTATAATCCTTTTTACCTGAGGAATTAGAGAGAAGCTAGATTTTGGGATTCCCCATAGTGATAAGGTATCCCTAATATCTTTGCTCAAAATCTATTTAAAATCTTGACTCTCTGTTAATTCACCCATGCATGAGATGAGACTTTGGAGATTTCAGGGCAAAAGCACAGTTCTCTAACTGAAAAACGTGAGCAGAGGTATGTGCCAATGGCTAATTAAGTAGGACACAATTTGCAATTTGATTGCTTTCATGCCAGAGGCTCATTAACTTCTTACCGCTTTCTGTTGCTATCATAGATAGGCCAACTTCAGTAATAAAGACTAGTTCTGTGGACTAAGAAATTTTCCCAGAACTAAGAACAAAACCATAGTTAACCTGTCCTAACAATTTAGTGAAATCTACATTTTGAAATATAAATGTAATCCCAGTAATGTAAGTGCCTGAGAGGGAAAAAAAAATCAACATGTTTGAAGAGCAATAAAATAATTCAACTTGTATATACTATGCACAATGTCTAAAATACAACAGCATTTCTAGACATGTATAGCATCAGGGAAAGATAAATTATGTCAGCAGGAAATCCAGTCAATAATACAAAATCCACAGATAAAGTGCATATTGGAATTAATAGATAAGGCCTTTGAACCATCTATGCTAAATATTCAAGAAAGTAATAGGATGGACTGATATGCTGGAATAAAGATGAGTGATTTTAGGAGGTACCTGAAAACTATGTCAAATAAAAAACTAAAATCAGTGCTTATAATGGAAAAAATTACGTATACAAATGGTTTAAATAAATGGCAACTTGAATTAAAAAAAGAAAGGACCAGAAAATTTGAAGAAAAACAAATATAGGAATAATTCAAGCAGAAGCACAGATGTAAAATAAATGTAATAAAAATGAATTCAATAATTCAATGAATTTAATTAAATTCAGAGATTCAGTGACCATTTTTAAGTGGCTGAATCTACATGTAATTGCAGTATCAGAAGGACAGACTAGGGAGAAGTTTGGACTGGAAAAATTTTAAAAATATTCTTCAGTGACTTAAAATATTGATTAGAAGAGTCAACTCCAAAGTAGGATAAATAGAGAATACACACACACATACACACCCCACACACATGCACACACACACATATGTATATACACACATACCCTGAGGTAAATGATAGTCAAATTGCTCAAAAACAAGGATAAATAAAAATTCTTAAAAGCAGTCAGAGAAAAACAAATGATACGTCAGTGGTATAAAATGCAAACAGAATCAATGTCTAAATTGAAACAATAGGAGCCAGAAGACAACGGAAAAACACCTTTAGAAAAGTACACAAGAGCAAGATAAGCTGTTAACCTAGTGGAGCTGCAGAAGGCACACTAAAGGCGTGTTGATACAAACCAAAGTTTACATAATTTATTTTCAGTTTTTTTGCTGACAAAAGTGTTAGGGTACATTTTTCAAGTTTGAGGAAGTAATTACGTTATGGATATTTGGTAAGAAAATAGAGTCTTAGAAACGATGATTTGTGGATATGTATAAAAATACTTTTTCATAAGTTCTTTAAGATTCAATTGGATGTTTAAAGAAAAATAGTTTTACTGTGGAGTTTAAAGGTTATTTACAAATAAAATATATGGCAACAATAGCCCAAAGTGGAAGAGTTTTTAAGTTGGATTATAATTGTATAAGATTCTTATATTTTTGTGAAATGAAATATTATTAATTCAATATAGACTGTAAAAAGGTAAAAATGCATATTAAAATCCCTGAAAAAATCAATAGCAATACAAAACTATAGCCAAGCAACATGGACAAAGACTTCATGACTAAAACACCCAGAGCAATGGCAACAAAAGCCAAAATTGACAAATGGGATCTAATCAAACTAAAAAGCTTCTGCACAGCAAAAGAAACTATCATCAAAGTGAACAGACAGGCTACAGAATGAGAGAAAAATTCTGCAACTTATCCATCTGAAAAAGGCTAATATCCAGAATCTACAAAGAACTTAAACAAATTTACAAGACAAAAAAAAAAAAAAAAAAAAAAAACCACCATGAAAAGCGGGCAAAGGATATGAGCAGACACTTCACAAAAGAAGACATTCATACAGCCAACAGACACATGAAAAAATGCTCATCATCACTGGTCACCAGAGAAATGCAAATCAAAACCACAATGAGATACCATCTCATGTCAGTTAGAATGGCAATCATTAAAAAGTCAGGAAACAACAGATGCTGGAGAGGATGTGGAGAAATAGGAATGCTTTTACACTGTTGGTGGCAGTGTAAATTAGTTCAACCAGTGTGGAAGACAATGTGGCAATTCCTCAAGGATCTAGAATCAAAAATACTATTAGACCCAGCAATCCCATTACTGAGTATATACCCAAAGGATTATAAATCATTCTACTACAAAGACACATGCACACGTATGTTTATTGCAGCAGTGTTCACAATAGCGTAGACTTGGAACCAACCCAAATGCCTGTCAATAATAGTCTGAATAAAGAAAATGTGGCACATATACACCATGGAATACTATGCAGCCATAAAAAAGGATGAGTTCATGTCCTTTGCAGGGACATGGATGCAGCTGGAAACCATCATTCTCAGCAAACTAACACAAGAACAGAAAACCAAACACCACATGTTCTCACTCGTAAGTGGGAGTTGAACAATGAGAACACATGGACACAGGGAGGGGAACATCACACACCAAGGCATGTCATGGGGTAGAGGGTTAGAGGAGGGATAGCATTAGGAGAAATACCTAATGTAGATGATGGGTTGATGGTTGCAGCAAACCATCATGGCATATATATACCTATGTAACAAACCTGCATGTTCTGCACATGTATGCCACAACTTAAAGTACAATAAAAACTAACTAAATAAATAAAGTAATAGAATAATTTTGTATAATACATAAGTAACTTTATATACACAGGTGAAGAATAAAGAGCAAATGATCCCAAAAGAAAAAAATTAGCATTATGATAGAATTAATTCAAAAATAACAATACTTACTTTAAATGTAAATGGACTCTACATTCCATTTGAAAAGTTGAAATTGCCAGACAATGTAAAAAAAAAAAAATCAAGAAATAAGTTGATGCTGTTCACAAATGATTCACTTTAATTATTAATGGTAGTTCAGTGACTTGAACTAAAGAAGAAAGGTTGTAGTTTGTTCACTTGTTCCTTCTGTTGCTTTGGCAAATCATTTTATTTACCTATGCTTCCATTTCCTTATTCAGCCAATAAATATAAAATGCCTTGCTTATTGTAAGGCGACATTTATGGAGATACTCTGATGCAGCAGAAAAAGCCTAGGACTTATAACTGGACGTAGATTGCAATCTTAGAACTTTACTATTTAAAAAAAATAAAGCTGTGGTAACTCCTTTAACTTCTTTGAGATTCAGTTTTTTCTTTAAGAATAGCAAGAGTATTGGATGATATTCCATGCAATGGGGAAATTTCTCTATGAAAAATCTTTGAAAGATTTAAGATTATTGAAAATAATTGTCATGGAAATGTTAATCACTCTACTTGTCCAATCACACTCTTTAAGGACATTGCCTATTCAGAGTCCTAATACAAGCTAAAGATACGTGTGGCATAGAAAGCCATTTAAAAGTAATCTATCCCCTGTGCCACTATTTTAAAAATCTAAGTTGTGTGTTCTGCTGACTCATTAGAACTCAATATTGATAAACTCTTTATAAATCTATTACCTAGTACTGATATTTAAAAAGTAGGTGGCAGTAATGAAATAGAAAGAAGAGACATATGAGTTGTAGCTCAGAGACCTTAATGGTCAGGTTCTATGAAGATCTCAAACTTCTACTACTGCTTTTTTCTAGATATCCCCTTATTGCAGAGCTGAACTCCAGCATTAGTATTTACAAATACTACACTTTGTATTTTTTTAATTTTATAAAACTTTTCCTTACTCTTCTATGCATATTGTTAAAGTAAACTCACTTTATCAGAGCTAGCATGAGTAGGTCTGTGTCCTTGGCCACCAATACTGCACAAACAAAATAGTGATGCAAAAGTAAGTTATGAGTGGATTGATTGCCTAAATTATTTCTAATGCATGTTATAAGGATCACTCACAATATCATTTAAAGCCAGTAATTCTCAAATATTTTTCATGTACTACTTATTCCCTCGATAATTGTGTACTTCATTAGACTACTTTCAAAACAGAAAGTAAAAAGCACATTTTTATATATCTATGAGAATGGGTGAGAACATCCAACAATCAAAAAGGAAATCCTTTAAATCAGCAGTTAAAGACTCTAAATGTCCAAATACAATTCTGGTTTGAGAACTGTAAAAAACCATTCTCTACAACTTGCGATTCCTGTGTTCCTTATCTATTACTGGAAGTTGAAGATATGCTCACTGTAGAGTCAAATTAAATGGATAATAGGAAAATTGGTGGAACTGACAAGTTTGATGAGTAGAAAAAGAAATAAAACCTAATTATTGAGAAAGTAAAACTGAACAAGAAATCTCAGCAAAAAGTGAAAAGAAAAATTTGATTGTAAAATCAGTTAGCTTAAAGTAAAAAAGAATGACAGAAAGCACTAATACATTCATATTATTTATATTTATTATGATTTTTTTTGCAAGAAGAAATAGGAAAACGGTGAACTGTCCTCACAAAAAGAAAGTGGCTGAGTAAAATAAGGTGTATCTACTTAACCCATAGTTTTTAATGTGGAAGCAAGCATGTGGTAAAAATAATGTAGGATTAGAAGACAGATAAATCCACGTCATACCAAGATATGTTATTGACAATGTAGGCAACCACTTTTCCTTTTGAAATTTAATGAAAATTTGGGAACGATATCTACAACAAAGAATTGTGCATGTACAATATGAATTAGTGTATTGGAAGTAAATTATCCCAGAAATCAAACCTGTGTTCTGAATTTAGCTTAATTTGTGTAAGCTATGGAAACTTGGGTAGATTATTTAATTTCTCTGAATCTCAAATTCTTCATATGTAATATAACCTTTGCTATAATTAATTTTAAGTATGTAATGTGCCATTCTATGAATATATGATACATATTATAAAGCAATATTCAAGTTTACATTGTATTTATTATTGTTGTTGTTAGTACATCATTGCCCTCAGTGGACTGGAAATTTCCTGTGAGTAGAAAGAATACCTGTCATTTTCGTATTGGTCAAGATGCATGGAAGATTATATTATAATACATGTAGGAAAATGGAAGCAACAATGAGACAAATATTTGAAATACTTTACATATTTTTGTTTTTGTTTGTCAATCTTTTTCTTTTGAGATAATTGTAGCTTCATGTGTCAGTTTTAATAAATAATGGAGAGATATTCCATGTGTCCTTTTTCTGGGTCATCTCAATGTTATTACCTTTCAAAATCATAGAACAGTATCTTCACCAGAATGTTGACGTTGATACAGCCAAGATACACAGTATTTCCATTACCAAATTCTCTTAGTTCTATGTCTTAGTTACATCTAGTCTTTAAACCTTTGCAAGAATTAATCTGTTACCTTTTGATATGATTTGGTCATTTCAATCATATTATATAAATGGAACTATAAAGCTTTAATCTTTTGGAATTGGATTTTTTTTTTCACTCAGAATAATTGCCTGAAGATTTATTTAGGCTGTTGCATTTCTGTAGTTCATTTCCTTTCATTTCTCAGCAGTATTCCATGGTATGGATGTAGTACAGATAGTTTTACCATGAAGGACATTCAGATGGTTTCCCTTTTTGAGCTAGCATGAAGAAATCTTTTATGAGTATTCATGTACGGATATTTGTGTGAACATAAATTTTCATTTCTATTAAACAAATGCCTATTTGAGTATAATTCTCGGTCATATCGTATTTGCGTATTTAGTTTTCTTAGTGACCTGGCAAACCTTATCAAGAAAGATTTAAAACATATGGCAGCAATGTGTGAGTGGTCCAGAATTGCCCTGGCTTTGCTGCATTTAGTGTTGCCACTATTTTTTTTTTTTAATTTTAGTCATTCTCAAAGATGTGTAGTGGTATCTCGTTGTGTTTTCAATTTGCATTTCCATAATAGCTAATGGTGTTGAGCCTCTTTTCATGTGCTTATTTTCCATTTTCAAATTGTCTCCAGTTAAATTTCTCTTTAAGTTTTGTTTTATCTTATTTTATCTGTTTTCTAAATGTATCATTAGTTTACAAAACAAAACACTACGGAGTTTTCAGTGTTCTTAATATATTTTAGATACCATTCTTTTATCAGACATGTAGTTTCCAAATTATTTTTCCACTCTGGAGCTTGTATTTTTTTTCTCTTAACAGGATATTTTGCATCACAAAATATTTTAATTGTATTGTATTTTATTTTAGTAAGGTTCTCGCTATGTTTTCCAGGCTGGTCTTGAACTCATGGGCTTAAGTGATCCTCCCACCTCGACTTCCAAAAGTTCTAGAATTACACTGTGTATGGCCTAGATTTTAATTTAATCAAGCCTATTTTATCATTTTTTTTTTCACTTATGGATCATCCATTTACTGTCAAAGCTAAGAAATAATTGCCTAGCTTTCAATTTCAATATTTTATTCCATCAATTTTTGAAGTTTTATAATTTTACATTTAAGTTCATGTTTCATATTAATTTTTACGTAAAGTATGTGTTTTAGATCAAGGAAATCGAAGTTCTTTTGCTTTGCTTTTAGATGTCCACTTGCTCTAGCGTCATTTTTGAAAAGGCTATTGCTCCTTCACTAAGTTGCTTTTACAATTTTATTAACATCCTTTATGAACAATTAGGTGGATCAGTTTTCATGATTTCTAATCTGTTCTATTTATCCATGTGTCTATTGTTCTGCAAATACTAGATAGCATATAAGCCTAATATATTGTTACTGTAGCTATGTATTAGTCTTGAAATTAGGTAGAATGGTTCTTTGTACTTAGTTTATCTTTTTTTTTTTTTTCTTTTTTTTTTGGTCAGAGTCTCGCTCTGTCACCCAGGCTGGAGTGCAGTGGCATGATTTCGACTCACTGTAACCTCCGCCACCCGGTTTCAAACGATTCTCCTGCCTCAGCCTCCTGAGTAGCTGGGACTACAGGTGCCCACCACCACACCTGGGTAATTTTTGTATTTTTAGTAGAGACAGGCTTTTGCCATATTAGCTAGGCTGGTCTAGAACTCATGACCTCAGGTGATCCACCCTTCTCTGCCTTCCAAAGTGTTGGGATTACAGGCGTGAGCCATCGCACCCGGCCCAGTTCATCTTTTAAATACTTTTATAGCTATCTGATTCCTTGACATTTCCACATACATTTTAAAATTATCTTGTCCATATCTACAAAAAAATCTTTCTGGGATTTTGATAGGAATTATGTAAAAACTATATGAAAATTTGGGAAAAATTGCTATCTTTACTGAGTATTTCAATTCATGAAAAAAACAAAACTTTCCATTCATTTTTTCTTCTTTGATTTCATTCATCACTTTTAAAATATTTTTCAGCATACAAGTTTTATAAATGTGTTGTTAGCTTTGCATTTAAGCATTTTTAACGGGGCAAGAGAGGTGAGTATAAGTGGTATTATATTTCTTTAAATTTTGGAGCCTAAGTGTTTGTTGCTTTTTGTATGATTTCTTTTCGTAAATTCCTAGAGATTTCCAATATAGACAACAATGTCACCTGCCAATAGAGGCAGTTTATTTCTGCTTCCCTGATTTGTATGCCTTTCATTTCCTATTCTTGATTTATGGCACTGACTATACCTTGCAGCATATATTGAATATAAATAGTGAGAACAGACATCTTTTTCTTGTTTCTAATATTAGAGGGGAAGCATTAAGGCTTTCACCCTTCAATGTAATATTAGCTATACATATTTTGTCTATGTACTTAATGAAGTTGAATAAGTTATCCTCTATTCTTCTGAGCATTTTTGTCATAAGTAAGTGTTAATTCTGTGAAATGTTTTTCTGCATTGATCAATATTTTCATATGTATTTTCTTCATTAGGCTTCTAATATATTGAATTACCAAATATTGAACCAGTCTTGAAACCTTGTCATGACAGACTTGAATACGGCTTATACATATATATTTTTTTACATACTGATGAATTCTATTTGCTAACTTTTGTTAAGGATAGTTACATCTATATTCATAAGATATATTGGTTCATAGTTTTATTTATTGCAATTTTTTGGTATTGGTATGGTAATAATAGCTTCATAATCATAACTGATAAGTATTTACTCCTCTTCTACTTTGTAGAAGGTTCTGTAGATTTGGTTTGAATCTTCTTTAAAATTTGATAAATTATTCTAACCTAGAATGATTATACATGTGATAATAGGTTAGAATTGGAGACACAAATATGTACTAATGTTTTGCTAAATAAAGATGCAAATAAGGCCTGAGGGTGACTCACGCCTGTAATCCCAGCACTTTGAGAGGCCGAGGTGGGCGGATCATGAGGTCAGGAGATCAAGACCGTCCTGGCTAACACGGTGAAATTCCGTCTCTACTGAAAATATAAAAAATAAGCCGGGCATGGTGGTGGGCGCCTGTAGTCCCAGCTACTCGGGAGGCTGAGGCAGGAGAATGGCGTGAACCCGGGAGGCGGAGCTTGCAGTGAGAAAGATGGCACCACTGCACTCCAGCCTGGGCGACAGAGTGAGACTCCGTCTCAAAAAAAAAAAAAAAAAAAAAAAAAAAAAAGAGAGATGCAAATGACTACATAAAAATCACATATGTTTCTGTCAAGTGTTAGGGCCTGGAAAATATGTTACCCAGTAGCAATAAATATACCGGGCATCAGAATCATACTCCAATAGAAGGAATCAGGGTTTCTTGGAAAAATGATTGATTCTAAAATTGAGAAAGGAAATATACAAGGTAAACCTAGAGCGTGCTGTAGTACCAGAAACCAAGGAAATGTTAAAAACTAACAGTCCCCACACTGATGGGGGTTTGTTAAAAGGACATAGGTGCTAACTGAAGAAGTACCAATAAGCCAAGCCATAAAATAATTGATCTGTAGAATACTTAGGGCAGCACTGGAGTATAATCCGAAAGTATGTAATAAATATCCATGAGCCTATACCAATATAGATAAATAACTGAGTAGATAAACAAATGAGGGAGAAGTTATAAGTAAACTGTGCAGAACTTCACATAATTGGTGTAGATACTCTATCCTCAAGGAAGTGAGCGTAAGTGCCGACACCGTAAGTGTGAACTGTGCATTGAGACTTTCATCCATAGAGTATAGTGAAGAAACGTAGAAAAATGAATCATATAAAAACCATTACTGCAACAAAGTGATCCTGGTCAACAATGATAGTGATAAATCACATTGATAGTGTAGACCTGTGAAATTATGTGATGAAAATGGCAACTGTACCAGTATGATTTTTGTTTGAAAAACCCATAATCCCACTATGAGCATTTAAAAAAAAAAAATCATGAGAGAGGAATTCTACAAAATGCTTGACTCTCAATCTTTCTACTGAGAGAGGAGTCTTAAATAGGTAACCCTTTAGAAGAGATAAAACTGCAAGTTAAGTGGAAATTAAATTTTCAGAGACTAATAGTGGGATTCCTTGGGAATAAGTTTGCTTAGATCTTACAGGAGAGATCAAGAAAAGGTGAGGAAAAGAATCCCTGTAGATAAGAAGTTATGAGTCAGAGAGGAAAAATTGGGAGCACCAAAGATAAAACCTTGAGAAATATATCATTTTCTATAGGTCTCATCTTGACTATTCCTGTTCTTTCTTATGTAGGTGGGGAAGGCTTTTTCTGGGGACCCCAGTTTAGTAATTAGGATAGAAAGAGATGGTAATATTCACAAAATACAGAAAAGAGAACTTATCTAATTCACACTTTGTGAGCAAAGATTTGTATCTAAATTTTTATTAAATACTGAATTGTTAGTTTACTTGTGAGGTTTTTGTTACAGAAATTTTTAAATAACATGCATTACATAATCAAATAAGCATCTTCTTTTTGAATATTATTATACTTTAAGTTCTGGGATATATGTGCAGAATGTGCAGGTTTGTTACATAGTTATACACATGACAAGCTGTTTTGCTGCACCCATCAACCCGTCAAGTACATTAGGTATTTCTCCTAATGCTATTCCTCCCTTAGCCCCCTACCCCTTGACAGGCCCCGGTGTGTGATGTTCCCCTCCCTGTGCCCATGTGTTCTCATTGTTCAGCTCCCACTTATGAGTGAGAACATGTGGTGTTTGGTTTTCTGTTCTTGTGTTAGTTTGCTAAGAATGATGGTTTCCAGCTGCATCCATGTCCCTGCAAAGGACATGAACTCATCCTTTTTTATGGCTGCATAGTATTCCATGGTGTATATGTGCCACATTTTCTTTATCTAGTCTATCATTGATGGGCATTTGGGTTGGTTCTAAGTCTTTTCTATTGTGAACAGTGCCACAAAAAACATACGTGTGCATATGTCTTTATAGCAGAATGATTTATAATCCTTTGGGTATGTGTCCAGTAATGGGATTGCAAAATAAGCATCATCTTTTAAAAGCAGTCTACATGTGAGATTTTACACTAAATTTTACTGCTATACATGATGTTTAGAACTTTTAGATTTTGATTTAATTCAAAGCAACATTTTTTGAATATTTTTTTTTCCACAAACTCATGTATTTCCTTTTATCACCGTTTCTTACTGTTCCTTTGGAACTGAGAGTTGTTTTTTATTTTTTTTATTTACTTTGTTGTTTAATTACACTGTAAGTTCTAGGGTACATGTGCACCACATGCAGGTTTGTTACGTATGTATACATGTGCCATGTTGGTGTGCTGCACCCATTAACTCATCATTTACATTAGGTATAGCTCCTAATGCTATCTCTCCCCATCCCCCCACCCCACAACAGGCCCCAGTGTGTCATGTTCCCCTTCCTGTGTCCAAGTGTTCTCATTGTTCAGTTCCCACCCATGAGTGAGAACATGTGGTGTTTGGTTTTCTGTTCTTGTGATAGTTTGCTGAGAATGATGGTTTCCAGCTGCATCCATGTCCCTACAAAGGACATGAACTCATCCTTTTTTATAGTTGCATATTATTCCATGGTGTATATGTGCCACATTTTCTTAATCCAGTCTGTAATTGATGGACATGTGGTTTGGTTCCAAGTCTTTGCTATTGTGAATAGTGCCACAATAAACATACATGTGCATGTGTCTTTATAGCAGCATGATTTATAATCCTTTGGGTATATCCCCAGTAATGGGATGGCTGCGTCAAATGATATCTAGCTCTAGATCCTTGAGGAATCACCACACTGTTTTCCACAATGGTTGAACTAGTTTACAGTCCCACCAACAGTGTAAAAGTGTTCCTATTTCTCCATATCCTCTCCAGCACCTGTTGTTTCCTGACTTTTTAATCACTGCCATTCTAACTGGTGTGAGATGGTATCTCATTGTGGTTTTGATTTGCATTTCTCTGATGGCGAGTGATGACGAGCATTTTTTCATGTGTCTGTTGGCTGCATAAATGTCTTCTTTTGAGAAGTGTCTGTTCATATCCTTTGCCCACTTTTTGATGGGGTCGTTTGTTTTTTTCTTGTAAATTTGTTTGAGTTCCTTGTAGGTTCTGGATATTAGCCCTTTGTAAGATGAGTAGATTACAAAAATTTTATCCTATTCTGTAGGTTGCCTGTTCACTCTGATCGCAGTTTCTTTTGCTGTGCAGAAGCTGTTTAGTTTAATTAGATCCCATTTGTCAATTTTGGCTCTTGTTGCCATTGCTTTTGGTGTTTTAGACATGAAGTCCTTGCCCATGCCTATGTCCTGAATGGTATTGCCTAGGTTTGCTTCTAGGGTTTTTATGGTTTTAGGTCTAACATTTAAGTCTCTAATCCATCTTGAATTAATTTTTGTATAAGGTGTAAGGAAGGGATCCAGTTTCAGCTTTCTACTTATGGCTAGCCAGTTTTCCCAGCACCATTTACTAAACAGGGAATCCTTTCCCCCTTTCTTGTTTTTGTCAGGTTTGTCAAAGGTCATATGGTTGTAGATGTGTGGTATTATTTCTGAGGGCTCTGTTCTGTTCCATTGGTCTATATCTCTGTTTTGGTACCAGTACCATGCTTCTTTCAACATTTCAGATTTCTATTGTTCCTTCAGAGTGCAACTGCTGTATGGATTCACCATTAATTGGGTGTCTTGTTTTATATGTTTTCTTCAATTTTCACAAACAGACATATATATCTGCAGATCTCACACAAAATTTGTAATAAAATGAACTGAGTCTATGGCGCAATCCCTATCTTGGAGAAAGATGACATGGGTTCACATCTTGGATTTACTGTGTATTAACATTGTGGGATTTAGCAGCATATTCCACTTTATGCTTCAAACTTTTCCTCTGTAAACTGGCAATGATAATAGCAAAATTTTCACAAAGGGTTGTAGTGAAAAATTAAGAGAGCTGATACATAAAATATCACTGAGAGAAATTTCTACTATATTATAAACACTCAATACATGTTAAGCATGACTATTACTACATTATTAGGTGTAATGGCATTATTAAGATCTCTTTTAATATGCACTGAAAATGATGATGAGTAATATTGACTAAGTTCTAGTCACTAGGAAGAAGACAGCATGTCTCATGCATTTTCATGCTGTTATTCATGTTCTCTTAATTAGTCATTAAAAATTGTCTATATTTTAAATCACAAGTGAGGATTATAGATGAGGATCCCATATATCATAAAAGGTTAAAAATATCAAACAGAACTACTTTCTTAAAAGAATCTGAGAGATAGACAGTTTCCATATATTTTCAAATTTTCACTCTTCTTTTACACAAAATTTGCTAGTAAGCCTCAGATTTTCATTTTCTCTTAATTTGGATCCATTTATGTTTTAAGATTTATCTATCTATCTGTCTATCTATCTATTTTTCTATCTAGCTGGGCAACACAACAGGAGAAATAAAAACTATGAAAGTAACAGCAATACGCTGTTTCTAGATGGTCAGGATTCCTACAGGTTATTTTCAAGCATTGTGTCAGTTAATCTAGCAATCCTCTATTAGCCAATTACCAATTATTTATTAATATTTATATACAAGGAAACAGAGTCCTAGAAAGTAAGTTATTTATCAGCATGCTCATAACTGGAAAGTGCCAAAGCCAGGATTCAAAGCCAAACTCTTTTATACCAAAGCCCAAATTCTTAACCATTAGACAAATCTAAGTCTTTAAATTAAAGAATCGAGCACAGTTTCTATACATTCTACCTCTGGATAGTGTTATAAAAAACTGTTCTAGGGTTTCACCTAAACACTAGATGAAAAAGTCACCAAAAGCAAGACCTTCTCCTTTAGAATACCTTATAAAGGACAGTTGTTCAATTTAGGTTATGCTCTATCAGTCCTTTAAAAAATATTTCCTGGGTTCAATTCAGTGGAATTGTACGTGTAATTGCACTAAAAAGTACAGGATATAAAAAGTACTCTAAAGTTCTTCTTGCCCTAAAACAACAAACCACATTTTTATAGGATCGCACTTGTCACTTGCAGGAGAAATTTCCAGTCCTTTATCTGTTCTTGCTGCGATAGCAGCTCTTTATTGTTTCAGTGTTTCAGAAGACGATCTGTAGCCTGAAGGAAAAATTTAAAAATGAAAAAGTAGTCAAATCTCTTTCCAATCTCTTCATTACAATAGTACTTTGCTTCAAAGTAAGGGTGTAACTATTGAAATAAGATCATTGTAACCCTGAGACGTATCTTTGACAGTCAGCATTATTAAGGAAACTGAATTTTTTGTAGAGAATGAGACATATTAGTAAATAATAGGGTTTTGTTTACAGAAGTATAGAAAGAGTAGATGATAACACAACTGACTTGAAAATTTAATGATTCATTTATTGGAAGTACTATCTTCATTTTGAAGACTTGTGAATTTTTCTACTTCATAGCCAAAAGGAAAGTTGACAGTATTCCTCCTCTGCAAAAATTAATGTCACTCCAGTCTCTATCCAAAAGTTGAATTGCTCTTATTACTGATGGCAATTTCTGAATATCAACTATTGCATTAAATATTGAATTATTACACAGATCACACATTCCTTTCGATTCTGCTGTATCCATAAATAAACATTAGCCCTCAGAAATTATAATCTAATATTCAAGAAAAATAGAGATTTCCAGTATCTGAAGGTTCTTCTCAATGAAATCATACCTATACTACAGCCTCTGGTTCTATCACCATCTGACCCCAAAATCACATTTTCAATGACCAGTCATGAAGCTGTGCCATGATTAAAGCAATGTTTTACCAGGTCCCCAAGGTGAATGTTTGTCTCAGACACTCAACATATTGCTGCTTTGGTTTCGCTACCTCTCTCTCAAGCACTTTCACCTTCATTACGGCTAATAATACAAGCTCCAAACAACTATCTTTAGCTATTATCGCCTCATTTTTCTCCTTGACCATACACTTTGACAATTCCCTAGGGGATAATATTATATCTCCAGATTTCAATAGTTGTATTTATCCCCTGTTATTTGCCTCAGAGATTTCACTACTATAATTCCTAGGTTGGTTGACTGGCCCACACCATAGTGATTGGTCCTATAGAGTCAAACAAGGAAGCCTAGACAATTCATCACTCTACTCTATGGCAGAACAGCTGTGGTTCTGAGATTGTATTGGCAACCAGACTCATGAGACACAAATAAGTTTAATCTAATGCTATATTGATTTAGCTTTATAAAAAGGATAAAAGGAAGGAGATACAGAAGGCACAACATGTTCATTTCATCAGGAAATGTTTGAGCTACCAAGTATAGAATGTCTTTTATCCCCTTAATTCACCCAGAGCTTCACAGAAAAAAGCCAATGAGTGTGTTGGTCATCTTAAAACAGAGAAGCAAGAGCCCCCTTTCCCATCAATGTTTTATACCATTTTAGGCATGCAGAGCCAAGTCAGCATGCTAACTTACAAATCTTCAACCAGCTGTGTTCCAATCGAAGCAGACAAAACACAGCCAGTTTATCTTAATGTGGCTGTTTGCAAGGAAACAATGCTGTAGAGACCAAGTTAATTTTAGACAGGCCTGCATCAACGATATCTTGATGTTAGTATTTCATTAACCGATCTTCATCTGTATCTTTCAGCAAAGGACTCTGTGGATTAACTCTCTTTCCCTTTTAATGTATACAGAACTCAGAATTATTCCCTTAAAGTTAAATGTTGTATCGCCATTACATCTTTCCTGCTTCATAGTGCCAATACAAAAGTAGATCTGCACTTCTCACTTTCAGATTAATCCCAAATGGCCAGAGGCATCATAGAACAATGTTGTGAGGACTGGCAACATGATTTGCAGAGTCCTTTATTCCGTCTCTACTAAAAACACAAAAAATTAGCTGGGCGAGGTGGCGGCGCCTGTGGTCCCAGCTACTCGGGAGGCTGAGGCAGGAGAATGGCGGGAACCCGGGAGGCGGAGCTTGCAGTGAGCTGAGATCTGGCCACTGCACTCCAGCCTGGGCGACAGAGCGAGACTCCGTCTCAAAAAAAAAAAAAAAAAAAAACAAAAACAAAAACAGGAGAAACAGGACATTTAGGATACTAAGATTAAAATATTTGTTGACTTCTCATGTTTATTTACATGCTGTTGATGTTGCTGTAATAAAAATTAACACTTTCAATTATTGGCATGAATTTTACCATTCATTTTTCTGTTGGGCAATACAAATTGCAAACGCTGATAATTGAATATTTGTCATGTGCATGGAATCACTGAAATCACACAAATGGTAGTTTCTGGCTCGTGTGTGTGTGTGTGTATACACATATATATACACATGTATATATGTAATTTTAAATATATAATTCTTACAAGAATTGTAATAAGAAAAACCTGGAATTGAAAAAAAAAAAGAGCGGGTGGCTGTAGTCCCAGCTACTGGGGAGGCCGAGGCAGGAGAATGGCGTAAGCCCGGGAGGCGGAGCTTGCAGTGAGCTGAGATCTGGCCACTGCACTCCAGCCTGGGCGACAAAGCGAGACTCCGTCAAGAAAGAAAGAAAGAAAGAAAGAAAGAAAGAAAGGAAAGAAAGAAAGGAAGAAAGAAAGAAAGAAAGAAAGAAAGAAAGAAAGAAAGAAAGAAAGAAAGAAAGAAAGAAAGAAAGAAAGAAAGAAAGAAAGAAAGAAAGAAAGAAAGAAAGAAAGAAAGAAAGAAAGAAAGAAAGAAAGAAAGAAAGAAAGAAAGAAAGAAAGAAAGAAAGAAAGAAAGAAAGAAAAGAAGAAGAAGAAGAAGAAGGAAGGAGGGAAGGAAGGAAGGAAGGAAGGAAGGAAGGAAGGAAGGAAGGAAGGAAGGAAGGAAGGAAGGAAGGGAGGAAGGAAGGAAGGAAACCTTCCTCCAAACAGGGAGGGAGCTGAGAGACAAAAGAATGACTCAGAAAAATCCAGTTTGGAGAGTAAATGAGTTTAATTAGGACTTAAATACGAGGTGCTCCTGGATGATAGCAGGACAGCTTTGGGGATCTCTAACCTGCTTTTAAGCTAATTTTCTGCTCTTTACCTACTGCATGTGTGTGTGTATGTGATGGGACTTTATTTGAGGTTCTCAGATATTCTTCAAGATGTTTGGATTCTCAGAGACACCTGCTCCTTGGCTCATTGCCCAGAGTTTAGGTTTTAGGCAGCAGATATTCACCCTTAAGTAACCTTGTGGGGGACCCATCACACTACAATCCACCCTGTCCCCAGCTCTTGCATTCTTTCTGCCAATCTTATGTGAGAGGCAATAAGTGAGGTACTAGGGGAAAAACTATACAAGTCTATAATGTAGAGCCATAACTCTTACATGCAGGCTACACCCCCAGTACACACAGCAGCATAAAAAGCAGAATGTGACTAAAATTAGGATGCCTGTTAGCAAAATATAACTCCAATGAGTAGGAAAGGTGTGGTGTAACAAATTGAGAATGAGTCAAAGAAACTTAATCAGGCTATATCATAGATCTGAGTTGACAAATGATCTAAAGCATCTGTGACATTATTTTCTTCATCAGGAATATAGGCACAACAGTAGTGCCAATAAGGGCACTTGCTATTGGGTCTCCACTGCATTGGCGATCAAGCCTCCAGATAGATGCAATCCACAAGCAGCCTGGGTGCACTACTGGTGCTGTTGATTTCTGTCTGGAGAATGGCATTGTATTTATTTAAGGCATACCATTATTATTTGATAGGAGGAGGTATTCATATACCCAATAATTGGACTGATTTTTGACTGCTTCTGTAGTCACAGCCCAGACAAGGAAGACATTACCAGTTGCCATGGGTAGCAGGAACAAAAGCTTATAGACACAAACACAGGTATCTAGTAGGGACCATAATGGGCGTATCCATTTCTTATAACATTATTACTGCTGTATTTTTTTCTCATTGGCCCTATAAAGCGCCACTTGTAGGCTCCAGGCCTGGCTTACAGTGCCATACACATGGCTTCCCTCTTTAGGATTGGGCATAATAGCCAAATGATAAGTTTTCAGCCTTGCCCACACTATCCCACTCTGACTGCTCCTGCAAGTATTGGTGCTGCTGCATGTTGATATCTTAAGGCTCTCACATCACCATCAAGGAGCGCAGCTGGGATCACCTCCCTCTGGCAGTTTTTGTGGTGCCCTCTGGTGCCACAAAACTGACCCAATATGGGGCCACTTTCCAGCTCAACTTCAGGTCCACACAGCCTTCACCACTTGACAGATCCACTGGTGTTCTCAGGAGCACAGTCTGACCATCTATTTCAGAGCATGGCTTAGAGTCTCAGAAGTAACCCTGAGAGCTTGTGGGGCCTGTTTTACAGGCCAACCATTCATAGGGAGTGATGCCATGAGTGGTAGTGAGTGATGCATTCAAAGTCTGCATGACTTCAGTGAGATTCTTGGTCCAGGACCTTAAAGAGTAAGCCTGGGACAGTGCATGCAAATTGGGTTTTTAACAGGGCTTTTTTTATTTTTTCCCATGAGTGGCACATCTTACTGGGAAGACCTGTAGCAGCCCCAGTGTTGTGTCCACTCAGGTTAGACCCATCAGTGTACCAGGCCCTAGCCGATATTGGCAGGGCTCCCTATATATGGTGGTTGGCCTAGTTGATGTCTCCATTGTTATGCCTACCCCTTCCATTTGTTGAAAGTGAATGGGTCCAAGCACCTCCTGTAATGCCTCACTTAAAAAAACAGTGGATGAGACATCCCTTTATTGTAGGTAGATGTGCTGTGTTTGCAGGATATATGACTGTACCATCTCAGAGGTGAGCCCAAGCTCACCTTGTCTAGGAGGCCTTCCATTCACCCTTTTATGGGATAGGCAGTTTTTACTGTGACATTCTGTTTTATTTCTGGTGATAGCCTCTGTTTATTGCAATGCCCTAAACATGGTCAATAGCTGCCACTCTAGAATTGTATAATGATATTCTCTCCCTTTCAGTAATCAAGACCAAAACCATACATGTAAATTCCCACTAGCTGCTTTTGCTACAAACCCCAATTCATCCCTGTAGCATCTCTAGTGACTTCTGATACAAAAGCGTGCTGTGGCAGTGGTCTTCTAGTGCTTACACTTGGTTTACCAATAATTTTATTTTGTCAAATGCCTCTTGTTCCATGTGTGCAGAGTCCCATTTTTATCCATTTTTACTAGAGTGCATAATGGGCAGAGGGTTTGTGCCAAATTAGAAATGAATATCCTCCAGTATCCCAGTAAACCTAGGAAAATCTTTAGTTGCTTTACTGTCTGAGGAACAGGTTGCTGTGTTTTCTTATTAATGACACCTCTGGGTATATTTCTCATCTTACTCAACCTGGTAACTCTCAGGAATTTGATTGCTATGCCAGGCCTCTGTAACTTTTATGGGTTGACTTCCCATCCCCTGTCCTTTAGGCCATACACGGAGGTTTATAGGACAGTCTCCAGATTTGTAAGAGACTCTGAGATTAGCGTGTTGTCATTAACATCTTGAAGCAGAAAGACTGAGGCAGGTGAAGAGAGTCTAGCCGGGTTTCATGCAACTGTACTGTGACAGATGTTGGGGCTGTGTCAGTACCCTTGTGGTAGTACCTGGAATGCCCATTGTTGGTCTTCCTAAGTGAAGGCAAACTGGTTTTGTGAATCTTTTGCTAAAGAAATCCTGGAAAAGCTGTTAGCCAAGCAAACACAGAATGAACGATTTCCAGCTTAAGGACAACTTGCTCTAGCAGTTGAGCAATATTAGGTATAGCTGCATGTACAGATGGCATCACTTTATTCAGCTTATTTCGTCTACCATCATTCTCCAGCCACCATTTAACTTCTTCACAAACCACACAGAGCTGTTGTAGAAGCTCTGGGCCAGGCTCTTTGTAATTTACGTAATTCCTAACGGAACTAGTGAAAGTGTACAAGTCTGTTTGGTCCACCCCCTTTTTGTTCTTTGATTACTTTCTGAACTAATTTCTTGCTTTCATGCAGTTCACTGAGGTCCACCAATGCATCTCTCATATCATAGATTCTATTTCCTGTTAATGGGCTCAGAAGTGCAACCAGTGCCCTATATCGAAACTTTTTTTTTAATTTGGAAATGACTTAGACATTTAATGAGGACCTAAAATAATTTTAAGATTTTAAACTGCACAAACATTTCATCTGCAAGCATTTATTTCACTTTCATTTGCTCAATGTATTCATTTTAGCAGTTTGTCTGGATTATTCATGAGAACCAACACATTAAATATAGCTAATAATTATTCCAAGTTGTTTCCATGTTAACCATTTTCATAGCTTGTGAATATCAGGTATTTCTCTAAGCAAGAAGGTTAAAGCTAAACATGTGGACATTTCTGCTGAGAACTCAGAAAATTCAGCTGTTTTCATTAAATCAATATTATTGAATGAGTCTTGCTTATCAAAAAATCACACAAAGATCACTCTGTTTTTGGCTAGGTTTACAGTCTTATAACCTTCATTTCAAACCCTGACACCTTAAAGTGTCAAAATAAATCTAAAGCTTATCCAGTCAGTAAACTCAGACAAAAATATCTGCTGATACTTATGAACACATTTCTATTTTTATTTTGCCAATAATCTTATCTCTAGCTTATTTACAAAAGATTATTGAATTCACATGAACTTGAAATAATTTGGACTTAGTTAATTTTAGAGCACTAATGTATTTTTCATCCAACTTGGTAGCATACTAGAGACAACACAGAACGTAATACATGTATATACACATAAACATGTTTAAACATACACATCCACACACCAAGATCCAATAGCTTTTATCTCAAAATTTTAGCCATGAGAAAGTATCACAAACTCATTATTTTATAAAAGACAGCTGGATTCAAACTATTTTTGACAAAATTAGGACCTGTTCATACATCTAAACTTTATTTGCCCTGATAGGTAGTCTAAGGAAAACTGGATAGAAATTTTGGGTAAAGCCATTTCCATGACAGTTTGATTTAAAAAAAAAAAAAAAAGCAAAAAATCCTCTTTATGTCTTTACTGTTTCTTCAGTTCCAGATGAGTTTCACTGTTTACATCTTAGCTAGAACTTACTGACCTGTATAAGAAAAACAAAATCTCCAAATAACATTTAATTAGTTTTACTATAAACAGTGAGTTTTCCTCAACTCCAGTAGCTTGTATAAAGCAAATTAAAAGCAGATAGAAAAGGAAATAGATGGCTTTGGAAGACTATACTTAACTCTGTAGGTGCACATTAACCATCTATGCTCTGAATGTTTCTTAATGTAATTTACCCATCAGTATTAAAAAGTGTACAAAAATGGGTCATAATACGCAACCAGCTGGAGTCCTAGAAAACCAGCTGGAGTCCTGAACTTTTGTGGGAGTTTCTACCCTTGCTCCCTTCCCTGCTCTAATATTTTCTCAGCAGCCAGCCTTATTTCAACAACAGCATGTTTACTATCCTTATTGCACTTTAGCATCTTAGCTTCTTGTAAATAGATTTTTAGTCCCACCTGCATTCTCTGAGTGTCCCCATACTTGCGTGGCAGCCCACAAAGGCTGAACAGTAGAGCAACTCAACCCCATATACGTGTTACTGCCCACCCCAGGATTCCCCCAACAGACGTCCCTTCCTGACTCATTAATTTGGTCTCTTGGATCCTGTTTGTTACACCAATAAGAACAATCCAGAATCATATAAAAAATATACCATCCTCCAAACTGGGAGAAAGCCCAGAGACCCAACAACAACTTGGAAAAGTCCAGTTTGGTGAATAGATGAGTTTTAGGACTTACATACGAGGCACTCCTGGATGACAGCAGGAGAGCTTCAGAAATCATTATTTGGAGATGATCAGGATTCAGGCAGGGGTCATAAAACCTTAAGTAACCTTAAGTAACATTGTGCGGGATCTGTCACACTACACAAACATAGTAAAAACATCGAAGAAAACTAATTCATTTGTTTTTACCTTTGATATGTGCACATTCGACCAATAATCTTATACCTCTAACTTTGGATTACAGAGGAGTGAGAAAGGAGTGAAAAAAAAAAAGAAAAAAAAAACCCTGTGGATGGAGCTGTCTTTCTCCCTTCTGTGTCATTATTTTCAGCATATGTTGGCTAATGCAGGAAATAATATGAATAAGGATGGATATAATAGGATTCCTCAGTCATTCATTTTTCTTAGAACACTAGGATTTTCTTTCTGCATTAAAATAAAATAATGGCTTGTATAGAAAGTGTGGTTGCACATTCTGGCTGTCAGCACCCCCATTTAGCCAGTCATAGATGTAACAGACTGCTGTGAAATGAATTTTGTTTTCCCCTCCCCGACATTTACATATTGAAGCCCTAATCTCTAATATGATGGCATTTGGGGATGGGGCCTTTGGGAGATAATTTAGGTTTAGGTGAGATCATAAAGGTGAGGCCCGCATGTTGAGATTAGTGCCCTTAAAATAGAAGAAAAAAAAAAAAAAAAAAACAAGTGCCAGAGATTTCTCTCTGTCTGACATGTGAGGACACATGGGAAGACAGCCGCTGGCAAGGTACAAAGACAGCCCTCACCAGAATCTCCAACTTCCAGGCGCCAGGACAATGAGAAAATAAATGTAGTGTTTAATCCAATCAGTATTTTGTGGTATTTTTTAAGGTACTTTTCCTGACAGCCTGAGCTGACTAGGCTTACCTTGTTTCACTGAACTCCCAAGCATCATGGGTACACCAGGATTCTGTTCTCATGGAGCATTGCAAACACTATATGCAAGTGAGCAGCAAGAAACTGTGGATACATATATTGTACTATATTGAATATATTAACCCTGCTCACATAATGCTCCATTGTCCCAACAAACTTTGATTATAAAACGCAAGTTGATGATAAAATTATTAAGAATGTGAAGGTGCTGAGTTTAAAGCATTACACCAGTACAGGGACCATCTGAGTATAGGGCCTTATGTGATTGATGTATGTAGTAATGTAGGTTGCCTGGTTATAAAACTGACCCTGTTTGTAATCACTTGTACATGAAACTGAAGAAGATCATAATCTGTCTTCAAGTAACAACTGATACTAACCTAGAACATAAATATAATTAACAAATGGCAGAGTAAAAATTGTCTGATTATAAAAAGGGTAGAAATCATGGAAACCTTAGGAGGAAGTATCTTTGGAAACATTTTAATAGGGAAGTGTGACAGACTATTCTGAAAAAGATAGAAGTATGTACATTGTTTGAGAAAATATTTTTAAAAATGTTATCTATACTGCCATACTATATAGTGAAATACTGAGATCCACCTTATTGCTAATTAACTATACTTATTATACCTTTTTTTTTTTTTTTAACCCAGGCATCATCTCTGATTCTAGTCATTAACTGACTTCAGTCAACTAAAGATGAATTGAAAATAATATGATTTTGGGAAAAAAGTCTCAATTCAATATAAGGAAAAATTAGTTAAATAAGATACACAGTATAAACACTCTGTAGGATGTTTTAATATTCTTCTAAAGCATGAGTTGAGCTAACATGTTATAACAGTACAGTATTTATATAAAACCACATATTACATTTTTATGCATACATTTAATAATCACACTCACTTCTTTTTTTTCTGCTTCTATGATAGCAATGCCAACTTTTACTGTTAGAGAGTCATATTTTGTCCAGCTTTTTGTTTCTGTGCTTCAATACTGTCCTTACTTTAACTTAGGTTCTAAATAAATACATATTGATAGAGTGATTTTATTTTGTTTTATAATATTTGAAACCTAGTTACATAAACATTAACCAGAATTTTGAAGATGGCTTTATCAATTAAATTAATTGTCCACAATTGTATTTGCATTTGTTAATAACTATAGGCTATCACATTTATGAGATTTTATTTTCTATTGACAAAATTACAGTGACAATAACATCAAAAACAATGACAACAGTAAACACATTACAAATTGCTTTCTGCTGATCATTTGACATAAATTAAATTAACTGTAATCTATCTAATTAAAAAGATGAAAAAAGCTCAGAGTAAAATAATAGTTTATATGAATAAGATTTTAGGAACTAATATTTCATGAATATAAGGAAGGGTTGTAACTATTCAATGTTCTGTTAAAACCAAGCGTTATTGCCAGAATGAAGGGTGGGGAAAATAGAGATGAGAAAGCACATGTAATACCAAGAAAACTTAATAAAAAAGGGAAAATTTAAATTGAAAGCCAGAGATAGAAGGGTCAAATAAGTAGAATTGAACAACTGAGATACAAACCTGGGAAAGAAAAGAAATTTTACAGCTTTTCTGACCCAGCAAAAAGGGAATGATTCAAACTAGAAGCAGGAAGAGTTTCAATCAATCTTTTGAGGATCAGCTTAAAAGTGAGAGTGCAAAATCAAAAGTAACTTAAAAGTGAATGATATAACTCATACAAAACTGTTTTTTTTAATGTACTCAAAACTTTCTTTTCTGTCAATATTCTGTGATAACAGGAATGTTTTTATTCATATTTTCCATTTGGAAAATATATTTGATCCTTTATACATATTATTTAGTCAGTGATTGTGACTGTTCATTTCTTGTCATTGGGAGTAAAAATAATAGTTATATTTTAAAGGCTCTCCTGAGAACTGAGCCATTTTTGAACAGAGCTATTTTGCAAGAATAAAAATGTAGTATCTGAAAATAACCCTTCTGTTAACTCTAAATGGTTTGGCAGTGGCTCCAGAAAAATTTTGGCAACTCTCAAAAGATGGTCTTGGACATTCTGAATACCTGCTATTTTCATGCTGTAACACAATCTCTATCTTATGGCCTAGAAAAACTCTGCCTACACTGAAATTATTACTGCCTAATGGATCCCACTATTTGAAAACCAATTTGGTTTTTTAGTGAATTCACTTCAACTCCTAAGTGACTGTACTAACTTAACCCCTCTTCCTCATCCTCATTGCATCTCTGGGATCTCTTAGACAGTACAGAATTCCATTGATCTTTAATAACAGTACACTACTATCGCATACAGTTTTGATTGCCATGTAAATCACCCAATAATAGAAATGTATGTCTTCAGCATAGTGAAAAACAGAGAACTCCATGCTTCTGCTTTGGATGTCCAGGAGTTTATTCTCAACATTGCAGCTAGAATTATCTTCTTAAAACTGAAAGCCACCCTTCTACTCCCACACCACTCACTTTTCTTAAACCCTGAATTCCCATTGTGACCCAAAAGATTCTACATGATCTTGTCCTCTGCCACCTTTCTAAAACTATCTCTTCCTCATTTAATGCTTCATTCCATCCAAAGATTGTTTGATGTCCCTTGAACACATAAGCCACACTTTTAGGCTTTGCCCACAGATTGCACAGGTGACTCACAGTCTCATGTTGCTCATCACTTTCACCATGACTCATCTTCTCCATGTGGTTGTTGGTGGTCCCCCAATCTCTAACCTACAACAATTCCTATCCCCTTCCTTTTTTGTGTGTCCACACTATTTATAACTATTTAACATACTGTACATTTTACATCCTTATCTTGTTTATCATCTGCCTTCACCTTATAAAATATTATTTGCGTGAAGCCTAAGATGCTTTCTCTTTTCTGTACGAAGTGTTATTAGCACCCAGAATATGTCTGTATCATAGTAGGCATGCAGAAAACATTTGGTGAAAGACTAAATTTAGAAGGATGTTAAAGTCTTTATACATATATTTTAATTCCCCCCCCCCAAAAAAAAATCTATGTGAGACTACACTATTGACAGTGATCTGAAAATTTGTGATCTTTTCTCACTTAGCGGCTTTGCAAGAGATTTGCTTTGTAGCCTTGAGGAAACAACACCCTCAAAATTGCTAATAGATAATTTAAATTATGTTAAATAAAATTTTTTATTTAACCCATGAGAAATTCCAAATTGAATCTGTTAGAATGTAAGTTATAGCAGGCCAATAAATGGGATAACTATGTTGTCCTTTTTAATAAGAAACAGCACCCCTCCATAGACCAAAAAATGAAGACTCTAGAAATTCAGTAACGCTAGTCTCTGTTCTAGTTCTGCCATTAAATTTCTATGTGATCTGAGGTGTCTCATTTATCTTCTCTGTGTCCCATGTTTTCTTATTAGCAATATGAAGAATAATAAGGCTGACCTACAGTTATTTTTTTAAAGGTGATGGTCAAAAACAGTATAAATGATAAGGGCTTATAAAATAGTGGTGTTTTTTCACTTACAATTTATTTTAATTTAAAACAATTTTATTTTATTTTATATGGTATGATAGAAATAATTTAAAATCATGGAATTTCATCTATTAGTTGTATATAAAGCTCATAGAAATAGTTCAGTAATTGGCAAAGTGCTCTGGTTTGTATTTTAGCAATGTCTGCGCTGTGAGAGTTTCACACAGAAATCACTCAAGCTTTGTAACCATATCATAATCAGATGTATCTAATACTTATCCCAATAATAGACTTGCCTACTTATTGAATGAATTGAAAAGAAGAAAAATGTTAAAACTAAATTTTCAGACCTGTCATTACTGTTTTTTTCTTTTCTTTTCTTTTCTTTTTTTTTGTGAATCAAAGAGTTGCATAGAAACAACCAGATTCACCAGCACTCAAGATTAGTCCTTCAGGAAAATACCTCTAGTTAATAAATCAATAAGAGCTGCTGTTACAGAAATGCCAGGGGTTCAATCTAGGTCCTGCTAGTCACTACACATAATGCCAGTCACTAAGTCGAAGAGTATCTCTAGGTAAGAAGGTTTTAATTGGGTGCTGCAGCTAAGGAGAACAGGAGATCAGTCTCAAGTACATCTTCTCTAAAAACTAAAATTAGAGGCTCATATATCAGGAAAGAAATGTAATTACATGTGGGGAAAACAAGAATTAGGAAGTGGTAAGGAAGAGAGGAGTTGGTCAACAGCCAGCAGGTGGTTGGTTAGGTAGTAAAAATGGGTGAGGTATCTGCTTTCTCATTGTCTAGATGCAGTGATCTGGTAAGTTTCAGTTCCTTGATACTCTCTAGAAGGCCTGATAGGAACCCTAAAAAGATAAATGCAACTTTCTAAGTTTTAAGCCGTGGAAGATAAATTTCCATGTTTATTCAAAATGAACCATAAACATCAGCTCTATGGGACAACTGGGCTGATTTTACTACCACTTAATCTCCCAAAAGGATTTACCGAATAAAACAGGAACTAAGGGGGAGGGAAAAATTTCAGAAGTCTAGTACAAACAATGGGAAAAACTATTGAAAGGGAGAGGCGATTTTGAGTACTTGTGTGTACGTGTGTCACTCAGATTATCTTCTGACCCAGTTGACAGTGACTTGTAAAAAAGGCTTGGACACAAGAAGATAAAGGAAAGATGGTGTCAAATAACTGTGTCTTTGGGTCTCTATTAAATGGTAGGAAAAACACATTAAGGGGCCACAGCTGATAAAAGAAGATACTTTCCTTCTTAGTACCATCACACCTAGAATGGGAGCCTACGTTTAGCTCTGCAAAATTCAAGAATAGCAAAGCTCCATATTACCCTAATGTACATGTCAACATATATGCGGCCAAGCCATCTCAGTAAAAAATTCTTCATAGAGAAGGAATGGATTACAGTCTAAGTATGGAGAAGAAGTGGCAAACCACGGGATCTGAGACAAAATGAGAGTCAAAGCCATTTGCCAGCAAAATATATGCATAAGATATTTCAGTTATTCCATTTAATCAGTAAGGAAGAATATGATTTTTCTAGCTAATTTTGATTGAGGAAGGTGAGCTAGAGAGTTATTACAGTTATTATTAGGTTGGCACAAAAGTAATTGCAGTTTTCACCATTAGGTTTAATATTAGGCAAAAAAATCCTAATGCAAACAATTTTATTTTTGTTTTGTTTTGAGACGGATTTTTTGCTCTTGTTGCCCAGGCTGGAGTGCAATGGTGTGATCTCGGCTCACCACAACCTCCGACTCCCAGGTTCAAGCAATTCTCCTGCCTCAGCCTCTTGAGTTTTAGCTGGGATTACAGGCATGCACCTCCATGCCTGGCTAATTTTGTATTTTTAGTAGAGATGGGGTTTCTCCACAGGGTTTCTCCATGTTGGCCAGACTGGTCTCGAACTCCCGACCTCAGGTGATCCACCCGCCTCGGCCTCCGAAAGTTCTAGGATTAGAGGCGTGAGCCACCACGCCTGACTTTGCAAACTATTAATATTATTTTAACTCTCTTACAAGGAGTAGCCAAAAGGCAAAAGAAAAAGAAAAAAAAAAGAGCACTTTGGATCTTATAGGAATATTATGATGACCAGAGAAAAGGGTAAAACATAGAGGAAAGCAAACTTCTCTTACTTGGTTTGTTCAGTAACTAGTTTATGTTTTATGGAGTATATCAAATCACACTGTGATTCTGATGCTTCATGACTTAAAACTAAGGATCTTACAACAATAGTTAAATCAGTGTAGCTTTTTTTTAACCTTATGCCTTGCGTTTAGGATCTGAAAATAAGATGAACTTAGCCAGTTTTAAGTTCTTGTCAGAAGTTTAGTTATATCCTTCAGTTCTCTAAACTATCATAAATCATAAAATACAGCTTTTATCATGCCTGACGATTTAGCATATATTATGATTAATGTTTGTATGTAGGAAATTATCTCAGCCTTTTACATGAAACAATGTAGTGTAAGAGACAGAGCCATTTCTCAAGCCGTTCTTTTATATTTGTGCTGAAGGACTACTGCAAACATCCATTTGTATGTTGAAGCCCTAACCCCCAATGTGATGCTATTAACAGGTGGGGTCTTTTGGAGGTAATTAGGTTTAGATTAAGTCATGAGTATGAGGTCCTCGTGATGGGAATAGTTCCCTTATAAGAAGAGGCTCACTCTCTCTCCCTCATGTGAGGATATACCAAGAAGGCAACCATCTACAAGCCAGCAAGATGGCCCTCACCAGAACCCATAATGCTGTCACCCTGATCTTAAACTTCCCAGCCTTCAAAACTGTGAGGGATAAATTCCTGTTGTTTGAGCCACCGAGTTCTATGACATTTTTAAAAAAAATTATAATTGTTTTATTATTATGTTTTTAAGTTCCAAGATACAAGTGTAGGATGTGCAGTCTTGTTACATAGGTAAATGTGCGCCATGATGGTTTGCTTCACCTATCAACCCATCACCCAGATATTAAGCCCGGGATGCATTACTCTTTCCCCTAATGCTCTCTTTCCACCACCCTCCACCAACAGGCCCCAGTAAGTGTGGTTCCCCTCCCCTTGTCCATGTGTTCTCATTGTTCAGCTTCCACTTATAAGTGAAAACATGCGGTGTTTGGTTTTCTGTTCCTGCGTTAGTTTGCTGAAAATAACGGCTTCCAGCTTCATCCATGTCCCTGCAAAGGACATGATCTCCTTTCTTTTTATGGCTAAATAGTATTCCATGGTGTATATGTACCACATTTACTTTATCCAATCTATCATTGACAGGTACTTGGGTCGATTCCATGTCTTTACTATTGTGAATAGTGCTACAAGGAATAAACACATGCATGTAACTTCTTAATAGAATGATATATATTCCTTTGAGTATACACCTAATAATGGGATTGCTGGGTAAAATTGTATTTCTGACTCTAAATCTTTGAGGAATCTTCACTATCTTTCACAATGGTTGAACTAATTTACATTCCCACCAACAAATGTAAAAGTGTTCCTATTTCTCTGCAACCTCACCAGCATTTCTTGTTTCTTGACTTTTTAATAATTGCCATTCTGACTGGCATGAGATGGTATCTCATTGTGGTTTTGATTTGCATTTATCTAATGATCAGTGATGTTGAGCTGTTTTTTCATGTTTTTTGGCCACATGCATGTCTGTTTTTTGAGAAGTGTCTATTCATATCATTTGCCCACCTTTTAATGGGGTTGTTAGTTTTTTTCATGTAAATTTGTTTAAGTTCCTTGTAGGTTATGGATATTAGCTCTTTGTCAGATGGATAGATTACAAAATTTTTCTCCCTTTCTCTAGACTGTTCATTCTGATAGTTTCATTTGCTGTGCAGAGGACTCTTTAGTTGAATTAGATACCATTTGTCAATTTTTGCTTTTGTCACAATTGCTTTTGCTGATTTCATTATAAAGTCTTTGGCCATGCCTATGTCCTGAATGATATTGCCTAAATTCTCTTCTAGGGTTTTTATAGTTTGGGTTTTACATTTAAGTCTTTAATCCATCTTGATTTTTGTATAAGGTGTAAAGAAATAATCCAGTTTCAATTTTCTGCATATGTCTAGCCAGTTCCCCCAGCACCATTTATTAAATAGGGAATCCTTTCACCACTGCTTGTTTATGTCAGGCTCCTAGAAGATCAGATGGTTGTAGATGTGTGGTTTTATTTCCGAGTTCTCTACTCTGTTCCATTGGTCTATGTGCCTGTTTTTGTATCAGTACCATTCTGTTTTGGTTACTGTAGCCTTGTAGTATAGTTTGAAAGTCAAGTAGCGTGATTACTCTAGCTTTGTTCTTTTTGCTTAGGATTGTCTTGGTTATGTGAGCTCTTTTTTGGTTCCATATGAATTTTAAAATAGTTTTCTTTTTTTAATTTTGTGAAGAATATCCATGGTAGTTTAATGGGAATAGCATTGACTCTCTAAATTGCTTTTGGCAGTACAGCCATTGTCATGATATTGGTTCTTCCTACTCATGAACACGGAATGTTTTTCCATCTGCTAGTGTCCTCTTTGATTTCCTTAAGAAGTGGTTTGTAGTTCTCCTTGAAGAGGTCCTTCGCTCTTCTTGTTAATTGTATTCCTAGGTATTTTATTCTATTTGTGGCAATTGTAAATGGGAGTTCATTCGTGAATTGGGTTTCTGCTTGTCTGTTGTTGGTGTTTAGGAATGCTTCTTATTTTTGCACATTGACTTTGTATCCTGAGACTTTGCTAAAGTTGCTTATCAGTTTAAAAAGCTTTTGAGGTGAAATGATGGGGCTTTCCAGATATAGGATTATGTCATCTTCAAACAAAGACAATTTGACTCCCTCTCTCATATTTGAATACATTTTATTTCTTACTTTCGCCTAATTGCCCTGGCCAGAACTTCCAACACTATGTTGAATATGACTGATGAGAGAGGGCAACCTTGTCTTCTGCCAGTTTTCAACAGAAATGCTTACAGGTTTTTCCTAGTCGGTATGATATTGTCTATAGGATATTTGTCATAAATGGCTCTTATTATTTTGAGATACATTCCTTCAATATCTAGTTTATTAAGAGTTTTTAACATGAAGGGATGTTGAATTTATATTGAAGGTCTTTTCTGTGTCTATTGAGATAATCATGTTCTTTTTGTCTTTAATTCTGTTTATGTGATGAATTATATTTATTGATTCGTGTATGTTGAACCAGTTTGCATCCTGGGGATGATGCCAAATTGATCATGGTGGATAAGTTTTTTGATGTACTACTGGATTCAGTTTGCCAGCATTTTATTGATAATTTTTGCATCCATGTTCATCAGGAATATTGGCCTGAAGTTATTTTTTGTTGTTGTTGTATCTCTAACAGGTTTTGGTATCAGGAAGATGCTGGCCTCATAAAATGAGTTAGGGAAAAGTCCCTCCTTTTCAAGCGTTTGGAATAGTTTCGGAGGTAATGATACCAGTTCCCCTTTGTACTTCTAGTAGAATTCAGCTGTAAATCCATCTGGACCTGGGCTATTTTTGGTTGGTAGGCTATTTATTACTGCCTAAATTTCAGCATGTGTTATTGGTTTATTCAGGGATTCAGCTTCTTCCTGGATCAGGCTTGGTAGGACCAGAAATTTATCTATTTCCTCCGGAATTTCTGGCTTATTTGCATAGAGTTGTTTATGGTATTATTTGATGGCAATTTGTGTTTCTCTGGCATCAGTGGTGGTCTCCCCCTCAACATTTCTGATTGTGTTTATTTCAGTCTCCTCTCTTTTATTCATTAGTCTATGTAGCCATCTATCTATTTTGTTATTTTTTTTTCAAAAAAAAAAAAACAGTTCCTGGATTCATTAATTTTTTGAAGCATTTTTTATGTCTCTTTCTCCTTCAGTTTGGCTCTGAGCTTGACTATTTCTTGTTTTCTGCTGGGTCTGGGGTTTGTTTGCTCTTGGTTTACTAGTTCTTTTAGTTGTGATGTTAGCATGTTGATATGAGATCTTTCCAGCTTTTTGATGTGGGCGTGTAGTGCTATAAATTTCAACTTAAAACTGCTTTAGCTGCATCCCAGAGATTCTGACACATTATCTCTTTGTTCTCATTGGTTTCTCATTGGTCCTCATTGGTTTCAACTTCTTGATTTCTGCCTTTATTTCACTATTTACCCAGGAGTCATTCAGGAGCAAACTGTTCAATTTCCATTTAGCTGTGTGGTTTTGAGTAAGATTTATAATAATAATAATAATAATTATTATTATTATTTTACTGTAAGTTCTGGGATACATGTGCAGAACATGCAAGTTTGTTACATAGGTAGGCATGTGCCATGGTGGTTTGCTGCACCCATCAACCTATCATCTACATTAGGTATTTCTCCTAATGCTATCCCTCCCCTAGCCCTCAAACCCCCAACAGGCCCTGGTGTGTGATGTTCTCCTCCCTGTGTCCATGTGTTCTCATTGTTCAACTCCCACTTATGAGTGAGAACATGCAGTGTTTGCTTTTCTGTTACTGCGTTAGTTTGCTGAAAATGATGGTTTCCAGCTTCATCCATTTCCCCACGAAGGACATGAACTAATCCTTTTTTATGACTTCATAGTATTCCACGATGTACATATGACACAGTTTCTTTATCCAGTCCATTATTGATGAGTATTTTGGTTGGTTCAAGTCTTTGTATTGTAAATAGTGCTGCAATAAACATACATGTGCATGTGTCTTTATAGTAGAATGATTTATTATCTTTTGGGTATATACCCAGTAATGGAATTGCTCAGTCAAGTGGTATTTCTGCTTCTAGATCCTTGAGGAATCACCATACTGTCTTCCACAATGGTTGAACTAATTTACACTCCCACCAACAGTGTAAAAGCATTCAAATTTCTCCACATACTCTCCAGCATCTCTTGTTTCTTGACTTTTTAATGATCACCATGAAGTTGACTTCATCCCTAGGATGCAAGGGTTAAGTGGGCTTTTTGATATTGAGTTCTAATTTGATTGTGCTGTCATCTGAGAGACTGTTTGTTTTGATTTCAGTTCTTTTGCATTTGCTGAGGAGGTCTTTACTTCCAATTATGTGGTTAATTTTAGAGTAAGTGCCATGTGGCAACGAAAAAAAATGTATATTTTTTTGTTTTGGGATGATGAGTTCTGTAGACATCTATCAGGTCCACTTGGACTATAGTTGCGTTCAAGTCCTGAATATCTGTTAATTTTCTGTCTTGATAATCTGTCTAATACTGACAGTGGGTTATTAAAGTTTCCCACTATTATCGTGTGGGGATCTAAGTTTCTTTGTAGGTCTCTAAGAACTTGTTTTATGAATCTGGGTGAATCATAAAATCAGAACTTGTTTTATGAATCATAATATATATTAGCTGACTATATATTTAGGATAGTTAACTTTTCTTGTTGAACTGAGCCCTTTAAAATTATGTAATGCCCTACTTTGTCTTTTTTGACCCTTGTTGGTTTAAAGTCTATTTTGTCAGAAACTAGGATTGCAAATCCTGCTTTTTTCTCCTTTCCATTTGCTTGGTTTATTTTCCTCTTTCCTTTTATTTTGAGTCTATATGCATATTTTCACATAAGATCGATCTCCTGAATACAGCACACCGATGGGTCTTGTCTTTGTATCGAGCTTACCATTCTGTGTCTTTTAACTGGGGTTTTTAGCTCATTTACATTTAAGGTTAATATTGTTATGTGTGGATTTGATCCTGTCATCATGATTCTGGCTGGTTAAATTTGCAGTCTTGTTAATGTAGCAACTGCTTCATAGTGTCAACTGGACTTAATAAGTCCAGCTTGCTTCTATTCTCCCCATCTCTTTCAGGTACTCCAATTAGTCATAGGTGTGATCTTACAGGGTCCCATAGTTAAAAACCCCTGAGGTTTTGTTTATTCCTTTTCATTTTTTTTTTTTTCTCTCTAATCTTTTCTGCTTGCCTTATTTCAGCAAAATAGTCCTCAAACTCGGATAGTCTCTCTCCTGCTTGGTTGATTTGGCTGTTGGTATTTGTGTTTACATCATGAAGTTTTCATGCTGTGTTTTTCAGTTTCATCAGGTCATTTATGTTTCTCTCGAAACTGGTTATTCTAGTTAACAAATCTTGTAATCTTTTATCATGGTTCTCAGCTTCTTTGCAATGGGTTAGAACATAATCCATTAGCTCAACGAAAATCATTATTACCCACTTTTTTTTTCTTTTTTTTTTAAGATAGAGTCTTGCTCTGTGGCCCAGAATGGAGTGCAGTGGCGCCATCTTGGCTTACTACAACTTCCACCTCCCAGGTTCAAGCGATTCTCCTGCCTTAGTCTTCCCAGTAGCTGCGCCAACATGCCCAGCTCATTTTTGTATTTTTAATAGAGACGGGGTTTCACCATGTTGGCCAGGCTGGTCTCAAACTCCTGACCTCAGGTGATAGCCTGCATCGGTCTCCCAAAGTGCTGGGATTACAGGTGTGAGCCACTGCGCCTGACCTATTACCCACTTTCTGAAGCCTACTTCTGTCAGTTCATCCATCTCAGCTGCAGCCCCATTCTGTGCCCTTGCTGGAGAAGTGTTGCTATCATTTGGAGGAGAAGAGGCATTCTGGCTTTTGGAATTTTAAGCGTTTTTGTATTGATTTATCCTAATCTTTGTGGATTTATCTACCTTTGATCTTTGAGGCTGATTACCTTTGGATGGGGCTTTTGTTGGGGGTGGGGGTGGCTGTCTTTTATGTTGATGTTACTGTTGCTTTTAGTTTGTTACTTTTTCTTCTAACAGGCCCATATCCTGCAGATCTCTTGCAGTTTGCTGGGGTTCACTCCAGACCCTGATCGCCTGGGTATCACCAGTAGAGGCTGCAGAACAGTAAAGATTTCTGCCTGCTCCTTCCTCTGGAAGCTTTGTCCCAGAAAGGCACCAGCCTCATGTCAGCTAGAGCTCTTCTGTATGAGGTGTCTATCAACCGCTGTTGGAAGGTCTCTCCCAGTCAGGAGACATGGGGTCAGGGACCTGCTTGAGAAGGTAGTCTCTCCCTTATCAGAGTTGGTGCACTGTGCTGGAAGAATGCCTCTTGTCAGTATCCACGCCTCTCTTCACAGCCATCAACAGGAAAGATTAAGTCTGTTGAAACTTAGACTGTAGCTGTCCCTCCCCGCAGATCCTCTGACCCAGGGAGATGAGAGTTCTATCTGTAAGCCCCTTACTGGAATTGCTGTATTTTCTGTAGAGATGCCCTGCCTGGTGAGGAGGGATCTAGAGAAACATTCTGGCCACAGCCACTTTGCTACACTGTGGTGAATTCTGCCCAATCCAACCTTCCCAGTCTCCTTAGCACTGTCAGGGGAAAACCGACTACTAGAGCCACAGTAATGGCAGTCACTCCTCTCTCCCGACCCCGAACTCAGTTGTCCCAGGCAGACTACAGATGTCTGTGCTGGCAGTGGGAATTTCAAGCCAGTGGTTCTTAGCTTGCTGGGCTCCGTGGAAGTGGGACCCGCTGAGTGAGAACCTGGCTTCAGCCCCCTCTTCACGTGACTGGATGGTTCTCCTGTCTCACTGGAGTTACAGGTGTTGCTGCAGTATGTAAAAACTCATACAGCTCGGTGCCTGTCCGAATAGGCGCCCAGGTTTGTGCTTGAAACCCGGGACCCTGGGGGTGTAGGCTCATGAGGGATTCTCCTGATCCCCAGATTGCAAAAGTCCATGGGAAAAGCCTAATAACCCTGGCGGGTAGCGCAGTTCCTTACCACTTCCATTGGCTGGGGGAGAAAGGTCTCTCCGTCTGTGCACTTCCCAGGTGAAGCGATACCGCACCTGCTTCTGCTTGCTTTCCTGGGTTGTGCCCACTGCCTAGCCAGTCCCAGTGAAATGAACGGGGTACCTCAGTTGGAAATGCAGAAATCATTCACCGTCTATGTTGGTCTCGCTGGGAGGTACAGACCTGAGCTGTTTCTATTTGGCCATCTGGGGCCCTACAAGGGACATTTTGTCAGCCCAAGTTGACTAAGATGATGACTCTTTTACTTCTTATCATTTTTACTTCAGTAGTCAAATATCTGCAGAAATCTGGTTTATTGTAAACGTCTAACAGGAATGGATATTTGAAAGTAGATCAGTTTGACATGTACATCTTTATGGCTATTGTGACAATGTACATTGCTAGTCAGGAGTCACTCTTAAGCAGATAGGCAAAGTAAGCAGAACATAAATATGTCAATAAATTTCACAATGCTGGGTACTGAATAAATGTAAGTCTGTGAAATAGAGTAACCAACGTGAAAAGATAAGAAAACTCTTTGTGGTCATTAAAAAAAAAAAGAAAACTCCAATAAGAACTTAGAAAATTATGACTATATATTTAGGAGAACCTACCCCATATGATCTCTGATTTAAACAATATTAAATAAGAACAGGTTATCTTATACTTGTATTGTCAGACTCAAAACTGATGACGAATTATATATATGTTGTAAGCATAGTTAAATATGTAAGCTGCCTCAAGGTGGAATGAAGAAATATGGAATATATACATATATATACACACACACATATATACACACACACACACACACAGTCAAGGTATAATACTATTGAAAACATCTCATTGTGTTTGGGAGGAGAAAATAAGCAAATAAGCACATTCTGGAAGTAGACTTGCCTTTCCTTTGGAATAAAGAGAAGGAAGGAAAGAAAAGATTCTTCAGAATCGCCCTCCACTTCTCTAATGCCATTAATTTTTTAAAGTCTTACCTCAAATGTTCACTCTGAGTTGAAACTCCCTGACCTGCATCGTCACCCTTTTCTCCTTCACTTCCAATTATATTTTGCAATAACCACTCTTGAGTTCCTTAAGATTATAGAAGACTATATATAAACTTTAGGTCAAGCAACATGAAAAATGTGTTCTTGAATTTTTAAAAAATCCTCTGTTCATTTCACCTTATAGAGAATTCTTTAAAATCCCTAAAAAGGAAGTTTTCCTATTACAGACTACCTACTGAATCTCCCATTTATTTCTTAAGTTTTGATCTCATATGGAGACAACATATAACCCTGAAAAATTACTCAAGTATTTATTTTAAAAATGGCCTTATTCATATTTTAATTTTAACATCTTGTTTTAAAAACAAATTTAATAAACAAAAGCTGTCTATATTTTAAAGTATATTTTTCTCTTCATGTATCAGCAACACATATATACCCTCTAAACAAATTTATTTTTGGTTTAACTTTTAAATAAGTATTTGACAATGTGGTAAATATGCAAGTTAGAAAAGGCATATTAAGACACATCAGTAGTTAACTTGACTGTTGGTAACAGACTTCCAGGAAAGAAGACTATGGGACAGTTTTTCAACTCCTTCAAATTTGAATGCTCTCACTTTATAACAGCTAGTACACCCTTTCTAGAATAAGACTCTTACCTGTTGTGGTCATTATAGTCCAAATTCTGATTGAATTCTGATTTTTAAATTTATCTCGCTCTGACCAGCAGCCACATTTTTCTGAAAGTCTCAGTGCTGCTGAATAACTTAGCACGGTGATTTTTATATCAGAATTTTCTTTTGCTAGTTGAAGAGAAACAATTCTTTAAAATAGAAATGAGTCTGCTTTTAACAAAGCCCTAAAATTATCCGTGTTCTTACTGGGTTTGTGGGATTGCTGTAAGATAATTCTTATTATTCTTCAGCACAAATAAATTTTATTCATGTCCAAATTTCCACTATATCATCTCCTTAATTTCTGTGCCATTTTATTTAAAATAACTAAATTTTATATGTCAATTCATATTTAACAGTTATGAATAAGAATGTAAAATATACAGTTACTTCTGTTGTATCTATTTCCTTTCTCTAAATTCTTATTTATTTTATAGTATTCTAGACATGTAGTCAAAGGAAACAAACTTTTGCTCCTGTGAAATTTTGTAGGAAACTTTTTGCCTGAGTGCCTAAAGTTACTGAAAACAAGACAATTTTTAAGCTAATTTGCCAAACGCCAACTATCTCAATGGCTAAGTTATCAAAGGAACAATTTTCTGAATGAACTCTCCTCATAGTCATTCCTCCACGTGAGGTTTCCCTCTTTCTTCACCAGCTTCTTCTGGATTTAGCTCAGGGAAATGATTGAAAAACAAATTGAAAAAATATATTTAAAAACTATCTATGGGCTAAAATGAAAGTTAACAACTAAAACATTATGGAAATCTCAAAAGCTGTTAAACACATAATTCAAATTGCTGTAAACTTTATAGTGACTACAGAAACAACCACATTTGTCTTTCAGAAAGAAAATGCTAGCTGAAGAGAAACAAGTTTTTTAAATAGAAATAATTTATTCTGGAAGACAGCTAGTGTTTCAGAGATGTTGTCCAGCCAGTGAATTGAATTTTGTTGAAATGAATTTGGCAAATAAAGCTAGACAGAGCTCAAGTTGCAAGGAATAATTAGGAAAAGATCAGGAATTGAAGAAGTCGAGCAATAATGGGCTGACAACTGGGAAGTTTCAAGAGGAGTAAAAGTTGAGACTGAGTTAAATTAGGCATAGCACTTTTCTCTCAGCTTTTATTTTACTTCTGAGAAAAGTATGTTTTCTTAGTAACAATCCTGGGATGTAAGTTGTGATAACATATCCTACAAAAGTCAAAGACAGGTTTCCTGAGGTCAACCTAAAGCAGCAGGTAAGGGCTGTGGAGCCCTTGGACATCAGAATAATGGTATTGCAAATGTGACTCAGTGTCTAAACCAAAGTTACACTAATGCACTTACAAAATTAATATTTTTTAGAAAGGTTCTTATTTTCTCTCATCCCCAGTTGGGTGTACTGAAATTCAGTTTTGGCACTAACCATCCAGAGTTAGCATAGACATTCAAGGTTACTTAAGACATCTACTGCCTTTCAGAGGTTCCCAGGCCTCCTGCATTTTTGATCCACTGACTATAAATTTAGGATTTCCCATGACACCCTCAGATTTGGTAATTCATTAGAATGATTTACATAAGTTGCAAAAGCACTACACTTTTGCAGTTTTACCATAAAATATACAAAACAGGAAGACCAGTCAAATAAAGAGACACATAGGATGACGTATTGAAAGGAACACAGAGCTCTGTATCCTCTCTCACTGGAATGAAGGTTTAATTTTCTCACAGCAAAACAACATGTTCACTAACTGGGACACTGCACTAAATGTCAGTATCCAAAGTTTTACTGGGGTTTTATTATGTAGAAATTACTGATTGATTCAATCATTGGCTGTATCATTTAGCTCAAACTCTTGCCCCCTTCATTCCCTGAACATTGGTCTGGCTTTAGTCCCATTACTCTAATTACCTGTTTGGTCTTTCTTGTTTCTAGCCCCAATCCCAGAGTTATCTATAGGACACATTGAGTCACTTCATTCATATAACAACAAGAAAACCCAAAACAACCAATCAACCAACCAACAAACAAACAAACAAAAAAACTCCTACCACTTGAGAAATTCCAAGGATTTTAGAAGCTTCCTACAGGAACTCTGGACCAAGATCAGACAAACTCTTATAGTAGAAAAACATATATTTGCTGTTTTGAAATAAATATTCTGCTTTCTTAGCTAGATCACATTCTAATATCCTTTTCCCACTTTCATTCTCCTGGATAACCTGACAGAAATGTGGAAATAGGAATAATGATAGGAGATTTACATATATTACCTAGCAATCACCATTACAGCCTATATGATAGTATTTTATCCTATTTTTTAGATGAGAGAATTTAAGCATTGGAAAGTTGAGTAGCTTGTTTCAAATCGTATACTTAGTAAGAGGTAAATCATACACTAGATTACGTTTTAATACCCCTTTCCTACTTTTATTCTCCTGGATAACCTGGCAGAAATGTGGAAATAGGAATAATAATAAGAGATTTACATATATCAGCTAGCAATCATTACAGCCTATGAGATAGTATTTTATCCTAATTTTTAGATGAGAGAATTAAAGCATTGGAAAGATGAGTAACTTGCTTCAAATTATACACTGAGTAAGAAACAAAGTCCGTGCTGGAAACCAGGACAAGTCAGGCCCAAAACCTAGACAGAGCAAGGGTAAACGTTGTTGTGGTCCATTACTTCTAGGACCTTAAATGTAAAACTGTTTTAGTATTTAGCTCAAAATGGATATCAAAAGTCTTTTGGTAACATTTTCCAAACTGTGTTATCAATTAGAGATATGATTTATATTTGCTTTTTCTTGCAGGCCTCTACATTCAGCTAATGCAAAACAGTCCCCCAAGGTTTTAATTCATTCCAGCATTAACTCAAAAGTCTAAGTCCAAAGTCTTACCTGAGACAATGCAAGTCTCTTCCACCTATGAGCCTGTGAAATCGAAAACAAGCTAGTTACTTCCTAAATACAATGGGGCTACATGTTACATTGGCTAAATACACCCTTTCCAAATGGAAGAAATTGGCCAAAGTGAAGGGGCTACAGGCCCCATGCAAGTCTGAAATCCAGCAAAGCAGCCAAATCTTAAAGCTCCAAAATGATCTTGTTTGACTCCATGTCTTACACTCATGTTATGATGATGCAAGGGGTGGGCTCCCATGGCCTTGGGAAGCTCTGTCCCTGTGAGTTTTCAGGGCACAGCCTCCCTCCTGACTGCTTTAACAGGCTGGCATTGAGTGTCTGAAGTTTTTCCAGTTTCATGGTGTAAGCTTTTGGTGGATTTACCATTTTGGGATCTGGAGGACAGTGGTCCCCTTCTCACAGCTCTCCTAGGCAGTGTCCCAGTAGGGACTCTATGTGGGAGTTCCAACCCCACATTTCCCTTCCACATTGCCCTAGCAGAGGTTCTCCATGAGGGCCCTGCCCCTGCAGCAAACTTCTGCCTGGACATTGAGGCATTTACACACATCCTCTGAAATCTAAGTGGAGGTTCCCAAACCTCAATTCTTGACTTCTGTGCACCTGCTAGCTCAATATCATGTGGAAGTTTCCAAGGCATGGGGCATGCACCCTCTGAAGCTATAACTAGAGCTGTACTTTGACCCCTTTTAGTCATAGCTGGAGTGACTAGAATGCAGGACACCAAGTCCCTAGGCTGCACAGATCCAGGAGGTCCTGCACCCAGCCAACTAAAGCATTTTATCCTCTTAAGCCTCCAGACATGTGAAAGGAGGGGCTGCCAGGAATATCACTGACATGTGCTGGAGACATTTTTCCTATTGTCTTGTCAATTAACATTTGGCTCCTTGTTACTTATTCAAATTTCCATAACTGGTTTGAATTTCTCCTCAGAAAATGGGTTTTTCTTTTTCTATCGCATTGTTAGGCTGCAAATTTTCTGAACTTTTATGCTCTGCTTCCCTTTTAAACATAATTTCTAATTCCAAGCCATGTATTTGTGAATATATAAAACTGAATGTATGACATAATTGTGAATGACACAAGTCACCTCTTAAATGTTTTGTTGCTCAGAAATTTATTCCGCCAGATGACCTAAATTATCTCCCTCAGTTCAAAGTTCACAAATCTCTAGGGCAGGTGCAGAATTCCATCAGTCTCTTCGCTAGCATAATAAGAGTCATCTTTTCTCTCTTCTCCAACAAGTTCCTCTTCTCTATCTGAGACAATGTCAGCCAGGACTTTATTGTCCATATCACTATCAGCATTTTGGTCAAAGCCATTCAGCAAGTCTGTAGAAAGTTCCAAAGTTTCCAACAAGTTCCTGTGTTCTAAACCCTCCAAGTCTCTAGGAAGTTCCAAACTTTCCCTCATTTTCCTATCTTCTTCTGAGCCCTCCAAAGTGTTCCAACCTCTGTCTGTTACCCAGTTTCAAAGTTGCTTCCACATTTTTCTTGTATCTTTACAGCAGCACTCCACTCTACTGGTACCAATTTGCTGTATTAGTCTGTTCTCACACTGCTAATAAAGACGTAACCAAGACTAGGTAGTTTATAAAGAAAAGAGGTTTAATGGACTCACAGTTCCACACGGTTGGGGAGGCCTCACAATCATGGCAGAGGCATAAGAAGAGCAAAGCCATGTCTTACATGACAGTAGGCAAGAGAACACGTGCAGGAGAACTCCCCTTTAAAAAACCATCAGATCTTGTAAGACTATCATGAGAATAGCATGGTTAAAACTCATCCCCATGATTCAGTTACCTTCCACTGTGTCCCTCCCACAACATATGGGGATTATTATGATTCACGGTGAGATTTGGGTGGGGACACAGAGCCAAACCATTTTTAAAGATTCCCTGTAAAAATCAACTTGAACAACTATCCACGCACAAAAATACCTTCACAAGAGATAAGGAAACAAGTGTGAGGTCACAGCACCTGGGTATAGCCTAAAAATATAGACACATGAAATGGAGTAAGAAGGATAGTCAAACATTAGTCATGTTATCCCTCTCTCAACTCTGGCCAGCACAGCATGAAAAGAGATACTTTCTGTGTGGGGGAAAAAAAAAAAAGGAAGAAAGTATGTGTAGGACCTTGCCTTGGGCCCCAACACTGGGCTTGCCACAATAAAATTCAGCACTGGGAAGCCTCCATGGTCCCTACATCCAGGATAATACCTAAGGACTGAGTCAGTAGACCCACACCAGTACCAAATGGGCACCAATAACCTGTGTAAGAGAGATTGCTTTTTGACCCACATCACCAACGACTGACTGCAATGGCCTTAAATTCTGAATAAACATCAGAGGCAAGCTAACTTTAAAAGCCAAGGGCTTTGGGTGTGTTCCAGAACTGCTTAAGATCCAGTGGCCATTGAATTTCAGTCCAAGCCTGCACCAACCTTGGTGGCCACATGACTCTAGCCCAGGCTGCACAAGCTGAAGCGATTCTAGGCTTAGGGTGCTTTCTAGTGCTACAAGGCTTCAGTGGCCATGGATTTAGATACCATACCAACTAGTTTGCACAGAATTTCTGGACAGATTTACTGATGAAGAACAGTCCCACACGAAGTCAAACTACAAAGATTAAAGCATGAACATTGACACATGACCATAAGGATCACGAAAAATCAGGAAAACATGTCACTAAATGGACAAAATAAGGTGCTAGTGACTAACCTTAAAAAGATGGAAATGTCTAAACCACCTGGCAAAAATTCAAAATAGATGTGTTAAATCTCAGTGAACTTCAAAAAAATTCAGAAAAATAATTTTAAAATGTATCAAATAAATTTAACAGAAAGATTTAAACAATTTTAAAAACCAAATAGAAATTCTGGAAATAAAAATAAAATGAACAAGGAAAAGAAACCACCATAGAGAGCATCAATGGCATAACTGATCAAAGATAATAAAGGATCTGTGAACTCAAAGACACGTTATTTGAAAATATAAAGTTAGAGGAGAAAAACATAATGAAAAGTCATAAAGAAAGCTTATGTGATTGGTAAGATAGCATCAAAAGGGCAAATTACCAGTCATTGACCTTCAGAACAGAATAGAGGAAGATACAAGGGTAATAAGTTTATTTAATGAAATAATAGAATCAAACTTTCCCAACCTGGAGAAAGATATAAATATCCCTGTGCAGAAAGGTCAAAATCTCTAATCTGATTCAATTCTAATGAGACTAATTCAAGACATTAACAATATCAAAGATTAAAGGAAAAGAGAAGGTCCTAGATGTAACAACAATAACAAAAACCAAACAGCAAATATCATATAAAGGAGTTCAAAAGCCAAACAAAAAACTTCTAGGAAAAAACCTTACAAGAGGAGAGAGTGGAATAATATATTTAAAGTGCTGAAGGAAAAGACTGTCAACCAAAAATACTGTACCCAAAAAACCATCCACAAGATGTGTGTGTGAGAGAGAAAGATTTTCCTAAGCATACAAAACATGAAGTTGTTCATTACCACCATACCTGTTCTACAAAAAAATAATAATAAATAAATAAATAAATAAATAAAAACTAAAGAAAGTGTTTGAAGCTGAGAAAAAGATGCTAATGAGTAACATAAAAAAATCTAAAAGTATAACACTCATTGAAAAAGTAAGTACACAGATTCAAAATACTCTAATACTGTAATGGTGGAGTGTAAATGACATATGTCTATTAAGAAGGTTAAAAGACAATTCCATTAAAATAATAATAATTATAAAGATTCTTAAGGAATATGCAATATAAGAACATGTAAATTGTGATGATTAAAATTCAAAATGTTGTGAGGAGCTGCATTAAAGTGTATGAAGGCTTGTTTGCTTGTTTTTATAATTAAAGTTATCAATACGTGTTATAACTGTAGGATAATTTTTCTCGGCCTCATGGTAACCACAAAGAAAGAGCCTAAACTAGATATATCAAAACTAAGAAGTCAAGGATCAAACATGCTAATAAAGAATATCACTTAACCACAAATAAAGACAATATGAAAGAAAGAAAGAAAGAAAGAAAGAAAGAAAGAAAGAAAGAAAGAAAGAAAGAAAGAAAGAAAGAAAGAAAGAAAGAAAGAAAGAAAGAAAGAAAGAAAGAAAGCAAACAAGAAACCCAAGCAGATCCTGAGTTGTTGACCTCAGTATGTCATAGAATAAAGTCATCATTTAGGTTGAAAGACACAACCCTAGCCATTTAGAAACACTTAAAAGCAGAGCTTGGAATCTAGATAGCCTAAATATTTTATAAATAAAAAAACTGAGATTATGTATTTGTCAAATAAGTTGAGATAAGTGTCTAATACATTTTAGAAAGATCTTTATAGTACATTTATTTTAAAAAAGTTTTAATTTTGAAACAGAGTAAACTCTTCATTCAATAGAAAACCAGGTCATGCAGAAAGTCTCACTAGAGTTGCTGGCAGAAAGCTGGGAGAAAGGAGAATGGAGGAGAAAATATGAATATGACTATACTGTCTTTGTTTATTTGTTTATAATTCCAAATAGAAACTCACTTAAGACTCTGCTCTTGATGGGTCCAGTTATTATTATTTGATTGAGTTGGTGGTATAGATGCTGGGAATACAAGCACAGAAATTACAACCTTGAAGGAATTCAAATCAGTTTGAATTATATTACTGGCATCACCTTCCTTCTTCAGGATGTTTTCAGTTCTATTTGCATATTTCCTAGCTGTTGATGCTTTTTTTTTTTTCTTTAGAATTTAAGATCCCATAGTAATTCACCAGAGATGGGAGTATCACGCTGCAGTTTTTTAATTAAGAAAATTCACAATTAATATGTATTTTCAAATTAGAAGCACTGTTGTGTGACTACAAGAGTGTGCATTTTACATTTTAATCTATGTGCATGATACCTGCTAGAGTTGGACAGTAGCCAAGCTGAATGACTGTATGTGGCAGCTTTAGATTGCAAAAATTGCTGAACCACAAATTTTCCAAAGGTAATTAATCTTTTTTTTCATTTTCTTTTTTTAAAAACAAACAAACAAACAAAAACCTTTAAGTTCTGGGATACATGTGGAGAACGTTTAGGTTTGTTACATAGGTATACATGTGCCATGGTGGTTTGTTGTACCTATCAGCCCGTCATCTAGGTTTTAAGCCCCACATGCATTAGGCATTTGTCTTAATGCTCTCCCTCCCCTTTCCCTCTACCCCACAACAGTCCCTAGTGTGTGATGTTCCCCTCCCTGTGTCGATGTGTTCTCATTGTTCAACTCCCACTTATGAGTGAGACCGTGCGGTGTTTGCTTTTCTGTTCCTCTGGTAGTTTGCCTAGGATGATGTTTTCCAGCTTCATCCATGTCCCTGCAAAGGACATGAACTCATCCTTTTAATGGCTGCACAGTATTCCATGGTATGTATGTGCCACATTTTCTTCATCCAGTCTATCACTGATGGACATTTGGATTGGTTCCAAGTCTTTGCTATTGTAAATAGCAAATTTGCTGCAATGAACATACATGTGCATGTGTCTTTATAGTAGAATGATTTATAATCCTTTGAGTATATGCCCGGTAATGGGATTGCTGGGTCAAATAGTATTTCTGGTTCTAGATTCTTGAGGAATCGCCACAGTCTTCCACAATGATTGAATCAATTTACACTCCCACCAACAGTGTAAAAGTGTTCCTATTTTTCCACTTCCTCTCCAGCATCTGTTGTTTCCTGACTTTTTAATGATCGCCATTCTAACTGATGTGAGATGGTAACTCATTTTGGTTTTGTTTTGCATTTCTCTAAGGACCAGTATGATGAGCTTTTTTTCATATGTTTATTGGCCGCAGAAATGTCTTCTTTTATGAGGTGTCTGTTTATATCCTTCACCCACCTTTTGATGGAGTTTTTATGTTTGTTTGTTTGTTTTGTAAATTTTGTTTTGTAAATTAGTTAAAGTTCCTTGTAGATTCTGGATACTAGCCCTTTGTCAGATGGATAGGTTGCAAAACGTTTCTCCCATTCTGCAGGTTGCCTGTTCACTCTGATTATAGTTTCTTTTGCTGTGCAGAAGCTCTTTAGTTTAATTAGATCCCATTTGTCAATTTGGATCTTTTTCTCTTTATGTTATTAAACAGAAGATGACAATAAAGTTTCCTACTCAGCAGAAATTAGGAAGCTTCAGTTTCATATTGTTAAAACTTTACAGAATTTTATTCTATAAAAAAATACTGATATTTAGGAAAATAACCCTTCATTTAAAAAATATCAATCAGAGTTCTCCATTTAACAGACTACTGTAATATATTTGAACTCTTTGCTCTTGGAGTACGACTTCGAAGTACCTTGGCATGTGACTTTGGGTAAAATCCATTTATACATAACTAGATATCACATTTATAAGTGTGTTTGTAGAAATATTTCTACAGATGTTTGTAAAACAAGTTAAATTAAATACTTTGGTTTACTTCTGAAAAGATAAAATTTCACATAATATTTATGGTTGCTATCGTGGCTCTTTTCAAAAGAAAAAAACATTCATGAGTTTATACTTTAGGATATTCAAATGGCCATTATTTATTTTTAATGTGAGACCAAATTTATGGAACTGTCTAGAACTTTAAATAATATGGGCTCATTAATACCCAAATATGTAAGGTTTTTTATCTCATGTAAGCAAGTAATACATTGGAAAGAAACATTCTGTTCTGTTTCTTTTTAATGTAGCTTGTGTTTAAAAATGTACACAAAGCAAATACTCTTCTATTTATTTTGTCTCATTTGCTTTTCACAATAAGTAAAATTTTTAAATAAATTGTATGCTTGAAAATTTAAAAAAAGAAAGACTCCACAAAACAAATAAAAAATGAATGAATTGGTAGTAGAAGGTTTATACATATCAACAATTACCTTGAATGTAAATTGATCAAATTCTCTTATTAAAAGAAATAGAGTCAATATATGGATAAGAAACAAAACAACAAACCAAGACCCAATTGTGTGCTATCTACAAGAGACTAACTTCACCTGTAAGGACATTAATAGACTGAAATGGAAGAGATGAAAAAAGATATTCCATGCAAATGCATATTCAAAAATTAAATTAGTTATATTCATATCAAATAAAATATGCATTAAGTCAAAAACTGTAGAAAGAAACAAGGAAGGTCATTATATAATGATATAGAGGTAAACTCTGCAAGACAATTTAACAATTATAAACATAAATGCAGTCAATACCAGAGTAACTAAATTTATAAAGTAAATATTTATAGATCTAAAAGCATAAATAGACCACAATATTATATTAGTAGGGGAGTTCAACACCCATTTTAATTAATGGACCACTCGTCCAGGAAGAAAATTTCAAAAAGAAATTTAGCAGTTGAATTTAAACTGCACTCTAGAACAAATGAATCTAACAGATATTCATAGAACATGTCATAGATCAGCTGAAGAATACACATTCTTCTGAACTGTACATGGAATATTCTCCAAGATAGATTATATGTAAGTTCCCAAAACAAGTCTTAACTAACCTAAGACACTCTAGATTTTCTACTTGATTCTTTTTAATTATTTCAATCTCTTCATTGAATTTATTTGAGCTTCCTCAAACAACTATTTTGAATTCTCTGTCTGCAAGGTTACATTTCTCTTATTTCTACACAATTGATCCTTGGTGAGTTATTTAGTTCATTTTGTGAGATTATATTTTCCTGAATGTTCTTGATACTGGCAGATGTTCATCTGTGTCTTCTCATTGAAGAGTTAGGTATTTATTGTAAACTTCTCAGTCTGAGAATGTTTGTACTCATACATCTTGGGAAGTCTTTCCAGTTATTCAAAAGGACTTTAGTGTCATGATCTAAGCAGTGTCTAATTTAGGTAGCAACACAAGTCCAGTAATGCTGTGGTTCTTGCAGACTCATAGAGGTACTACCTTGATAGTCTTGGACAGGTTCTAGAAGAATTCTCTGGATTACCAGGCAGAAATTCTTGTTCTCTTCCCTTACTTTCTCCCAAACAGAGTCTCTCTCTCTCTCTCTCTCTCTCTCTCTCTCTCTCTCTCTCTGTTCTGAGCCACCTGGATCTCAGGATGGAGTGACACAAGCACTCCTGTAGCCACCACCATGAGGTCTGTGGTGGGTGAGACCGGATACCAAAACAGTACTGGGTCTTACACAAGGCCTGCTGTAATCACTCTCTGGATACCACCTACATTTGCTAAAGGCCACAGGGCTATACAATCAGGAGGTGGCAATGCCAGCCAGGTTTTTGTCCTTCTCTTCAAGGTGGAAAGTTCCCCCAGGCCCAAGACATGTTCAAAAGTGCCACCTGGAAACTAGGGCCTATAGTCAAAAACCTTAGAATTGTACCTGGTGTTCTATTGTACTGCAGCTGAGCTGACATTTAAACCACAAGATGCAATCCTTCCCTCCCCTTTCTAAAGGCAGAGGAGCCTCATCCCCTAGCTACAGCCACTGCACGCTCATAGGGAGTCCTGCCAGACTACCGCCAATGTTCTCTGCAGGTTCAATGGCTCTTCAGTCAGTTTGTAATGAATGCTCTCTGGCCTGAGACTCACTCTTTAGGGCAGTAGTCTCCAATCTGACTCACACAAGACCAAAAATGTCATCTAAGAGCCAAGTCCCAGAGTCCGGGACCCCAAGATTCTACTTGGTGCTCTACACCCCTGTGGACAAGGTGGTACCTTAGGTACAACATAAAGTTTCCTTTGCTTTTCCCTCTGCTTTTCTTAAGTGGAAGGAGTCTCACCTCATTGCCACCATAGCTGGGAATGTGCTGAGTCTTGCCTGAATCCAGCAAGTCTTAGAGTCTCAGCAAAGGCCCTCAACGTAGTACCTGGGTATTGCTGCTGGTTATTCAGGACCCAAAGACTCTTCAATTAGCTGGTGATGAATCCTGCCAGAACTGGGACTTTCCTTTCAAGGCAGCAGATTCCCTTCTAGCCCAAGTGGTGTCTAGAAATATTGTACAGAGCTAGGGCCTTGAAAGGGTGTCTCATGACTCTTACCGGTGACCTGTTTTGCTCTGACTGAGCTGATAGTCAAGATGCAAGACAAAAGTCCTCCCAACTCGTCCATCTTATTTCCTCAAGCAGAGAGAAGTGATCTCATTTGGAGCCACAAGTTCTGCAGCCTAGAATTAGGGAAGGGGTGATTCCACTACCCTGTTAGCTACCCTAGCTATTTTTTCAGTCGGTTGCATCCTACCCACCATGCCCCGGTCTACTATCTTTAGGCCCATTTCAGCCCTAGAACTTGCCTAGCTGTTGCAGTCTTTGTGGCCTAGACTGTCTTTCAAGTTTATTTAGAGTTCCAGAGCACTTTAGCCTGTGGTGGTGAGGCTTGTGGGAACTCAAGTTCCTACTTCTGGGGTTGGTAATTCCCCTCTGGGCAGAGCTGGTATAAATGCTCCCTCTGTGGGCAGGAATCATCTGAGTTTGGTCTGATTTTGTTTTTTGCCATAACATGGCAGGACTGAGTCAACCCCTCTCCCCAGCACATAGAAAGACTCTCCACACCATGTTGCCATTGTTAGGGGACAAGGGATGGCTGGCATCAGTGATTCAAGGCTGTTTTTCCTATGACTGAAGTGCCTCTTTCAGTGATATGAAGTTAAAACCAGCTACTGCAAGTGCTCACTTGGTTTTTTATTCTTATGAAGGTGCATTTTTGTGCATGTATAGATCGTTATTAAATTGGTGTTTTTGTTGGGGAAATGATTGGTGGAGTTTTCTATTCTGCCACCTTACTCAGCATATCTATGTCTAATTTATGAATTAAACTTTATCACAAGTATGTATGTATAGGAAAATTTCAGAGTATATATAGGGTTAAGTACAATCAACAGTTTCTGGCATTCACTTGGAGTCTTCAAAAGTATCCCACATAGATAAGGGGAGATTAGTGTACCTATTTACTTTCCGTAGACAAATGACCTCAGGTCCCTAGCATTTGCCTTATTGCTATGGACCATGTCTTTTTTGCTACTATTTAAAGGGACAGACTTGAATATTATTTAAGAAAGCAGAGAAAACACAATGAGCCATTGGCAAATCTGAAATTAAAATTTGGACTAAAGTTTCTGTTCATGATCATACTCATCATTCAGGATATAAATTAAACATGCACTCTATTCCTGATACTACATCAATGACAGTAATTAGTCTGTGAGTCTCTTTGCCTCCTCATTCAAGTACAAAATTCTCAATATTTTCTATACAGTGTTAGAGAAAAAAATACAACTGGATTTCTCTGCATGAAACTCTACTGAGTTTAAATTTAAGCCAAAATTTAGTTTAAAATAAACTCCATATAGAACAAAAAAAAATACACTACTAGAATAATATGGCATTTATAGTGTTTTAAGACAGGCAAATTTTCGAAAGAAAAAGTAGCCAGAAAAGTTAATATTTAATCTACTTATTAAATATCTACATTTCTCTCTTTATTCAAATGATTCCCATAACATGGTCACAAGATAGCATAATTACTCTAAAACAGATGGCCTCCATATTTTAAGCCATCTAGTCAAGACCTATTTTTGTCTAATGCAAGAAGAAGCACCTTTTAAACAGTCATTCTACCATGTTTCTTTTTAAATAAACAAAGGTCATGAAATATTGTACTACTCCGATGTTCAATATAAGAACCACTAGCCACACGTTATTACTGAGCTCTTGGAATGTGGCTAGACTAAATTAAGATTTGCTGTTAAGTGAAAATTTTTAATAAGATTCCAAAAAAGATTTCAAAAATTTAGTTCAAAAAATGACTGTCAAATACCTCATTAACACTTTTATTTATTGATTACATGTTAAAAGATACTATTTTGGATATCTCAAGTTAAATAAAATATATTTTAAACAATATTCCTTTATTTATTGATTTTTACTCAGCAACTTGAAATTTGATGTAAAAGTAAGTCTGCAGATGGGTAAAATACACAATTTATAGCCTTTGGAAATGTCTGGTATTATAGACTGGATGTTTTTATATCTTCCTCAAATTGATGTGTTGAAATCCTAATCACCAAAGTGATGGTTTCAGGAAGTGGGGACTTCAAGAGTTGAGGTCATGAGGATGAAACTCCCATGTAATGGAATTAGTGCCCTTATAAGAAGAAACACAAAAGCAATTAACTTCTCCCTTCCTCACATAAGGATACAATGAGAAGATGGCCATTTGCAAAACAGGAAGCAGGTCTCATCAGACACCAGATTGGTGGGCACTTCCAGGCTGCTGTAACAAAAACACTATACTATATAAATTTATTTCTCACAGATCTAGAAGCTAAAAGTCCAAGATCAAAACACCAGCAGATTCTATGTCTGGTGAAGGCTGCTTACTGTTAACTTACATGGCAAAAGGAGTTAGGGGTCTCGCTCCAACCTCTTTTATAAGGACACTAATCCTTTTCATGAGGGCTCCACCTTCATGGTCTTGTCTATTCCTAAAGGACCCACTTCTTAATATCATCAGCTTTGGAGGTTGGGATTTCAACATGTACATTTTGTGGGGGAGACACAGACATTCAGACCATAGCAATATGACTATTCACAATATTTATATAACTGTTAATTTTTTAAAATGATTTCCTTTGCAAAGGTATTTTTTAAGGGTAAGACTTCAAAGAAGGATTGTGTCAGGGACATCTGACAATATGCATAGAAAATGCTCAAAAATAAATTTGTTAGGAGGTGCTATTTCTAAAGAGGCAGATCAAAGAGGGTTTGCATTTTGCTTTTTCCCCTTCCTACCTCCAAAATTTAGTATATGCTACTTAGAGGAATAAACTTGATGAAGAAGGGAAAAATATATCCTATAGTTGCTTTGTGTTTTCATTAAGTGTATTTACAGGTCCTGTGAGAGACGGCGTAACCCAAACAAAAGACGAAACTTAATTCCGGGGTTCTCATTTCACCCCAGAGAAAAGTAACTTGGGAAAGATAATGAACTTTCCCCATTTCCTCATTTTCTTTATGAAAACTTAACATTCAAAATCCCATGATATTTTCCTGCCAATGGGAAGATTAGCCTAACTTCTAACATTAGGAAGAGAGAGTGAGAAGGAAAAATGTGTTGACTCCATCATAAAACTTTTTGTTTCAGTTTGGTAAGATATTTATCTTTGTCTTATGAATTGAAAGTGAATATCAAGTGGGAAAAGACTTGTCCTACATTTTCACAATTAAGATGAGTACTCAAGGAATATTATAGAACAATTATGTTGAGTATCTTTGGGCTTACAAACAATAGAAAACAAAACTGTACCATAATACTTTTGATAGAGTTTATAGCATTAATTTTAATTGACTTAATAATGGCATCAGAAGACAATTGCAGACATAGTCAAATGCCAGAAATCAGGTAAAAATTCATTGATATTAATCTATCGGCTTCATACTACCTTTACTTCCTAATTTCCTGTTAATTATGTAGAGCTGATGGACATCTGCTGAAGCAGTTTACACCAGTGTAATGCTCCCTGAATAAAGAGTATATGTCAATTTTGTTTATTGTTTTTAGCCTATCTGACTCACATTATGTGTCAAAGTTTTGAATTGTTAAACTAAGCAATTGTTCCTCCCAATATCATTGCACATGTCATGAACACTAGCTGGTGTGAAGTAGAATGAGAAATACAGTATTTGGAGTTACCTCCTTTTATAATACATGTAATCATATGTCCTGCACAGACTCCCAAATAATATCATCTAGGATATACACAAGAGAAATGTTCACCCATTTTAAAAAGATACGACTGACAAAAGGTATATTTTTTCACTGAATAGAATAGAAAAGCTGGCAATCTGGAAATCACTCTTTATACCTGGTGCCACTGTCTTACCATATATCTTGAGTTTACTTTCTGGTTGCCGTCTATCTCCTCTTATGCAATTCTAGGTCTTGAAGCCATCCTCTTTTTATCAAAGTTATATAAAACCCTCTAAACTGGTTTCTCTGTGTCTGTTAATGCTTTATTCAAAACATCATTCATGGTACAGTAACAATGTCTTATTAAATTTATTATTTATTGAAGTTATTATTATACATAAAATCCTCCATTAACTGCCCACTCTAAGATATAGTACAAAATCCTTAATTTAATATGTAATCCTATGTCCTTATATGATGTCTTTATATGATCTAGCTCCCATTCACCAGGCTCCTACAGAATCAGTTTTCCTTCTTCTTTACTTACCAGCCAGATTCCAGATTCTGGAATCCCCACTAATTTTGATATTTATTTAAAATTCCACCTATGTATCATTTTTGTTATTTGTATCTGTTTATTTACTTTATTGCATATTATTAGAGTTCAAATTTCTCTCATTTAATATACTTATTAATACACCAGCTATATCAACTTTCATTTATTTCCTCTCAAATGTAACTTCTACTTTGCTTGTTCAAATACCCCAGATTTCTACATTTTAATACCAATTCTTAGGCAGAGCTCAGCGTCCATCAAGTTAAATTCCAACTTACTAGGCCTCTCCCAGCCTCAAAACTATATGAACTGCAGTAAAGGGCTCAGCCCAGTGATGAAAGAAACATAAAAAGTAGCCTCCATTCTGGACTAAATCCCAGGATGTATGCAGTTTTTTCACTTGCTACATAAGAAACCAACATTTTCCTTAAACAAATATTCAACGGCTAAGAGAAAGTCAACTTAAAAATGCACTACAATTAATTTCGCATTTTGGAAATGTTAAGTATGTATAAGCAATTTACTAAATTAGTCAACATCACTAGTCATTGCTGTGTATCTACTCTTTTCCAGAATAATGTATACCACTTCTTGTAGTCCTAATGTATGCCAGCCATTTTGGTCAATGATTTAGATGTGTTGTTCCAATTATTTTTCATAATAGTCAAATGTGATGTTATTACCCCTATACTACAGCTGAAGGGTAAGTAACTTAACAAAACACGTAGTGAATACAGAACTCAATTCTAGTCTTAGGTGTTTTACTCCAAGACCTTTCTCTCTTCCCTCTTGCCTTAACTTTTTCCATCTGTGGAAAACATTGCATTGTTGAAGACTAAGTTACTTACAGCTCTCTTGTTAAAGTCAGTGTCTCTGCAGCAGTTGCATGCTACCTCATAATTCCCTTGCATCATACCATTCTCATTGTACCTAATGAGAGAGGTGCCCATCTCTGGCAACACTAAGAATAGTGAATCCCACAAACATTTCAATAAAACATGTATTCCTGTATGAGTGACAAGTTCCCAGCTGGAACCTTAATTTACTTTCTATAGCCAAACAAAAGCTCACCAGAAGCTTGTTGCTTTAAAAAGAGTCCACTAGAGCTTTCCAAGAGAAGAAGCTTTGTCCTTAATTTTCCATTCTCCTTATAATAAAAGAGAATAAGGCATTCTTTAATATAGAAATAAGCCAAAAGAATAAAATAAAAGAATGAGGCCATGATAATCCTTCTATCTATTTTTTGTGTTATTTTTCTTTCCATCCTTGTATATGCTTGTCTCTTCTAATCACCATTGGATAAGATTCTGGAATCCCTACTAATTTTGATATTTATTTAAACTTCCACCTATGTGTCATTTTTGTTATTTGTATCTTTTTATTTCCTTTATTGCATATTATTAGAGTTCAAATTTCTCTCATTTAATATACATATTTGAGTAAAAACTATCAGAAACTGAATCATCAGATTAAATAATAATAATAATAGTAATAATAATAATAATAATTGCCTCACTCTTAAACACATGCACTTAAAGGGCTGATCTTTGTATTCCCACTAATTGACTTCAGTAGGTAAATAATTTCTTTCTTGATCTCTCTTTATGAACACAGTCAGGGTCTATTACTTATATTCACTTGATTTAGTCAAAGTTTCTAATCTGAAATGGACTTTTTCATTATTTCTTATTAATTAAAGGTTTACTAGTGGTGATGTTAATACTGAGTGTCAACTTGATTGGATTGAGGGATACAAAGTATTGATCCTGGGTGTGTCTGTGTGGGTGTTACCAAAAGAGATTTACATTTGAATCAGTGGACTGTGGAAGGCAGATCCTCTCTTAATCTGGAGGGTACAATCTTATCAGCTGCCAGCGAATATAAAGCAGGCAGAAAAATGTAAAAAAGCAAGACAGGCCTAGCCTTCCAGCGTACATCTTTCTCCCGTGCTGGACGCTTCCTGCCCTGGAACATAGGACTCCAAGTTCTTCAGCTTTGAGACTTGGACTGGCTCTCCTTGCTCTTTAGCTTGTAGGCAGCCTATTGTGGGACCTTGTGATTGTGTAAGTTAATACTTAACAAACTCCCCTTTACATACATACACACACACACACACACACACACACACACACATCTATCCTACTAGTGCTGTCCCTCTAAGAGAATCCTAATATATTTACATTTAATGATGATTGATTCTTAAATGTGTTTTTTTTTTTACTACTTTCACAAATTATTGTTTAAGACATATTTTTCACTACTAATGTCTAAGATTCTCTTGGTACATTAATGCATTAATGACTCCTCTAAAAGGTAATAATAGCATACATCATCTGAGGTTGTCAAAAATATTTTTCATGCACCAGTCATATTTTGTCTTCATAGTTAACTTCTTAGAATTTTTAAAATTGCATATTTCTATGCATGTAATTGTTCTGCTGGACCATGTAGATATTCAACAAATATTTATTGACTATCAATTAAATGTTCAAAATAAGAAGACTGGGTAAAAAATGAGACTAAACATTGAAAAGTACTTAGTTTTGTTATTTTTCATTATGTAGAACATTTTTATTTCATTAAAAATTAATTGGAAACATATATTCAACCCAAATTTCTCAGTGCCAAGGTGACCAAACTGAAGTGTTTTCAAGTGATTAGAGTATAGTAACTTAACCACTAAAAGAGTTAACTATGTAATTACTGATATGAAAACAAAAAGACAAACTCAAGCTAAAATCAGATATCCTGGTGCAGTTCTGTAGGTGCATGAACATGCACAAATTATTTAATACCTTTCTGATTTAATTCCCTCATCTGAAAATGGGAACCTAATACATATGCTATCTAATTCCATGATTAATAAAAAGATTCAATTTGAAGTCCTCATATAACTGGTTTATAAACAATGACATCAGCATGTAAGTTTAAATATTGCAAAGTGTTCTTTAAATATGAATAGAATATCAAAATGTTTTAATATTGCCAAAAAAATTTTGAACAGGATATGATTTTCTTTTTGAGAATTCTTTAAAGTATAACCCATTCCATATTCTCTGTATCTATTAACTTTCTTGTGGTGAATTCTAGGCAATTCTTATCCACTATAATTGAGAATAATGATCCCATTATTGCAGTCATCCATTCATACCTTCATTCATCCATTTATTAAACAAACATCTATTGAGCATCTTATGTGCTTCAAGCTTTTGGTATCTCTCTGGGTATAGGAAAAAGAAATAGTGACATGGTCTCTGGTCTTATAAAACTGTATGTGAGGATATGTATATAGTTGAAATACACATAAAATATGCTGAAATAGAGGTACACAGTATATTGTTTGTGAACATTGAGGGTTAAATAAATTATTCAAATCGAGAGATATTCTAGGGTTCTCAGTCAAGGCACTAATTTCCAATTTGCCTCACAAATTCTCTTTATAACAAATTCAGCAAGAGCAATATTAACTGGTCTGAAGTTCAACCTCTATCTCTGTCTCTAGTAACAATCTTAAAAAAGTGTGGAACTGTAAAGATTTAGAAAATAACAGGGAAAGGAGAAAAATTTAAAGGACCTGGATAACATAACAAGATAAGTAACAAACAACTCAGTTATTAATCTTAACTTGGAATAAAAAATTCATATTTTAACCAGATAAGAAAAGATTAAAATCAATAACATTGAACACCTATTACGTCTTACATTTTAGGCACCACATTTACATATATTATCTTATTTTAAAACTTGCAAAAAATTAAATTAAAAATTATCGCACTTATTGTTTTTTGTTTATTACTTTGTTTTATTTTACTTTAATTTATGGGATACATGTGTAGAATGTGTAAGCTTTGTTACATACGTATAGACGTGCCATGGTGGTTTGCTGCACCTATCAACCCGCCATCTACATTAGGTATTTCCCCTAATGCTATCCCTCCCCAGAACCCCCATCCCCCAACAAGCCCCAGTGTGTGATGTTCCCTCCCTGTGTCCATGTGTTCTCATTGTTCAACTCCCACTTACGAGTGAGAATATTAGGTGTTTGATTTTCTGTTCCTGTGTTAGTTTGCTGAGGATGATGGTTTCTAGCTTCATCCATATCCTGGCAAAGGACATGAACTTAACTTTTTCATGGCTGCACAGTATTCCATGGTGTATATGTGCCACATTTTCTTTATCCAGTCTTATCATTAGTGGGCATTTGGGTCGGTTCCAACTCTTTGCTATTGTGAATAGTGCTGCAATAAACATATGTGTGCATATGTCTGTATAGTAGAAGGATTTATAATCATTTGAGTATATACCCAGTAATGGGATTGCTGGGTCAAATGTTATTTCTGGTTCTAGATCCTTGAGGAATCACCACACTGTCTTCCACAATTGCTGAACTAATTTACACTTCCACCAACAATATCAGGCGTTCCTATTTCTCCACATCCTCTCCGGCATCTGTTGTTTCCTGACTTTTTAATGATCGTCATTCTAACTGGTGTGAGATAGTATCTCATTGTGGTTTTGATTTGCATTTCTCTAATGACTAGTGATTATATATATACACACACACATATGTATATATAATATATATTCTATGGGTTTGAGCAGATGTGTATATATAATATATAATATATACATATATGATGTATATATAATATATAACATATGATGCATGTAATATATAATATATAATAGATGTATATATAATTATATATATAATATATACATATAATATACATATATATTGAACTTGTTTTATTGTGGCATATTTGAAGCATTGAAAGATTAAGTCACCTAAACTAAAACAAACTAAAAACCATAGCGTTTAAAAATTCCAAATCCTATATATCTCCTCTAAAACACATAGCTAGTCTTAAAATAAAACCATATATACACCCACAATTCTCTAACATATGAGTGTTTAGGTGTGTATGATGAAGCTTCTCAATCTTGTTCTTTAAACTTTAATCTTCTATTATTTACACAATTTCTTGCATGTCAAACAATTGCAATTATAGTAAACAAAAGAGTTTATCCCCTATGGTGAAATATAATTTTCCATCCGAGTTGGTTATTTAGTCCTGTTACATAGGAGGCATGTCATAGGCAAGAACAGAAGTTATTTATTCATACACTGGGAAGAAAATGACTTTTGGCATTCTCACTTTCCTTGTTAAACAAATATTATCATTGTAGGTACTGAATATCTGCTATGTATTCAGAATTCACCTACCCTCTGTGGTAGGACCTGTAAAGTTATCACATGCTGTATAACATAAAGGTGACAAATGACAAGGAAAAGAAAAAACTTCTTCTAGAAATTGGGATTCCAATGTAAAAATGTCTGTACTATTTAAATAAGTAAAGGGAAAAATGTATGGAGGGTAGTCTCTGAAGATACAGACAGAATAAAGCAATAGAAACCAAAACAAAATTGGTGTAGTCACTGGAACAGTGGTTCAAGACCCATAATAAGGCCATTCAACATATTATTTGCACAAATAAAATATGGATTTCTGCCAGGCTTCAATTTTCTAAAAAACATATTTAATCTTGTAACATGTTAGTGTTATTTTTTGCCACTTACACTACTGCATTTAATTAGAACAAATTTAGCATTTAAGACATAATCATTTTATAAACATTAAAAAGAAAAAAGAAATACTCGAATTGACACAATGTTTTTTAAAATTTTTCATTAATGATGGAGCTCATCTACATTTTTAGAGATGTTATAATACAAATAAAAGTTGTTCTCATAAATAATGAAACACAGAATCTGTACTGTAATATTTTAAGAGTCTTTGGTATGCCATCCCAAAATATGCCATTCTGCTATATTGGCTGTTTTGAGTTAACATACTTGGAAAACAGAACTTATAAGACGATCACTCTGAACTTACTGTTATTTCATAAAAGCCAGAGATGAAAAGTCTATGTGAAAAAATCTCCTCTTTATAGTAGGAGGAAAATAACATTGTTATCATCAAGAATGAGAAGTTGAGATGAGAGAGTTCTGTGAAGAATTTGTCAAAGAAACTTTTATCTCGTATCCTCTCCACATCATTTATTTACGTTTTCACAACTTACTATCTTTTGTCCAATTCAGTATGTGTGTTCAACTACATCTTTGGCTCTTCATTTCTTTATGAGGTGTTCTGTGTCACATAAAACTTATATTAAATAAATTTGTATGCTTTTCTCCGTTGATCTGTCTTATGTCAATTTAATTATTGGTTTCAAAAAACCCTAAGAGGGTAGTAGTTAAATTTTACCTCCACTACACTCATAATCTTTAATATCACGGGCACAGCAGTGACCTTGTCATTTGCAGCAAACGCAAATTGTTATTATCTCAATTTCAATCAATGCACACTTTGAACCTTATTCTGCATGTCTAGTACTAGGACCTTGATATCAATAATATTTTAACTTTGATTTAACCTCAATTGATTAATCTTAACTTTTCACAATCTTTCACATTTCTCCTTCCCTTTTTCTCTTCCTACTAGTGTAAATGCTAAGTTCAATTCTTTCAATTACTTCATTGCATACATTACAAATTTCTTGACCTTCTCTTTCTGTCTCATTTGGCCAAACCTTCACACAGGTTATATCCAATTTTAAAGTTACTTCATGCCTACAGGTGTTCCAATGAACTTACAAGAAGAAGAAGAAGAAGAAGGAAGAGGAGAATGATGAAGCTTATCTCACTTTAATTTTATTACTACAAAGTTCTTACAGGCCCTTAAATTTAACTAGAAATCACACTATAGTACCTAAATGATTAATGCTTCTGGGCCTCTGATGACTTTTCAAACTTTCTCATTTTCCTCAAAATTCCAGCATTGCTGCACCATTCTCTATTTAGTTGATGTACTTGTTTCCTATTTTACTGGAAAACATGATAATCATTTTTTTCTTTAAGTAATCATTCCCTTCACAATCAACCCCCTGAACAACATTTGTGACCATTTAACCTGACTTCTCTCTTGCTGTGTAAAACTTTTTATGCTCCTATTTAAGGTCACTTTCTTCCTAGATGTCATTCTTTCCTACCTGCTTAATAATATTGCTTTAGAAAATTAAACACTTTTTTTCCTTCATCATTAATTTTTTTTTCCACTAATGGATTGCTTCTGTCAATGAAAGACATTGTTATTTGCGATTTTGATTTGCATTTCTCTAATGACTTGTGATGATGAGCTTTTTTTCATGTTTGTTGGCCACATAAATATCTTCCTCTGAGAAGTGTCTGTTCATATCCTTCACCCACTTTTTGATGGGGTTGTTTGTTTTTCTCATAAATTTATTTAAGTTCCTTGTAGATTCTGGAGGAATAGGAATGCTTTTTTGCTGTTGGTGGAAATGCAAATTAGTTCAACCATTGTGGAAGACAGTGTAGCCATTCCTCAAGGATCTAAAACCAGAAATTCCATTTGACACAGCAAACCCATTACTGGTTAGATACCCAAAGCATTATAAATCATTCTACTAAAAAGACACATGCACAGGTATGTTTATTGCAGCACTATTCACAATAGCAAAGACTTGGAACCAACCCAAATGCCCATCAATGATAGACTGGATAAAGAAAATATGGCACATATACATCATGGAATACTATGCAGCCATAAAAAAGAATGAGATCATGTCTTTGCAGGGACATGGATGAAGCTGGAAACCATCATTCTCAGCAAACTAACACAGGAACAGAAAACCAAACATTGCAGGTCCTCACTCATAAGTGAGAGTTGAACAATGAGAACACATGGACACAGCGAGGGGAACATCACACACCAGGGCCTGTCAGGAGGTCAGGGACAAGGGGAGGGAGAGCATTAGGACAAATAACTAATGCACGTTAAAAACTAGATGATGGGTTGATGGCTGCAGCAAACCACCATGGCTCATGTATACCTATATAACAAACCTGCACATTCTGCACATGTATTCCGGAACTTGAAGTACAATTTAAAAAAAAAGATAGTGTTATTTGGTTCATCTTAAGAAAAACAAAACAAACCAAAATAAAATCAAATACACCAAAAACCTATTGATGTTTCCTTCTGTAACCACTGTTCTACTTCTCTGTACTGATAATCTGCTCTTATTGTTCTCAAATTCTCTCCTATCTCCCTCCAAACTGTTTCAATCAGTTTTTGCGTCAATAATCTACCAAAACTGTTGTTTTAGTGGTCATCAACATCTTGATTTCAGAATCTGATGGTCAGTAATCAGTCTTAATCTAATTTTGCCACTAGTAGCATTTGATATTAGAGATTACTCTCTAACTTTTAAAGTCAGAAAAACCAGGATATGACAACCTCCTGATTTTGCTGCTACCTCATGAATTGATGTTTGTCTCCTTTTTTGGTTCCTTCTCATCTCCTGACCTAATTTCAGTATGTACCAGAGATTCATTTTTGAAATTCTTTTACATTTATTTTTAATCTCATTGTAATTTTCTCCAGTCTCACTGTTTTAAATACTATCTAATGAATATTACCAAATTTATGTCCCCAACCATGACCTCTCTCCAAGTTTCAACCTCATATACTTTGCCTCCTATTAGTCATCTTCACGTGTCCCTCTAATAAGAATTCCAACCTTTCCATTTCCAAAGCTGAAACTGTGATCTACCTCTCTTCCTTCACTCCCCAAAATGTGTCTCTTTCTCAATCTTCTTCATATCATATAATGGTTCATCCTTTAGTCACTCAGGTCAAACACCTTGAGTTGTTCGTGTTTCTTAGTATGTTTGTGCTACTACAACACAATACCAGAGATAGGATAATTTATTCACTGTGTCAGCAACTGTGTTTTATATACTATTAATGACACCATTAGCAAACTATAGACAGTATATTCAGGATAAATATTTAATTACTGTCAATTAATTTACCAGTTTGCATTAAACAGAAACTCCTGAAAAAACACCTTCAGAAATGTTTAGTTGAAGTAGAGTTTGACAAATTATTTTCTGAAGTAGTATTAGTCACCAGATAATCCTATGTCTTAAAACTTGGTGCTGTAATGATGAACAAACGAGTCTGGATAAGTTAATTCATCACAGATTTTTTTACTTGCCTTTTCTTTCAATTATGTCTTCCAGTTTTTTTCAAACTTGGGTTAACTTGAATACAACTAGATCAAGGATCAGCTGAAAACAATGAAACTTTATCTAGAATATCTTAAACGAAAGCTACTCAGATGTGCTTTAGATACTCAACTGTGTTTCAAGATAGACTCTATAATCAATAATTTGTTTTTTTAAAATGTCTTTTAAAAGTTTTCAGAAAAAACTTGAAATTTATTTCTAAAGACAGTAAAATGAGTAACATTTATCCCAGTGACAGGGAAAGTAGTTTCCTGAAAATTTTCTGAACATTTTTCACCCTATCTTTTAAAGATTTTTGGTGATCTTCTTTACTTATGATAATGGTTTGTTGTTTTGTATAGCTTAGCTATCTTCAGGTCAGATAAATTCTTGGTGTTCTAAGTCTCAGAATTGCATTTGAATATTCTTATGAAAGAACATCATTTAAAGACATCTCTTGGCTGGGTGCAGTGGCTCACACCTGTAATCCCAGTATTTTGGGAGGCCAAGGCGGGTAGACCACTTGAGGTCAGGAATTCGAGACCAGCCTGGCCAACATGTTGAAACCCCATTTCTACTAAAAATATAAAAAATTAGCCGAGCATGGTGGTACATGTTTGTAATCCCAGCTACTCAGAGGCTGAGGCAGGAGAATTGCTTGAACCCTGGAAGCAGAGGTTGCAGTTACTCGAGAGTGTGCCACTGCATTCTAGCCTGGGTGAAAAGTGTGACGCTCCGTCTAAAAAAAAAAAAAAAAAAAAAAAGACGTCCCTTGATTATGTGATTCAGAAAGTAGAAATCAGCAAAATATTAAACATAAATTATAACTTTTCAACAAAATTCTTCTGGGAATGAACAGATTGTATGCTCTATCATTTAGCAGAAGAGATTTATTATGTGATATACATTTATATAGAATATGATATATAACATTTTATCATATACTATATAATGTTTTATACATATATAAATATTTAAGTATATAATATTTGATGTATATGTATTTGGCAAGTAAATTAATTAACTTGGAGGAACAGTGTTGAGGTTTAAACAGAAATGTTTTGCTCTTGTACCAGAGAATCTCTTAGGAACATTTTTACATTTTAATAAATATTTAACATTAACCGAGCACATTCTGTTAGTAAACAATCTATTTTTTTCACAAGGTAGATAAAATGATTATTAGCTCATTTAAATAATAAAATATTAAACCCTAAAAATTTTGTGTTTAAGGATGACATGAACTTTGTGAAATAGTAAAAGCTCCATTCTATTTTCCTTCCAGTTGTAAATTTTTTCTGACACTGGGAAATCTGCTTCTTGGTTTCACTTATTGGTTCTACTGTTACATTTCAGAATAAAGTAAATCTTAGCACTCATTTTTAAGATAGAGCACAAAAGTATATGAGGTCAACTGGTCAACTAATTTTCAATAAGGACGCACAGAAGGCATGATAGAGAAATGATAGGCTCTCAAATAAATAGTCTTGGAAAAACTGGATCTCCACAAGCAAAAGAATGAAATTAGGTCCTTATCTTGCATTATATACAATCATCTCAAATAATCAATACAAATTGATTAAAGACCTAAATGTAAGTCCTGAAACCATAAAACCTTATAACAAAAAGGAAAAAAAAAATCTTATTGATATTGGACCTAGCAATGTTTTTTTAGATAGGATGACCAAAGCACAAGCAATACAAGATAAATTACAAATGAAATTATATCAAACTGAAACGCTCTGTACGTCAAAGGAAACAAAATGAAAAGTCAGTCTGTGGTATGGGAGAAAATATTTGCAAACCATATATCTGATAAAGGGTTAATTTCCAAAATACATAAGGAACTCATACAACTCAATAGAAAACAAACACAAAACCCCAAATAACTTGATTTTTTTTAAAATTTTTCTTTTATTCTTATTTTTTATGGCTACATAGTAGGTGTATATATTTATGGGTTACAGGAGATATTTTGATATCAGGCATGTAATGCATGATAATCACATCAGAGTAAACAGAGTATCTGTCCCCTAAAGCATTTATCTGTTTTGTTACAAACAATCCAATTATACTATTTTAGTTATATTTAAATGTACAATTAAATTGTTTTTGACTATAGTAAAACTGTTATGCTAGCAAATACTAGGTCTTATTCATTCTTTTTAATTATATTTTGTACACATTAGCCATCTCCACATCCCCCCATCCCCGCCACTATCCTTCGCAGATTCTGGTAACCATCCTTCTATTCTCTATTTCCAAGAGTTTAATTGTTTTATTTTTAAGCTCCTGCAAGTAAATGAGAGGGTGCAATGTTGACTTTCTGTGACTGGCTTTTTTCACTTAACATAATGACCTCAAGGTCCATCCATGTTGTTGCAAATAATGGGATCTTATTATTTTTTATGGCTGCATAGTACTCCATTGTGTGTATGTACCACATTTTCTTTTTACACACATCTGATGATGGACACCTGGGTTTCTTACAAATATTGGCTATTGTGAGTAGTGCTGCAATAAACATGAGGGTACAGATATATCTTGAATACACTCATTTACATTCTTTTGGATATATACTCAACAGTGAGATTACTGAATTGTAGCTCTATTTTTAGTTTTTTTGAGGAACCTCTAAACTGTTCTCCATAGTGGTTGTATTAATTTATATTCCCATCAACAGTGTACAAAAGTTATCTTTTCCCCCTCTCCTCATCAGCATTTGTTATTGCCTGTCATTTGGATAAAAGCCATTTTAACTGGGGTAAGATCATATCTCATTGCAGTTTTGATTTGCATTTCTGTGATGATCATTCTCTGATGTCGAGCATATTTTTAGAACAAACAACCTAATTTAAAAACTACACAAAGGACCTGAACACACATTCCTTTTTTATAGCTGTCATCCATTTTATGTTGACAGGTATATAAAAATGCGTGCTTCCTCATTAGTCATCAGGAAGATACAAATCAAAACCACAATAAGGTATCACCTCATTTCTGTTAGTATGGCTATTATCAAGAAGACAAGAGCTAACAGTATCAGCAAGGCAGTGGAGAAAGCAGAACCCTTACACACTGCTGGTGGAAATGTAAACTGGTCCAATTATTGAGGAAAATGGTATGAAAGTTTCTAAAGAAATTAAAAATTGAACTACCATATGATCTGGCAATCCCTCTTTTGCATATATACACAGAGGAAATTAAATCACCACTTTATAAAAATATTGCATTCCCATGTTCACTACAGCATTATTCACAATAACCATAATATGGAAACAACTGAAGTGTCTGTCAAAAGATGACTAGATAAAAAACTATGGTCTATGTATATATAAATACACAATAGGATATCATTCTGCCTTAGAAAAGGAGATCTTGCCATTCATGACAACATGCAGGATGCTCACTTATTTCTTACTTGGGCCTTGATAATGTTGAAAACTAGAGTGCCCTCACTCTCCAATAATTTAACAAACCTTTAAAACCTTGAATCACTGAGGCCTTTCTAGCCTTCCTGAATTTTGATGGTGGCAATTTTCTGTTGGAACCCATGTCGACAAACTAATTAGCTATGCCCTCAGGCACATCATCTAAGTGAACTAACCCTCAGTTTTGTCAAATGTAGAAAGGTGGTGATAATAGTTCCTGGTTCTTAGGGTAATTATGAGAATTGGTAATATATTGAAATGCTTAATAAAGCATATGCAATATGCAAGGCACATATTAAGCAATAGGTCTTATAAGGTCTGATGGTCTAGTCTCATGTCATCTGGATCTGAAACTGGAATTCTGCAAGGGTTCAATAGCAAGAGTGACTTGGCAGTAAGAAAATAGACAATGGATGGAAAATATGTGCATCACCTTTTTGTGACCTAGGATTGGAAAGTTTCATACCTATTTTCAATCTTTGCCATAGATGAAAATTTTATAATTTTATGATAAAATAAATTTTTCACATTTATTTTTCTATTTTCCTTGATTTTTTTGAGGATTAATTCCCCAAGAAAGTTTAAGTAAGAATGAATTGGATACAAAATGTATTATTTTATAAACCTTACACTCTACACTGATATTTGAAAATTGTGGCCTGGTTATCTTTGGATGAAGGCATATGTACTTTATGTATTGTTTTTTAACTTAATAATTAATTTTTTTAGACTCCACTTACTGTTTGGCATTAAAAATCAGCTGGGACCATAAAATGAGTGCCAGTAATAACCACTTTTTCCTTGACTCCCTAAATATAATATAACCTGAATAAAAGTAGTAACTAAATCCCATATCTCCCCTTTTTCCAATCTCATTAGTACCATTCTTTCTACAGGATTTGTTTTTTTTTTTTTTTTTTTTTTAGTACAATGACTTTCAGTAGATTCTGACATCAGTATTTGTAATAGTTTCATTCCTGGCTGGACTACAGATATATGTGATAAGGTGATATGGTTTGGATCTGTGTGCCAACCCAAATCTTTTGTTGGATTATAATTTCCAATATTAAAAGTGGGGCCTGGAGGAGGTGATTGGATAGATCATAGGAGTAGATTTCTCATGAATGGTTTAGTAGCATCTCTTGGGGCTGTTCTTGTGATAGTGAGCTTTCATGAGATCTGGTTGTTTAAAAGTATGTGGCACCTCCTTCCCTCTGTCTTGCTCATTCTCTGGCTACATGACTTCCCTGCTCCTCCTTCACCTTCTGCAATGATTGTAAGTTTCCTGAGGCCTTTCCAGAAGCTGAGCAGATGTCAGCATCATGCTTCTTATACAGCCTCCAAAACTGTGAGGCAATTAAACCTCTCTTCTCTATAAAGTACTCCATCTCAAGCACTTATTTACAGCAATACCAGAGCCAGTGAATATAAAGGGGCTCTCAGCACTGTTTTTTGTTAATTTTTTTATGAACTAGGACTGCGGGTACTTGGTAATTCAACCTGGTTTCCTCCTTATTAGTGAATTCACAAGTATTTGGAATGGGTGACTAAGAGTGGATTCATGGATTCATATGACTAGGAAGTAAACTAGATATAGACTTAAAATCTTCAGGAAAAAAAGGCTATAAAATATAAGAGAAACACATTCTTGGTCTATTGTACTTTAATTGTGAGAATTAAGAAAAGTGACTTTATCTCTGGACCTATGTAAAAATAACAGTTGCTGACAAGGTTAAAATTAAAAGATAGAAGATATTTCTTCAATGATTAATTGAATTCAGCCCCTTCAATGACAACAACAGCTCATAATTACTGACCATTTCACCATGCTAAGTATTTATTTTTCATTTTCTCATTTAGACCTCATGAAGGAGGAACACTATAAGTTACATAATTTGCCCAAAGTCACACAGTTAGTATGTGCTAAAGCTTGAATCTGAAACTAAAACTACTTAAGTCTAAAGCAACTAATAATGCTTATGGCACTAAACCAGGCTGAGGAGTTTGGAGTTTGAAATTCAGAGATGGGCCAAAAACTGTCTTGGACAACTCAGAATCCATAACTGAGTGAAGTTCTTGTTGCCACTAAAGTTTGTCATCTAGACAACTTATCTCTCACAATCAAGATATGTTACTTAAAAATCAAGAAAAATAGAAGTAATTTAAAAAATTGCAAGCTAAACAGCAAAATAAACTATCAATAGAGTAAACAGACAACCTACAGAATGGGAGAAAATATTCGCAAACTATGCATCTGGCAAAGGTCTAATATCCAGAATCTATAAGGAACTCAAATAAATCAACAAACAACAAACTAACAACCCCATTAAGCAATGGGTAAAAAACATAAACAGACATTTCTCAGAAGAAAATATGCACATAGCCAATAAGCATATGAAAAATGCTTGGTATCACTGATTATTAGAGAAATGTAAATCAAAACCATGATGAAATATCATCTCACACCAATCATAATGGTTGGTAGCATTCTTTTTTATCAAAAAGTCAAAAAGTAACAGTTGCTGACAAGGTTACACAGTAAAAGGAATGCTTATACACTGCTTGTGGGAATGTAGTTCAGACACTGTGGAAAGCAGTTTGGAAATTTCTCAAAGAACTTAAAATAGAAAACCATTCAACCCAGCTATCCTATTACTGGATATATACACAAAGGAATATACATCATTCTACCATAAAGACACATGCACATGTATATTCATAGCAGCACTATTCACAATAGCAAAGGCATGGAATCAACCGAGATGCCCATCAACAGTGGACTGGATAAAGAGAATATGGTACATATACACCATGGGGTACTATGCAATCATAAAAAAGAATGAAATTGTGTCTTTTGTAGCAACATGAATGGAGCCGAAGACCATTATCCTAAGAAGGTTAATGCAGGAACAGAAAACCAAATACCTTATGTTCTCACTTGCAAGTGGGAGCTAAACATTGAGTACACATGGGCACAAAGATGGGAACAGTGGACACGGGACTCTACTTAAGGGTGAAGGCTGGGAGAAGGGTGAGGATTGGAAAACTACCTATTGGATATTATGCTGATTACGTGAATGACAAAATTATCTGTACACCAAATCCCTGCAACACGCAATTTACCTATGTAACAAATCTGTGTATGTACCCCTTAAAGCTAAAATAGAAGTTGGAAAGAAAAAATATGCAAGTTAAAAAGAAAAAAAGGAGCTTTAGAGATTCTTTGTAAAAATCAAAATCTTTTTGAAACTTTATAGAAACTTTGTAGTAATGAGCTAATCCATTCAACGTTTTCTCTCCTGTAATTATAGCTTATAACCATTACCTCCTCCGAGATTTTTTCAAAATGTTTGTTCAGAACAGTGATCCAGACAAAAGCTGATTATTTGAGGAAACATTCTGTCTCTAAGGTCTGTATGATAGTGTATTCAACGCACACATCTAACACCATTCAAGCCATTCAAGTACTGAGCTCACTTAGTACTGTGAGCTCACAATTACCTTAGGGCCACAAAACTTAAATACTCTTAAACAAACCCCAATGTATAATTACTTAAATGTCTCCTACCAACTCTATTTAAAACTCAAAATAATTCAGACTCTTTCCCCATTACTTAGAGTTGTAGTTCTTTAGACTTCTGTACCGTAGCCAATACTTCTGCTACAGAAACTTCAGTTATGAATGCAGAAGGAAAAAAAATGTTAATGTAAGAACATTTCTAAAATAAAAATGTAAAAATGTTATATATGATTTACTATTGCATCATATCTAATAACAAAACCACGACCACAACCACAACTACCATATCAACAAAAAGAACTAAAGATGTTGCTATGGAAGCATGGAAAATATACAGCAATGTAGGAATAATTAAATAATTAGGATGCAACAACATAATGGGATGTTATGCAATCATTAAAAATAGTTTCAAAATTGTTTAAGGTAGCATCGTACAATAGAACCATCAGCAATAAAGAAAGTTTCTATATATGCACTGTCTGTTATAGTTGCCAATAGTCACATGCAGTTATTGAGGCTTAGGTATGTGACTAGTGTGACAGATTAATTTTATATAATTTTAATTAATTTAAATTTGAATTTGAGTTTATATTTTCAGTTTTTATACACAATCATGTAACATGCTTGTACTTACAAAGGAGAAAGTTGTAAAAATGGAGAAAACATGGGCAGTGAGTAGGAAAATTTAAACAAACCTTTGTGCTTGTAGTAAAATAGATTGGGGTTATTAGCTCACACATGTATACCAAAAGAGTGTTTAGACTCAGTTCTTTTTCAAGTAGGGCACTTGTTTGCATTTAAAATATTGAGCAAGCAAATAGAAGCTAGCTCATTTTTCATTATTTTAGGAATAAAAATTCTCATTTGAAAATATATTTAAATAGAAATATTTAAATAATCTTTTAAGTTATTTTAAAAATTACATGTATGGTTCCTTTGTATAAATTATTATATTCATTCATTTTTATTTATGTTGTTTCAAATGATAATGAAATTAATTCTTTGATTAGTGTTCATGTATATTTTATCTGACTCATTGGTTACCATATTATAATCTGTCAATCTTAATGTCTAGTGATAATGATGATGTATAAAGTGTTGTTTCCAGAAATATTTGGAAAATGTTACTGGACTTTCTCACACATCATGACAAGAAACCCACAAAGGTTTGACAAGAAATCAAGCTTGATTTTTGAAAACCAAAATCCGTTTCAATTCTTATGATGAATTTATTTATCATTCTTTCTGTTGTTTCTAATTCCCAATCCATGGTGAAAGTTTATTTCTTCTGAGAATAGTCATCTCGTAGCATTAACAATGAACCAATATAATGAAACATCATAAAACAAATATTCAATTACAAAACATAATTGGAGCTTCCCCTATATTAAAATGTCCCTAGTTATTACATAATATCAAATACTTGTTATGCTCAATGGTCTATGAATAATTTATAGCTTACTCTGTTATTTGACAACAACATTTTAATAAATAAGATTCCTCAGCATTTTACAATTCTGATTATAGTTTGGTATAGACTTTCATTAATGCCCATATTTATGGACTTATGAACAAACTTTAATAACATGCTGGGCTTTAAGGGGTTGTTGTGAGTTACTTTTGACATTGTTTATGGAAAGGCACCATTTTAAACCCAAATCATTACTATGTTTTCCTGAAACACACATCTATGAATCAGGATATTTCAGAAATGGAATATGAAATAATGCACACAGTTCTCTTCTCTTTTTGGAAAGAGCTAAGTACACAGAATTTCCCAGCCAAGTACATGCAGAATTTCCCAGCTAAATACACTCAGGATTTTCCAGAATTAAAAATAATATGTAAATATATATGTATAATTCTGTACTTTCGTCAACTTTGTGTGTATATAAAGTAAATGTGCTATTACCTAGCACATTTGCACATGCTGGTCATTTTGTGCATTTGGACTTCCTCAGGCCCAAGAAGCCAAATCCACCCACCCATCTTTAATATTCTCAGGACAAAGTAGGGAAAAAAAAATGCAACAAACTGTTGAGATTCAAAATGCCAGTACTTTTTGGAATATGTCAATAGTATTAGGAAAAAAAAAAAAATTCAAATCCTGAATATCATGTGCTAAAGTTCTGTCTTACTAATTATGTAGAGAAGAATATCTGATATGATCTTTTTGACCTTCCTCCTTCTTAAGCACAAACAACTGTAATTTAAAAATTCTAGACTGGGCGCGGTGGCTCACTCCTGTAATCCCAGCACTTTGGGAGGCAGAGGTGGGCGGATCATGAGATCAGGAGATAGAGACCATCCTGGCTAACACGGTGAAACCCCGTCTCTACTAAAAATACAAAAAATTAGTGGGGCATGGTGGCGGGCGCCTGTAGTCCCAGCTACTCAGGAGGCTGAGGCAGGAGAATGGGGTGAACCCGGAGGCGGAGCTTGCAGTGAGCCGAAATCGCGCCACTGCACTCCAGCTGGACCTTCTCAAAAAAAAAAAAAAAAAAAAAAAAAAAAAAAAAAAAAAAAAATCTAGAAGCTGAATGCCTGTGGTGACTCACACGCCTGTAATCCCAGCACTTTGGGAGGCCAAGCCAGGAGGACTATCTGAGGTCAGGAGTTCGAGACCAGCCTGGTTAACATGGTGAAACCCCGTGTCTACTAAAAATACAAAAAAATTAGTCAGGAACGGTGGCATGCACCTGTAATCCTAGTTACTCGGGAGGCTGAGGCAGGAGAATCGCTTGAACCCAGGAAGAGGAGGAGTTGAGATCATGCCATTGCACTCCAGCTTGAGAAACAAGAGTGAAACTCTGTCTCAAACAAAACAACAAAACAAAACAAAATAAAACAAACAAAATCTATAAGCTAAGTGAAAATGAAAAATTAAATTAAAAAAATAAAAGAAAATAAAGCAATAAATTAGGACCCTGAGGTGTCTCTCTGAAGAAAATGTTCAGCCTGTCCACTCCTTAGATTGTATTCCTGTCTTGGTGAGGAGATACAAAACGATTTCCAGGTAGGTTAGATAATCTGACAATGTCCAGCTACATGGACATTCAATGGGGAGATGTATAGAAGTGAGTTGTATGGGCCGGGCGTGGTGGCTCATGCCTGTAATCCCAACATTTTGGGAGGCAGAGGCAGGCGGATCACGAGGTCAGGAGTTCGAGATCAGCCTGACCAACGTGGTGAAACCCTGTCTCTACTAAAAATACAAAAACTATCCGGGCATGGTGGTGTGTGCCTGTAATCCCAGCTACTCAAGAGGCTGAGGCAGGAAGATCGCTTGAACCCAGAAGGTGGAGGTTGCAGTGAGCCGAAATCATGACACTGCACTCCAGCCTGGGCAACAGAAAGAGACAACAGAAACAGAAAGAGATTAAAAAAAAAAAAAAAAAAAAAATTGAGCTGTATGTAAGATGAAGTTAATTGAGGCAGCCAACAAGGCTTCTCCAGTTTCTAGAATGACGTGAGAGAGCAGCAGGATTTTCCTATGACCCTAACATATTTGCATGTGTTAGAAGAGACAAAATCCACTTGACATGAACATATTATGAACATACTGTATTAGTAGAATAGAAATGTAACAAAAGGGAGCTATGGAAATGAAGATGCAGGTATTTCAGAGGATATCAGTATAAAGGCTGGCAGTGGCAACATCCAGACTGAAGGATGTACATACCTCTGCAGCTCACAGCACTGAGAGGCACCAACAAATGATCTGACAATGCAGCTAAATTTATGACAATGTAGATGTCAACCAAGGAACAATGATGAAGAGGCAAAAAATTCCCTAGGAACTGCATTTAAACCTAACCTAAAATGTTTTACCTGGAATTAACCTACATTAAATCAGGCAGAATAGGCCTAAAGTATTAACTTCAATATATAAAAATTAGAAGTTACTTCTTTTTGCATGCTTGAATTTGTAAATGAGTCCCTTGTCAACTGTGTTCTTACTAGAAGGGACCTTACAAATCATCAATGCAACCTTGATTTCTAACCAACATCAAGAGGCAGGGAGACATTAATTGACTCAGAAATGTAAGTACCCAAGCAACGAGCAGCAAATCCAGAACCACAGTCCTTTTTCCTGCTTTCCAGTTCTTCCTGCTATATCTCTTTACCTCTTTTTAATAATTTATCATTATTAAAGAATCATTTATGAATTTATTGTATGCTTGACAGGTGAGAACTAACAATGTGTCATTCTTGCCTTCAAAAGATATTCAAATATTGCTATGTGTTAGGAGTAACTTTTGCCTCTGGGTTTCTGGAAGCAAATGAAGGCCATTTTTATTATTAACACAACTCAAAGGAAATTATTCCTTTAGAAACCACCTTTGAAGATTTTATTGCCTGTATATTATGTATTGAAATTAGGTGGAAAAATCACTGCCTTCAACTCAAATTTATGTGAAGTTCATTTGACTTTTAAGTCTTCTGTAGTATGACATTTTTTTATAAAAGAAATATACTACAATTAGAAAGATTCTGCACAATACATATATTTTTCTTTATTTTCAATATAAATGCTTTAGAAAGCATCTACTTCAAAGCTCAACTTTCAAACCAATAGCTTCAGGCAAGAGGGAATAAAAGCCATTTTTTTCTTATGACTTGTGTTACAATTTTGTCTTCTTTGTTGTAAGAAGCAAAGACATGGAAATGTGCAAAATATCTTTTGAGCTCTGCTTTTTGTTTTCTCTTTGAACTTTATGTCATTCTAATTTTGATAGTTTCTGAAGTCTTCCTTTTACAAAACTATATATGTGTGTGTGTGTGTGTGTGTGTGTGTGTGTGTGTGTGTATGTAGGTTCAGAGGCTAAATTAAAGCTATTCTTTTCTAAAAGTTTTACTGTATATAAAGACAGAATTTTTTAAACAAAAATTACAATGCAACAGCGTTATATAGCTTATGATAGAAATGTTTTAAATATCAAACCCTAATTAACTAAAAGTACAAAGATGTAGAAACATGTACATTGTTTTAGAAAAAGCTGATATGAATCCATAGAGTCCACAAATTCCAAATATCAGCTCTCTACTATGGAATGCTGAAGCCAAGCTGGCACCTGATACAGCAAAATACAAATTCACATTTTAGCGTAAGTAGAGTGAAAGGATTTCAGGGCTTCCAGTAGTGTGTATAGATATATTTTTGTAGTTGTCAAATAAAATGTAATGTGAATTTGAAGCATGTATAAAAATTATTTAAATTAATTATTGATAGCTTTGAAATGGTTTTATGAACAAGGCTGGTGCAAATGCAGCTATATGAAAAAAAACACATGGGAGATACATTTGTCTGTTTCTATGGTCACTATCTGAAAATTTAAATAATACAAGTTTTAATTCACATTAAAAGCATGTGCTAATGATTATTTCCTTATATTAAAATGGACACCTGTAGTTCTATGACAATAGAATAACTTAAGGGTTTGTTTTGTAAATTGTTTTTAGAATAATGATACTTTAAAATACAATGTTTTTAAAATAAATTTTAAAAAACAACAACAAAAAAATAAACAGGACAAAACAACAAAAGTGCCACAGAGAAAACTCCATGACAAGATAACTACTGGTGAATATTGTCAATCACTTAGGGAAGAAAGAATACATTAAAAAACAGAGAATAGAAAGAAAAGGGACACATCTAAACTTATTTTATGAGAACATTATCTTGATATTATAAACTGAACAAGCATATTACCAAAAAGGAAAATGACAAGCCAGTACTTCTTCTGAACATTGATGCAAATAAACATATAAGTTAAGCATAAGCAAATCACGACACAATATACATAAAGAAAAATGTGAGTGCAGCCTTATTCTGGATTTTATTCCAGGAGTGTACAGTTGGTCTAACATTTAAAAATTATTCAACATAATTTACCACATTAGTTGAATAAAAAATGCTAGCTAAATTTTAATATATTGTATAGATGAATTTAAGAAAATTAATTTTAGATAAATTTAATAAAATTCAAAGTCTTTCATGAAAAAGTCTCAACAAACTAATAACTGAAGTGAATACTGTATTGTATTTATTGTATACAATAATAAGTAATAGAGCTAAATTAATTCTTAATGGTGAAATAGTAAATACTTCCCCTTAAGTTACAGGAAAAAATATCCAATATTGTCACTTTTTAACATGGTCATAGAAATGCTAAAGCAACAACACAAGATAAAGAAATAAAAATTATACATATTGCAGTGAAATGGTGAGATCTGCCATTATTTGCAGGTAACATCATTACATACATAAACGGCATCAAATAATTTACAAATAATCTATTAGAATGAATGTCAATTTCACAGTATTGCAGGATGCAAAGTCAACTTTAAGCAGTATATTTCATTCTGTTAGCCTCAATAAATCTTAAAATAAAATGTAAGAATCTATTTTTTTAAAAAAACACAGAATACATAAAAATAAATCTATCAAAAATTGAATAGTGCATATCAATCGCCAACATCCTGTTTCTTGGCCTGGATTTCAGCAATACATTTCAAAATGGTCTCTATTCTTCTTCTTCTTCTTCTTTTTTTTTTTTTTTTTTTTTGAGAGGGAGTCTTGCTCTGTCGCCCAGGCTGGATGCAGTGGCCTGATATTGGCTCACTGCAAGCTCTGCAAGCTCCACCTCCCAGGTTCACGCCATTCTCCTGCCTCAGCCTCCTGAGTAGCTGGGACTACAGGCGCCCGCCACGGCGCCCAGCTAATTTTTTTTTTTTTTTTTTTTTTTGTATTTTTAGTAGAGACGTGGTTTCACCGTGGTCTCGATCTCCTGACCTTGTGATCCGCCGGCCTCGCCCTCCCAAAGTGCTGGGATTACAGGCGTGAGCCACTGCGCCCGGCCATGGTCTCTATTTTTCTATCCTTTCTTGCAGATTTTTATGAAAAGACAGAGCTATGTGGCTCTTTTAAAAATTGTATTAGCTTTGTATACCTGTTGTGACTAATTACTGCATGTGGTTTAAATCACATGCATTTATTCTCTTACTGTTCTGGTGATAAGAAGTCCCAAGTCAGTTTCAGTGACCCTCTGGAGGTTCTATCAAAGGAACAGTATTTCTTTGCTTTTTCCAGCTTCTAGAGCTGCATCCCTTGGCTGGTAGTATTTTCCTTCATTTTCAAAGTCAACCTCATAGCATCTGTTCGTGGTCTTGTTGCTTTCTTTTTCTGCATCAAGCTTACCTCCACCTCTCTTGCCATGACATTACAGTTCTCTCTGCCTGGAAGAATTTTCTCATTTAATTCTCTCACTTTATTTTCAGGTCTTTGCTCAAATGTCACATCAATAAATAGGGCAGCTTGTCAAACTGATCTACAATGACAGCATTTACCCCTTTCTATCAACTTACACTGCTTTATTTTCCTTCATAGAAATGATCAGTATGTGATGTTAAACTAGACACAACCTTCATCTGAAATTGTTACGGGATGTAGATTTTATACCTGGGATATTCAATAAGGTTTGCGACAGCAAGCTCTAATCAAACGTATTGACATCTCAGTAATGACATGTATGCATAGGCACACTAAGAATGATATATATGTAAAGTGGTTTGTGTCAGTCTAGATTCAGTTTTACCAGATAATAAGTTAGAAAAATGGCTTTCAGTTTTCTAAGATTTTTGATTTTAGAAATTTAGAAAATAAATTTTAGAATTAGATCATGTGCCTATTTATTTGCTTATTACCCTCACTAAAATGTAAACCACATGAGGGGAAGGAGTCTTTCTGTTTTGCTTACTGTTACATTGTCAGAGCCCGTTATGTTGGCAGAAGCTGGCATAATATGTATTCAAATGTGTTGCATTAATTAATTCATGCATTGATGGTTGAAAAGGGAAATTCCCAAAATGAAGCACATTATCATCCCCAAATTGTGTAATTATAAAAATAAAACAAATAAAAAATCTGAGAACTATTCAAGTTCTTTACATGTAGTGAATTGTAAATAGCTAGTGTTTTTACCCATTTTCAGCAGCATAGATGTCTTGAATAATCACAAATACCTATATAGGCATGATATGCTTAGGCTTTGTGTCCCCACCCAAATCTCATCTTGAATTATAATCCCCATAATCTCCCTAATCTCCATGTGTCAAGAGAGAGACTAAGTGGAGGCAATTGAATCCTGGGGGAGGTTTCCCTCATGCTGTTCTCGTGAGAATGAGTGAGTTCTCAAGAGATCTGATGTTTTTTTGTTTTGTTTTGTTTTTGTTTTAGTTTTATAGTTTTAGGTTTTATGTCCAGCTATAAATCAAATTATAAATGTTGATGAAGTTAATTTGTTTTTATAGGAGGGCTCTTCCTGCTTTGCTTGGCACTTCTCCATTGTGCTGCCTTATGAAGAAGGAGTCTTGCTTCCCCTTCACCTTCTGCCATGAGTGTAAATTTCCTGAGGCCTCCCCAGTCATGCTGAACTGTGAGTCAATTAAACCTCTTTCCTTTATAAATTACCCAGTCTTGGACAGTTCTTTATAGCAGTATGAAATAGACTAAAGAAAAGACTAAGAAAACCTGCAAATATTGAATGAGCATGAAGCCTGTAGAAATATGATAAATTAACTTACATTGCTTCACATAACAAGGAAATAATATTTTGTGAATATGACTTCTGTAAGACATATATATTTAAAATGTACTACCTCTTTTTAGAGAATGACAGTTATTGAAAAGAAGACTATGACCTGTTTGTGTGAAAAAAAAAGCAACTTCACAAGATGACTATGACTTATTTTTGTAAAAAAAAAAAAAAAGATAAACCTAATTACATATTTACCTTCATAACTCATTTGACAGTAAAAAATAGAAAATATATAATGTAATTATGGCATAATTAAAATATGATTATAGCCCATTTAAAGATATTGCTTAAAAGAGAAAGTCTCTTTCCCTGATACTATAATCCTTGTGTTCAGTGTAGTCTTATTAAAATTGTCTAGTTCTTTTAGGACTTATACCTAAATCATTCTGGAAAACAAAGCTATGTTGAAGACATTTTGTTAAATTATGGTAAAATTTACATACAATAACATTCACCATTATTAGGTGTACAGTTTGGTAAATTAAAAAAAAAATGTATATAGTCATAAATCAAGATTTGGCTGGGCACAGTGGCTCATGTCTGTAATCCTAGTATTTTGAGATTTTGAGGCTAGAAGACTGAGAACAGCCTGGGCAACATAGTGAGACCCTATCCATACAGAAACAAATTATTAATTTTTAATCAAGATTTATATTTCACCATACCTAGCAGTTTCCGTACATTCCCTTGTAGTAAGTCTCTTCTTCTCCATAGACCCTTCCCTACATCGTCAGGTCCTAGTAAATGCTCATGTGTTTTTATATCTGTAATTTTGCTTTTTCAGAAATGCAAAGTACAGTAAGTTATTTATGGCTTCTTTCGTTTACCGTAATGCTTTTGAGATGCATCCATGTTGTTGCATTTATCAGTAGTCATCTTCTTCTTCTTGCTACACATTGTCCCACTGTATGAATGCACCACAAATGGGGGGCATTTGCATTTTTACCATTTTAATCATCACAAATGAAAGTCTTATCAATATTCATTAAAGGTCTTTGTGCTGATATATATTTTCATTTATTTTTGATAAATGCTTAAGAATGGAAATACTGGTCATAAGGTAAGTGTGTACAAAATTGTATTATTGAAAAACTGCCAGGTTATTTCTAAAGTAGCTGTATAATTTCACATTCCCACCATAAAAATGTTAACAGTTCAAATTTAGTCATAGGATCCCAATACATTGGTATTGTCCTTTAAATTGTATCAATTCTTGAATACGTCTTAGCAGTAACAGGAATCGTTGTTACAATGCCAGAAAGTGGGCAGGTGAATCTCAAGCACTTTCTATACATTGAGTGAAAGAAGCCATTACAAAAACAATTGCATACTGTTTGATAGAACATATATTTATTTATCCCTGAATATACAAACTGTAATGATAGAAAAACAGATTGTTAAAATTCATGAAACTAAACATGAAAAGAAAAAACATGATTATATGATAATTTAGATAGAAATTTTAAAATGAAACCTTTAAATTTTTGAAATTTTAGTAAAAATGTATACATTTTATCATGAATTTAATTTGCATTTCCCTGATGTTTAATAATGTTGAACATATTTTCATGTTGTTCTTTGCCATTACTACATGTTTTTTAAGTGACTATTCAAATCTGTTGTCCAGTTTCTTTCGTTGGGTATCTATTTTTTTTTTAAATTAAGTGTTCTGTATATTTTTTAGATAGCAGTCTTTTATTAGATATTTGTTACGTGAATATTTCTCTCGACCTGTGACTTGCGTTTACATTCACTTAATATCTTACAAACAGCACTATTCCCTAATTTTGATATACCTCAGATGGTCATTGGTTCCCATTTGTAATCCATATTATTTCGTCCTATTTAAAAAAAATCTTTAATCCAAGGCACCAAATACTGTCTTCTAACTATTCTTCTGCAAGTGTTATTATTTTTAGTTTCTGTACTTAGATCTATGACTTTGTATATGGTGTCAGATTTTATTTTTATAGAGTATTTAGTTTTTCCATTATCTTTGCTGACAAGACTATTTTGCCCATTTGATAATCTTGACACCAGTTTTGGAAAATCAATTGAACACACAAACCCATTTTCCTCATAACTATTCTAATCCATTGATTTAACATACATCTTAGGCTGATTCTACTCTCTTTTGATTATTGCCCCTTTATAGTAAGTCTTAAAATCAGCTATTTTAAGTTTGCCATCTGTATATGTTTAATTGAAAATGGTTTGATGAGTCTAGGCCCTTAGCTTCTCCACATGTATTAAACTATTAGTTTGTCAAGTATCTTTAAATCTATAAAGCAACTGCGAAGAATTATCATAATAACAATATTAAGTCTTCCATCCGTGAAAATGTCCCATCTCTAAATTGATTTAGATTTTTAAAATTTCTCTCAGTAATATTTTAGATTTTTAAAAATCTTTGTGTATTTTCATGTCCCTAATGCTAAAGTAAATGGTATTGTTGCAGCTTTCTTGAGGTATGTATTCACAATAAATTTCACTTATTTTAAGTATAAAGTCTCATGATATTTGGTAAATATTTGCAGATGTGCAACCATCAACATAATCAAATTTTAGAATATTTCTATACTCCAATAATATTCTTGTATGTCTCTTGGCAGTCAATTTCTGCCCCTACTCCTGGCCTTAGGCAACAACATGTCTATTTTCTGTTGATCTAATTTTCTATTTGTTGTGTAAATAGGATATTTAATTACTTTGTGTCTCATTTCTTTCTCTTAGCATGCTGTTTTGAGGTTAATTCATGTTGTTTCATGTAGCATTAGTGTCTTTCATTTTATTTCTGAGTAATATTCCATTACGTGGACAAACCATCTTTCCTATACAACTCTTGGTGAATAGATGTATTCTTTGTGGTATTGCCTATTATAAATTTTGCTGCTATGAATATTTGTGTACAAATCTAGGTAGGCATATGATTTCACTTATCCTGGTAGTAGAATAAATTAGTCATGTGTGCCAGATGCAGTGGCTTACATCTGTAATTCAGGCCGAGGCAGGAGTTGAGCCCAGGAGTTTGAGACCAGCCGGGGCAACATAGCAAGAACCTGTCTTTAAAAAAATGTTTTAAAGATAAAATAGCCAGGTGTGGTGGCATGTGCCTATAGGTCTAGCTTCTAGGGAAGCTGAGGCAGGAGGATTACTTAAGCAAGGCAGTTTGAGGCTACAGTGAGCAACGATCACACCACTGCATTCCAGCCTGCATGACAGAGCTAGACCAGTCCCTAAAACAAATGAATGAATAAATGAATACATAAATAAATAAGTTATGTACGAAGAAAATGTCAACTTTAATAAATACTTCCAAACGCTTTTTTTTTTAAACTGGCTGTACCATTTTTGTTGTCTTTTTGAGAATGAAAAGAACGCCATTTCTTACTGTTCAATCTCCATATCCTTGCCTACACTTCATATTTGTAGCATCTTCTATTTTTTGCTATTCTTGTGCATGTATATTGGTATATCATTTTGTTTTTAATTTGCTTTTACTTGATATCCGATGATGTTGAGCATTTATTGTGAGGTTACTTTTCAAATATTCCCTCACTTTTTGATATTAGATAATTTGTACTATTGAGTTCATCTTTTTATGTTGAGAAACCGATATCATGCTTCTACATAAATCTTTTAAAATATTTTATTTTAATCTGTGTCATGTCTTTTGGTTTTCTTAATAATGTATTACAACAAGCAGAAAATTATGTTTCATTGATTCTGAATTATCAAATATTTTCTTTTATAATAATGCTCCCTGTAGCCTTCTCTGTCTCCTGCAAAGCCTCAAAAGTTTCTTTCTATGTATTTTTTTCTAAAACTTTTATAGTTTTAGGTTTTACTTCCTGTCTGACAAACCAATTCATGATCATTTTGTGTAGGTTTGGAAGAAATTTTTGAAGTTTCTTTCCATATGAAAAGTTAGTTTTTCCAATATTATGTGTTACTCCCTCAGACCTTGTCAAGCCCTTGATTATTCATAGCTCATAGGGGACAGTCTCAGTTACTACTGTAAATATTTCTTGTCAATACCTACCCAGCGAAGGTCCATGGTAGAGTGATGGCAAAAAGTGTGAAATTCTTATGTACCCAGTTTGAACAGAATTCTAAATGCAAGTCCATTCTTGGCCCTTAACAATTTGTTGTATTTCAGTCATTTTCTTTTTTTTTCCACTTTTGTAGCTTCCAACTCTTTCTCCTGTGTCTGTCATATATAAAATGGACTGTGTCCTACTCATGTGTTCCTTCTCCCCTTCAAGTGTGTTGTAGCCATTTGTAGTTCAGTCTACCTGCTTGCCTTGATCCCTCAGCTTTCAGATGAAAAGATTATAATTTTGTTTGTTTTCTGCTTTCTTCTTGTTTTAAATGTGACAGTGACATGTTTTTTTCAACCTCCTATATCCTAAAAGGAATCAATACCTGCACAAGTAAATTTTGCAAAGGAACATTAAATAAATATGCTTTACGAAACTACAGTCAATCTGCTAATCTTCTTTGAACCTTATACTATGCCTATGAGTGTTCTACAGGCTTTTTCAAGTTACAAAATGTAAACTTTGTCTGGATCCTGCAGCTCAAATATTGTTTTAGGAGAAATATAATGCAGTACAGGTATTTGAAGACTGAAAAGCATGGGGCATATTCTCATGTTAATAAGAATTTAGAGTGAAAACATCTTAATGTGGACTAGTAAGAGGAAATTATTTCCTACAGGAGCTGGGAATTGATCAGGATCCTGAATATTGTGTACCAACTGGATGAGTAGAAGCTAAAGGGCAACAAATTTCCCAGTAAAGGCAGCAGCATGAATAAACGTCACAGTTGTACTGGGCAAGTGAGAGTACAGTAGCCTACCCTAAAAGCAACCCTTAATTTTATTTTGAGAGATGACCAAATATGAAAGTGAACTTATGTTAAATACTTACAAATTGTCATTATTTTTATCTTCTAATCTTTCAATTTCTTAGTACTATGTTTATTTGTGAACTAAGTATTTAGATGACATAATCTCTTTATGAAATATACTGATCTTGACCTCATTGAAAACTATGGGTAAGAGATCATGTTATTTAAATACTCAGTTTACAAATGACCTACATCTTGTTCCTGTTGGATTCTCCCTAAATACACATAGTCAGAAATATGTTATTTTTGATTATTTTAATTAAATAATATAAAGTAATTTACCTGGAGCTTGTCCAGTAAGAAGATGGAATAATTACAAGTTATTGTACCCAGATTTAAAGATAAAAGAGAGCTTTATGTTTATGTTTATAAAATTCATATATAAACCTATGATTATACATATAATTATATAAATATGTATATAGATATTTTTTTCCCGAAAGTGGTACTGTGACACCAAACTCTTGAACAGATATTTCCAAAATAAATGGTAGATTCACCAGCCTATAATTTTCTGATGAATGCAGATGAGCATTTTCATCATCACTCATGGTTATGAAAAATCTCTTGGAGCAGTTAAGTAACATGGTTGGCTTATTCCAGATGCTGGATTCTTCTCATCAGGCATACACAGCCACATCACCTTCTTCAAGCAGTCAGTATTATGGGAGATGGTAAAGGATATTTAAGTGCACATTTCTCCCTAGAATTGTGCTTAAATAGACAAGAGTGTTTTCCAGAATTGTGGAAAATTTCAGAATGTGCTTTTTCTATGTTTTCCAATTTACCAACCATAAACCTAACATGGGTCCAGGCTGAAGGATTATCTCAGTGAAGCAAGTGTAAATCTTGCCTGGTTGAGCAAAAAATCCTACTCCTGAGCCTGTCAGCAGTCCATCAGACATCAGGCTGGGACAAAAGAGTTAATGTTTCAGAATGAAACCAATGCACCTCTCTAGTCTTGATCCAATGTATTTGGGTGAATTTGGTTGTTTTCAACTTTTTCTGCTATGATAAAAAGATCATTAAAGGCTTAAGCATCCTCAGAGTAGCCCAAAAACTTAATTCTAGTAAAATAGCAAGTGTCGTCATTAACAATAACAGACAGTACTGGGATCTATTATTACAGTCAGTCTTTTGAAGTTTTGTTATCATCCTTAATCCTGAATAGTTCATCAGAGAGACATGATGAGTAGCTGTTTCATTCCAATTACCACCATCTGGGGCTCTATCATTCTGTAAAAATATGAGACATATGCTCTTTATTTGTGATAAGTAGATACACATAGGATTTTCAAAAAGAGAACTTTTAGATTAGAGGATATCACATTTTTAACTTGGATGATGAGACAGCATATAAAGTAAGGTGACTGAGCTAGTTTCTCCAGAGTAACTGACAACTGGTTATCAATGAATTGGGGGCAATATAATGACATAAACTATATTTTCTCACTTTCCTCAGAATTTCTCAGCAATTATGAATTCTAGTTCTGGACACATGAATTACGTTTCAAACACTGCTTGTTGAAATATCTTCCAAAAGTTGATCTCAGAGAGGCAGTAAATTATTTCGAAAAATATAAGATTATTGAATCAGACATACCTAACTATAAAGTAGAATTGTCCACATGGATATTTCTTATCTCCTCTGTTTCTGAGTTTCCCACATTAAGTACGTATGAGAAATTCAGTTGTGCAGTATGTGTGCAAAGATTAGAATTAATACAAGTATCATATCTGAAACATATCAGAGACTCCACAAATGTAGCTTTTTGCTACTATTTCTACTACCAAAAATTATTCTATGATTGTACTTCTACCATAAAAGATTGGAAAATATTGTGAATATGGAGCCTTGATACCTGAGTTCTGTGAGGATTTGTGTGACTCTTTCTCTCAATCCCAAGTTGTTTATTTGTTAAATGAATAGGTACAGGTAATATCCCCACAGCTGTGCTAATTATCCAAAAACTATCATTCTGTGATTAAAATATGTAGAATGTCCATCTAAAAAATCAAAATGACAAGAATTCTAGGCCATTGGAATCTATATCAAAGTATAGAAACACATATGAAACATGAGAAACAACAGAATCAGTAGGGATGTGGAGAATAATACAGTAGATAAATGAAGGAAAATAAAGATAAATGTATAGTTTGCAAATATGATACAAAAGCAATTATTAAAGTTAAAATGAGACAAAGAACTTAGATGACCCATGTAATTTTTAAATTAAAAAAAAAACCAACAAGGAGTTTAATATTAGTTAGCGTACTTTGGTAGGAATTAGATTAGTTATTTTCCCCTGAAGATCTAGAGAATAGCATGAAAAATTACACAAGGGTGTGGAAGAAACGAGGTAGTGAAAGGTCCAATACTTAAGAAGAATTACACTTTATCAAGCACGTTGGATAATTAGAAGTAATATAAAAAGCCTAAAATTTTGGAGTTTACAATGGAAGCTTCTGAAAAGCAGGAAAAGAACTTAGAATGGCAGTGTGTCCTGTTCTGTGTTCAGGGTCTCACGCACTACTTGGTGCTTGGAATATGCCATATGGGGAATAAGGAAAATAGCAGAAATAAACAAAGGTGGAGGCAAGACAATGGCAATTATTTTTTCTTAATGTCATAAAAATTTAAAGTAAAAATATTAAATTATAATTTACACACAGATAATTAGATTCTTAAAGCTAGCATTATATAACTTTAATTTCCCAAAGGTAGTTTTAGGAATTCCACGGTTTATTTGTAGGTTTTAAAAATAGTCTTCCCAAAGTATGAATGCCTGTTACGATTTTCTCCTTTGCAACACCACAATTTTCATCATTATTAGTGCTCTAGAAGTGTAACAACTTTTCCACATCATTCATCTTTATGAGGCATTGCATTTTTAGAGCTGGCTGAATATTTTTACCTGTGCAATAGAATTTCTCTATAAATAGCAGAAAGGTATTTAGAAAAAAATGTTATTTTGAAATTTGTGTAAAAAAGTATTTCTCTCTCATTAAAGTCTGGGCTTTTTCTCCTGCTAAGGAAATATCACTGCAATAATTCTTCTAGAATGGAAGAGGCTGATGCTAGAGGCAGACAAAAAGCAAACAATTTCATGAACAATATATCAAAAAGCATATTTCTAATGAAGGTTAAATATTAGCATTATGCAATAAATATAATACCCCATTTAAGATTTACTCTTTCGAGTTGTGTCCATTTTTGGTATCTGATACTAAATTTTTCTGACCAAATGCATACTTTATTTGTAAATCAATTCTCAGTTATCATCCATATAAAAATCTTTCTATAACTTTTAATCTTCATTCACTGCTCAGGATATTATCACTATTGGAAGATCAATTTCACTCTGAGGCAGAACAATAATTCATCATCTACATTTCATCTTTGGCTCTTCTATGCTCTGCCCTCTCTTTTGGATCACAATCTCAAGAATGTTTTAAACTCTGGCTTCCTATAGTGTTGTACCAATGTCCTAGCATGGCTGCCCATGTGGACTATGTTCTTTACTACTGCTCGGTTTATAAATGTCACATGTGCACTGCAAAACTAAGGTACCCCGAGAAACAATTCAAATTATAACTAAATCTTGGAGCTCTATAGTACATGTTAGCATATTAAAAACAGAAATCCTAGATCAAGGAAGCTAATTAACTTTTTAAAATTAGAGTTTCCCAATCACAATTGAGCTTTTGGGTTTATAATATCTGTTCATTTCCTACATAATTTGCATTGTGTAAAACATATTTTTGATTATTGCTTTGCCCTTAACTTTACGTTCTATCAAAAATAGATGAAGTTTAATATGGTTCTTTTACAAAGGGTTTGAAATTTATCAAAGCTTCCTAAAGAAGCCTTTTTTTTTTTTTTTAATCGGTGTAAGCACACTACAGTTCCCAGGAAACAAAAAATTGTTCTATAGCCTATATTTGTAAATAAAGTTTACTGGAACACAGCCACATCCATTTATATTTACACATTCTCTATGGCTTCTTTAGTTCTATAAAAACTAAGATACGTAGTTGTAACGAAGACCTTATCGCTCTTTTTCAAAAAAACTTTGCCAACTCCTGCTATAGGATAAAATTATAATGGTAATTTGAAAGGTTCTGGAGCAGGACCACAGATTTTCCTTTTAATACAGATTATTTTTTAGGAATACCCCTTAGACCACACCAAGGGACAAGATAAAATATTGCTGCTTTGGTCCAAGAGTCACTCTCAAATTTGCAAAAGTGAGATGCAGTTATTCAAATCAAAGTCAAAGATAAGCAATATTTGCAAACAGAGAAATATATAACCCACTTGTATTGACTTTACTTCTGGAATCACATGACCAACACACTCTTCATTTAAATTTATTTATTAAATCTATAAATACAAGACTTCTGACAACTTGGAGGAAATTGATTAAACTTTTAAGAGAGGGAAATGTGATGCTAAAGGGTAAGTTTTAGTCTCCTCCTTCTACTTATCAGGAAGCATTGCAACATATCATATTTAGCTAACCCCAAATAAGCCTGCTCACTCTATGTACCATTCATCAGAAGGAGAACTGAGAAAATCAACAGGGATGGATTAGTGCAGACACATCAGTACTCATGAGTCTAGATGAGTAACATAATTCTCACGCATGAAAGAGCACATGTATGCAGAGACAGCTAAATTATTAAGGTTCAATTCTACATGTTTCAAAATAGTTCTTTAAAAATAATTACTGTCATTACCATAGTAGTCTTTCAGAATAATGATGACACTGTTGATTTATATTCTTACTTTTAAAATTCCATCAGCCATTTCCCTAAAGTAAAAAGATTTCACTGGCTTAACTCTCCAAAGATCTATATCACATTTACATTCTATAGTACTTGAATATTTTTTCACTGAATTAAATTTTTGAGAAACAAAGTACAAATTTGAGTTTAAGTTAATAAATTTAGTGATGAATTACTCTTTGATTTGGAATTTTGTATTGGCAAAAGTGACTGCTAGGAATCTAAGATATCACCATATTCGAATTTGATATATATTTTCCATATATTTTTATTAGTATTTACAACAAAAAGTAGAGTATTTATTTTTTCATAAAATTTTGAGGTTACAAGTATGTAAATTTACACAGGAAAATATTTTCGACACTAAATATTAGCTGAGCATTAAGTTTTTCAAATTTATCACTTAAGCAAAGTACTACAAGGTTTTCTATAATACCATAAGATGGCCAATATTTGCAGTATTTATATGTGTATTTTTTGTGCACCATTATAAGATTCAACAAGTCTATTACAAACACAGATTCCAGGAACTTTAACCTCTCAGCTGATTTTTATTTTTTTTCAATAAGCACACCAGTAGTGTCATCAGGTAAAATACAAGAGATTCAACTAAATTTAAATTACAAATAAACAACCTGTAAATATTTAGTATAAATATGCCCCAAATATTATGTGACATATTTACACTGAAAAAAAGAAAAAACAAAACAAAGCAAAAAACCCGTTGATAAAATATTCAATTTTATTTTGGCTTAAAACAAAAGGAATTTATCTTATTGCTTGCTGGTTAGAAGTTTGTAGTTTAAAATCAAGGTGTCAGCAAAGCTATGTTCCTCTCTGGAGGCTCTAGGAAATCATTAATTGTCTTGAGGTTTCCACCTTTTAAAAGTCATCCATAGGCCTTGGCTTATGGCCTTCTTTTTGAATTTTAAAACCAGACAAGATGCATCTCTTCAACCTCTCGTATTCAACTCTTCCTCTGACTACAGCCACAAAAGGCTCTCTGCTTTTAAGGACCCAGTGAGTTTAGCTTGAACCTACTCATGTAATCCAGAATAACTCTCTTATCCCTAGGTACTTAATCGATTCACATATGCAAAGTCCCTTTTTGATGTAAGTTACCTTGTTCACATATTCCTGGAATTTGGATTTGAACATCTTTGGAGGATCAACACTCTGCTTCCCACAATGGTTTGCAAAAGATCCACGCTAAACCTGAAGCTAGAAAACACTACTCTAGACAATTTGTTTATCTTAGTCATGGTTACACACTAGAATCCTCTGGGAAGCGCCAAACAAAAACACCATCCTAGACCAACTGAATCAGTATCAGAGGGTGCAAGGACCAGTATCTGCAGGTTTTTAAGTCTCCCAAGTTGATCCCAACTAGTGTAGGGCAAGGGTTGGCAGTGTATGGCCTACAGACTAAATTTGGCTAGCATACTGTTTGTATGTTTTTGTTTAACTTTTTATTATAAATTTGTATTGTTATAAATTTGTACACCATGAAATTTATTCTCAAACTGTTTAATTTACTGGTATTTTATAACATTTTGAATTTGTGCCAGTGTCTCCACTATTTAATTCCAGCACATTTTTATCATTCCAAAAAGAAACTTTGTACCAATTAGCAGTCACTACCCATGCCTTCTTTACCATCACTCCTTGGCAATTACTTATTAGCTGTCTGTCTTTACAGATTTGCCCATTCTCGATATTTTATGTAGATAGGATCATGCAGTGTGTGACCTATATACTGGCTTCTTTTGCTTAGTAGCCTAAGTTTCACCTATTTTGCATCATGAATCAGAATTTTACTCCTTTTTGTGATTGAATGAAATTCCAATTTAACTGGGCTTCTTGTACTTGTATTTATTACATCTCGTAACTTTACACACTAGTGTAATTTTAGTATAAAAATAGGCAGGCTTGATCTTTGCTAAAGCAATAATTATCTAAGTGCTTCCTAATTTTACCTCTGCATTCTTTTTAACATTCCAGTAAGGTCCATAATTGACTATGAGACTGTGAGGCTGTTTACCGCACCATTTATAGCAGTATATCAGATATCTGATCTGTCTCTAGACATCTAATTTTCCCTTCATTCTTCCTTAGAAAATCCCCAATTTGTATTTGAAAACGTAGTCATATAGGATTTAAAACTTCATGCCAAAGGCTTCTAATCAAACACTGTGGCATTGTGACTCAGTTCTGGTCAAAGGGATACAAGCAGAGGCATCCTGTTTTGCTTTGGGAACTATCTTTAATGGGACAGGATATGTGTCTTCGTTTTTCCTTCATTGTTAATGCTCACTCAAATGTGGTGTCGTGGCTAAAATTGAGCAGCCACTTTGGGTCATAAGGCAAAAACTCATGAGAAAATATTTGGGGAACACTTATTCCCAATGGTAACAGTGACTACATGCAGTCCTGGACTGCTTATTTCCAGATTCTATTTTGGCAAGTAAAAAACTTCTTCTGTCTTATTTAGTTTTTATTATTTGAGTTTTCAATCACTTAAAGATGAACATAATCTTTACTGTTATGGAAGATAACTTGCACACGCGCGTGCACACACACACACGCCATACACAAACAAGTAGCTTTTAATGGTTAAAATCTTACTTTGATGTATGAACACCATGAGTTACTGAAATTCATTTTTGTATACAAATCTATAAATGATATATATTCACTTACATGTTTTTATTTTTTAAATCTGGTTAAATTTCAGACAGACAAGTTCCAAGAATCTCATAAGTAATTACAGAACATTAACATTACTCAGACATAACATTTTTCTATAGTACAGTTTTTCTATAAGTACATTTCAGTCTTACGTCTTTGTGTCTCTTTTTCTTAGTACTTTCGTGCGTATTTCTTTAAAACAAACAAACAAAAAAACCCTTTATCTCAAATTCCCAAAATAAGATTTTGAAAATAAGAAAATTAACATTAATAAAACACTATTTCCTAATTTATATATTTTATTCAGATATGGTCTGTCCCAATAATATTATTTATGACAAAATAAAATCTTGCAAAGGCATTATATTCATATGCCATGTCTTTATTCTTTTTTAAATATAGAATGTTGCTGCAATTTTTTTCTTTCAAGATGTTGATGCTTTGGAAGAGTCTAGGCCAGTTTTTTGGTTTGTTTGTTTGTGGAAATGGCCAGTTTCTAAGAGCAGATTTGGCCTGTTCCAAGTCTGGGACAATTTCAATATCAAAATAATTATAGTAAAGGATTAAGACTCATGAAATAAAATAGGAATCCCAGAGCCCACATTGATGTAGATGGTAATAAATAAGAACGCTGGTTTTAAACTCTAATTCTTCACAATGAAGAAAATGGTAAAAATTGTAAATCATGTGTGAGAGAGACTATTTTCTGAGTTCTATCTGATGTGATATCTCTTCTTCTTTGCTTGTGTTAAGTTATTCTGATTGCTTTAGTGGCTCATGCTCTCCCTGGTCCACTACAATCAGCAGTGAAAATAATTTTTTTTTTTTTAATGAAAGGACTATATGAATTAGAGTTTCTATCTGTTTCTCAAAACTCAGATATTAAACACATATTCTAGAACCACTAAGTTTATTTCAGGGTCCTAATCCTCCAGTAGGATTCCGAAATGTCTGTCACTAAGTGTATATTTGAGAATGATTTCTTGCTCCATGTTAATAAGCTTTCTGCTAACTGCCGTCTTTAATACACCTATTGCTATTTCTGAAAGCAGCCTGACCTCTGTTGCATGCTATAAAAGTGAGAAAAAAAATGTTTAAAGAGTAGGGAAAAGTGACTGATATATTGATTCAAAGGGTAAACAATTCCTTCCTGGGAAGAATATGAATGGTATTCGATTTTCTCTCCAAGGGGAAAAGTATTCCTCCTGCTATACTGTTTATCTGTTATATACACACTCTCATGTGAGCTACATAATTTTTTACTGAGTAACATGTGATCTTCTCCTAGAACTCAAAATTAATCACCAATTGTGTTAGATTCTTATTGCTGCTGAAAAATAAATTACCAAAAATTCCATATTTTAAAACAGCACAAATTTATTTTCTTATTGCTTTGGAGCTCAAAAGTGGGAAATGAATATTATAGGGCTAAAATCAAGGTGCTGGAAAGGCTGCTTTCCTTGTAGAGTAGAGGCTCTAGGAGAGAAATCATTTCTTTCCTTTTCCATCTTCTAGAATCTGCCCACATTCCTTGGTTCATAGCTCACTTTCAGCAATCGTACCACTCCAACTGACCACTTCTTTTGTAGTCACATCTTTGACCCCTCTGCCTCCCTCGTTCCTTTATAAGGACCCTTGTTATCACATTGGGCCTACCCAGTTAATTCAGGAACACTTTCCCATTTCAAGGTCCATAACATAATCACATCTGCGAACCCCTTTTGCCATATAAGGTAACATATTCATCAGTTCCAGGGAGTCAAGATTTGAGAGCTATTATTCTCCCTAAAGTACCAATCAAACCCAAATTGAAAGATTCTCCTGGCAGTGGACTACAATAAAATACAAAAATGTGAATGGATGGATGTTATGCACATCATTATATGACAGATTCTCCCAAGTTATAATTTATTTTTTATTCAGTGCTTTCACTTTAGTAAAGGCTGAATTTTGTGATGATGATGATGAAGTAAAAGCAGAAACAGCAGAAAAAATTAAGTATGTGATCTACAAATAAACAGTCATAAGTAAACCTTTTATTTTTATCCTGGAATGATTTTGAAGTTAACTTGTACATGATAGTCTTTTCTGTTACATTACACAAGTCACTATATTAGCATGTCAATAAAGGATCTGAAATGGATTTACTAATACCATAACCTATTTGATCCAATTAAAATATATTTCTTCTAAATTTTTAAAATTCAAACTATGTAAATTTCAGCCACTCTCTGACCTTTAGCAAAATGTTTTATACTCACAGCATCTTTCTCAGCTGGTAAGAAGCTGATATATTTCACCATTGGAAAAACTGAAACACATTTAAAGAGAAAAATAGCTTAGTTTGGTTGCTGACAGAGTCAGAAATACACCAGTGTGACATTTTATTGAATTCACTGAAGTACACGTTACCTACAACATGCAGATGGTAGGTTCGAAATATTCTCATCTAAAGTGACAGGAATAGAGTTAAGAAATGCAAAAGTAAACTCTCAAAATATATCACAGTATTGAGGCAGGCTGACCCAGAAGACACCTTTTCCTCTGGTTCTTGTCTAAGATCAGATCATCTGGAGTTCACTGGCTATGTTTTTTTCACTCTCTTATATATGAAGTTAATAATTTTAGTACTGTATCATTTTTCTTTCCCTTAACTGAAGTCATTCTTTTCCAACATAAATAAGACAGGATAGGAATGGAGTTCAGAATCTGAGATGTCACTAACATCCTGACCACAAGGCCACCTGCCTCAATGCTGTGTGCTCAACTGCCCGAAATAAAAATAAAGATATACTATTGATGTTGGAAGATAATTCAGAGTAGTACACAGACCAATATAGGAGATATTGGTTATTTTCTCTTCGTGTTAAGATCAAGAAACAATTTTATTTGACTTGCATGCTGTGGAAGATTTTAGGTTTACCAAGTGCCTTTTTAAACTTCAACTATTCTTCTGTGTTTTACTTTTCTTTCTTGGCTGTCTGCACTTAGACATTAAAAACCTGAAACTTTACTACTTTCTAATTACTTAATTAGATGAGTAAGTCAAACTTACCACTCCGTGGTATTTCTCATATGATTTACATTAAATACAAAACCAAACTTAAATTTGTGTGTTTCTTTTTCTTATGTTAGTTATTCTTAGTTTATAGCAATAGTTATATATCAATAATTTTTAAACTGCTTTATTGAGGTATGATTGAAATACAAAATGATGTAGGTATTTAGCGTATACAACTTGATGTGTTTGGCAATAAATATACATTTGTTAAGCCATCATCACATTCAATGCTATAAAAGTATCCATCACTTCTAAAAGGTTCTCTCCAACTCCTTTGGTTTTGCTTTTTTGTTTGTTTTGTTTTTACTTTTGCAGTGCAAATCCTTAACATAAAATTTACCCCCATAGGAAATTATCAAGTAAGCCATACCGAATTTTCAATTATAGGTCCTCTGTCATACAATAAATCACTAGAATTTATTTATCTTGCATACCTAATTTACAATTTATTTACTAAGTTTATTGCTCCAAATAACAAAGTCTCCTATTTTTAGGAATTCACTCAATTCAATTTAAAGACTATTGGTTTGGATGCTAGCATGCACAAGACATTACTCCTTTAACTTAGATGTTACCATTAGTGTAACTTAACTGAATCCTTCCTGTTCTTAAATATGCAGAATATAGGTGAAAAATTAAATATCATCTTTGACTTAAAATACCTGTAGCCATTGTGAATTAATAATATATTCACATGTGAAACTCAAAGTCTTTGTAAGGGTTTTGGACATCTAAAATCTATAAAATTGGGGCCATTCCATGTATTTCTAATTGTATTTCAAGAAACAGGGAGGATCCTGGCTGGTACCTGAGTTTTTATAATAATTATTAATATTTAGCATTTGCTTTGAGCTGATCTCTATATACTCATATGTTTGCAAATAGCTAATTTATTTCTGGAATGAAAATGTATATTCTGATGGCTTTGTTTCGTTTTTGGCCACCTGCATTCTTCTATGTCCATTCTTCTTCACAAATCGGAAAAGACTAAAGTCAGGTGTGATTCTAAAATCCAAATAGTTAGAATGAAAATGAGTATGTTTGATAAGAAGGGCTGGAACAGATATTGAAAGTGTCATAAGTGGTTGTGTGGCACACTACATTTTAAATGGGAAAGAAGTTCACAATCATGCCTCCTTTAACAACAGGGATGCATTGTGAGAAATATGCTAATAGATGGTATCATTGTTGTGCCTTTATCATAGAGTTTATTTTCACAAATCTAGATGGTGTAGACCAGGGGTCCCCAATCCCCAGGCTGCTGATGTCCCTGGCTTGTTATGAATTTGGCTGCACAGCAGGAGGCGAGCCGCCTACAAGAGAGCATTTCCACCTGAAATCCGCCTCCTGTCAGATCAGTGGAAGCATTAGATTCTCATAGGAGTTGGAACTCCATTGTGAACTGGGCATGCGATGGGTTTAGGTTGCACGCTCCTTATGAGAATCCGAATAAGGCCTGATGATCTGAGGTGAAGCAGTTTCATCCCAAAACCATCCCCCACATCTCCCATCCATGGAAAAATTGTCTTCCGGAAAACTCTTCCCTGGTGCCTAAAAGGTTGAGGACTGCTGATATAGGTTACTACACTCTCAGGCTTTATGGTATGCCTTCAAGGCTAATAATGTGTATAGTGCATTTCTATATTGAATACTGTAGGCAATTATAACATAACAATAGTTGTGCATCTAAACACATCTACCAATAGAAAAGGTAGGGTAAAAATATGGTATTATAATCTTATGGAACCACTATCATATATTCAGTGTATCATTGACTGAAATGTGATTATGCACGGCATGACTGTAGTTCTCAAGAAACACACCAGAAAGACACTTTTCTCTCACAGTTTTGAAGTTTCACAACCATCTCTTGTGAATACACTTATGTTTAGGAATGCTGAAATAGTCATTTCTCTCAATTCTAAAATTCCAACATATATCCAACTTGATGAGCAATCAAATAAATATATTAGTCAAACAAACCATGGTCATAAAACTTTTAATTCCTTCGCCTAAAATAATTATCTTACCCAACCTAAAGAGCTTCCTCTTTAAAAGACTCTTTGCATATGTGTTTGCATGTATGTGTGTTTATGTAAAATAAATTATAAGTTACAGTATTCCCTTCTGTGACAAATACAAGTGTCCGATCTCCCAGATTCAACACTTGTTGAGATTTCCTTCTACTGAATTAATCAAAACAAGATCTCATGAGTTTTCAAATCGTTTGCACCTGTGCTTTGTTACATGCGATTTTATGTTTATTTGGGGAACAAGAAGACCGAATCAGAGGGAACTGAGAAGCCCATAAAACTGGCCAATTCAGACAAGACAGAGAAGCAGTATAGAGGGAAACTTATTTAAGAATAATCTATAGTTTACATATTTGTATCATTAGAACTAGAAGAGAGTATTAGTAAATTTATCTTATTATTCAGTATTGTGTCACATGGATTGCCACTGTCCCCTCAGATGAAATGTATTAAGAAAGATGAGGCCAGGCACTGTAGCTCATGCTTGTAATCCCAGCACTTTGCCAGGTTAAGTAGGGCAGAGCACGAGGTCAGGAGATAGAGACCATCCTGGCTAATAGGGTGAAACACTGTCTCTACTAAAAATATAAAAAATTAGTCGGGCATAGTGGCATGCACCTGTAGTCCCAGCTAATCAGGAGGCTGAGGCAGAAAAATTGTTTGAACCTGGGAGACGGAGGTTTCAGTGAGCCGAGATCGCGCCACCGCACTCCAGCCTGGGCCACAGAGCGAGACTCCGTCTCAAAAAAAAAAAAAAAGAAAAAAAGAAAAGAAAAAGAAAGACGAATGTCCTGTTCTTATTTTCTTGAAAACATTTTTTCTGAGAGTCTCTGTAATGTATCAGTCTAGTCTGAATCATAACCAGTAAGTCAAATACAGTAAAGAAAAGATAGCCAGGTGAGACTTTTGTATACCAAGCACTTTGCACACAAGCCTAGAACACAGTAAGTGCTTTATGTCTGTTCAAAGTGTGAATGACAAGGACTGAAAGAGGCAACTTCTGGAGAAATCCAATGCTACAAATACTGTTAAAGATAGATATCTGATATATCAAATATTGCTTATAAACAAAAAGTAGTAAATAATAGAAATATAATTACTAATGATAGTTGTTTATTAAATACTCCTATTGAGAGGTGACAACATGCTAGCAGCCCTAGCTCTCAGCACCTCCTCAGCCTCGGTTTCCACTCTGGCAGTGCCTGAGGAGCCCTTCAGCCCGCCATTGCACTCTGGGAGCCCCTTTCTGGGCTGGCCGGCCAGAGACACCTGCCTCTGCTTGCAGGGAAGTGTAGGGGGAGAGGCACGAGGGGGCGGGGCTGCATGGGGCTCTCACATGCCAGGGCGGGTTCCCGGTGGGCGCAGGCTCGGGGGCCCGCACTCAGAGCAGCTGGCCAGCACCGCTGGCCCTAGCCAGTGAGGGGCTTAGCACCCGGGCCAGCAGCTACAGAGGGTATGCCAGGTACCCCAGCAGTGCTGGCCTGCTCGCGCGCTCGAATTCTCGCCAGGCCTTAGCCACTTCACTGCCCGGCAGGGCTCCAGACCTGCAGCCCGCCATGCCCGAGCCTCCCCGCCCTCGCCCGCCCTCCATGGGCTCCTGCACAGCCCCAGCCTCCCCAACTGGCGCCGCCCCTTGCTCTATGGGGCACCCTGTCCCATCAACTGCCCAAGGGCTGAGGAGTGCGGGTGCATGACACTGGACTGATGGGCAGCTTCGCCTGAGGCCCTGGCGCATGATCCACTAGGGGAAGTCAGCTGGGCTCCTGAGTTGGGTGGGGACTTGGAGAACTTTTACCTGTAGCTGGAGGATTGTATATGCACCAATCAGCACTCTGTGTCTAGCTTGGGGTTTGTGGCTGCACCAATCAGCTAATTTGGTGGGAACTAGGAGAACTTTTATGTCTAGCTGGAGAATTGTAAATGCACCAGTCAGCACTTTGTGTCTAGCTCAAGGTTTGTAAATGCACCAATCAGTGCTCCCTGTCTAGCTAATCTAGTGGGGACTTGGAGAACTTTTGTGTCTAGCTAAAGGATTTTAGATGCACCAATCAGCACTCTGTATCTAGCTCAAGGTTTGTAAATGCACCAATCAGCTCTCTGTAAAACGGACCAATCAGTTCTCTGTAAAATGGACCAATCATCAGAATGTGAGTGGGCTGCATAAAGGAATAAAAGCAGGCTGCCCAGCCAGGAGCAGGAGCCCTCTGGGGTCCCCTTCCAGCCTGTGGAAGGTTTGTAGTTTCACTCTTTTCAATAAATCTTGCTGCTGCTTACTCTTTGGGTCCATGCTGCCTTTATGAGCTGTAACTCACCGTGAAGATCTGCAGCTTCACTCCTGAAGTCAGCAAGACCGTGAACCCACCGGAAGGAAAGAACAATTCCAGATGTGCCTCCTTTATGAGCTGTAACACTCACCGTGAAGGTCTGCAGCTTCACTCCTGAAGCCAGCGAGACCACGAACCCACCGGGAGGGATGAACAACTCCGGCCAGAAGGAACTAACAACTCCAGACGTGCCACCTTTAAGAGCTGTAACACTCACTGCGAAGGTCTGCAGCTTCACTCCTGAAGCCAGAGAGACCATGAACCCACCAGAAGGAAGGAACTCCAGACACGTCTGAACATCTGAAGGAACAAACTCTGGACACACCATCTTTAAGAACTGTAACACTCACCATGAGGGTCCACAGCTTCATTATTGAAGTCAGCGAGACCAAGAACCCACCAATTCCCGACACACAATCCAGCAAGGGTGTGTTACATAATGATTTCATTAATTCCTCCCTACTACCCCATGAGCATATTCTTTCATCTCCATTTAAGAGATGAGAAAACTGAACCATAACACAGTTACAAATTTGCCAAATCTCACACAGCTTCCCAGGACACATGTTGTAATCACTGTGCTATGGCAAACCAGAATAGCAGCAAATGCAAATTACAAGGTGGACTGAAATTCACGAAGACCTTGCCATTATCATAGTGAGTTATAGTTTATGTAGATAACTAAGAAAATTGCCTGATATGTACTATTGAAGTTATATAAACTTGACCAACCTTCCGGATTAAACTATAATCCTGGGATAATAAAATAGGAAAACAAGAAATAAATATTTAATGTAGGTTTTTCTCTGCATTGGTTGAAACAGAAATAACTTCGTTTCTCAAACAACCTGTGAAATTTACACTAATATTATCTTCACTTTGTAAAACCTGAGGTCCAGGGAGTTTTAGGTTATAACACTTCCTTTCTAATATGTTCAAAGTATCCAAATAGAATAATAGTAATACAGAGCACCATCATTTTAATAAGGATTGGTGTACCTTCCATGACATAATTTAATATATGTGACAGATCGATACATATATTAATACATGTATGTACTTTTTATTATAGAGCTGGTTGGTGGTATATGTAAGTGACTTTTTTTTTTTAACTTACTGAGTACATGTGCAGGATGTTCAGGTTTGTTGCACAGGTAAACCTGTTCCATGGTGGTTTACTGCACCTATCGACCCATCACCTAGGTATTAAGCCTGGCATGCAATAGCTATTATTCTTGATGCTCTCTCCCATCCCACCCTCCCCCAACAGGACCCAGTGTATGTTTTTCCCCTTTCTGTGTCCAGTTGTTCTCATTGTTCAGCTCCCACTTATACATGAGAACATGTGGTGCTTGGTTTTCTAATCCTGCATGAGGATGCTGAGGATAATGTCTTCCAGCTTAATCTATGTCCCGGCAAAGGACATGAACTCATTTCTTTTTACGGCTGCATAGTATTCCATGGTGTACGTGTGCCATATTTTTTAATCCAGTCTATTATTAATGGGCATTTGGGTTGATTCCATGTCTTTGCCATTGTGAATAGTGCTGCAATACGTGTGCATATATCTTTATAACAGAATGATTTATATTCCTTTGGGTATATACCCGGTAATGGGATTGCTGCATCAAATGATATTTCCGGTAATAAATCTTTGAGGAACCACCACACTGTCCTCCACAAAGGTCGAACTAATTTACTTATATTCCCACCAACAGTGTAAAAGTGTTTCTATTTCTCCGCAACCTTGCCAGCATCTGTTGTTTTTTAACTTCTTAATAGTAGCCATTCTGACGGATGTGAGATGGTATCTCATTGTGGCTTTCATTTGCATTTCTCTAATGATTAGTGATATTGAGCTTTTTTATGTTTGTTGGCTATATGTATGCCTTCTTTTGAGTAGTGTCTGTTTATGTCCTTTGTCCACTTTTTAATGTGGTTGAGTTTTTTTTGTAAATTTGCTTAAGTTCATAACACATTCTGGAATTAAACCTTTACTATTTATTACTGTCTCCATTTCAGAACTTGTTATTGGTCTATTCAGGGATTCAGCTTCTTCCTGGTTCAATTTTGGGAGGGTGTGTATGTCCAGGAATTTATCCATTTTTTTCTAGATTTTCTAGTTTATTTGCATAAAGATGTTTATGATATTCTCTGATGGTCATTTGTACTTTTGCGGGGTCAGTGATAGTATCCTCATTATCATTTCTGAAAGTGTTTATTTGAATCTTCTCTCTTTTCTTCTTTATTAGTCTAACTAGTGGTCTATGTAAGTAACAGTTTAAAAAACTTTTGTTTTTATTGTTATTAATTTTTAAGCAAGCCTTTTGTTATGCTTTTTCATGAATTTTAATTAAGCTGTCTTTGGTCTTTTCATCTTGGATGTGTTGTTTTAAGACATCACACTCATCATTTGGCTTTTTTTAGGAGCACTACAGTCCCAAATTTTCAAATACATATGTTTTTCCCAAAGTTTTTTTTTTTTCTTTTCTTTTCTTTTTTTTCTTTTTTTTGACAAATAGCAAACATGTTTCCTTTAGATGCAGAACAGAAGACCCACCTGAAATTCCACGCACACACACCCAAAATACCCACTAAATAACCATTATGAATATATGTATGTGAGTTTATGATAATGGTAAAACCATAAGTCGATAATATTTTACAAGGAATGTAACAGTACTTGTCCATTCATACATGAAAATACCACAGCATCACATTTCTAGCTATGAGCGTACCATTTCCTATGCCTTCCTCCCACTTTGTAGCTCAATACAGCTCTCATGTAAGGCTCTCTTTCTCCATGCGATGCTATTTTAAATGTTTCTAACAAAGGTCATGCTCAAACAGAATTGAAATCTCAAATTAAGTGCTTGTTTAAACACCTCTTTATTTAACTTTTCAGAAATGGTAAAGGCCTTGCTCTTGTTTAGAGCATTTTAATTTCATGTTAATTATCTTGAAAAGCTTTCATTTCAAGCAAAGTTTCATTTGCTTTATAATTTTTTTTTTCTATTGCCCTTTGATTGATAGCATGAGTATTTATTTTACCCAGTGCATTGTTAACTCCAAAGCTGTTTTCATTGTCCACTGTTCTGGATTCATTTGCAATCTTCCCAGGGATTGAAAATGTTTCTATTGTATTACGTGCAGATTCAAACTAAATTTGTTTAAAGTCACCTCTGTTTGCCTCTCAATACTCTTACCCGCCCCTGCCACCGCTCCACCGACTTTCTCCTCATTCCCTCTCTGAACACTTATTCTGGTAACAAGATTTGCCAAATGTTTTTGTTTAAGGAAGGAAGAGAAAATGTTCTTTTGAGTGATTTTGAGCGAGGGTCTGAGAATGACTTGTCTTGAGTCTAACATTTTTAGTAAGATAACAACAAAGGATAGTGAAAAATAAAAAAAGTAGCAACTATCTTGTACGTTAAACACAAATACTTTATCAAAGTCAATAGAGAATTACATTTTCATGCACATCTATGTATTATAAAACATAGGTATTTTAAATCTTTTAGTTGCTTTTAGCTTTATTTCATATTTTCCTTTTTTAAAAAATTTGTTTTGACTTCTTAAAATAATTCTACATACTTTTAAAATATACCTCTATTTATTCTCGTGTTTTAAACATGTCCTGATTTATGCAGAAGTGTGCATGTGTGTGTGTGTGTGACAAATGACCTGAATTTGCCAATGGCTTTTTTTCACTTATGAGATAGGCAAATATTTAATTGATTTGCTCTCTTATTACATTCACGCTTCCATGTATCAGTCATCTTCCAGCATCTGTCTTAGTTGCCCACTCTGAACCTATTTCTTTTAAAATAACAGCAGCGACAGCAACTACCACTTATTTACATCTTGCTTTAGGCTAACCACTGTTCTAAGTGCGTAAGTACCACCATATAAAATCCATACTGTTATTGTTTTTGTTTTTACAGGTGGTACAATGAGGTAAATAGATTTAGTATCTTCAGTAAAGTCGTACACCTCATAGTTAGAAAAATTGGTATTGAAATCAACAAAGCCTGCTTCCAGAGTTCATGTGTTATAACTTGTATAAACATCTGCAACTTTATCATTCATTTTAGCTACTGATCCAGCAGTTATCAATTTAGTTTATGCTCTTTATTTTCGTTAAGATTGTTCTTCTGTCCAATCTAAAGTCTATTCTCTCAGAAATTATTTTCCTCAGTCAACTAACAAAATTTATGAAGTACAAACTTTAATACCATGATTTTTTCTGGATTATTTTCTTTTTGAAATTAATATATGGCTTTTTCCTGTCACATGAGAAGTTTATCCCATTTTAAATTGGTATGAGAGCTTTTTTAATATGATACTGTTCTTAGATGCAACTTGTATAACACAAATACATCGTGTTTAATGCTTTTTGTGTTTGTAGTTTTCCTGACATTTGTCTTTTTCATTAAGTAGATAATTGGAAAAATATTTGTAAAATAACACCAAAAAAATCATAATCTTCCTGACATGAAATTTATTAAGATATTAAGTGCCCAAGGATACATAGACCATGGATCTAATTCATGTCACTTTTATATATTAGCTTCAATTTTTTTTTCTTCCTGAGGCACAGGCGAAGAAGAGATTGAAAATATTGTTCTTTCTGTTAAGTCTCAACAATATATGCCTTTAAATAATCTCTCAGGAAGCCATTTCTTGTGTAGTTGGTGCCTACTGGCACTGCAATAACTTTACAAGTGTTAAGTAGCGAAAATGGTCCTTTTCTCCATTGCCACCAAACACTCACTGTTTTACTACGCCATTTTCACATCAGTGTTCTTACTAAGGCTAACAGTAGAGAAAATGTTGTCCACAGTTTTTGCATTATATTTTAAGTTTTTAAATTCTTGTTGCTTTCTTTTCTGTTAATGCCATTGAGTCACCTCAATAAGATTCCAAGGAAACTTGTAGGGAGTAACAATTAACTATTGTCTAAGAGCTGTCATGTTGTCTTATGAACACTACTAAGACTGAGAGGAATCAAGTGGATACAGACTATCTGCAGATGAACATAAACTTAAAGCATCTTCATCACCTTTAGTTGCAGCTACAGTGCTGTGGAGAGGGATATTCCTTGGATGAATGGAAGAAAATCCATGAAATATCTCTATTAAAAATTGTGAAAGCGAGGTCAGACAAGTAAACATATAAGAAATCATCTGAACTTCATTCATCTATCACTTAATACAGGCTTTTAAGAAAGTTTCAGGACTTTCAATACCCATTTTCCAGATCAAAGTACAGATTATCTACCTTATAGGATGGTGAGTATCCTTTGCGTTCATTCTTTGGTCTCTAGTAGGTACCCAATAAATGTTTATAAAATGAATAGATGTAAAGAACTTGCATAAATACTGAGAAAGCCTCATCCAGATACCCTGTATCATTATTCAAAGAAAAGATTTATGGTAATATCAAAGGAGAGGGAGCTGCATTCATGAACACTTTTGGGAAATTTTGGTCTTTTTTTTTCCTCTCAGTGAGTGAAGTTGTATCCATAAAGCCATTTTTGTCTTTTTGGAAGATAGTGAAGCTATCTATAAAAGGTCATATTATTTTTACCTGTATATTCTCTATTTTTTTGCCACTTCTTTTTACTTTTGTTTTCCTTTCTCTCAACTAAGAATTCATGTAGTGGCTTTAAGCAGTAATGACTATAAGAGTCAGTAGAAAACTTATCTTAATGCCTTCTCTTCATTATAAAGAGAACCCAATTTCCAAATAATTATTTGCAAATATATCCAGACTCTACAAGAATCTGACCCTTCAGTCAGAACAATTTTTAAAAAGTAAAGGTCTTAAGCTCTCCAGATTATCTCAGGCAGTGGACATGTGCACTTATCATGGAGTATTAAAGATGTGATGACATTTGACATTTATTGACTCTGACAAATATTGGCTTTGCTTTATCTCTCTGATAAAGTAAATATCCTCAAGCCATAATGAGGTTTGAAGGAAAACAAATACCAAATGAAGGTCTTGCTGAAGATCCTTTCCTGAAAATCCTAAAATTTGAGTTGAAAATTAAAGCAATAAATCATACTACGACAGAAAACTGAAACGTGCAGGTTTAGACTCTTAGTAAAGAATTGAGCACTTGGAAATATATCTTTCCCTTTTGTGCAGAAATTTACCAAAATGATCCTGGAGCTGATTTATTAGTAAAACAAAAATCTGAAATTATTTTTATGTTGATACCTTGATTGATATAGTTTATGTTTTTCCCGAAGTCATGATCCTTGCCCAATTAATTGACCATGTATTCTAATTTTAATTATGTTAAATATGGAAATCATATTCTATCACAGAGATATGTCATAAAAACTCCTCTTTGGGAAACTGCCTGTCTCATTTCTGTATGATTTCTTCTGAGACATTTTAATTTCATATGCAAAAACCACCATTCGCAGCTCCACATGGCTGGGGAGGCTTCACAATCATGGTGGAAGGCAAGGAGGAGCAAGTCACATCTTACATGGACGGCTGCAGGTAAAAAAAGAGAGCTTGTGCAGAGAAACTCTTGCTTTTTTTAAAAAAATTATACTTTAAGTTCTAGGGTACATGTGCACAACGTGCAGGTTTGTTACATATGTATACATGTGCCATGTTGGTGTGCTACACCCATTAACTCGTCATTTACATTAGGTATATCTCCTAATGCTATCCCTCCCTCCCCCCTACCACAATAGGACCAGGTGTGTGATGATCCCCTTTCTGTGTCCAGGTGGTCTCATTGTTCAGTTCCCACCTATGAGTGAGAACGTGTGAAATTTGATTTTCTGTTCTTGCGATAGTTTGCTGAGAATGATGGTTTCCAGCTGCATCCATGTCCCTACAAAGGACATGAACTTATCCTTTTTTATGGCGCATAGTATTCCATGGTGTATATGTGCCATGTTTTCTTAATCCAGTCTGTCACTGATGGACATTTGGGTTGATTTCATGTCTTTGCTATTGTGAATAGTGCCACAATAAACATACATGTGCATGTGTCTTTATAGCAGCATGACTTATAAACCTTTGGGTATATCCCCAGTAGTGGGATGGCTGGGTCAAATGATATTTCTAGTTCTAGATCCTTGAGGAATCACCAAACTGTTTTACACAATGATTGAATTAGTTTACAGTCCCATGAGATCTTGTGAGACTCATTCACTATCATGAGAATAGCACAGGAAAGACCCACCCCTATAATTCAATCATCTCCCACCAGGTTCCTCTCACAACAGGTGGAAATTGTGAGAGTTACAATTCAAGATAAGATTTGGGTGGGAACACAGGCAAGCCATATCATTTAGCCTTGGCCCCTCCCAAATCTCATGTCCTGACATTTCAAAACCAATCATGCCTTCCCAACAGTCCCTCAAAGTCTTAACTCATTTCAGCATTAACTCAAAAGTCCACAATCCAACATCACCTGAGACAAAGCAAGTCCCTTCTGCCTATAAACCTGTAAAATCAAAAGCAAGTTAGTTATTTCCTAGATACAATAGGGATATAAGCACTGGGTAAATACAGCTGTACAAAATGGGAGAAATTGGTCAAAATAAAGGGGCTACAGGCCCCATGCAAGTTTGAAATCCAGTGGGGCAGTCAAACCTTAATGCTGCAAAAGTATCTCCCTAGACTCTATGTCTCACATCCAGGTCACCCTGATGCAAGAGGGGGGTTCCCATGGTCTCGGGCAACTCCACCCCTGTGGCTTTGCAGGGTATAGCCTCCCTCCCAGCTGCTTTAATGGGCCAACATCGAGTGTCTGTGGCTTTTCCAGGCACATGGTGCAAGCTTTCAGTGGGTCTACCATTCTGGCATCTGGAGGATGGTGGCTCCCTTGTCACAGCTACACTAGGCAGTGCCCCAGTAGGGACTCTCTTTGGGGACCCCACATTTCCCTTCCACACTGCCGTAGCAGAGGTTATCCATGAGAGCCCTGCCCCTGCAGCATATTTCTGCCTGGACATACAGACATTTCCATATATCCTCTGAAATCTAGGCAGAGGTTCCCAAACCCCAGTTTTTGACCTCTGTGTACTTGCAGGCTCAACACCACATGGAAGCTGCCAAGGCTTGAGGCTTGCACCCTCTTAAGCCACAGCCCAATCTCTATGTTGGCCCCTTTCACCCATGGGTGGAGCTGCTATGATGCAGGGCACCAAGTCTCTATGCTGCACACAGCACAGAGATCCTGGGACCGGCCCACAAAACCACTTTTTCCTCCTAGGCCTTGGGCCTGTGATGGGAGGAGCTGCTGTGAAGACTTCTGACATGACCTGGAGATACTTTGCCCACAGTCTTGGGGATTAACATTTGTCTCCTTGTTACTTATGCAAATTTCTTCAGTGGGTTTGAATTTCTTCTCAGAAAATGGGATTTTCTTTTCTGTCACATTGCCAGGCTGCAAATTTTCCAAACTTGTATGCTCTGCTTCCCTTATAAAACTGATTGCCTTTAATAGTACCCAAGTCACCTCTTGAATGCTTTACTGCTTAGAAATTTCTTCTGCTAGATACCCTAAATCATCTCCCCCAAGTTCGAAGTTCCACAAATCTCTAGGGCAGGGGCAAAATGCTGCCAGTCTCTTTGCTAAAAAACATAACAAGAGTCACCTTTGCTCCAGTTTCCAACAAGTTCTCATTTCCATCTGAGACCACCTCAGCCTGGACTTTCTTTTTCCATGTCACTATCAGCATTTTGGGCAAAGCCATTCTCAAGAAAGTTCTAAATGTTTCCACATTTTCCTGTCTTCTTTTGAGCCCTCCAAACTGTTCCAACATCTGCTTGTTATTCAGTTCTAAAGTCGCTTCCACATTTTTGAGTATCTTTTCAGCAATGCCCCACTCTACTGGAACCAATTTACTGTATTAGTCCATTTTCATGCAACTGACCACGACAAACATGAGACTGGCAATATGCAAAAGAAAGAGGTTTAATTGGAATCACAGTTCTTTGTCACTGAAGAGCTCTCAAAATCACGGTGGAAGGCAAGAAGGAGCAAATCACGTATTACACAGATGGCAGCAGGCAAAAAGAGAGAGCTTGTGCAGAGAAACTCCTGTTTTTAATACCATCAGAACTTGTGAGACTCATTCACTATTACAAGAACAACGTAGGAAAGACCTGCCCTCATAATTCCATCACCTCCCACTAGGTTCCTCTCACAACATGTGGGAATTGTGGGAGTTACAATTCAAGATGAGATTTGGGTGGGGACGCAGCCAAACCATATCAGCATCAATAAAGAATATGATAGCTACTCACATAAGAACAAAGCATGTAATCCCTCCCTTCTTCTGTCTTTCCTTCCATTCCTCTTTCCTTTTTTCTTTCCTTCTTTTACTTGCTTCATTCCCTGCTTTACCCTTATTTTGTTTTCCCCCATTCCTTCCTTTTATGTAAGACAACATGAAGTATTATATATATGTTTGGACTTTTTCAAAATATACATTTTCATGTGTAGGCTTTGATATTTTCTAGCTATGAAAACTTGAGCACATTACCCAATTCAAGCCTCAATTATCTCACCTATAAAATAGAGCTAATAATGCTTACCAAAGATTAATATGATGAAATTAGAAAATAAAAATAAAATATATAACATATATAAGGCACTCAATAAATGTAAAGTATTATTTTTAAATGATAGATTTTGTTTGTTTTTGCATTCTATGCTATTTCCATCCTTCTTTACTCACTGACTTAAATACAGCTTGCTAGGCACTTGCTAATTTCTACCATGACACAGTGAAAGAAATCTCATTTTTTTCACTAAAGTAGCTTACCATCTATTAGAAAAGACAAAACAGACAAACCAAAAACATAAATAGATGAGGCCTAAATAAAAATAGCCAGTACTTTAAAAGAGTTTTAGTATTTGTTGCAGACAAAGGTTTATGCAGCCTTATACATTTTAGAAAAAAAAAAAAAGTATATTACTATAGGACTATCTCCATATCTGTTCTCTTCCTTAGCACCAGCGATTACTAACATTTTCTATGTACACAGTCAGTATTATAACTATGTGGAACTGCTTCATGGGCAAAGTAATTTGGTTAAAATATATATTTGGAATTGCTTGCATTTCAAACGTTCTTTATGTAACTCGTTTACAGTGTGAAAAAAAATTCAATTTCTCAGGCATTCTGGATAAATTGGATGAGCTTTTTATTGACTCTAGTTAAGTCTAATTCAAAAAAGTTGATCACTGGCATTGTAGAAATGAAGGGAGGTATAATGCTCCTAGAGGCAACCTTAAACCACAATGGAGTAAAAGTTAATGGACAAATGTCCTAGCCTTCCAGTTATGGGTGGGTGTGGGTGGCAATTCTGAGATATATTCTACTTTGATTCCCAGAGGATCCCAAGCAGGACTGAGCATAGAGTGATAAATACTCATTAACACAGGTTATTGGCCTTTTTTCAATCTCCATATTACTTTATTTTATCTAACACCTGTGCTTCCTTGATCATCTCCCAAATAAAATATTTGTACTTTCTTATCTGAGAGTGTGGTTATAAGAAAATTCAACATCAGACATATTCAAACTGTATGTATCACTAATAAATGATGCACACTGAAGTTCAGTTAGCATAGCACAATAGTTATTAAATAATGTCATATCACTCATAATAGTGATGAATTATTTAATACTTACTATGTGACAGTCACAGTTCCTAAGACTTTAAAGTATTAACTCATTTAATCTTCACCATTATCATATAAAGAACAGCCTCAACCGTTCACTTTCATTAGAGTAGTAGAAAGGGGATATAACTGAGTCTACTTTAGCAAAGAGAAAGCAGAAGAACCAAGGCAGAAAGAAACAGACCAGGGCATTGCTAGAGATTAGAGACCACGACATAAACGAAAATCAAAGAGAGGCTTTTCCCCAAAATTAAGGTAGCCTATGGCCTGATTACCTTAACAATTCCAATTTCCACCAGTTTTCTTTCTGAAATGATTATTAATAATTCCCTCTTTAACTCACAAAAGTATCCCACTGTGGATGATAAATTTTGTGATCAATTTGCCACATATATATCCCATTCTTCCATGTTGCCATGGAAGGATGAATGCTTGGTGATAAAACAAATATTACAAGATAGGAGATAAGATATTTTTTATATCGAGGCTTTGGGTTCTTTGATAGCTGCAGCAATGTGAACTATTCTTTAACTGGCACATCATTGAGTTTGTCCAATTAAAAACTGAAAAGCAGGCCGGGCGCAGTGACTCACGCCTGTAATCCCAGCACTTTGGGAGGCCGAGATGGGTGGATCACGAGGTCAGGAGATCGAGACCATCCTGGTTAACACAGTGAAACCCCGACTCTACTAAAAATACAAAAAAATTAGCCGGGCGTGGTGGCAGGCGCCTGTAGTCCCAGCTTCTAGGGAACCTGAGGCAGGAAAATGGCTTGAACCCGGGAGGCGGAGCTTGCAGTGAGCCGAGATCGCGCCACTGCACTCCAGCCAGCAACAGAGACTCCGGGAATAATAATAATAATAATAATAATAATAATAATAATAATAAATACAAAACTGAAAAGCATAGAGAAGTGATTCAATGTCTTCCCAAACAGCTTTGCTGCCATTATAAGTAAGGACAACCATTCAGTTCAGTTCTCTCTTTCAAGGGAAAAAATTATAATGCCCTGGGAGAGTGACATAACACAGATTTACAGATTTAAGTAGAGTGAACAAAAAATGTTGCCTGGAATCAATTCACAGAAGCCACAGAGACAAAGAAGCTGAAATCAGTTTACTTCTACTAAATAATTACAACTGATTAAGAACATAATCTGAGAATAATCGGTAGCTCATTTAAAAATATCCAATTAAATGGAAATATATTTAGAGTACCATGGCAAAACTGTCACTAGGGTTCATGACTAGGACCCAACATTTTGGTTACAAATCCTTTGTAATTGATTCAGAGTATCAAAATTCTTCTCAATCTTGAATAACATTATGAACACAACCTGACCATTTTTTTTTTTTTTTTTGGCTGGATAATGATAATAATTCTTAGGCCTGGAAATTATAAAAGGAAATGTATTTATTTATTGGTGTTGATATACTGTTTTTTTCTAAATAATAATGAGCTGACTTTTAAAATAATTAAATTTTAAAGTGTCATTTTAATCTAAAATAACATTATCTTTTTAATAATGATTTGAGTATCTTAGTATAATGAATGTAATTTAGTACCTTAAATCCCAATTCCTTTACCATACGACAAATCAAAGCATATTTTCACACAATTCATTGTACGTATATTTTCACACATTTTTTTTTCTTTTTTTTTTTTAATGTCCTCAGGGGAGGTTTGAGCAAAAGAAGAAAGGAGACTGGGAATAGGGAGAATGGTAGGAAGAAGAGCAAGCTTTCAGGAACTGGACATGGACTAAGAGAGCATAAATGGTAATGAGCTGGAAGAACTGTTTCTTTCTTTCTTTTTTTGAATATTAAGGTTTGATGTATTTTAAAATTGCACATGCATGCTAGAATATGTACCAGAAAGAATTGCAATTGCTCCAAAGTTACTGACAGTGCACTCCAGACAGTCCTTGCTTTCTGAAAAGCCAGTTTACAAAATTCCCATTTGGCAATGATAGTGATTATCCACTCTATGAAAGCATTAGCTCAGGATCTCTTTGCACAGCTGACTCCCCTAGTGCCCTTCAAATATATTTGGACCTTTCAGAGAAAGGGAATAAAACAAGGTAGGCCTCCTGTTAACTTGGTTTCTACAATTCCATTTGGAAAATGATTCATATTTTCTAATATTCTCTGGGTAAAGCTCCTTATTGGTCAACATCAGACCAAATCACCTTGGAAAGGCTATCACAGAATTCCTTGGGTGTTCTTTCTGCTTCCTTATAGCAGAAAACAAAATGTAATGAGTATGAGTGAAACATTATTTGATACTCAGAAGCTTACAATCCAGAGGTGAAATCACAGATCCGGAAAGAAGCAGCCCTCTTCCCTTTCAAATGGCCACCTATATGTAGGACAAGATAGAGAGGCTCCCTTTTGGGTCAAATAAAAAGATTTTAATCCATTCAAAAGAGAAGATTTAATAAAAATAATCATCTCAATAAGCTTTAAAAACACAGATTAGACAGAGAAAACACACTGATCTCATAAATAGAAACTATTATGTTTAAAGGGATTTAATATCCCCGTATTTGAATCTAGTGCAAATCACTCACTTTAATGTCAGTAATTTTAAAACTATTCATCTGTTATTATAATACCTCTGTAACTTAAAAGACAAACTTGCCCTATGTTTCTGGATAATCCTGTTCTTTACAAAGCCTTTAGCAGTGCCTGTGGAATAATTACAGAATAATTTTTGAGTTAAAGATATTTAAAGGTAATTTTGGAAGTTATTTTATGATCACCACAACCCCAAGTCGATCGTTTGCAGGCAAAATGTCTTCACATTCACAATGGTGAATGAGAGATTGTCAGCCAAATACTTAACCACGATTAATGAGATATATTGTTTATTTTTCCAATCTTGAGTACAACTGTGAATAATTAATCATTTTCCCTAGATATTATCACTAGATTATTATTTAAATTTCCTCTTAATCACACAAAGGAAAAGCAATGGCTTATTGTTATTTATAACCATTTAGCCTATTTTCTTGCATCAATTTCAATTTACTTGAACTAGGAGACTGAAGGTACATTACAGATAACATTAGAAAAAAATGTCATTTAAAAAATTATCTGAGTGAAAAAAATCTATCTATAACATATGGGGGAAAGGCAAGCATACACATTCAAAGGAGTAAATATTACCAACCATAATCTGGGATATTGACAGTAAATGTCAAGTACAGTAGAGCCTGGAACAACATGGATTTGGACTTGACAGGTCCACCTATGCACAGATTTTCTTCTGCCTCTACCATGTCTAAGACAGTAGGACCAAGACGTTCTCTTTCTCCCCCTTCTCAGCCTACTCAACGTGAAGATTATAAGGATGAAGACTTTTAAGATAATCCACTTCCATTTAATCAATAGTAAATATATTTTTTATGATTTCCTTACTAATATTTTTTCTCTAGCTTAATTATTGTAAGAATAAAGTATATGATACATATAAAATACATAATATGTATTAATAAATTCTTTATATTACTGGTAAGGCTTCTGGTCAACCACAGACTATTAATAGTTAAGTTTTATAGAAGTCAAACTGCATGGGTTGTCAGTACCCTTAACACCCACATTGTTCAAGGGTCAACTGTAAGTGTTGCAGACAGAAAATGCAATGGACTATGAAAGGGAAAACAGAATAGTCTTCCCATCTGATGTGACAAGATTAGGAAGACATTTAAGACATGTGAGATTAGTTCTGGACAGTGAAGAATATGTAGGCTTCCTAGAGGCAGAGAATTGGGGAGGCAGAAACTCCAGATTGTACATGAATCTTGAATATAGATGTTGTAAAAGATGAGATAAATACTGTTAACTGCTATAACAAACAAACCCAAGATTATTAATGGCTTAATGCAATAAACTTATTTGTCATTCAGGTAAAGTTTAAATGCAAGTTAAGCATCCCTTCTCCATATGTGGTTATGCCATCTGAAACACGTTTCTTTCCATGTTCATCACACTGGGAAAGAGAGAGATGGAGGAAGCACACGAGCTTTTAATTGCCATACTCCATAAGTTATATGCATGCCATTTTGCTCATAGCCAGCAGACCAGAGCTAGTCACATATTTTCAACCCAAATTTGAGTGAGGCTGGGAAAAAGTCTATAGACATTTCAGAAGCAATACGCTTCTCTGTAATTTATAGGTATATGTACGATAAGTTTTGTATTCTTGTAGTCCTAAAATAGAGTAATAGTCCTAAGATTGAACATATTTTTGAGGGGGAAATCGTAAGGATTTTGAAAATCAAAATGAGAATTGAATTTATCTTTTAAAAAAACTGAAAGACATTAATGAATCTGAGCCCAAAGTTCCATAATCCAAATACTTTTCTAATGAACTGTGTGTGTGTGTGTGTGTGTGTGTGTGTGTGTACATGTGGCCGCACGGCATTGAGAGGTATGAGGATAACACGTCAAGTATAGTATGGGCTGCTTATTCGATAAGCTAAGCTAAACTAAGCTAAAATGGGATTTCCACATCTCTGATTTTTTACTCAGAAGTAAAAAAATCAAATGAATTGGTTGCCTACTGTTGACATTCAGTGTTTGGGTAGGTTCTAAGCCGGATCTTCAAACTGATTCTGCTCTGTGGAACCAGTAATGATTGTGTATCTATGTTCTACTAGTCAGCTAGGTTTCCCATAACAAAATACCATAAACTGGGTAGCTTAAACAACAGAAATTTATTTTCTCACAATTTTACAAGCCAGAAGCCTGAGTTCAGGGTGCCGGCTTTGTTGAGGTCTGTTGAAGACTCTTCCTGACTTGTTTTCTCATTATGTCCTCACATGGTGACAAGAGGAAGAGGGTAAGCTCTTTGGTATCTTTTACAGGGATACTAATCTCATCATGAGGGCCTTACCCTCATGACATCATCTAAAGTTAATTATTTCCCAAAGAGTGAAACTCCAAATACTGTCACATTGGTAGTTGGGACTTCAACATATGAATTTGGCAGTGGAGGGCACAATTCAAAGAATAGCATAAGTTAACTAGATATGAAAATTGGCCTTAGCGCTGGAGAAGGGACTACTGCTTCTCACTTTTGTCCTGTGTGCAAGAACATTTCATTTTCCACTTTTCCTCCATTTGTCAAATTATTAGTTATCCCTCAAAACTCACATAAGACTCCTGCTTCTAAGTTAATTATTCTTTAATTGCCAGAGTTTACAATTGATTTCACCTATCTATGAAAATTTTTGTTGTTGTTGTAATTAGAATTAATGTTACATATAATTATCCTCTAATTGACTTATTTACAAGGGTTGTAAATGGATCATATTTACAGGAATAATTACTGATGCATTTTATATAGTATAATTATTTTCTTGTTAATATTACATTGTATAACACATGTGCAGAATATAAAGTAAATCAGCTGCAACAATATGCCTTCTTAACATTGGCAGCACCTAAACTGGGAATTATTTATAGTGTAATCTCCCTTAAGTAGTAAAATAGTAAACTATCTATTAATAGTAGAATATCCTCTAAAAGGATGGGTAAAGTGTATTAAATTATATAATTTGTCATACATTTTGTGATAATTGCTCTCAAATGTGATAATGACAGGTGTGCCATTGTCAGAATGTATTTTTTAAACAGCATAAGTTACAGTTTATTTACTTGCTCATATAGAGTCCCTGACTCCTGGCAACCTGTATTCCTGATTTTAGAGTTTCCCTCTTTACTTAGAAGAAAAAGTTTTCAGTCGAAAATTTAGCAACTCTATACAAATACCAACTTTTCCCAGGAGGAAAAAAAGGAATAGGAAAACCTTTGGATAATTTCAATCTTGGAAAATGAGGGAGAAGAAAGTGCTCTTGAGAAGGAAACTTTGCTCTCAATTAAAAGAATACAAAGTGGACTAATGTAAGGAAATTGTTAGGTTGAGAGAGTAGGAGAGAGATAAGTGGATCAGCTCACCCTGGCAGTTCATAGAGCTAGATGAAATGGGGGTAAGGATACCAATGTTTGTTTACTGGTTGATTTGGGGTTAGGAAAGTAACAATGTAACTAACTTTCTTTTGTTTTTCTTTTAATTGGTCTATAAAAGATCACTAAATATGTATATCTATACAACTTTGTAGTGGATCCAGCATAGCACATGGGAAGGTTACCACCAATGTTAGTAACAGCAATTATATTTTGAGAAAAGTGACTATATCTTCCTCTTTTATATAATATAAATAAAAAAGTGAGTGTTAACTAATAAACACTTGTAGATACATCTCCTCTTCAGGATTAGGTTGTTCTTTGAGATTAAGAGAAAACATACATAGCTACATGTGGACCAATAAAGAAATTTTCTTTGTGCACCTTGTTCTCGTTCACAGAGAAAAGCATTCAAAAATCTTCAGAGCTGTCAGGGGAAGATAGGGCCCACCTTGCACTTGACATTATATATCAGACTTACTGTCTTTCATTAGACACAAAAGGGGAATAACTAAGTATGTTTGGGGCTCAACAAATCCCCCAGATAAAACATGCAGTATAATATATACAGAATAAAAGATAATACTCACTGGGGCATGGATTACACCATGTGAGCTGTCTGTCTTTGCACCAACTTCATCTCAGCTTTCCGCAGTTCTCTCTCTTTCAATTCTTGGTAGTTTAACAGTTTATCAGTCATCTTCATAATAAGGGAGATGACTAAATTCAAGTCTCCCCTTTCTTGCCTTAAATGTAACTGATTGTGAGACTTGCTTCGGGAAAAGATGGAGCAACCAAGACTAAATTTACTTTCCCAAGTAAAACAACCAAATAAAAACAACCAAATAAAAACAAAATAAATAAATGAAAGATTTTTTTTTTTTAAATACTAACCATCAGGCAATGGATCACAAAAATTCCTGAGAACCAAGGTAAGTGAGAAGAGCATATGATTTCCCTCACTTACTTATGAGAGAATTTCCAGGCTGCACAGAGATGGGAAACTGAGGAAGGGCATTCATTAGTTAACTTTTTAATACTATTCCAGGCATCATAACAGTAGTGGTAATGAGGTACAATGATCGACAAGATAAATTTCGTGCCATTAAGAGGCAAACAAAATAATAAGGCAGATTGGAAATAAACTCTTACCATCATTTTAACTGGATAAAAAGTGAAGTGTCTAAATAAAGATGTATATATTTGGCACGTTTGAGTTCACAAGAGGAAGAACATATTTCTAGCCAGGAAAACCACGAAAGGATTCCAAACAGAGACTAAACTTGTCCTTTGAGGATAGGTAAGATATCGTTTGCAAGGATTAGGTAATATATTCTAAGAAGAGAAAATATCAATAGGAAAATAATACAAGGAGAAAAATACAGAACAATGCAAAATGTGGCCCACTAAGTGGGTGTGTAATGTGAAAAAAGTAAAAGCAGGTTAAGCAAGTGAAAGTGTGAGGTCAATGAAGAAAGAGGCTACATCTGTCTCATTAGTAACTTATCTAAAGAAACAAGCAAATTTTCCTGAGAGATCTCAGGTAATCAATAAGTAAATATAATTAAAAGAACTAATAAGTAAAATAAAAAATGTTAAAATATGTGAAAAAGTTCTGCAACCTATAAGTACTCTATAAAGGCAACTTAGAGCTGAGACACACGTTTTTTAAGTTTACTGCAATGTAGCCTACTAGAAACGTTTCTTAATGATAGATTCAGGAGGAAGATAAGGGAACCTGCCTAGGGCCTTGTCTGGGCATGCCCACAATGGACTGGGGGCCCGCCTGTGAACTGGGAGAATGGTGTGGAGCCACCAGGGATTCCCGGCCTTATGCAGAGGGGAGGAGCTGGGCCTCTTCAGCTCCTGTGTGGTGGCCTGGTATTCAGTCTGTGAGGTGAGAGCCTATTGGCAGGACCCCTTTTTATTCCCCAAGAGCTTTCCTTTAATAAATACCACTCTTCTCGCCTTTCAATGTGTCCGCGTGCCTAATTATTCCTAGTTCTGTGATAAGAACCCAGATTTTAGCTGAACTAAGAAGCAAAAAATCCTACATCACTAATAGAAACCTCATGTGAAGAAGTTTTACTTAGTTAACTTCAATGATTCTGCATGAGTAAGTGGCTTAAGTGCTTTATGTTCTCAGGCTTTACACTCAAGCCAGTCCAATAAACCTGTAAGTCCAAAACTAGAATTATTTTTCCTTAAATATTCCAATGTTACAGGGAGGAGATAATGCTTTTTGCAGATTACTCTGTTAAAGGCTATTAGGGGATACCCCTTCTTAGAAACAGCTAAAGTCTAACCACGGACACAGGAGGAGCCTCAAATTTGTTTATTAGATCCATAGCCTTCCTCGTGTTTCTTGTCATTTCTCCTGTCTTTTTAGTGAAGCCCACTGAAGGTAGAAAAAGCTGCATCTTCATCTTCACTGTGGCCTAATTTTTCTTACGCTCCATGCAACAGTGAGTTCAAAAATCAAGCTACAATGCTCTGCCTGGAAATAATTCTCAGTAAAATCCAGGGTAAAATCATGAAAAACAGAAACTTATAACCTAATAAAAGTGAGAGCTAGGATATTCTCTTGAACCAAAGCAAAGGAAGCAGAAAGAGTTAAAAGATGTTAAATCCTATATTTAAAATAGAATGGAAGGAATTCACTAATTAATTGAATATAAAGTGTAAGAAATAGAGGAGCTAAACGTGTTATTAATACATAAGATTTTTGCTTGAGCTACTGAAAAACTGGAGGTTCCATTTATTGAATGGTGTAAGTTCTAACATGAACAAATTTGGGAGTGGGAATCAATAATTCTATTTTGATTGTGTTCCATTAGAGAGCCTATTTAAATATCTAAGAGGCAACCTTAACTAGTTCATGGTATCTGTGAATCTAGAATTCAGTAGACATATCAGATCTGAAGATATTGATTTGGAAGTTTTAGAAATTATCATATATTACATTTTGATTATGTAATGATTATATTTTGATTATATTATTATAATTTTACAAATGACTTTCAAATCCAAGATACAAATAATATTACCTAGGCAATGAGTTTAGATAAAGGCAGGAAGTGATTTAAGAATCTAAACCCAGCATCAATTCAATACAAACTCCAAAATTTAGAAGCTAGGAAGAAATAAATAAAATAATCTGAAATGGAACACCAAATGAAGTAGAAGAAAAACTAAAGAAAGAAGAGTTGGAGGAGCCAAACGAAAAAGTCATATAATGAAATATATTCTATATCTAATTTAGAAAACCAAAAGACTTATGATATAACATTATGTAAAAAACTGGGTATTAAATAGACATAATATTAAATCAATAGCACATTTCCATACATGTTTTCATGTATATCAGAAAATTCTAGAAAACTTTGTAGGAATTAATGAATGCCTTTAGAAAGTAGCAGAGAAGAGAATGGGGCAGTTGGAAAGTAATTTTTTAAAAGCTCTTGTTTGGATTAACAAAATGTAAGTATCATTTTTATAATAAACATTGTTGAAATAAATCTCTTAATATGGATAGATATAATACATAAAATTATTTGCAAAATACATATTGACAAATATTTCATATTTATACAAGATTTTAATGTTATAGTTCTTAATTTTAAAAACATGATTAAAAAGTCATGAAATTTTTACATGTTTATAAACTCTTACTTTTATTTATAAAGAAAATTCCCTACGCAAATTTGTCCAAAGCAAATAATAATGAAACTGATTTCTAATACATCTGATGCAAATAACAACAAGTCAGTCTCACTCAATATTCCTAATAATTAAAAAGGAGAGCAGCATTTTATACCAGGAGAAAAACACAACTAAAAGGCAGAGATTTTAGGATGGTGGTATCAACTCTATCATTTGTGTAATGTCAGGTAAGTCACATAATTTCTCTTTGTTCAAATTTCTTAGTCCACATAAATGAGATGATAATTATGCCAACACATTTATCTTGGTTTCACAAAGTAATGATTAGTTGCAGTAATATAAGTCAAATTGATTTGGAAAACAGAAAACTTATTAGACCCCATAAAGTGCTGTCAGTATTTAAATCATTGTCTTGCATATAAATTAAGTCTCTGACTGTTTCTCAAATATTTGCTACAGAAAGTATGATCCCGCAGGTATATTTTATAACTTAATATTTATTGACTTTTTACCTTCAAAATATTTGGAGAGAAAATTTTATATTACATGTGATTTACTTACTCTAAGATTGCTGAAGAGCTCAAAGCTGTTCCCTATACAGAATCCTTTAAAAGTCCCCTTCCCTTTCGCTGCCTCCAGTGATAAGAATTTAATCAATTCATACAAAAATGAAGCCTAACTTGCATAAGCAGCTCTTATCACTCAGACATTATTTTCATCAGAGTCAACATGTGTTTTGCTCTTTATTCATTTTGTACAATATACTTTTAGTTCTTTTTCCATGTAGCTATTATAGTATGGATTATATCTCAAAATAAATCACTTTTCTAATAGGAAGTTCCTCATACCTACAAAAAGACAGAGTATTTTATTGAAGTATGGTTAACACCTAACTCTTGGAATTATATTTGGCCACATTAAATTATTGTCCATAAGATATACCTAACTAACATGTGAACTGTGGCTAATGTGAACACAACAGAATACCTCTTTTTCATTTATTCTGGCCTACTGATGTATTAATATTTAGTAACAATTGGAATATAAAATATTAAGGAGTTAAGACAAAAGCATTTGCCATAATAAATGATTCTCCTCTCCTATATGGGTTTGGAGTAGGGAAAACATGGCTGTGTTATGACTGCTAGACTTCTTTAAGACAGTTACCATTGTCACATGGAACCCTGGATGAACAGTCATTTCAAGAACTATAATGAATTCATCAATTTTGCTACAGAAGAGATCATTCCCACGATAGCTCATTGTCCCCAGACTTCTTACCCAGACAACTTCAGTGAGAAAAAGGTGATGAGCCATTTCTATAGTGGAGAAACAATGCTATGAATGTTAGTTTTTGAAAACATAGATGTTGGGGAAAGATACTAGGAGGGATATTGAAAAAAAATTCTTAGAACCTACTTCTATGATTCCAGCATCAGAGATGGAATTCAGAACTGTTACAAACTGTTTCAGTTCCTACAACTTTGGTTTCTCGGTGTGAGCAGGCAAGTTACCAGAAAAATGGTTCTTTTTCACTTCACCAGTCCTTTCCATGTCAATCTTTTATTTTTCAGTGTTCTAGTTTACAACTTGCTATAAGAGCTAATAATAAGTGTAAGTGGTTAATGAATTATTCCTGCAGAGGCACTGATTTAGGTTCATTTTTTTTTCTAGTATATTCTCCTCAGAATTTGCTATTTTTGAGTTATTATAAAGATTTGACCATTAAAAGTTGTATGCATGTATCAAAATATCACATGTACCCCATACGTATGTATAATTGTTATTTATTCATAAAAATTAGAAAAGAGAAAAAATCTTACATTGCAGATTGGAATTCTAATTTTAAAATTAGATAGAAATTTGTGACTATTAAGGAACGTCATTTATTTTTTTCTCTAGAGGATTTTGCTCTTTAAATATATTTGAGTAGTCATTTATTCCTTTTGAAAGCTTTAATCAGTATCTAATGCCATGAGGTCCTAAGAGTATCTATTATTAAGACTGCTACATACCAGTAAAACCTCTGGCAATTGAGAAGTTCATTTAGCTTCTTACTACTATTTTCCTTAAATTAAGTTCATTAATTTCTGACATGAGAGGTGTGAGAATTAAATGAGTGCAGAAGCAGTGGACTCCTTGCAAAATACTTGAAGCAGAGTTTTAACTTATTAAGTCTAGATTGTTTGTTTTCTTTTTTTACCACTCTTCCACATCTAAATATGTCTAGCTATATGGAGATCTATTATATTGCTATCTTAATCTTTACCTATGTATAACCTATCTAGTCATCCTCTGTCATTATCCTGCAGTATAAATACTAATAGCTTTTTCCTTAAACATTTTATGTGGTCTTAATTTTTATGAACAAATGCATAAATTTAACTGCTTAATTAAAATGCCCAATTAAGTAAACATGTAAATATTAGCATTCTTTCTACCAGAAAAATTATTTTAATACAGGTTGAGCATTCCTTATCCAAAATCAGAAATGTTTTGAATTTCCATTCTTTTTTCAGATTTTGGAATATATATAATGAGCTATATTGGGCATGTCAACCAATTCTAAACAAAAAAATTATTTATGTTTTATATATAGCTTATACACATAGCCTGAAGGTAATTTCTGGCAACATTGTGCATAAAACTCAGTTTGTATTAAGTACTTACATGTGGAATTTTCAACTTGTGGTGTCATGTCGGCATTCAAAAAGTGTCAGAGTTTGGAGCATTTCAGATTTCAGATTTAGAATTGGGAATGCTCAACCTGTAACATACAAAATAAAAATAGATTAAAAACAAATGAATAAATAAGACATGACATATATTAAAACCTTTTTGAGGACACATTTTTATTCTCAGGTGTCAAAGTATTATTATGAAGACTGCTTTCTGCTGTACTCATTAAAAATTTTCAGATCAAATAATATTTAACAGACTGATACAATCAAAATTTTCACGATTCAAATGTGGAAAATGTCTATTCCCTTTAGAATACCATAAGTAAAGAACTAATAGAATTAGAAGAAACCTTGATTCAGTCAGATTCACTTCTTTATGTATTTGGAACACAGAAAGATATTTTTCAAAGCAATTCTGATGTTTGCTTAGATCCTTGAAAATTTTCTAAAAGATAGGAATATATTGTTAATGTACAGAAATTCATGTTCTCAGGATCTCTACAACTCTTAATATTCTCTATCTAAATGATAGTGAAAGACCAAAAACCCTGTTCTTTGATTTTATCTTCAAAACAAAATTTTTCTAAATTGTAGTACTGCTACATTTAACATCTCTCCGTTCTACCATTCCTTCATTTTCTGTTCACTCTTTTTTTAAAATTACATTGTTTTTAATCAGCGAATCCCACACTGTCATTTCTCCAATTTTATTATTTTTTTGTTAAAGCAATTTTACTTTTAATTTGAAATAATCTAACACTTACAGAAACACTAAAAGTAGAATACAAAGAATTTTTTCCGCCATAAAACTATTTTAGTGTAAGTTGCTGGCATTATGTCACATTAATCAATCTAAAATGTCCATGAATTTGGTTTTGTCTGATGTTTGTTGATGAGCACATTCAGGTTGTGCATGTTTTGTAGAAATGTCGTAGAAGAGATACTGTGTTATTCACCTTGCATCGTAGTAGCACCCAATTTTAACTTGTCCCATAACTGATAATATTTACTTTGGTAAGATAGGCTGTCTACTTTTCTCCACCGTAAATACATATTTCATTTTAAAAATTGCTTAAAACTGTAGAACTACATTGTAACTTACCAATTTTTCAATTCATTTATTTATTAATTAGAGCTTGGGCTCATGGTGTCATACTTTATTCAACATTACTTAGGTGTTTTTGCATTCATGCCTGTGCCAGTGCAAATTCCTTCAAGCTTGATTTCATGTTCACCTTCCAATCATTCTTTGAGAACTTACTCATTTTCTAGCTAAAAAAAAAAAAAAAAAAAAAACAGTTTAAGCTTATCTAGTAATTTATGTGTCACAACCCTGGAATCAGCCATTTTTCCTAGAGCACGAGTTCCTTTTAGTGGAGATTGGTATTTAGAAACCAAGATAGATGTGTCCATTTATTTTAAGCTGTCAAACTGTCACTGTCCTTGGGCCTTCTAGAGGACTGATGTAGGAAAAATATAATACAATATATAATACAGGATATTCTATCGTCTATATTGTGATGTCATGAACGCACACTCATCTATTGAAAATCATAAGCATGTAGAGACACCTCACATTTCAATATTAAAAACAGTCGATTTCATTATGGTTTTCTTCCTGTCCAATTAATTATGCATAATCCTTCTCTGACAGTGAAACCCTGGTTTCCATGATCCTTAATATATTCACTTATTTGATCAAACATTCTGTATTTAACCTCACATGGTCACTGCTATGGTCTTCTTCATGGAGGTGTCCCCTTCACAGTTGGGCTGGGCAGCTAACATTGCTCTTACCTCATACACGATCATCCCCTCAGGCTGCACATGCTTTGAAACTCTGATCTAGGTCACCCTCACTCCAGTATTGGCACCCTCCTCGCTCCACAGAAAGCCCTCCTACATAATATCTGATTGTCTCTATGTGAGTTTTATTACACCAGTCCTGGCTCTGTTCCTGTGTGGACTCCATCCTCATCATTTCAGCTCTTACTCTTATCTCTGATCCCTGTGCAATTATCTGTCTTGTTTGGCCCCACAGAATAAATTAATAGAAATTATTCAGGAAAAGGAACTACTAAATGGACACAGAAAAAGAAAGAGAAAGAAAAAAACTAAAGAGGAGAAGAAAGAGTTTTCTCTTTTTACCTGTGGTGCCAAACATGTACATTCTCCAAGTTAGAATTATTTGCACATAGAGGGAAAAGGGAGAAGTTTAGCAGGCAATGAATAAATTACATTTAGCTAAAGGAAAGAAAGAAGGCTAAGAATACTTCTGCATTAAGAACTTATCTCTCTTCCATCCTAGCTACTATACAAACACAGTGGGGCCCTCCACACATTCTGGGGTGTATTTAATGCATGTGATTCAGGTGAACTACCTCCTGCATGTGGCTCATTCACCACTTCTCTGTTCAAGTTGATTAAAACTTCTTTAAGTCTCTTTGGGTGTATTGCAACATGTAGGAACCCTTCCACCAGGGCTTTGATTAAAATTATTTTCTAATCTGTTTTCTCCCTTTCAAGCCTTGTAAACATGACTATTCCCCAACTAGGAATTTCCCAGATCAAAGGCAACTATTTTCCAGAGTAAAAACAATTTTTCTTAATAAAATCACCACAGACAACCTCCATTCACCAATACTACTATTAATAAAATAACATACAGTAATGTGCCACATGTTTCAATCAACACTGAACAACATACACAATGGTGGTACCAGAAGATTATAATGGAGCTGAAAAATTACTATTGTCTAAATGACTATGTTACCAATTTATTTATTTAGTATACTATATATTTCATTATTATTTTAGAGTGCCCTCCTACTACTTATTTATTTAAACAAAGTTAACTGTAAAACAGCCTTGGGCAGATCCTTCAAAAGGTATTTCAGAAGAAGACATTGTTATAGAAGATGACAATTCCATGTATGATACTGTCCTTGAAGACCTTCCAGTAGGACAAGATGGAGAGGTGGAAAACAGTGATATTGATGATCTTGACCCTGTGTAGGCCTAGACTAATGTGTGTGCTGTGTCTTAGTTTTTACAGAAAAACATTAAAATGCCAAAAAATTTTAAAATAGGAAAAGACATATAAAATAAAAATACAAAATGTTTTGCACAGCTGTACAATGTGTTTGTATTTTACACTAAATATTATGATAATCAAAAGTTTAAAAATGAAACATTTACAAAGTAAAAAAGTTACAGTAAGCTAATATTAATTTATTATCAAAGAAAGAAAAAAATTTAAATAAATTTAGTGTAGCCTAAGTGTACAGTGTTTAAAGTCTACAGCAGTGTGCAGTGATGTCCTAAGCTTTCACATTCACTCACCACTCACTTGGTGACTCACCAGAGCAACTTCAGTTCTGGAACCTCCATTCATTGTAAGTGTTCTACACAGTTGTACCATTATTTATCTTTTATTCTTTATTTGTATTGTACTTTATCTATGTTTTGATACCCAAATAACTCCCTTTTTGTTACAGTTGCCTGTAGTATTCAGTACAGTACCATGCTGTACAGGTGTGTAGCTGAGGAGCAACAGACTACAGCATATAGCCTAGCTATGTAGTGAGCTATACCATCTAGGTTTGTACTTCACTACAATATTCACACAGCGAAGAAAAAGTCATCTAACAATACATTTCTCAAAATATATCCCCATCATTAAGCAACACATGACTTTAAGTGAGGATTCATAGCAACATGGATTTTCACAGAAAACTAGTATTTAAGTAGACAGCCCATCCACTATAACTACTTTAATTATTACAGGCATGAAAATAAATACCTATCATTGTCAATATACACAGTATCAGCATTTTTGACATTAATATTGTACGTTTTTCTGTGATATTTTAGTAATCATAAAAGGTTTATTTGCTTAATAAAGTGTGTGGCCTTTCACAGAATATAAAGTTTGGACAGAACAGAATATAAATTTCACAGAATATAACAGAATTATATTTCACAGAATATAAACTTTGGAGAAGTGTAGTCTATACTGATTCTTACTGATATGTATTTCTTAGGGATGCTACTACATTTTATGTCTTAGATTAGATAAAAACATATTAGCACCCATCAAACTGAGTTGATTTGAACAATTACTTAGCCACCTACTTCTGATGCTACATTTAAAATAATTGCTTCACCTTTCTGTGACCTATTCATGTATAAACTGAGGATTATAATATCCTTCTCACAGCATTTTTGTCAATCCCTGTAAATGGCTTTGCACAGTGCTTGGCATATAGCAATTTTCCATTTATTTTTGTTTTTGATTGTTATTTTATTTTTAGTCTTGAACTCCAGTGACACTCAATTAATACTCTTCCTGCCTCACCCAAATCAGCCTTCACACCTTGAGGATGATTGTTGATGGGGCTCAGAACCGGAGTACAGAGTATCAGTGAGCAGATCTTTGTGTGTAATGGCTTTGTCTTTTAGACTTGCCTTTTTGGAGTCCTTGTCCTGTGATTAAGAGAATAGGCACTAGTACTAACTGGCTGAGTTTGAATCTGGATTTCTCCATTTATTCGCGGTACTTAATTATGGTTATGGCAAGGGAGTACAGGAAGTCCTGTGAGTTTATGGTTTCTTTATCAATCACTAAAGAAAACTTCCCATTTTTATATTGATACCATGGGGGTTTCCATAGCAAGAGATTCACACTGACTTAAGAGCAGGGATGCTGATAGGATGTGCTTTTCTTTTGCAAAACTGAAGAAGAGCTCTTGGTAATTCAAACATATTCTCAGGCAAATTATGTTTTTAAAGAGTATATTTGGAAGCTTAAAGGGTTGAAAATTAATTTCCTTAAATCTGTCCATGCTTGAATACTCTTTAAATAGTCTTCACATACCAACACATACAAAGCCACTGGGTTAAATCACAGATAAATCTATTGTAGTAGGAAAACTACAAAAATGGCAGTGAATAATAAAACTTGGAATTTCTTCTACCTTCTTTTCTGCCATCCCCCAGTGTTCCTTGCCTGCATTGCTGTAGTGGAATCATACCCACAATTTTTGCTGTCTGGCCTGTGGGACAAGATAGAGAAAGTAGAGCACAAGATAGTGCTCATTAGGATGTCGTCCAGAAGTTGTTCACACTCTTGCACTCACAGTGACAAAACAGACCTTAGTCAGAAACCACAGCTGGCAGCATGAAAGCTAAGAAAAGAGGCTTCCAGCTGTTTGGTGAGTTCCTCTTCTACAATCAAACTTTTTACTAAAAAAGCAGACTAGTAAAATGGGTTTGAGGGATAATTAGCAGAGTGTAATACTTTTAATAACTCTCAGTCAATTGTTTTTAATGGGTGCCTATAATTCCAGCTACTCAGGAGGCTGAGGCAAGAAAATTGCTTGAACCTGGGAGACAGAGGTTTCACTGAGCCAAGATCATGCCACTGCACTCCAGCCTGGGCAACAGAGCGAGACTCTGTCTCGAAAATAAAATAAATAAATAATATGAAAAATAACATGCATGTGTTTGAAACATCATCCTGAGACTCCTTAGTGGCAACCAAACTAACCATTTCTGAATTTATGGAAAAAAAAAAAAAAAAACAGAAATAAAGGACTATCTAAAAATACATTTTTCTATGATTACATTATCTGTGAGATAAAATATCCTTACTAATAAACTCATACACTAGCCTCCCTTCCTGGAAACACATACACTGGCTTCCCCTCTTTGAACAACAAAATATGAGCACAAACATGTATAATTCTCTTCCTTTCAATTTATCTGGAGGGTGATTACGTATTCCTTCTTTACTTTCTGGGAGATAAAACTGATTTTCAGGTAAGAAAGCCCATTTCAGTATCATGAGACTTGAATTGTTAGAAAGTGTTTTTAGTCTAATATTCACTAATACTTACTGTTCACCATTATCAAGTTAGCACTGTAATATGAATTTTTGAGAATAATATATAATTTTGTTTAGCAGTGAATTCTGAACTTTGTGGCCTGTTTAGAATACTTCTCACGTCTTTTGAGATAATTCTGAATTATTCTGTCTTTTTGTACATGGAAAAAAATAATTGGTCCATAATTTTATTTTATGTCTTTAGTGATTAAAAGGCATTTACTTTCTGTAATAGTTTCCTGGTTCCTGGTATTTACATAATGTAGTAATGTAAATAATATATAATTTGCATTTTATATGTAAACAAAACCTTCCATTTACATTACAAATTTTTCAGTAAAGTAATTACTGAACTGAAAGTGAGTATACAATTTTCTTCCTTCATGAAACCCCACATTTAACATTTTGGGTCACTAGGGGATTATTTGGAAAGTGCATATTTGTTCAATTTCTCTATATGATATCCTGGAGGATTAAACATGGCTTTCAAGTTGCTTAATTTGCAACCACTATGCAATCTAACCACTCAATGAGCTCTTAATGCATTTGAGGTTCTTTGTAAACGCCTTATGATTGCACCGAATTTGAAAGTTGCTTAAATAATTTAAAAGAGAGAAAACTTCCTGTGTAGTCCTTCTCTTGAAACATCATGCTTTCCCCTTTCCAAACATACCAAATGATATTTTGAATAGAAAACAATCTGCAGAATATATACAATCTGTTTAATTTAGCATACCTTTTGGGAACAAAAATTAAATGCAGTCTATTTTTGTTTTAAATTATACATTTTACCATCAAATTGCTTTAAGAATTCTACAATTCATGCAATATAAGGCCTACAATAACATTAAAGCCTCTAGAAAAAATGCCTCAATATGATTTTTAAAATTTTACCTTTAATAATAAGTACACATTTGGTAATACTTACAAAAGTTGATGTTATGACACATGTAAATTACCTTGAAATTTAAAATGAAGAAAAGAGAATTTAGAAAAGATACACATAGTAAAATAATTAGTAGAAAGTAAAAGTTAACTAAGAAACTACAACATTATTTCTTCCTATCTCACATTACACACAGTTAAAATGAGAAGCAATAAATAATGTTTATTAATTATTTCTTAGAAAATTGAAACCAAATATATAGCAGTACCAGGCACACAACAGATTCTAAGTTAACAATCAAGAATAAAAGACCTATTCAGTGATGGAATTTTAAAGCCTGATTTATATTAATTTATGCTTCAGAAAAATAATTCATAAATATAAGAAAGAGTAAATTAAATCTTGAAATTGTGATATTTTTACAATTTTGCCCCCTATATTTTTGTTATAGTAATTGTTATCGCTGTATTAACCTATTCTCATCCTGCTAGAAAAAAAACTATCTGAGACTGCGTAATTTATAAAGAAAGAGGTTTCATTGGCTCGCAGTTCCACAGGTTGTACAGGTGGCATTGCTGCGGAAGCCTCAGGAAACTTACAATCATGGCATATGGCAAAGGGGAAGCAAGCACATCTTCACATGGCCAGAAGGAGACACAGCAGAGTGGGGAGTGTTACACACTTCTAAACAACAAGATCTCATGATAATTTACTCACTATCATGAGAACAACAAAGAATAAATCTGCCCCCACGATTCAATCACCTCCTCCAGATTCCTCCCCAAACACTGGGGATTGCAATTCGACATGAGATCTGGGTGGGGACACAGAGCCAAGTCATATCATTCTGCCTTTGGCCCCTTCCAAACCTCATGGCTTCTCACCGTTCAAAATCATGCCTTCCCAATAATCCCCCAAAGTCTTAACTTATTCTGGCATTAACTCAAAAGTTCAATTCCCAAGTCTCATTTGAGACAAGATAAGTACCTTCCACATACAAGCCTGTAAAATCAAAGGCAAGTTAATTACTTTCAAGATACAATGGGGGAAAGACATTAGGTAAATGCTCCCATTCCAAAAGGGATGAATTTGTCAAAACAAAGGGGCTACAGTCCCCACGCAACTCTGAAAGCCAGCAAGGCAGTCATGAAATATTAAAGCTTGAAAATAATCTGCCTTGACTCCTTGTCTCACGTCCAGGTCAGGCTGATGCAAAAGGTGGGCTCCTAAGGTCTTGGGCATCCCCACCCCTCTGGCTCTGTGGGATACAGCCTGCACAGCTGCTCTTGCAGGCTGGTTTTGAGTGCCTGCAGCTTTTCCAGGCACACAGTGCAATCAGTCAGTAGGCCTACCATTCTGGGGTCTGGAGAATGGTGGCCCTCTTCTCATAGCTCCACTAGGCAGTGACCTGGTGGGGACTCTGTGTGGGGTCTTCACTGCCACATTTACCCTTTGCACAGCCCTAGTAGAAGTTCTACATGAGGGCTCTACCCCTGCAACAAACTCCTGCCTAGACATCCAGGCATTTTTACATCCTTTGAAATCTAGCCAGAGGCACCCAAGCCTCAACTCTTGCCTTCTGCATACCCACAGGCCCCAAACTATGTGGAAGCTGTCAAGGCTTGGGGTTTGTTCCCTCTGAAGAAATAGCTCAAACTGTACTTTGGCCTCTTTTAGCTACCACTGGAGCTGGAGTGGCTGGGATGCAGGGCACCATGTCCTGAGGCTGCACAAAGCAGCAAGGCCCTGGGCTTGGCCTACGAAGCAAATTTTCCCTTCTAGGTCTCCAGGCCTGTCATGGGAAGGGCTAAAACAAAGGTATCTGAAATGCCGGGAGGTATTTTCCCCGTTGTCTGGGCTACTAATATTTGGCTCCTCTTTACATACGCAAATTTCTGCAGCCTCGAATTCCTCCTGAGAAAATGAGTTTTTATTTTCCACCACATGATCAGGCTGTACATTTTCCAAGCTTTTATGCTCTGTTTCACTTTTATATGTAAGTTTCAATTTTAGACCATCTCTTTGCAATTGCATATGAGTATAAGCTGTTAGAAGTAGCAAGGCTAATTGTTGAATGCTTTGCTGCTCAGAAATTTCTTCTTCCAGATACCCTATATCATCTCTCTCAAGTTCAAAGTTCTACAGATCCCTAGAAGAGGATCACAGTGCCATGCAAAAGCACAGCAAGAGTGAATTTTACTCCAGTTCCCAGTAGGTTCCTCATATCCAACTGAAGCCTCATCAGTCTAGACTTCACTGTCCATATCACTATCAGCATTTTGGCCATAAACATATAAGTTTTTTAGGAAGTTCTAAATTTTCCTTCATCTTTGTGTCTACTGAGCCCTCCAAAATGTTCCAGCTCTGCCTATTACCTGGTTCCAAAGTTGCTTCCATATTTTCAGGTGTCTTTATAGTAATGCCACACTTTTCTGGTACCAATTTTCTGTATTAGTCCTTTCTCACTCTGCTATAAAGAACTACTGGAGACTGGGTAATTTATAAATAAAAAAAGATTTAATTGACTCATGGTTCCACCGGCTGTACAGGAGGCATGGGTAGGGAGGCCTCAGGAAACTTGCAATCATGATATAAGGTGAAGGGGAAGCAAGCGCATCTTCACATGGCCGGAAAGTGAGAGAGAAAAGGAGAAAGTGCTACACAGTTTTAAAAAATCAGATCCTGTGAGAACTCGCTCACTATTATGAGAACAGCAAGGGAGAAATCCATCCCCATGTTCCAATCACCTACCACCAGGTCTCTCCCCCAATAATGGGGATTAAAGTCAACATGATATTTGGGTGAGGACACAGAAACAAACCATATAAATCACAAAACAATTAGATATATATTTTTTTCATACAGTTACTGTATTTTCAGATTTACCTACCTGGTTTACAGTTTAATTTGCTAGATTGGGCTATATTTTCTATCATCCTTTATAGGATACACCTAATTAGGATTGTTTCTCTTCTCTTCCTTACAGTGTTACTGTTTAGGAGTTTGTGTTAACCTAATCCCTAATCAAAAGATAACTTTTCCTCTGGCTTCTTTTAAAAATGTTCTCTTTGTCTTAAGTGATACGAAATTTACTGTGATATATCTAGATATGGTTCCCACAATTTAAAAATAAATTTTTACATCCCTCTTTCTATCTAACAATGTTAAAACAATGAGACTATTGTGTTATATATACTCTAAAATTATCTTGGCATATATAAGATGATACATATTTTTATAAATAATATTTACATATAATAATATATAGTATATAGAAATGATGTCTATAAATGAGATTTTCAAATATATATATTTGAGGTTTTTTAAAAAAATAAAAGGCATATATTTGTTATGAGGGAAGACACTTTTTTTAAAGTTCATAATAAAATAATTGGAAGTTTTGTTTCAAAAACTTCTCAAATGTACAAAATAGATTGCAAATATAGCACTATTCTATTTATGAACCATTTGAAAGTATGTTGTATACCTAATACCCTATCAGTAAAAATCCTTATCTAAATATTACATACAAAATGCTATATTCTACTAGTCAACCTTAATACAACCATCAAGTTAGGCAATATACATTGACATGTTACTATCTAAGATTCAAAATTCATTCTAAACTTTTCAATGTCTTTTAAAGCCAGATAATTCAATTCAGAATCATGTGTTCCATTTAGTTTCTTTAGTCACCTCTAGCTTCAAACAATTATTCAGTTATTCCTTAACTTTTATGATCCAATGAATCTGAACTTCACAGGCTAATTCTTTTATTAAATGTTCCTCAACTTAGATCTGTCCAATATTTCTTCATATGATTCAGGTTTTGCCTCTGTAGCAAGAATATCACAGAATTTATGCTATATTCTCTTTGAGTCCTATTTGGTGGTGCGCTATTTACATTTGTGCCAGTAGTAGTGATCACTTCAATCACTAAGTTAAGGTGTTATTTGCCAAACTACCACTCAAAAGTCACAAGTTTTTCCTTTGTAATTAATAAATATTTTATGAGGAGTTTATGTGAAACTATGTAAATATCTTGTCTTTATAAAATTTCCAATTTATTCATTTATTAATTTATATTACTCTAGATTTATTTTCCTGTTTTATTTGATGTGTTATAATCCCTTACCAGCATGATGCCTTTGATGATTAAATTTTCTCAGATTTGGCTCACAGAAATATCTTCAGCATCTGTGTGTTTTGACATGTTTGCATCTTTTTTGAGCAGTCTCTTGTATCAGTCACAAGAAGTTGTACCAAGATCATTGTACAGTTTTGTATAACAATCTGTATCAGCATCAGAGTCGAGAAAGATTCTCAGAATCTGACACACAGTGTACAAACACTTTTTGTGATGAACTTTTTGGGATTCTCTGTGTTTTCCAGAGCTGTAAAGTAATGGCCAGATTTGAGATTTGAACCCAAAAATTAATCTCATAAACATGCTACTTTTATCATACACATTTAACAAGGGAAGAAAATGATTCTTAACATTTAAGTAATAATTTCTAGAGTCACACACAAGTAACCAATAGAGCCAGCACACAAATCAAGTTATACATTTAATGTTTTAATAACACAGAAATAAGAGCCACAAGATCACCTGCTCTGAAAATTGCAGAATAATTGATGCTCTTTGACCATTTAGCCAATAGCAGAAAGAGGACGAGCCTGTTGGCTTTCAGATTCCACTACTTGGAGATACCAAGCTCTTCTGGGAACACCATGCCTTCTCGGTTTAGGTATTAAATACTTCAAGTGGAGGTCACTAATAAAGAAACAAATACCTTGATTTATTATATTTCACAGACCATTGTTTTGATGCAAAATCTTGGACCATTTAGAAATATTCTAAGGTTTAAGACTCAGACTTTACATCTACTCACGGCCATGGAATTCACATATAAATGGCCAGAAACTACAGCCAACACAGATCCTAGTATGACAGCTCCTACATGTATAGAAATAGCCTAAATTATACTTCCAATAATGTATATAGAGTTGCATTAAAGTAAATCTTTTTTTAGTTTTTCTTGTTATGAACAAGATAAACTAATGTTCATTCTAATAAGCTAATACACTTAAAATGTTAATTTTTTTAATTTTTAAAATAAGTGTGTGTGGTGTTTAGATATCAAAAGCTCACATTCTAGGATTATAAAAATCAGATTCTTCTTTTATGAAAGAACAGAGACCTCAGAACTGCTATATTCCCCCTAATGTCATTTTTCAGTTTTCCTCTGGATGACATAAATGAGCTGAATATGCTGAGCCAGTATTTTTTTTTTTTTTTTTTTTTTTTTGAGACGGAGTCTCACGCTGTTGCCCAGGCTGGAGTGCAGTGGCGCGATCTCGGCTCACTGCAAGCTCCGCCTCCTGGGTTCACGCCATTCTCCTGCCTCAGCCTCCTGAGTAGCTGGGACTACAGGCGCCCGCCACCGCGCCCGGCTAATTTTTTTTGTATTTTTAGTAGAGACGGGGTTTCACTGTGGTCTCGATCTCCTGACCTTGTGATCCGCCCGCCTCGGCCTCCCAAAGTGCTGGGATTACAGGCTTGAGCCACCGCGCCCGGCCGAGCCAGTATTTTTTTAACTTCATATCAGTGAGTTCATTCCATGAGATTAATCTTTGGATTTAGTAAAATATAAAGGAATTATTTAAATTAGCTTCTAAAGCTGGAGGTATACTTTGAAAATACATGTCCAATAGTGCAAAACTAATACATTTGTTAATAGAGGTGAAAATCAGATCTGGATCTTTATTAATAATTTGATGTTAATAATTAAATTATAATCTGAAATCAAATTACAATCAAAATTATAATCTGAAATCCAAAACTAACTTTTTAAAGGACTGTTTATAAAATATAACCTTTGCTCTTCAAGAATTATGAAAATATAAGTCCATTACAAAGTAGAATTCCTTTTATAAAGCATGTCTTTCTTACTCTTAATTGCTATTCTGGAGCAAGATATCAGGAAAGAGTGAACATTCAATGTGCTTCTGTGTTCACTCCATGTAATTATTTGTTCAACAATATTTTATGGCTTTTCAAAGCAAAATGAAGAGAGTCTACTCCAAAGGGACTCTTCATAGCTTTAAATTAAATTTTCTTCAAGGAGAACAGCTTTAGATATAATTCCTTATGTTATAAAAATCTAGTCGTAATTACCTTCAGTTAGAGAAGGTGGTATGAAAAATAAATGCTGATATTTAGACTCAAACTTGTGATGAATAAACTCTGGCCCTCCAGTATCCATTTCACATATTTTGGCTTCAATTCTGTGGAAACAAAATGTATCATTAGAGTGGAAGGCAACATATCTCTTAAGTTTCTGAAAAATACTGAATAATGATGAAAGTAAACTGAAGCAAACTTGCTAAAACATTGAGAATAGTGGCTCAATTGTATTAGTTTCCTAAATTACAGTCATATAATCTTATATAGTAATAAATCTTTATTTGTTACTGCCAAATTTGACTGCCAAATTCTCCCATCTCAATATACTCAACTCAAAAATAATTTATTGAATAACTGCTCTATGTACCAGGCATTATGCTAGGATTATAAGAGAATCCACAACAGTGTGGGCCATAATTACTTCTCTCAAGACTCTGACTCGCAATTTGAAAAATAAGACAAATTTTTAAAAAGGCAACTAACAAAGGACAAAATATAATTGTCAAATCAGTGGCAGAGAGAAATGCTCTAAAAATCTAGAAAACAAAAATACCAGTGGGATAAAATCTTATACCAAGTATTAATTTTATTCAACCATTCCCAAGCTTATGGTTATTTGTGAATAACCTAGTAATGAACCAGAAAACATAAACCACAACTCCTTGATAATTAAGTCCATAGTCTTCTGGTATAAATGTAAGACAGAAAGATTTGGATGCCTATGTTAAAAGAGGACACGTGGTGAGAAATGAGAAGAAGAAATACCACACAGGTAGGACATCATGAGGACCAGAAACATGCATTTTCAAGTGAAGAAGCACTATCCCTGGGCCATCTTTTCAGAGTCTGCTGAAGAGACGGGATGTCCTGGAGATAAGGCAAGTCAACCCTAACCAAGATGAGACTAAAAGGACTCAAGGCTGGGGTCACCCAGGGGCCTGAACAATAGTGATATACTTGCAGTACTTGGGTCTTAATATATAATGTAGAAAAAAAGTAGTTTGGGAAGACTTCATTAAAATCATAAAACTTGAACAGAGTCCTGAAAGAGTCCAACATAGTTCTAGAAGTACTAACATTCAAAGTAACAGTGGGATTGTTAGTCGAGAAGAGTTAGGATTACAATTTATTTAAGTATGAAAAGCTTTATACATGTCACAAGTTCAAAGAAGCAAATTTAGATTTTAGAATAAATCTAAAAGACTCATTGCTAAAACATAGGTCAATTCTAAGAAAACACTCAGGGTTAAGAATCTGTATCATCCATAGAAAGACAACAGGAACAGAATGAATGACAACATTTAGAAAGTATATTAATATTCTTTGGCTGCTATACCACACCACCATAGCCTGAGTTGTTTAAGTAGAAGAAAATTTTATTTATTATAGTTTTAGAGGTTGAGAAGTCCAAGATCAAGGTGCCAGCCTGTGGAGTTCCTGGTGAGGGCTCTCTTCCTGCACTGCAGATGGCTACCTCTTCACTGTGTCCTCACATGGGAAGAGAGATAGCAAGCTCTCTGATATGTCTTATTGTAATAGCAGTAATCCCATCATAAAGGCCTCACTCTCATGATCTCATCTAACCCTAATTATCTTCCAAAGACCTCATCTCAAAATACCATCACATTAATGGTTAGGGCTTTAACATTTGAATGGGATGGGGGTATAAACATTTATTGCATAATAGTGAGTTATAATGAAGGGGTCTGGGCATTTGTTCCTGGTATGTACTTCTTGCTTAGAGTACCTAACCTGTAGGAGTTAACAGCACTTTGATGTGGATAAAAAGGCCTCACGATAAATTTTGCCTTGATTAAATAGGGGAATAAGATGTGGATACTAACTCGTATAATTTCCTTAAGAAAGGTGGGCACGGCCGGGCGCGGTGGCTCAAGCCTGTAATCCCAGCACTTTGGGAGGCCGAGACGGGCGGATTACGAGGTCAGGAGATCGAGACCATCCTGGCTAACACAGTGAAACCCCGTCTCTACTAAAAATACAAAAACTTAGCCGGGCGAGGTGGCAGGTGCCTGTAGTCCCAGCTACTTGGGAGGCTGAGGCAGGAGAATGGCGTGAACCCGGGAGGCGGAGCTTGCAGTGAGCTGAGATCCGGCCACTGCACTCCAGCCTGGGTGACAGAGCGAGACTCCGTCTCAAAAAAAAAAAAAAAAAAAAGAAAGGTGGGCAGAGATAGTGACATAGTTATATAGTTGTCCGGGTAGCCCAATCATTCTCTGGGCCCTTGAGCACTGAATTTATGCCTTAGTCTTCTCAGTTCTGTGACTCTATAGTAACTTTTTAGGAAATTTTCAAGAAACAAAAATACTTGTTTAAAATAGTAGTAGGAAAGCCAATTCTTAATAACCAGGATAAGTGGGATTTTCTAAGTAAAATAATATTTGAATGGATGGTTGTGGTGGATACTTTTTAAACATTAAATATGTGTGTTTGCATGTAGGCCTGTGTGGTGGGTGTGTGTATATATGTGTATACATACATAAAATATTAGAGTGAGAGATATATAAAATATACATTCTATATCTTGTTTCAATTAAAACTAGTTGCATATATGCATACACACGTGTGTGTGTGTGTGTGTGTGTTTGTGTAGCAGAGCGAGCGGCAGACAAAACTCCACAGACACCGAGTTACAGAAGGAAGGGGTTTATTCAGCCGGGGGCACCGGCAAGACTTCAGTCTCAAGAGCCGAGCTCCTCAAGTGAGCAATTCCTGTCCCTTTTAAGGGCTCACAACTCTAAAGGGGTGCATGTGAGAGGGTCGTGATTGATTGAGCAAGCAGGGGGTATGTGACTGGGGGCTGTGTGCACTGGTAATTAGATGGGAACAAAACAAGATAGAGATTTTCACAGTGCATTTCTATACAATGTCTGTAATCTATAGATAACAGAACCAATTAGGTCAGCGGTAGATCTTTAACTACCAGGCCCAGGGTGCGGCGCCGGGCTGTCTGCCTGTGGATTTCATTTCTGCCTTTTAGTTTTTACTTCTTCTTTCTTTGGAGGCAGAAATTGGGCATAAGACAACATGAAGGGTGGTCTCCTCCATTATGTGTATATATTTATATCATTTTTTTTACTGTTACACTGACATTATCCTGACAAAAAGCCCTGGCTAGTAAATAAGTACTTTTTGTGCATATTGCCACAGAATGTTTCCTGCATCTGTCTTACTCAACAAACTACTTAGCTTAGTACCTCTGTCAAGATTCACTGCCCCTTTTGCAATAGTATAGTTATGAAGAGGTAAAGTTAAACCATTAAGAGTAACTCCTGTGGTGTTCAGGTTTTCAACTCACTCAGCTTAATTATGTTTTCCCAAGGGATGGAGAAAAATGAATTCTTGATGCAGTGTTCAGCTCTAGAGTTGATCCTGAATATTTCCGCTTATCACAATGGTATGGGAGACTCAAGAGACTACTGCGTTTTTCCATTACTTTACAGTAATATCTATGAGACCAAGTAGGGCAAATTAAGGGGAGTAAGGTGGGTAATTTTATCCTAAATAGCTAAAGTAATAAAAGACAGAGTTGTTTGGAACAGAGGTAGGGAAAATAAAAAATACTTACAGGAGGGAAAAGTAATGACCATTCAAAACGTGAGTTAGCAAAGTCCACGGAGAGTTATCATGAAGTAGTAGCAGAGATATCAAAACAATTTGAAAACAAATGTTATGATTTTTCCAAATTTCTTTTGGCTGTAATATCCCAGATAAGTGCAACCCAATTCCAAAATGACAGTCCTTATAATAACCCTCAAAAAAGAAGAAATTTCACACTTCTGGGCCTGTGGAAAAATTCACCTGGAAAATAGGATGCTATTGTAGACTCCATCTCCAGCTCTCTGCCTCCAGTTATTTCTGTAGATCTAATTCATTTTTCTCTCAGCTAACAGTTTATCAGTTCTAATTATGCTTACCTACCTTCAATCTCTGTAAGTTCATATCACACATGGTTTTAGTTGTCATGATACCACTTCTTACCCTAGTTTTACATGATCTTTCCTCTGATTCTTTAATGCCTCAATTCTCAATTGATTGGGAAAAAATATGAATTTGCTCTAGCTGGGATAGCTATTCATGCCAGTTCAATCAATTATATGTGGAAGTGGGATCATGTGGTACCAACCTGACTACTCTGCTGCTGCTATGAATGTTTTGTTTCAGGCCAAAGTAAAGAATAGTTATTTCACAACATGTTTTCAATTTCATGAATCGTATTTAAGACAACACTAATCTTAGTAACAAGGACATTTTTGCCACCTTTACCATCATCTATAAACTAATGATCTACCTTGGATTGCTTTTCTTCATCACCACATAGTAGGCACTACAGTGACTATTTTTCAGAAAAGAGCAACGAGCCAATTAAGATAACATGAGCTCTATTTCCAAGCCAAGTATATATATCATGTGACCTTGATTATGTTATGTAAACTTACTGGTCTGTAGCTTTTTGTTTGTCTGTTTGTATTTTAATGACAATGTGCTTGGAAGCCCACGAGCTGCCCATCTGTATGTTCCCCTAGAGGTTTGAGCAGCGGAGCACTGAAGAGGTGAGCCACTCTCCCTTCACACACCTGGCGAGGGAGACAAGGGAACTTTTCACATTTTACTACTATTTGATCCGGTAATCCCACTGCCAGCTACATACCCAGACAAAAACAGATCATTCTACCAGAAAGACATGTACACTCTTATGTTCATCACTGTGCTATTTACAACAGCAAAGACATAGAATCAACTTGGTGCCTATTAATGGTGGACTGGATAAAGAAAATGTGGTACATATACACCATGGGATGCTACACAGTCATTAAAATCATGTCTTTTTCAGAAATATGAAGCCTGAGGCCATTATGCTAAGCAAATTAACACAAGAAAAGAAAAACAAATGCTACATGTGTTACTTATGGTTTTTAGTGTGTAAGCTAAACATCAGGATTTTATGGACGTAAAGATGGCCATATTAGACACTGGAGACTACTAGAAAGGAGAGAGAGGTAGAGGGATAAGCATTCAAAAAAGAAAACCTAACTGTTGTATACTATGTTCAGTACATGGCTTAGGGATCATTTGTACCCCAAACCTCAGCATCACACAATATACCCAGGTAAAAATCCTGCACATGTACTCCTGAATCTAAAATAAAAGTTGAAAAAATAAAGAAAACCAGTAACTTATAATCATGTTGAGAATATCATTCTCTCCAGCCACTAAAGGAGTATAATGAATTTAAGACTCCTTCACAAACTTATTACCAGAGAATTGTAATTATTTTACCTTTCAAGTGGTTCTCTGGACAACCACTTACATGACTTTTGTTTGATTTCACTTTAAGTTCACCCAATATGAACAGCATTTTTCCTAGGGGCTCTTTGTCAAAAAAAAAAAAAAAAAAAAAAAAAAAAAATCAGGCAGAATTGTTTAATATCATGGCTGCCTGAGGCAGCAGATAACAATTGGTCCAAGTGAATAACTAACAAAAAAGTTGAAAAATAAGATGTCCATATGATAGCAGCAGAAGGCAGAAAAATACTTAGGGAGATAGGGGTGGGTCCCCAGTGAAGCCCCACCTCCAAGCTGAAGACAGTTCAAAGCCTGAAAGCCAGGTTATAAGTGAAATCTGCTGACATGATTGAGAATCTGTCTTCCCATTTGGCATGGTTTCCTCTGATTGATCCCCACCCTTCACCTATTTTTCATATACCTACCCTTTCCTTTTCTAATTGGTTTTCTACACTGCTGTCCCCACCTTTGAGTGGTGTCTTTGCTTTAGTCTTTCTTTGCATACTCAAACCAATCAGCACACACTCCCCTATCTCCCCTATTCTGAGCCCATAAAAGCCTCAAACTCAGCCACACTGAGAGAAACTATCCAACTGTGGGGGCAGGAGACCACCTCTCTCCACTGAGAGCTGTTCTGTCGCTCAGTAAAATTCTTCGCCACCCTCCTCATTCTAGAATCATCAGCATATCCTCATTCTTCTTGGACATGGGACAAGAGCTCGAGATCCACCAACACAGGTACAAAAAATAACACAAGTAGGGTGAGGCACTCCTGGCACAGCTGTGGGCTAAGCTGGTGTATAAGCCAGACTCAGCCAGACTCAGGAGGGCAGGGCACCTCCTGTGGCAGGTTGTGTGCCCAAGTGAGACCAAGGCAGGGGCATTGCTATTGACTAGAGGTCCCCAGCTGGCAAAGAGGCCAAGAAAAATGCTGCATCACATGAGGATTTCAAAAATTTGTGACATATTCTTAAGAATATGCTGTGCCACACAAATGAGTAGGGCTGTGTGCATGGCAAGAGCTGTGCTCATGTACAGAAAAGACCTGAGAAGGCCTTAAGATCTCACCTCTGGCTGACATTATGCTCTATGGAAGCATGAAGTAAAGGCTAAGGCTGAATTGCAAATTGATCTGCTGTGTTAAAGGTGTGCCCACTATAAGCTCCAGCAAAGACATGGAGATGTATTGGTTCCAAGCATCTAAAGAAATTACTGTCTAATCATAAACTATTAACTAATGTAAATGAGCAAAGACTTCAGTAGTAACATATAACAAAGAATACAGACTTTACAGGATTACTTCAAAAAAGTCACTAATCAATAAATGCTGAAAACAACAAATAACCAAAACAACAAACCTCATATAGAGTTGCCGGATTATATTGTTTGAATGCTCATTTTTCCACTATGTTATTAGATATGCAAACAACAAGAAAAAATTACCAGTATACATAAATAAGACAAATTAATAAGTAGAAAATTTCCCTGAGGAAGTCCAAATGTTGAAGTTCTAGAATAAATACTTTATTTTAGCAATTTTAAGTATGTTCAAAAAACAAGAGAAACATATCTAAAAATACAGAGGAATATATGAGAATAATGTCTCCAGTAATAAAGAATATCAACAAATATATATGAGTTATTTAAAAAAAGAAACAGATAGAAATTTAATCCTGATCAAAATAATTAATTTACACATACAAGGGGTTCAATAAAATCCAATATGGTTAACCCAAATAGATCCGCAATAGACACATAATAACCATAATTTCAAAAGCCAGTGGCAACAAAGGGAGTCAAACTCTAAAATATTTGAAGAGATTTATTCTGAGTCAAATATGAGTGACCATGACCTGTGACACAGCTCTTAGAAGACCCTGTGAGTATGTGCCTAAAGTGGTCAGGGCAAAGCTTGGTTTTATACATTTTAGCAAGACATGATCAATACTTTGAAGCTATGTATTGGTTTTGTCCAGAAAGGCAGTACAACTCAAAGTGGGGGCTTCCAGGTTATAAGTAGATTTAAAATTGTTCTGATTAGCAATTTGTTGAAAGAGTTATTATCAATAGAAAAGAATTATAAGAGGCTGTGGAAACAGAAGTTATATCACGCAGATGAAGCCTCCAGGTAGCAGGCTTCAGAGAGATTAGACTGTAAATTATTTTTATCAGACTTAAGGTTTGTGTTAATATTAAATGTTGGTTGGCTTTTTCTGAATTCTAACAGATAGAAGGGCACAACTGTTACCAATGCACCAGGGATTTGATCTAGGTCCTGCTGCTTGCCACACAGAAAGTCAATCACTGAGATGATGATCACTGCCAAGGAGGAAGGCTTTAATTGGATGCCGCAGCCAGGGAGATGAGAGCTCCATCTCAAATCCATCTCTCTGACTAATTAAAACCAGTGGTTTATACAGCAGGAAAATAAATGTAACACTGTGTAAGAAAACAGGAACTAGGGAGGGACAAGGGAGCAATCATCATGGATAAGGGGTCCAGCATTTCACTGTCCAGATGCAATGATCTGGTGTCAGTTCTCTGACACTTATTCTTGAGAGGCCTGAAGGTCATTTCCTGAGGAAGGAACTCAGATAAAACAAATGTAAGTTTCAAGCTTTAAGACCAGAAGGATGAATTTCTATGTTTATCAAAACAACACAACTCTCTGCAGGACTATTGGGTCAGTTTTTGGCCCCCCTTTATATTTATCAATTCCTCAATCATGGGGAATCTGGTCACTGATTTTTCTGGCTGCTTCATGCTGAAGAAAGGCATTGTGGGCCACTCCATACCATGGATGACCTTGTGGCCACCTAGGAATCAAAGGCTAATCAACATTACAGTTTTCTACTAAAACACAATCTTTTTCTCTCCAGTTCACTGGCTTCTAGCAAAGACAAATCACAGCAGGATTAATCTACCTACAAAATAAGATTGGCCTGATTACCCAAACAAAATGTGACAAGAAACATTGTCCATAGAGGCTCTCATAAATTGACTTTTCTTGAACTTATCACAAGGCAATTTAATCAAAGCACAGGAAAAATAACCAGTTCTTCTAGCTCTGTTACATTATAAAATAAAACAGGTTCTTATTAAACATACTCAAACAATGCACATTGCCATGATTTAAGAATATTCACAAATGGTTTACAAATTTTAGAGAAATTAGGCAGAGGGAAAAATATGCCTCAAATTCCTTTTACAAAAGTATACTCTACTCAGTATATTTAAAGCATATTTAAAGGCTATAAATTGCTGAAAAGGCAAAAATTCTCCAAAATCTATACAACAAAACAAAAAGAATGTCAAAGGAAAAAAAGACATAAAAGATTATTTCAGTCCTCCATTACTTCAGGCCATGCAATCAACTCCTACTCTGCTTCATATTGGTTTAGCAATGTTTATGAACACAAGAGCCTTTCAATTAATTAGTGCACTGGAATTTCTCCTTTAATCCAATGTCACAATCTCCAAAGTTATCAGCAATCTACATTCAAGTGACTTTTTAATGAACTCCTCCAAAGAAGCAAGCTTTGGACTATGGCTGATTATGTCACATTTTTGAGAAGGATCAACCTGAAACATCAATTGAGAATGACAAAAGTCTTAAGACAGACATAGTTAAAGACACAGTCGACAAGGAAACTTGGTTATTTCTGGGGCATACAGCAATTTAAAATAATAATCATTTTTACTGAAAACATATATTAAGATATATTAGAATTTTAGGAATCTCATGCAATCCTGGAACACATATTATCAGCACATCTATATAAATATATCCCAACAGAAGCTAAACACCACCTCGGATTTGACAATGCTTCCTACATAATTCTAACAAAACAAAAACTGTAATATAAGACTAATATGTGTGTCTTGGTCTTCAAGAAACCTAATGTCCAAAAAAACAGTTTGAGGTCAAAAAGCCCAAATGTAGAACTTGAAATTTTGCCATTGGAAAGTTGGCCAAATATCAAACTTTTCAGACCCTTGATATCAGAAAATTGAATCATGAGTCGTTATAAAGTAGTCATTCATTTAGCAAAAGTGATAAAAATATTTACCTTTTGATAGACAGGAGACTCAGTTTCCCAGAAAATAAGACCTAATGAAGACAGTGTGAGGCCAACTAAATCTGTCTCTCCCTGCTCTATTCTGTACCTCCAGTTTTCTCAGAAGATAAAATCTTTTATCTCTTAATATTACACATTTTTTCAAAAGAGAAAAAGAAATATTTTTATAGTGTATTTTTAATGATAAAGCTAATTTAATAAAATCTTATAAACAAATCTATGTAATTTTAATTAGTTTGACCATAAGGTAAGATTTCCATAAACGTTCTATAACAATTGTCCATTTCTATTAGAGTAGATGATTGCTTCAAGAAAACCTTTTTATTCCAACACACGGGCCCAGACATTGGACTTGCATCAGGGTGCTTTTAATATTAAGGTTTAACTTACAGAAACACTGAACTAATCTTATCCCTCAAAATTAGCCCTTGTGATTTCATGTACACACCTCTTCTGTGATAGTCCCTGGGCCTAATGGGATTAGATAGTTTTAATTTCTGGCCTTGTGTCTCACGAAAACAGTTTATTTTGATTGTCACCTTCTCCCAAGTCTGAAGATGAGGCTTCAAAGGGTATCAATACTCAAGATTTAGTAGGAATTGGCGCCTTTTTCAGACTCAAGAGTCAAAGTCCTGTAACTTAATAGCACTAAAATCAGTTAATAGAATATTTATACTACAGAAAGTCCTATCATTCTCTCTACCCTGTTACAAATTATAAAATTGTGATTTGTTTATTAATTACTGCCTGTATCATTTAAAGTAGTGAGGTTACTCATTGCATATGTCTAATCTCTAGCAATCTAGTGACAGAACTGTGAGCAAAACCATAAAAAACATGATAGCTCCTATGCCAAACTTACCAAAGTAAGAAAACTAACTTTTCTCCCCATCATTAAAAAGTGGTAAGTGGGCCGGGCGCGGTGGCTCAAGCCTGTAATCCCAGCACTTTGGGAGGCCGAGACGGGCGGATCACGAGGTCAGGAGATCGAGACCATCCTGTCTAACACGGTGAAACCCCATCTCTACTTAAAAAATGCGAAAAACTAGCCAGGCAAGGTGGCGGGTGCCTGTAGTCCCAGCTACTCGGGAGGCTGAGACAGGAGAATGGCGTAAACCCGGGAGGCGGAGCTTGCAGTGAGCTGAGATCCGGCCACTGCACTCCAGCCTGGGCGACAGAGCCAGACTCCGTCTCAAAAAAAAAAAAAAAAAGGTGGTAAGTGCAAATATCACTTCTGGAAAATTAGTATCAGGATAATAATTTCCTTTCACTTAAATACTATACAACAAAACAAGGACAAAGTAAGAAAAAACACAGTAATTCCTTTTCAGCTATTTAAAAGAGCATTATCACATATTACCAATACTGGTTTTTAGATTCAGTACTGTCAACTGATTAGGTAACTTTCACCAAAAAAATCTTAAAACCGGTGTAACATTTGTACATATTTTGTTTTCAAGTACAAACACAAAGACCCATCAGTGATAAACAGCTTAGGATCAAAAATCAATAGAAAGTATCACATTTTTAGAAGATTATTACTACTTAGTCCAAGCAAGTGGCACTTCATTTTAATAATAGTCAATATAACTAAATTAGTTTCAGATAGTTCCCAATCAATACAATTTCCTTAAGGAGAAGACCAATATTTGCTGAACATTACAACTTTGTACCCATACCCATATCACAGTTTCTCCCCATTAAAGGAAAAGTACTGAAATCAACTCATATTATTAACAGAATTGAATTATTTTGGGAAAAAACACATTTAAACTCTTCGAATCTCATCTACTTTTCTAAATAACAAACTATATAATATACTATTTCTGCTCAGAACTTGTAAAAATCAGTCTTTTTTACCCCAGGAACCTTAAAGCTCTTCTAACTCTCTAGATCATCAGAGGAAAAAAAAAAAAAAGGAAATTTTAAATGACTGGTGTCCTCTATAAATTTTTGCAGGTTTGGCAATGGTAGCTTAGGGATTCTAGATAAATAGAACAAATGAGTTTATTATAGAAATGCATAGGAAACAAAATGACTATTCATAAACTAAAATAAAATTATATTATTTCAAACCAAAAAACATCAATGGTTTTATATATATGTATACATAAGTAAAACACAAAAAAAGAAAAAAAAAAGCAAAGAAATAAAACTTAGAAGCAAAAGCAAATAAATAGGAGACCAACCCCAAATTTTTCTCCTACTCAGTTTACTTTGAAGGCTAAAATGTTACAGAGAGCCTTAAAAAAAGAAAACATGATACATATTTTGTTCCTGGTACACAAATTAATGTCTAAGTCCAATACCACTTTACATTTTATGCAATTAAGAAGTTCATTTAGGTACGAGACCATTAAGTACTTTAGTGCTAACACTATCTATGCAGGAGAGCAAAGAGAGTATAAAACAAAGGAATGCAAACATTTATGTGACATTTGACTGTATGTTAAATCTTGCTTCATAAGAATTGCCAAACTGCCAATGTATTTCATTATATTTTTTTAATTTACCTTCATCAAGACTTAAACTTTAAATATGACCAAGGTTAATTAGTCAAATTTCTCAAATTTTCTATCAGGTTTTACAGAATATTTTATTATCTAAAAGTTTTTCAATTTTCTATTTATTTTTTATGTGCATGAAGATAGACACACAGAACAATGGAAAAAAACACTATACATGACTTACATAGATCAACTATGACATGCCTCACTGTGACATACCCGGGCGTTATTTTCAGACCCAGATTTTCTTCTTCTTCTTCTTTTTTTCCTGTAAATAACCAGTCATTTTACTCCAAGACATAAAAAAATTATCATACAAAATCCTTTCTCATACAAAATTATTCTCCTTTCTTTATATATATATATATATATTTTTTTTACTAAAAAAGTACATCTTGATAATCATAACTTTCTTCACATTTCTCTCCTCAATTTTCTGGTTCCCTTTTACCTTGTTTAATAAATAACTTCTTCAAGTTCATAAATTGAATTAACTTTTAGATAACTTCTCAATTAGACAACTTTTTTTTTCTTACTAATAACACATCTTTTTAACACATAATATATACAAAATTAATTATCTATTAACTATAATTCTTATCCTTAGTAACATTAAATTTTAGTGAAAATCTAAGAAGCAAGAAATTCTGAACTGCCTATCAGATATCAGCACTTTATAAATAATAAAAATTCCATACTTTTAGTTATAACCCTTTCTTAATTGGAAATGACCCAGATTTCCAATAAGTATCAAAATAATTTTAAGATTTTAAGTTACACAAAAAGCTCATGTATTGTACTTACCTATTTACATTTTACTTATTTTTAGCAGTTTATTTAGATTATTTATGCATAATTTATTTTCTCATTACCTTTTTTCCTTTTTTTCTTTTTTTGAGACAAAGTCTTGCTTTGTCACCTAGGCTGGAGTGCAATGGCATGATCTTGACTCACTGCAACCTCTGCCTCCCAGGTTCAAGTGATTCTCCTGCCTTAGCCTCTTGAGTAGCTGGGATTACAGGCATGCACCATGATGTCCAATTAATTTTTGTATTTTTAGTAGAGATGGGATATCATCCTTTTGCCCAGGCTAGTCTCGAACTCCTGACCTCAAGTTATCCACATGCCTCGACCTCCCAAAGTTCTGGGATTACAGGCATAAGCCACTGCACTGGGCCATCTTTTATAATCTGTGAATATCAGGTGTTCAGCTAAATAAAAGCATTAATGTTAACAGCATGGATATTTTAACAAATAGCTCAGAAGATTTCGCTGTTTTTATTAAACAATAACATTAAATTAGACTTACCCAAAAATTCACACAAATATAATTTTGTTCTGTCTGGGCTTATAGTTTTATAATCTTCTGTGACAGACCCTCATATCTCAAAATATGTAGCAAAAACAAATATAAAACCTTGACAAAAATGTATATTAACAATTCTGAAGACTCTTCTATTTTTTATTTTACCAATAATTTTAAAGACATTTTAATTTTTATTTTACTAATAATTTTAAAGCCAGCTTGTTTTGTTAAATTTACTTAATTCATGTGAACTTCAAAATTGCTTGCACTTATTTACTTATGAGCCCTCTTTTATTTATAAGCCAATTTTATAGACACAACATATAGCAATAACTATGCATACAAATAAGTACATCTAAATGTGTTTATTTTCAGTCCCGGATTTTTCTTCTTCTCCTTCTTCTACACACACACACACACACACACACACACACACACACACACACACATACACCCAATAGGTTTAACTTGGAACTCTAGCCATGATATAGCAATACAAACTCACTAGTCTGCAAACATATTCACATATGAATTTTGGTAGTCCTGTTAGGTAATCACGTGAAGGCTGTGAACTAAAAGTTTGGGTAAAGAAATTTCCATGGCAGTTTTATTTTTAAAGGCTAAACTTCCCTAGACTCCAAGGAGCACGAGGGCCAAACAGCAACACAGAAGACCACCACCTGGAACTTACCAACCAGGCCCAACACTGCTTAGAACAGCAACATAGAAACCTGGATACAGAGAACTCCATCCCACTTTCTCATTCAACACCAAACTCCAGGTTCCAAAGTATATTGGGGTCAAACAGTATTACAAAATATCAAATTTACTGATTTCTATTTTCACATGAATATATCAAACACACACAATTACCAAAACACAATCCATCTGCTGCAGCAACAAACAAGTCCCAGTAGTGTCCAAACTGAAACAGTCATAATGTTTCCTCTCTCCATCAGTTGGTCCCCATCAAACTCAAATTCCTGATTTAGAGCAGTTTATCCTGCTGCCTGGTATTCAAAAAAGACACTCACTTGCCCAGACATACACACAATTACAAACAAGCTCCAAAGAGTGTCCATACTGAAACAGTGAGGGTACTTCCCTCACAATCGCTGGGCTTCTTCAACCTTCAAATTAAGATTCCTTTAAATTCCCAGATTGAAAGGAGTATATTCTACTATCTGGGTGCATAAAGATCACTCACCTAATCCGGATTCAGATGTCAAATTTCAAAGGCAGTTCTAAGGCAATCAGGAATGCATTTGGGGCCAGTTGTGGTAGTGTCAGAGACAGACTGAAACTCACCTCCACTTGGGTACCCAGCTGCTTTGGAGGGCTTCTGAGAATCCCAGCTCAAAGCAGCCAAGCCACAGGCAATGTCTTCCTGGTCAGGAAACCAAAATCTGTCACTGAAACTTCAGGGGTTTGGTCTAGGTCCTGCTGTTTGCTACATAGATAGTCAATTACTGAGACAATGACTATTGTCAAGGAAGAAGGCTTTATTAGGGTGCTTCAGCCAAGGACACAGGAACTCAGGCTCAAATCCAGTTCTGTGACCCACTAAAACCAGGGGTTTATATGGCAGAAGAAATTCAACTATGTACAAGAAATAGGAACTAGGAAGCGGCAGGAAAGCAATCATGATGAATCAAGAGTCTGGCATCTCATTGTCTGGATGGGTTGAGTTTCAGTTCTTTGATACTTTTTTTTGAGAGGCCTGAAGGTCATTTCCTAAGGAAGGAAGTCAGATAAAACAAAGATAACTTTTAAGCTTTAAGACCAGAAGAGTCAATTTGTAAATTATTAAAAAAAAAAAAAAATTAAAAAGAAATTGTGGGACAATTGGATTGGTTTCAGAATGAAGCCTGTCTGACCCCACCCTCCCATCATGGCCTAAACCAGTATTTCAGGTTAAATTTACAGTGCCCTTGCTGAGAAGAATGCCCATTCAGATGGTTGCAGGGGGGCTACTGAATTTTATTTTTGGTTTACACCAGAAACAAAGAAAGAATCTTGAAAATAGCAAGAGAGAAGTGACTCAAAACATACAAAGAACTCTCAATGTGATTGACAAAGAATTTTTCATTAGAAGCCAAAAAGTCAGAAGGCCATAGATGACATATTCAAAGGGATGAAAGAAAAGATTATTAACAAAAAAAGTTATTTCCAGCAAAAAAAAAAAAAGTTATTTTAAAATGAAGAAGAAATAAAGACATTCCCAAATGAACACATCCTGAGAAATCATCACCAGCAGGTCTGTATTACAAAAAGCACTAAGGAGAGCCCATGAGGTGGAAAGCAAAGGATAAGACACAATAGATCAAATTCATATGAAGAAATATTGTGTACCAGAATGGTAATTGCATAGATAGATATAATATAGAATATAAATGTAGGTTTGGGGCAGTACTTTTTTTTCTATTTGATTTAAAAGACAACTGCATAAAGGAATTAATATATGTTGGTTTTGATACAAAAAGATATGCTTTGTGTGACAATAATAGTAGAAAGGACGGTGGGGGTAAATACTATAGAGGAGCAAAGTTTTGGTATTCTATGGAAATTAAGCTAATATTAATTTGAACTATGTTATCAGTTAAGATGCTATTAATAATAACCTCCAAGGCAACCACTGAGAATTAACACAAAACATATAGTAAAATAAATAGCAAATTAAAATGATTTACAAGAAAATATCTAACAGAAAATAAGGTGTTAATGTTGGAAGAACAAAACAAAAATGATGTAAAATATAGAAAATGAATATCTACATGTCAGATGTAATTTCTACCTTAATGGTAATTACATTGAATATAAATAGATTAACGCTCTAATCAAATGGCAGAAATTGGAAGAATGTATATAAAAAAGAAAAACAAATTATATTCTGTCTTTAAGATACACATTTTAAAATCAAAGACACAAATAGACTGAGAGTAGAAAAATTTTAAAAGATATACCACGCAAAATATAGTCAAAACTGAACCACAGTGGTTAAACTACTATTAGGCAAAATAGAATTTAAGACATAAATTCATATTAGGGACAAAAAAAAGACATCTCATTTTTATTAAACTTTTATATTTTTTAATTTCAATAGCTTTAGGGGTACCTTTGACTATAGCACACTTCCCACTTGCCCCTATGTTCTGGTCAAGGACGTTCGGCCCCACTCAAGATAATATCACAAATCTTAGTTGGGAGTTTCTCTCAACCTGTGACCACTGCCTGAGTTATCTGGCACATATCCATGAGGTTCCTCTATGAGGTAGGATTGTGAATGGCTTCCCTCCATCCCTGCTGGGGTCTGGGAGTGTATCCAGAGTATATCCTTTTGTTGCTCCTTATAATATACTTCCCACACCTCACTAAATCAGCTCCACCACTGGGTAAGGTTAAGGCCTTCCCCCACGGCCTACATTGCCTGGCTCCTCAGTAGGAATGTGAATCATAGAGAAAGTCTCTTTCTCTGGAGACACAGTTTTCCACATGGTTCATTATACAGGCTGCTGCCATTGCTTCTTTCAAAGTGTTTGTGGTTTCTTTCCATTTTTCTCTTGAGTTCCTGGGTTGCTCCTTGGATAAAAAGTTTACACTATGAATCTGTACACACTATTTTGTCTTTCCTAATAGGAGAGTTATCCTAAAAACGCCTCCAATCCACCATCTTGGAAAAACAAGAGAATGACATTTTGTAATGAGAATAGGTTAATTCTTCAGGAAGATAAAACAATTATAAACAAATATGCACATAATAATGAAGTCAAAAATTACACTCAGCAAAAGCTGATGGGATAGAAGGGAGAAATAAACAGTTCAACAATAATAGTTGGAGACTCTAATATCACTTGATAAATAAAACAACTATATGTAAAATAAATAAGGAAGCAGAAAACTGTACAACATCATTAACCAACTAATAGACACATAGATTATTCTTCCCAACAAGAGGATAATACACATTCTTTTCAAGTACATATGCACAAACTGTGAACATACTGAGTATGAAATTAAGACAACAATTTACTATAGCATAAAAATTAAAAAATACTTAGGAATAAATTTAACAATGTTTTCAAGACACACAGAGGATACTTCTACTTTCACTGAAAACAACTGAAGAAAACATATATAAATGAAATGACATCCTATGTTCATGTATGGGAAGAATTAGTAATTTTAAGGTGACAATACTCTCAAAATTGATTTGGTAAATCAATACAAACTCTATTAAAATATCAACTGCCTTTTGTTGCACAAATACTTAAGTTGATCTTAATATTTATGTAGAAGACAAGAGGATCTAGAATAGTCAGAACAATCTTGAAAATAAGAACAAAGTTGGAGGACTCACAATATCCAGTTTAATAACCTGCTATTATAGTATTAAAGACTATATTTAAAAGTATTAATACTATATTATAGTATTCCATACTATATTTTTATGTACTGGTATAATGGTAAACATTTAGAATAATCTTCAAGCATTCTCTGAAAATTAAATGATGAAATAATAGTCTTTCCAACAAATGGTGCTGGAACAACTGAATATCCACATGCAAAATAATTATGTTAAATACCTACCTTCCATTAAATGTAAAAATTAACTCAAGTGAATCAAAGACCTAAGTGTAAGGTATAAAACTACAGCTCTTGCATGGGGTAAAAGCTTATAATATTTAATTAGTAAATAACGTCTTAGATATGATACTCAAAACACAAAAACCAAAATAAAAATTAAATAAATTAAACTTCATCAAAATTAAAAACTTTTGTGCTTCAAACGATTTATTCAAGCAAGTGAAAAGGACAACCCTAGCATTTGAGAAAATTTTTGGAATCACATATATGAAAAACGACTTGTATTTGGAACACTTAAATAATTCCTATAACTCAATTAAAAGGCCAAATAATTTAATTAAGTTTGGGCAAAAGATTAGAATGAACATATCTCCGAAAAAGATACACTAATGGCCACTAAGCATATGAAAAGCTGCTCAATGTTGTTAGTCATTAGGCAAATGCAAATTACAATCACGGTGACATACGAATTCACACTCACCTGAATGGCTATAATCATCAAATTATAGTCATAAAATTTTCCCCATAATATATAAAATTGTATTATATGAGTTATCAAATTCACCCAAGGTATTGCCTATTTGCTCTGTATTTACTAAATTATATTTAAAAGTAAAACAGTATTGCTATTCTGAAAACTTTATTTCTTTCCACTTTATTTCAAGATGGCCAGCTATTAGTAATAATTTATACTATCTACTACAATGATTAATCATAGCCTAAAATGAATTAACTTTGGTCATAGTTTTATATATGTTGCTTTTATTTTATATGTATCATAATCCACAGGATAATTTAAGATTACTAGTTTGCAAATAAATAGGTGAACTGACATACCTTTTTGCTGTGTGTAAAAGCTGCATTCAAAACATTGATGGACAGTATACTGTACACAATACATATCAATATTTAAACTCAGATAGTTCTAAAACCCAGATTTCTCTTTATGGAGTTCTGAAAATTTGAAAAAGTGACATCTCATGTGCTGGACATCAAGTTTTTATAGCACCATGGGATTTTGTGAATTGAAAAATCACTGGACCTGCAAACAGCGTTTTGTATTTATCAACTGTCTGCCTTCAGGAAAATAAACTTGCACTTGTGTCACACGCTGTCTACTTTTAGAGGTGTTTATTAGGCTTTAATTGTTGAAGTACAAATGACATTTATGTTTTCACTTCCAGTTCATTCTTATTTGAGTAAATTTCAAATGTTCTCATCACAAAAATATTAGGTACTTGAGTGATGGATATGTTAACTAGCTTGATTTAATTATGCCACATTGTATTTATAAATATATAACATAATTTTTTACCCCATAACTTTATACAAATTATCAATTTACATTTTTATAAAGTCTTACTTATTGGTGAAAGTTATACACAAAATTTTCATAATTGAATTGTGTGAGTGCATCAGCTGCTTTAGGAAGGTGACATTCTTCTTACATGCTGGAAATGAGAACACATATATGTGAATAACCGTTATGGAATTTCAGCTGATATTGTTGGAAATTCGGATGAAAAAAAATTGAAATAGACTGCCATATCTGATACAGAAACTGGGCAGCCAAAGTCCTGTTGTTCTAATTGGGGTAGGGGTCAAAATGAAAATAAAGGCAAATGTACAAACATTATGTGTAATCATTTAAACATGCAGTAAAATAATAGCGATCTTAATAGCCACAATTTGTTGAAAGTATGTTCTGCAATAAACCCTTTATAATTTGGTTTAATATGTATAACACCCATGTGAGATGAGTGTTACTGGTAACATACCAAAATTTCAGATGAGAAAATAAGTCAGAAAAGTTAAGAATTTTTCTTTAATAACACAGATTTAAGAAGTATGGGCAATGGACCCAAGATTTAAAATCACACGCATTTGATTTTAAACCCATAATTGTATCTGCTGTGATGTACACTGAATGATTGTTGTGATACACTTCTTTGCAACTACAAGCAGTTCTCACTTGAATAATGTAATTTCGATCCTCACTAATATATTGTGAGAGGTCTAGGGAGTGGTAATGTCATTCCCTCCATTTATCTATCTCCTAACTGGTAGGAATTCTCTATTAGCTATTCTCATTATATTGGTGAAAAAATGGATGAATGTGAGAGATAGTTTAAGGGAATAGTCAATAGTATTGGAAAATGATTGAATTTTGTTGAACAGTGGTTAAGATTGGAAATTAGTTTTGAAAAAGTAAAAAAAAAAAAATCTAAGGAAGGCTGTGTTTTAGTAATGTGTTTTTTGTGTAAAGTGCTATCAGATGTGTATAAGGAAAATTCCACTTTGTATTTGGAAACATTTGTAGTCTTTAGGATAAGGATCAAAACTAAAGATACGAATAATGTATAGAAAATATTAAAGCTTTGGAAATGGGTGATATTAAGGTGAAAAATGTTCAGGAATTGTAAGAAATTACTATATAAGAAATGAAAGGAGAAATATGAGACAGATAAGGAAAAATAAAGTGTAAGTTGAGCCCTAGCATAAATAATTTTCTTGATGTAGGTTACTAATTATGATGACAAATGGGCTACTTACTTTGGTTTGTGATTGGTCCCATATTTTTTTATATATATACACACACACACACACACACACACACACACACACACACACACATACATACACACACATACATAAAGTGAAATGGTGCAAGGAGCCAGATTTCAGAGGAGTAAGGAATAGGAATGCTGAGGATGATGGCGATGATGAGAACAGCACCTAGCACATTTGAGTATCTACCATATACTTTGCTCACTGCTTAACATACAATATATTCTTTAATACAACAACCCTATTAAATGACAATAAGCATACTTTATATGCAATCAATCAGTCTCAGAGAGAAAAAATACAATGACCCTAGTATGCCTATGGTTTACTTGATCACAGGTCTGACTGTGTAATTGATTGTAAATCACATGAGGGCACAGGATTAGTGACTTGATTTATCTAGACATCTTTGACAGGTATAGAATCTAGAAGACAGGGGATAAAGGATGGCTATAAAAAAAATAATAGCTCACATTTTTGAGTGGTTACTTTGTATGAGTTACTCTGCTGAGTTCTACAAGAAGATTAATTTATGTAATCTTTATACCAGCCTAATGAGGTAAGTATCATTATAAATCGTTCCCTAATCTTACATGGGTGGAATCTAAGGTGGAATGGCTAAGTATCTTGCCTATCTCACATAATTTATACCTGGTAGAAGCAGGATTTGATTGTTTGAAGTTACTCTGTGATTGTCTGGACACAAAAACAAAAGAGAAAGAGGAATTAACAGCAGTATTACTACTACTACTGATGATAATAATCTGAACATAAGACAAAGGGAATAAATCTCAGTGGTAAAGAAATAGAATAGATAAAATGGGTGAGCCCTATCTTGAATTTCAGATGCATTCCAAAGTATATATGGGAAATTTTCAACTGACCACAGGTTTGATGATGAGAGTAAGGAAGTTGTGGAATAAAAGATAAAGGGAGACTATGGATCTGGTAAAGATATTTTTGATTGGGGCTCATCTGTGTGTGGCAAAATTCCTGGAAAGAAGCTAATAGACAAAGATCAACTGACACTACCAAAGAGGGCGAGAGAACACTGAAAGAGCTCTGGAGGAGGCACAAGTGGAGAGGCCAGCCCTGAAAAGGAAGGACAGGGCTTGCCTGTAGAATAGGAAGAAAGTAGAAGTAGATAGGTCAAGATAAAGGACTATTTAGGGACAACTAAATGATAAAAAGGCAGATGTTAAGAAAGTTGAAATACAAAGGAGTTTTTACCAGGTAGCCTCAATCTACTCAGTAAAACAAGAGGCAAGTCATGTTCTATGAAAAGATGAAAAGATTTGAGGTTGACTAAATAAAATAGGTTTGCGGCAGACAGGTAATACAATGAAGTGTAGACATGAAATAAAATAATTTCTAAGTAGCACAGAAAGCAGTAACATAATATTTATTTGCCTAACGGTACAGTTTTATATTCAGAATGAAAAAAAGAGAGATTTGAGGGACTCAGGAATGGAAATCATTAAGATAGTCTCAGAGAAATGATAAGCGAGCCAAGGATTTGAAAATGCTATGGAGAGACAAGTGCCCCAGCATAGGTGACCACAGCATTCTGACAGTGGAGAGCACTAATAAAGGTACCCCTGCTATGTGTTCCTGAAGCATTCTGTTCTTCCCTCATCATTACTTTGCTCACAATGTATTGTAATTACTTATTTAGTATCTTTTCCCACTTGGCCATAGTGGTCATGGGAACAGGAAATTGTATTATCTGGCTAATTATTGTATTCTCAGCACATAGCATAATACAATATCTGGCACAGAATAAGTAATCAGCAAATAGTTTTGTTTTCCTTCCCCCCTCCCCACCCCATGATTTCAGAAGTGGACTTCTACAGGAGAAGGACTGCAGAACAAAATGGCCTTTATGAGCCTTAGAACATCTTTATAATGTGACACTCAAATATCTAGAAAGCTTCACTTATCAGAATTTGCCTGTCATCATTTCTATGATCCCATAGAAATTACATAGGGATCTTGTTAAAATAGAAGTTGTGATTCAGTTTCAGGGTAAACCCCATGTGTCTGCATTTTTAATAAGCTCCCAAGTAATGCTGATGCTACTTGATGCATAAGCTATGGAGTATAAACGACTTAGGCAATGGATTCTCCACATTTGTCAAGTATAACCAAATACCTGCAGGCCCTGAACTGAGTGCTATAGGCCTCCCAGCATTTGTGTTTTTCTGGATCTTGTGGGTCCTGTCTTGCTGGCTTTGATAATGCAGGTGGATCTCAATTTAGTAGTTCTTGAATATTCTCAGTCTGGCCTTCCTAGCTGGCTTCAACTGGCACCCTATTTTTTTTTCTTTTTTTTTTTTTAAATATATTTTAAGTTCTAGGGTACATGTGCACAACGTGAAGGTTTGTTACATAGGTATACGTGTGTCATGTTGGTTTCCTGCACCCATTAACTCATCATTTACATTAGGTATTTCTCCTAATGCTATCCCTCCCCCTTCTCCCCACCCCACAACAGGCCCCAGTGTGTGATGTTCCCCATCCTGTGTCCAAGTGTTCTCGTTGTTCAATCCCCACCTGTGAGTGAGAACATGCACTGTTTGGTTTTCTGGCCTTGTGATTGTTTGCTGAGAATGATGGTTTCCAGCTTCATCCATGTCCCTACAAAGGACATGAACTCATCCTTTTTTCCTGGCTGCATAGTATTCCATGGTGTATGTGTGCCACATTTTCTTAATTTGGGTTGGTTCCAAGTCTTTGCTATTGTGAATAGCACCACAATAAACATATGTGTGCCTGTGTCTTTATAGTAGCATGATTTATAGTCCTTTGGGTATATACCCAGTAATGGGATTACTGGGTCAATCGCATGAGGGATTGCCTAGATCCTGGAGGAATTGCCATACTGTCTTCCACAATGGTTGAACTAGTTTACACTCCCACCAACAGTGTAAAAGTATTACTATTTCTCCACATCCTCTCCAGCACCTGTTGTTTCCTGACTTTCTAATGATCACCATTCTAACTGGTGTGAGATGGTATCTCATTGTGGTTTTGATTTGTATTTCTCTGATGGTGAGTGATGATGAGCATTTTTTCATGTGTCTATTGGCTGCATAAATGACTTCTTTTGAGAAGTGTCTGTTCATGTCCTTTGCCCACTTTTTGATGGGGTTGTATGATTTTTTCCTTGTAAATTTGTTTGAGTTCTTTGTAGATTCTGGATATTAGCCCTTTGTCAGATAGGTAGATTGCAAACATTTTCTTCCATTCTGTAGGTAACTGGCACCCTTTTTCTAATCTTTTAGACTATCACATGCTTCTGGAACCACTCTTCTGCTTTGATTACCTATTTCTAGATTACCTTACCTTTGCTTATTACATACATTTAAAATATATGCTGCTGCTCCTATGTGTGCCACTGAGCACTATGTATTAAATGTTCTCAGAATGAATGAAAAAAGCTGAGCAGTTTAACGGAGTATGAATAGTTTAACAAAACACATCATATTAGGGTATGGCAGCATGAGGACAGTGAGTTAATCAGGCTACAGTTATCTTAGGAGAGAGCAATTCCAGCGTTTGGCATCTCTGGACCATGGAAAGAGGAATCAGAAATGAGTCAAGGGACTGGGGTCAGAAGATCACAGAAGGAATAAGGAAGAAACTAGAAGCTGTGGGTGCCAAGGTAGCAATAAATTAAAATAAAGAAACCTGGCCTTGTGGGTCAGAGGAGAAAAAGCCTGTGCCCATTAGTCCAAGATAGTCCAAATAACTTGGATCTGGCACATTTGACTTTATAAGGCAAATGAAGTGAACCTGATTCTGGAGAAAGGATAACTTACCTTCAGTTATACTCATTTCTATAATCAAAGTAGACAGAAATGATCACCCAAGGAACTGTAACTTCAATTCTAATATTTTGAGTCAGTGATTGGAGTCCATTCATTAAACAGTTCTTTGCTGAACCTCCACTGTGTGCCAGGCACTAAGCGTATCTAGAGAAAAAAGGAAGGCATGGGTTTTGTCTTTAAAAAGTTCAGAGTTTAAAGGGGTGCTCAAATATGTGCACAAAGTCTGTGTTTTACCAGAGATACACCCATGGCCTAAGAGAGGAGAGGTGAGGCCTTTTCTTCTTCTAGAAAGATCAGAGAAGGCTTCACTGGGCAGTTGATGCTTGAATGAGTCTTGAAAGAAAATTTATTAAATAGAAAAAGAATTCAATCATAGGAAAAAGAATGATCCCAGATATATTATTGCAAAGGAGCATGAACTAATAGGAAGACTGCAGTTAATTTGGTAGTAGTGCTGAAACAGTGGTTATCAGGAAGTGTCAGGAAATACAATTAATAAAATAAAAGGGTAGAAATGTTTAAAGACTTTGCCATGGTAAGAAATTTGGATTTTTGTGCTATTATATAGCACAAAATATATATATAGGGCTTTCACTCTAACAAAGTAGTTAACTAGGGATTTCGCCTTTATAAATGTTATTCCAATACTGATTGCTTCTTATTGTGGAACACACATCTTTGAGATGGTGGTCTGACTTCTTTTGGGAGAATAGAAGTACAAGAGCTAAAGCCTTTCTCCCTTATCACTACTGGTTTTCTAGTTGCAGAAATAGTAGTACATCTGGAAAAGATGTTATAAAAGGAAAGGCTAAAAAAATTGAAATCTGTACTCCTAGGGAAGATGTAAACATAAACCTTCTTGGATACCTAAAGCTTCAAACCCAGAAGAGAGTAGCCTTCTACAGAGTTCAAAGAACAACAGCAGGATTAAACTATAAAAATTGTAAAAGGCAAAACATGGGTTTATGAAAACAAAGGTTTTTTGTTTTTATTTTTCATTGGAGCTCATTAAAAATAAATAGGTTGTGAAGTAGTGAGTTTTCTGTCGTTGAAGATACTGAGACTGAAGTATGTTTGCATGATCTGATGACTCTGGGAAATGAATTAAACTACTGCTAATTATTCTTACAAATCAAATTTTGTGATTTTTCTATTTCTTTTGTGGTTACCTCTACCTGTACTGGACCCATGGCATATGCTCAAAAAACACTCAGCAATTGATTGCTAATTGTTAACGATAACATTAACTCTGACCTAACCCTTTTATGTACTGTCTCCAGAACTTGGTAATTATGTGGAATATATTTATAGAGCAAATTCCACTGCTTAAACACTATTGAGACTTTTAGCTGCTGAGATCACAAAAGCGAAGTGTAAAGAAGAGAAGCCCCTAAATTAGACATCAGATAGCATGGCCCTCTTAAAGCACTATTTCTTGAAATTAGGGACATATTGGCCTTTACTCAACAGAGTCAATTATAATCAAATATTTTGTATTAGTCTCCCATTGCTGCTATAACAAATTACCAATGGCTGAAAAATTTAATGGCTGAAAATAACACAACTATAGAATCTTACAGTTCTGGATCCTAATTTCCCTGAGTTGAAACTAAAGTGTCAGCAGGGCTGAGTTCCCTCTAGAGGCTTTAAGAGAGAAACCACGTCCTTCCTGTTCCAGCTTTTAAATGGCATTCCTAGGCTCATGGCCCATCCTCTATCTAAAATGGCAATAAAGTGGCATCTTCAAATTTTTCTCTGTATCACTCCTTACCTTGCATTCTACACTTTGTAGTAAAATTTTCCTTTGCCTCACTCTTATAAGGATGCTTGTGATTACCATTAGAATCCACCTAGCTAATCTAGAATGATCATCCTATCTCAGCTTCCTAATTTAATCACATTTGTCATGTCTCTATTTGCCATATAGAGTAACATTCACAGGTTCCAATAATTAGTATGGATGTTTTAGGGAGTCATTATTTAGCCTAACACAGCTTTTACACCTACTTCTACCCAATCAGAGTTTATCATTTGAAAGCGTTCCTCAGCAGATTATTTTAAAATTTTATTTATCTACTTTATATTCTTTTCTTAAAATTATTTTTAGCTCAAATGTGAGAAGCTACTTGTAGCTTAATCAATTTAGCAATTAAAAAAAAATGGTGTTTGATCTAGGTCTGAACTGAAAAACAGTCCTTTTCTTAGACTTTCAAACATTATATAAATAATCTGTACACTGTGGAAGTTACAGTGTTTTTGGAAGTACTTTATAGTCTTCCTCTAGCTCATTATAATGTATTTAGGTTTTTTAAATGCACTCTTAAAAGTTCATGGGTTCAAATTTTGAAACTTTAGTTTATTTTTATTCTAAGTCCTGAGAATTCCTCCCAGTATTGTTCATGTCCATAATGTTTCACAAAACAGCTTTCACAACCTATTCTTTATAAATACCCATATCTGCCTCTCTTGGTCCTGTTTAAAAATTTTCTTCAATTCTGAAATTCCATTTTCTCTCTCTCTCGCTCTCTTCCCCTCCCCCCCTCCTTTCTCTCTCTTTTTTTTTTTTCTCACTCTGTTGCCAGGCTGGAGTGCAGTGGTGCAATCTCGGCTCACTGCAACCTCCGCCTCGTGGGTTCAAGCGATTCTCCTGCCTCAGCCTCCAGAGTAGCTGGTATTACAGGTGTGTGCCACCATGCTCAGATAATTTTTATATTTTTAGTAGAGATGGGGTTTCACCGTGTTGGCCAGGATGCTCTTGATCTCTTGACCTCGTGATCCGCCCGCCTTGGCCTCCCAAAGTGCTGGGATTACAGGTGTGAGCCACCATGCCCCGCCTGATATTCCATTTTTATATGGTGTATTTTAACTCTAGTTGCAAAGTATTCTTGAATTTCAAAGTCCCCCTTCTAATATTTAAAATTACACTTCATTCTTGAACATCGGTAAGCCTTAGAGACATCTAGTTGTTTACAGTACAGATGCTCCTCAACTTATGATGGGGTTGTATTACAACAAACTTACCATGAGTTGAAAATACAGTAATTCAAAGATGCATTTAATAGACTTAACGTATTGCACAGCATACTGTTGCCTAGCACTAGCCTACCCTAAACATGCTCAGAACATTTCCATTAGCCCACAGTTTGGCAAAATTATCAAATGCAAAGCCTATTTTATAATAAAGTATTGAATATTTCTTTATTTTACTTTATTGAATACTATGCTGAAAGTGAAAAACAGAATGGTTTCACACCACTGTAACACTGAAAAATCATTAGTTGAACCATTGTAAGTCAGGGACTTCAATGAATCTATCAAAAACTGCATTTTCCTAAATATTAAGCTACTTTCCTATATCTCTTTAGTTTCTACTTATTCCAGCTGAATCTCTGAATTGTAATTTTATTGCTTTTTCCTCTAACCTACCTTCATAATTCAATTTTTTACATGCTTATACATTTCAGTTTCTTTAATCCCAGCCTATCTGCTGTCAGCACAAAATTTCTTAATTTCAAAGACAGAATCTGAGGTCTAACCTTGCTAGAGTTTAGATGCAGGATAATCACCTTTATGACAAATACAAATACCACTGCACATCTTGACAGCCATCTCAGAGCAATCTAATTCCCTTGCTGCTCTCACCTGAAGACTACATATGTGTTATTGGTTCACAACACATTTTGTTTTTAAAGGAAGTAACAATGTTTGTTGAGAAGCTACCCTTCCATATAATAATTAGACAGCATTTTCTTAAACATTTGGTGGTTTGGAACACATTTCAATTTTTCTCTTTAAGATAAAATTAAGAAAAAAGGCAAAACAAAAAAGTTCACTTTTTCCACATTTTTATGGCTTGTGTGAGGTGTAGCTGCTTAGTTACAAGGAATGATGGGGGCCATTGAGGTTATAAATTGTTAGCAAAGCTGGAGGAATCAGAAAGGATTGCTATTTAGCAACAAAAAGATATGGGGTTGGATCAAAGCAGCAAAATGTTTAGCAGTGTTTCATCTGCATATTCTGATGGTTGATATCCAAAACTTTGCGTTATAGTATTACAAGCTTTTTCAGTGGAGCTATTATTCAGTCAGTACACTCCTCCAATTGTAGCTAACATTGAAAGCATATCAAGATATCCAGCCACTCCAGTGTAACTGTACAGATCACCACAGCCATTTCATACTGTCAGTCAACCAGATCTTATCATAATTTCTATGTCCTTAAAAATATGAAGGAAAGTATAAAACATTACTTTTGGAGGCTTTTTTAATTGTATAATGTCAGAAGAAATGTACAACACAATTATCACAGGGGTTACTGAAGTTCTGATAGTTTCTCTATGTACACTAATTAAACAACAGCATTGACTGAGGCACTGACTATACAGAACAATTTAGTAAAAGATAAGAAGAAATAGAACTAAATCAAAGCAAACTTGCCCTCTGTGAACTGACAATTTACTCAGAGTCTAAATTCACCCTGATAACCTACACTAAATTAACCTAACCTACAGTATAATCTAAACTACAATTTAGTCAGTCTAAAACTCATCCCTATAACCTATATTAAAAACTAAACTCTATGCCTTTAAGAATGATTGTCATTAAAACAACTACAGTGTATGCTTGCCTAACAACATCCACAATTTCAGAACCAAAATACATGTATAAAATCATTGTTTAATTGAAAACCACGGTTAAGTCTTTTCCAGAGTCACAAATTTAGTCCACAAAAGTCATACATCTTTGAAGTCATGTCCTCTGGGAACCAGTATAATGTACTATTTAAAAATGCAAATGTTTAGATTGGTCAGGCATAGGGTCAGATTCTAGTTCTGCTACTTAATGTGTGACCTTTGATAGTTTGGTTAATTACTTAAAGGTTAATTTTTGTCACCCGTAAAACAGTTTAGAAATAGAACCGCCTGATAAAACTTACAAGATTTAAGTGAAATGATGCCTATGATGTAGAACTCTTGCCTAAGAGGTTGGCACATCATTGTTATTTACTAGATGTTAACTACCACCATAGTCTGGTAGTCATTTTCTTACTTTCAGGTCAAAATTATTTCCACTTAACCACAATTATTATTTTTAGGCCTGAATTTTTCTATGCAATTATGGTAATACAGTTGATACACAAAAAAAGAAAGTGCAACTCTCCTACTGATCTCCATCACATTCTATGTACTAAATTGACTTTATAATTGATACTAATTATTTCAACTGCTGAATCTCAGGGCCTACCTAAATATTACAGTCATTTCAGTTACTAAGTCTGCTTCTGATGTATAAGTAGAAAAAATTCAGTTAAGTATAAAATAAGAAACTACATTTGTAGAAACTTTCAACATTGGCTCAGATAACAGTTTTTGCTCAATATTTTATGATTTGGATATGTTTTGACACTGCTATTCTAATGGACTGATGGACTTTAGTACCCATTAGTTATATAGCTCACTAGGATCAGTGACTTTCTTTTCTCAAGCTGAGTATCAATGACAGAAGAGAGAATTTTAACAGATGAGTTTTGTTTGATTCCCAACTGCCTAACTCCAAGCCATGGCAAATTTGAACTGGTATCTCTGTTCCACAATAACACTTTTTAATGTGAAAGTTCCAGTCATGAATGAATTTATGCAGGCTTGGTGTCATGTAAGAAGTCCCTTTGCTCTTCCTTTTTCTTCTGCCATGACTGTGAGGCCTCCCTAGCCTCACAGTAGAATAGTAGAATAGAATCTATAGTAGAATAGAACCGAGTGAGTCAACTAAACCTCTTTCCTTTATAAATTATCCAGTCTTGGGTATGTCTTTATTAGCAGCATGAGAATAGACTAATATAGTAAATTGGTACCAGAAGAGTGGGGTACTACTGTAAAGGTACTTGAAAATGTGGAAGCAACTTTGGAACTGGGTAACAGGCAGAGGGTGGAAGAGTTTGGAGTACTCAGAAGAAGATAGGAAGATGTGGGGAAATTTGGAAATTCCTAGAGATTTGTTGAATGATTTTGACCAAAATGTGATATGGACAATAAAGTCCAGGCTCAGGTGGTCTCAGATGGAGATGAGGAACTTGTTGGGAATTAAAGCCAAAGTGACTCTTGCTTTGTTTTAACAAAGAGACTGGTGGCAATTTGCCCCTGCCCTAGAAATGTGTGGAATTTTGAACTTGAGAGAAACAATTTAGGGCATCTGGAGGAAGAAATTTCTAGGCAGCAAAGCATTCAAGAAGTGACGTGGGTACTGTTGAAAGCATTCTGTTTTACATATTCACAAAGATGATTTGGAATTGGAATTTATGTTTAAAAGGGAAGCAGAGCATAAGGTTCAGATAATTTGCAGCCTGACCTTGCAATAGAAAATAAAAACCCATTTTCTGAGGAGAAATTCAAGTGGGCTGCAGAAATTTGCATAACAAAGAGCCAAATGTTAATCACCAAGACAATAGGGAAAATGTCTCCAGGGCGTGTGAGATGTCTTCATGGAACCCCCTCCCATCAGAGGCCAGGAAAAATGGTTTTGTGGCCTGGGCCCAGGGCCTTGCTTCCTTGTGCAGTCTCAGAATTTCGTGCCCTGTGTCCCAGTCATGGCTAAAAGGGGTAAACACAGAGCTCAAGTCATTGCTTCAGAGGATGCAAGCCCCAAGCCTTGGCAGCTTCCACATGGTGTTGAGCCTGTGGCTGCACAAGAGTCAAGAATTGAGGTTTAGGGATCTCCACCTAGATTTCAGAGGATGTACGAAAATGCCTGGATGTCCAGGCAAAGTTTCCTATAGGGACAGAGCCCTCATGGAGAACATCTGCTAGGGCAGTGTGGAAGGGAAATGTGGGGTGGAAGCCCCATACAGAATCCCCACTGGGACACTGCCTAGTGGAGTTGTGAGAAGAGGGGCACCATCCTCCAGACCCTGGAATAGTAGATCCACCAACAGTTTCTACCGTACAACTGTGAAAGCCACAGACACTCAATGCCAGCCCATGAAAGCAACCAGGAGTGAGCTGTACCCTGCAAAGCCACAGAGGTAGAGCTGCCCAAGACCATGGAAACCCACCTCTTTTATCAGCATGACCTGGATGTGAGACAGGGAGTCAAAGATCATTTTGCAGATTTAAGATTTGACCATCCTGGTGGATTTTGTACTTTCATGGGGCCTGTAGCCCCTTCATTTTGGACAATTTATCTCATTGAGAATGTGTGTATTTACCCATTGCCTGTACCCCCACTGTATTTAGGAAGCAGCTAACTTGCTTTTGATTTTACAGGCTCATAGGCAGAAGGAACTTGCCTTGTCTCTGATGAGACTTTGGACTATACACTTTTGATTTAATGCTGAAATGAGTTAAGACTTTCGAGGACTGTTGAAAGGCATGATTGGTTTTGAAATGTGAGGACATGAGATTTGGGAGGGGCCATGGGTGAAATGATATATTTTGACTATGTCCCCACCCAAATCTCATTTTGAATTGTAGTTTCCATAATTCCTATGTATTGTAGGAGGGATGTGGTTGGAGTTAATTGAATCATGGGGATGGGTCTTTCCTGTGCTTTTCTCACAGTAGGGAATAAGTCTCACTAGATTTGATGGTTTTATAAATGAAAGTTCCCCTGTACAAGCTGTTTTGCCTGCCACCATGGAAGCTGTGCTTTTGCTTCTCTTTTGCCTTCCACGTGATTGTGAGGCCTCCCTGGCCATGTGGAACAGTAAATCCATTAAAACTCTTTCCTTTAAAAGTTAAAAAATAAAATAATGCATTTAAGTAAAATAGAGAATACAGCAAAAGATGTTTTCCATAAAATATTTTTTTTTTTTGTTGCTGCTATGTACAACAACTCTCTCAGATTAATTTACACCTAATTTTCCCCAACCATTTTTGGAAATTTTGCCACAGCTTGAAGAAATAATTTTTGAAGATAGCATATAAACATCACTTTTAATTCATTACAGATTATTTAAACTTTAAGAAAGCTACTATAGCAGGGTTGTCCAATCTTTTGTCTTCTCTGGGCCACATGGGAAGAATTGTCTTGGGCCACACATAAAATACCCTAAAACTAATGATAGCAGATGAGCTAAAAAAAAAATTGCAAAACAACTTCATACTGTTTTAAGAAAATTTATGAATTTGTATTCATCTACATTCAAAGATATCCTGGGTTGCATGTGGCTCACAGGCCACAGGTTGAGCAAGCTTGTCTATAGCATATTTCTTTAGTAAAGGAAGAGCCAATAAAATCAATGATTTTTAGAGTTGTATGTAAACATCTAATGCTAACTATAATTGAAAGGATGACTTTTCCAGAACTAGAAGGAAGAATTTTAATAATTTGGAACCAACCAATCAACAAATACTTAATAAATGAATATATAAAGCTTTTCTCAATTATCTGGATATTTACAGAATAAATCATTTTCACTTGCTGAAGTTCTTAACAAATTACTTCTGGTTTTCATTCTACTGCACAGATACAGTAGAACAATTTTGTTTAAAAAGATCCTATAAGTAAAATATATTGAAAATGACACTGAAAGACTGACTTAAGAATTGCATTTTTGTTCTAGTCACCAGCAACAAAACACATCAGTCTTTCTACTGGCAAATTCTTTGAAAAATTATTGGATTGTTGCCAACATGTGTTTTTACTTTTTACCTTCAATAACAGAGAAAAAAATACCTATCCCCCTCACTTTCTCTGCCAAGCTGTCCAGTTGATACAGAAAAAAATTTCTTCTTTAGCCTACAAAGAAATAGCCCTGCCCCCCATATTAAATAATGTAACCTAGAATGCAAAGCAGAAAGTGCTACGAAAGTGTCAAGGTTTTGCAAGCAAAAATGTGGCAAAACATACTCCCTACCATAAGAGCACATAAAGTTTGATATCTAAACACTATTGTATTTTGAGAGAGAAACAAATTAAGCCACTTTTCTATTAGCCATTCTGCACCTAAAAATGAAAACTACGTAATGTTTTCATTAACCTTTCATTTTTATAGAAGGAAAAATCCATCATAAATTTATTCAGCCAACTGAAATGCAATTTCAAGCAATTTAAGTTGGGATTTCATTTTCATAGCTTTTTTTTTTTTTTTTTTTTTTTTGTATCTCACAAGTTCTAATACAAATATTGTCCACCTAAATATAAACATCACATTGTGGTGGTAACTTTTCAAAGACATTTCCTCCTTACAAATGGATAATTATCGGTCTAAAGATACTTATTTCTTAAAATTATAAGGCAGCATTTATGTCAGTAGGTTACTGATATGTCCAGAAAGCTGAAAATGTGAGGGCTTCTGATTTTAAACACTCTAGAGTATTAACCTGAGTGTTACAACCATTTTTATTTCGGCTTTATGCCTATGAGAAATCACTGACACAGACACAATTTTCATCATCTTGGTTTACTGGTTTTATTACTGATCCTGTCCAAACAAATGGAGTGGTGTCATTCTGTCAATTATCAACTAGCAAGTAATAATTCCATTTCAGATGAGTTTTTTGTGAATATGTCTAAGTAAGAGCTCTTTTATTTTTCAAAGAAATATCTCATGAAAATCTCGTTATGTCCTTTTTCTATTTTCAGATTGGGAAATTCAAACTCCATTCACTTTGGCTGTTTCATAGCAAAATACTGTCCTCATGTAAATATTATTTTTAAACAAAAAGTATATTCCCATGAAAATTTATGCAATCAATGGGTGCAGGTTTTAAAACGAAAAATGCCAGTTTTCAGCCTACCCTTCCACACCGGCCACCTCAAGTTCAGAAGCAAATGCTTGCAACTATGCATATTTTTATTTCTCATTGTGAGTTTTCAACACTAATATACTATTTTTCTCTTTCAATAGTCTCTACAAACTCTTGTTCTCAAATATGAAGATTTGGTTCATTATACTTCATTTTACTTATTTTTCCCTCTATTTCTGAGAGATACTGTTATTTTCAGTTCCTCCATTGCTAACATTGATAAACCGAAATAATAGATTAACGATTACATTTATTTTCTAAAAACTATGATATATTTATTTAATCTAACAGTTTATTCTTTTCAGTAACTGCTCCTCCACACTTTGATCTCTTAATTTATAAATTAGACCTCTCTTTTTATGTTTTCAAGAATGATGCACACATTTTCTTTCATAAGCATGACTATGTATACTTTCCTTTGATTGATTCTAACACTTAAAAATCAACAAACAAAAGCTGCATTAATATGACTATATAAATATTAATCATTAGAACTGAAAGGTCCCTAGGATTATGTTTCCTTTTCTCAGAGTCTAATGCCATGAACCCAACAACAATGGAAAGAAAAGATTCCTTGGCTTAAAAGCAAATAGATTATCTTTTCTACATTCTACTAGATCAAATTCATGCCCTATTTGTTTTGATATACATTGACATCATTACTTTCCTGTGTATTTTTTCATCTCTTTCTAGCAGTCTTTATTTCTTCTTGTTGACAAAATGCGGAATGGTTTTCATCATATTTTCAAAGTTATTCTTCTCTTCAGTCACAGTTATTTGGCAAATAACTCCCTCTTTCTTTCTCTTCTCTTGATCAACTAGGAAACATTTATTCTCCTGGCAGCTGCATAGTTGTAATTATTTGAGTTCTCTTTATTCCACTTCTGAAGCGGGACTATTAATTCCTGAAATTCGATTTTCTTTTCTTCCTACTTCACTAGCTTTCTGGAGCACCTTCTCAAGTTTCTTCCTCAGAAAACATACATGGGTGATTAATTTTCTGATTCCTTGTTTATCCTTAATTTTATCTTTATACTGGATTGACAAATTTAGGTTTAATATTGTTTCCTTAAAGTAATGAAGACTTCACATGTACCCCATAACTATACACACTTATAATGTACCCATAAAAATTGCATTTTTTACAAAATAAAAAAATAAAAATTAATGTAAAATTTTGAAGACAACTCTCACTGCATTCTAATTATTGTAGGTGAGGAATTCTAGCTTTTTTAGTGTAATAATTCCTTTCTGAGTATTTTTTTGTGAATCTTCATTATTTGAAAATCTAATAATGGGTATAGACAAGATTTTTAGATTGACTACATCTAAAAATCCGTAACTTTCTTTAGGTTTTATAAATATTGTTCACAATGTTTCTGCCTTTTCTTACCTCCTATTTTGTATGTTTCTTTTCTTTTTCTTTTCCTGTTTTTTTTTTTTTCTTCTTCTTCTTTTTGAGATGGAGTCTCCCTCTGTCGCCCAGGCTGAAGTGCAGTGGCGTGATCTCAGCTCACTGCAAGCTCCTCCTCCCCGCCATTCTCCTGCCTCGGCCTCCCGAGTAGCTGGGACTACAGGCGCAGGCCACCATGCCTGGCTAATTTTTCTGTATTTTTTAGTAGAGACGGGGTTTCACCGTGTTAGACAGGATGATCTCAATCTCTTGACCTCGTGATCCACCCACCTTGGCCCTCCAAAGTGCTGGGATTTAGGTGTGAGCTGCCGTGCCTGGCCTCTTTTCTTCTCTTTTCTTTTTTTCTGTAAATGCTATTGTTACAATTTTAAGGTACTGAGGATTAATTGTTACTTTGTTCTGTGCTCTGAAATTTTTTAGACTTTGGCTTTCAACCCATCTCTTAATTTTTTAAAAATGGAAATCTCTTTTTTTATTTTTCATAACTATTTTATGTGATATTTTTCTTTTTCATAGCTTACTATTTTTTTTTTATTATGGTTTTACCACTTTCTTTAATTTCTCCAGGGCTAAAATTCAGAGTTTTGTTTGGCTTTGTTTAATTTCTCCTATGCTTTAATTTTCTATTCTCCAGAAATGTTTGCTTTAATTATTTTAATTATTTTTTTAGTCTGCTGAGGGTTTTTCTTTTTCCTTTTTTTTTTTTTTTTTTTTTTTTGCCTGTGTGTATTAAATTGCTTTTAGCTTCAAAAAGGAAAGTTTATCTAGGAAGTGTTGTTTATGATTTCTTTGTTGTGGTCTATCTATGTAGTTCCCTTTGTCAGAAGGCCTTTCTTCGGTATGAAATGGCTAAGTGACTCCTCTAGCCACATGAGATGAGCTCCTTGGAAATGACGCCTACTGTACTGGGGATAGGAAGCCAGCTGGAAGGATGTCCCCTATCATCCCAGGAACAACATACAGGAGGGTACTTTACTTTGTGATGTCAAAACCCACCATCTTTTAGCTTCCCCAACGCATTATTTTCATATTTAATAGAATGTTTTATTTTAAGGTAAATTCCAGTATGCATGTAGAAAGGGGCATTGGAATAAATGACTTACTAGCACAGCTACTCTACAGACAAATCTTCAACTACTTCTGTTTTAAGCCGCATTTCTATATTTATACCCTTGAAAAGAGCTAACTCCAAATCCACATAATGTATTAGGTTCCATGGGAAGATAACCTGTCATGAAATATCCTCATGTATGCTTTCAGTTCTTTTTCATCTATCAACATGCCTTCATAGACTTTCTGCTTTCTAGTAATCTCATATAATTTACCCCTCCGGACCCCCTTTTATTTTTCCTATTGATACAAGTGTTTTCACCTATTTATATTTTAAAACTTTTCACTTAAATTGTTTGTAGATATGCTCACCCTCCAAATGAAAACAAAATCCTAAAGACCTATCTACATCCAATTTTCATTAGTTAGCATGGACTCATTTTCTTGGATAAACAAAGCAAATTGACCTAACTATGATAAGGCTAAGGATACTCTCAGCATATATAAATGGGCAATGAATCATGTATTTGAGGTAGCACTGCAAGCTAAATTGATTGTCATAGCTCATTAACGTATTCATTCACTCAACAAATATTTATGCCAGACATTACTGTATGTCAGACAGTATTCAAAGTATTAAAGTTACAGCAGTGAACAAAACAGACAGAAATTAAAGTGTAAGCTAATATTTTCATTTGAGTGACTTGGGATAACATACTTTAGATACCAAAATATTTTGAAACAGAATTTAGCAAAATTGGAGAGGGATTATATGACATTCATTCTTTAATCTATGCAAAGAGTATATTTGACAGGGAGGAATAAGTTATTAGGGCAGGTTTTATCTATATATCTACATTTTATAGCTAAATCTTTTTTTCTAAAGTGATGTTATTATATAATACATGTGAATTATATAAGAACTTGCATGAAATACAGCATTTAATGATAGACTTCCTCTTTGTCCCACTAGATGAAATAACTTTTAAACATGTATGCAGCAAAGACCTTTTAACAATGCAAGGTTTAGATGAACTATAACAAGCTTTCCTCCTTAAGGCAAGCTTTGATAATGTAATCCAGCCTCTCTGATCCTCCCTATAAAATGTATTAGTATTCAGACTAACTTACTGTTCTACATTAGAGAGACAGTAAATATAACAAGTCAATAAAGGAGAACTTGCCTTTGATGTTAGATAGCCGTGGGCACATATCCTCAATCTTCTATTTGCTAGCTATGTAAACTTAGGCAACTTCCATACTGTTCTAAGCGTGGATTCATTTATAACATTAAATTTCAAAACTATTTAACTCAATGTTTGCAGAGAGAATTCAATGATAGGATGAAAGGCAAAGCTAGACATATTCTAATGCTCAATACATGTTATTCATCAGTATTTTTATTTTACTATTAACGTGTCTTCTACCGAAGTTTTCTACAGAATATACTTGTTTCAACAAACTCATTTTTCTCTCTGCAAATTGTAATTATTCTTATCAGCAAAAAATTAATTTTAGTTTCTAACATTCTTTAGTTTATTAAAAAGAAATATTTTATTTCAAAGCCTAATTCTGTTGAATTCTACCATATATTGACAGATTTTCTATACTAGTCTGAATGTTCATAAATTGGATTTACTTATTTTGTCTCCTATTCAGCTGCAAGGAAATAACCAGAATTTCTTATTTACAAAGAATCAGGTTCATTCTAACTGGGGATATTTCATAGATTCAATGGGTTCATCAGCTAACATATTCCTAAATAAGCCAAATAAGGTATTCTTAACTCCATATTGTAATTGAAACCTTTGGAATCCAGTTACGATTAAAAAGAAAAAAAAAAAAAGCAAAAAAAAACTCTTGTGTGGCAGAGGTAGAATGACAAAAACTCTATGTCAGACAGCATAAGAAATAGCCAAAGCAAAGAAAGCATGTGTCAGTGAGGACAGACTAGGCCATTTTGTGATAACATAAGCTCCCAAATCTTCTTGACTAACAGCAACAAAGGCTGGTTTCTGGCACATGTGATGAGTCTGTAACAGATTGGCAGTGACTCTACTTCACTATGAGACCCAAGCATTCAGCACAGCTTTTAAATATTAACGGTCATGATGGCATAAAGAAACAGAACACAGAAACACATGCGGGCTCTTAAAGTTTCTAACTAGATTGACGGCCTCTTTCATTCATAATTTATTAGTTCAAGCAAGGAAAACAGTCAAGCCTAATGTCAATATGGTAGTGAATACGTGTAAATGATCCTATCTACTACAATGAACATACTAGCAATAGTATCATATAGATATATCGCTCTTCATTATATATCTTGTATGTTCTATACACATTACTTCATTTCATCCTTATATTAATCCTGTGAAGACAAAGTGTATGTCATTATCTCCATTTAATATTCTTAAAAGCTGAGTTAAAAGAAATGTGGAGTCTGGCAAGATGACAGAGTAGAAAGCACTTGGAATCCATCTCCCCTCTAAAACAATAATTGTACTGAAGAATCCGATGTGACTATTTTGATAAACTTTTTAGTCAATTGAAAGCTTGCCACTTTGAGAGGAAGGCTTGGTTGGTAAATTGCAATACTTTCAGTCAATTTCAGCTTTCAGTTCAGCAGCAGCTACCCATTCCTTACCCCAGTCCAAAGGCAAGCACATATTCCTGATGCAGCTTACATGAAGCTTGTAGAAACCAGGGTGGGTAATAAACACCCTCTCCTCCAATATCTGGATCTGTATTCTGATAAATGATGGCTATTTATAATCATGGAGGTACAGAAACAGAAGAGAGTAGACACTGTTGCATCCCCACATAATTGCAAGCCACTACCCATCCGATGGAAGTGGATTTCAGGGCATTTAATAGCAAGTACCCTTCCCCTCTTTATTTTTCTCTTTTTCACCTTTTGTGAAGCTCTACATTAAATACCAATGTTCAAAAGCAACAACATGCATTGGAGAAATTAGAAACTCACTGTGCGTGACCAGGGAACGATGATGCAGGCTCAAAAAAAAAAAAAAAAAAAAAAAAAAGAAGTTCACACTTCAGCCTGACCCTCAGCATATAGACAGCCTACAAAAATTAAAACAAATCAAAACAAAAGCGTAAAAAAGCAAACTCTGATAAAAAAGGAGAATATGACTTCCACAGCTTCCACATTATTACATTCACATGTCAAGTTTCCAACAACAACAAAATCACAATGAATAAAAAGAGATAGGGAAATAAGGTCCTTTTAAAGGAAAAAAGTAAGCTAACATAACTGTCCCCAAGAAAGACCAGATGGCAAACATAGACAAAGACTTTATTTATTTATTTATTTATTTATTTATTTATTTATTTATTTATTTTTCTTATACTTTAAGTTCTAGGGTACATGTGCACAACATGCAGGTTTGTTACATATGTATACATAGTCCATGTTGGTGTGCTGCAACCATTAACTCATCATTTACATTATGTATAACTCCTAATGCTATGCCCCTCCTCCCCCCACACCATGACAAGCCCCGGTGTGTGATGTTCCCCTTCCTGTGTCCAAGTGTTTTCATTGTTCAATTACTACCTATGAGTGAGAACATGCAGTGTTTGTTTTTTTGTCCTTGCAATAGTTTGCTGAGAATGATGGTTTCCAGCTTCATCCATGTCCCTACAAAGGACATGAACTCATCCTTTTTTCTGGCTGCATAGTATTCCATGGTGTATATGTGCCACATTTTCTTAATCCAGTCTATCAAAAACCGTAAAAACCCTAGAAGAAAACCTAGGCAATGCCATTCAGGACATAGGCATGGGAAAGGACTTCATATCTAAAACATCAAAAGTAATGGCAACAAAAGCCAAAAGTGACAAATGGGATCCAATTAAACTAAAGGGCTTCTGTACATCAAAATAAACTACCATCAGAGTGAACAGGCAATCTACAGAATGGGAGAGAATTTTTGCAATCTACTCATTTGACAAAGGGCTAATATCCAGAATCTACAAAAAACTCAAACAAATTTACAAGAGAAAAACAAAAAACCCCATCAAAAAGTGGGCGAAGGATATGAAGAGACACTTCTCAAAAGAAGACATTTATGTAGCCAACAGACACATGAAAAAATGCTCTTCATCACTGGTCATCAGACAAATGCAAATCAAAACCACAATGAGATACCATCTCACACCAGTTAGACAAAGACTTTAAAACAGTTATCTTAAAGATGTTCAAAGAGCTAAAAAAAAAAAAATGATGTGAAGAAAGTCAATAAAATGATGAATGAACAAAATGAAAGATCAATAAAAATAGCAACAATGAAGTAAAAATGAAATTTGGAGCTGAAAATTACAATTGATGAAATAAAAAAATCACTAGAGGTATTCAAAGAGTGGTGTAAACAGACAGAAGAAAAAAATCAATTAATTGAAGATAAAACTGAAATTATCAATATGAGAAACAGAAAAGAGTAAACAGAACCTGAGGGATCTATGGGACAACACCAAGTAGACCAACATACACAAAGAAAATAAAGAGACAGAGGTAATATTTAAAGAAAATACAGTTGAAAACTTTCCAAATTTGATGAATGACATGAATACAAAATCCAAGAGGAGGCTCAACAAAATCCAATTAGGATGTCCTAAAAATTAGTCACATTGAGACACATTATAATCAAACAGTAAAAAGCCAAAGAAAGAATTGTAAAAGAACAAGAGAGAAAGGACTTGTCACATACAAGAGATTCTAAGTAAGATTGACATCAGATTCCTCATCAAAAACTTTGGAGGCCAGAAGGGAGTGGGCTAAAATATTCAAAGTGTTAAAGGTAAAAACAGAAACAAAAAAAAATGTCAACCAACAATCTTGCAACCACTAAAACTCTTCTTAAAATATACACAAAAAATAAGATATTCCCAGACAAAGCTGAGGGTCTATTTTCTTTCCACTAGACCTTCCCTGCAAGAAATCATAGAGTTTTACAAGTTGAAATGACAGGACACTAGACAGAACTTGAAGCTACATGAAGAATTAAAGATATTAGTAAAAGTAAACACATAGGTGTTTGTAAAATTGAGTCGGTATTATTGTAAGAATGGTACATAACTTTATGTTTTCTATATGACTCAAGAAACTAATACATTAAAAACCTAGTCGAAAAGCTAGCATTATAGTAACTGTGATTTGTAACTTCACTTTTTAGTTAAAATTTAAAATATTAATGCATTTAATAACCATATTAGTGTATGATTTTTATAAACAGAATTACAGAGATGTAATTTTGTGATATCAATAACTGAAAGGAGTGGCAACATAACTGTAAATGAGCTAAGTTGTTCTATGTAATTGTAGTTAAGTTGGTTTAAACACAAATTAAAGTGTTGGGGCCAGGCACAGTGGCTCACGCCTGTAATCCCAGCATTTTGGGAAGCCAAGGCAGGCGGATCACGAGGTCAGGAGATTGAGACCATCCTGGCTAACACAGTGAAACCCTGTCTCTGCTAAAAATACAAAAAATTAGCTGGGTGAGGTGGTGGGCACCTGTAGTTCCAGCTACTTGGGAGGCTGAGGCAGAAGAATGGCATGAACCCGGGAGGCGGAGCTTGCAGTGAGCTGAGATCGCACCACTGCATTCCAGCCTGGGCAACAGAGTAAGACTCTGTCTCAATAAATAAATAAATAAATAAATAAAACAAATTAAAATGTTATAACTTTAAAATATTATATGCAATATCCATGGAAATCACAAAAACATACATAGTTACAGAATATACATAAAATGAATTGAGAAAAGAATTAAAATATTTTACTATAAAAAATTAACTAAGTATGCAAAAGACAGCAATGCAAAAAACGAGGGACAAGAAAAAGCTGTAAGACACATAGAAAACAAATAGCACAATGACAGACATCTTTTTTTAACATTGTAAGTCACTTTAATTTTTTAATTTTTAGTTGACATGTAAGAATTGTCCATAATTATGTGGTCCAGCATAATATTTGTATACATGTGTATAATATGTAATGAAAGTTAATTAGCATATTTATTACCTGGAACATTTATCATTTCTTTGTGTTGCAAATATTAAAAACCCTCTCTTCTAACTTTTTAAACATACACTAAATTATTGTTAGCTATGCTTACCCTACAGTGCTACAGAACACTAAAATTTATTCTTGCCAACTAGCTACAAATTTATAGCCATTAACTAACCTCTCCCTGTGATCCCCTCCCTCCACCATTTCCAGTCTCTAATAACCACAATTATACTTTCTACTTCCATTAGCTCAGTGTATCTTTTTACCTCCCATATACGAGTGAGAACATGTAGTACTTGTTTCTGTTCTGCATTAAGTTATTCTTTTCCAGTAATTTCTTTAAATGTAAATGGATTAAATTCTCTGATATGGTTTGAGTATTTGTCCCCTCCAAATCTCATGCTGAGACGTGATCCCTAGTGTTGGAGATGGGGTGTTTGGGAGGTGTTTGGTCATGGGAGGTGTTTGGTCATGGACGTGTATCCCTCATGCACGGGTTGATGCCCTCCCTTCAGCAGTGAGTGTAATCTCCCTCTATTAGTTCACACAATATTTGGTTGTTTAAAAGAGCATGACACCTCTCTTGCCTCTCTCTTGCTCACTCTCATGCCAACTCCCCCTGCCTCTAGCTATGAATAAAAGCCTCATCGGGCCGCACCAGAAACCAAGCAGAAGTTGGTGTCACGCTTCTTGTAAAGCCTACAGAACTATGAGTCAAATAAACTTATTTTCTTTGTAAAATACTCAACCTTACCTATTCCTTTACAGAAATACAAACAGACTAATAAACTCCCTCTGAAAAGACAGAGATTAGAAATACGGATTTTTAAAAATGAGCCAGCTATATGCTATCTACAAGAGACTTACTTGATATCCAAAAACTTAATTTGAATATGACACCAAAGGCATAGGCAATCAAAGAAAAAGTAAACAATTTAAATCTTATGAAAATTAAAATCCACATTAAAGGACACTATCAACAGAGGAAAAAGGCAACCTACAAAATAGGAGAAAATATTTGCAACTCATATGTCTGAATGAGGATTGAGATTGAGAACACATAAAGAACCCCTACAATGCAACAACGCAAAAAGCAAACATTTATTCGAAAATGGGCAAAGAACTTGAAAAGATGTTTCTCCAAAGAAGATATACAAATGGCCAACAAGCGCATGAAAAGATGCTCAACATCACTAATCTTCGGGGAATTTCAGATCAAAACTACAATGAGCTACCACATCTCACCAATTAGGATGATTATTATATTTATAAATAAATGTGAAAAAAAGTGTTGATGAGAATATGGACAATTGGAACCCTGTGCACTGAACGCTTCCAAAGTCAAATAGCTAGCAAGAGACTGGTAAAGGGTAAAATGTTTTCCTCCCCCAAATGACCAGGTTTGGATCATACTCCTGAAAGACAGTCGTGGATGCCATAATCCCAAATGTTGAAATCTCAAAATATTAAAATCTTTAAAGTCTAAATTCGTAATGTCCAAAATTTCAAAATCATAACCACAGGAGAGTTGTATCATGTTAGGGAGAAATATTACTTTTTTATTGCCTTACTTTTGAAATTAAATATGATTTAAAGATTTGTGTATTTGTGCCAAGTTGACCAGGGGTAAGCTTGTGAACTTAATTTTAGATGTCAATTTAACTGGATTAAGGAAAACTTAGAAACCTGGTAAAGCAGTATTTTGGGTGTGTTTTCTGGACTATTTCCCCCACAATTGCCCATAATCTGTCTTTATAATACACTTGTTTTATATCAAATTTTGGTTTTCATTTTTTTCTTTTCCTTTTCTTTAGATTTTTCCACTAAATTGTCTGTATTATTTTTCACAATGTGCTATGCTATGTATTTCGCTTTCACATCATCTCCAATACTGGAGAGATAAATTATGTAGAGACTTTTAGAGAGTTCTAATTGTTTCATTCCTTCTTCTTCTTTTTTTTTTTTTTGCAAATTTGACTCCTCAAAATATATTATCAAAACACTGACTTTATGTTTAAGCCTTGTGTATGTACATAAAAACATTGAAACTTCCTCAGTTAATAAAGAGATGTCTTTTTTTGTACATCTACATTTGTGAAAAGCATAATTTTTCAAGATCTTACCTTTTTTTGGTGACTGCAAATGCAGAGGTGATCCACTGCAGCTTTTGATAGATACTGTTAAAAGACTTAAGCTGTTCCTCACAGCGTTTCAGATAACCAGAGTTATAGAGCTGAGTACACATAATTACTAACCATAGCTATATGCATTTATACACTTTCCTTTTTAGACTATTTCTTTATTACTATGGTTCCTCTGCTTATAACTGTTATACCCGTATGACTCTCATTTGTATACCTGAATGTTTTACGTTTGCAAAAATATGCGTGTTATTATTACTGATTTTATTGTGTAAAGTGGCCTATGAACTGTTTCATTGTGTTTTTACATGCTTCTTAAAAAATTCACTTTGTAAATGTATGTAAATATATTTTTTAAAAATTATTATTATTGTTTTCACAATTATATTTTGGAGATTTTGATCCTTTGGAATTTTTTTTGGAAGGATAAAATCCCCCACATAATCACATAATTAGGAAAGGGAAACCAGAGTTCACTATGAATGAATCACCTAGTGTTCAGATTCTATTGCTGTGAATTCTAAATGTTGGGTAAATTTATACCAGTTATAATCTCTCAAAAAGTACATCTGTTTCCTCATTGGTTATAATACTATATATTTTATTTCTGTATTGCTTCAAAATTTCCAGATAATCTGAGGACTGTTGCACTAATGTGATTTGGAGTAAAATAGAAGTATGTAGGCAGTAGCATTTTTACACATTCCCTGAAAAAGTGGTTCAGATGAATCCTTTGGGTTGCATAATTAGATAAATGTACAATAGAAATGAGAAAGTAAGTAATTCTTCTAACATTACTTAAACAAAAGGCTTTTCTTGAGCAGAAAAGCTCTACTGAAGTCTTGTATCCTAACTACATATATTTGGAACAATGTGATTAAAAAAAAAACAGTTAATATACTCAGACTCTCCTTCTTTACCCCTTTCTCCCATGAGTTTTATAGTTTCACCAACACTGGATCTACTATGCTATAATTCTAATCTGATTATTCGATGAGTAAACAGGTCAGAATTACAACACTGTAGAACAACAGACTGCATTCTTTACTGTTTATCAAATTAAAATGTAATACTAGTAAAAACACAAGGATTTTTTTATCATAAATTTTAATTATTAAAGCTTTCGTACTTGAAAAAGAAAAACCTTAACCAATTTAGCCCACTTAATCCCCAATTAATATAACTAAGCATACAGTTCAAAGAGTGGGACAAATTTAACTTCTGTAAACTTATTCACCTTGTTCTTTTTTGTTTATATAAGAAACTACATGCCAAATATTTTTGTAACTAAGAAAAATCCTAAATTATCAGTCATACCTTCTTGAACAGAAATTCAGCATTTTAGAAACTCAAAATCTGAGAGCTGCTCAGGCATATCTGAGTGTAACTTATGACATAATTAGCACCAGAATGTCAACAAAATAAATCCTGCTCCTTAGCCAGTTCCTCCATAAATCACTTGCTTCTAAGGTAGTTATACTTAAATCCAAACTTGTGAAATGCTTTTTAATTTTGCCTCTTTAGAAGTCAAAAATTACAAATGGCATTAGAAGTCAATGCCAGTACTTTCCACAAATTATCCTCCACTGATGTGAACTTTAATGTGACTAGACACAGAGTTTAAGTATGGCCCTACCAATATATTCCTCAGAGGAATTAAAGTCCCATTATAAAAATATTCATTAGGAACCATATGTATCCATCATTATAATTCTGCTGAGTTCAGTGCTCCAAGACACTAGTTCTGAATCCCAGAATGGTGCTTCTTTAATGAAGCAACTGCTGAGGGGCACAAATCCAGTGGGATACCTCTGTTAGCAAAAATAGAAGTTCAACAAAATTGCCTCTATGACTGTAATCATTGCTTGCAATGATTCCACAACTGATTATTATTTCATGAGGTTTAAAATTTGATTTTATATTTGACAGACCAAGTTAAAACTTTTTTTTCCTTCTTTTTAGAAACATTCTATTGATATATAATGATTGTACATATTTGGGGAGTATGTGTGATATTTTGGTACATTTATACAATGCCTAATGATCAAATCAGGGTAATGGGGATATCTGTTACTTCAGATATTCATTTTTTCTTATGTTAGGAACATTCTAATTATTCTCTTCTAGCTATTTTTAACTATGCAATAAATTATTGTTAACTATAATCCCTATATTGTGCTATCGACCACTAACACTTACCTATTCCACCTATCTAACTGTATTTTTGTATCCTTTTTAACCAACTCTCTTTATTCTCCCTTCTCTTTTCTTCCCAGCCTCTAGTAACCAGCAATAACTTAATAAAGGCTTTACATTTCTGTAAAACATTTATACTCGTTATTTTTAAATATTGAGAAATAGGCTTCAATTAAACAAATATACTCACTTGCATATTTGAAGAATTAGAAATATTTAGATGTCATTTACCAAGTAGACTGCTACACATATAGAAAATTTTCTATAATAAATATATTTATTATAGTTTCGAATGGCACAATCATCTTAGTTTCGAATGGCACAATCATCTTAGATACATTCAGTGAGTATGGATTATTATCCTTTGAGAATTTATAGTTCTTATTTTGAAATACTATTTTTTTAAATCTATAAGACAGTTTGGTTAAAATATTATTTAAGTATTTTTACATTATTTTATTTAAAATATTTTATACTTATATAACTATGTTTTGTTTAAATACTTTAAATTATATATATATATTTATAATATAAATCTTATTTAATGTAAAAAATTATGTAATGAAGACAATTATTCAGTTTGTGACCTTAAGGTGAGTCCTAGGTGCAAGAGAATTGGGGAAACTGACCCAAGCCTGGAGGGTCAATGGTGACTTCCTGAGAGTTCATATTAAAAACAAGGAAACAGCAAACACGAAGCTCTAAAAGCCAGATAATTTTATATATAAACAAATAAACAGAGAATAAAAACTTGAAAGCAATTTAAGATGACTAGAGGAAAAAAGCTGTAAGAAGGAAAATTAATAGAAGTTTTTATTTGATATAATATTTACTCTGTGTACCTAATATATAACAAGTAGACAAAAAAAAAAAAATGGAAAAGTACTTAGAAATCCATGGGTCAAGCTTGTAGAAGGACCTCAGCATATGTTAATTTACACCTTTCATCAAAATGCAATAAAGATAAACTGAGATAAAAAGCTAACTCTTTCTTTCAATAATGAAGGGTGGTTACTGAGGGAAGATAGGAGTTGGCATTCAAGGGTATAGTTTTGGGGAGGAAACAGCATAGAATAATAATGATAATAATAATAGGTTACACAATTTGCTATGAGCCTGGTACTTTTCTAAGAACTTTAAAAGAATTAATCGTTTAACCCTCATGAGAAACCCTGTGAGATATGTACTATTATCTCTCTCAGGTCTGGATGAGGAAAAAAAGAGAACAGGAAATAATAATAATTTGCCTACATAGCTGAGTCTGAGTTTGAAAGCAAGCTTAAGTAGTTCTGTGTTTGCATCTCAACTCTACCATCTACCATCTGTATGGTTCTGAGTAAGTAGCTAACCTCTCTGAGCCTAAATTATCTCACATTAAAAACAGGGGGGGATAGCAGGAAAATTATGACAAAATTTTAAAAATCATTATGTGCCTTCTAAGTCCCCAATAAAATATTAGTTCTCTTTCTACAATAAGTATGGCTCTCATTTATTTATTCTTTACTTGTGTACTGACTCTAACAAAATACTTAGCCAAAGACAATGAAAGACACCTCAGAATGTTAACACTCACTACTGCTGAGATAAAAAATATGAGTAGGCTGGTATGAAGTAAGAGATATTTCTGATGACCAAGGCCAAGCCCTTCAATTGGTCTTGATCCTTTGGGGGAAATATAAGAAGTAAAAGGAAACTCACAAAAAGCTGAGAATAAGCTCTACTATTTTCCAGACCCCAAATCATCCAGTAGTATAGATGAGTAGAATTTGCAGATATTAAGCATTTAACACATCCTAGTTTATTTAGACCACTTAGCCAAGTCATACAACAGGTACCCCAGACATGTCACACATCTTTTAAGTACCTTACAAGTTCTCTATTACTCAGGCTCAATAAACTCCTTTTCATTGTAATCTTAAACCATATATGTAATTTCACTTTTGTTTTTATCTTTTAGGCCTTCTGGTATTCCTACTCTATATTCCATCCACTTGGGGTCACTCTGATTGTGCCCTTATTTTGTGTTTATTTCCACTTCCTCCATTATGTTTTATTTCAACATCAAAAATATGGAATAAGACTCTATAACTTTGATAAACAGGAGCACCTCAGAAATTTTAATAGTCTGTAACCTGTTCTTGTCTTGATGATCAGGGCAATTTCAAACAGAACTCTAAAGTCTATCTTGTTAGTCCACAGGTCATGCCACACTATCTACAAAGCCATCAAATAAAATGTAATTTATATAATACATACTCTACCATCTACCATTATTTTAATAGGGAAATTTTTAAAGTTCATGAAAAACTGAATTTAAAAAAAATTAATTTTATTTCCCAACATGAACTCAATTTATATAGAACACGTTTTATAACCAATAAAACCAGCTATTCAGTCTATCCTTAAAGAACTGAGGGTGGGCTGAGCACACACTTTGGGAGGCCGAGGTGGGCTGATTATGAGGTCAAGAGATCGAGACCATTTGACCAACATGGTGAAACTCCATCTCTACTAAAAATACAAAAATTAGCTGGGTGTGGTGGTGGATGCCTATAGTCCCAGCTACTCAGGAGGCTGAGGCAAGAGAATCGCTTGAACTCGGAAGGCGGAGGTTGGAGTGAGCCGAGATTGTGCCACTGCATTCCATCCTGGCAACAGAGCAAGACTCCGTCTAAAAAAAAAAAAAAAAAAAGAACTGAGGGTGGTCCTGGAAATTTAAAAAGGTCAATACAGACTTTTGTACATTATGACCTGAAAAAAAAAGTGTTTTTTACTGATGTTTTTATGTTAAGAAACAAAAGGAAATCAAAAAGAACTAAATTAGAACTATAAGGTGGATGCCTAATGATTTCCCATCAAATCTCTTGCAAAATCCTCTGTGTTAAATGAGAGGAATGTGCAGGAGCATTGTCATGATAGAGAAGAACTCTGGTGAGGCTATCCTGGGCATTATTCTGTTAAAATTTTGGCTGGCTTTCTCAAAACACTCCCATAATAGGCAGATGTTATAATTATTTGATCCTCCATAAAGGCAATATGTGAAATGCCTTGAGCATCCCAAAACACTGTTTTCATTACTTTTGCTTTTGACTACTCCAGTTTTGCCTTGACTAGACTACTTTCACTTTTTGGTAGCCATTACTTTGACTGGACTTTGTCTTCAGTATGGTACTTTAAGCCATGTTTCATCTCCTCTTACAGTTCTTCAAGAAATACTTCAAGATCTTGATCCCACTTAAAAAAAAAAATGTAATTGAAAGCTCTGCTCTTGCCTGAAGCTGATCTGGGTGCAATAATTTTGGTACCCACTGACAGGAGTTTGCTCAACTTTAATTTTTTGGTCAGAATTGTATGAGCTGAACCAATTAAGCTGTCTATGGTGTTTCTTATTATTTGTGCTGTACATGGTTGGTCCTCTTGAATCAGAACACAAATAAGATGATTTTTTTTTCCCCTCACAAATTGATGTGGATGGTCTGCTGCTATGGATGCTATGGACTAAATCTTCAACATTGTTTTGTTTCTTCTTAAAACAAGTTACCCATTTGTAAACTGCTGATTTAGGGGGGGTTGGAGGCATTGTTTCCATTAACTTTACATGAAGCATCAATGATTTCACCATTATTCTTCCACCCAAGCTTTACTATAAATTTGATGATAGTTCTTACCTCCATTTTAGCACAATTCATGTTGCTCTGATTGGGGCCTTTTTCAAATCGATATCTCATCCTTCTTTCTACCTCAGACTAGATCCTATTCAGACATGTTATAAGTTAGAACAAGTTTATTTTGGTGCAGAAAATTTTAAATCCATGTATAATTTTTTTCATAATATGCATTTTCCATGAACTTTATAAAGTCTCTTATGTCTCTTAACATAAGATACTGTTTTTATTTCTGCATGTTATTTTTTACATTCTATTTTTTGTTGTTATTAATAACAAAGAAGAAAACTCAAGAGATAATTCTGATATGTACTCAAGTTTAAAAACCATGGCTTTACATAAAAATTTGACATAAAAAAGAGAAAATGGGCAGCAAATGTTTGTAAGCTGAGAGAAGGTAGTTTCTAAGTTTTGCACTGTTCAGAGAAATTCACCTTCAACAGCAAAACATTTTCCCACTGTTTTATAATTATTATCTATAAAATATCATTGTGAGCCTTTGCAGTAAATTCTTTAATTTTATGTTGCTTCAGCATCTATTCTGAGTACAAGTTTAACTTTCTCATACCAGAAGCAGTGCTTAGTCTCCTTTGACACAGCTTCCAGTTAAATGTCACAGCCAAATGGCTCCAGTTGGTGCCTAGAAGTAAGAACTTAGAGGCATCTCTCCCATCTAGCATTCTGGGCTCCCACTTTCCTGCTGCTTTATTTAATAAACCTTACAATTATTTGCCCAATAACTTAGACTAATTCAAATCCTGTTCCCTTGCATATACTGCAAGTGGCAAAGATGTTTCTCTCTCTCACTTCCTGATTCTTTATTTTTACCTTGCATGACCTGGGGGACAAAGGACTGCCAAATTATACCCTCCTTGCCCAAGAGATGTAAGTCAAAAACTTTGAACTTGTTTTTGTTGTGGTGGTGCATTGAATTTGTGCCTTCCATTTGAAAAACTAGGGGCTGCCCCAGGCTGGTTTTACCCCAGCCTACCAGAAAAAGGGGAGGGAGTGATGACACAAGTTTGGCTTCCAGAGTCAGAGTGATGGTCAGGCAGACCTAAACTGAATACAAGCCAGATAAGAGCCACAAGTTTGTCTGTCAGTGTAAACAAGTTCCCTGTATGAGGGATCCTTGGTAGAGAGTCCCACAATCACAAGGAAACATTAGGCTACTTGCCAGGTAAATGAATTATCCCAGGAAAGGCACTGTAGACACCCACATCTAGCTCCTCTTCATACCCCAGTTTTGCTGAGGGCTCTCAAAACATCCTTTAACTTGCATATTCTCATGTAATCCTTACAGCATTATAAGGTATACATTTTTATTACTCTCATTTTACAGATGAAAAAAATGGCAAAGATTAAGAAATGCTCCCAAGTCTATACACCTAGCAAGTATTGAAATCATTGTAAATGCAGTTTCTCTGACTCAAGACACAGAATTTTCAAACAGTATATAAGAACAGCATATTTGACAACATGAAAAATGGCAAAAAAACACAATCTGGAATGAGAAAACCCATATTTTACTTTCAAATTTCCCATTTAGTAACTGAGTATTCATGGAAAAACTCACTATCCCTAAGTAAATCTCAGTATTTTCATTTCTTTAGAAAATACAATGTATGAGGTTGTGCATTCACTAAGATAACAGTGGAGGTAATAACAAATGTCAGTGGTTTAATAATACAAAAGTTTACTTCTCATTTACCTAAAGTCCAGAGATTTTTCTGATCAGCAGGTAGTTCTAGTCCAAAAAGGGTTTCAGTATCTTTCTATGCTGTGACAATACCAACGCCCAGCTCCAATGTTCTTCCTACTATTTGTCTCTATTCTACCCAGATAAATTAACATAGAGTATCATTATAAGATATATTTTTACCATACATATCACTCACTGACTAGAACTCAATCACACGGTTATTCCTAATTTCTATGTAGTCTTCAAAATGTAGTGTGTCTATGTTCCCAAGAAGAAAAGGTAACAGCTTTGACCTGAGTCAGCAATCTCCTCCTATAAAGTGTATATGTAAAAATCCATTTCTTGGATAACTAGTCATTAGTTGTTGTTATTATTGTCATGTTAAGCCTTCAGTGCCCTTGGAAGTGCTGAACTTTTAAACCAATATGTAGGATTCAAGAGTATAAACCTTTGTGGAGCTAGCCAATACTGAAACAAAGAGGGCATTTTAATATAGAAAATGCAAAACAAAAAGTGAATTACCTTGAGTACAGCTACATGGCATTTCTCCAAAACAAAATGTCTTTTTTTTTTTTTTTGGCTAAACTAAGGTTAAGTAACCATCTGGAGAGAATCCCGAAGCAGGAGGGTGTGCTACATAAAGATCTTTGTCTCTTTTATTACAAACTACCCCATTTGCATTCCAAATACCTGCAACTGATCTAATTAAAGCCTGAAGAGGGAAAAAGAGAAAAGAGATGATTTAATTCAACATATAATTATTACAGAACTGGGCACCTTTTTTCAATTGAAAAAACAATGAATAACTTTTCATATACGAATTGAATAACTCCAGTTGAACCAATATTTTTAAAAATGATACATACACTCATATGCCCACTAAAGAGACAAAAATGGTATTCAGAATATTTAACTGGCTGAGTATTTTCTCACTCCCTGAGAGATTATCTCTCTACATTGAAATATCTATAGAGAGATAACTTTACAAAATGTGCACATATCCACAAATTTTCAAAGAATCTGAGACTATTTATAAAGTCTAATACCAACAAAAAGATGATTATATCTTAATAGATTAACAAATAATATGGAACTGAATTGAGGTGCTCTCAAAAGCCAGACTAAGGCTTTACTCTAAAATCTAAACTAGTACCTGTATCCACATTAGAAGATTAGTAATCTGTGAGAGTAGAATAAGATGCTGTGCTTAAGTGTACGATGGACTAGTTTGGCAAAATTCAGCATTCTAAACCTTGTGATTTGGAAATTTACTGATTATCATCATGCAGAAAACAGATGTATGCTCTGCATGGAAACAGGGTACAATAGTAAAAAATGTTGACTAATTATGAGTGTCAGGAGAGAGAGAAAGAAATACAAGTTTGTTGTCCCTACTCATGAAGGGGTGGCCTGCCCCTCCACACCTGTGGGCGTTTCTCATTAGGTAGAACGAGAGACTCCAGAAAAGAAATGAGACACAGAGACAAAGTATAGAGAAAGACAAAGTATAGAGAAAGAAAAAGTGGGCCCAGGGGACCGGCGCTCAGAATACAGAGGACCCGGGCCAGCACGAGTCTCTGAGTTCCCTCAGTATTTATTGATCATTATCTTTACCATTTTAGAAAAGGGAAGTGGCAAGATAATAGGGTCATAGTAGGGAGAAAGTCAGCAGAAAGACATGTGAATAAAGATCTCTGTGACATGAATAAGTTTAAGGAAAAGTGCTGTGCCTTAATATGCATATGTAAACATCTCCATAAACCTTTTTAGTGCATAAAGAGCAGTATTGCCACTAGCACATCCCACCTTCAGCCCCAAGGCGGTTTTCTCCCATCTTGGTAAATAGAACATACAATCAGGTTTTTTTTTTCTTTCTTTTATTATTATTATTATTATTATTATTATTATACTTTAAGTTCTAGGGTACATGTGCATAACGTGCAGGTTGTTTGTTACATATGTATACTTGTGCCATGTTGCTGTGTTGCACCCATCAACTCGTCAGCACCCATCAACTCGTCATTTACATCAGGTATAACTCCCAATGCAATCCCTCCCCCCTCCCCGCGATAGGTCCCGGTGTGTGATGTTCCCCTTCCCGAGTCAAAGTGATCTCATTGTTCAGTTCCCACCTATGAGTGAGAACATGCGGTGTTTGGTTTTCTGTTCTTGTGATAGTTTGCTAAGAATGATGGTTTCCAGCTGCATCCATGTCCCTACAAAGGACACAAACTCATCCTTTTTTATGGCTGCATAGTATTCCATGGTGTATATGTGCCACATTTTCTCATACCGAGATGTTCCATTGCCCAGGGACCAGCAGGAGACAGATGCTTTTCTCTATCTCAACTGCCAAGAGGCCTTCTTTCCTCTTATACTAGTCCTCCTCAGCACAGACCCTTCACGGGGTGTCAGGCTGGGGGACGATTAGGTCTTTCCCTTCCCACGAGGCCATATTTCAGACTATCACCTTGGACAATACCTAGCTTTCCTCGGCAGAGGTCCCTGAGACCTTCCGCAGTGTATGTGTCCCTGGGTACTTGAGATTAAGAGAATGGTGATGACTTTTAACCAGCAAGCTGCCTTCAGGCACTTGTTTAACAAAGCACAGCCCGCACAGCCCAAATCTGTTAAACCTTGAGTCACCACAGCACATGTCTCTTGCAAGGACAGTGTTGGGGGTAGGGTTACAGATTAACAGCTTCTCAAATACAAAACAAAATGGAGTCTCTTATGTCTACTTCTTTCTATATAGACACAGTAACAGTCTGATCGCTCTTTCTTTTCTCTACACACTCAGTTTAGCATTTTAACATTGTTCAAGATGGACGGAGTTCTGGCTAATCTTAGGTAAACAATCAGATTGCAAAAGTTAGATTACCTTACCTGAGAGATACTTAAATCAGTTAATTTACTTCTTGTTCTCTATTCAAACTTCTTAGAACTTTTCTTTCAATGTGTTTTCCCTAGGGAGAGAGAACATGATGAAGAGCCCCAAACACTGAGTCTCTTGACAGTTTTTGCTGTAAAAATGAACAATGACATATTTCTTTATCTATGTCATTGGTTTATAACTATCAGTCTCTGTGAAATTGATTAATGTGAGTCTGTCCACAGAGACAGCTTGCATCTTAAAGTGCAAACAAATTGAACTTGGAAGACTGTAATCTAGTCTATGCCTTATGACAAATTCTCTAAGGCAAATGCAACTGAGTTTTGGAGCAACCAGCTCCTCCTGCACATATAACATAACCTGGTTCTAGTGTCCTGCTTTCTTAGAAAATCTTGGTTGCAAAATTTTGTTTCATAATTTTCTAAATTTCTTCAACCTGGACATTTAATTCTAGATTATTGTGAGACTATTTAATTTACGGGTCATTTAAGTTCTAGATTGTTTTCCTCTTCTCTTTCTTGATTCTTAGTTGAGGGCATGAGTGTATAAAATAGAAAATGAGGAAAATATTGGATTGTTAGCAAATAGCAGGGACTTCATCTAGGTCCTGTTGCCCACCATATAGAAAGCCAATCACTGAGACAATAAGTATTGCCAGGGAAGAAAGGTTTATTCAGGTGGTGCATTCAATGAGATGGGAGGTAAGTCACAAACCCATCACCTCAACTGACTGAAATTAGAAGTTAATATAGTGGAGGAAGAATGTTAACTATGTGTGGGAAAACAAAATTAGGAAGCAGTAAAGAAAAGGAGTTGGTTCACAGGCAGTAGGTTGTCAGTTAGGCAATCATAATGGATTAGGGGTCTGGCATCTTACTATTCAGATGCAGTGATCTGGTGAGTTTCAGTTCCTTGACACTGTCTGGGAGGCCTGATGGTTGGTTTCCTGAGGAAGAAACTCATATAAAACAAATGTAAGTTTTTCAGGTTTCAAGACTGGAAGGGTCAATTTCTAGGTATATCCAAAATAAACCACAAACAACAGTTCTATGGGACAATTGATCTGGTTTCAGAATGATTACTAAGTGAAATTAGTATATGTTTTATCTTACTAAAAGATTAAATAGAAAAGTTGATTCCTATTTTTATATGTGTGGTTACATTTTAGTATTATTATTTAATTTTGATTGTAGTTATATGTTTATTCCCAATGTCATCTGTAATTTTTGGTCATCAAAACAATTTTTAGTATACATATAAAAGCTATTTTATATCATCATATATCCTGGTTGCAGAAGCATCTGGAGGTCTCTCAGTAAGTTAGATAACCCATGCCTTGCCTTCATCCAAACTAAGGTAAATCAACTTTACAATTTATTGGCTGTAAAACCTCTGTAAGTCATTTGAATTTTCTGTTCTCCAATTTGAGTATATAAAGCATGTGTTGGAGTATGCATGGTATGTGAAATATTTTTTAAAGTGTCTTTGTTCTGTAAATAATATATTCCTTTCTAATGAGTGAGATCAGATTTGTATAACCTTCCTAAACTAAGTTTGTATCATAAAGGGGGTGTTGAATTTTATCAAATGCTTTTTCAGCATCACTTTAAGTGATCACATGGTTTTCATTCTCATTCTGTTGACACAATGTATCACATTGATTGATTTGCATATGTGGATTCATTCTTACATCCCAGGGGTAAATCCTAGAAGGTCATGATGAATGATCTTTTTAATGTACTGTTGAATTCAATTTGCCAAGATTATATTGAGTATTTTTACATCAATATTCATCATAGGTATTGGCATGTAGGTTTTTTTTTTTTTTTTTTTTTTTTAATGTGGTTTTGTCTGATTTTGGTGACAGGGTAACACTGACCTCCTAGAATGAGTTTGGAAGTATTTCATTCTCCTCTGTTTTTTGAAATAGTTTGAGTAGGATTAATATTAGCACTTTTTTAAATGTTTGGTAGAATTTGGCAGTGAAGCCATCAGGTTGTCTTTATTGGGACACGTTTTATTATGGCTTCAATCTTGTTGCTTGTTACTGGTTTGTTCAGGTTTTTTATTTCTTCACGTTTTGACCTTGGTAGCTTTTATGTGTTTAAGAATTTGTCCATTTCTCTAGAACTCCCATTTACTGACATATAGTTGCTCATGGTAACCACTAATGATTCCTTGAACTACTATGGTATCATTTATAAGGTCTTCTTTTTTCATTTCTGATTTTATTTACTTGGATCTTCTCTCTTTTTTCTTAGTCTGGCTCAAGATTTCTCAATTTTGTTTAGTTTTTTGAAGAATAATTTTTAGCTTCAGTGATCTTTGATGTGATTTTCTTCATTTCAATTTTATGTATTTATGTTCTGATTTTGTTAATGTTTTCCTTCTACTAATACTGGGTTTGGTTTGTTCTTGCAATTCTCATTAAGATGCATCATTTGGTTGCTTATTTGAAGCTTTCCTTCTTTCTGATATAGGCACTTATAGCTATAAACTTGGCTTTTATTACTGCTTTTGCTGTATCCCACAGTTTTTGCTGTTGTATTTCCATTATCATTTGTTTCAATAAATTTTTCTCAATTTCCTTCTTTAATTCTTTATTGACCCACTGGCCATTCAGAAGCATATTGTTTAACTTTCATGTATTCTTAAAGTTTGCAAAATTCCTCATTATTGATTTCTAATTTTATTTCATTGTGATCAGAAAACAGGCTTGATATTATTTTAATTCCTTCGAGTGTTTTATGACTTGTTTTGTGAACTTTGTGGCCTATCCTTGAGAATGATGATGTGTTGAGAAAAAGAATGTGTATTCTACAGTTATTGGACAAAATGTTCTGTAAATTCTATTAGATTCAATTGGTCTATGTTGCTGATTAAGTCTGATGTTTCTTTGTTTTTCTTCTGTCTGGAAGATATGTCCAATGCTGAACATGCAGTGGTGAAGTCTCTAGCTATTATTGTATTGTGTTCTATCTCTCTCTTTAGTTCCAATAATATTCGCTTTATATACCTGTGTGCTCCAATATTGGGTGCATATATATTTAAATTTGCTGTATCCTCTTGGTGGATTGAATCCTTTATCATTATACAGTGACCCTGTTTTCCTCTTCTTATAGTTTATCTTCAAAACTATTTTGTGTAATATAAGTACAGCTACTCCTTATCATCTTTTGGCTTCTATTGCTATGGAATACCCTTTCGATACTATTATTTTCAGTGTATATGTGTCTTTATAAGTGAAGTGTGTTTCTCATAGGCAAGAGACCAAAAAGTCCTATTTTTTAAATCCATTCAGCCACTCTGTGTCAATTGATTGGAGAGTTTAGTCCATTTCCATTCAATGTTACTATGACAAGTCAGGACTAAGGACTGACATTTTGTTATTTGTTTCCTGGTTGTTTTGTAGTCTTCTCTTTTTTCCTTTTTTCCTTCCCATCTTATTGAAGGTGATTTTCTTTAGTTATATAATTAGATTTATCATCTTTATTTTTTTGTGTATGCATTTTATGTGTTTTTTTTGTTTGAGGTTACCATGAGGCTTGAAAATACTGTCTTAAAACCCATCGTTTTAAGCTAGGAACAACTTAACTCTATTTGCATAACAAACAAGCAAAATTAAAACTAATAAATACTCTATGCCTTAACTTTATCCCCCTGTTTTTTAACTTTTTATTCTTTCCATTTGTATCTTATTGTATTGTCTATGTCTTGAAAAGTTGTTATTATTTTTTATTGTTTCCTCCTTTAGTCTTTCTCCTTAGGATAAGAGAAGCTTACACACCACAGTTACAGTGCTATAATATTCTGTGGGGATTTTTGGAATTAACAATTACCAGTGGATTATGCACCTTCTGGTGAATGCTTATTACTCATTAATATCCTTTTCTTTCTGATTGAAGTACTTCCTTTAGCACTTCTTATATGACAGGTCTTGTATTGGTGAAATTCCTTAGCTTTTGTTTATCTGGGAAAGTCTTTATTTCTCCTTCATGTTTGAAGTAGATTTTTACTGGAAATACTATTGTAGGGTAAACATGTTTTTTGTTTGTTTGTTTGTTTGTTTTTTCCTTCAGTTCTTTAAATATGTCATGCCATTTTCTCCTGGCCTGTAAGGTTTCCACCTAAAGTCTGCTGCCAGACATGTTGGCGCTTTATTGTGTTTGATTTTTTTCTTATGTCTTGCTGCTTTGAGGATCCTGGCTTTATCCTTCATATGTAAGAGTTTATTTATTAGATGCTTTGTGGTAGTCTTCTTTGCGTTTAATCTGCTTGGTGTTCTATAACCTTCTTGTATTTGGATAATACTATCTTTCTCTAGGTTTGGGAAGCTGTCTATTATTATCCCTTTGAATACACTTTCTACCCTATCTCTTTCTCTATCTCTTCTATAAAGCCAATAAACTTTAGATTTGCCCTTTTGAAGTTATTTTCTAAATCTGTAGGCATTCTTCGTAGTTTTTCATTCTTTTTTATTTTGTCTCTCCTGACTGTGTATTTTCGAATAGCCTATCATCAAGCTCACTAATTCTTCCTTCTGCTTCATCAATTCTTCTACTAAAACACCCTTATGTATTATTTAGTATGTCAATTGCATTTTTTAGTTTCAGAATTTCTGCTTCTTTCTTATTTCAATCTCTTTGTTAAATTTATCTGACAGAATTCTGAATTTCTTCTCCGTGTTATCTTGAATTCCTCTGAGTTTCTTTAAAACATCTATTTTTAATTCTTTTTGAAAGGTTAGATATGTCTGTTTCTCCAGGATAGGACCTCATATCTTATTTAGTTCATTTGATGAGTTCATGCTTTTTGGATTGTCTTAATACTTGTAGTTGTTTGTCTGTGTCTTGGCACTGGGCCTTGAAGTGTTAGGTATTTATTTTAGTCATCTCAGTCTGGACTCATTTGTACCCATCCTTCTTGGAAAGGATTTTCAGAAATGCAAAAGGTCTTGGGTTTTGTAATCTAAGGTATGTCTGCTTTAGAGCGCATCCCAAGACCAGTAATGCTGTGCTTCTTGCAGACTGGTAGAGGTACTGACTTGATGGTCTTGAACAAGATCCTGGAGAATTCTTTGGATTACTAGCCAGAGACTCTTGTTCTCTTACCTTACTTTCTTTTAAACAAACAGAGCCTCTCTCTGTTATGAGTCACCACTTGGAAGTGGAATGACATATGCACCCTATGTCCACCACCACTGTAATGACACTGTGCCAGACCTGAAGCCAACATAGCACTGGGTCTTGACCAAGGCTTGCTGTAACCACTTCTTGGCTACTGCCTATGTTAGCTGAAAGCCCTGGTGCTGTATGATCAGGAGGTGGTAATGATCAGCCAGATCAATGTTCTTCCCTTCAGGGTGACAAGTTCCCCCATGCCCCACATGGTTCCAGAGGTGACATCTGGGAACCAGAAACTAGAGTAAAAAAACCTTACAGTCTAGCTGGTGTTCTATTATACTGTGGCTGAGTTGGCACTCAAACAATATGATGAAATTCTTCCCATTCTTCCCTCCTCTTTCTAAAATCAGAGAAGCCTCTCCCCATGGTCATTGCCACCATAGGCCTATGAGGACTGCCAGAATACTGTTAACCTTTAAGGCATGAGGGCTCTTCATTCAGGCTGTGGTGAATTTCCCTGGCCTGGGACATACTCTTCAGGGGAATGGGCTCCCCTGTGGTACACGGCAGGTCCAGAAATGCTATTCAAGAGCCAAGACCTAGAATCAGGGATTCTCAATAGTCAAGTTGGTGCTCTACCCTCCCGTAGTCAAACTGGTACCTAAGATGCAAAACAAAGTTCCCTTTACTTTTCCCTCTGCTTTTCTCAAGCAGAAGTGGTCTCATCCCAAAGCCACTACAGATGGAAATGTGCTGAGTTTCACCTGAAGCCAGCAAGAGTCTCACGGTCTCACCTAAGGCCCTCAATGTAGTACCTGGGTATTGCTGCTAGTTATTCAGGGTCCAAGGTCTCTTCAGTTAACAGGCAATGAATCCTGACAAAACTGGCTCCTTCCCTTCAAGGCAGCAGACCCTTCTGGCCTAGGGTGTGTCTAGAAATATTCAGGAGCTAGGGCCTAGAACGAGAACCTTACAACTCTGACCCATGAGCTACCCTGCTTTGGCTGAGCTAGTATCCAAGATGCAAGACAAAGTTCTCTCCTCAAGTGGCATCATTAATTCAAGAACGTGTTTTCTACCTCTTCAGTGTCTCTTTCAGCAATATGTAGTTAAAACCAAGTACTGTGAGGACTCACCTGATTTTTGGTTCTTATGAAGGGGCTTTTATTGTGTAGATAGTTGTTAAATTGGTGTCCTTGCAGTAGGGTGAGGAGTACAATCAATAGAGCCTTCTACTCTATCATCTTGCTCTACTGTTTCCATTCACAAAATCTTAAGTATGGAAGAAATATAACATTTATTCAGCATTTTTCAAAAGTTGAGCATGAAAGCTATAGTCCAAGAAAACTCACCACAGCAAAAATTGTACAGGCTACATTGCTAATCACAGCTAAATAAATCTGGAGACTTATAGTAAAAATTTAAGAAAAAAGTCAGTTCAAAGTGTTAATGTATCCCCAATAATTGTTTGTTCTAGGAAATTTTCACAAAGCTACAGTCACATAGTATTTACAAAATTACAAACTGCAAATAACTTCTGTCAAAATGTAAGGGAATTTACTAAAACTGTAATTAAAGGCCTAGCCTTAAATACCATTTTCATTAAAAGCAAATATTTTAACAAAAAACAGGCATTTGACTTAGGATAAAAACAAAGTGATAAAACCTCAGAAAAGCATGGAAAAATAATTATACAAGTAAAAATAGAAAATAATTAAAGATAAAATTATGTAACTTATACTTTTACTTTTGCACATTTTATTTTTGATTATTATGTGTACATAAGAGTTATATATATATTTCTGTGGTCTATATGATATTTTGATACAGGTATACAATGTGTAATGATGAAGTTAAGGTAACTGGGGGTATCCACCACCTCAAGCTCTTTAAATTTCTTTGTGTTGGGAACATTCCTGTCCCACTCTTTTCCTTAGTGTAAAATACGCAATAACTATTGTTAACTATTGTCACCATGTTGAGCTACCAAATACTTAACCTTATTCATTCTATGTGATTCTATTTTTGTGCCTATTAGCCATCCCCATTTATCCCCAACCATCTCTGCTACCCTTCTCAGCCTTTGACAATCATCATACCACTCTATATCTCCATGAGTTCTTTTTTTTTTTTTTTTGACCTCCAAATATCAGCAAAGACATGCAATATTTGTTGTTTTGTGCCTGGTTTATTTCATTTAATATAATGTCTTAGTTTCCTTGGTGTTTTTGCAAATAGCAGGGTTTCATCCTTGTATGGCTTAATATTCCATTGTATGTTTGTACCGTATTTTCTTTAACCATTCATCTGTTGATGAACAGTTAAATTGCTTCCATATCTTGGCTATTGTGAATAGTGCTTCAATAAACATGAGATTGCAGATATCTCTTCAATATACTGATTTTATTTCTTTTGGATCTATGCCCAGCAGTGGAATTACTAGAACATATGATAGTTATATTTCTCATTTTTTGAGGAACCGCCATACTATTCTCCATAGCGACTGTACTAATTTATATTTCTATCAACAGTGTACAATGGCCATCCTCACTGGTATTCCTTATTGCCTGTCTTTTGGAAAAAAGACATTTTAACAAGGGTGAAGTGACATGTCATTGTAGTTTTGATGCACAATTCTCTGATGATTAGTGATACTGGCCATTTATATGTTTTCTTTTCAGAAATATCTATTCAAACCTTGACCCATTTTTAAATTGGATTACTTATTATTTCCCTATTGTTTGAACTTCTTACATAATGTGGTTATTAATCCCTTTTCAGATGGGTACTTTGCAAAAGGGTAAACTATGTATTTTCATGTATATGTGCTTTGCATGAGTTTTTCTTCTGCTTCAGATATTTTCCTTCATATTAGCATCCGACAAATTTATACCTTTTTTCTATGAATCAACTGTTTTAGCACATTCACTCTGAAGCCTGCCCTGAATCCCCTTTCTGCTCTTATAGTGGGTTTTATGTTCCTTATTAGAGATATTGACACATTGAATCTTTTGAGTAAGTAACTTTCTATGATATTGCTACACATTTCAAAGGAAAAGGAAAAAAATGTTATAGTGTATTGAGCTAGCATATAATTTTATTGAAAATTTACACATTTTTATTGCGAATTGGAATTTTAAAACTTATATTTAGTGACTGGTTATTGCTGGTATAAAGAAATATTGTGTCAAACTATTTTTTTAAATATTAATGGGTTTTGTGAAATCTCACATTTTCTAGTTGTACAATCATATTCAAAGAGGCATCTCAATCTGCAGATATTAATAATTTCATCTTTACTAACAAATTTTTGATTTTCAAGACAAATCAAAAGAAAATCTCTGAATATATCCAGGACTTAGAAGCATCCACATTCCTGTTATTCTGTCTGGGTATAAATCCTGATTCTGCAACTTGTCTGGTATGTTACCTAGGAGAGTCATGTAATTGCTTTTTGCCTCAATTTCTTTACAGTGATTTTGCTAAGGTTGATATGAGTTTTAAATGAATTAAAACATGTGCTTAGAATAGTATCTAGTATTATTGAGTTGTTATGTAAATAAAATACAGAAACATTTCAAGTATATCTAAGAATTTTATGTATTTTTAAATATATTCAACAAATATTGTTTAATTATTATTTCCACTACCATTTAATTTATGAAAACTGTATTTTCTATATCTCGTTCTAGCTATAGGACAGGTTTACTTGTTATATGTTGACTTTGGAGTTTTTACCTGTAGACTATGGATGTTAATGATACTTTCCTTATGAATTTGTATATAAAAAATAAGATAATAGTGGTAAAACACTAAGGAAGATTTTGAAATATTGCACATACCCACTAGATGGTAGGTAATGCTGTCAACATAAATCAGTAACTGAATATATAACAAAGATGATGTTTCATATAAAACTCACAGATTACTAAGTGGCATTTGGGTAACTGACCAGTCATTCATTAAAGATAAATAAATAAATTTGGCTTTCTGCCTTACATATTATATCAAAATATTTTATCTCTAAAAGAGGAATCATTTTAATACATTAAAAAATATCGGTGATCTTTCTATAATTTTACAAAGGCATAAACTGTCAAAGCAAAGAATGTCTACTTGGTCCTAGTGGAATAATCAAAACTGGTATAACATCACATTAGAAGTTATATTATCAGAGCAAACGTGTTCTTGAGTTCAGACTTCAGAAAATCATGAGAAACAAACAACACATTTTGTGTTCTAAAGTGTTATGATATTTGCTCAAATATGTTCAACAAAATACCCTATTAAAATGTATAAAACACATGGGTTAAATCACACATGATCTATAGTCCAAATCAAGTTATATCCAACTTTAAAGACAATTATATAAAAAACAGCGATACAGTTGAATGGTATAAATTTTATTTTAGTCACATCTTCTCCAGCTCAGACTTTTAAAAACATGAAGAATTAAAATCCTAATGTTCTTCAAGAAAAGAAAAAACAAAACATTCTCAATGAGTTGAATTATTCATGTAAAAATTAATTTTAATTTTTGTTGTTAACTTTTATTTCTTAGAGACACAGATTTATAAATGTGCTCTCTAAATTTTCCTTGTCAAATATATTGAAATTACAAAGTTCCATCATGAATCTATTAGTTTTTTCTTTTAAAATTCTATAATGAGATACTTTAATTTGGATGAGGGTATTATACTCTGCTTTAGCAAATTTAATAATGTACTATTTTCTAAAAATTTAAGCCTAATTTATCCCCTAATTAGCATTTTTCATTATTGGAAATATACACTGTGCCTTCCAGTAATACTTTTCTACTGAATAGCAAACTTTTACAATCATTATGTATGTGTGTGTGTGTGTGTGTGTATGTGTGTGTGTGTGTGTGTGTGTGTTTCATTCTGAACAAAACTAATGCAATTATTTAGGCACCACATTTTAGATTTTATCTATTTGTCTTAATTTGAGAATCTATAATTTCATTTAGAGTCACAAAGGAAGCTGCATGGTATTTATTTGAGATAATGTAATACTCTTTTTTTTTTTTTTTGAGACAGAGTTTTACTCTTGTTGTCCAGGCTGGAGTGCAATGGCACAATCTCAGCTCACTGCAACCTCTGCCTCCCAGGTTCAAGCAATTGTCCGGTCTCAGCCTCCCAAGTAGCTGGGATTACAGGCTCCTGCCACCATGCCTGAGTTATTTTTGTATTTTTAGAAGAGACGGGATTTCACCATGTTGGTCAGGCTGGTCTCGATCTCCTGACCTCAGGTGATCCACCCGCCTCAACCTCCCAAAGTGCTGGGACTACAGTTGTGAGCCACCATGCAAACAATTCTCCCTTCTGGTCTTGCTGTGGAAGGTGTGATTTGGTGGTCTCTCTAATTGCCAAGAAGAGATTTATGTTCCCACCCAAAGGGACACGAGGAACTTAGTTTCCTTCAAATGTGGTTACTCTGTTCTAGCCACACTGGCTTTCTTCCTATTCCTTTGAATCATTAACCTTATGCCTGCCATAATACCTTTGACCTTACTGTTTTCTTTGAAAAATTTCACCTAGAATCTTCCTATAGCTGAGTCTTTTGTATTATTCACACCTCAGAACAAATATTTTACGTACTATGAGTAGCTTTCACAGATATAAAACAGCATTCCTTCCCCATTCCAAACATACATACTTACAACACTTATACCTCCATCAATTACTACAATAGAATTCTATTTCCTTTTATTTATTATTTAATGAAATTATTCTGCTTAGTTGTTCATTTATTTTTCTAATAGTCTCTACTACTGTAATGTAAGATTCATGAGAGCAGGGACAGGTGTCTTTTCTTGCTCTTTGCTGTGTCCAGCTTGTAGGACAGGACCTACTGTAATTGCTGAGTGTATGCCCTTATGTGCAAGAAAATAGAAAAAAAAAAAAAAGGAAAAATAGAAGAAAGAGTGAAAGAAGGAGCCAGGAGTCAGAAAGACTACCGAATCACATCTTCCACAGCAAGACCAAAAGAAAATTGTACAGCCAATTTAACTGATTAATGAAAATGTCAGAGTATTACATAAGCTCAAATAAATACCATGGAGCTTCCTTTGTGACTCTAGATGAACTTCTAGATTCCCAATTAAGAAGAAAAATAAGTAGGTGAGAAAGAGGACACATAGCAGCCTAGGTTTTAGGCCAACCACTTTTAGATTTAGTAGAGGAGACCTCTCAAGTGCCTTTTATTACTCTATTGACTCCTGCAGTATAAAAACCCACTTGATGCCGGGCATGGTGGCTCACACCTGTAATCCCAGAACTTTGGGAGGCCAAGGCGAGTGGATCATGAGGTCAGGTATTCGAGACCATCCTGGCTAACATGGTGAAACCCCGCCTTTACTAAAAATACAAAAATTAGCTGGGCGTGGTGGCGGGTGCCTGCAATCCCAGCTACTCAGGAGGCTGAGGCAGGAGACTCGCTTGAACTCAGGAGGTAGAGGTTGCAGTGGGCCAAGATCCCACCACTGCATTGCAGTCTGGGCGACAGAGTGAGATTCCATCTCAAAAAAAAAAAAAAAAAAAGGAAGAAAAGAAAAAAGAAAAAAAAAAACACCTGAGGTTTCAAATTTAAGGGTATTTTGCTTGAGAAAAACTACCATGCTGTGCAAATCAAGATCAACAACACATCAGTGCTACTATTTTCGTTATCTAATGTTCGCATGACACTCATAATTTTATATTTTACTTTTCCTTACTCAATTGAAAAATTTCATATGTTGAGTCATCTTGGCATGGAGACCAAAACTTTTATTTACATAAACCTTACGTATATTTTTAATTATTCAAGCCAAAAATCTTTACAATATATTTATGTTTCAATATTTTTATGATCAATTATATTATGTGTGCTACTTCTCATGAGTTCTTCTTAGAATTGATTATAATAGTATAGATTTAATTCTGGTGTCACTGATTATGTAGCAGAAAACAAAACTAAATAAAATAGATGCCTAATATTAGTGCTAATGATTATGTAAGTCTTAAATAATGGCACATCACTTGAATAAACTATTGTAATTGCAAATAATATATAAAATATAAGTAGTTTATTAATATAAAATTTTAAGACAAAATTATGTCCACATAATAAAAATTATATAATTATTAAATGTGAATTTAATAGGCAAGAACTAGAACAATTACAAAAGCAAAAAGGAAAGAATTCATGTACTAAAGAAAATGAGAAACTTTTCCTTTCTTTAATCGTAGTCATCCAATAATTTATAGTTAATAATGTGGTAGGAGGAGGAGGAAGAAGAGTTAAAAACAAGTACATACATCATTTCGTTACCAGTTGACATACAATGAATCTCTGAAAACAGACAGTTTGGGAAGCAATGATGGGTAACAGAAGGCTTCAGAATTAAGTAAGAAAGAATTGCTTTACAGAGGTAAGGGCCTTAAAACCGATTCTTTAGCTATGAAAATAATCTCACCATCTAATATTGGGAAATTTCGAATTATATGAGTGCAATTTTATCCTGATTTCAACAGTTATTGTTTTATTACTTACTATAGCAATTGCTTAGATTTAATTAATTTTTTCTTACCAGGAGGGCAAACTTTGCAGTCTAGTGGTAAAACTTTTTTCCAACTATATACATATATATATAGTTGAAAAAAAATAACATATATATAATATATATGTTAAAAGTAAACTTTTGGAGATTTGCTCTATATATACATATATATAAGTGTGTGTGTATATATGTGTGTGTGTGTGTGTGTGTGTGTGTGCGTGTGCATACATATCTATTCGGCAGCTTTTCCTAAAGTATATTCTGTGGGATTTAGTACCCATCAAACAATAATTTTGGGGAACACTACATATGGGCATCCCTCTCTTGCTAGAGATTCACTATGCTCACTACCAATTAAATGTAATGAGATTTGCATTATCATCTCACTAATACTGAATTTACATCAATGTTTTCAATCTTATTTCACCCCAAAATATTTCAGTTAACAGGCATCATGTGTTAACATTCCAAGTATCATGTTTCAGCAGCAATATAGTGTAGTGCTGAAAATAAAGGGTTTGTGCTTGAAGTCTTCTATTGTGAAATCAGGGAAATTTTGTCATCAAAATGAGGTGGTAATAGAAAGAGATACCTACACGCACATTGTGTGCATGTACATTTTTTTAAAAAAAATAGATACACTATATATATACACACACACAATACATCTATATTTATACACACACATACACATATATAGTGTGTGTGTATATATCACATTCTTTAGCTGTGTGTGTATATATATAGTGTATCTATTTATTTATATATATATATAGTGTGTATGTGTATATATATACACACACACACATGCACACATAATTTGGCTGTGTCTCCACCCAAATCTCATCTTGAATAATAGCTTCCATAATTCCCATGTGTTGTGGGAGGGGCATGATGGGAGATATTTGAATCATGAGGGTGTTTACCCCCATACTGTTCTCGCAGTAGTACGTCTCATGAGATCTGATGGTTGTATACAGGGTTTCCTCTTTCACTTGGCTTTCATTTTCCTCTTATCTGCTGCCATGTAAGATGTGCATTTTGCCTTCTGCCATGATTGTGAGGCCTCCCCAGCAATGTGGAACTGTGAGTCTATTAAATCTATTTTCCTTTATAAATCACTGAGTCTTGGGTATGTCTTTATCAGCAGCATGAAAATGGACCAATACAACATGTATATCATATATACATATATGTGTGTAGATACACATATATGTATATATAGTATGTGTATACATACCTCTTAGCTATAGCTAACTATCTCTATTAGTCCACTTTCACACTGCTGATAGAGACATACCCAAGACTGGGCAATTTACAAAGGAAAGAGGTTTAATAGACTTACAGTTCCACTTGGCTGGAGTGGCCTCAAAATCACGGCAGAAGGCAAGGAGGAGAAAGTCACAACTTATGTGGATGATAGCAGGCAAAAAAGAGAGCTTGTGCAGGGAAACTCTGCCTTATAAAGCCAGCAGATTCATGAGACTTATTCACACGGGAAAGACCTGCCCCTATGATTCAACTACCTTCAACTGGGTTCCTCCCACAAGACATAGGAATTCAAGATAAGATTTTGGTGGGGACACAGACAAACCATATCACTATCTATGTATCTATCTATCTATCTATATATTTATCTATCCATCTATCTACAGATATAGTGTGTGTGCATGTATGTGTGTATGTGTGTGTGTTTGCTCACATGCACACACTTTGATCAATGCTTGACACTTGGTACATGATATAAAAGTGTTGTCATTATTAGAGTAGCCTTTTCTAGAACCATAATGGGAAATTTCTGACATTATAGCAAAAATAATGTGGAATTGCATTCACTGGTGTGAAACTCCAACCAGCTGCTTTATTAGTGACTCTGACAAGAAGCCTGGTGTTTCTCCTGCACACATTTGGTTCCAGCAGAGGACCTCAGGAAGGAGAGTGAAATGAAAAGACATGTGATATGTTTGAGATGTCAGTTGCAAGTCATGGTGACATATCCACTGGCCTGTAGGCTACATTTTTTAGGTTTTTGTTCTGGAACAAAACAGGCCTTAAAAATATGTTTTGGCCATTTCTTCTCTTGGTCATATCTTCTGTGGTCTAGTAGCTTTAGGAGGTAGACAGTACTTTTCCCTTTTTGTTCTTCCTCCTAAAGACTGTGTAAAGTCTTAATGCAGCATTTCCATTTATGGACTTCCCATTTTATGCACTTCACCTATATGTTGGTATACTCCAAATTAGGATTCAATAGAATAATCTATGTCCCTTCTCCTTATTATTTATTTTGTTCTCAGTCACCTGCTAGTCATATCATACTACTATCTGTAAGACTGGTTCACCAGATTAGAAATTTCCCCATACCAAAGGCATAATTTGAAGCATAAGAATATTGAAAAATATGTTCCTAGTTATCTGATACAGTTCATAATCTAATCCTTGAGAATCTCTGTTGTACAGTAAGGGTCCAGCAATTAATGTATGATTATTAAATGTGAGATTATAGTTAAAATTTTATACCATACATCCTCTGGGACAATTTTTATAGTACATAGCACTTATTTGTTTTTAGCTGTCTCAGTTAATGTGAACTGCTATAATTGAGTTTTTCCTTATTAAACATCATTAAAGGGAAGATTGAGATATAGCTTTCTAAAAACCTGTAACTTTGATCTAAATGTTATCTCTTTTATATTCACAGAACTTTATAATATTTCACCAAATAAACCTCAATTTTATCATCTGCAAAATTGGGATAAAGATACAGTGCTTTATGTTCACAGAGTTTGTATAAAGATTATATAGGGTATAAGAATGCAAAGGTAACTTGATGACATTCTACATATGCAAAGTGGGATTTCCTTTACTATAATTATTAACTTTATTTTGGTTAACAATAGTAGTATTTAAGCTTTTACGTTTATTGTTTGATTAACATCTTTGTTGATGCAAAGTAAGTGAACTGAAAAGACCCCAAAAAACAGAAATATCCTGTCTTCAAAATACTTTATCAGTGGCCACAAAACTGATAATGAAAGGCACGCTCCTAAAAAATTGATTAAAAATAGTTTTTGCTTTAACTATGATTGATTAAAAATAGTTTTTGCCTTAACTATGACCATAAAACAAATAATCAAAACATCCATTGTGTTTATTTTTACTAATTTTCTCAAACATTGTCACCATATTATTTTTATGATGCACACATCAGTTATCACATTGGCCATACTTATACAAAATAGCTAGGACACAATGATTTAAGCTCCCTGTTAATTTGCAAGATGAGATTCAAATTTTGACAGAACTTCCCTGGGGTTAGCTTTTCTAATACAGCAGAGAGCTGCCAAAACAACACTTGGAAGAACAAACAGTATTTCTGTGATTTTTCAGCTGGGTAACTCCTGACAGTCCTTTAGAAGCATGAAGAAAGTCTACTTTTGGAGATTTGCAGTATAAACTGAAGCATATCATCACCCCAAGAGATAAGAAACTTTACACAGCTGAAATGGAATCAAGTCACTGGCAATGTCAGCAAGAAGCATTCTGTCATTTTGTTGTTGTTGTAATTCTGTATAACAACCTCTAAGGATGTTCAGTAGATGTCATATTTCAAGACTGCAAATAATTTGTTAACCCTTAATCAAAAAAGTCGAACAGTGTTTCTTCTATCCAATACATTATTCCATTAAAAAAAAAGTCATTCCTTAAAGCTTTGTTTGGAAATCAAATTAGTCATTCTGAAATAACATTGAAATTTATAGCATAATAAGAGTATTCCCTGTAGATGTTTTTCCATCATAATACTGACATGGAAACATTACTGGTGACAGAGTGGAAATAAGTAATTCACTAGCAAGTTACAGTATCTTTTTCCTAATTTAGTTCTTGAGCTTCTGTTGAAAAAAGATAGTACATATTGTTATGTGAAAGTCACCCTTAGTACGAATGCTAAATTTCATGAAAGCAAATATTAAGAATTTTGAAACAAAGACAGTTAAAATTGACAGCACTGACAATGTGGCTAGTATAAGACAATTTGTCTTTTCAAATGTAGCCACTAGTTTATGCCAGTTACAGTCTGTCTTTGTAAAATGAAGATAAACACAATGGAAAAGTAGTACCCAACTACAGGAAAAAAAAAAAAAGAAAGAAAGAAAAATAGAATTTTAAAATACACCTGGCTTTCCAAATAGTTTATATTATGGATATATATTATGTTTATAATTAGATAAAGACAATAAGTACTTTTTTAAAAGGCCATATCTGTTTGCAAACAACTTCATTATTTGCATACTGTGAATATTTTCTTCTATTCACTGTTTAGTCAGTGAAAAGCTTGCATATCAATAAATATGTATTCCTTTGGGTAAAAAAAAATCAATAAATTAATATACAATTGTCAAAGGAAACATTTGTCTGTCGCAGCAATGTATCTTTAAAGAAGAGCTAACTCAATACCTTGCTTCTGGTTGTCATTAAATGTAATATGGAAGGTCAATTAATCAGGGTTCAATTTAGAGAAAGTAATGCATTCTGGTTAGCATGATTAGCAGGGGATTTATTTCAGGGTTCTACGTGGGATGAAATGCTTATTGGATGTTCTGAAATACTAAAATACTAATAAACTCTCTCCTGAGCTTTCCAGATGGGCTAACAAAGTCACACCACAGAATTGTTTATCAAAGAAACTGCTGCCCTGTCATCTTAAAATGGTCTGGCTACGACTACAGCTGTTGGTGCAGAACTTCCACCTCAGCTGTGAGCAAAAAATCACCACCAGCCATATTTGGAATTCTCTCTAAGGAAAGAGGCATGCACTATGAGTGATGCTTTATTTGGTGATTAACTTCCCTCTAAGAAAAAATAGTTCTGTACAACCAAAATTATATGAATATTTGATTTCACATTTTTGAACAAAATCCTATTCTAACATCTGGAAATATCAGCAAGAATCACACTATAATATTGTTATTATTGTAATTTTGTGTAACAGTCTTTGAAGGACCTTCATTTTGTGCTATTTTTCAAAAGGTAATAATTTCTTAATATGTAATTACAAGTGCTGAAGGGTGTTTTCTCAAACCAATGTGTTATTCCATTAAACAGAAAAAAAAGCCTTCACTTGAGGATTTGGGTATTTTTTTCTAAATCAAGTTACTCATTCTGATGTAATGTCTAAATTAATAGCATATTAAAAGTGTTCTACATGTTAACAAAGATCTTCCTTAATATGAACTGTAAGCCCCAAGCCTCACTCATTTTTGAGGACTGATTAGATTCCTTTTGGTTGGATAAAATTAATCTAATTTTCCTCCAAAAATCAGTCTCCTAATATTTAAAATCATTGCTGATGTTTTCTATAAGAATTACCTTCTCAAGTTTTTATATTTTCCTATTTCTTTTTCTATATAATATGGTTTTCAGATTTTCTTCCATTTTGATCATCTTCTCTTGGGCTTCTCTAGTTTTTAGTAGTTGCCATAAAAAGTAGCCATTTTGTGTGGAATGTGATATTCCAGAACTAATTTGAAATAGTAAGAAAAATACAATGAGAACATTCAGTTTATTCATTCTAATTCTATCTATGTTTACCAAAAATACCTCAAATATCATCCTGACACAACTTTTATAGACTCATAATTGTCTTTCATGATTATCCTTCTTTACAGTACTTTTTTTTTCAATTGACTGAAACAAAACATATAAGCATAACTTATATGCTTCCACTGCTTCTCTTCTGTCTTTGACCAATTACTCATCCCAGACTGAAACCAAAATTTCAGAGTTACTCAAATATTTTTCTATTTCCTCTTTGCTGTTCACTCTGGCCTCTGTCTTGGAGCAATTTGATAGTTACTTTGACAATTTATTTAACATACAGTACATATTTTTATGATTTTTAAAGCAGTGTTTCAAACCAGATATCACCTCTAGGCTCCACATTTATGTAGGCAGCTAAACATAACCTGGTCGACTGTGAAATTATTATCCACCTGCACTCTTAGGACTCCTGAAAGTGTTTCATTTTTAAGTAACTATCACCACTATGCACCTTCTTCAGCTAGAAACCCAGAAATTATTATTGATTTTCCCCGCTATCTCATTAGTCTATATGAAAATAATCATAAAATTATGTTAATTATAATTCCCAAATAGTCGTCTAATCTACAGACTTTTTAATAGTTACACGGCGACTCTCTTCATCTCTTTTGTTGACAATTGTATTCTCCTAATATGTCTCCACATATTTTCTCTTATCTGACTCTAATGCTTTTTAACGGAACAATCATTGGCATTTAATTTTATCTAATAAAATTTTCAATAGCTTCTGATTGTTCCCAGAAAAAAAAAAGTGAATAAATTTCTTCTTTGGGTCAGTCAGTTTTTATGGCAGATCATGTGTCTAGTATCACCTTGATATATGAGGGGTCTTGAAAAATTCATGGAAAATGCATATTACGAAAAAACTATATGTGAAGTTTTTTTTTTTTTTGCACAAAATAAACTTGTCTTAGTTTGTTATGTCTTAACATAATGTAGTTTGAGCAATAAGAAAAATGATCAATTTGAAAAAATCCCCTATTAGAGCAACACGAATTCTGCCAAAATGGAAGCAAGAACAAACATCAAATCTGTGGTGAAGCTGGGGTAAAATAATACAAAAATCACTGATGCTTTTTGAAAAGTTCGTGGGGGAAAATTTCCTAAATAAATTTGCAATCTAAAAATGGATAACTTATTTTAAGAAGAGACAAGATAATTTTAAAGATGAAATCCACAGCAATAGACCATCCATATCAACTTGGAGGAAAAAAGTAATTTTGTCCGTACCCTAATTGAAGAGGACAAACAATTAACAGTACAAACAACAGCCAACAAACTAGATATTTCAATTAGTTCAGCTTACACAGTTCTGATTGAAAAGTTAAATTTGAGCAAATTTTCCACTCGAAGGATTCCAAAACTACCACACCCAGATCAGCTATTGTCAAGAGCAAAGCTTTCAATTGGAAATTTTTAAAAAGCGACATCAAGATCCTGAAGCACTTCTTCAAATAATCGTAATAGGAGATAGAACAGGGCATTACCAGTATAATCCTGAAGGCAAAGCACAATGAAAGTGGTCCAGTCAACTCAAAAACAGACTATTTAAGAGCAAAAGTCATGGCAACAGTGTTAGGGATGCATTTTGCATATTGCATTTTGCATATTGACTTTCCAGAAGGCCAAAGAACACCTGTTTATGATGAGAGTGTTCTGAGGAAGTTAACCAAGGACTTAGTAGAAAAATGCTTGGGGAAGCTTCACAGAGTCCTTCTCTGCCATCGTGCTGCTCCTGCTAATTCCTGTCATCAAACAAGGGCAAATTTGTGAAAGTCTCTGTGGGAAATCATTATATATCCTCTGGACAGTTCTGATTTGGCTCTGTCTGAGATTTTGTTTGTTTGTTTGTTTGTGTGTTTGTTTGTTAATCGAAAATAATCAAAGAATACTCATTTTTCTTCAGGTAATAATATAAAAAAGCCAGCCTGTGTTGACCTGGTTAAGTTCCCAGAAGTTTTAAGTTATTTCAGGATGTACTATAAGGCTCATATCATCATTTTAAAAAGCGTCTTGAACTTGATGGAGCTTATGTTGAGAAATAAAGTTTATTTTTAAATTTTTATCTTTTAATTCTATTTTTCGACAAACTTTTTGAAGTCTCCTTGTCTTAGCTACAATAAGCTTCCTTGAGTGCTCTAAATATAAAGAAAACTTTCAGGTCACAGAACATGCAACATTGAATAGCATCTCCTGGCAGTCCGTATACACACTCTATTTAACTGAATATCTTTTCAGTCTTTCTACTTTCATTTAAATGTCATTTATTCAAGAAAATTTCCCCTATTTCTTTGACTAGGTTTTTGGTGTACCTAGTTTTTAAAACAGGATCCAAACCACCCCACATCATCCTTTAACCTCAAATCAAAATGTTGAGCCTGTAAGCGTTTTAATTAATGGAATGCAAAGAACGAATCATTCTGGGTATTTTGAGCCCAGATATATTACGGAGGTTTGGCAGCATCATTTTCCTCCCTTGAAATCCAGTTGCCTTTCTTTGAGAAAGACCTAGCAACCATGTGGTAAAGTCCACACTGAGTAAAATCAAGGCCCACACCTGAAAGCTTCAGCTGAGTTCCCATCTAACAGCCAGTACCAAGTTTCCAGCCATGTGAATGAGCCAGCCTGAAAGTGGAGTATCCAGCCCAGGTTGAGACATTTCAGATGAGACTCTCCCTTTACCTAATGCGCCCAAATTGAAAACTAGTGAGTCTTCTACTAAATGTTTCTTTTTAATAGGCTAAATTTTAGAGTGTTTTGTTGTGTATGTTTTTTTAAGAGAACAATTGATTAATGAAATAGATGTTTTACCATTTGTGCATCAACAACTATTTAACGTCTTGTGCTGTGGCCAAATTTATTAATGAAAAATAATTCTTCATTTAATCACTACCCTATCTTCAATGTACAGGACAATGTCTGTTACATAGTATATACTCAATAAACATTAATTCCAATAAGTGCCAGTTTTTATTGAAAAATAAAATGTATTTAGACTTCCCTATGTCTCACAAATATATTTTTTCTCTGAATGTGTAAGCATAGGATTATATCTATCTTTACCTGTGTTTGTTGTAACTTATTATACATATTGTGATTCCATATGTATTACTTTTCTTGATATGTACTATTTTAGAGAATAGTCTCTGAAAAACATAGACTCTTCATAGAAGTTTTAATGTATAATTTTACAATGATTATATTGTACAATAATAATATTGGATAAGAGTCCTACATTAAAATATTTCTTGTATTATTTATCACAACATGCAGTATAGAAACATTCTAAAAGGGGGCAGATAGACACGTTAGATCAGTTATAGGAAACTCAATAATTTGGAATTGAGAAGAACCCCACATAATTTCTAGCACATCCATGAAAATTCCACTAAAAGAGAGTACATAAATATCATATTTAAGCAATTTGTGATAACAAAAATAATCAAGAGTTCTCATATTGTATTAGTCCATTCTCACCCTGCTAATGAAGATATACCTAACACCGGGTAATTTATAAAGGAAAGAGGTCTAATTGACTCACAGTTCAGCATGGCTGGGTGGCCTCAGGAAGCTTACAGTCATGGCAGAAGGGGAAGCAAACCTGTTTTTCTTCACATGGTGGCAGGAACGAGAAGTGCCTAGAAAAGGGGGAAAAAGCCCTTATAAAACCATCAGATTTTATGAGAACTCACTATCATGAGAACAGCATGGGGGTAACCTCCCCGTTACTCAATTGCCTCCCATCAGGTCCCTCCCACAACATGTTGGGATTATGGGAACTACAATTCAAGATGAGATGGGTGAGGACACAGCTAAGCCATATCATTTATCTTTTCAGAGAATAAAATAATAACAATAAAGGAATATGTTATTGCATAATTATGTGAGAACTACTGAGACTATATGCAAGATTAAAAACATTTGTAACACAATTATATAATAGAACTTACAGTTTGAGGGGAGTGAAGTGTATATAAAACATAAACAACAGGCCAAATAACTCTGTGTGTGTGTGTGTGTGGTGGCATATAAGAGCAAAAGTAAGTTGAAAAAAATGGTTACAAAGCACATTTTTAAAAAGTTGTCAAGCCAGAGACTTGTACATTTATACATTTTATTGTTTTTCTTTGAACCTTTAAAATAGGCAGATACAAACTAGTATGTGACAACAATTGCACTCACAATTTACAACTTAAGTTTGAAACATTCCTAATATAGAAAGCAATACATATACTATGATTATATTGTTTTCTTTTAATCATGGGCATTCATTTTTAAACAGAATGTGAATTCATTCCAATGTATGTATGATTGTGTTTTCTGAATGTCCATATCTTTACAATGAAGTTTGAGACAATTGCTAGTTGATATTAAGTGTAGGAGACATTACTCTGGTCCAGGCATATTGCAGTAATCCCCATGATAAGTTGGAACTGACAATCTGAGGTGAAATTTTCTGGGGAATAATTCTTAAAACTGAGGTTTGAAAATCTTCACCTACAAAAAGAGGCTATTTAGTAAGATAAAATTGATGCTATTATAGGCATATCTGGAGATATTGCAAGTTCAGTTACAGAATACCTCAATAAAGTGAGTATCACAATAAACAGTCACACAATGTTTTTTGTTTCTCATGGCATATAAAAGTTATATTTACACTATATAGTAGTCTATTAGGTGTGCCATACCATTATGTCTAAAATACAATGTACATACTTTAAAAATATGGAAGAGGTTCAAGAAGGCTTAGTAGATGTAGCTGGAATGTGCTTCTTCCATGGACAGTAACCAAAATATTGAGTAAACCTTCACATTCCAACAGATCTTTCATGAGAGAACACCAAAATTCAATAGAAAGGTGATAGAGGACACTGTGGTTCAGGAGGGAGAAAGCAGAACCACCTACCAGGCCTTGCTGAGCACCAGGTCCACTGCTCTGATCTGGACCTGGACCCAAGTATGGGATGAATGAAAGAACCCCGAGGAACCACATTTCCACCATGGACCTCTGAGGTTTTCCTATCTATTAGAGCTCCCACAACCCCTAGGGACCTTTGGACTGGCAGGGGCAGCTGCCTGGAGACCATGCAGAGGCACTGCTCAAATAGGAACACATGGAGCCCAATGGGATTCTGGGTACACACCCCCAAATGCTCTTCATCCTGCCTTAAGAGGCTTTAGCTCCTGCTCTCTGCCACGCTGGGAAAGAGTAGTAATATAGGAGTTAAAAAGAAATTATTTAGACAATTAGTGAGGTTACAGGAGTCCTCAATATGGTTTTACTTTTAATTAAAAAGCAGCCCCCAAATCATTTCTTTCTAACAAAAGGCAGACTGAAAAATCAAACTGCAAGCATAAATAAGCAAGCAAAAAGCTTGCATAGGTAAACACCGGTAGTTGTGCCAATAGTAAAGAGAAACCTGGAAGCCAGGTATATTCAACATGGAGGTTTTCTCTTCCCCTTTCTTTGCCGCCACATGTGCAGAGGTCATGGCGCCAGCCAGATAGAGACCCCCATCTACATAATAAAATATTAGAGTGGGATAGCCAGCTTCTTCGTGATTTTGTAAATGGCACACCTGGTCCAACCAATCCTCAGGGCCCTATGTAAATTTTCTCCAGCTCCTCTATAAAACCAACCACATCCTGATTCAAATGAGGAGATATAATCAATACCCCTCACTCTGCACAGGGGAGCTTTTCTCGCTGCTTTTCCTTCCTTCACCTATTAAACTCCCTCCTTTTTTTTTTTTTTTTTTGGAGTTCCGCTCTTATTGTCCAGGCTGGATTGCAGTGGCACAGTCTTGGCTCACTGCAACCTCCACCTCCTGGGTTCAAGTGACTCTCCTGCCTCAGCCTCCTGAGTAGCTGGGACTACAAGCATGCTGCCACTCCTGGCTAATTCTTCTTGTATTTTTAGTAAAGATGGGGTTTCACCATGTTGACCAGGCTGGTCTCGAAGTCCTGACCTCATGATCTGCCTGCTTCAGCCTCCTAAAGTGCCACGATTATAGGCATGAGCCACCTTGCCCAGACTGAACACTCCACTCTTAAATCAGCTCCTGGTGTGTCCATGACTTCGATTTCCTTAGCATGAGACAATGAATCTCAGGTTTTTTCCCCAAACGACACTTTTTCAGTAGGGCCTGGGCATACTCACACACCCCAAAGACAGGCCCCAACACTACTGCCACAGGAAAAAGGTGCACCTGAGCCACATACCTGCCTGTCCCTCCCAAGACTGCCTGCCTGGTGTTCCTGCAGGAGAGGGTTCACAGCATAGCCTCTATTGCCCTACCTGAGTGTTTTGTTTGTAGGGCTGGAGCAATTTACCACTGTATCACAGGCAGTGCTTGGCCCCAAAGGGCCAAAGGACAAATCCACTGGCCTGATTCCAGGTCCTCAGGAGTTGAACACATCACTCAGGTATATGGAGATAAAATTTGTGGCCTGATCTTGATCTGGGGAGGAGCCACCAGTGACAGAACACAGAGAAATGTGTGATGCGGGTTCTTGGGGAGGTGGTGCAGGAGCTGGTGCCCCTTTGAGGAGCTGGTGCCCTTTGAGAGGCTGGACCAGGAAGAATGTGGCACAATAGCTGCTGTTTCTGCCCCAGGGATTATCACAGCCTGGAATGTCTGGAATGGCTCAGCGATCTGGGCACAGGTGGCTTGGGACTAGTTTTGAGGGTTGGGCCTGTTGCCAGGCCCAGACACCAGAGGAAGACCTGCCATGTGGCGGGAAGTCAGGGACCCCGAACGGAGGGACCGGCTGGAGCTGCGGCAGAGGAAACATAAATTGTGAAGATTTCATGGACCTTTATCATTTCCCTAATAATACTCTTATAATTTCTTACGCCTGTCTTACTTTAATCTCTTAATCTTGTTATCTTTGTAAGCTGAGGATGTACGTCACCTCAGGACACTGTGATGATTGTGTTAACTGTACAAACTGATTGTAAAACACGTGTGTTTGAACATATGAAATCAGTGCACCTTGAAAATGAACAAAATAACAGCGATTTTAGGGAACAAGGGAAGACAACCATAAGGTCTGACTGCCTGCGGGGTCGGGCAAAAAGAGCCATATTTTTCTTCTTGCAGAGAGCCTATGAATGGATATGCAAGTAGCAGAGATATTGCTAAATTCTTTTCCTAGCAAAGAATATAATAGTAAGCCCCTAGGAAAAGAATTTCATTCCTTGGGGGAGGTCTATAAATGGCTGCTCTGGGAGTGTCTGTCCTATGCAGTTGATATAAGGACTGAGATGTGCCCTGGTCTCCTGAAGTACCCTCAGGCTTACTAGGATTGGGAAACCCCAGCCCTAGTAAATTTGAGGTCAGACCAGTTCTCTGCTGTTGAACTCTGTTTTCTGTTAAGATGTTTATCAAGACAATACATACACTGCTGAACATAGACCCTTATCAGGAGTTTCTGATTTTGCCCTGGTCCTGTTTCCTCAGAAGCATGTGATCTTTGTTCCCCTTTTTGCCTCTTCAAGCATGTGATCTTTGTAACCTAATCCCTGTTCGTACACCCCCTCCCCTTTTGAAATCCCTAATAAAAACTGGCTGGTTTTGCAGCTCAGGTGGGCATCATGGACCTACGGATATGTGATGTCACCCCCAGTGGCCCAGCTGTAAAATTCCTCTCTTTGTACTCTTTATCTTTATTTCTCAGACCAGCCAATACTCCGGGAAAATAGAACCTATGTTGAAATATTGGGGGTGGGTTCCCCCAATACTGCCAGGTCTAGCATGTGGAAGCTGGGTGGCTCCCAAGAACACCTGCTGGGCTGAAAACCCCAGGCCACCCCTCTTCTCCCAAGAGGGATCTGTGGCTCAAAAGAGGTGCCTCTCCCCTCCTGGTTGTTTGTCTCTATGGCCTGAGAGTGGCCCCTAAATCCAAGACGGTATCAGCACTTGCATCGCTGTCCAGATGCAACCCTGCCCAGCTTTGCCACCTTGGCAGCAGAGCACAGGATGAGATCACTGGAAGCCTAATACCCTGACCTTCACCACGGACACCCCACTATTTTCCTTGAACAACAAAGGCCAAGTAAAATTTCCACTGTCATCATAACAACTATTATGCACAAATTCCACCTACTGTCCCATAGCATAAACTGCAGTATAATTCCTGCTGACAGAAGTTCACAGCAATGGAAAATAAGCTAAGCCTCCCAAGACTCGACTTTCCCATCTCCCTAGGATACAATGAGTCTGATCACATGCACAGCACACCACTACAATAATCTACAAAAAACTAAACAATTAGCATTTGAGAAACCACTACACTAAGGCTACCTAAATCAGGGAATTCATACAGAGCCTTGGCCCCCTAAAAGCACAAAGAAGAAAAGCCAAAGGACCCTACTCAACACACACAATAGTCTCATGCCCAAGGGGCAAAAAATTCTACCCAAATGAAAAGTAAATTCCAAAATAAGAAGGAGCAGCATCTCTAAATAAGAAGAAACCAGCACACACACACACACACACACACACACACACACACACACACACAAAAAGCCATCACTAGAAAGACACAGAAGGTTATGACACCTCCAAAGTACCACACTAGCACTGTAGCAATGGATCCTAACTAAAATGAAAACTTGGAAATGACAGAAAAATATTTTAAAATATCAATTGCAAGGAAATTCAATGAACTCCAAGAGAAAGTTGGAAGACCAACACAAAGAAACCAAAAAGAAAAAACAATTTAGAAGATGAAAGACTATATACACACACATATATAAAAAACAAGAAAAACAGAGCTTTTAGAAATTATAAATACACTGAAGGAATTTCAAAACACAGTTGAAAGCATTAAAAATAGACTAAGACAAACAGAAGAAAAAAAATGAAGCTTAAAGACCAGTCTTTTTAATTAACCCAGTCAGAAAAAAATAAAGGAAAAAGAATTTTAAAAAATGAATAAAGTCTTCAAGAAATATGGGATTATGCAAAGTGAACAAATATATGACTTATAGGCATTCTTCAGGGAGAAAAAGATAAAGAAGTCTGGAAAATATATTAGAGAGAATAATTCAGGAAAATTTCCCTAATCTTGTTAATATGTAGAAATTATATACAAAACTGTAGAGACACCTAGCAGATATTATACAGGGCAAACATCACTAAGGCTTATAATCATCAGACTATTCAAGGCCAAGGTGAAAGAACAAATCTTAAAAGAGCAAGAGAGAAGTGTCAAATCACCTATAAAGGAAATTCCATCAAATTAATAGCAGACTTCTCAGCAGAAACCATACAAGCCAGAAGAGACTGGGGATCTAACTTTAACCTTCTTAAAGAAAAATAATGACAACCAAAAATTGTATATCCTGCCAAACTAAGCTTGGTAAATAAAGGAGAAACAAAGTATTTCCCAGCAAGCAGACACTAAGATAATTCATTATGAGTACAACAGTCCTACAAGAAATCCTCAAGGAAGTTCTAAACATGGAGATGAAAAGATGACACACTCTATTATAAAAGTACATGTAATTAGAGAACTCACAAATCTTATAAAGCAATTAGACAATTGAGAATCCAAGGCAAGTAACTAACAACACTATGGCAGTAAAGAAAACTCACATGTTAGTATAAACCTTGAATGTTGATACCCGAAATTCCTCACACAAAATATATAGATTGTCAAATTGAATTTAAAAAAAAACATGACCCAACCATCTGTTACCTAAAAAAGACCCACTTCACTTAAAACATCTGTAGGCTCAAAGTAAAGTGATAGCAAAGATAGATCACATACATGGAAAACAAAAGCAAGCAGGAGAAGCCATTCTTAAATCAGACAAAACAGACTTTAAACCAGCAACAATTTTAAAAACAAAAAAGAAAAAGAAGGGCATTGAATAATGATAAAGAAATCAGTACAAGATTTAACTATCTTAAATATATATATATGCACCCAACACTGCAGTATTAAAACTAGTACTACAAGACCTAAGTATTGTGTTGGCAGCAACACAATAACAGTGGGGGCCATCAACACCCACTGACAACACAAGACAGGTTATCAAGGCAGACAGTCAACAAAGAAATTCTGCACTTAAATTGGACTCTAGACCAAACAGACCAAACAGCCAGGGAGTATAAATTTTTCTCATCTGTGCATGGAATATTTTCCAAAACTGACCATATGCTTGGCCATAAAGCAAGTCTCAATATATCAAAAAAGTAAATAATATCAAGTATCTTTTAGAACCATAGTGGAATAAAACTAGAAATCAATACCAAGGGGACTCTCAAAACCACACAAGTATATGGACACTAAACAACTTGCTTCTGAATGACTTTTGGATAAACAACAAAATTAAGGCAGAAATTTAAAAAAAAAGTTTTGAAATAAATGAAAACAGACACATGACATACCCAAACCTCTTGAATACAGCAAAAGCAGTGCTAAGATAAAAGTTTATAGCATTTAAATGTCCACATCAAAAACAGAAAGATTTCAAATTAACAACCTAGCTTTGCACCTCAACGAACTAGAAAAGCAAGAACAAACAAAACCCAAAGCTAACCGAAGAAAAGAAATAACAGAAATCAGAGCAGAACCAAACGAGATTGAGACCAAAAAATGGTACAAAAGATCAACAAATTAAAAATTTGTTACTTTGAAAAAATAAACAGAACTGATAGAACGCTAGTTACTTTAGTCAAAAACAAGAGAGAAGATACAAATCAGCACAATCAGAAATGATAAAGGTGATATTACAACTGATAACACAGAAATATAAATGGTAATCAGAGGTTACTATGAATATCTCTACATGCAGAAACCAGAAAGTCTAGAATAAATGGGTAAATTTATGCAAAAATATAACCTCCCTAGACTTAACTAGGAAGAAATAGAAATCCTGAATAGATCAATAATGAGTAACGAAATTGAATCACTCATAGAAAATCTTCCAGCAAAAAAAGTCCACAGCAGATAGATTCAAAGCCAAATTTTACCAGATGTACAAAGGAGAGTTAGTACCAATCTTCCTGAAACTATTCCAAAATTGAGGAGGAGGGATTCATCCATTACTCATTCTATAAAACCAGTTTCACTCTGATAACTAATATCAGGCAAGGACACAACAGCAACAACAGAAAAATTACAGGTCAATGTTCCTAGTGAACATAGATGCAAAAATCTTCAACAAAATATTAGCAAATAGGATTCAACAGCACATCAAAAAGGTAATTCATCATAATCAGGTGGGTTTTATTTCAGGAATGCAAGGGTGGATCAGCATTTGCAAATCAGTAAGTGTGATTCTCCATGTAAATAGAATGAAAAACAGAAATCATATTATTATCTGAATGGACACAGAAAAAGCATTTGATAAAATCCAACATGTCTTCATAATTAAAACCCTCAACAGACTAGATACTGAAGAAAAATACATCAAAATAGTAAGAGCCATCTATGACAAGCCCACAGCCAACATAATGCTGAAGGGATTAACAGTTCAAGGCATTCATTACCCTTAAGAACTGGAACAAGACAAGGATGTTCACTATCACCACTCCTATTCAACACAGTACTGGAAGTTCTAGTAAGAGCAATAAGACAAGAAAAAAATAAAAAATAAAAAATATCCAAATTGGAAAACAGAAAGTCAAATTATTCCTATTTTCTGGTGACATAATGTTATATTTAAAAAACCCTAAAGACTTATCCAAAAGACTCCTACACTTGAAAAACAACTTTAATAAAGTTTTAAGATGCAAAATCAACATAAAAAATTAGTAGCATTTCTGTACATCAGTAATGGTCAAACTGAAATTCAAATAAAGATCTCAATCCCCTTTACAATAGCCACACAACAATTGATTACCTAGGTAGGAATAAATGTAATCAAATAACTGAAATTTCTCTAAAAGGAGAACCATGAAACACTGATGAAAAAAAAAAATCATAGATGACACAAAAAGTAAAAAATCATCCCATGCTCATGGATTGAAAGAATCAAATACTCAAAATGACCATACTGGCCAAAGCAATCTACAGATTAAATACAATTTCTAACTAATTACCAACATCATCCTTACAGAATTAGAAAAACCACCCTGAAGTTTATGTGAAACCAAGAAAAAAATTCCTAAATAAGCAAAGCAATCCTAAGCAAAAGATCAGAGCCAGAGACATTACATTACCTGACTTCAAATTATACTACAAGGTTGTATTAACTAAAAAAGCATAGTGCTAGTACAAAAATAGACACATAGATCAATGGAACAGAACAGTTAACTCAGAAATAAAACCACATATCTACAACCAAATGATCTTCAACAAAGTCAACAAAAGTAATCAGTAGGGATAGGGCAATAAATGGTGCTGGGAAAACAAGATAGACCATATGCAGAAGAACAAAACCGGACCCCTACTTCTCCATATATACCACACTCAACTCAAGATGAGTTAAAGACTTAAATAAAAGACTTCAAACTATAAAAGTCCTAGGAGAACATCTAGAAAAAACACTTCTGGATATTGGCCTAGGCAAATAATTTACGACTAAGACCCCAAGGGTAAGTGCAATAAACATAATAATAGACAAATGAGAATTAATTAAGCTAGAAATCTTCTGCAAAGCCAAAGAAATAATCAACAGGGCAAATAGACAACCTACAGAATGAGAAAAATATTTGTAAATTATACCTCTGATAAAAGACTAACATTCAAAAATCTATCAGAAAATTAAATCAATAAGAAAAAAAGCATTAAAAGTAGGCAAAGGACATGAACAGATATTTTTCAAAAGAGGACATATAAGCAGTCAACAAGCATATGAAGAAGTGTTCAACATCACTAATCATCAAAGAAATGTAAATTAAAGCCACAATGACATATCATCTTACACCAATCCAAATAGCTATTATTAAATGTCAAAAACAACAGATCTTGGTTGAGATGCAAACAAAAGAGAATGCTTATATACAGAGAAAAGGGATGGTTAGTTAGTACAAACCCTATGAAAAACAATATGAACAGCACTTTGTGAGGCTGAGGGGTGTGGATCATCTGAGGTCAGGAGTTCGAGACCAGCCTGGCCAACATGGTGAAACCCCATCTCTACTAAAAATACAAAAATTAGCTGCTTGTGGTGGCAGGCACCTGTAGTCCCAGCTACTCGGGAGGCTAAGGTAGGAGAATTGCTTTAACCTGGGAGGTAGAGGTTGCAGTGAGTTGAGAGCTCGCCACTGCACTCCAGCCTGAGCGACAGGGTGAGACTCTATCTCAAAAAAACAACAACAAAAGCAAGCAAACAAACAAAAAATACAGAGATCTATGCAAAAACTAAAAATAGAAATACCATTTGACCAAGGAATCCCAATACTGGGCATCTACTAAAAGGAAAATAAATCATTATATTAAAAAGACCTCTGCACTCATATATTTATTGCAACACTAGTCACAATAGCAAAGTCATGGAATAAACCTATGTTTCCATCAATGGTGGCTGGATAAAGAAAATGAAGTATATATATATACCCATGGAATACTGTGCAGCCATAAAGAAATATCAAACCATGTTCTTTGCAGCAACATAGATGGGGCTGAAGGTTATGATTATTAGAGAAATAATTCAGGAACAGAAATTCAAATATTGAATGTTCTCACTTATAAATAGGAGTTAAACAATGGATACACATGGACATAAAGATGGAAATAATAGGCCGAGTGTGGTGGCTCATGCCTGTAATCCCAGAACATTGGGAGGCTGAGGTGGGTGGATCACCTGAGGTCAGAGCTCGAGATCAGTCTGACCAATAAGGTGAAACCAATCTCTACTAAAAATACAAAAATTAGCCAGGCGTGGTGGCAGGTGCCTATAGTCCCAGCTATTCGGGAGGCTGAGACAGGAGAATTGCTTCAACCCAGGACGCTGAGGTTGCAGTGAGCTGAGACCATGTCACTGCACTCTAGTCTGGGCAACAGAGCAAGATTGCATCTCAAAAAAAAAAAAAAAAAAAAAAAAAAAAAAAAAAAAAAAGGAAATAATAAACACTGGCAACTTAGAAGTGAGAGGGTGAGAGGGAGATAAGGGTTGAAAATTACCTATTGGGTACAATGTTCACTATTTGGGTGAAGGATATATTAGAAGCTCAAACCTCACCATTATGCTATATATTCATGTAACAAGCCTACAATGTACCCCCTTAATCTAAAATTTAAAAGAAGAGATAAATAAATAATAAAAATAATTGATTACTAAAAATGCTAACAGTCATCTGAGCCTTAAGCAAGTCATAATCTTTTTGCTAATGAAAGATCTTGAATCACTGTTGATGGCTGCTGGCTGATCAGCAGGGTGGTGGCAGAAGGTTGGGATTGCTATGATAACATTTTTTAAAAAAGAAAATAATGCAGTTTGCTGCATTGATTGACTCTTCATTTCACCAAAGGTTAATTTCTAGCATGCAATATTATTTGACAGCATTTTATCTTCAGTTCCTTCAAAATTGGAGTCAATTATCTCAAATTTTGTTGCTGCTTTATCAACTAAATTTATGTAATATTCTAAATCCTTTGTTGTCATTTCAATGATTTTGACAGCATCTTCACTAGGAGTAGGTTCCAACTCAAGAAACTCCTTTTGTTCATTTATAGGAAGCAGCTCTTCATCTGTTCAACTTATATCATGAGATTGCAGCAACTCAGTCAAATCTTTAGCTCCACATCTACTTCCTGCTATTTCCACCATATTGGCAGTAAATTTCTCCACTGAAATCTTGATCTTCCAAAGTCATTCAGGAGGAGTGGAATTTACTTCTTTTAAACTTCTACTAGTGTTTGTATTTTGACCTCCGTCTATGAATCATGCATGTTCTTAGTGGCATTTAGAATGATGAATCCTTTCCAAAAGGCTTCAAATTAACTTTGTCCAGATTCACCAGAGGAATCATTATCTATGGCAGCTATAGTCTTACAAAATGAATTTCTTAAGTGATAAGACACAAACTCAAAACTATTCCTTGAATTACCAAAATGTGAAAGAGAAACATAAAATGAGCATATACTGTTAGGAAAATTACAATCATAGACTTTCTTGATACAAGGTTGACACAAACCTTCAATTTGTATAAACACAATATTGCAAAGCACAATAAAATAAAGTGCAATACAATTAGATATGCCTGCATGTCCTTTTATAAAATATCGCAAGATGCTTTTGTGACTTCTTAAAGAAATTTCATAAACTAACAGATTTTTAAGGTAATTTGGGATAATGTCAATGACACATGTACGTAAGTCATTATACAAGGACAGATTCAGAATTACAGGTCATAAAGAATTATGTTTCTTGGCTTCTTAGAAGATACAAAACAATATAAACTGTTGCAAAATCAACAAAATAAGTTGAAATAAATTTTTAAATTTTTAAAAACTGATATTCAAAGGAATTTTATTTAAGTTTCTACTCTTAAATACTTATCATCAAGTTAGAAGGGCTAGTAAAAAAGACCAAGATAAAAATATCTTATTTATCAGTTCAAACTAAAAACCAAACTACTTTATATATCTGTGTTTAGTTTTATATTGACAATAAACTGTTATTGCCCATGATCAAGAGAAAAAACTACAAGATATTCAACCAAAACAATCTTTAGCTTGACCTCAGATAAAATGCCTGAGTCTGGAATTCAATCCTCTTATATTTGTTGTAAGATTTGGGCGATAACTTGAACTCCTAATAAATTGTTTTATTATGGCATTTCTTTCTCTCTGCACCTATGAAAAATGTGAGAACACAATGAGAAAATACATTTGGAAGTGGAAATGTACTACATAATAAGGTGGTAATAAGTTAGTAGACCTGCCTACTTGGGTGATTACCCACCTCTTGTAAGTTATAATACCCACTCTACCCCAGCCTCTGGTTTCAGTCACATGGACTTTTATAACAACCATGTGGTCTTTCAACTAAGTCATACTGCCCCTTTGAGCAGGCTTTTGGCCCAACAGTTTGTTCCTTCACTAGGATACTCTTGACCTTTGTGTGCTATGCATGCCTCCTACTCTCCTCTTTGCTTAATTTTGTTCTGCTCATCTTCAGAACTCCACTCAGACACCTTTTCCTCAGAGTAGCTTTTCTCAAACTGTAGCACACCTGTTCCTGCTTTCCTTGTTCCCATTTTGCCAAAAGCTTAATCAAGATCTGTCACAAATCATCATAGTCACCATGCTTTCCCTTCAAAAAACTTGTCAGAGTTTTAATTTGGCAATTATTTATATCTATTAAATGGATTTTGCTAACTTACATGATCTCTAATACTATTGGTGTTTATTAATCATGGTATTTCCAGAGCTTAATACAGCAATATGCATATATTAAATATTTAATAACTAAAGGTTCAATGAATCACATGAATAAGAATACATATTTCAACATATCTCTTTTTTAGATCTTTGTTTAAATATGAGATACATCCTTGATCAACTTATTTAAAACTGCATCACATTTACCTCCCACTTTTCTTTCCTTCATTCCTTCTTTATTTTTCTGTATAGTATTTATTTTCTGACATACTATGTAACTAATACTTGTTACAAAGTAGGGATAAATAATAAATAATTGATTAAACATAATAAAACTTTGGCTTTTACATTTAAAGACAGGTCAAATAGTTTGGACAATACTATTTATTCTTAATGTTTACCCGAGTTGAACTTACAATTAGTTATTATATCTCTTTGATGCTGGAGTTGCAAGAGGGTCTTCAAGAGGATGAAGAAGTAGTAAATTTTTATCATTGAGAAGCAGCTATGCATCTGGACTGGAAATACAAAATGCATAAATTCCAATTCTGGCTTCAACACTTAGAAGCTATAAGCCCTTAATAAGTTATTTAATTTTTTTAATCCTCAATTTCTTCAACTATAAGGCTGAGAAAGGATCATAATAGTTTTTTTAACCGAATAGGGTTGCTAGGAAGATTACAAGAGATAATATATGTAAATGTTTTATACAGTATTTGATATATAGCAAGTACTCAATAAACATTACTTTTGCTGTTACCAAATGATGATGTTAGAGCAGGAGATCACTTTCAAAAATGTGAGAAAATACAGGCATTGATGCAATTGCTCTGGAGGTCCTTGATAAAAACATATTAGTTCATTGCTATAACAATCCTATCCACACAGGCCATCCCCTGATAATTAATATTGGTATAACTGTAATTAACATGTATGCTTTTATACTATATGAAAAATTCTTGCTGATATGTTGGGTAGAGTGAGGATACTAAACCATTTACAAGAGTCTCTTCTTCCAAGAAGTTTGTATGAAGAAACATAATCTGAGGTAATACTTAAAACATGTCCTGAAATATTAACAAAAGAATTGTTATAGAAATACAGTGGACAGAGAGCTCATCTGCTGCTGTGTTAATTAGGAAATTTATATATAGATGGTTGTCTTTTTACTTAGACGTTGACAAAGGCTCAAGGGAAACCTGCAGAGAGTAACCTACCGCATTATAAAAATTGATGACACTCTTCCCTTTCAAAAAAGTGAAATATCAGAGAAATTCAACTTTCCTAGAAAATATGATAAGCAGTTTCATTCATACAAAATTTTAATTTTACAAGCACTTTGTTTGGATATAAGTGCAGGATTCTCATATAAGTCAAAATTTACTTTTCACAATCTGATACTCAACATTATTTTTATTTATTATTATTATTATTATTTTTATTTTGAGGAATCTCACTCTGTCACCCAGGCTGGAGTGTGGTGGTGCAATCTTGGCTCAGTGCAACCTGTCTCCCAGGTTTAAGTGATTCTCCTACCTCAGCCTCCTGAGTTGCTGGGATTATAGGCGCCTGACACCACGCCCGGCTAATTTTTGTATTTTTAGTAGAGATGGAGTCTCATCATGTTGGCCAAGTTGGTCTCAAACTCCTGGCCTCAAATGATTCACCTGCCTTGGCCTCCCAAAGTGCTAGGATTATAGGAGTGAGCCACCGCGTCCGGCCAGACACTAAACAATTTTATTGATTAAAATGGATTGATGAAAATTATTTTTCACATATGAAACATGTGCATTTCTAAAGAATCTTTTTTTTCAAATTTCAAGCATCTGTAGAAACAATAGAAGACTACTATTTTGTCAATAGTTAGAATGGCTTGGGAGTGCCTGAAAAGTATTTATTCCTTCAATCTTAAATATTCCCTTTACAATTTTCATATCAGTCATTTATTCCACTAATTTTTCTCCACAAATAGTATCAAGACAAAAAAAAAGTTCAATACAACTCTGCTTCAAATACAATTTTGAATTGATAATATTTTATTAATAATATTTAATATTAGTTGCAATTATTCACTTTGAATATCTTCATTTTTATTATTTAAAAACAAGAGAAGAACTGTATTCTAATTGAATAAAATCAGACTGTTACCAGAATTCATCATTTTTATCTAAAATAACTTGTTCTCAATTCATGTGGAAAGATTGCAATAACAGCAGTCATGGTCACAGAGAACGTGGGAGAGCTCTGTCATTTGGTATATGTCAGAAATAGAAGCTAATTTTAGTAGATAAATAAGACTGGTTTTAGAGAAGTCTTTCCAGTCAACAGTGCTAGAAACGTGAACTCAAGCAAACCCAACATAACTTTGCCACTATACATTTTAAGAGGTAGCATTCATCAAATTCCAAGGAAAGAGTTATTCTATCTGATTTCATGAGCATGTCCTAATTACCATACTGATGCCTCCAGACAGCCGTGATCTCAGGTTATGGTGCCCTAAGGATTCATACCAAGCACCTGAATGACCCCATGCATGGAGTTAGTTTTATGTGGGAGGATTTATCATCTCTTCTCAGAGTCTAAATGATCGTGGTTTTAATTCCAACTTTCCTGGTTTGTCAGACACAAAGTTTTCAGATTTATTATTCTATTCACATGCTTCCCTCTTTGTTTTATTGTTTTTTATAATTCTTTCCCTCAAAAGAGAAGAATGAACTAATTTACCTCCTTTATTGAAGACCCGATGAAGTAATTTTTATATCCACACTAAGGATGTATCACTAGGATAAATGTAAATTATTATAACTTTGCTTAAAATTCAGTTAATTAATAGTCCATCAACATTTTAAAACGTTACTAACTTTTAACAGAGCAATAGCATTTGAGTGATGTAATGCCACAGAGAAGAAACATTATTGCAAAAATGTGTTAGTTCAGGCTCTATTTGAATAGGGGAACACTGGAAAAATGTAAGTGCCAATACTATGTGAGTAATAAATACACTTTCTACTGCAAAATAGTAGCTATTCAAAAGAGCAACGGACTTCCAGTTCTAGTAAAATGATGACCTAGACTAGAACCAAAAACTCTCTATACAAATACCTAGATATATTGGGAAATGTATAATTTATTCCCACTGTTTTAAAAAAATGTGATTTAATGTGCAAGAAAGAAAAAAAAAATGTCCATGTACCAAATACAAAGTAAAAGCTGAATGCCACAACAATAAGCAGATGAGATGATATTACAGCAGCCCTGGAGAATAAGTTGAATTGTTTAGTGACTAAAAGTTTAGAATAGGTTTTAATGCCATATAATGATAGGAAACAAGATCCTCCAACTGGAAGTTCAATGATAAAGACACAAAATTACTCTACCCACTGACTCAGGGACATGAAAAGCAATTAATGGGCATAGAGCACACACCACAAGCAAATTCAAAATTTCTATGAGTAGAAAATTCCTCAATATCCCCTGTGAGAATCTCATGGGGTGGAAAAGTAATGTAGGCTTTTGTAACATTATATGTTATATAATTATGAGTTTATAACTAACACGTTCATGAAATATACAAGGAAACAAACCACCCTAAGTCAGAGAAGGAAGATGCAACAAAAGAATTGGCACACCCAAGAACTTAAGTTAAAAACAACAAGAGTAACATGAATAAACTATAAACTAAAGATAATTACACAATAAAAAGTGGAGTTTTTTTAAGTTGTTAAAAGGAAAAGACATTATGGAGGATAAAAATGAGTTTTCAAAAAAAAATCCAGAGAATACTCCTATGAATAAAAAATAAAGGTTTATTTTTTAAATATGGACTGAATATAAAGCTACAAGTAAAGACAAAAAAAAAAATCTGAATATGTGTCAGAAAAAAATACATAAAGTGTGCCAGAGAGGGACAAATAGGCTGAATATAAGTAGGACATATTGAGAGACCTGAGATATCTGAGGAGGTCAAATGTACACTAAATTATGAGTTAAGTCTTTACTTCTTGTATTAAAGGGTTTTTCAAAATGTATTAGTAAATAAGAAAAGCAGAAAGCAAGCAATTGAATTTATTATAACACTATTTTTGTAAAACGAACAGCACCAAAAATAAAAAGAAACTCTGAATGTGTACGCAATATTATTTGATCATGGCAGAAGTTGCTGAAAAACGCCTACTAGATTGCTTAAGCCACTAGAGTCAGAATAAGGAGAACAAGAGAAGGGAAGAGAGTAGAAAAGAAGTACAGCAGAAAAGGATAAAAGCAGTTATATTTTTAAAAGTAAAATTATTTAAAAATGTCTGCCATGATCTTGCTTACGTAGAACTTTATGTAAATATTTGTCGTGCACATCATGAAGAAATCATTATCAGAATGACAATGCCAGTTATCTCCAGGTGAATTTGTGTGATTTTTACTTTCTTCCTACAAGCCTTATAGATTACATTTTATTTTTTAAAGAAACATATTTTCTATGCAATTAGGGATAAAGAAAAGGTGGAGACAGAAAAATGCAGTTGGACATATTTCTGTATTCAGGTTTGTTGCTATGGTGCACATGCAGTAACCTTCACCCTCATGTTTGTCTTCTCACTTCCTATTTCTGAGCAGTTCATGTTAGCACTGAGGCTGCACCTCTCATAGTCATATATTGGGCTTGGATATATTCTTGGCCGAATGAAAAAGACAGCAACTAATCACAACAATCTGCAAAAATATGCTATTTAGATTTTGAAATTTTTCTAAATTTCAGAACTCAATATATCAACTTTTCTGTTATTCCCAGGAGTTAAGAAATCTAATATCAGCAGTTACCATGTGATAACTATTACTTATATTATTTAAAATTATTTTATTACTTAATTTATGATTAACATATTGAATTGAAACAAATAAGTGCTATAAAATAAATTTTAAAATACCACAATATTACAATAATCTTTTTCAAAAGTAACATCTAAGAAAGAGTTTTTACAAAAATACTCATCTATTTTTAAAGAGCAATATATTTCTGTACTAAGTAGAATCAAATAAAATAGGCAGTCTTATGTTAAAAATAAATTCTAGTTCACTTGGCGTGTGATGCTGTAAATCATATCTCTTTATTGACTTTGATATTACCAGAATTTTTATTTAATAATAAAATGATGTCTAAATCTTTAAACAATATGTTCCCTCCATAAAGCCTCCCACCTCAAAAGACACACTATTTTCGTCAAGTTTTACAATGAATACTTAATGTACAAAGCACTGCTTTTTAAAGAAATCAGCATATTTAAGTCAAGAGCTTTCTATATGTGTGTGTCATTGTCAATGAATATGCATTTAATATAAATGTGTGTGTTTTATGAAAAATTGTTGTTGTTTTTTTTCCCTGTTGGGTATTTTACAAGGATCATACCAAACAAAAAACAAAACATGTTATAGTTTTAATGATCTGTTTCACTTCATGGCGACTATAATTTAATAATGTATTACATATGTATTAATATGTACATTTTATTAATATGTACATATGTAATAAAATTACATATGTAATAATGTATTTCATATGTATTAATAATGTATTACATATTTCAAAATTGCTAGAAAATTGCTCACCATACACACACACAAAGATAAACTGGTGAGATGGTAGATATGTTAAGTAGCTTGATTTAACCTTTTTATAACATGTACTATATATTAAAACATTACATTGCAACCCATAAATATATATAATTACTTGTCAATCAAAAATAAATTAAAATACACACACACACACACACACACACACACACACAGACACACACACAGCATACCATTCCTGGAACTGTTTAGGAGAAATAAGGGATCATGTATCTCATTCCCTTGTGTGTACAATTAACTCTTTTATTCTTTCATTGAGCATAATATTCTTTCATTGAGGATAATAACCATGACTCCTAGAGAGTTATGAGTATCATTACTTGGATTTTAATGCTGAAGTTAGACCTTTAGTGTCATTGTTAATGATGATGCATTCAGTATTTTAATACTATTGAGGAAGATAATTAGTTACAGCTGAACCAAGCAGCTACCAGCTAGAGTTCTAATTCATTAACAGGATGTCAGCATAACTTGTAAGGTTGTCTGGAATCAAACTTTTATACCGTTCATATTAACATCTATTTAATCAGTGCCTTTATTTTAGTGTATGAATCTGACTCAGCTTTCTTAGAACCTGAGCCAAATTTGTCTTTGTTTCATCAAATTGAAGAGTTTGATCAAAAGAAATTTATTTCAATTACAAATTTTCTAAAATTACTTTAACTGATAAACAATTTTATCATATGAGTGATTTTGTCAAAATATAGCTTTAGAAGTTACATAGCTGAAAGAGACTGAATGTAAAATACACACTATTATTTAAAAATTTTTGAATTCTTTGCAGCTTTGGATAATTATTTGCTTAGATATGCTTTACTATTGGTATTACTAGTCAAATAGAGACTAACTTTGATATTCTGCCCCATATTTCAAGTCTTTTAAATAACTCCAGGTCTTGAGAGTGATCTTCATCATCAATTCAATTCTCTGTTACACCTTTTTAAAACAATTCAAAAGACTGTACAATCAAGTGGATTAGAGGTGACAAGTATTAGGGGTGTACAATGTTAATAGGTACTGCTGTCAGGAGCCCAGCACAAGTAATTTCTTCGGAAAAGAAAAAACGACATAAAACTAAATGCAGAAACAAAACAGAAATACAAATATTGGCCCTTTAAAAGCTAATGGAAGATTATAATAGACGTTCTTAAAGATAAAACTATTTTAGCCTCACAATTTAAAGATGGGGAAAAGGATAAGAAGTGATTTGAGTATAAGATTTTTGCTGTAAGGGGTATAAAATTTATGTTGACTGGCTTAGAATATTTAGAAAATTATTTAGACTTTCTGTTTAAGAAGTGAGGTTCTATAATAAAAAATTAGCTGGTTGATGTCATCTTTCTACATTAAGTAATATATAGAATTAGGCATATAACAGTCTTGACACCTTGATTTTTTTTTTAATCTAGGAACAACTGTGCAGTAAAAGCTTCACTTCATTTTGTCTTAGAGCTTTTAGAATTTCTCCCTACTTTATACATTTGTTATACAGATCTTGGGTAAACTAGAAGATGTATCTCCTTTGATTAGATGATGTATTAGTCTGTTTTCAAACTGCCATAAAGTACTGCCCGAGACTCGGTAATTTATAAAGAAAAGAGGTTTAATTGACTCACAATTCAGCATGGCTGGGGAGGCCTTAGGAAACTTACAATCATGGCAGAAGGGAAAGGGGAAGCAAGGCACCTTCTTCACAAGGCAGCAAGAAGAAATGCCAAGCAAAGTGGGAAGAGCTCCTTATAAAACCATCAGATCTCATGAGAAGTCACTCATTATCACAAGAACAGCATGGGAGAAAACACCCCCATGATTCAATTACTTCCACCTAGTCTCGCCCTTGACATGTGGAAATTATGTTGATTACAATTCAAGATGAGATTTGGGTGGGATAACAAAGCCTAAAAACATCAGATGATTTTAAAAAAAGGAAGCCTCTAAAGTCTAAGGCAGTCTCCTCAGAGCACCTGTTTAGTAAACTAAGTGTGTGTGCCACTTTATATTTTTTGTGCCCTCCACCACACGCCTTTGATGGCCACTTTATTGGAACTTATGTCATTCTAATATTGGCCAGATTTATTTCATTTAGAAATGTGGAATAACTAAAGAATTATCCTTGTCCTATAAATCAATTAGGAAAAAAAATGGAAGAAAAAGATGGAAAGAAGGAAGGAAGGAAGGAAGGAAGGAAGGGAGGGAGGAAGGAAGGAAAAAAGGCAAACAGGCATTCGAAATATCAAGACAATTGTTAATCAGAGAAATTATTAACTAAAAATAAAATGGAAACCAAAACTATAGAAGCTGGTAAAATACTTTTTTTTTTTAAACAAATTTGAAGATATTTTCGAGTTATTAAAGCGGTGAGAATTTGTGGGAACAAAATTTGGAGAAGGAGTGAGTTCAGATTTTATGGTTACTTTTTTCCTTTCAGATGATAACTGATTCTGGAAACAAAACTGGTTACTGGGTGATCTAATAACTGAGCACAGATTTTGGAAGACACAAATCCTGGAGGCCAAAATTTGAATTCAAGGCATTTTTTTTAAAGGAGGAGGGACTCTAGTAAAATCCCCCCAACTTTCCATTCAGATCCTGAAAATCTATATCTTAGAAATAAGGCAAATGATAACTAGGTTGGCTCTCACAAAAATTAAAGGTCAGCTTTAAGTCATTTCAATACTGACTGGATTTTAAATTTCTAACAGTCTTAGCCTAGGTCCACGTCAGCTGCATAAAACCTCTCTACAGAGTGGACAACATCCAGAACCTCAAATTTTCTACATTTTTAAATAAACAATGACATTCAAACAAAAAAAAAAAGTATTTTAAAAACATAAGATTTACTCAAGGAAGAAAAAAATATAGAAATAAATACCACCTACCCTTGTTTGTACAGTCCTTGATATAAGGATGTTTTGATGTTTTCAAATATTTCAAACATTTTTTAACCCTTTACAAAAGAATATATGACAAAGAATTATAAATCCTGTAAAGCCTAAATTACTTGTTATTTGGCTCTTTATAGGAAAAAGAAAAGCTTGTAGACCCCTGATGTATGTAACTGGGGTCCCCAAAAGAGATAAAAGAGCAAATGAAACAGGAGCAATAGTTTAAGACATGGTTCTATGTTCTATAGCTAATGTAAACTACAAGACGGATAACAGAAGCAATATGCAAATCAGCAAGATAAGTATTTTTAAAGTATATTAGCATGTTGCAGTAAATTAATAAATATCAAATATAATAAAGAAACATTGAGTCCAATGCAAAAAGGGGTTATATTACCTTTAAAAAAAGGAATACAAGTACTGAGAGTTGATTTCTCAAGAGATAAATAGAAGCTAGAAGACTCTAATTATAAACTCAAAGCTCTAAAAAAAGAAAATAACAACCAGAATTTTACAAGTGTAAAAACTGCAAACAAACCAAAACAGAAAACTTGACACAAGCAGATGTACCTCACATAAAATATTAAAGAATATTATTCAAAGGGAAGAAAAAAATCCCAGAGGAAACACAGAAAGAGATGCAGAGACAACAGAAAGTGGAAAATATTGATTGACAAATAATGACTGCAGAAAGAATAACAACATAATAAAACATCTTGTAAGTTTTAAACAAATACAGAATTTATACAAAAAGAAAAACAGCTCTTAAGACAAGCAGTATGAAAGCTCCTGAGAATTTTCTGAGAAGTGGTAAAATTATTAATTTATAAGGCATAAAATAAAGAGAAAGGTTTTCATCACTATACACTCACTCACATAAATTAATACATTTAAACCTAAAAGCACTACTAACTACATGAAACATAAATTTAATAGATTAGTTAAAATATAAAGATTATTAAATGGATTTAAAAAACAACTACAAAATAGTTCGAAGGACATAATATTAGAATTCCAAAATTTAAAAGTAAAGGAATGGAAAAAGATATACTATGCAATTACTAAGTCAAAAAAAGCTGGTGCTTTCTCCACCACTGATGAGTCTAGTATTGTAGGGCCTACTGGGTTATTTTAGGAAAGAAGCAGAACTGCTTCCATTGCAGTCTAAACCTGTTTCAAAGCCCTTTATGGCAAGTAGTTAGTGGAGATAAATTAAGATATGCAGAACGGTAAATGTGACTTTCCACCAGAGAGAACTTTTATATATTCATATAGATTGTATATATTTATAGAGAAATATATATATATATTCTCAAAACTTAGTAGGCAAAATTAACAAATTTAAAAGAAAAACAGTCAAATCCTCAATCACATTAGGAAATTGTAATAAAGCTTTTAATGATTAATTTAAAAAGGCAGAAAACAAATATTACCAATACTATAGAAGGTTTGAATAGTACGATTACCATTTTTGACTTAATAATATATATTAAAAACACCTGTAGTATCACCTGGTTAGATATTATTTTCATCTGCATAGATAAATCACCCATATTAGCCATGTGAGGCTTCTGAAAATAAGTAATCAAATTTTAAATTCAGAAATCATGAAAATTATGTTTTTGGACCACACGGAAATTATGCTAAAAAACAATTTTAAAAATGAAAACTATAAACATTGCACCTCTAAAGCTGCATATGACTAAATTACCCAGAAATTATATGAGAAATTAAATTAAAAGGAGAAAATATATTAACAAAGTACCTATAATGATAAAAACTGTGAGATACAGTTAAAGCTATGTTAAAACAGTTTTATAGTATTGTTAGATATATTATTTTAAAAGGTGAAAATCAATGCTTACATTTTAATAAGCTAGTAACAAATATAAAATAGGACTCAAAGAAAGTAGAAGGAACAGTTTAAAGGAATTGAGAACAAATATTTAACATTCAACTAAACCAAAGTCATTTTAAATATATTAAAAACATTAATAACACTTTATTAAGACTGGCCCAAAAAACGGAAAAAAGTAAAAATAATCATCTATGTGGGGAATATAAGAGAGCACATCAGGTCAGGGATAAACATATTAAAAAGAATTAAAATACAATCAAGTACTGTATAACATTATATTTGAACATTTATATTAAATGAACAAAGACCTTAAGGAACAAATTACCAAAATTGGTTCTACGGAAAACAGAGGACTATTTCTATATTCATTAATAAATTCAATATGTAATTTTAAATATCCCACACAGAAAATTCCAGACTGAGGTGACTCCATCAATTAATACTAGCAAAGTTTACAGAAAGATAAAACCTATATAACTCTTCCACAGGATGGAAAATGTAGAAAGAATCCCCAACTCATTTTATAAGATGAGCATAACCTTAATAATAAAACCTAAAAGGGACATCAGAGGATAGAAAAATTGCAAATCAATCTCTCCAGAGAAAATAAAATTTCTAAAACAAATATACATATTTTTGCCTTTTTATATATTTATTTCTTACACATTGATGCACCAAGAGGTGTGTGTATATATATACATACATATATATAATATAAATCAATCAAATAGAATAAAGTAGAAAATCATGATTATTTCATTGAACAAATTTCATTGAACAAATTCTGTGTCTATTCATAATAAAAATAAGAATTCATATTAAACTATAAATAAAAGAGATCTTCCTTGCCTAATGAAGGATGTTTATAAGTAATTATAGTGGCTGGGTGGGGTGTAATCCTAGCACTTCGAGAGACCAAGGCAGGCTGATCACTTGAGGTCAGGAGTTCGAGATCAGACTGGCCAACATAGCAAAACCTCTTGTCTACCAAAAATACAAAAAGTAGCCGGGCAATGTGGTGTGCACTTGTAATCCCAGCTACTCGGGAAGCTGAGACATGAGATCACCTGAACCTGGCAGGCAGAGGTTGCAGTGAATTGAGATGGTGTCACTGCATTCCAGCCTGGGCAACAGAGTGAGGCTCTGTCTCAAAAAATAAATAAAAAATAAATAAAATAAAATAATTGTAGCAACTATCATAATAAATTGAACTGAAAAATGTCAAGCTTTCTCTCCCAGATAAAGGATAGATAATATTAAGATGCCTGCTATCTCAAGTTCTATTTAACATCCTACTG